>NC_086103.1:132280543-133523381 GCF_963921235.1 Mobula hypostoma | reverse complement strand
GGCACACCTTACTCCGGGAGCAGTGAGTGAGAGTGAGAGAGAGATTGAACATGGGCACACCTTACTCCGGGAGCAGTGAGTGAGAGTGAGAGAGAGAATGAACATGGGCACACCTTACTCCGGGAGCTGTGAGCGAGAGAGAGAGAGAGATTGAACACGGGCACACCTTACTCCGGGAGCAGTGAGCGAGAGTGAGAGAGAGATTGAACACGGGCACACCTTACTCCGGGAGCTGTGAGCGAGAGTGAAAGAGAGATTGAACACGGGCATACCTTACTCCGGGGGCAGCGAGCGAGAGTGAGAGAGAGATTGAACACGGGCACACCTTATTTCGGGAGCAGTGAGTGAGAGTGAGAGAGAGATTGAACACGGGCACACCTTACTCCGGGAGCAGTGAGTGAGAGTGAGAGCGAGATTGAACACGGGAACACCTTACTCCGGGAGCAGTGAGAGAGAGAGAGAGAGAGAGCAATTGAACACAGGCAGCATGTTACTCAGGGAGCAGTGAGTGAGAGTGAGAGAGAGATTGAACACGGGCACACCTTATTCCGGGAGCAGTGAGTGAGAGTGAGAGAGAGATTGAACACGGGCACACCTTACTCTGGGAGCAGTGAGTGAGAGTGAGAGAGAGATTGAACAGGGGCACACCTTACTCCGGGAGCCGTGAGCGAGAGTGAGAGAGAGATTGAACACGGGCACACCATACTCCGGGAGCAGTGAGCGAGAGTGAGAGAGAGATTGAACATGGGCACACCTTACTCCGGGAGCAGTGAGCGAGAGAGAGAGAGAGATTGAACACGGGTACACCTTACTCCGGCAGCAGTGAGTGAGAGTGAGAGAGAGATTGAACATGGGCACACATTACTCCGGGAGCTGTGAGCAAGAGTGAGAGAGAGATTGAACACAGGCAGCATCTTACTCCGGGAGCAGTGAGCGAGAGTGAGAGAGAGATTGAACATGGGCACACCTTACTCCGGGAGCAGTGAGCGAGAGTGAGAGAGAGATTGAACACGGCCACACCTTACTCCGGGAGCAGTGAGCGAGAGTGAGAGAGAGATTGAACATGGGCAAACCTTACTCCGGGAGCAGTGAGCTAGAGTGAGAGAGAGATTGAAAACGGGCACAGCTCACACCCGGAGCAGTGAGCGAGAGTGAGTGAGAGATTGAACACGGGCACACCTTACTCCGGGAGCAGTGAGCGAGAGTGAGGGAGAGATTGAACATGGGCACACTTTATTCCGGGAGCAGTGAGCGAGAGTGAGAGAGAGATTGAACATGGGCACACCTTACTCCGGGAGCAGTGAACGAGAGTGAGAGAGAGATTGAACATGGGCACACCTTACTCCGGGAGCAGTGATTGAGAGTGAGAGAGAGATTGAAAATAGGCACACCTTACTCCGGGAGCAGTGAGCGAGAGTGAGAGAGAGATTGAACATGGGAACACATTACTGCGGGAGCATTGAGCCAGAGTGAGAGCGAGTTTGAACATGGGCACACCTTACTCCGGGAGCATTGAGCGACAGTGAGAGAGAGCTTGAACACGGGCACACCTTACTCCGGGAGCAGTGAGCGAAAGTGAGAGAGAGATTGAACATGGGCACACCTTACTCCGGGAGCAGTGAGCGAGAATGAGAGAGAGATGGAACATTGGCACACCTTACTCCCGGAGCAGTGAGTGAGAGTGAGAGAGAGATTGAACTCAGACACACCTTAGTCCGGGAGCAGTGAGCGAGAGTGAGAGAGAGATTGAACACAGGCAGCATCTTTCTCCAGGAGCAGTGAGCGAGAGTGAGAGAGAGATTGAACACGGGCACACCTTACTCCGGGAGCAGTGAGCGAGAGTGAGAGAGAGATTGAACACAGACAGCATCTTACTCCGGGAGCAGTGAGCGAGAGTGAGAGAGAGATTGAACACGGGCACACCTTACTCCGGGAGCAGTGAGTGAGAGTGAGAGAGAGATTGAACACGGGCACACCTTACTCCGGGAGCAGTGAGTGAGAGTGAGAGAGAGATTGAACATGGGCACACCTTACTCTGGTAGCAGTGAGCGAGAGTGAGAGAGAGATTGAACATGGGCACACCTTAATTCGGGAGCAGTGAGCGAGAGTGAGAGAGAGATTGAACATGGGCACACCTTACTCCAGGAGCTGTGAGCGAGAGTGAGAGAGAGATTGAACATGGGCACACCTTACTCAGGGAGCAGTGAGTGAGAGTGAGAGAGAGATTGAACATGGGCTCACCTTACTCCGGGAGCAGTGAGTGAGAGTGAGAAAGAGATTGAACACAGGCACACCTTACTCCGGGAGCAGAGAGCGAGAGTGAGAGAGAGATTGAACACGGGCACACCTTACTCCGGGAGCAGTGAGCGAGAGTGAGAGAGAGATTGAACATGGGCACACCTTACTCCGGGAGCTGTGACCGAGAGAGAGCGAGAGATTGAAAATGGGCACACCTTACTCCGGGAGCAGTGAGTCAGAGTGAGAGAGAGATTGAACATGGGCACACCTTACTCCGGGAGCAGTGAGTGAGAGTGAGAGAGAGAATGAACATGGACACACCTTACTCCGGGAGCTGTGAGCGAGAGAGAGAGAGAGATTGAACACGGGCACACCTTACTCTGGGAGCAGTGAGCGAGAGTGAGAGAGAGATTGAACACGGGCACACCTTACTCCGGGAGCTGTGAGCGAGAGTGAGAGAGAGATTGAACACGGGCACACCTTACTCCGGGGGCAGTGAGCGAGAGTGAGAGAGAGATTGAACACGGGCACACCTTATTTCGGGAGCAGTGAGTGAGAGTGAGAGAGAGATTGAACACGGGAACACCTTACTCCGGGAGCAGTGAGTGAGAGTGAGAGGGAGATTGAACACGGGCACACCTTACTCCGGGAGCAATGAGAGAGAGAGAGAGAGAGAGCAATTGAACACAGGCAGCATGTTACTCTGGGAGCAGTGAGTGAGAGTGAGAGAGAGATTGAACACGGGCACACCTTATTCCGGGAGCAGTGAGTGAGAGTGAGAGAGAGATTGAACACGGGCACACCTTACTCTGGGAGCAGTGAGTGAGAGTGAGAGAGAGATTGAACATGGGCACACCTTACTCCGGGAGCCCTGAGCGAGAGTGAGAGAGAGATTGAACACGGGCACACCATACTCCGGGAGCAGTGAGCGAGAGTGAGAGAGAGATTGAACACGGGCACACCTTACTCCGGGAGCAGTGAGCGAGAGTGAGATAGAGATTGAACACGGGCACACCTTACTCCAGGAGTAGTGAGCGAGAGTGAGAGAGAGATTGAACATGGGCACACCGTACTCCGGGAGCAGTGAGTGAGAGTGAGAGAGAGATTGAACATGGGCACAGCTTACTCCAGGAGCTGTGAGCAAGAGTGAGAGAGAGATTGAACACAGGCAGCATCTTACGCCGGGAGCAGTGAGCGAGAGTGAGAGAGAGATTGAACAGGGGCACACCTTACTCCGGGAGCAGTGAGCGAGAGTGAGAGAGAGATTGAACACGGGCACACCTTACTCCGGGAGCAGTGAGCGAGAGTGAGAGAGAGATTGAACACGGGCACATCTTACTCCGGGAGCAGTGAGCGAGAGTGAGAGAGAGATTGAACACGGGCACACCTTACTCCGGGAGCAGTGAGCGAGAGTGAGAGAGAGATTGAACATCGGCACACCTTACTCCGGGAGCAGTGAGCGAGAGTGAGAGAGAGATTGAACACGGGCACACCTTACTCCGGCATCAGTGAGCGAGAGTGAGAGAGAGATTGAACACGGGCACACCTTACTCCGGGAGTAGTGAGCGAGAGTGAGAGAGAGATTGAACACGGGCACAGCTTACTCCGGGGGCAGTGAGCGAGAGAGAGAGAGAGATTGAACACGGGCACACCTTACTCCGGGAGCAGTGAGCGAGAGTGAGAGAGAGATTGAACATGGGCACACCTTAATCCGGGTGCAGTGAGCGAGAGTGAGAGAGAGAATGAACATGGGCACACCTTACTCCGGGAGCAGTGAGCGAGAGTGAGAGAGAGATTGAACACGGGCACACCTTACTCCGGGAGCAGTGAGCGAGAGTGAGAGAGAGATTGAACATGGGAGCACCTTACTCCGGGTGATGTGAGTGAGAGTGAGAGAGCGATTGAACATGGTCACACATTACTCCGGGAGCTGTGAGCAAGAGTGAGAGAGAGATTGAACACAGGCAGCATCTTACTCCGGGAGCAGTGAGCGAGAGTGAGAGAGAGATTGAACACGGGCACACCTTACTCCGGGAGCAGTGAGCGAGAGTGAGAGAGAGATTGAACATGGGCACACCTTACTCTGGGAGCAGTGAGCGAGAGTGAGAGAGAGATTGAACACGGGCACCCCTTACTCCGGGAGTAGTGAGCGAGAGTGAGAGAGAGATTGAACACATGCACACCTTACTCTGGGAGCAGTGAGCGAGAGAGAGAGAGAGATTGAACACGGCCACACCTTACTCCGGGAGCAGTGAGTGAGAGTGAGAGAGAGATTGAACATGGGCACACCTTACTCCGGGAGCAGTGAGCGAGAGAGAGAGAGAGATTGAACACGGGTACACCTTACTCCGGGAGCAGTGAGTGAGAGTGAGAGAGAGATTGAACATGGGCACACATTACTCCGGGAGCTGTGAGCAATAGTGAGAGAGAGATTGAACATGGGCACACCTTACTCCGGGAGCAGTGAGCGAGAGTGAGAGAGAGATTGAACATGGGCACACCTTACTCCGGGAGCAGTGAGCGAGAGTGAGAGAGAGATTGAACACGGGCACACCTTACTCCGGGAGCAGTGAGCGAGAGTGAGAGAGAGATTGAACATGTGCACACCTTACTCCGGGAGCAGTGAGCGAGAGTGAGAGAGAGATTGAACATCGGCACACCTCACTCCGGGAGCAGTGAGCGAGAGTGAGAGAGAGATTGTACACGGGCACACCTTACTCCGGGATCAGTGAGCGAGAGTGAGAGAGAGATTGAACACGGGCACACCTTACTCCGGGAGTAGTGAGCGAGAGTGAGAGAGAGATTGAACACGGGCAGACCTTACTCCGGGAGCAGTGAGCGAGAGAGAGAGAGATTGAACACGGGCACACCTTACTCCGGGAGCAGTGAGTGAGAGTGAGAGAGAGATTGAACATGGGCACACCTTAATCCGGGAGCAGTGAGCGAGAGAGAGAGAGAGATTGAACACGGGCACACCTTACTCCGGGAGCAGTGAGTGAGAGTGAGAGAGAGATTGAACATGGGCACACATTACTCCGGGAGCTGTGAGCAAGAGTGAGAGAGAGATTGAACACAGGCAGCATCTTACTCCGGGAGCAGTGAGCGAGAGTGAGAGAGAGATTGTACACGGGCACACCTTACTCCGGGAGCAGTGAGCGAGAGTGAGAGAGAGATTGAACACGGGCACACCTTACTCCGGGAGCAGTGAGCGAGAGTGAGAGAGAGATTGAACACGGGCACACCTTACTCCGGGAGCAGTGAGCGAGAGTGAGAGAGAGATTGAACACGGGCACACCTTACTCCGGGAGCAGTGAGCGAGAGTGAGAGAGAGAATGAACATGGGCACACCTTACTCCGGGAGCAGTGAGCGAGAGTGAGAGAGAGATTGAACATTGGCACACCTTCCTCCGGGAGCAGTGAGCGAGAGTGAGAGAGAGATTGAACACGGGCACACCTTACTCCGGGATCAGTGAGCGAGAGTGAGAGAGAGATTGAACACGGGCACACCTTACTCCGGGAGTAGTGAGCGAGAGTGAGAGAGAGATTGAACACGGGCACACCTTACTCCGGGAGCAGTGAGCGAGAGAGAGAGAGAGATTGAACACGGGCACACCTTACTATGGGAGCAGTGAGCGAGAGTGAGAGAGAGATTGATCACGGGCACACCTTACTCCGGGAGTTGTGAGCGAGAGTGAGATAGAGATTGAACACATGCACACCTTACTCTGGGAGCAGTGAGCGAGAGAGAGAGAGAGATTGAACACGGCCACACCTTACTCCGGGAGCAGTGAGTGAGAGTGAGAGAGAGATTGAACATGGGCACACCTTACTCCGGGAGCAGTGAGCGAGAGAGAGAGAGAGATTGAACACGGGTACACCTTACTCCGGGAGCAGTGAGTGAGAGTGAGAGAGAGATTGAACATGGGCACACATTACTCCGGGAGCTGTGAGCAAGAGTGAGAGAGAGATTGAACATGGGCACACCTTACTCCGGGAGCAGTGAGCGAGAGTGAGAGAGAGATTGAACACGGGCACACCTTACTCCGGGAGCAGTGAGCGAGAGTGAGAGAGAGATTGAACATGGGCACACCTTACTCCGGGAGCAGTGAGCGAGAGTGAGAGAGAGATTGAACATGGGCACACCTTACTCCGGGAGCAGTGAGTGAGAGTGAGAAAGAGATTGAACACAGGCACACCTTACTCCGGGAGCAGTGAGCGAGAGTGAGAGAGAGATTGAACACGGGCACACCTTACTCCGGGAGCAGTGAGCGAGAGTGAGAGAGAGATTGAACATGGGCACACCTTACTCCGGGAGCTGTCACCGAGAGTGAGCGAGAGATTGAAAATGGGCACACCTTACTCCGGGAGCAGTGAGTGAGAGTGAGAGAGAGATTGAACATGGGCACACCTTACTCCGGGAGCAGTGAGTGAGAGTGAGAGAGAGAATGAACCTGGGCACACCTTACTCCGGGAGCTGTGAGCGAGAGAGAGAGAGAGATTGAACACGGGCACACCTTACTCTGGGAGCAGTGAGCGAGAGTGAGAGAGAGATTGAACACGGGCACACCTTACTCCGGGAGCTGTGAGCGAGAGTGAGAGAGAGATTGAACACGGGCACACCTTACTCTGGGGGCGGTGAGCGAGAGTGAGAGAGAGATTGAACACGGGCACACCTTATTTCGGGAGCAGTGAGTGAGAGTGAGAGAGAGATTGAACACGGGCACACCTTACTCTGGGAGCAGTGAGTGAGAGTGAGAGTGAGATTGAACACGGGCACACCTTACTCCGGGAGCAGTGAGCGAGAGTGAGAGAGAGATTGAACATCGGCACACCTTACTCCGGGAGCAGTGAGCGAGAGTGAGAGAGAGATTGAACATGGGCACATTGATTTGGGGCGGAGATCTTAATACCTGTTTATCTCCAGCTTTGGACCGTTCGGCTCCTTTACGGACTTTACCTAATAAATCTGCAAATTTGATTAATTTTTTCCTTTCTGATTCTGGGTCGACGGACATTTGGCGTTTTCTGCATCCTCAGGAAAAAGATTTTTCCTTCTTTTCACATGTTCATCATTCCTATTCAAGAATTGATTATTTTTTCATTGATTCTCGTCTCATTCCTTCAGTGATTAAATGTGATTATGATTCTATAACCATTTCGGATCATGCTCCACTTAAGCTTTCTATTAAAATTATGGCCAATATACCAAACAATAGACAATGGCGTTTTAATTCGCTGTTGCTTCAGGACTCGGACTTTGTTAATTTTATGAATGAACAGATTGAGCTTTTTTTTACAATTAACCATACAGAAGATATTTCGGTTAACACTCTTTGGGACACTTTTAAAGCCTATATTCGGGGTCAGATTATTCCGTATTCCGTTGCTTTGAGGAAGAAACAGAAGCAGGAGGAGATGGCAATTGTGGACAAGATTAAAGAAATTGATAAGAAATATGTTATGGCTCCTTCTGAGGAGCTATACAAACAAAGAACTGAACTTCAAATGGAACACAGTTTACTACTCTCGTCCTCGATTGTAAACCAATTAAAGAAAACAAGAAGTGATTTTTATGTTCACAGTGATAAAATTGGCAAGCTGCTGGCTAATCAATTGAAATCTAATTATGTTAAATCTCAAATCAATCAGATTTATAACCAAAATGATCGATTGATATTGGATCATGTGGGGATTAATCAAACCTTTTGTGATTTTTATTCTTCTTTATATCAATCAGAGTCTCCTCGAGATTCTAAATATATGAATGATTTTTTAGATAAGTTAGACTTCCCTCAGATTTCACAGGATATGTCTTCTTTATTAGATACTTCCATTACAATGGATGAGATTAAGAATGTTATTTTTTCTATGAATCTGGGGAAAGCTCCTGGCCCTGATGGGTTTACCGTTGAATTTTATAAATGTTTTGCTTCTTTATTGATTCCTTGGCTCTATAAGGTTTTTGAGGCTTCTTTGAAACTTGGTAAACTTCCGGAATCTTTTAATAGAGCATCAATTTCTTTAATACTAAAGAAGGATAAAGACCCTGCTCAATGTGCATCTTATAGACCAATATCTTTATTAAATGTTGATTCTAAAGTTTTTTCTAAGTTATTAGCAAATAGACTAGAAAAAGTACTTCCTTCTATTATTTCGGAAGACCAAACGGGTTTTATTAAAGGTCGTTACTCTTTTTATAATATTCGTACATTGTTAAATATCGTTTATACTCCCTCACAAAATGTTCCTGAGTGTGTTATTTCTTTAGATGCCGAGAAAGCTTTTGATAGAGTAGAATGGCCTTATTTATTTAAGGTGCTTGAAATGTTTAATTTTAGCTTGAAATTTATATCCTGGATTAAACTGTTATATCACTCCCCTGTAGCCTCGGTTCGTACTAACTCCTTAAACTCACCTTTTTTTCCTCTCTTTCGTGGTACTCGACAAGGCTGTCCTCTTAGTCCCCTATTATTTGATATTGCATTAGAACCTCTTGCAATTGCTATTCGAGAATCTTCAAATATTACTGGGATAACTCGGGGATTAAAGTCCCATAAATTATCACTCTATGCTGATGATTTACTTTTATATATTTCTAATCCTGAGAGATCCATTCCTGCTGTTTTAGAGTTATTAGCACAATTTGGTCTTTTCTCAGGTTATAAATTAAATCTTAGTAAGAGTGAACTTTTTCCGATTAATAAACATCTTCCCTTATATTATAAATTTCCATTTAAATTGATTAATAATTACTTTTCATATCTTGGGATTAAAATTACTTGTAAACATAAAGATTTATTTAAGACTAACTTTTTACCATTAATAGACCATATTACTCAACTTTCATCTAAATGGTTTCCCTTATATTTAACTTTGATTGGTCGTATTAATGCAGTTAAGATGTTTTTTTTGCCAAAATTTTTATATGTGTTTCAGGCATTACCAATTTTCGTTCCTAAATCTTTTTTTGATAAAGTTGACTCTAAAATTTCTTCATTTATTTGGCAGAATAAGAATCCGAGACTGGGTAAAATACATTTACAGAAAGCTAAGAGAGATGGAGGTTTAGCATTACCTAACTTTAGATTTTATTATTGGGCTATTAATATTCGACATATGAAATTTTGGTTACTTGACCGGGACATACTATCTATTCCTAAATGGGTAGCATTGGAATTACAATCTGTTCAGGGTTATACACTTGGTTCTATTTTAGGTTCCTCTCTTCCTTTTGATTCGAAACGCCTTAAGCAGGTCTCTAACCCGATAGTTAAATATGCTTTGCGCATTTGGTTTCAATTCAGAAAATTTTTTGATCTTAATCAATTCGGGTTAGCGATTCCTATTTTAGGTAACATATTTTTTCCTCCCTCTTTTACGGATCGCGCTTTTCAAACTTGGAAGACTAAGGGTATTTTACGGTTTTTGGATTTATTTTTAGATGGTTCCCTTATGTCTTTTGAACAATTATCTAATAAATATAACTTATCAAGAATACATTTTTTTAGATATTTACAAGTTAGAAATTTCCTAAGTACTATACTTTCTTCCTTTCCAATGCTTCCTCCTATATATATTTTAGATTCGATAATTAACCTTAATCCATGTCAGAAAGGTGCATCGGCTATGATTTATAATATTATTATGAAACTTAGGAAAGCTCCATTTGATAAGATTAGGGTAGATTGGGAACAGGAATTGGGGCTTACCATTTCTGTGGATGATTGGGGGCAGATTTTACAATTAGTTAATACTTCCTCTATTTGTGCTAAACATTCCCTAATTCAATTTAAAGTGGTTCATAGAGCACATATGTCCAAAGATAAGTTAGCGCGTTTTTACTCGCATATTAATCCTTTCTGTGATAGATGTTCGGGGCAGATAGCCTCTTTAACTCATATGTTTTGGTCTTGCCCTACTTTGGAAACTTTTTGGAGAGATATTTTCAATATTATTTCTAAGGTATTAAATATAGATATCTCTCCTCACCCTATTACTGCTATCTTTGGACTACCTAAAATTTCTAGTAATCTTTCCCCTTCAGCCCGTA
The DNA here is from genome assembly GCF_963921235.1 of Mobula hypostoma. Taxonomy (NCBI): domain Eukaryota; kingdom Metazoa; phylum Chordata; class Chondrichthyes; order Myliobatiformes; family Myliobatidae; genus Mobula; species Mobula hypostoma. The sequence continues at coordinate 133,513,093 of NC_086103.1, read as the reverse complement.
GAATGATTGCATTTCTTACTTTAATGGCGAAAAGATGTATTTTACAACATTGGAAAGAGCTTAATGCTCCAACTACCTTTTTTTGGTTTTCTCAGACGATTTTATGTTTGAATCTGGAGAAAATTAGAAGTAACCTTTATGATTCTTCATTTAAATTTGAACAGATTTGGGGACCTTTTATTCGATATTTTCATTTAATGTAATATTTACCCTTCTTGTTTTTTTTTCACTGTTTTAATGGAGGTCGGGATTGAGGACGTGATTTTAAGTTTAACTCTGTTTGGTTTCAAGTTAGCCCATTGCTTTGCTTTGCTTTTAGGTAGTTGCACGGTGGGATTTTTTTGGGGGGATTTTTTTTCTTTTTTTTTTCCATTGATATATATAAAATCTAGTATACTATTATGTTATCTTGGTTTCTTATGCTTAAATTACATTGTTTGTAGTATTTTCTTTTTGGTATTGTTATCTTTTGGAATTTTATTGTACTTTAACATTGTATTAATGTTTATATGGCTTACCTTTTTTGTATACTTACTCAATAAAAAGATTTAAAAAGAAAGAAAGAAAGAAAGAGATTGAACACGGGCACACCTTACTCCGGGAGCAGTGAGAGAGAGAGAGAGAGAGAGCAATTGAACACAGGCAGCATGTTACTCCGGGAGCAGTGAGTGAGAGTGAGAGAGAGATTGAACACGGGCACACCTTATTCCGGGAGCAGTGAGTGAGAGTGAGAGAGAGATTGAACACGGGCACACCTTACTCTGGGAGCAGAGAGTGAGAGTGAGAGAGAGATTGAACATGGGCACACCTTACTCCGGGAGCCCTGAGCGAGAGTGAGAGAGAGATTGAACACGGGCACACCATACTCCGGGAGCAGTGAGCGAGAGTGAGAGAGAGATTGAACACGGGCACACCTTACTCCGGGAGCAGTGAGCGAGAGTGAGAGAGAGATTGAACACGGGCACACCTTACTCCAGGAGTAGTGAGCGAGAGTGAGAGAGAGATTGAACATGGGCACACCGTACTCCGGGAGCAGTGAGTGAGAGTGAGAGAGAGATTGAACATGGGCACAGCTTACTCCAGGAGCTGTGAGCAAGAGTGAGAGAGAGATTGAACACAGGCAGCATCTTACGCCGGGAGCAGTGAGCGAGAGTGAGAGAGAGATTGAACAGGGGCACACCTTACTCCGGGAGCAGTGAGCGAGAGTGAGAGAGAGATTGAACACGGGCATACCTTACTCCGGGAGCAGTGAGCGAGAGTGAGAGAGAGATTGAACACGGGCACACCTTACTCCGGGAGCAGTGAGCGAGAGTGAGAGAGAGATTGAACACGGGCACACCTTACTCCGGGAGCAGTGAGCGAGAGTGAGAGAGAGATTGAACATCGGCACACCTTACTCCGGGAGCAGTGAGCGAGAGTGAGAGAGAGATTGAACACGGGCACACCTTACTCCGGCATCAGTGAGCGAGAGTGAGAGAGAGATTGAACACGGGCACACCTTACTCCGGGAGTAGTGAGCGAGAGTGAGAGAGAGATTGAACACGGGCACAGCTTACTCCGGGAGCAGTGAGCGAGAGAGAGAGAGAGATTGAACACGGGCACACCTTACTCCGGGAGCAGTGAGCGAGAGTGAGAGAGAGATTGAACATGGGCACACCTTACTCCGGGAGCAGTGAGCGAGAGTGAGAGAGAGATTGAACATGGGCACACCTTAATCCGGGTGCAGTGAGCGAGAGTGAGATTAGAGATTGAACATGGGCACACCTTACTCCGGGAGCAGTGAGCGAGAGTGAGAGAGAGATTGAACACGGGCACACCTTACTCCGGGAGCAGTGAGCGAGAGTGAGAGAGAGATTGAACATGGGAACACCTTACTCCGGGAGATGTGAGTGAGAGTGAGAGAGAGATTGAACATGGTCACACATTACTCCGGGAGCTGTGAGCAAGAGTGAGAGAGAGATTGAACACAGGCAGCATCTTACTCCGGGAGCAGTGAGCGAGAGTGAGAGAGAGATTGAACACGAGCACACCTTACTCCGGGAGCACTGAGCGAGAGTGAGAGAGAGATTGAACATGGCACACATTACTCCGGGAGCAGTGAGCGAGAGTGAGACAGAGATTGAACATGGGCACACGTTACTCCGGGAGCAGTGAGCGACAGTGAGAGAGAGATTGAACACGGGCACACCTTACTCCGGGAGCAGTGAGCGAGAGTGAGAGAGAGATTGAACACGGGCACACCTTACTCCGGGAGCAGTGAGCGAGAGTGAGAGAGAGATTGAACATGGGCACACCTTACTCCGGGAGCAGTGAGCGAGAGTGAGAGAGAGATTGAACATTGGCACACCTTCCTCCGGGAGCAGTGAGCGAGAGTGAGAGAGAGATTGAACACGGGCACACCTTACTCCGGGATCAGTGAGCGAGAGTGAGAGAGAGATTGAACACGGGCACACCTTACTCCGGGAGTAGTGAGCGAGAGTGAGAGAGAGATTGAACACGGGCACACCTTACTCCGGGAGCAGTGAGCGAGAGAGAGAGAGAGATTGAACACGGGCACACCTTACTATGGGAGCAGTGAGCGAGAGTGAGAGAGAGATTGATCACGGGCACACCTTACTCCGGGAGTAGTGAGCGAGAGTGAGAGAGAGATTGAACACATGCACACCTTACTCTGGGAGCAGTGAGCGAGAGAGAGAGAGAGATTGAACACGGCCACACCTTACTCCGGGAGCAGTGAGTGAGAGAGAGAGAGAGATTGAACATGGGCACACCTTACTCCGGGAGCAGTGAGCGAGAGAGAGAGAGAGATTGAACACGGGTACACCTTACTCCGGGAGCAGTGAGCGAGAGTGAGAGAGAGATTGAACATGGGCACACATTACTCCGGGAGCTGTGAGCAAGAGTGAGAGAGAGATTGAACACAGGCAGCATCTTACTCCGGGAGCAGTGAGCGAGAGTGAGAGAGAGATTGAACACGGGCACACCTTACTCCGGGAGCAGTGAGCGAGAGTGAGAGAGAGATTAAACATGGGCACACCTTACTCCGGGAGCAGTGAGCGAGAGTGAGAGAGAGATTGAACACAGGCACACCTTACTCTGGTAGCAGTGAGCGAGAGTGAGAGAGATATTGAACATGGGCACACCTTACTCCGGGAGCTGTGAGCGAGAGTGAGAGAGAGATTGAACATGGGCACACCTTACTCCAGGAGCTGTGAGCGAGAGTGAGAGAGAGATTGAACATGGGCACACCTTACTCAGGGAGCAGTGAGTGAGAGTGAGAGAGAGATTGAACATGGGCACACCTTACTCCGGGAGCACTGAGTGAGAGTGAGAAAGAGATTGAACACAGGCACACCTTACTCCGGGAGCAGTGAGCGAGAGTGAGAGAGAGATTGAACACGGGCACACCTTACTCCGGGAGCAGTGAGCGAGAGTGAGAGAGAGATTGAACATGGGCACACCTTACTCCGGGAGCTGTCACCGAGAGTGAGCGAGAGATTGAAAATGGGCACACCTTACTCCGGGAGCAGTGAGTGAGAGTGAGAGAGAGATTGAACATGGGCACACCTTACTCCGGGAGCAGTGAGTGAGAGTGAGAGAGAGAATGAACCTGGGCACACCTTACTCCGGGAGCTGTGAGCGAGAGAGAGAGAGAGATTGAACACGGGCACACCTTACTCTGGGAGCAGTGAGCGAGAGTGAGAGAGAGATTGAACACGGGCACACCTTACTCCGGGAGCTGTGAGCGAGAGTGAGAGAGAGATTGAACACGGGCACACCTTACTCTGGGGGCAGTGAGCGAGAGTGAGAGAGAGATTGAACACGGGCACACCTTATTTCGGGAGCAGTGAGTGAGAGTGAGAGAGAGATTGAACACGGGCACACCTTACTCTGGGAGCAGTGAGTGAGAGTGAGAGCGAGATTGAACACGGGCACACCTTACTCCGGGAGCAGTGAGAGAGAGAGAGAGAGAGAGCAATTGAACACAGGCAGCATGTTACTCCGGGAGCAGTGAGTGAGAGTGAGAGAGAGATTGAACACGGGCACACCTTATTCCGGGAGCAGTGAGTGAGAGTGAGAGCGAGATTGAACACGGGCACACCTTACTCTGGGAGCAGAGAGTGAGAGTGAGAGAGAGATTGAACATGGGCACACCTTACTCCGGGAGCCCTGAGCGAGAGTGAGAGAGAGATTGAACACGGGCACACCATACTCCGGGAGCAGTGAGCGAGAGTGAGAGAGAGATTGAACACGGGCACACCTTACTCCGGGAGCAGTGAGCGAGAGTGAGAGAGAGATTGAACACGGGCACACCTTACTCCTGGAGTAGTGAGCGAGAGTGAGAGAGAGATTGAACATGGGCACACCGTACTCCGGGAGCAGTGAGTGAGAGTGAGAGAGAGATTGAACATGGGCACAGCTTACTCCAGGAGCTGTGAGCAAGAGTGAGAGAGAGATTGAACACAGGCAGCATCTTACGCCGGGAGCAGTGAGCGAGAGTGAGAGAGAGATTGAACAGGGGCACACCTTACTCCGGGAGCAGTGAGCGAGAGTGAGAGAGAGATTGAACACGGGCACACCTTACTCCGGGAGCAGTGAGCGAGAGTGAGAGAGAGATTGAACACGGGCACACCTTACTCCGGGAGCAGTGAGCGAGAGTGAGAGAGAGATTGAACACGGGCACACCTTACTCCGGGAGCAGTGAGCGAGAGTGAGAGAGAGATTGAACATCGGCACACCTTACACCGGGAGCAGTGAGCGAGAGTGAGAGAGAGATTGAACACGGGCACACCTTACTCCGGGATCAGTGAGCGAGAGTGAGAGAGAGATTGAACACGGGCACACCTTACTCCGGGAGTAGTGAGCGAGAGTGAGAGAGAGATTGAACACGGGCACAGCTTACTCCGGGAGCAGTGAGCGAGAGAGAGAGAGAGATTGAACACGGGCACACCTTACTCCGGGAGCAGTGAGCGAGAGTGAGAGAGAGATTGAACATGGGCACACCTTACTCCGGGAGCAGTGAGCGAGAGTGAGAGAGAGATTGAACATGGGCACACCTTAATCCGGGTGATTAGAGATTGAACATGGGCACACCTTACTCCGGGAGCAGTGAGCGAGAGTGAGAGAGAGATTGAACACGGGCACACCTTACTCCGGGAGCAGTGAGCGAGAGTGAGAGAGAGATTGAACATGGGAACACCTTACTCCGGGAGATGTGAGTGAGAGTGAGAGAGAGATTGAACATGGTCACACATTACTCCGGGAGCTGTGAGCAAGAGTGAGAGAGAGATTGAACACAGGCAGCATCTTACTCCGGGAGCAGTGAGCGAGAGTGAGAGAGAGATTGAACACGGGCACACCTTACTCCGGGAGCACTGAGCGAGAGTGAGAGAGAGATTGAACATGGCACACATTACTCCGGGAGCAGTGAGCGAGAGTGAGACAGAGATTGAACATGGGCACACGTTACTCCGGGAGCAGTGAGCGACAGTGAGACAGAGATTGAACATGGGCACACTTTACTCCGGGAGCAGTGAGCGAGAGAGAGAGAGAGATTGAACATGGGCACACCTTACTCCGGGAGCAGTGAGCGAGAGTGAGAGAGAGATTGAACATGGGCACACCTTACTCTGGGAGCAGTGAGCGAGAGTGAGAGAGAGATTGAACACTGGCACACCTTACTCCGGGAGTAGTGAGCGAGAGTGAGAGAGATATTGAACACATGCACACCTTACTCTGGGAGCAGTGAGCGAGAGAGAGAGAGAGATTGAACACGGCCACACCTTACTCCGGGAGCAGTGAGCGAGAGTGAGAGAGAGATTGAACATGGGCACACCTTACTCCGGGAGCAGTGAGCGAGAGTGAGAGAGAGATTGAACACGGGCACACCTTACTCCGGGAGCAGTGAGCGACAGTGAGAGAGAGATTGAACACGGGCACACCTTACTCCGGGAGCAGTGAGCGAGAGTGAGAGAGAGATTGAACATGGGCACACCTTACTCCGGGAGCAGTGAGCGAGAGTGAGAGAGAGATTGAACATCGGCACAGCTCACTCCGGGAGCTGTGAGCGAGAGTGAGAGAGAGATTGTACACGGGCACACCTTACTCCGGGATCAGTGAGCGAGAGTGAGAGAGAGATTGAACACGGGCACACCTTACTCGGGGAGTAGTGAGCGAGAGTGAGAGAGAGATTGAACATGGGCACACCTTACTCCGGGAGCAGTGAGCGAGAGAGAGAGAGAGATTGAACACGGGCACACCTTACTCCGGGAGCAGTGAGTGAGAGTGAGAGAGAGATTGAACATGGGCACACCTTAATCCGGGAGCAGTGAGCGAGAGAGAGAGAGAGATTGAACACGGGCACACCTTACTCAGGGAGCAGTGAGTGAGAGTGAAAGAGAGATTGAACATGGGCACACATTACTCCGGGAGCTGTGAGCAAGAGTGAGAGAGAGATTGAACACAGGCAGCATCTTACTCCGGGAGCAGTGAGCGAGAGTGAGAGAGAGATTGAACACGGGCACACCTTACTCCGGGAGCAGTGAGCGAGAGTGAGAGAGAGATTGAACACGGGCACACCTTACTCCGGGAGCAGTGAGCGAGAGTGAGAGAGAGATTGAACATGGGCACACCTTACTCCGGGAGCAGTGAGCGAGAGTGAGAGAGAGATTGAACATGGGCACACCTTACTCCGGGACCTGTGAGCGAGAGTGAGAGAGAGATTGAACATGGGCACACCTTACTCCGGGAGCAGTGATTGAGAGTGAGAGAGAGATTGAACATGGGCACACCTTACTCCGGGAGCAGTGAGCGAGAGTGAGAGAGAGATTGAACATGGGCACACTTTACTCCGGGAGCAGTGAGCGAGAGTGAGAGAGAGATTGAACACGGGCACACCTTACTCCGGGATCAGTGAGCGAGAGTGAGAGAGAGATTGAACACGGGCATACCTTACTCCGGGAGTAGTGAGCGAGAGTGAGAGAGAGATTGAACACGGGTACACCTTACTCCGGGAGCAGTGAGTGAGAGTGAGAGAGAGATTGAACATGGGCACACATTACTCCGGGAGCTGTGAGCAAGAGTGAGAGAGAGATTGAACACAGGCAGCATCTTACTCCGGGAGCAGTGAGCGAGAGTGAGAGAGAGATTGAACATGGGCACACCTTACTCCGGGAGCAGTGAGCGAGAGTGAGAGAGAGATTGAACACGGGCACACCTTACTCCGCGAGCAGTGAGCGAGAGTGAGAGAGAGATTGAACACGGGCACACCTTACTCCGGGAGCAGTGAGCGAGAGTGAGAGAGAGATTGAACATGGGCACACCTTACTCCGGGAGCAGTGAGCGAGAGTGAGAGAGAGATTGAACATTGGCACACCTTCCTCCGGGAGCAGTGAGCGAGAGTGAGAGAGAGATTGAACACGGGCACACCTTCCTCCGGGATCAGTGAGCGAGAGTGAGAGAGAGATTGAACACGGGCACACCTTACTCCGGGATCAGTGAGCGAGAGTGAGAGAGAGATTGAACACGGGCACACCTTACTCCGGGAGTAGTGAGCGAGAGTGAGAGAGAGATTGAACACGGGCACACCTTACTCCGGGAGCAGTGAGCGAGAGAGAGAGAGAGATTGAACACGGGCACACCTTACTCCGGGAGCAGTGAGTGAGAGTGAGAGAGAGATTGAACATGGGCACACCTTACTCCGGGAGCAGTGAGCGAGAGAGAGAGAGAGATTGAACACGGGCACACCTTACTCCGGGAGCAGTGAGTGAGAGTGAGAGAGAGATTGAACATGGGCACACATTACTCCGGGAGCTGTGAGCAAGAGTGAGAGAGAGATTGAACACAGGCAGCATCTTACTCCGGGAGCAGTGAGCGAGAGTGAGAGAGAGATTGAATACGGGCACACCTTACTCCGGGAGCAGTGAGCTAGAGTGAGAGAGAGATTGAACACGGGCACACCTTACTCCGGGAGCAGTGAGCGAGAGTGAGAGAGAGATTGAACATGGGCACACCTTACTCCGGGAGCAGTGAGCGAGAGTGAGAGAGAGATTGAACATGGGCACACCTTACTCCGGGAGCTGTGAGCGAGAGTGAGAGAGAGATTGAACACGGGCACACCTTACTCCGGGATCAGTGAGCTAGAGTGAGAGAGAGATTGAACACGGGCACACCTTACTCCGGGAGTAGTGAGCGAGAGTGAGAGAGAGAATGAACATGGGAACACCTTACTCCGGGAGATGTGAGTGAGAGTGAGAGAGAGATTGAACATGGTCACACATTACTCCGGGAGCTGTGAGCAAGAGTGAGAGAGAGATTGAACACAGGCAGCATCTTACTCCGGGAGCAGTGAGCGAGAGTGAGAGAGAGATTGAACACGGGCACACCTTACTCCGGGAGCAGTGAGCGAGAGTGAGAGAGAGATTGAACATGGGCACACATTACTCCGGGAGCAGTGAGCGAGAGTGAGACAGAGATTGAACATGGGCACACGTTACTCCGGGAGCAGTGAGCGACAGTGAGACAGAGATTGAACATGGGCACACTTTACTCCGGGAGCAGTGAGCGAGAGAGAGAGAGAGATTGAACATGGGCACACCTTACTCCGGGAGCAGTGAGCGAGAGTGAGAGAGAGATTGAACATGGGCACACCTTACTCTGGGAGCAGTGAGCGAGAGTGAGAGAGAGATTGAACACTGGCACACCTTACTCCGGGAGTAGTGAGCGAGAGTGAGAGAGATATTGAACACATGCACACCTTACTCTGGGAGCAGTGAGCGAGAGAGAGAGAGATTGAACACGGCCACACCTTACTCCGGGAGCAGTGAGCGAGAGTGAGAGAGATTGAACATGGGCACACCTTACTCCGGGAGCAGTGAGCGAGAGTGAGATTAACACGGCACACCTTACTCCGGGAGCAGTGAGCGACAGTGAGAGAGAGATTGAACACGGGCACACCTTACTCCGGGAGCAGTGAGCGAGAGTGAGAGAGAGATTGAACATGGGCACACCTTACTCCGGGAGCAGTGAGCGAGAGTGAGAGAGAGATTGAACATCGGCACAGCTCACTCCGGGAGCTGTGAGCAAGAGTGAGAGAGAGATTGAACACGGGCACACCTTACTCCGGGATCAGTGAGCGAGAGTGAGAGAGAGATTGAACACGGGCACACCTTACTCCGGGAGTAGTGAGCGAGAGTGAGAGAGAGATTGAACATGGGCACACCTTACTCCGGGAGCAGTGAGCGAGAGAGAGAGAGAGATTGAACACGGGCACACCTTACTCCGGGAGCAGTGAGTGAGAGTGAGAGAGAGATTGAACATGGGCACACCTTACTCCGGGAGCAGTGAGCGAGAGAGAGAGAGAGATTGAACACGGGCACACCTTACTCCGGGAGCAGTGAGTGAGAGTGAAAGAGAGATTGAACATGGGCACACATTACTCCGGGAGCTGTGAGCAAGAGTGAGAGAGAGATTGAACACAGGCAGCATCTTACTCCGGGAGCAGTGAGCGAGAGTGAGAGAGAGATTGAACACGGGCACACCTTACTCCGGGAGCAGTGAGCGAGAGTGAGAGAGAGATTGAACACGGGCACACCTTACTCCGGGAGCAGTGAGCGAGAGTGAGAGAGAGATTGAACATGGGCACACCTTACTCCGGGAGCAGTGAGCGAGAGTGAGAGAGAGATTGAACATGGGCACACCTTACTCCGGGAGCTGTGAGCGAGAGTGAGAGAGAGATTGAACATGGGCACACCTTACTCCGGGAGCAGTGAGTGAGAGTGAGAGAGAGATTGAACATGGGCACACCTTACTCCGGGAGCAGTGAGCGAGAGTGAGAGAGAGATTGAACATGGGCACACCTTTACTCCGGGAGCAGTGAGCGAGAGTGAGAGAGAGATTGAACACGGGCACACCTTACTCCGGGATCAGTGAGCGAGAGTGAGAGAGAGATTGAACACGGGCACACCTTACTCCGGGAGTAGTGAGCGAGAGTGAGAGAGAGATTGAACACGGGTACACCTTACTCCGGGAGCAGTGAGTGAGAGTGAGAGAGAGATTGAACATGGGCACACATTACTCCGGGAGCTGTGAGCGAGAGTGAGAGAGAGATTGAACACAGGCAGCATCTTACTCCGGGAGCAGTGAGCGAGAGTGAGAGAGAGATTGAACATGGGCACACCTTACTACGGGAGCAGTGAGCGAGAGTGAGAGAGAGATTGAACACGGGCACACCTTACTCCGCGAGCAGTGAGCGAGAGTGAGAGAGAGATTGAACACGGGCACACCTTACTCCGGGAGCAGTGAGCGAGAGTGAGAGAGAGATTGAACATGGGCACACCTTACTCCGGGAGCTGTGAGCGAGAGTGAGAGAGAGATTGAACATTGGCACACCTTCCTCCGGGAGCAGTGAGCGAGAGTGAGAGAGAGATTGAACACGGGCACACCTTCCTCCGGGATCAGTGAGCGAGAGTGAGAGAGAGATTGAACACGGGCACACCTTACTCCGGGATCAGTGAGCGAGAGTGAGAGAGAGATTGAACACGGGCACACCTTACTCCGGGAGTAGTGAGCGAGAGTGAGAGAGAGATTGAACACGGGCACACCTTACTCCGGGAGCAGTGAGCGAGAGAGAGAGAGAGATTGAACACGGGCACACCTTACTCCGGGAGCAGTGAGTGAGAGTGAGAGAGAGATTGAACATGGGCACACCTTACTCCGGGAGCAGTGAGCGAGAGAGAGAGAGAGATTGAACACGGGCACACCTTACTCCGGGAGCAGTGAGTGAGAGTGAGAGAGAGATTGAACATGGGCACACATTACTCCGGGAGCTGTGAGCAAGAGTGAGAGAGAGATTGAACACAGGCAGCATCTTACTCCGGGAGCAGTGAGCGAGAGTGAGAGAGAGATTGAATACGGGCACACCTTACTCCGGGAGCAGTGAGCTAGAGTGAGAGAGAGATTGAACACGGGCACACCTTACTCCGGGAGCAGTGAGCGAGAGTGAGAGAGAGATTGAACATGGGCACACCTTACTCCGGGAGCAGTGAGCGAGAGTGAGAGAGAGATTGAACATGGGCACACCTTACTCCGGGAGCTGTGAGCGAGAGTGAGAGAGAGATTGAACATGGGCACACCTTTCTCCGGGAGCAGTGATTGAGAGTGAGAGAGACATTGAAGATGGGCACACCTTACTCCGGGAGCAGTGAGCGAGAGTGAGAGAGAGATTGAACATGGGCACACCTTACTCCGGGAGCAGTGAGCGAGAGTGAGAGAGAGATTGAACACGGGCACACCTTACTCCGGGATCAGTGAGCGAGAGTGAGAGAGAGATTGAACACGGGCACACCTTACTCCGGGAGTAGTGAGCGAGAGTGAGAGAGAGATTGAACACGGGCACAGCTTACTCCGGGAGCAGTGAGTGAGAGTGAGAGAGAGATTGAACACGGGCACACCTTACTCCGGGAGCAGTGAGTGAGAGTGAGACAGAGATTGAACACGGGCACACCTTACTCCGGGAGCAGTGAGTGAGAGTGAGACAGAGATTGAACACGGGCACACCTTACTCCGGGAGCAGTGAGTGAGAGTGAGAGAGAGATTGAACATGGGCACACCTTACTCCGGGAGCAGTGAGTGAGAGTGAGAGAGAGATTGAACATGGGCACACCTTACTCCGGGAGCAGTGAGCGAGAGTGAGAGAGAGATTGAACATGGGCACACCTTACTCCGGGAGCTGTGAGTGAGAGAGAGAGAGAGATTGAACACGGGCACATTTTACTCCAGGAGCAGTGAGCGAGAGTGAGAGAGAGATTGAACATGGGCACACCTTACTCCGGGAGCAGTGAGCGAGAGTGAGACAGAGATTGAACATGGGCACACCTTACTCCGGGGGCCGTGAGTGAGAGTGAGAGAGGGATTGAACACAGACAGCATCTTACTCCGGGAGCAGTGAGTGAGAGTGAGAGAGAGATTGAACACGGCACACCTTACTCCGGGAGCAGTGAGTGAGAGGGAGAGAGAGATTGAACATGGGCACACCTTACTCCGGGAGCAGTGAGTGAGAGAGAGATTGAACACAGGCAGCATCTTACTCCGGGAGCAGTGAGTGAGAGTGAGAGAGAGGCTGGTCAAACACAACAGGAAGTGCTGAACACCTGCTCACCTTCCGCTCTCACCCTCATTGACTTCAATCTTCCTTGTCGGTGCTTTAATTGACAAGATCAGCAAGAAATGGAGTCAATCATGGAACTGTACATGTATAATCTTCAGGCTTTATGTTTTCCAATGCTCTCCAGGGTCCCAGCATTCACTGTATAAGTCCCACCCTGGCTTAATATTCCAAAATGCAATACCTCACACTTGGATGTGTTGAATTCCATCTGCCAGTCCTTGGCCCAACTCCCCAGTTCATCTAGGTTCCATTGTAATCTTGGATAATATTCTTCACTATCAACAACACCAACTTACCGACCATGTTAATGAGATTGTCATTCATAATGTTAATATAGATGGCAAATAACAATGAACCCATCACTGATCCTTATGGCCACCACTGGTCACAGGTCTCCAATCTGAATAACAACCCTCCACTCTTAACCTCTCTCTTTCTCCATTCACTAGCCAACCTAGTCTCCAATTGGCTAAATCACCTTGATTTCTACGTGATCTAACTTTTCAGACTTGCCTACATTCGGGACCTTCTCAAAGACTTTTCTAAAGTCCATATAGATTTTACCAGTCCCTGCCCCTTCAAATGCTAGTAGGTCTTGTTCCTCAGAATCTCCTTCAGTAACTTTCACCTTTGGCGTTAGGCCTACCAGCTTGTAGTTCCCTGGCTATTCCTCTTTGCCCTATTTAAATAAAGGCATGACATTAGCCACCCTCCAGTCTTCAAAAGCTTCAGTCGTGGCGAAAGATAAAGCAAGTATCTCTGCCAGGCCTCTGCAGCTTTTACCCTAGCCTCCCACAATAATCCAGGATACAGTTGATCAGGCTCTGAGGTTTAACTGTGTTAGTACACCTTAAGACTGCCCACACACCCTCTTTGTAATGTGGATATGTTCATTTCCTTAATTACTTAGTTTTCATGACCTTCTCCATGGTAAACACAGATGAGTGATATTCAACAAACATCTTGCTCATCTCCTGTGGCTCCACACACATAGACGACTACATTTATTTTTATTTGGTGATGCACCGCGGAATTGGCCCTTCCGGCCCTTCGAGCCACACTGACCAGAAACTCTCGCCAACCCTGATTTCACCCTACCTAATCAGGGGACAACTTACCATGACCAATTAACCTACCTGTGTGTCCATGGACTGTGAGAGGAAAGCAGAGGATCCAGAGTAAACCCATGCATTCCATGGCATGCTGTACAGAGACTCCTTACAGAGGATGCTGGGATTGAACTCCAAACTCCAATGGACTGAACTGTAATAGTGTTGTGCTGACCGCTACGCTACCATGGCGACCATCAATCCTTAAAGTGACCTCTTCATTCTCTAGTTACCCTTGTTCTCATAATAGACTTGCAGAATCCTTCAGGATTCACCTTTACCTGATTCACAAAAGTTATCTTGTGTCATTGCCTTTGTGATTTTCCCTCTGACATCACTAATTACCTTGATCCCAGCTGTCTATACCTAACTATTGCCTCAATGTCAGTCATCATCTAGGGTTCTGTAAAACTGCCAGCCATCACCTTCACTCTAATAGGAGTATGTTGACCTTGAACTCTACCTCTTTTTTAAAACTTCCCAATTGCCAAGCCTCCCATTACCTGCAAGCAGCCTATCCCAATCAACCTTTGCAAATTGCTGTCCAATGCCATCAAAATTTTTCTTGCCCAAATTTAGGATTTTAATTTATGGAAGAGGACTATCTTTTTTCTCATTATTTTAAGTTTTGCAACTATTTAAAAACCAGTAGAATTTTGGTCACTTTTCCCAAAGTGCTCCCTCCACTGACACTTCAGTCAATTGCCCAGCCACATGTCCTAACAGGAGTTTGAGAGATGCCTCCTCTCTGGTAGGGCCATCTGCATATAATTTGAGAAAAATTTGCTGGAGACTTTAACAAATTCTGCAGCATTCAAGCCGTTTGCACCATGTCATTTTCATTCAATATTAGAGAAGTTAAAATCACTCACTTTTAAAATCCTATTTTTCCTATTGCTGTCTGCAATCTCCTCTAATTCCTGTTGATCTTGGAAAGCCAGTAATACAATCCCATCAAAGTACCCCACCCATATAGCCTCACTGGATGCGTTCCCAAGAATACCCTCTCTGGGTGCTGTTGTCATGTTCTCCTTAATCAAAAGTACAACTCCTCTCCTGTCCTACACTCACATCAGTCGTACCTGTGACATCTACACCGTGGAGCACTGAACTGTCAGTTTTGCTTTCTGTAATGGCTGTAATATCTCAGTCCCATATATCTAGCCCTGCCCTTATTGTCAGGCTTCTTGTATCTGTCTATTCTGTTGACTAAACTTGTTCTCTCTTACATTTATATTTCTTTTAAATTGCCCATCTGCTATACCATGACTTTGGGTTTCTCCCCCTGTCAGACTAGTCTAAATTCTCCTGTGCAAATCTCCCCACAATAATATTGCTCTCCCTCCAGCTCAGGTGCAGCTACCCCTTTTGTTCTTGTTGCCTCTGCCCCAGAAGGAAGAGCTCGCAATGGTCCCAGAACCTAAACCTTCCTTCCTGTACCAGCTCCTCATCCGCAAATTAATTTTCCCTCTCCCTGATGCTCTACCCTCACGAGCACATCAGCTTTTCTTTCGTTATTGTTGTAGATTAACTAAAGGAAACTGAACTATAAAGAGACATCTTTGATGAAGTTGGTGCCTCACTAATTCTATGTTTTGACGTAGTGCTTAAAGAAAAGAGACCATCAATTTTCCCACCACAGAGTTAGTTACTTCGTCAATATTTCAGGGTCCAGAGGTAAACTGTCATGTCCACCAAAGAAAACATGAGATATTTTGCAAGACAGAAACTGCAAGCTATTTACAATTTGAGACTTTAGGCTGCTAGACTGAATGCTTGTGATGTTGTTATATTCTGAAGACGTTGGCACATCACAGATTCACCCATCCAGTCAGGATCACAATATCAATACACACCTAGGTAATGAGGAAACATGACATTAATGTGCAGAGATCCACCACAAAATATCTTTATTCACACACAGGATGTGGGCCTGCATTTGTAGTCCATTACTGTATTGCCTTTAACCACTTTTGGAACAGTTTATAAAATAAAGGTAACCACTGATGCTTCGTTGAGATATATTTCCAGGATGGGTTAACGTATGACTGAGAAAAGAGACTGCATGTGGTGAACTTCTAACTGCTATTTTGCTGGGGAAGAATGATGGTTTTTCCCAACTGTTGGCTATGACACTCTATTATTAACATAGAGTCAGTGCCTCACCACTATCTATATATTATTATGATGGAGATGATTAATTTTCAGTTCTATTTCTCCTAAAACATTTCTCCAGTTATCCATTCAGTTTACCCACTTGAGCAGACATCCCACCCTGCAAAAACTCATTTCAGGGAGGTAGCACCATCAATTTGTGGGAGACTCCCGGAACTTCTGGGAGAGGTGGGATGTCTGCAATAGAGTAGCTCCTTAGCAGCTAGCCAGCTAGTTTAAATAACATTAACTATGCTAATGAACGAATGACACCTGTTAAACTCACCTCAACATGTCTTTTACAGTCTTAACCCACCATGGGCAATGGAAAATTCACTATTGCAAACAGTGCAGCGAGCAACACTGCATTAGGCAGAGGTACACTTTAGGGTAGTCTGGGTGACGTACGTTTTATATTTTCTTTTTTTGGAACACTCTGCCATGGCGCGCTCCCTCTCTCTCCCGCTCTCTCTCTCTCTCTCTCTTTCTCTCTCTCTCACGCTCTCTCTCTCTTGTGGACGCTCTCGCTCTCTCGCGCTCTCTCTCATGCGCTTTCTTGCTCTCTCTCTCGCTCTCGCGCTCTCTCGCTCGCTTGCTCTCAAAAAATTGATTTCCGGGATATTGTATATAATTTGTGGGCATCAGGGAGCCACTATTAATATGCGGGAGACTCCTGGAACTTCCGGGAGAGGTGGGATGTCTGCACTTGAGTTAAAATCAGCTCCATCTAAAGTTTGGTGTAGGACAAAGTTAACATGTATCTTTTCGACTTTGGCTCACTATTTCCCTGCATCTTGATTGAGGAATGGCTGAGATTTATTAATACCAGCAACTTCAGCTATATGTAAGTTATTTACGATATGAATTCAAACCTGTTGTGGGGACCTCAGACTCCATGGTATTCACAGGTGTGATGCTTGAAGATAAAGGACTCCGAGCTATTTTAGTGCACAAGGACAAGGCCAGGTTAGTCAGGGCAATAGTCTTTGACCAATGTGGTAAGGCAATAATTGAAGCAGGTAAAACCTACGATGATGAGAAAATCTGCAGATGCTGGAAATCCAAGCAACACACACAAAATGCTGAAGGAACTCATCTAGCCAGGCATCATCTGTGGAAAAGAATAAACAGTCGTAGTTTTGGGCCAAGACCCTTCATCACGATTTGAATCAATGATGAGTGTGGATCTGTGCAATAACTAAGTAAAATAATTAGCATAGATTTATGAGGGATAGAGTGGTGCTTCCTATATAGACTTTCAGAAGAAATTTAACAGGTTTCTACACAAATGTAAAGCCAAACATGGAAATGCATACAATTAAAGATAACTTTCTGCCCTGCAGTTAGGAGGGAGCTAGCGTCAGGGAGGAAAATAAAGGGAGTGCATTTTGATGGTGAGATGTGGCATGTAGTATTTGATGGATCTATACTGGGGCTTTGGAAATAAGGCATACAGTGCCTACAAAAAAGTATTCACCCTCCCTTAGAAGTTTTCATGTTTTATTTTTTACAACATTGAATCACTGAGGATTTAATTTGTTTTTCTTTGACACTGATCAACAGAAGAAGACTCTTTCATGTCAAAGTGCAAACAGATCTCTACAAAGTGATCAAAATTAATTACAAATATAAAACACAAAATAATTGATAGCATAAGTATTCACCCTCTTTTAATATGACACACAAAATCGTCACTGGTGCAGGCAATTGGTTTTGCAATTCACCCAATTAGTTAAATGGAGATCTGTTTTTGGAGATCTGTGTACAGTCAAGGTGTTTCAATTCATTCTAGTGAAAATACACCTGCATTTGGAAGGTCCAACTGCTGGTGAGTCAGTATCCTGGCAAAAACTACACCATGAAGACAAAAAGAACACTCCAAGCATCTCTGCGGAAAAGGTTGTTGAAAAGCACAAGTCAGGAGATGGATACAAGAAAATTTCCAAGTTACTGAATATCCCTTGGTGTGCAGTTAAGTCAATCATCAAGAGATCAAAAGAGTATTTCACAGCTGTAAATCTGCCTCAAACAGCCCATCCTCAAAAACTGAATGAACGTGCAAGAAGGGAGCTAGTGAGCGAGGCCACCAAGAGACCTATGACAACTCTGGAGGAGTTACGAGCTTCAGTGGCTGAGATGGGAGAGACTGCACATACAACAACTGTTGTCCGGGTGCTTGATCAGCTTTATGGGAAAGTGGCAAAGAGAAAGCCACTGTTGAAAAAAACTCACATTATAGGCAGTGTATATGACCAACTTGAGTAAAAGAATTTTACTGGTACTGTTCAATTGGAAAATTAATATGATACATTGGAGCAGGAAGTTATAAAGTATATACACTAATTTTGTGAGTAAGTAGATGTATTTTAATATGGGAAAATTTGTTGTCATGTACTCTGAATCAGAGAAAGAATAAATGGAACACTTTCTTATTGGTAATTTATTACTAATCATGTAAAGAATATTGGATTTCCAAATATCTATATCACTAGAAAGGCTAATGCATAGTATAAAAAAAATCAGAAAAGATAATACAACATTGAACTTTATCATAAGGGGTGAATGGAAAAAAAGTGGAGGGATTTTGTTTCTGTTCTACTGAGCCATGATAAAGCCTTATTTGGAGCATTGTGTTTTCTTTGGTCTCAGTCTTTGCTGTTTCCTTGCTTATTATTTGTCTGGGATCAATTAGTCCATGTGCATGGTTAAATAAAGATTTTGATTTTGTGTCATCAAAATTCTATAAGCTCTGAAATTCTCTTCTCTATCTGACATCTTTTTCACTTTTGGTCTCTGTGCATTATCTGAAAGCAAAGGGGGCTCTCTCTATCTGACATCTTTTTCACTTTTGGTCTCTGTGCATTATCTGAAAGCAAAGGGGGCTCTCATGGCTACTGACCATGATGTGGATAATCACTGTCCCAACTTTGTAGTTAGAAACATTCACAAGCAAGTTTTAGCACAGGGTTGGTCTTATAATGCCTTGAGAAGGACTCAGAGTGGAGCATCTTCTTAACAGAATTTTTCCCCATCATCATGGCTTGATTTTCTTTAATTTGGAAGAATTAGAGCCAACACTGAAGAAGGATTGGGTAGAAATTGAGCACACAGTTGGATCACACACTGAGTTCAGTGGTTTTAATGTCAGATTCAATACTCATGTTAGCCTATTAAGCTTTAATTTTGAAATTTTTGCCTTTTCTTACTCTCACTCCTAGTCATGTAGATGTGGATAAAAAACATTCTCTTCCTTTACTTATCTGCTTCAGTGTTGTGCAACTTCACGTTTGCGTGGATTTCTGTCGCAATCATTTCCTTGTCATTGTTGTGACTAATGGCTTTTCTTGATTGCCAGTTATGGATTTTAAACTTCGAACTTTGACAAGACTCGAACAGAAATAGTTTTGTAATTTTGTTTTTCTTCATTAAATGGACCATGAATTGACAAATGTCCTGATATGACATGTAAATATCTTGCCCAATTTCTACCAAGAGGAATGCTTCCTTACACTCTGTATGGCTTTATCTAAATATTTCCACACTTGCCTCCACTTCTTACAGTTCCATTCTTTCAATGTATGAATTGAAGGATTCCTGCTTTTGGGATGGGACTGATACTTCATGCTGTCTTTCACTTTGATAAGCTACTAGGTTTATCACTAAGTCTTCACTGACCATCAAAAGCTGTAAAAATTATTGGATACTGATATATTTGATCTGAGGTTCTTCAGAAGTAGAGAATGAGGCATAAAAACCTGTTGCTTACAATCATTTATTAAGCACTGAAAGAACAAAGGGATTAGGAAAGGAAAGTAGCAAAAGCAGAGCCTAGTAGCGAGGGAAAGCAAAAAGTAAAAAGAGACTGATGCAATGTGGTCTGGTTTTCTTATAGCAATTTGTTAGCAGCAATAAATCCCATTCAAATTCTGTTGCTTGAAGCAACCAATAAGATAAGCCCCCATTCAATTAATATGATGCCTGCAACTACAGCCAAGGTGTTAAAAAGCAACTGGAACCACTTGTAAACACATGGAACCATTGCATGTACATAGATAAACATATAAAAATACAAAACTGCATAAGAAAGTAAAATTACAAGGAAACTAATAATAATATAGTCTAATTCAACGTTCACTCCTTTGACTCTAAATAACACATTTGGAAACATTACACCTGAAAATTCACAGGCAAAATCGTGTGGTACCTACGTTAAGAATATAATAATCAAAAATTCATCAACATTATGAAAATATTCATGGTTATGTGATTGTTAGGTAGATTGTTTTTGTAAGTAGGCACAGCCATGTGAGTTTGAACTGCTCTATTAATGATTGCCCTTAAAAGAATAAAACACGTAAATTAATGATAGGGCATATCAGGACAAATATTATTATTTTGACACATAATATTATTATGACAGCTAATATTGAGAAACCCCAGCTGCATAGACTTAAATAAATCCAATCAAAGAAATCCCATTGATCAGACTGATGTACTTTAGTTGTTTCTTTATGAATATGATCAGCCAGATCAGTTATGTCTTCAGACTTGTCAGGTATTTAGACAACACTGTTTGCCTATAACTGCACAAGTTCTTCTCCTTAATTGCTAAGAGAAGATCTAATGCCATAAGACTCTGAAGAACCATGGTGACTATTTCAAAGTGTATGACATACCCAACAGCTAGAGGCATTAACAGCACCAGCAAACTCATGTGGTACCTGCAAGTATGCATTATAATTCATCGCAATTGGCACATTGTGAGTGGGGAAAATTGACAGAAATATAAAATAATATTAGAATAAGCTGCATCATGTCCAGTTCGAAGTCCTCTGACTGAAGTTGGTTTCCTTGCTGGATAGCTTCAACCCATCTTGAAAACTTGTCCACTATTACCAGTAAGTATTGCCTTGACAAGGAAATGTAGTCCATTTGTAAGTGTAGAAATGGACAAGGAGGGGCAGGAGCGCTTAATTGTGGAAACTTTTTCATTGTTCCAGGATTCGTTTTCAGAAATGTCATGCATCTTTCAAAATGTTTTTTGAGCTTGTGCCTTGAATTTTGGATTCCACTACCACTGGGAGAATCTGCAGATCATCTTTTGCACTCCAGTATGTCCTAGAGAGTGTATTTGCTGTGCTAGATAAGGAAGCAATGTAGTTGGAATTACTAGTCTATGACGAGTGCCATATCTTCATGCTCCATTGCTGTTTAACCTCCCGTCATTCTCCATCCAGAATCACTTTTCCTAGTTAGATCGTAGAGCTTGCATCTCTTGAATATTTTGTATGTTCATCTGTGATACAGAGTTCAATTATATTTACATAATTTCAGTTTTTGGGTTCACTGCTTATGTTCCCAGTACTTCTTTTAATTATTTGATCTTTTTTACTTCTTTTATTTCTTTTATCCCTTCTTGCAATTTCATCTGAGAATGCACTTTCACGGCCTTCCATTGTAGTCCTTTTGGTGTGGCGTTTACATTTCACTACAGTAATTTCTGACGGCAATTGTACGGCATTTGTAAGTTCTTGTACTAGTTGGCCATTCTTGATTGTGGTTCTTACAAACATAAGAAATCTCCCTTGTCTACATATGTTTCCAAAAGCATGAACAACCCCAAAAGCTTATCAAGAATCCGTGCAGGTATTTGCTGATCTTCCTTCTGATACGCTTCAATCAGAGCTTTCAGTTCTGCACAGAGGTAGCAGGGGCCATGCTTCCTGATGCCAACACTTTAGTTTCAGAAACCCTGGACCAGCCAGCCCATTGAGGAGCCATTAGAATACAAAATCAGATCTAGGTTCAATAAAGTGTTTCTTTGTAATTATTTGCTTTTTCATGACATATTATTAATTTTGCACAGTCATGGTCATTAGTCATTGTAGTCTAATAAGAATTCAGTACATTCATTTCCAATTAGTAGGTTAACATGTGAGGTGTCCAGTTTTTGCTTATCAGGGCAAGCAGGGGCTGCAAGCAAGGGCTTTAGTTGTTTTTTACAATGTGACAATACACCCCCCCCCCCATTATATCTAACGTTGCTTGTTGAAACCGTGTTATCAGATCAGGATCTCCAGACTCTTGCAAGGCTGGAGATTGAACTTACTGTTGAGTATGCTCCTGCTGTGCTCCTTGTTTCCTACCTTGACAACTTTTAGCCCAATGTCCTCTCTTACCACAGAGGTGCCATTTTGTTTTACGGGATTGGCCTCGGTGGTGTGGCTCAGACTGAGATTGCTGCAGTACACACGATGAATCCCAGTCCTGCTTTTTCTGTTGGTTAATGGGGGTTGCCTGTTGACTAGCAAGAAGTGGCTGCTGATCAACAGGTAACTGACTCACCTGAACTAATCTTATTTGGATTTTGATATCCCGTTCCACTTGTCTAGTGGCTTGCGTTAGCTCAGCATTTGGAACACCAACTTCACTCCAATTCAGTTTTGTCAGCTTCACTGTGTTTGCAATACTTGCTTTCAAGCCACTGATAAAAGTTGACTTCAAGGGATCATACGTAGAGTCCTCTATCTTATCTTCATTTATTCCTGGAACTCAAGATTCAAGATTTAGGATTGTTTAATGTCATCTCCAGAACACAGGTGTAAAGAAAAATAAGATAATTGTTACTCTGGCTCCAATGCAGTACAAAAAAGCATAATAAGATAAAGAACACAATAATAATAAAAATTTGATAAGATAACGCATATACATAGATTGATTGTATGTCAATAAGGTGACACTAGGCACCGGTGTGCCTGTACATAAGGTGACTCTAACAGGAAATGATAAAGTTGTGGTGGTGGGGTGAGTGAGTGGGTGGAGGTGTTGATCGGTCGTGCTGCTTGGTGAAAGTAACTGTTTTTGAGTCTGGTGCTCCTGGTGAGGATGTTACGTTTCCTCCTCCCTGATGGGACTGGGACAAACAGTCCATGAGCAGAGCGGGTGGGATCTTTTATGATATTGCTGGCCCTTTCCCGGCACCTTTCTGTACATATGTCCTTGATGGTGGGTCGGCTGGTGCCAGAGATGCACTGGGCAGTTTTGATTACCCGTGTAAAGTCTACCTGTCCACTGCAGTGCAGTTTCTATGCCGTGCCGTGATGCAGCTTGTTATGATGCTCCCTACTGTGGGTCTGTAGAATGATGTGAGTATGGATGTGCATAGTCCAGTTCCCTTCAGCCTCCTCAGAAAGTAGAGGCGTTGGTGGGCTTTCTTGGCTGTGTAGGATGTGTTCTGGGACCATGAGCGGTTGTGTGACATGTGCACTCCCAGGAGTATGAAACTGTTCACTGTACCCACTGCTCTTCCATTGATGTAAAGAGGGGTGTGAGTGGTGCAAGTTCCCCTGGTCGATAACCATCTCATTTGTCTTGTTGACAATAAGGAAGAGATTATTTTCCTGGCACCAGGCCTCGAGCTCTTCCATTTCCTCCCTGTAGATGATCTCATTGACTTTGGTGATAAGCAGCAGCACTGGCATGTCATCGGTGAACTTGACAATGTGATTATTCGGGTGTTTGTCCGTGCAGTCCTGCGTGAGCAGAGTGTACAGCAATGGGCTCAGCACAGCCCGGGGTGGGGGGTACCCGTGTTGAGGATGATGGGGAGGGAGGAGCGGTTGTACATCCTGACTATCTGAGCTCTGTTGCTTTAATACCCAGTTGTACAGTGGTGTGTTTAGACCGAGAAGTAGGAGTTTGTTCACCAAGGTCTGTGGGACAGTAGTGTCGAATGCTGAACTGAAATCCAGAAACTGCATTCTGACATAAATGTCCTGATTTTCCAGGGGCGTCAGGACCAGGTGCATGACTGATGCTATGGCATTTGTTGTAGAGCGGTTCCTGCAGTAAGCAAATTGATGAGAGTCCAGTGTGGCAGGAATGGAGTTTTTGATGTGTATTATTACCAGCCATTCAATGCACATCAGTGTATGAGTGGAGGTAGTCATTTAGTTCTGAGCACGTAGAGTTCTTCAGTAGAGACTTCATACTTCGGAATAACTTAACCACACCGTCCTCCAGTGTCCCTTTCCTCAGAAACATTATCAGAAGTATTTTGCTTGCAATCATCCACTTTCCTCCAATCTTGGGACCAGTTCTTCCAACCTCTTAATAGCATTCCAACTATCTTGTATATTTTGTTTTTTATCTCCCACGTGTTGTTTCAACTCCTTGAATCAATTGTCTGAATTGCTGAGAAGACAATATAGTAGTGAAAATTTGGATGCCATCATATGGGTGCAGTTTGTATATGTTCTTAATATATTAAAGCTCAGCCCAGACTTTTAAACTTACATTTTCAGATGTGGAATTTCTTTGGACAATACATCAATCTTTTCTGATTCAGGTAGTTGATGCAAAACCATCTGTCACCTTTCATAGGTTCCATTTCGATCTGCCATGTTTTCACTTCCTTGGTCTTTATTGTAGCAAGCTGTAGCAAAGCTGTCGATCTTATTGTTTCATCAATGTCATCCTCATTAGAGTTGTTCGAGGTCGCTGTAGAGTCCATGTCATGCCCATCCTGTAATTCCTCGAGGTTTGGAGGGTGGCGCTGTCTCGGATGACTGTCCAATGTACAGGTTGTTTCCCAAGTAGGAGCATCACTGGCAGGACCACCCACTTGAATCTCTGGTGGGCTTTCTGATACTGTACAATACGCTCATCATGTTGTTCTTTTCACTTGTACAGTTAATGCAAAAATTTGCTCTTTAGACATTTTACTGTCTCGATCATATTGTTTGTTGCAGTTCATCAGATGTTTCTCTTTCCTTTCCCAATTGATCAGTGAACTTTTTTTACTTGTACAAACTGACCACATGTTCGTATTTTTAACTGCAATAAAACAGATAAAATCCATCTAAATTTGTCCTTTCCCTCCGGCATTCTCTGGATCTTATCACGTGCTTCCTTAATAGTCTCAACATTGATGCCATATTTCATCTGGATTTTTTTTCATTAATCTTATCAAGTTGAAATATTTTATTCAGGTAACAACTCAAACTCTCGGTCATCTGTCCATATGTAACTGGAGATTCAGCTCCCCTTTTTCTGTGGTAGGTTTCACAACTTTGGCCATTGTCTCAGTTCAATCTCGGGTAACACTTAATTTGTACATACTCTTTATTACTTGGGTTGTGATCAAAATACCATTGGATTGCATTGAAATATTATTGGATTGTAATTGAAGTACAGTGGATTCCAGTTAATTGGGACAAACTGGGACCACTACATCTTGGCCCAATTAAGCAACAGCCCCAATTAGCAGAAGTTTCATGGAAATAGTTTATAAAAGACCAACTACCATCTAACTGAGTATCAAATTATGCATTAAAATAAAATACAGAAACATTAGAGCATTAGAACATGACCAGTACTACTATAGCACTACAAAACTGTGATTTAGTTCCTAATAGGTAGCAGTGAAGGAATTCATCCATTGTACACAGCCAAGTGCTTTTATTGGACTGTAAATAAACTAAATTAGTACAGCAACTGACGCTAGGTAGAAACTTTTGCATCCTCAAAATCTTCATTTTCATTGTAATATGCAAGATGATTGTTGTTACTTTCAAATTCTTACTCATTTCTAACTTGTTGAAGTAGTGAAGTCATTTCCTTTTCACTCCTGGCCGTTTCTCGCATCTCCAAGCCTGACTGCTTGAAACTGCAGTGAGTAAAATAGTTCTGAATTGTCTTACTGCTTATTTCTCACCAAGTATCAGTGACAAAAAGTTCAAGTTCAAGTTTATTGTCATTCAACCGTACACACATATAGCACCAAATGAGACAAAGTTCATCCGGACCAAGGTGAACAACACATTGCATATAACTCCACACACACACATACAGATGAAGTTAATATTACCACAAATAAATTAACAAATAATAAGGTGCATATGTGCGTGTGTGTGGCCTCCGTCGGTCATGGTCGACCATGGGTACTGCGCCTCTGGGAGTCACTGGTTTGTTGGGCTGCGTTGACTGTGGCTATTGAGGCCAACCCTGGAACGGCAGGCTCTGCCACAGTTGCTGCATGTGTAGGGCGTCGTGGAGTCGTTGTCTGCTGTCCGCTCTGCTCTTCGTTTAGCTTTCTGCTCCTCAAACTGACTCAGGATCACTCTTTCCAGGTGTTGCTGAAGAGTACCTCGCCATTTGTTGTGGTCATCTGCTGTATCCTCCCAGCAGTCTGTGTTGGTTTTTAAGGTTTTCATGTCGTGCTTGCAGAGGTCCTTGGAGCGAAGCTGGGGTCTACCAATGTTCCTCTTGCCTGCTGTTAGTTCTCCATAGAGGATGTCCTTTGGCAGTCTACCGTCCTTCATACGCTGGATGTGGCCCAGCTAGCGCAGTCTGCGTAGTGTTAAAAGTGTGAACATTGTGGGAAATCCAGTGCGGGAGAGGACCTCTGAGTTTGGGACTTTGTCTCTCCAGGCTATGCCAAAGATGCGGCAAAGGCTGTGCAGGTGGAGACTATTGAGTATCCTCTTCTGCTTGGAGTAGATGGTCTAAGTCTCGCTACGATACAGGAGGGTGCTGATAATGCATGCATTGTACACAGCAGTCTTGGTTTTTGTAGTGAGTTTTGGATTCTGCCAGACCCACGAGGAGAGTCGAGCAAGGATCAATACTGCTTTGCCGATACGCCTATTGATTTCAGCATCGAGGGAGAGAGTGTCGCTAATGGTCGACCCCAAGTATGTGAACTCGTGGACCACTTCCAGATCATAATTGTTGATGAAAATGACTGGTGTCTCCATTACATTCTGGGCATTACATTTGTTTTCTTTAGGCTGATGGTAAGCCTGAAGTCCTTGCATGCCTTAGAGAAGCGGTCCATGAGAGTTTGTGGTTGCTGTTTGGTGTGCGCAGTTATAGTAGTGTTATCGGCAAAGAGCATGTCACGTATTAAGATCATTTGCACCTTTGTTCTTGCTCTCAGGCGTGCAGGGTTGAACAGCCACCCATCAGACCTGGTGTGCATGTAGATGCCTTCTGTTGATGACCCAAACGTGTGCTTCAATAGCAGAGAGAAGAAGATGTCAAAAAATTTTGGGGCCAACATGCATCCTTGTTTGACTCCATTATGAATAGCAAAGGGTTCTGATGAGCTGCCATCATACTGAACAGTAGCCCTCATGTCATCATGGAATGACCTGATGATACTTTGGAGTTTCGGGGGACAGCCAATCTTGAGGAAAATCTGCTTTAGTATGCTGCAAGGTCAAACTACGTCCGAAGAAAATCCACCACTCCAAACAAACTGGGAAACCTCGCATCAACACAACAGAGATGAAACAGTCAGAAAAGGTTGACTAGTTTGCCAAGTCAGTACAGGGTGCTATGACTATCTCCTCACAAGGAGATACTGCAACAGAACAAGGGTCATACCTTTGTGACACTATCCACGAATCAGCACTCTCTATCTTTGGAAGAAAGACCACAAAGAGCAGTGACTGGTTTGAGGCAAAGTCCAACATCATGACTCCTGTCATCAAAGCCAAGCATGCAGCTCTCACAGAGTACCATCACCATCCGACCAAACACTCCAGGCACTTCGAGCTGCCAGAAGCAAAGCGCAACAGACTGCAAGGCAGTGCGCAAATGAGTACTGGCTCCAGCTCAGTGAGGACATTCAGACAGCAGCTGTGACAGGCAACATCAGATCAATGTATGATGGTATCAAGAAGGCCCTTGGCCCATCGCAGAGCAAGACAGCACCCCTGAAGTCATCCAGCGGTGAAATAATCACTGATAAAAGCAAGCAGATGGAACACTGGGTAGAACATCACTCTGAGCTCTACTCAAGGGAAAATGTTGTTGTTAACTCAGTCATAGATGCCATCGATTGTCTACCAGTCATGGATGAACTCGACTCTGAACCAACCATTGAGGACCTCAGCAAGGCAATTGACAGTCTAGCCCCAGGGAAAGCTCCTGGCAATGATGGGATCCCTCCAGACCTGATCAGACACTGCAAGAGCTCACTCTTCCAAACTTTACACGAGGTCCTCCGTCTGTGCTGGAAGGAAGGAGCTGTACCACAGGATATGCGCGACTCCAAAATCGTCAATTTGTACAAGAACAAGGGTGGTAGGAGCAACTGCAACAACTACAGGGGTATCTCCTTCCTGAGTATTGTCGGCAAAGTCTTTGCCGTGTAACTCTGACACGTCTACAAACTCTGGCAGAATGGATCTACCCTGAGGCCCAATGTGGCGTTTGCATAAGGAGGTCAACTGTCGACATAGTTTTCTCACTCCATCAACTCCAGGAGAAGTGCGGGGAACAACAGAAACCCCTCTATGTCGCTTTCATCGATTTGACCAAAGCATTCAACCTTGTCAGCAGCATGTGCATATATGATATGTTTAGAAGCAAACATGGTGCTTCATACGTGGTGACATCTGGGTGGTGGTAGGGAGTTCAGTCGTGTTATGGTCTGGGGGAAGAAGCTGTCCCCCATTCTAACAGTTCTTCTCCTAATGCTTTGGTACCTCCTGCCTGATTGTTGGACAGGTGGGAGGAATCACTGACAATGTTAAGGACCCTTCATATGATAAATATCTCCAATGGTTGGAGGAGAGACCCTGATGATCCTCTCAGCAGTCTTCACAGTTCTTTGTAGGGAATTGTAGTCAGACGCCTTGCATTTCCCTTACCAGATGATGATGCAGCTGGTCAGGACCCTCTCAATGGTGCTCCCGTAAAAATTGGTTAAAATGGAGCGGGGGGGGGGGAATCGCGGTAGGAGCCTCACTCACTTTAATTTGCTCAGGAAGTGGAGATGCTGCTATGCTTTCTTGACCAAAGAGGTGTTTTTGAGGGGATTTAAAAACTGTGCTCTAAGCATGGAGTAGTGTCGAATGGCCACAAAAGTATATGAACTGACACTAGTTAGAAAGTCTCCAGCAACAATCTCCTGTCCCAATTCAGTGGCATGGAGTCCCAAATAAACAAAGGAAATTCCAGCTGTTTTCTCAATTAGGTTTTGTTCTTTATGAGTTATCCCAAATAAGTGGATGCCTCATTTAGTTGATAACCCAATTAACTGGAATCCACTGTAGATCGGGTTGCTATTGGAATAATCGGCACTATAATTGAAATATGGCCTTTTGGATTGCAATCAGGATGTCATTTTAGGATTGCAATTGGACTTTTATTTTAGGATTACATTTGAAAGAGAGGGTATTTGTAGAATGCCTATGAGATGGCTTTTTAGAGCAGCTTGTGGTTGAGCCCACAATGGGCAATTCTGGATTCAGAGTTGTGTAATGATCCGGTTTTGATTAGGGAGCTTAAGCGAAACAAACCCTTAGGAGGCAGTGATCATAATATAATAGAATTCACTCTGCAGTTTGAGAGGGAATGGATAAAGTCAGATGTATCAGTTTTACAGGGGCAGGAGAGAGGAGCTGGCCAAAGTTGATTAGAAGGGGACATTAGCAGGGATGATAGCAGAACAGCAGTGGCTGGTGTTGCTGGGGGTATTTGGAAGACACAAGATAAATACATTCCAAAGGTGAAGAAGTATTCTAAAGGGAGAATGACACAAATGTGGCTGATGAGGGAAATCAAAGACAGCATAAAAGCAAAGGAGATAGCATATAATATAGCAAAAAATAGTGGGGAATTAGATTATTGGGAAGGTTTTAAAAACCAACAGAAAGCAACTAAAAAGAGAGAAAAGGTGAAATATGAAGGTAAGCCCGCCAATCATATAAAAGAGGATACCAAAACTTTTCTCAGGTATATAAAGAGTAAAAGCAGGGTGAGAGAAAATGACATTCCAGAGGTGGTAATGGAGGACAAAGAAATGGGAATGAACTTAACAAGTATGTTGCATCAGTCTTCACTGTGAAAGACTCTAGCAGTATGCCAGATATTTGAGAGTGTCAGGAGGCAGACGTGAGTGTTGTTGCTATTAAGAAAGAGAAGGTGCTTGGGAAGCTGAATGGACTGAAGGTAAACAAGCCACCTGCACTAGTGGTATCTGAAGAGATTGTGGAGGCATAAGTAGACTGACTTCAATGATTGGGAGGCTGTTGGAGTCTACTATTAAGGATGGGGTTTTGGGGTACTCAGAGGCACATGATCAAATAGGCCAAAGTCAGTATGGGAATCTTCCATAAGAGGAAATCTTGCCTGACAAATCTGTTGGAATTCTTTAGAAAATAACAGGCAGGATAGATAAAGGAGAATCAGTGGATGTTGTTTACTTGGAGCTTCAGAAAGCCTTGACAAGGTGCCACAGATGAGACTGCTCAACAAGATAAGAGCTGATTGTATTACAGGAAAGATCCTAGCATGGATAGAAGAATGGCTGACTGGCAGGAGGCAAAGAGTAGGAATAAAGAGGGCCTTTAAAAACGCAAACACGAGGAATTCTGCAGATGCTGGAAATTCAAGCAACACACATCAGAGTTGCTGGTGAACGCAGCAGGCCAGGCAGCATCTCTAGGAAGAGATACAGTCGATGTTTCGGGCCGAGACCCTTCGTCAGGACTAACTGAAAGAAGAGCTAGTAAGGGATTTGAGAGTGGGAGGGGGAGGGGAGATCCAAAATGATAGAAGACAGAAGGGGGAGGGATGGAGCCAAGAGCTGGACAGTTGATTGGCAAAAGGGATATGAGGGGATCATGGGACAGGAGGCCCAGGGAGAAAGAAAAGGGGGAGGGGGGGAAAACCCAGAGGTTGGGCAAGGGGTATAGAGAGGGACAGAGGGTGAAAAAGGAGAGAGAGAGAAAGAATGTGTGTATATAAATAAATAAATAATGGATGCGGTACGAGGGGGAGGTGGGGCATTAGCGGAAGTATGAGGAAGAGCTGGTAGTCTCCAACCTGATGGCATGATTCTGATATGTCTATCCACGGCCTCCTCGACTTTAAAGATGAAGCCACACTCAGGTTGGAGGAACAACACCTTATATTCCGTCTGGGTAGCCTCCAATCTGATGGCATGAACATTGACTTCTCAAACTTCCGCTAATGCCCCACCTCCCCCTCGTACCCCATCCGCTATTTATTTATATACACACATTCTTTCTCTCTCTCTCCTTTTTCTCCCTCTGTCCCTCTCACTATAACTCCTTGCCCACCCTCTGGGCTTCCCCCCTCCCCCTTTTCTTTCTCCCTAGGCCTCCTGTCTCATGATCCTCTCCTATCCCTTTTGCCAATCACCTGTCCAGCTCTTGGCTCCATCCCTCCCCCTCCTGTCTTCTCCTATCATTTTGGATCTCCCCTCCCCCTCCCACTTTCAAATCTCTTACTAGCTCTTCTTTCAGTTAGTCCTGACGAAGGGTCTCGGCCCGAAACGTCGACTGTACCTCTTCCTAGAGATGCTGCCTGGCCTGCTGCATTCACCAGCAACTTTGATGTGTGTTGCATAAAGAGGGCCTTATCTGGTTGGCTGCATGTAGCGTTAAGGAAGCAGGGAGTCTGCAGAAGGACTGATTGGATTGGAAGAATAGCAAAGAAGTGGAAGATAGGATATAGTGTAGGGAAGTGTATAGTTATGCACTTTGGTAGAAGGAATAAAGGTGTAGACTATTTTCTGAACAAGGAGAAAATTCAAAAATCAGAGGTGATTTGTGCAGGATTCCCTAAAGTTTAACTTACCGGTTGAGTCAGTGGTTCAGGAAGGCAAATGCGATGTTAACATTCATTTCGAAGGACTAGAATATAGGAGCAAGGGCATAATGCTGAAGCTTTGGAAGTCATTAGTCAGACCGCATTTGGAGTTTCGTGAGCAGTTTTGGCCCCTTTTCTAAGAAAAACTGTGCTGACATTGGTGTGGGTCCAGAGGAGGTTCATGAGAATGATTCTGGTTAATTCATGAGGAGTGTTTGATGGCTTTGGGGCTGTACCCACTGGTGTTTCGAAGAATGAGAGGGGATCTCAGTGAAGCCTTTCGAAAAGGTGAAGTGGATACGTTACAACCACAAGTTAAAAAACTGGTACATGGAAGTTTACTTACAACTTAAAACCAAGGGGCCAGCTGGCCAAGGAAGCAAATATAAGTTAAAATATAAGGAAAATAACAATTATATAGTCTAATCCAGTTCCATTTACCTTACTCCTACATCAATCCCATTCTTGTTTGTTCTACCCACATTCTCATCAACCACAACTCACCTATACACAAAGCAATTTACATTACCCAATTGACCTGCACGTCTTTGGGCTGTAGGAAGAAATCAGAGTGTCAGGAAGTCACCCTCAGAACCAGAGGAAGAATTGAAAACACCTAAAGCCAGGAGTGATCTTGAATCTCATGTGTTGTAAGGCAACAACTCTACTAACCGTGCCATGGTATTCGTTCGATATTAAAACATCATTGGAATACTATTGTACCTGCTGAATTCCTCTAGCATTTTGTGTCTGTTGATTGGAATACTATTTGTCACTTACAGATGAATAGTTACTCTTTTGATGCCTCTTCAAATACTGGTCCTGGAAATCAGTCAGTTGCCAGTCTTTCGCAATCTGCAGCCTCACTATGATTGCAAGTCCAGTGGTGTGTCCAGAACATTATAGCCTAAAGATTGAAAACTAAAATAGGGAAAACCACTTGTAGTTTTGAAATCCACTTTCATCATTTGCTATTCAGCACTTGTTAATGTTGTGCAACAGAAAAGCTTGTGTGACAGAGGCTGTCTGCAATATCTTAGATCGTAATTGAGGAAGGGCACAATTATCAGCGGAAACCAAACTTGTCTAAAGCTAAATTTTAAAATTGCTCTCTGCAACAAAAGCCAATGTGTTACAAGATAGAGCCAGAATAAAGGAACTCAAAGGTTCAGCAGATCATCATTAAAAAACAAAACCCGCTAAGTACTAGCAATGCATAATGTAAGATGTGACTGCTTTCAAATGTATCAGTTTTAGCTTGCTATTTCTGTTCCTTAGGTTATTATGAAGAGACAACAGCTGGGTCCATCATTATTAATAACTCGATCATGCCAATTCAAGAGATGATGTCTGCAATCTAAAGTCTAAAGCTGATTTTACCAATAGTAGGTGGACTTCAATGCTGGGAGCGAATATTAATAATCATCTTTGATCTGTCCTGGT
Organism: Mobula hypostoma; assembly: GCF_963921235.1. Taxonomy (NCBI): domain Eukaryota; kingdom Metazoa; phylum Chordata; class Chondrichthyes; order Myliobatiformes; family Myliobatidae; genus Mobula; species Mobula hypostoma. The sequence goes on along the minus strand of NC_086103.1, from coordinate 133,480,594 downwards.
CATTGACATAGCAAATGGAGACAAGCCTTCAGTGAGGGAAATAACATTATGAATTTTTGCCCATTCAAGTAGATTGAGGACACCAGTATTTGAACTGGCAGGATAGCTCTATCCAATACTTAATTTGAAAGGAATATTAACCAACTTTGATAGTGAGGGTACCTAAATGCTGAAGACATTGTATTCTGAATCATTATTCTTGCTAAGCAAGTTTAGTAGAGCAGCTGAAGAAACAATAATGGGCAGATACTCAGGATTCATAAAACTCATGTGATTGTTTTCTCTAGTTGCAAGGGAAATCTCAGATTGCTGTTCAAATCATTAGGTGGCCCCTCTATAAATATGGTCAATCACACAAAGTTAACATTGCTACAGAATAGGTTAATTCATATAAGAAAAAAAATGCAGGAGGAGGAATTTTTACTGCATCTGGGACACAGTCCTAGAAAACAAATCCTTCAGTCATGATAATTAAAACCAGTTTGAGGTAGGATATTGTGGAGGACTAAATAAACATGCATGTGCCTGTTGTATGAAAGTCTTTTTCAGTTGGACACACTAACTCTTGAATTCACCCTTCTAAATAAAGATTGATCCCATTATAACGGCCCATTATATTTGTCTTGCATTTCAGAAAATATTGAGAATGTTTTGAGTGCAATATTAAGCAGACATTACATTTGACTCTTGAGAAAGGTAATAATAAGTTTAGTTTAATGTATATTTATCAATTATATAATTTATCAACTATATAATCTATTAATACAAAAAAATCTAAAAAATGCAGTATTGCTCAAAATCCTATATTTTAATTTAATTCCAGTTCAGCAATATTATACATTTCTATAAATTTGTGCTTCTTCTGAAAATGATCTTAATGCAATTAAAATGAAATTACTTTAAGTCATAATGGTTTAACGAATTATAATACAATTTTAATGCAGTCTGTATTAATAAATCATCCAGGGTTTGCAAGCCACTTGTATGTTTTTGCGCTAGTTGAAAGGAATTTGCAGGTTTGATCATTAGGAAATATTAGAGAAAAAGCAATGGAAAAGGATGTTCCATTGCCAGCTGTAATTAGGCTCTGAGACAGCATGATTTCAGAGCTTTTAGTGCCTTATATGGTAAAGTGACACAAGGATTTTATTAGGCAGCCAGCCACTCATTGCTTCACCGGTTATACAACACACACCAGTTACAAGACGTACAGCAGTTCAAACTATATGAATCCTAGGGCGTCGATGGTTTAATATTTTAGCTCATGTCTGACCATCGGAACAGTGAGTGACTGTGGCTGTTTGTCACAATTTGCATGTCTGATGTCACACTGAGATTTTTACATATGTTAATCTTTAAATCTATTTCTTTCATGGATGAACTGAATCAGATATAGCTGTGCTGAAAAGCATTGAAATAATCAGAATTGTTTCAAATTTCTGCTCTTGTTTTGAATTATAGGTGCTTAAAGCCTTCCAAACAGCAAAATGACAGAACACTTCGACTGCCACTACTGCAAGGAATCCCTCTTTGGGAAGCAATACATCCTTCAAGAGGAGAATCCCTATTGTGTTAAGTGCTATGAAAGTCTTTATTGCAATACCTGCGAGGAATGCAAGAAACCAATTGGTTGCGACAATAAGGTCTATACCATTTTTCATCTTTGTTCACCGGGTTGCAATGGTGGTGCAATGCAAAAACTGGGATCTGCACTTGAAGAATATTTTCTGCATTTTGAAGCATAGGGTTGTGTACATGAATAATGTTATAAAGAAAATACCAACATTATTAATTCAGTGGGAGCTGGCTCCCACTACTACAGAGATGTCATTCAGGGCAGCCTCTCTAAATATAATTAAAGTACTCAGAAATCACTATCAATTTTCTTTAAGTTTTCTCTATTAGAGGGTCAAAATTGACAGGACATATTTCAGGCAAGATAAAAATTTCTCATCTCTGGAAGTCATATTCCAAATTTATGAAGTGCTGGTGTGGATATTATATTTAACATTGCTTCATTCAAATGCTTTGCATTATAAGCTCTCAATATACTCTATCAGTTTTAATTCTTTAATTAAGATTATTGGATTATTCTAATTTCTAACACAAACAACTACTTCCAATATCAGGATTGGGTTTGCTGGTTGAGCATTCTGTTTTTTTTTCAAATTTTCTTTGGTTATGTTATCTTACTTCATAAATTACCCTGTCTTTAGATCAATTTGGCTTTTGTAACACGGCTGCTGACAGGGTAGATGCATGAGCTGCTTCAAGCACCACTGCTACTGAATTCATAATTGTAGCTGTCAGTATATGTGTAATTTGAGACAAGACATGTGGTAAGTGTAACATATTTGGGAGAAATAGCAGACTTTGGATTTCAAGCTTCCAAATTCTCCACTAGCGTGGTTCTCATGAAATGTCTGGCTCTGCTGCGAGTTAATTGACAGAGATTGATTGGCTAGCAACTCTGAGACTTGCTTAATTAAGCAAACAGCAGAATTATAGACAGCAAATCAGATGGACTTTGGCCTCTGATTGTATGGAAATGTCTATGCTCCAGGAGATGCACTGGTTTTCTACCTCTTTGAATGAAAATCTTACTTCTTCACAATGGATAAATCACATTCCCTCCTTACACCCCATAAACCCTGATGACATTACCACCTATCCATTTATAGCAGGGGTTCCCAACCTGGGGTCCATGGATGCTCCATGGCATTAAAAAGGTTGGGATCACCTGCTTTAAAGGAACTATATCAGTCCTAGGATTTCCAAGGACTGCCAGCAATTTTACTACTGGGACAGCTAGGGTGTCATATACAGTATTTTAATTTTTCATGAATTTTCTTACTAAATTACCTGAATATCATTAAAGACTGAGAGACACCATGCAACCTTTGGTGCTTTCTTGCAAGGAAGAGTACACTCCAGGTTGAAAACCAGAGGCATAGTCTTCTTATTCCTTCTTCGCAGTTCCTCAGGAGCAAAGATGACTTACTTCCACTCTGGCGTTGTGGCTTCTGATGGGGAAGTACAGACTTTTCCACTGAGGGAGGATACCTGACCATACGACCATAAAACAAGGAGCAGAATTAGCCTGCCTGCCCACTGAGTCTGCTCTGCCATTTGATCATGGCTGATTTATGTTTCCTTTCAGCCTGATTCACCAGCTTCTCCCCATTACCTTTAACACTCTTACGAATCAAGAACATATCAACCTCCGCTTTAAATATACCCTATGACTTGAACTCTGCAGCTGTGTGTGGCAATGAATACCACAGATTCACCTCCCTCTGCTGAAGAAATTCCTCCTCATCTCTGTTTTAATTCTGAGCCTGTGCCCTCTCGGCCTAGACTCTCCTTCTATCGGAAACATCCCCTCCAAGTCCACTCTATCAATACTCGGTAGTTTTCGATGAGAATTCCCCTCCATTCTTCTAAATTCTAGTGAGTTCAGGAGCAGAGCCATTGGACACTCCTCTCACATTAACCCCTTCATTCCTAGGATCATTCTCTGAATCCCTACAGAACCCAACAGAGAGAGTAGTTTGGGTAGTTTGTGAGATATGCACTCCTTTACCTGTTCCCTTGGGGCGTCTGTATACTCCTGACGCACAGACTCAAGATACTCAATGTCAGTCCAAATAGTCCTTTTGCATTTTGAATGGTCGGGGACCGAGGATCCCCAGGAGGCTGTAAGGATATTGTATTTTATCAAGGAGTCTTTGAGAACATCCTGAAATACTGTTTTCAGTCAGCCAGACAATTGTTGTTTCAGGAGTCTGGTATTGGGCACGGTGACATGGCTTAACTGAGGCAAATAGGGCCTTAATTCTAGGGATATTTGCCTGGGTGAGGACATTGAGTTTAGTTCCCATATTCTTCCAGTGAATTTGGCAGATTTTTCAGAGACACCATTGGTGATATTTTTCCAGCAGTTAAATGTATTTATTATGGGTAATCTTGCCTCAGAAGCAAACAGGAGTATATGGATCACATTCATTGGCCTTCAGCATTTCACTTCCTTCTGACAGTGCTCCCTACATGAGCGCAACTTGTTTGAAGTGGGGATGGAACTGTCAATACACCTAGCTTGCAACGTGTTAATGTTCTTATGTGCAAAGCTATGGAGATCATTTTATAGTCCATTCAGTTCTGTCTGGCACAATTCCAATTATATGCTGTAACTTGAGAATTTGTATTGCTAGGTACTCAGCCCAAAATATTGACTGCTTATTCCTATGCATAGGTGCTACCTGACCTGCTGAGTTCCTCCAGCATTTTGTGTGTATTTTACTCTGGATTTCCAGCATCTTCAGAATCTCTTTTGTTGATCCATGAGTGCCGTCACTCTGTTCAATTATGTAATTGCTAATGTCACATTTATTGCCACTGAACGCTCATATGCAGTTCTAGCCTTGAACATCAATCAGTAGTATTCACACTGCAGGGTTTCTCATTCTCAGCCAAGCAGCTCTGGGTAATTCTGATCCCTCAACAACGTTCCCAGCTGAGATTAGTTAACTAATTGCTCACCTAAAACACAAGAAAATCTGCAACGCGTACCAAAATTCTGGAGGAACTCAGCAGGTCAGGCAGCATCTATGGAAAAGAGAAAACAGTTGACGTTTTGGGCTAAGACCCTTCATCAAGATTAGTCTGTTTTCCGCAGCCTCTCAATATCTGACTGCATTAGCTGTTTTCTGGTTATTTTGTTCTCCTTTCCTCAACTGGGTCTTTCCAATGCATTACATTTACAACTCATTAACATTGCTACATTACATGGACCGATAGGAGACTGATGGGATGTAACACTAGTCAATCCCTGACCCAGAGTAACATGTTTTACAAACCAAATATAGTGTATAGGGGCTGGGTTGGGGTGGTGTTGACAGTGTCAAGGTCTGTATTTAACATCACTGCCGTAATGGTAACCTGGTTGTACAGATCATCATGCCGCTCCTGATTTTGCTTTAGCAAAGTTAGAACAAGTTCTGCAAAGGCCAGCAGTATGTTGCATCTTGTTATCACCCAGGCAAAGTTGTAAATGACCCTCAGGACAATCCACAAACATAGCACTTTCCTTCCTTTGAAGAACCATCTTACCATGTTTGACATCTTACCATGATTGTCCCGATACGGCGAGGTTTGAGTGGAAACCCATAAATCTAACCTGACTAGTCATTAATCTGCACCTGATTTGTTAATGGATAAAATGCAAAGTTCAAAACCTTCTCGCAATCCCCTTCTCGCAATTCCTCCGTCTCCGCCGCATCTGCTCTCAGGATGAGGCTTTTCATTCCAGGACGAGGGAGATGTCCTCCTTTTTTAAAGAAAGGGGCTTCCCTTCCTCCACCATCAACTCTGCTCTCAAACGCATCTCCCCCATTTCACACACATCTGCTCTCACTCCATCCTCCCGCCACCCCACTAGGAACAGGGTTCCCCTGGTCCTCATCTACCACCCCACCAGCCTCCGGGTCCAACATATTATTCTCCGTAACTTCTGCCACCTCCAACGGGATCCCACCACTAAGCACATCTTTCCCTCACCCCCCCCCCACTTTCCACAGGGATCGCTCCCTACGTGACTCCCTTGTCCATTCATCCCCCCCATCCCTCCTGGCACTTTTCCTTGTAAGCGGAACAAGTGCTACACATGCCCTTACACTCCCTCCCTTACCACCATTCAGGGCCCCAGACAGTCCTTCCAGGTGAGGCGACACGTCACCTGTGAGTCGGCTGGGGTGATATACTGTGTCCGGTGCTCCCGATGTGGCCTTCTATATATTGGCGAGACCTGATGCAGACTGGGAGACCGCTTTGCTGAACACCTACGCTCTGTCTGCCAGGATAAGCAGGATCTCCCAGTGGCCACACATTTTAATTCCACATCCCATTCCCATTCTGATACGTCTATCCACGGCCTCCTCTACTGTAAAGATGAAACCACACTCAGGTTGGAGGAACAACACCTTATATTCTGTCTGGGTAGCCTCCAACCTGATGGCATGAACATTGACTTCTCTAACTTCTGCTAATGCCCCACCTCCCCCTCGTACCCCATTTCTCTCTCTCTCCTTTTTCTCCCTCTGTCGCTCTGACTATACCCCTTGCCCATCCTCTAGGTTTCCCCCCCTCCCCCTTTTCCTTCTCCCTGGGCCTCCTGTCCCATGATCCTCTCATATCCCCTTTGCCAATCACCTGTCCAGCTCTTGGCTCCATCCCTCCCCCTCCTGTCTTCTCCTATCATTTTGGATCTCCCCCTCCCCCTCCCACTTTCAAATCTCTTACTAGCTCTTCCTTCAGTTAGTCCTGACGAAGGGTCTTGGCCCGAAACGTCGACTGTATCTCTTCCTAGAGATGCTGCCTGGCCTGCTGCGCTCACCAGCAACTTTGATGTGTGTTGCTCAAAACCTCTAATGTTTATTTTGCCCCGGTGTTCTTTCCCGTTAAGTGTCAGTAATGCTAACTTTACCAGTCTCCTAGCTTCCGACCTGTGTAAACTTGAGCTGAACCAGAATGAAATCATCTGAATGCTCTCCTGTGCTAAGTCTCTCCGACTATTGTCATTAAATCATCAGTGCTTGTTTAAGTTCCATTACTAGATGAGAACTTTGTTTCAAAAAGACCATTCAGAAAACCAAAGGTACTGGTTCTGCCTATTTACTAACCAACAACTTCATTCCTGTCACTGTCTGAAAGTGAACCAAGTTGCTTGCAACCTTGTTTTCATACCTGATCCTGCCTGGTCCATCACAGAGACTAGCTCATTTCCATTGTGCAGTATTATCTAACTCTACCCTTACCTCAACCCAACTCAAAATCTTCCTTTCCTCTTTCAAGAAACAGTTTTAAACCTACCTCCTCAACTATGCTTTTTGCCATCCTTTTAGCATCTGGTAATATGACTCTGCATCTTTAAAAAAAAATGTTATAATGCCAGGGTACATTTTTGCTCGATAGTAAGAGCTGTATGATTTGAGGTTGTTGCTGTTACTTCTGGTTTGCACATCCAGTCCCTATAAAGAGCTGTTGATTTTGAAATCCAGCTTTTATCATCTATCAAAATCTTTTGCTTTATTCCACTTCCACTGTTTAGCCACACCTTGCCTTATTTATTTCTTCATGACGATATGGATATTTTAATTTCCTCACTTAGTATAACACTTCCAAAAGCTTTGGCATTCTCTGCAAGAACTAGATGCATTGAGAAGAAGGGAGTGGAATTAGAGGGAAGATGGGGCCTGAGTTCACATGGGAGAAAGCATTTTGCCGGCCAGCAATGTTTTGTGATCCCGGGAGGAACATTCCTGATGTGAAATTTAGTTTACTTTGGAGTCTTCCATTGTAAGATAACTTGCAGATACCTTATATTTCCACCTGATAAACACTTGGATTTTCTTAGATTATTAAATGGATGAACATAATCAACCTTTTACCGCTTTTCATCTTCAGATAGCAGAATCATTTGCTCCAGGTTTTTGTTAGCATGATGACCTGCACACGCTGCTTAAGGATCTGTGCATGCTGCGTGAGAAGGAAGATGACTTGGGCAAAGGTGTAAATGATAAGAGTTCTCCAACAGGAAATGCTGGAGAAGATTTAGTCCTTGGTATGATTGGAATTACTGAAGAATGAAATGAATACATCCGTGGGGGTTGAGAAGTGACTTAATAATAATTGATGACATATGCATGTTGCCTGAGAACATATGCAAGTTCTGAGATCATGTACAGACATTGTATGCTCATGCATGTGTGCAACAGGCAGAATGATAGAACACATGGCATCTTGGGACCTGGCTTTCCAAGACTCACATGCTTCAGGGAATTTGGCTGCAAATGTCAGACAAGCTGCTTTGTGGAAAGGAGGGTATTCTTTTCTCCATAGTTGAAATAATATGCTTTAATTGCTGTTAAAATAATTGCTTTCCAAAACATCCAGAGCTTGGATATGTGGAATGCCAATTAGCATGGGGATCATTTTGCTTTTACCACAAGTATGCAAATTGATTCAAATACTTAGGAGTTCAAAAAACTGAAAGTTCAAACTAAATTTTATAACCAAAATACATATATGTCACCATATACTATCCTGAGATTCACTTTCCTGCGTTATACTCAGCAAATCTATGGAATAGTAACTATAACAGGATCAGTGAAAGATCAACCAGAGTGCAGAAGACAACAAACTGTGCAAATGCAAATATGAATAAATAGCAATAAATAACAAGAGCATATGATATGAGTCCTTAAAGTGAGATCATTGGTTGTGATGATGAGTGTCATTACCCCCTTTTATTCAAGAGCCTGATGGTTGAGGGGTAGTAACTGTTCTTGATTAATTATTAAAGTCTGTCACTAGCCTTGTGGCCCATCAGGCCAGTGCTTATGCCGGTTTCCGTGGTGTGAAGCGACTGAGAGTACGAGACTCCCCCCCCCACCCCGGATAAGACGCCAGTCTATCACGTGGTTAACCCCCAGCATTTTTGCTGGTACCCATTCTCAGCTGGGTAGACTGGAGCATTGTGTGGTTAAATGCCTTACTTAAGGACACACACGCTGCCTCGACCGAGGCTCGAACCCACGACCTTCAGATCGCTAGGCCAACGCCCAAACCGCCACGCGCCACACAACTGTTCTTAAGCCTAGTGGTTTAAGATAATAAAAAATAGAAGAATTCTGATAAAATACATTTTTTTATCTCAAGTTTTTGTTTCTTCCAATGAAGGATTGGTTTTAAAATACTTTCTGATTGTTTTGGAACTTTAAAAATACTGTACATATTCATGGCTCAACAATGACAGCACTTTAGTTTGATGATGGCTGAACATCCTGAAAACTTTTCATAATCTATTAATTTTATTGCCTAGTATTTATTTTTTAAATTTTCTTTTGTAAGTGCTGAATACTATACATGAGAAAGTAAAAGAGGTAAATAAATTTCTATTTCTATTTATGACTCATTCTGCTCTATCAATGATTGGTGCTACTTCAGGAGTTAAAAACTGAGGCATACTAATTCCACACTTTTAGACCGATTGCAAAATATGGTCTAAGAGTTGAGATTATGAAATCTAAGGTCATTTCAACATGTGTGGTTAATGTTATTTTGGCATCAACCCATCCCTTATTATAACATTTTCAGCAAATATATTTCTGACATATTGTTGTAAACAACGTTACTTGGCTGCCACAGATGACATATGGCAGAATTTAAAGATGGTTTAAATCTTCATCCAACCTCCTGCAAGAATGACATTTATAGCAGCTTCTTTGTTGCCCTGAATATAATACAACTGGCCCCATTACAATTTGAGAATTATTGCTGAATAATTGTCTTGCCTATTTCCAGTTAAAACTGCAATGAGGTACCATTCAATTCTCTGAAAAAATGTGTTTTGAACTTACTTTAAATACAATGGAAGTGAAAAATAGTAAGTCATCTTCTAAACTTTTTTTTAGAAAGATTGGTTTATTTATTTACTGGAAACACGCCAAAGCATGAAAGGTACTTTTTCTGTCAGAAAAAGAATGGTGTACATCTGGGAAAAGCGGAGTGTGTTGATTTCTTTTGATTTTGTTTAATTTTTGTTTTCCACAACACTAATTTAGGCCATTGGGGTAATATTGAAAATTTTATCTTTATGTCAATAATTCAGCACAAAACCATCAACTGGGCCCCATTTGTGCAATATATTTGTAAATCATAGCTGAGAAGGCAGGAAGCTCTTTGTGCCGTGGGTCACTGGATTAAGTTACTAGTGCTAGCAGTGACTCTGAAATGCTGCAATAATTCAAATCGGAGCTTTACAAGTTCATGTGAGTGCAATGTTCCGTATTTCCTTACAGTAGAGAAGGAGACTATTCAGCTCATTGAGGTGAAGATGCCTTACAGAAGAATTTCGTCATCCCCATTCCTCATTTCTTTCCTCAAAACGACTCTCAAATACACCCATTGATTCTCTTACAATATGTATACTAAAGACACTTTGCAGTAGCCAGTCAACCCACCAACCAGTGTCTTTTGATTGTGGGAAGCAACTGAAGCACTGGAGGTAAACTCACACAGTCGGAGGGAGCACGCAGACACCACTGGAAGTCACTGTCAAATCAGGGTTATTGGAACTTTGAAACAACAACTCAACCAGTAGAACCACTATGCAGTCAACGTGGTTTTAAGAGGAGGGTAAGAGCAGTATTCGTAACCAGGGTATTATTGAACATGCATGATTACATAAGGCAATTAGACAGAATTTTATTGACTTTTTACCAAAAACATTCTTCCTTGCTTATTGATCTCTCTCAGAAGATTATGTGGCTGTAATAGGAATTGTGGAAGATGGTGGGGAAAGGGAGAGTGCTTGGGTGTAAAGCATTTAAAAGTTTGTACAGATAGCACAATAATAGATAGTATAAGCTTGATGGACCAGTTGGTCATGTTGTGTTATATTTGTTTTGTGCTTGGCTGTATATTACACTGAAGTAGCAACATGTAGTCTTCTGTCAACAGGCCTTTCAGCCCATCTAGTTCTTGCCAACCCGATCTTCTATCTAATCCCATTTACCTGCTCTTGGACTATATCCCTCCAAACCCCATCCAATCTTCTCTTAAGTATTACAACTGAACCCACATCTATCATTCTGCTGGTCATTTGTTCCACACATGCACCACCCTCTGAGTGAAGAAGTTTCCCTTCAGATTGTCCTTAAATATTTCACCTTTCACTCTAAAACCATGACCTCTAGTTCTAGACTTACTCAACCTGAGGGAAAAATGACTGCATGCATTCATCCTATCTATACCTCTCATGATTCTGTATAATTCTAAATGACCCCTCATTCTCCTGTGTGGAGGGAAATGAAGTCCAAACCTTTTCAATCTTTCCCTTTAACTCAGGCCATCAAACCCTAGCAACATACTTGTAAATTTTCTCTGCACTCTTTTAAACTTACTAAAGTCTTTCCTGTTAGGCAAGTGACCAAGACTGCACAAAATACTCTAAATTTGGCCTCTCCGATGTTCAATATAACATCCCAATTCCAGTACTGCATGCTCTGATTTATGAAGGCCAATATATTTAAAGCTCTCTTTGTAACCTTTTCTACCTGTGAGACCACTTTCAAGGTATTATAGAACTGCATTCCCAGGTCCCTTTTTCCTATTTCATGGCTCAGAGCCTGGCCATTCAATCTGTAAGTCTTACCCTAGTTAGTCCTCCCAAAGTTCAACACTTCACATTTGTCGGCATTAAGTTCTATTTGCCATTATTTTAACCCATTTTCCCAGATGGTCAAGATCATGCTGCAAGTTTTGATAACCTTTCCTATGTCCACTATAATTCTAATCTTGGTGTCATCTACTCATTTGCTGATCCAGTTTACCACATTATCATCTAAGTCATTAATGTAGATAATAAACAACAATGGAGCCAGCACCGATCCCTGCCGCATACCACTACTCACAGGCCTCCAGTCAAAGAGACAACCATCATCCACCACTCCCTGGCTTCTCCCACTAAGCTAATGTTGACTCCAATTAGCTACTTCTTCCTGAATGCTAAGTGACTTAATCTTCTGGACAAGCCTCCCATGAAGGACTTTGTCAAAGGCCTTGCTAAAGTCCATGTGGGTAATGTCCTCTGCTTTCCTTCACCATCCTTCTTGGTCATTAATTATCACTTCACTTCTGCATTATGAACATTGACCTATGTACATTATAAAAAAATGCAACAAAAGGGAAAAACTTAAAGATAAATTACATTGCAGGCAAACCTCAGAAGGTTGATTATACTTTCCAAAGAAGTTGACAGTTTTTACTCCCCTTTTCCACAGTAATAAATCTCCGTGGGAGTTATTGTGCTCATACTTCTTAAGTTATTAGTGCAGCACTTCCTGTGCATATGTTCAAGATCATTTTTGACCCGCTCATGCTTTTAATTGTCAAACAAAAATGTAAACCAGAAACATCTGTGTTATCTACCAAACATATTAAGACTTCCCTCCTTCCATGGACAGAGTAAAGAACATTAACTTTAATTTTAAAAAAACTGAAAGGCGCTTAGTATGCAATTTGAGATGCTTTAGCTATTTGTTTTTATTATATATTTTGATTCCCACAGGACTTGTCCTACAAAGACCGTCACTGGCATGAAGCCTGTTTCAACTGCTTCCTGTGCAAGCAGTCACTAGTGGATAAGCCATTTGCTGCCAAGGATGAACAGCTGTTCTGTACAGAGTGTTACACCAATGAGTATTCCTCGAAGTGTCAGGAATGCAAGAAAGCAATCATTCCAGGTAGGAGCAAAACTTTGAACTTTTTTTTTTGCTTATTTGTAGGTTATATGCCAAGAATGTCTATTCATCATCATTTGCCTTTGGGAAGATACTTTCAGTTCCTGTGTTGGAGGTACTCCCATGGTGCTGTTGAGTATGGCAGATCAGGATGATGGAGATAAACTTCCAAGTTAGGACAGCATACAACTTGAAAATGAACCTTGTGCCATGCTGTATCTCTATACCAGGTGTTCCTAACCTGGGCTCCATGGTCTCCATGCTGCTGGTATTGGTCCATGGTATTAAAAAAAAGGTTGGGAACCCCTGCTCTATACAGTATGTGCCTCTGTAATGTTCATTTTCAGGTCACACACTTTTAGGTAGCAGAGACTGCAAGTTTAGGAGCAGTTGTCAAAGAAGACCAGTGAATTTCTACAGTGCATTTTATAGATAATGCACACTGGTAAGGTAATAAGGTAAGAAATAAAGAAATTGAAGCAGGTCAGCTACTGTATTTGGCTTCTCGCCCCTGTTTCTTCAGATCATAAGAACATAAGAAATAGGAGCAGGAGTACGCCATTTGGCCAGTCGAGCCTGCTCCGCCATTTAATAAGATCATGGCTAATCTGGCCGTAGACTCAACTCCACTTACAGTGCCTTGAGAAAGTATTCAGTCCACATGACTATTTCCACATTTTACTGTCCTATTTTCTAAACTTAAAATATATTGAGATAGGATTTTTTGAGCTAATCTACACATTGAGCATCATGTCAAATAAAAAGAAAAATTTCAAAACCTATCAGCAATGTACTAAAAATTAAAAAACAAAATGGTGAGGGTGAAAAAGTATTCATCCCCTTTGTAATGACTATGCTAACTTTCCTCAAGTGGAATGCTGTATATTATCTTACCAACTCACCCAATTTGTTGATGCAGAAAATTGGAGGATCACGAATAAATATCCCCACTATCTCTGCAAGGTCCAACGGTGTGGTAGATTTTCAACAGACAAACCAAAATGAAGACAAAAGAGCATTCAAGGCAAGTGAGGGAAATGATAATAAAGAAGCACAAATTTGGGGAAGTGTACAAAGGCATTGAACGTACCTTGGAGCTCAGTGCAGTCCCCATCATGAAATAGTGGAGATACATGAAACCACAGTCACACTACCTAGGTGAGGCCACCCCTCTAAACTTTGTCGCTACAGAATAATGGCTCTTGTAAGGGAGGTTACCGTGATGCCAACATTCACTCTGAGTGAGCTGCAAATGGAAATGAAGTGTATAGCTCCACAATCTCTAATGTCTTGCACAAAAAGGGTGCTTAAAGAGTGGCAGGGAAAAAACCCTGGCTTAAAAAAAGCATATCCTTGCCCATTAAGACTTTGCAAAGTGTCACTTAGAAGATACTGTAAAGATGTAGAAGAAGGTCTTGTGGTCAGATGAGACTGAAGTGAAACTTTTTGGTCTCAGTACTAACTGTACATGTGGCATTAATCTAATAACGTGGCATCATCAGCCAAGTAACACCAGCCTACTGTAAAGTATGGTGGAGGTGGCATCATGCTATGGGGATTCTTTTCAGCAGCAGGGACTGAAAATCTGGTCAAGATTGATGGGAAGATGAATGCAGATAAATACACAGAGATCCTGGATAAAATCCTTCCAGCCTCTGCCAATAAGCTTAAACTGGGGAGGAAGTTTGTCTTTCAGCAGGACAATGATCCAAAGCACACTGCCAGAGCAACCATGGAGATAGATACCGTAGATAGATACAGTGCCTAAAAAGAGTATTCACCCCCCCTTGGAAGTTTTCATGCTTTATTGTTTTACAATATTGAATCTCAGTGGACTGAATTTGACTTTTTGATACTGGTCAACAGAAAATGACTCTTTCATGTGAAATGGAAAACAGATCTCCACAAAGTGATCTAAATTAATTACAAATATAAACCGCAAAATAATTGATATGATACACCAAATCATCACTGGTACAGCCAATTGGTTTTGGAATTCTCATAATTAGTTAAATGGAGATCTGCTTTCTGAGATCTGTGTGCAGTCAAGGTGTTCCAATTGATTGTAGTAAAAATACACCTGTATCTGGAAGGTCCAATGGATGGTGAGTAAGTATTCTGGCAAAAACTACACCAAGAAGACAAAAGAACACTCCAAGCAACCCTGCGAAATGGTTATCAAAAAGCATGAGTCAGGAGATCGATATAAGAAAATTTCCAGGTCACTAAGTATTCCTTGGAGTACAGTTAAGTCAATCATCAAGAAATGGAAAGAATATAGCACAGCTATAAATCTGCCTAGAGCAGGCCGTCCTCAAAAACCGAGTGACCGTGCAAGAAGGGGACTAATGAAGGAGGCCACCAGGAAACCTAAGACAACTCTGGAGGAGTTACAAACTTCAGTAGCTGAGATGGGAGAGGCTGCACAGACAACAACTGTTGCCTGGGTATCTCACCAGTCACAGCTTTATGGGAATGTGGCAAAGGTAAGGCCACTGTTGAAATAAACTCACATGAAATCTTGGCTAGAATTTGCCAGAACACATGTGGAAGATTCTGAAGTCTGCTGGAAGACAGTTCTATGGGCTGATGAAACCAAAATTGAGCTTTTTGACCATCAAACTAAATGCTATGTCTGGCATAAGCCAAGCACCGTGCATCATCAAAAACATACCAACCCTTCCATGAAGCATGGTGTGGCTGCATCATACAGTGGGAATGCTTCACTGCAGCAAGTCCTGGAAGGCCTGTAAAGGTAGAGTTTAAAATGAATGCAGCAAAATACAGGGAAATCCTAGAGGAAAATATCACACAGTCTGAATGAGAACTGCGACTTGGGAGATTTGTTTTCCAGCAAGACAATGACCTCAAGCATAAAGCCAAAGCTGCATAGGGATGGCATATAAACAACAAAGTTAATGCCCTGCACTGGCCAAGTCAGAGTCCAGGCCTCAATCCAATTGAGAATTTGTGGCTGGACTTGAAAAGCACCATTCACTCATGATCCCCATGCAATCTGACAGAGTTTGTGCAGTTTTATAAAGAAAAATGGGGAAAATTGCAGTGTCCAGATGTGCAAAGTAAATAGAGACCTATCCACACAGACTCAAGGCTGTAGTTGTTGCCAAAATGCATCTACTAAATACTGACTTGAAGGGGGTGAATACTTATGTAACCAATTATTTTGTGTTTTATATTTGTAATTAATTTAGATCACTTTGAAGTGGTCTCTTTTCACCTTGACACGCAAGAGTCTTTTTGTGTTGATCAGTGTCAAAAAAGCCATATTAAGTCCATTGTGATTCAATGCTGTAAAACAATAAAACATGAAAATTTCTGGGGGGGGGGGAGGAATATTTTTTATAGGCACTGTAGATAGATACTTTATTGATCCCAAAGGAAATTACAGCATGACAAGTACAAAGATATACAAATATTAAAAGAGAAGTAAGAAAGAATTTTAAAATTTACCTTAAAAATAAGATGTACAAGGTGAACAAGTTAATGATTACAAGTTTTCCAGGTTCACAATGAGTGCAAGAATTACTGTAATATTATAGAGTAATGGGTACACATTCATACCGTCCAGATAAGAAGTGATGGTAGTTTTGCACAGTATTGCACAGAGTGTCCACAATAGCAGGCTTCAGGTGAAGAAAACGGATGTCCTTGAGTGGTGCAGTCAGAGTCCTGACCTTATCTGATCAAACAGCTCTGGCAAGACTTCAAGAATGCTGTCCACTGCTGCTCCCCAACTAACCCAGCACAGCTTGAGCAAGGAGGAATGGGCAAATCTTGTTCTATCATGTTGTAGAAAGTTCAGGGACTTATTGAAAAAGACTATTGGCTGTTTTAACTGTGAGAGGTGGTTCACTTAAGTACTGAGGAAAGGAGGATGAATATTTTTGAATGCTGACATTGCAGTTTTTTAAATTTTTAGTTTCTCATGCTTTACAATTTTTTTAGGCTCTACTCTGAAAAAAAAAGAGCATGTAATTCACAAATAAAAATTCTCAGTTAAATTGTTCAAAGTCCCTGGTTGTAATACTCATTTATGTGAACAAAGGGTTGAGGGCTGAATACTTTTACAAGGCACTGTATCTGCTTTTTCCTGATAACCCTTAATTCTCCAACTATACAAAAATCTATCTAGCAGTGTCTTAAATATATTTAATGAGGTAGCCTCTACTGCTTCCTTGGTCCGATACTTCTCCATCCAATTAGATCGCGCTGCTTTGAAGTTTCTCTGAATGTCTCTTATCTCTTGATTGCCTTAAAATTGATGTCAGACTGACAACTTGGCCTACAGTGGTTTCTTCGTGACTCTACATTTATTTATTAAAAACCTCTAAGGCCACAAAACAGATTAAGAAGGCTGATGACTGTTTTTTCTCTAAATAGTTGAGCTAAAAACAGCACACACATGTTTGGCTGCTTGACGGTCAGGAGAAGACAGTTTTCATTATTGCCTGCACCAAAGTCATTAGGAAAGAAAAAATTTTTTTCAAAGCATAAAATGTGATAAAATTCAAAGTTTAAGCTAAAGATAGACAAGAAAGTTATGCATTAGTTGAATTATCTCCTTCACTTAACATATAATTAAAGTTCATCTTTGTTGGGTAAATCTTTGTATTGCCAAACAGATTGTAAAGAATAATTATGATTTCGTAGTTTAATGTCATAAGCCAATGTATTCTGAGAAGATTCAAGTTAGTAGGTATGTTTTAATTGCTTGATATTCAATTGCTTGTACAGCATGCTCCGTTGGGCCGGTATAGGAGGAACAATAGCAAATTCTTTACTGTTTTAGAATTAGATGGTGGGAAAGCAAGATGTGTCAACTGAATATTTGTTTTGCATCATCTCTCAAAAAAAATATAGGCACTCGCAAGATGGAACATAAGGGGAATAGCTGGCATGAGGCTTGTTTCATTTGTCATCACTGTCAACAGCCAATGGGCACAAAAAGCTTCATTCACAAGAATGATCAAAACTATTGTGTGCCGTGTTATGAAAAACAGTTTGCCATGCACTGTGTGCAGTGCAAGAAGGTGAGCGAGATCACAGAGTCAAAGAGTTGTAGAGTCATAGAGCACAGAACAGACCCTTACCCACTGACCATCCAGCACCCACTTACCCAAATCCTATTTTAAACTCCATATACCCTTCAACTCCTCACACACTCATGCCCACTCAGAGGTAATTAACAGTTTCAATTAACCCACCAACCTACACTTCTTTGGGATGCATGAGGGAAATGGATCACCCTTAACAAGCTACACAGTCATAGGGAGAATGAAAAACTCCATACGGATAGCACCCAAACACAGTATTAAAACCATATTGCTGAAGTTGTACCACTGTCTGACCCTGAAGTGATTCAATATATAGGGAGCTGAAAATCCTGAGTATCTTCAGCATTTTCAAAATACTGGAGATATCAATTAAGTCAACTGCATCCATGGAGAGGAATAGTTAATGGTTCAGTTTGATGACCTGAATTATTTATTGCTTTCAACCTGAATCACTAATTGCAGTTTTCTCTCTGTTGATGCTGCCTGACCTAACAAGTATCTCCACCATTTATTTCAGATTTACAGCAACCACATTTTTTTTGTGTGTGTTTTGTTTTGGTTACCGATAGCTAGAAAACTTTGCTTGGAATCTTTCTGCATCTTTTTGAAAAAGCAAAGTGGATTGTGCATGCTGAAAAACCCAAGGTAATGTCTTCTGTTTCACTTTTGTAGATTGGCCACATATCTGACAAGGTAAAATATGATAAAACAACAAACATGCTAGGTTCTAACCATCTTCATAGATCTCTTTCTCCAGTACTCACCACCTTTATACCTATTGAATGTATTTGCCACCAGTCTGGAGATTAATTGCTCAAATTCCTATTCCTTTCTTTCAAATGTCTGATAATTAATCAATCCTGATATATTTTATTTCTCTGTCTTCTTCAACCATTTTACTTTTCTGACAAAACATCATCAATCTGAATGATTAATTCTGTCGCTCTCTGCACAACTGCTAACTAGCCTGCTTCCATTTCAGATATCTAGAACTTGTATTCTTTTGATTTTGTATAGGTGTGTGGAGTCACAATATTGTCCTTTTATAGAGCACAGCACAGAAACTAGCCCTTCAGCCGATCATGTCCATCCCTACCATTTTTTAAATCAACATTTAGTCCATACCTTTTATGGCTGGTGATTCAAGCACCTATCTAGATGTTTCATAAATGTTGTGTGAGTCCCTGTCTCGACAACCTCCTCAGACAATGTGTTCCAGATTTGAACCACTGTGAGTGGAAAAAAAATCCCCCTTCAGATCTCAACTAAAGCTTTCACTTTACACCTCTGCCCTCATTTTACTCAACTCAAGGTGCTACGATACTCTTACTATCTTCACTATCTAATACCCTCATAACTTTGTACTATCAGGTAACCCCCCTGTCTCCCCTACTCTAAGGAAAATTAACCTGATTTCTTTCATAACTGATATGTTGTAATCCAGGCAACATCACTGCACATATTCCACAGTATGCATATTCTAAGACTGATCCCTTTCATTATACATATTTGAACTTTCCAGTGAGCTCCTACACAGTAATCATGAACAGGAACTCTCCCTGCTTTCAATTCAGCCGAGGGAAGGAAGCTGAAGGCATGAGGTAGGGTAAGACGATGGAATGCCAGTAAAATGAAGTTAACAGAATAATATTTAGGAGAACATTGATCAAAAAGTCATGAAGCAATAATAACTGTCTCTAAGTATGATCAAAGAGACCAACAAACGAGATGCTATAAGAACTCAGTGGATAAGGCAGCATCTATAGATAGAAATGGATAGTTGACATTTTGGCTCAGTCCAGGTATCCTGAAAGATACCAGCTGATCTGTTGAATTCCTCCAGCACCTTGCTGCTGCTTCCGATTCCAGCATCTGCAGTCTCTTGCATCTCTGTTCTCTTTGATAAAACTAAGTTGGTGTAGAGAATTTATTGAAATGTAGGTATCAAATCAGCAGAACATGTAACCACCTGAGCATCACTTTCTTGTGGTTTGATATCCTAGTCCTGAACAAGGTAACATCCTTTGACATCGTTAATTTAAGTGTGACTGGGTGAGGTCTCTGTTGGTCACAGTTGACCATGGGTATCACATTCTAGCTGATTAGATATGCAGGCCTGGGCAGTACGATGCGGAGAACAAGCTGTTGCCAATGTAGCAAGCTCCCCCTCTCCATGCATCTGATGAGCCCAGAGGAACGGCAGAGACAGATACAGTTTGGTACCAGAAGTGTCGCAGGAATTGCCAGTCAGCATTGAACTTAGAGACTCCAGCTCCAGATTTTTCCCTCAGGGTTTACTCCTGAAGCCTTCCTCATGAGTTGGTATAGCTGCAAGGCAGTGGAGGTTTGAGATCAGAGTTTTCCTTCTCCTGGATGAGCTGCCAACCATGGCTGATAAGTCCCACTTGGCTGGAGCAACTGGTTTTAAGGCACCAGTAACCCGCCTTTGCCCTTTCTCCCTTCAGTAGAAGCAGTTCTGCTGGGCTTAGTAGTTAAGCCACACATGAAGGCCAGGAGCTGGACTTGGTTGTCAGAAGCTATTTGAGGCACACGCCATTGGGAGCATTTAATAGGTAGTGGGAGCTTATCCCCATTACCATCCCTGGCTATAGCAACCTTAAGGAACCCAAGTATTTCTTTATATTAACATTAAGGTGTTATCTACCTTTATTATCTAGTTCAGTGAATGGTAATAAACAAATGTACTATATTTTATGTTTACAACCTTTATGAATAAAATATATTTTTGAAAAACAAAGTTGACTTCACCGTCAGTACACACAATTGACTTTCTCATAGACCTATGTGTGACTTGAGCTGAATTGCTGCAAAGCCAGATGATGATCAGCCATGGAGAACTGTCAGGGGTTTATTGGCTGTAAGGATTTAAAGCTATTTCTTTGGTTGGTAAAGAAGCCATGTAATTAATCAAATGATTGGCTAACTCCTTTGCTTCTATGGAAACACGACCAGAAGCTTTAATGTTATGAGAATATTTACTCATTTTCAAAGTTATTTTCACAAATAAATGTCACTTAAATAGCATCTTACATATTTTTTCCAACAATGCTAAGACATCACTAAAGTAAGTCAGTGCTCTAGTTATATTAATGAAATATCTGTTTATTAAAGTGACTATATCTTCTGGTACATAAGTAAATTCTTACTCATAAAAGTAGGAAATTGTCTGATTTTACCTCTCTTTACCATAGATTCAACATTATAATTAAAGATCTGTTATTGTATAATCATTCAAAATGAAATAACTAATATTCTATATTTTATCTTGGTAACCAGGCAATTACCACAGGAGGGGTCACTTACCGTGATCAGCCTTGGCACAAAGAGTGTTTTCTGTGTACAGGATGTAAGAAACCACTGAGTGGACAGCAATTCACCTCACGAGATGAATGTGCCTACTGCCTGGATTGCTTCAGTCATCTCTATGCCAAAAAGTGTGCTGGCTGTACCAATCCAATTGTGGGTAAGTTCTTCAATAAGAGCAGGTTGTGAAAGGAGCAAATTATCGCCAGTTGGTCAGTGGATCCTTCGTACTGGCAACCTGGCAAGACATGTTCACTTGACAGCAGGAGCTGGGAAATGCTTAGACCAGATTAGAATACTGCAGAATTTGGGTTGAAAACTTTACTTTCTTGTTTGGGTAGTAATTTGACAGAGTGTGTTGTTTCATCTATTGATGAAGTCATTCGATTTTCATTGGAAAGGGTTTGTTGGTTATCTGCATTCAAAATTAGCGTCCAGTTGTTAAAAGTGTTAATTGCCCCCATTCTGCAATTTGAATTGTATCTGCCACTTCCATAAGCTTCATATTACCTTTCTCTCAGTTTGATGTCACTCTTTATTTCTGCAGTCGCTAAGGCAAAATAATTTAGCTCAAGTTTTGCAATAAATCTGTCATAAAGTCATTGATCTTTATTGAAAAGTCACACTAATTGCAGACATTACATCTCATTATCTGACCTGTAAATAAAAAAAGGTGAAACAAAACAACGGAAGTAAAGCGATCAAGTTGGACAAGAGGCAAAGTATAGTCTCCATATGGTGATCAACTTGTCATGGACAGTGACAAATGAAAAATATATCAGGGGAACGCACAGGTAGGATTTAGAATAAAGTGGGATGTCCATAACCTAATTCATTGACCTGAGAGACAATGAAACCTTTGAGCCCTGTGTTGAAAAATATGTGAATAGGAATTTCAGTAATGATGGAGATGTGTCAAGAAATACAATGGAAGGAAAATAGATGACATTTGTAATAAACTGAGTTTTGATTTGAAGTTCAGAGTAGACCAGCATTTGGAGGTTGCAATGTTTAATTTAACCTGAACAAGTAAGACAGGACCATTTCGGAAACAGCACTAAGGGTATTAGGTTTCTGATAAATAACTAGGCAGGATAGCTCTAATTCTCATGTGTTTCAGCTATTTATTGGAGTTTCCCAGCAACAATTCTCCCCATTGCTTGCTAAGACACTCTATGTGTATGTCAAAAGCAACACACATACTAAATGCTGGAGAAACTCAGCATCTGTGGAATAGTTGATGTTTCAAACTGAGACCGTTCTTCCGAAATGAGTCAATTCTGAAGTCTTGGCCTGAAACTTCGACTATCTATTCATTTCCATAGATGCCGCCTGACCAGCTGAGTTCCTCCAGCATTTTGTGTGTGTTGCTTTGGATTTCCAGCATCTGCAGACTTTCTGATGTTTATGATGTGTTCATTAACATCTGTTTACCTTCTCCTTACAATTTTCTTTTAGGTCTTGGGGGAAGCAAGTACATCTCATTTGAGGAACGTCAGTGGCATAATGATTGTTTCAACTGTAAGAAATGCTCCATATCCCTGGTGGGCCGTGGCTTCCTCACAGAACGCGATGACATCCTTTGCCCTGAATGTGGGAAAGATCTGTAAGAGGAGATAGGCCAGGAAACAATCTCATAGCAACCTTGACTGCAGCTGCATTAAAACAAAATAACCAGGCTCTCACTTGCTATGGTGCCAATTGCCCACGATGGTATGAGCTTGATAATTGAGACAAATTATTAAAATCAGTTTATGAAATATTTGTGAATTCAAAGGAAGTTTGCATGAGTCCACCGGGACAAGTGAAAAATTATTATTTTAATTTTATTGGAAGGCACTGATGAAATAAACAATATGAAATATCTCTGTACTTCAATGACCAAAATGTAATGGTGCACCTTGTCTCAGCAAAGGATAAAAATTCTGATGAAAGAACACTGAAAGATTTTTCTTTTTATCATAGAAGTGGTACAGATTTAAACATGCAACAGGTTGTGAACTGAACAGAGCTGGAAAGCAGGATCTTATAACTAAATAATTTGGCCTGCTGTTTGCATCAATTATGGCAAAACAAGTTTGAAAGTAAAACTTATATTTTACTGCATGATTACATAGGTGAATAGTAAATAATGATCGTAGGTTCATCTGTATTTCATTTTTTTTTCAGGCATTAAATATTTGTAGTATTAAGTGCATTAATAAATTGAAAAAAAAAATGTTCCTGTACTCCATTTATGAATAGCTGAAAAATTTGAACCACACACCCATATTTTCCATGCAATGGATCCAGCCGTTCTCTAACTAGTGAATAATACATCGCTCTTGTACACAATAGACAGAAGGTTAGTACTTCACACAGCAAGCAGAGATGAGAGAGCTAAAGGAATCAGCTCTAAAACTGATCCCTATAGTAATATACAGAATACAGACAGATGTATTACTGACTATGCTGCTGTGCTAGGAACTAGACATGACCCCTGGCCTCTCCATTCTCTGCTGGGAATTCGGCATGAACCCCTGCCCTCTCCATTCTCTGCTGGGAATTCAACATAAACCCCTGCCTTCTCCATTCTCTGCTGGGAATTCGACATGATCTCCTGCCCTTCCTGATGGTTTTCTGGCAATTGGGTACAATAGTATGCCTTTGCTTCGAAATTTCTTTATTTTCATCAATAGCATACTTGAAAATAATGTCTTTCATTATTTTCAGGGAACCTCATATGGACTGTTGAATTTGCTACTTGTAGAATGATATCCTCTTGTGGAGTAGTGCTGTATAACAAACATTGCATACTAGTCAAAGCATTCTTAGAAAGATCCCATTATAACTTATTAGTCTCAGTGTAATAGCTATTTTAGATGACTTATTACCTTTATCCAGATTTACCTTTCTTCTGATCAGACTTCCAATCAGATTCCTGGAGAAGTTTTTCTTTTCTAGTTAAGATTGTGATGAAAGCCTTTGATGACAAGGGAGTCATAGCGCGGACAGAGGGAAACAGATTTCCCCGACGGCACATGTGCATATTAAACAAAAAGCTGTCAAGGCCTAGAAAATGGTTGATGTGTAAAACAAATGGAATATCTTGGAAGTAGTGAGTGGACAGGTGCAAACAATATTGGAGGTGTGCTTCCCAGCATATTGGCAAAGGATGAAAAAGATTGCCATTGTGCCTTTCCATTTGCATATATAGGTACTAAATGTTTGTTCACAAGATTGGCTTGCCTTGAATATCGCAGGTTGCAGGCTGGCTGTATTCAGGAAAATATGTGATCAAGGTGTTCTTAAAGGAACCCCTTTACGCAGCCACCAGAAAAGGTAGCTAAGTGATCAGGCTGCGTAACTCTGGAATGGAGTTTCTATAAGACCGTAAGACATCAGAGCAGCATTGAGCCATTTGGCCCTTCGCGTCTGCTCTGCCACTTCATCATGGCTGATCCTTTTTCCCCTCCTCAGCCCCACTCCCCGACCTCCTCCCTGTAACCCTTGATGCCGTTTCCAATCAAGAACCAAACAGTCTCTGCCTTAGATACACCCAAAGACCTGGGCTCTACAGCTGTCTGTGGTAACAAATTCCACAAATTTACCACCCTCTGGCTAAAGAAATTTCTCCTCATCTCGGCTTTAAATGGACACCCCTCTATTCTGAAGCTGTGCCCTCTTGTCCTAGACCTCCCCCACCAAGAGAAACATCCTTTCCTCATTTACTCTGTCTAGCCCTTTCAACATTCAAAACGTTTCAATGAGATCCTCCCTCATCCTTCTACATTCCAGTGAATACAATAGACAATAGGTGCAGGAGTAGGCCATTTGGCCCTTCAAACCAGCACCGCCATTCACTGTGATCATGGCTGATCATCCACAATCAGTATCCAATTCCTGCCTTATCCCCATAACCTTTGATTCCACTAACTTTAAGAGCTCTATCCATCTCTTTTTTGAAAGCATCCAGAGACTTGGCCTCCACAGCCTTCTGGGGCAGAGCATTCCATATATCCACCACTCTCTGGGTGAAAAAGTTTTTCCTCAACTCCGTTCTCAATGTCATACCCCTAATTCTTAAACTGTGGCCTCTGGTTCTGGACTCACCCATCAGCGGGAACATGCTTCCTGCCTGCAGCGTGTCCAATCCCTTATATTCTTATATGTTTCAATAAGATCCCCTCTCAGCCTTCTAAATTGCAATGTATACAAGCCCAGTTGCTCCAATCTTTCGATATATGACAGTCCCGCCATTCCGGGAATTAACCTTGTGAACCTACGCTGCACTCCCTCAATAGCAAGAATGTCCTTCCTCAAATTTGGAGACCAAAACTGCACACAGTACTCCAGGTGTGGTCTCACCAGGGCCCTGTACAGTTGCAGAAGGACCTCTTTGCTCTTATACTCAATTCCCCTTGTTATGAAGGCCAGCATGCCATTAGCTTTTTTCACTGCCTGCTGTACTTGTATGCTTGCTTCCAGTGACTGGTGTACAAGAACACCTAGATCTCATTGTGCTTCCCCTTTTCCTAACTTGACTCCATTTGGATAATAATCTGCCTTCCCGTTCTTACCACCAAAGTGGGTAACCTCACATTTATCCACGTTAAACTGCATCTGCCATGCATCTGCCCACTCACCCAGCCTGTCCAAGTCACCCTGCATTCTTATAACATCCTCTTCACATTTCACACTGCCACCCAGCTTTGTGTCATCGGCAAATTTGCTAATGTTACTTTTAATTCCCTCATCTAAATCATTAATATATATTGCAAACAGCTGCGGTCCCAGCACTGAACCCTGCGGTACCCCACTGGTCACCGCCTGCCATTCCGAAAGGGACCCGTTAATCGCTACTCTTTGTTTTCTGTCAGCCAGCCAATTTTCAATCCATGTCAGTACTCTGCCCCCAATACCATGTGCCCTAATTTTACCCACTAATCTCCTATGTGGGACTTTATCAAAGGCTTTCTGAAAGTCCAGGTACACTACATCCACTGGCTCTCCCTTGTCCATTTTCATAGTCACATGCTCAAAAAAATCCAGAAGATCAATCAAGCACGATTTCCCCTTCGTAAATCCATGCTGACACGGACCAATCCTGTTACTGCTACCCAGATGTGTTGTAATTTCATCTTTTATAATTGACTCCAGCATCTTTCCCACCACCGACGTCAGGCTAGCTGGTCTATAATTCCCTGTTTTCTCTCTTCCTCCCTTCTTGAAGAGAGGGACAACATTAGCCACCCTCCAATCCGCAGGAACTGATCCTGAATCTATAGAACATTGGAGAATGATTACCAATGCGTCCACGATTTCTAAAGCCACCTCCTTAAGTACCCTGGGATGCAGACCATCAGGTCCCGGGGACTTATCAGCCTTCAGACTCAACAGCCTATCCAACACCATTTCCTGCCAAATATAAATTTCCTTCAATTCATCCATTACCCTAGGTCTTTTGGCCACTATTACATCTGGGAGATTGTTTGTGTCTTCCCTAGTGAAGACAGATCCAAAGTACCTGTTCAATTCGTCTGCCATTTCCTTGTTCCCCATAATAAATTCACCCGCTTCTGTCTTCAAGGGCCCAATTTTGGTCTTAACTATTTTTTTCCTTTTCACATACCTAAAGAAGCTTTTACTATCCTCCTTTATATTCTTGGCTAGTTTACCTTCGTACCTCATTTTTTCTCCGTGTATTGCCCTTTTAGTTACCTTCTGTTGCTCTTTAAAAGTTTCCCAATCCTCCGGCTTCCCACTCGTCTTTGCTATGTTATACCTCTTCTCTTTTATTTTTATGCTGTCCATTACTTCCCTTGTCAGCCACGGCCTCCCCTTACACCCCTGAGGATCTTTCTTCCTCTTTGGAATGAACTGATCCTGTACCTTCTGCAGACCCAGAGCCATCAAACGTTCTTCGTATGATAACCCTTTCATTCCCAGAATCATCCTTGTGTACCTCCTCTGAACACTCTCCAATGCCAGTACATCTTTTCTTAGATGAGGAGCCCAAAACAGTTCACAATACTCAAAGTGAGGCCTCACCAGTGCCTTATAAAGCCTCAGCATCGCATCTCTGCTCTTGTAATGAATACTAAAATTGTATTTTCCTTCCTCACCACCAACTCAACTTGCAAGCTAACTCTTAGGGTGTTCTGCACAAGGCCTCCCAAGTCCCTTTGCATCTCAGATTTATGGATTTTCCCCCCGTTTAAAAAATAGTCTGCACATTTATTTCTACTACTAAAGAGCATGACCATACATTTTCCAACATTGTATTTCATTTGCCACTCCCTTGCCCATTCTTCTAATCTGTCTAAGTCCTGCTGCCTGCCTGTTTCCTCAACACTACCTGCTCCTCCACCAGCACTAGTGTCCCACAATGTTGCATCCTCAGCCCTCAACTCTGTTTCCTATAACACATGACTGTGTGGTTTTAATTTTATCTACGAGTTTGCAGAAGGTACCAGCGTGAAATGATACCAGCAATGAGTTGGAGTACATGAAGGAGATAAAGACCTTGGTGACATGGTGACATGACATCAACCTTTCCCTCAATGTCAGCAAAGCACAAGAGGTTGTCATTAATTTCATGAAGTTGGTGGGGGGGGGGCGCATGGTTTGCAAAGCACATGCTCCTGTTTACATTAACGGTGCTGAGGTTGAGAATTTCAAGAGTGAATATCATCTGGTCCAACTATGTTGCTGTCATGGTCGAGAAAGTTCACAGCACCTCTATTTCCTCAGAAGGCTAAAGAAACTCGGCATGTCCCGATTGATTTTTATCGATGCTCTGTAGAAGGCATCCTATCTGGATGCATCATGGCTTGTACGGCAACTTTTCTGCCTATGACTCCCAGAGACAGCAGAGAATTATGGACACTGCTCAGCACATCACAGAAACCAGCCTCCTCTCCGTGGAAATACAAGAGATTCTGCCAATGCTGGAAATTCAAAGCAACACATACAAAATACTAGAGGAACACAGCAGGTCAGGCAGCATCTATGAAAATGAGTAAACCGTTGACATTTTGGGCCAAGACCCTTCATCAGGACCGGAAAAGAAGGGGAAAGAAGCCAGAATAAAAGGTGGGGGAAGAGAAAGGAGTACAAGCAACAAAGTGATAGGTGAAGCCAGATGGGTTGGAGAGGTGGGGATGAAGTAAGGAGCAGGGAGGTAATAGGTAGAAAAGGTAAAATGCTGGAAAAGAAGGAGAGGAGAGTGGACAATGGGAGAAAGGGAAGGTGGAGGGGCAGCGGGGGAGGTGATAGGCAGGTGAGGAGAAGAGGTGTGGTCAGAGTGCAGCCAGAGTGGGGAATGGAAGAAGAGGAAAGTTGCAGCGGGGGAATTACTGGAAGGTGGAGAATTTGATGTTAGAGGTGTTAAAGTTGACAGCAATTTCAAAGATCCCATCCACCCCGGAAGTTCTCTGTTCTCCCCTCTTCCAACAGGTAGAATAGAAAAGCCTGAAAGTAGGTCCTACGAGTCTCAAGGACATCTTCTAAGCTGCTTGTATGGTTCCCTCGTACATTAAGATGGACCCTTGAACTCAATCTACAATACCTTGTCATGACATTGTCTACCTGCGCTGCACTTTCTCTGTAGCTGTTATACTTTATTCTATGCTCACTTATTGTTTTACGAGGTATTATCTCAATGCATTGTTGTAATGATTGATCTGTACAAACAGTATGCACGTTTTTCATTGCACTCGGTACATGTGACAATAATAAACCAATCTGTCAATTTATACAATGTGCCGCTACTGGGACTTCCATGGACGTTTGGTGGTCTGCACCATCCACACTAATCCAACCATTCACCACACTGAGGATCTGGTTCAAAGGAGCATAGAGGGGAAGTAACACCAGACCAAGTCTTCCCTGATGTTAATCTAACTGTACAATTAAAGAACACTGCATAACATAACAAATTGAATGTTATTTTTTAAACTGGGGAGATTGTGCTGAAGCTGGATATCTAGAGCAACACACACAAAATGTTGGAGGAACTCATTATGTCAGCCAGCATCTATGGAGGAGAATAACTGTTACAGGCTGAGACCTTTCACCTCATTGCTATTTTCTTTCTTATTGACTTAAATATTTTAAAAGCTTTAATTTATAAGTTTAAAATATGCAGTCTTTATCTAGCATATTGAAAAAAATATATCTGGTAACTGCCAGATTTTTTAAAAATTAACACCGCAGAGTTTGCCTTTCAATTCAGGATTTTTGTTTGCTTCTTTTGTACGATATACTATTGTTTTTATATTGCAATTATTTTAGAAAATGATCGTGTAGATTTAGAGTGATTGAGGAGTAGAGTCCATTCTGCTACTAAATGATTATCACTTGGCAAACACCATTGACGTGTCTGCTGGAAGCATGGGAATTCAGAAGTGTCATCCAGGCACATCACTGTGAGGGAACTTTGTTCTTTATGTAATCCATACTCCTCTTTGTTCTGCATGTTATGTTGGCACCAAATAGAGAAATATTTAGTCCACAGCATTAGCACTCAGAATCAGATTTATTATCACTGATAACCAACACATGTACTTCAAGTTGCTCAAAGTATGAAGTAAGTTACTTCAGACCTTGCCTGACACCATGTCAAGGTGCTTCGACATGCCACAAAGTACTTAGTTCACCGCTCTACTCCCTCTACACTCAAGACTGTGTGGCTAACGACAACTCAAACACCATCTGTGAATTCACAAATGACACCACTGTTTTTGGTAAAATCTCAGTTGGCAATGAGGAGGTGTACAGGAGTGAGATAGATGGGTGGTTGAGTTGTGTCACCACCACAACCCTGCACTCAATGTCAGCAAGACCAAGGAATTGATTGTGGATTTCAGGAAAAGGAAGGTGAACATTGAGGAGTACGTGGTGAGAAAGGTGAGCAACTTCAAGCTCCTGGGCATTAAAATCTCAGAAGACCTATCCTGGGCCCAGCACATTGATATGAACATGATGACGTGCCAGCAGCTCAACTTCATTAGAAGTCTGAGGAGACTTGGTATGCCACCACAGACTCACAAATTTCTATAGATGTATGGTGCATCACAGCTTAGTAAGGAAGTTCCAATGCACAGGAGGCTGCAGAAAGTTGTAGATTCAGCCAACTCGTTTGCAAGCACAACCCTTACCCCATTAAGGACATCTTTAAAAGATGGTGCCTCAAGACTATGGACCCTAACTACCTGGGGCATGTCCTCTTTTCATTACTACCATCGGGGAGGAGGTACAGGAGACTGAAGAAATAGCTTCTTCCTCTCCACCATCAGATTTCTGAACAGTCTATGAATGCATGAACACTACCTCATCATTCTTTTCTTTGCACTACTTATTTATTTTTGTAAATTATAATAATTTAATGTTTTTGCAAAGCAACACATTTCATGTCACTATTTGAACAGATTTCAAATCTCAAGTAAGTCAGTGACAATAAAGCTAATTCTGGCACTCCAACCAAATGTGAACGAAAATTCTACAGCATGGGAAGGAGAACGCTGGAGGGAGAAGTCAAAGTCAAGTTTATTATATGCACAGGTGCAATGAAAACTTACTTGCAACAGCATCACGAACATGTAGCATCACGTAAGCAGCATTCACAATGAAAACACAAATTAGTCATCACTGAACATAATTTTTAACAAAAAAACCACAATTAGAACAAAATACAAAATCCAATTTAGTACAAGGTTGAAGGCTGAGTGGGGAAGAATGAGGAGGTGTTTCAGTAATTTCACTGCAGACTGAAATATAGAACATAATTAGAACATACATTGTGTGTCTTGTGAAATATACAGTAAGCATGCACAATGAAACAGCTCCAAATTTCCTTAGGATTCTACTGGATTTCTGTTGTAACTCTGGACAGATTAATTCATGCCTCCACTTTTTCTGGAAATGTTCAGGTTGCATTGCCACGTAAGTGTCATTACAAAGAAGGCGCAACAATCCCTCTACTTTCCCAGAACTATGCAAAGAATCAACATGTCTTCTAGAACTTTGACAAACTCTTATAGATGCGGCGGAGAGTATACTGACAGGTTGAATCATGGCCTGGTATGGAAGCACAGATGCCTTTGAACAGAAAAGTAGTGGATACACCGCAGTTCATCGCAGGTTAAACCCTCCCTACTATTGAGCACATCTACAAGCAGAACTGTAGCAGCATCCAGCTTGAAGGACCCCCGTCTTCCAGGCAATGCTCTTTTCTCACTGCTGCCATAAGGAAAAAGATACAGGCGTCTCAGGACCCATACCGCTGGGGTCAGGAACAGTTACTACCCCTCAACTATCAGGCTCCTAAACCAGCATGGATGACTTCGCTCACCCCATCACTGAACTAATCCCACAACCTATGGACTCACTTTCAAGGACTCCACAACTCATTTTCTCAATCTTCCTGTTTATTTATTTATTTATTTTTTCTTTTTGTATTTATACATTATGTTGTCTTTTGTTCATTGGTTGTTTGTCTGACTTTGTTTTGTGTGCATTTTTTCATTGATCCTATTGTGTTTCTTAGTATTTAGAATTTCCCGTAAGAAAAAGAATCCCATGGTAGTGTATGCACTTTGAACTTCGAAGGGTGGAAATATTATAATAGCAGGCTGCAAAGGATGAGGTCTGCAAACTGAAGTCGCCACTCTTGTGGACATGGCACCGTAGCAATGATCAGCCTTTCAGGGAAGATGAACTACAGAGAGACTTGGAGTACCTGTTCAAAAACCTGACACCTTGAAGAGGGAAAAACAGAAGTCATCCTGCATTGAATCCTTTCACTTGCTGGGACAACTGCCTAGAACTTAAAGAAAGCTATTGAAAGAAATAACGAGCATTAGACAGGAACTGTGGTGTTGAAAGTTAAAGATTAATGTTGGGTGAGTGTAAATGAGTTGTCATTGGTTGGTACAGACATTGTGGGCAAAAGGGCCTGGTTCTGTGTTATACCTCTAATGGCTGCATAATCGAGATGTGGCAATGAATGTTTGCTGGAGGTAACGACCGTGACCCATCAGCATCTCAAATCTCTGAGCATCTGCCGTAGACTTGCAGAGATTCAGTCATCCATAATGCAGTCAGGTAGGTGAGAATATTATCCAGGTCAGCAAATTACATTTTCTACTATGTAAAACTGTTTATTCATGAAGGGAAATTTGTCTTTAATTCCCCATTAGATGCTCCAGTTAATATAATTCTCAAATTGTCACATGTCCAGACTATCACACACAGCTTCAACAATATTATATCACTTGCTATTGGAGAGCAGAAAAGAATCTGACCTCATCCAATTGATTTTCTATGCCAGTGGATCTGAACACGGACCATACACTCCCCAGTGGTTCTGAACGTGGCCCATACGCTCCCCAGTGGTTCTGAATGTGGCCCATATGCTCCCCAGTGGATCTGAATATGGCCCATACGCTCCCCAGTGGCTCCGAACACGGCCCATATGCTCCCCAGTGGTTCTGAACAGGGCCCATACGCTCCCCAGTGGTTCTGAACGTGGCCCATACGCTCCCCAGTGGTTCTGAACACAGACCATACGCTCCCCAGTGGCTCTGAACACGGACCATACGCTCCCCAGTGGCTCTGATCACGGCCCATACGCTCCCCAGTGGCTCTGATCACAGCCCATATGCTCCCCAGTGGCTCTGAACACAGCCCATACTCTCCCCAGTGGCTCTGAACACAGACCGTATGCTCCCCAGTGGCTCTGAACACAGCCCATACGCTCCCCAGTGGCTCTGATCACAGCCCATACGCTCCCCAGTGGCTCTGAACACGGCCCATACGCTCCCCAGTGGCTCTGATCACAGCCCATATGCTCCCCAGTGGCTCTGAACACAGCCCATACGCTCCCCAGTGGCTCTGAACACAGACTGTACGCTCCCCAGTGGCTCTGAACGCGGCCCATACGCTCCCCAGTGGATCTGAACAAGGACCGTACGCTCCCCAGTGGCTCTGAACGTGGTCCATACGCTCCCCAGTGGTTCTGAACGTGGCCCATACGCTCCCCAGTGGTTCTGAACGTGGTCCATACGCTCCCCAGTGGTTCTGAACGTGGTCCATACGCTCCCCAGTGGCTCTGATCACGGCCCATACGCTCCCCAGTGGCTCTGATCACAGCCCATATGCTCCCCAGTGGCTCTGAACACAGCCCTTACTCTCCCCAGTGGCTCTGAACACGGACCGTATGCTCCCCAGTGGCTCTGAACACGGCCCATACTCTCCCCAGTGGCTCTGAACACAGACCGTACGCTCCCCAGTGGCTCTGAACACGGCCCATACGCTCCCCAGTGGCTCTGAACACGGACCATACGCTCCCCAGTGGCTCTGATCACGGCCCATACGCTCCCCAGTGGCTCTGATCACAGCCCATATGCTCCCCAGTGGCTCTGAACACAGCCCATACTCTCCCCAGTGGCTCTGAACACAGACCGTATGCTCCCCAGTGGCTCTGAACACAGCCCATACGCTCCCCAGTGGCTCTGAACACGGCCCATACGCTCCCCAGTGGCTCTGATCACAGCCCATATGCTCCCCAGTGGCTCTGAACACAGCCCATACGCTCCCCAGTGGCTCTGAACACAGACTGTACGCTCCCCAGTGGCTCTGAACGCGGCCCATACGCTCCCCAGTGGATCTGAACAAGGACCGTACGCTCCCCAGTGGCTCTGAACGTGGTCCATACGCTCCCCAGTGGTTCTGAACGTGGCCCATACGCTCCCCAGTGGTTCTGAACGTGGTCCATACGCTCCCCAGTGGTTCTGAACGTGGTCCATACGCTCCCCAGTGGCTCTGATCACGGCCCATACGCTCCCCAGTGGCTCTGATCACAGCCCATATGCTCCCCAGTGGCTCTGAACACAGCCCTTACTCTCCCCAGTGGCTCTGAACACGGACCGTATGCTCCCCAGTGGCTCTGAACACGGCCCATACTCTCCCCAGTGGCTCTGAACACGGACCGTACGCTCCCCAGTGGCTCTGAACACGGCCCATACGCTCCCCAGTGGCTCTGATCACAGCCCATACGCTCCCCAGTGGCTCTGAACACAGCCCATACGCTCCCCAGTGGCTCTGAACACAGACTGTACGCTCCCCAGTGGCTCTGAACGCGGCCCATACGCTCCCCAGTGGCTCTGAACACGGACCGTACGCTCCCCAGTGGCTCTGAACGTGGTCCATACGCTCCCCAGTGGTTCTGAACGCGGCCCATACGCTCCCCAGTGGTTCTGATCACAGCCCATACGCTCCCCAGTGGCTCTGAACACAGCTCATACGCTCCCCAGTGGCTCTGAACACAGACTGTACGCTCCCCAGTGGCTCTGAACGCAGCCCATACGCTCCCCAGTGGCTCTGAACACGGACCGTACGCTCCCCAGTGGCTCTGAACGTGGTCCATACGCTCCCCAGTGGTTCTGAACGCGGCCCATACACTCCCCAGTGGTTCTGAACGTGGTCCATACGCTCCCCAGTGGTTCTGAAATCGGCCCATACGCTCCCCAGTGGTCCCTGCCGGATTTCATGGGGAGCACAGGTAAAAAGCAAGAAACGGGTGGGGGGGGGCAGCTAGAGGGGGAACACTGGAGTTTCTGAAGGGGTCATGATAAGTTAATTGTTTCAATGAAATATTAATAAAATATACTGTATAAATAAAATATAAATGAATATAAGTAATTTAATTGAAACCCAGAATGAAATGAATGGGAAATATGCTAGATGTTGCAAATGAAGCAGCAAAACAACTTAGTCCATGGGTAGTGGCAAAAGAATAAATCAAGGAAGGTAGTGCACCCGTGGCTGACAAGAGAAATTAGGGATAGTATCAATTCCAAAGAAGTAGCATACAAATTAGCCAGAGAAAGTGGCTCACCTGAGGACTGGGAGAAATTCAGAGTTCAGCAGAGGAGGACAAAGGGCTTAATTAGGAAGGGGAAAAAAGATTATGAGAGAAAACTGGCAGAGAACATAAAAACGGACTGTAAAAGCTTTTATAGATATGTAAAAAGGAAAAGACTGATAAAGACAAATGTAGGTCCCCTGCAAACAGAAACAGGTGAATTGATTATGGGGAGCAAGGACATGGCAGACCAATTGAATAATTACTTTGGTTCTGTCTTCACTAAGGAGGACATAAATAATCTTCCAGAAATAGTAAGGGACAGAGGGTCCAGTGAGATGGAGGAACTGAGCGAAATACATGTTAGTAGGGAAGTGGTGTTAGGTAAATTGAAGGGATTGAAGGCAGATAAATCCCCAGGGCCAGATGGTCTGCATCCCAGAGTGCTTAAGGAAGTGGCCCAAGAAATAGTGGATGCATTAGTGATAATTTTTCAAAACTCGTTAGATTCTGGACTAGTTCCTGAGGATTGGAGGGTGGCTAATGTAACCCCACTTTTTAAAAAAGGAGGGAGAGAGAAACCGGGGAATTATAGGCCGGTTAGCCTAACGTCGGTGGTGGGGAAACTGCTGGAGTCAGTTATCAAGGATGTGATAACAGCACATTTGGAAAGCGGTGAAATGATCGGACAAAGTCAGCATGGATTTGTGAAAGGAAAATCATGTCTGACGAATCTCATAGAATTTTTTGAGGATGTAACTAGTAGAGTGGATAGGGGAGAACCAGTGGATGTGGTATATTTGGATTTTCAAAAGGCTTTTGACAAGGTCCCACATAGGAGATTAGTGTGCAAACTTAAAGCACACGGTATTGGGGGTAAGGTATTGGTGTGGGTGGAGAATTGGTTAGCAGACAGGAAGCAAAGAGTGGGAATAAACGGGACCTTTTCAGAATGGCAGGCGGTGACTAGTGGGGTACCGCAAGGCTCAGTGCTGGGACCCCAGTTGTTTACAATATATATTAATGACTTGGATGAGGGAATTAAATGCAGCATCTCCAAGTTTGCGGATGACACGAAGCTGGGTGGCAGTGTTAGCAGTGAGGAGGATGCTAAGAGGATGCAGGGTGACTTGGATAGGTTGGGTGAGTGGGCAAACTCATGGCAGATGCAATTTAATGTGGATAAATGTGAAGTTATCCACTTTGGTGGCAAAAATAGGAAAACAGATTATTATCTGAATGGTGGCCGATTAGGAAAAGGGGAGGTGCAACGAGACCTGGGTGTCATTATACACCAGTCATTGAAAGTGGGCATGCAGGTACAGCAGGCGGTGAAAAAGGCGAACGGTATGCTGGCATTTATAGCGAGAGGATTCGAGTACAGGAGCAGGGAGGTACTACTGCAGTTGTACAAGGCCTTGGTGAGACCACACCTGGAGTATTGTGTGCAGTTTTGGTCCCCTAATCTGAGGAAAGACATCTTTGCCATAGAGGGAGTACAAAGAAGGTTCACCAGATTGATTCCTGGGATGGCAGGTCTTTCATATGAAGAAAGACTGGATGAACTGGGCTTGTACTCGTTGGAATTTAGAAGATTGAGGGGGGATCTGATTGAAACGTATAAGATCCTAAAGGGATTGGACAGGCTAGATGCAGGAAGATTGTTCCCGATGTTGGGGAGGTCTAGAACGAGGGGTCACAGTTTGAGGATAGAGGGGAAGCCTTTTAGGACCGAGATTAGGAAAAACTTCTTCACACAGAGAGTGGTGAATCTGTGGAATTCTCTGCCACAGCAAACTGTTGAGGCCAGTTCATTAGCTATGTTTAAAAGGAAGTTAGATATGGCCCTTGTGGCTACAGGGGTCAGGGGGTATGGAGGGAAGGCTGGGTTCTGAGTTGGATGATCAGCCATGATCATAATAAATGGCGGTGCAGGCTCGAAGGGCCGAATGGCCTACTCCTGCACCTATTTTCTATGTTTCTATGTTTCTATGTCGTTATCTCTGCTCTTGCTTGACCACGCACAAACCACATTTCACACCCTGCAAAACGGTCCCCTGAGCCCCGTTCCACATCCACCCCCAAATCATAGATGATACGGTGAGCAAGTGGGTGTGACCCAGCAGATTACCCTGCAACGTGCTCCATCAGCTGGTGATTAATCATAGATAATTATATGTTAATAGGAACTATCCGCATCTAATTTCAACTGAAAGACTGTCAGAAGGTGCCAGGATTTCCATATCAAAACCTTATCAGAAGGGGATTAATATGGAAATCCTGGCATGGCCTGTGTTGTAGTAATCTCATTGAAACAGTTATGAATATCACAACGAACCAAAGGTTGGGCGGTGATGTCTGTAGCAAGGTCAGTCAGCGAGTATGCAACAGGAAACTGGTTCTGTTTGCATTCCGCTGACCCATGCGTAATAAGGTACTTATAGAAAGTGACATGAAGGCTGCAGTTACTGCAGTGGGGTCATCCACCAGAAATGTCTAAACTGCAGAGAGGCGAGAACGCATGAAGACTACTACTTCATCACCATCTACCACTACAACACTACCGGAGCAACAGGTCAACGGCAGATGCCATCTCTCTGGCCCTACATTCCTCCTTAGGACACTTGGAGAATAAAGACGCATACGTAAGGCTCCTTTTCATTGACTACAGCTCTGCCTTTAATAGCATCATTCCAAATAAACTGATTCCTAAGCTCCGGAACCTGGGCCTTAGCACTCAGATCTGCAGCTGGATCTTCAACTTCCTCACAGACAGGACCCAGGCCGTAAAAATAGGGGACGCTCTCTCCACAATCACTCTGAGCACCGGTGCCCCACAAGGCTGTGTACTCAGCCCCCTGCTGTACTCACTGTACTCCATGATTGTGTAGCCAAGTTTCCATCGAACTCAATATATAAGTTTGCTGATGACACCACAATTGCAGGCCGTATCTCGGGTAATGATGAGTTTGAATACAGAGAGGAAATTAAGAACCTGGTGGCATGGTGTGAAGACACCAACTTATCCCTCAACGTCAGCAAGATGAAGGAATTGGTTGTTGACTTCAGAAGGAGTAGCAGACTGCACGACCCAATTTACATCAGTGGTGCACAAGTGGAACAGGTCAAAAGCTTTAAGTTCCTCAGGGTCAATATCACAAATGACCTGCCTTGGTCCAACCAAGCAGAGTCCACTGCCAAGAAGGCCCACCAGCACCTTTACTTCCTGTGAAAACTAAAGAAATTTGGCCTGTCCCCAAAAACCCTCACTAATTTTTATAGATGCACCGTAGAAAGCATTCTTCTCGGGTACATCACAACCTGGTATGGAAGTTGTCCTGTCCAAGACCGGAAGAAGCTGCAGAAGATCGTGAACACGGCGCAGCACATCACACAAACCAATCTTCTGTCCTTGGACTCACTTTACACCGCACGCTGTCGGAGCAGTGCTGCCGGGATAATCAAGGACACGACCCACCCAGCCAACACACTTTTTGTTCCTCTTCCCTCCGGGAGAAGGCTCAGGAGCTTGAAGACTCGTACGGCCAGATTTGGGAACAGCTTCTTTCCAATTGTGATAAGACTGCTGAACGGATCCTGACCCGGATCTGGGCCGTACCCTCCAAATATCCGGACCTGCCTCTAAGTTTTTTTGCACTACCTTACTTTCTGTTTTCCTGTTTTCTATTTATGATTTATAATTTAAATTTTTAATATTTACTATCGATTTGTAATCCAGGGAGTGGGAAGCGCAGAATCAAATATCGCTGTGATGATTGTACCTTCCAGTATCAATTGTTTGGCGACAATAAAGTACAAAAATCCCCCGCTTTTCGAACGTTCGCTTTACGAAACCTCACTGTTACGAAAGACCTACATTAGTTACCTGTTTTCGCTAACAGAAGGTGTTTTCACTGTTACGAAAAAAGCTGCGCGGGAAAAAAAAGCACTGCACCTCCCCCAGATTCGGAACTGCATTCTCGCCGGCATTGCTTAAACACGTGCCTGTGAGC
Source organism: Mobula hypostoma (assembly GCF_963921235.1). Lineage (NCBI taxonomy): Eukaryota > Metazoa > Chordata > Chondrichthyes > Myliobatiformes > Myliobatidae > Mobula > Mobula hypostoma. Next base: position 133,442,037 of record NC_086103.1, on the reverse strand, counting down.
ATCCGTTAGCAAGATGAGTTTTAAGGTATCAGAAAAGCCTAAAAGGGTTCGTAAGGGTGTTACACTTAGCGTGAAACTAGACATAATTAAGCATTTTGATCGTGGTGATCGAAGTAAGGACAAAGTGAGTTTGGCTTGTGGAAGTTGACAAAGTTGATGTTGAAGAGGTTTTGGCATCCCATGACCAAGAACTGATAGATGAAGAGCTGATGCAATTGGAAGAGGAAAGGATAACAATCGAAACCGAATGCAGTAGCGAATGGACTGAAAGTGAAGTCATCCAGGAACTGAACGTGAAGCAACTGCGTGAGATTTTCGCTGCAATGATAAAGTACGACTTTAATTTTGAGATCAAGCATACTGTCGTTTTTCAAGCCTTCCACATCAGCCACAGTAGACGACGAACCTCGACCTTCGACATTGAGGCAGGCAGACATAGGAGATGATGAACTGCCTGCCCTGAGGAAACAGACGACACCCCAGTGTCCCACCACCCCAACCCCCAGGCCGCAGACAGATACCGATTCGCGGAGAGTGCAGCGGTAGCCGGAACACACCCAGCACCTAATTAATTAGCTTGTTTATTTCGGCTTTTTTCTTAAAGATGTGCTGGGTGCGTCCCGGTCACCGCTGTACCCCTGCACGCTTCGCGGATCGGTATCGGTTCGCTGCCCGGAGGGTGGGGGCCACTGCACCGCCCCAACCTCCGACGACTCAGCCTAACACACCATCATCAGTGTGCTCGGCACTGACTTCCCGCTTCCTGTAAGTGATATTACACTGTACATGCATTATTTCTACTTTATATCGGCTGCGTTATTTGGTATGATTTGGCAGCTTCATAGCTTAAAGGTTACTGGAGAGAGTGTTTTTGCCAAGAGTGCTTGCGTGAGATTTTCGCTACGGAGAACAGTGCAGGCAATAATTGTAGAGAAGTATTTCTACTTTATATAGGCTGTGTATTTATCATATAATTCCTGCTTTTACTGTATGTTACTGTTATTTTAAGTTTAATGTGTTATTTGGCATGATTTGGTAGGTTATTTTTGGATCTGTGAATGCTCACTAATTTTTCCATATAAATAAATGGTAATTGCTTCTTTGCTTTATCACATTCCGGCTTACGAATTGTTTCATAGGAAAGCTCTACCTTCGGATGGCGGGGGAAACCTGTATAAAGTAAAGTAAACTTCCCCGATAAAGCACTTAGCATATTTAGAACATAAGTTCAATTCACTTTTCTTGGTGAGTACACACACTTTATTGCTACAAAGAATTTGCCTACTATATATAACAGCATTTAAAAATATTTGCCTAAAAATTAAATTATTTTTATTTTGCAGTATATTCAATACTGATACTTTTTTATGTGAGATTATAGAAACATAGAAACATAGAAAATAGGTGCAGGAGTAGGCCATTTGGCCCTTCGAGCCTGCACCGCCATTTATTATGATCATGGCTGATCATCCAACTCAGAACCCCGCCCCAGCCTATACTTGTATTATACTTGTAATTTCTCAATGTTTACTTTTTCTCTATAGGGCCTACTTACACAATTGTATTTTTGTTACAGAGTTTGTGTATATATACTTATGTGTGTAAGGACATGCAAGCATATTTAGTTATTTTTCTTTTTTAATATATATTAGATGGCTACTGTGGCAAAGAAAAAATGTTGGCAATATTGCATTGAGTATCTTGCCCATGGTTTTATTCCATCCCCACTGGACAAAAGGAAGCCAACTGCCTATAATTTGTACGACTGCACCTTCAAATGAAAACATATGGCTATATAAGCTGAGGAAGAACTTGAAGACAGTGCTTAAAGGCAAAGACAAGACACTGGATTACTTAAAAGTGTGATAATTTTAAGAAATACAAAGGTTTACTTGCATCCTATAGAATATCAAACTTCATTGCAAAAGCAGGCAAGCCACATAATATAGGTGAACCAGTGATTCTGCCTGCACTTTCTGTTGTAATTTCTACTGCCATGAATCAGAGTGCATATGAAACTATTCAAGTCATTCATCCCCTTGAGCAACTTGTCAGTATCAAGGTGTATTGATGAAATGTCAGATGATGTGGAACAACAACTAGTTGCACAACTGAAAGTTAAGAAGTTTGCCCTGCAAATTGATGAAAGCACGGTACGTGATAATGAACCCCTTCTGATGGCATGTGTTAGGTTTTTGAATGTTGATCAGGCCAATGAGGAAATGTTTTTTGCCAGAAAGCTTAAGACATAACAACGGTGAACATTTTTGAAGAAGTCATTAGCTACTGTTATATTTATATTTATATATTTATATAAGGTACCCCATGCAAGGCTTATTGAGAAAGTAAGGAGGCATGGGATCCAAAGGGACATTGCTTTGTGGATCCAGAACTGGCTTGCCCACAGAAGGCAAAGAGTGGTTGTAGATGGGTCATTTTCTGCATGGAGGGTGGTGACCAGTGGTGTGCCTCAGGGGTCTGTTCTGGGACCCTTACTCTTCGTGATTTTTATAAATGACCTGGATGAGGAAGTGGAGGGATGGGTTAGTAAGTTTGCTGATGACACAAAGGTTGGAGGTGTTGTGGATAGTGTGGAGGGTGTCAGAGGTTACAGCGGGACATTGATAGGATGCAGAACTGGGCTGAGAAGTGGCAGATGGAGTTCAACCCAGATAAGCGTGAGGTGGTTCATTTTGGTAGGTCAAGTACGATGGCAGAATATAGTATTAATGGTAAGACTCTTGGCAGTGTGGAGGATCAGAGGGATCTTGGGGTCTGAGTCCATAGGATGCTCAAAGCAGCTGTGCAGTTTGACTCTGTGGTTAAGAAGCATACGGTGCATTGGCCTTCATCAATTGTGGAATGTTGCAGCTATATGGGACCTTGGTCAGACCCCACTTGGAATACTGTGTTCAGTTCTGGTCGCCTCACTACAGGAAGGATGTGGAAGCCATAGAAAGGGTGCAGAGGAGATTTACAAGGATGTTGCCTGGATTGGGGAGCATGCCTTATGAAAGCAGGTTGAGTGAACTTGACCTTTTCTCCTTGGAGCGACGGAGGATGTGAGGTGACCTGATAGAGGTGTATAAGATGATGAGAGGCATTGATCATGTGGATAGTCAGAGGCTTTTTCCAGGGTTGAAATGGTTGCCACAAGAGGACACAGGTTTAAAGTGCTGGGGACTAGGCACAGAGGAGATGTCAGGGGTAAGTTTTTTATTCAGAGTGGTGAGTGCATGGAATGAGTTGCCAGCAATGGTGGTGGAGGTGGATATGATAGGGTCTTTTAAGAGACTTTTGGATATGTACATAGAGCTTAGAAAAATAGAGGGCTATGGGTAAGCCTAGTAATTTCTAAGGTCGGGACATGTTCAGCACAACTTTGTGGGCTGAAGGGCCTGTATTGTGCTGTAGGTTTTCTATTTTTCTATTGTATTTCTTGGAAAATGATACTCTGCTTTAAAATGTAATGGCTTGTGTAACTGATGGTGCTGCTTTGATGGTAGAAAGATAGAGAATTAATTGCTTGTTTAAAAAATACTGTGTCTAACTTTTTTTTTGCATATAGTGTGTCAGCCATCATCAGCATTTGGTTGCAAAAAAATATTAAGAGGACATTTGCATGACTCCCTCCCCCACCCAGCTGCTGGCTGTCAACTTACTCAAATCAAATGCACTCCAAGATTGTCTTTTTCAACAACTTTGTGAGGAAAACAAAGAAGATTTTGATTGGCTACTGATACATAAAGAGGTAATCAAAAGGTAATTGCCTTCGTCAATGCATTGCACTTTCGTATGGTATTGTAGCATTTCTAAGTGATAAGCAGCTTGGTGAGCAAATTGTTGCTGCTAAGCTAACATGCTTTACCTGTCAGATATATTTGAAAACCTGAATTTATTAAACGAACAATTACAACAGGGAGAAAAAAAACTGCATTCTCATATCATGCAAAGAGGCTATTACAGCTTTCCTTGGAAAATTCACTTTTCATCAGCCATATTGGATGTCACAGGTTTATGCACCTTGTTTCACAGGTCACTTAAGATAGAATTGCAAGATGATGATCTGCTTGTACATGTGGGATCATTTGAAAAGACTGCATACTGATTCTGAATTTTGGTTCAGAGACCTGATGGAGATGCATATTCCAGAGTGGGTGGTAAATCCATTTGATGTGAATGATGTTGACCCCACATTGCAGCTCAGTAAGACATTACTGCAGAGTGATACAACAGCTCAAGTCATATTCAAATATAACAAGCAAAATTTGTGGATAAATAGTGATATTCAAAATAAGTTTCCACAGCTCTGGGAGAAAGCAAAATTGCTTTTATTGGATGTCCCGCCTCTTATCAAGTTGAATGCAGTTTAAGTCAAGCTCTTCATCTTCGATTATCTTTAAAAATATTCACAAACTCGCAAGTTAACATCAGTCGCAAGGATCTCACCAAACAGACAAAGTAACAATATTAATTGCTTTCTCACTGCTGGTAGGAAGACTATTATATTTATGAAATATAAAATGAAATTGCCCTTTTCAGAGCTTTAAACTAGTTTTTTTTAAAACTGGTAACATATATACTTATAACTGTTAAAACATAAATATTGACCGTATATTAGAATAATTAGTGTAGTTGACAAAAACAAAACTTTAGCAACTTGTAAAGGGTTGGGCCACAGAGGTAGTCACCAGTGGGCCACGAGCAGGAAAAGGTTGAGAACCACTATTTTATGCAATGCATATGGCATCTAGTGGTGAAATGTGAACATTACAACACTTTTCCGGATTAATGTTCTAGCCCAGTACACTCATAAACTTTTTTATTACAAGTTTCATTATAATGTTACAAATGAAAATTATCAGTTTCCACCGACCATGTCCTAAGTCACAAAACTCTGCTTGAATGCTGCTGAAGTGTATGGTAGGTATGTGTCAGGCACTGAAAAACTTTACTCTGACTTCAGGTTTTTGTATTGACAAGTTACTTGTAGAAGTCACTGTTAGTAGATATTTTCCTTGCAGTACAGTGTCCTGGAAGGATGATGAGATGACACAAGAATGTTGAAGAGGAAGAGGCCATATCAAGGCAAGGTAGTCAGGAGGCTCTCTTCCTGTGCAAAACAACATAAACCATTTCTACATGGGATTTTTTTTTGTTATATGGTGATAGTCATGCACACTTAAGCCCATTATGTTCATGTCAACTATCAACACCAATTATTCTAATTCTATACTAATCTATTTTTTTTGTTCTCCCCACATTCTCATCACCCTTTCCCCTCCCAAACTCTACAATTCATTTTCAGAATAGAGGCAATTTATGGAGTCCAATTAGCCTTTAGAAGTATCCATCTCTAGGATGTGGAAAGAAACCAGGAGGAAAATTAGGGGTGCACAGGGGGACCATGCAAACTGCACCCAAACGGCACCCCAGATATGGATTGAACACTGTCACTGTGCAGCCCAGGTTGCTGGGATTCGCTGTAGGGATGCCTTTTTTAAAAAAAACAAATTCCATTAGTGCCAGCCTTTAAAATAGGACAAAGTCTGCTTTGCAGGTGAACATTTATGTGTCAGCATCCTTTAATAGTTTGCCATTCACTGTTAACATTAGCGAAGTCACGAATGCTCCTTATTTAAAGAGAGCTGACTGCATTTAATTTTCCTTTAGCAGAGAGCAACAAGTAGACGGAGCATGCAGAATCATGAGGATTTCAAGTGTCCTGATGGGCATGCACATCATTTACACACATTGCATGTTTAAGAGATGTGCGGCAGTCAAAAGATTTCATTTCTAACTAGTTCATGAATGTGCACAGCAACCTGCCAGCTATAATGATGCTTTCATGCTGTAACAGCCTTCAAGCACTTGGACTTGAATCACCATTATCAATCAAAAGATAGCAACTAGGAGAAAAGATACGCTGATAATGTGGCTCTGATGCCTGAGTGGAACATTACAATGGATGCATACCATGGGCATGCTGACAAAAAAGTCTGCTCTAGCTGGACTGCTGAAGATCCCTGTACTACTTGGCAGAGTTGATCTGGAGATTTTCAGTGTAACACAGCATTGCCATCACCAGTCCTTGCCACCAGCTATACAGTATGTAGTTACAGAGTAGGTCGAGGAAAATGAGGAGGATTAAGAATTGAGTAATCAATTCAAACAGCCTCTTTATGCCCAAATTATCCCATGTCTATTCTTCCAAATGTATTCAACTAATCATCTGTAAGTGTTTCCTCGGTGTAATGTCACATTTCCAATTTTTGTACTTCAACACTGCTACCTCAGTAATTGCAACAACTGCTGGAAGACTTGACTTTAATGTAGGATTTTGAAGATGGGTCCTATAAAGCTTCTGTTTGAGATGCACCATTTCATATGAGCTCTAGCAATTTATATTGGCTAATTGACAGACACTGACAGCATGTCTTCAGTAGAATCAATTGCTGTCATCCTGTAACAGCGCAGGTACATGTTACACATGGCTATTGACATTCTTCTTGGGCAGAGTCACAGAAATCCTGTTAGATGATAGATTATTGGAGTGTTTACAACCTTCAAATCCCAAAGGTGATTACAACAGATTGTCAGCACTCCGAGCAGTGCAAACTCTAATTTTCCGATGCAATTCTCACACTTTGGACGCGTTCTGCATATTCTGAAATTAAAACTTGTCTTTAGATATTAAAAATTTGTCTGTGAGCTTCAAGAGCAGTTTACCTAGTTTACTGGCTAAATTAGTACATTAATTAATGCAGGTCCTGTAAAATATTTGAATTGAAATTTCAAAAGTCATTTTATTCCTTGGCTTGCCTGAACCCATGAAATGATTAGCTGCTACAAGATTTGTATGTGTAGCTAAAAATTACTTCCATTAATTTCCTCTCATGTGAGAATATACAAACACTTGGAAAACCTTGCTGATTTAGGTACAAATCTTTTGGGTGAATATTCCATTGTGTAATACAATGATTAATCAAAGGTTGGATGAATATATTGTATTGCAAGTTCGTCAAAGATGCTGTAGTCCTTTAAATATTATCTCCATGCATAAAAGGAAGACTGGTTCTTGCATGATTTTGATAACAGAAATATATTCTTAGCATGTGATGCAACTGATCTGTACCCGACTAGTGAATAAGCCAAACCCCCTGGCTCTGTGTCATTGGAACATGCACTTTCTTAGGGCACAGTGTTTCACTGGGTGGCCCAGAGGTCCATTCTGAACATAAGGGATAAGATTGTCCTATCATTTGGCAGCAGCCTAATTCCAGCTGTTGATCATATTGAATGCTTGTAAGTCTTTTAGCATTCAGAGCAAAATCAAAATACAGCTGCAGAATCAGGTTTATTGTCAGACTTGAATATCTTGAAATGTTACTTTACGGCAGCAGTGATGTCTAAATCAACCATGTATGAACTGGTGGATGCTGTCAATTATATTTATTTGTGTAAGGAAACAAACAGAGAAAATCTTAAAGGTTAAGATAATTTATTTTACGACAGCCAAAAAAATACATCTAAAACAACATATGGTTAACTTCACTATATTGCTGCTTAACAAAATAATTGAATTTACAGATGTAATAGAGTTCCAGGTTTGGAAATCTGGCCTCATTTTGACAAAGATTTTAGCTTTATTTTGAATATATATTGACAACAGTGTGTGAGTCAAAGAACTAGAGGTGGGATGCAGAGGATGACTCCCAGCAAATAAGATAGTCAGCAGGAAATAAAGTCAAATTTTTTTTCAGGAAAGTGATTTTTAAAAAAAAGGTAACAGAAACTGCAACAACATCTGCCAATAAAAGCAAGGCAAATTCAACAATGTAGATCGGGCATCTTAATTACATAGAAAGCATGCATGTAAGATCAATCTTAGTTAATCATAGCACCAAGCTTGATTGAGAGGGAATGATCTAACTGGTCACAATTACTCTACCTTCAGTTTAAGATAAGACTAGAAGACCATAAGATAGGGGAGCAGAATTAGACAATTTGGCCCATTGAGCCTGTTTTCTATTTCATCCCAGCTGATCCATTTCCAACCCCCTCAGCCCCAATCCCCAGCCTTCTCCCCATATCTCTTCATGAATCTTCACAACCATGTCCTCAACTTTGCCCAATAACTTGGCCTGCAGATCAGCAGAACATTCCTCTATAATTATGATGCACTTAAAGCAGAAAGTCAATTATAGAAGTTGCATATTTATTAACTTGATGCTTAAAAATTAATTTGTTCACAAATTTAATCCTTCCCTAAATAAAATGCATGGTGAGAATTTAATGATGCTGTAAATGCAGATGGGTATAGTAGTAATTCACACCAAGCTTACCTCAAATGCACTTTGCAGTCTGTAAAGTGCTTGGTGGTACGCTGAGTTCATGGAAGAAAGATTATGAATCCAGGATCTTCCTTTACAGAATACAGTCAAAGTTTTTTGGATAATTGACTACTGGTGTGACAGATAGTTGGAGTCCAGTGGTATGCAGAACTGATTTTGGGTTTGGTTCTACGCAGGTGGTTTCTTAAATCATGCAGATGGCCTCAGCACTACATCAAATACAAGGTTGTGTGAAAAACTTCAAATATGGTGGTTTTTATGTCCTATGTATATGTTCTTAGTGCAATGGAGTGATAATGTATGCTCACAAGTGTTAGATATACATAAAGTATATATCTAATCCCATTTTGAGATTGTAATGGAGAGGTCCATTTCACTGCTGTTAAATTGCATGTCTAATCATGTACATTATAACAGTGGAATACAGAAGAGGATTACTTCAATTTTAATCATATTTTCTGATAGAACTAGCTGCATAAAGTAGTAGGAGAAGCAGACTGCAAGGATTTTAAATTTTTTTTTTTGCCTTGATGAACTCTGCCTGATTCTGGTCCAGCTTATATGGATAAAGATCTCATTTTTCTTTGATTTGGTACAAAAAAAGCAACTTCTAACAATATCAGCTTAATTTGTCTTATTGTGTTATTGCATCATATCTGATTTGACATATTTACAAACTTTCTCAGAGCATTAGAACAATCATTCACAGACATGGAAGTGGCACATTGTTGTCATCGGTATTTGTTTCTGAAACATAAGGCACATAGTTGAGGCAGTTGCTGTAGTATATTTGATGTGGCAGTGCTTGATGCCAATTCTAGAACACTGGAAAGATGAGCTGTTTCACATTCTGAACTACTAATATCAAGCATGCTGAAGAACACAACAATTCAATAAAATTTAACAAAAAATACCACAAGTACTACTTACCTAAAAAGGCACCTAATTGTAATGGAGTATTTCACTTGCACTTTAAAGTTTCTTATTGGATAGCCATTACAGTATATTCAATATGTCTTGTTCATTAGTGCCTCACTAACATGATGACATAGTAACTTCATGTTTGGTTCTACATTAGGATACAATATAATCATATAGCACATGACTAAGAATTCTTTATCTCCATTTTTTCAGTGGCAAACTTGACCAAGAAAAAACATTTATTCAGAGTTAAGGCTGTTAGTATCCAGGGCTGTTAGTTCAAATGCTTGATAAGAATCCAGAAAACGCAGACAGAAAAACACATAATAATTTGAACAAAAAAAGGTTTCATTAAGAATTTTCTAATATTCATGTGCATGTGAATACAATGTAACAGCTTCAGAAATGAATTTGCCTTAAGTTTTATTTTAAATTTATGTTGACAATAGTGCCTTTTCATAAATCAATAGATAGCAACAAGTTAGTTTCCAGCAGAATAGGGAAGTTCATGAAAAACTGCCTGCTCTCAATGGATTTATTCTACGTACGCTGCTTGTTTCCATTTCTGCTGAACAGAACCAATAACTTTTATGTTTTACTTAGGCTTTGGTTTGCAACGTAATACGTTTATGGAGTTTATTCTGTAAACTAATCTGTGTTCATATGGAAAAACTGTATAAAATTAACAAAACCCTGAATTTTGCTCTTTAATCAATACATTAAAATTATTTAATGATTTACACCTACTGCTTATGCAGTTAAATACACACCTAATAACGTAGGCAGTATTTGTGCATAAAGTGATGTACCACAACTGATATGCAACATATCTGCATTCTATTCAAAAATTACTGGAACCTCTGACCAACAAGAAAGCTCAATCACAAAATCCATTAATATACTGAATTATACAAATTGGACTACAGCACAAAATTGCTTAGAAGAGGATGAAATCTAGTACTGTAGTTGGGCTACTTTACTGAACCAACGTTGGTCCTATGATCTTTTTAAAAATGGTATGAGTGCATCATTTCCCATTCATTTACTAGACCACCATTTCCAAGGTGCTTGTTGGCCGTGCTTAGATCATAAATTTAAATAAAACACCTTCCCTGGAATATTAGGACTGACGGATTTTAAGGCCAAGTAATATGTTGAATCTTTCTCTTTGGCTCTGTGGATCTTAATTCCCCCTGTGGGCAAAAACAAAATATTATTTGCAAACTTAAGCATTCAGTGCATAACAGTGATAATGTACTCAAATTATCTTTAACCAGAAACTAAAATATCCAATCATATTGCACTCATCTATGTGTTTTCAATTTTTTTTTCATATTCGTTTACAACATAGGTCATAATTTGGTCCATTGAGCCCATGTCAGATTAGTCTTATCAATCCATTCACTTCCCCACTTAATTCCCTATGATATTATCTTGATCACATGCCCATTAACTCTCCCTGCATGCTATTAACTCTTGTGCCCATAATTGCATATTTTTAGTATCCAATTACCAATCAACCAACATTCCTTTAGGAACTGGAGGGAAACTAGAGTACCTGAGGGAACTGCATAAAGCTCATAATGAGAATGTGTAAATTCTATACAGATTGGACTGGAAGTCAGAATTGAACTTTATAACACTGTACTGCTCTTGCTAAGAATATTTCATTAGTACATAGCTATGCACCAGTCTAAGTGTGAACTTCTCCAGTTCTCCCCATAAGCCCATGCATTTCCCCTAGGAGTTCCAGTATCCACCCACATCATAGATGTGCAGGATACTTGGCCACTTAGTTGGTCTGAGGATACATCCACAAGTGAAATGAGGGGAGAATAAAATGGGATAATGTGAATGAGTGCTTGATGATCAGCACAGACTCAATGGGCCAAAGGACATTTTTCTCTGTTTTGTGCCTGTCAGAACATACGTCTGCAGTTAAATGATTGATTAGAATACAATTATTGATTGCCCATTTTAAACACTAAGTTCTGCAGATACTGGAAATCCTGAGCAACGCACACAAAATGCTGGAGGAACTCAGCATCAGGCAGCATCTATGGAATCAACAGTAGACGTTTTGGGCGGAGAGCTTTCATCAGAACTGGAAGAAGCCATTAGAAGAAGGTGGGGGGAGAAGTACAATCTGGCAGGTGATATGGCCTGATACTGCCGTGATGAGGCAAATTCAGGTTGCAAGAGCAACACCTCATATTCTGTCTGATAGCATGAATGTTGATTTCTCTTTTCTGGTAATTATTCCCACTTCCCTGCTTTTTTTTCCATTCCCTATTGTGGTTGCCCTCCCTTCTCCTCCATTGCCTATCAGCACCCTCTAGTTGCCCCCCCCCTTCTTTCATGGTCCACTGTCTTCTCCTATTAAACTCCTTTTTCAGCCCTTTATCTCTTCCACCTATCACCTCCCAACTTCTTACTCCATCACCCCTCCTTCACCCACTGACCTTCCCCCTCACCTGGTCTCACCTATCATCTACCAGCTCGTACTCCTTCACCTCCCCTAACTTCTTATCCTGGCTCCTGACCCTTCTTGATGCAGGATCTCAGCCTGAAAGTGCGACTCTTTACTTCCTTCCATAAATGCTGCCTGACTCGCTGAGATTTGGTTGAGGTACAAATAAGAGGGAAATCCTTTTAGGCCATACATCTCATGTGTCTCACCCCTGAGCTGTCCACCACCTGCACTCTCCTTGCCAAAACTTAAGTTAAAAAAGGACGAGTTCCCATGACATAACAGTGATTACAACATGGAAGGAGACTGCTAGCTTAACAAGTTTCTTATAGTTTCTAACTTCTAGTTGCCAGCTTGAACCAGTTTTCCCCTCACTTCCCAATATGCAAATTATTTTGGAAACTGTTCTGGGAAGAGCAATAAAAGTAATCACAGACTCAAATACTTTTTTTTTTGAACAACTGATTCCTTCCCCATGCAGGAATGCTGGGAGGACAAGAGTGCAGATGTTGAAATCTAGAGTAACACATAAGATGCTGGAGCATCTACAGAGAAAAATAACAGTTCCTTCATATAGAGTGATCAGATATGAGCTGTGCGAACCAGGGAATTCCTCCAGCATCTTATGTGTTGTGCCAGAAATGCTAGAAATTTGGAATGCTGCTGCAGGTTTCAGATGATCACTGTTCATGTTTATTAGATCCACACTGTCCAGTTAGAAATAGCATCCCATTATCGCCATTATATAACTGAAAGGTCTTATTAATATTCTCATTTAAATCACAATGTTAAAGTACTGTAAAGTGTTACATTTCTGGACCACTGAAACTTTATTCAGTAACAGAATCCCATTTGGAACAAATATAGAAAAAGTCAGTCTTGGAACTTAAGAGTATAGAACACTACAACACAGCAACAGGCCCTTCAGCCTATCTAGACTTGGAGAAAGACAAAAGGACGGACTGATATGTATGTGAACACCGATGTATTAGCTACTTTAAGACTATGGCATCACAGAAGCAGACTAACCATATCCTTGCATTACAATAAGTTGACTGCCCAGAAATTCAACCCACTGGATGTGTTAAACACATTGTATAATAGCGATAATGTTGTACTTTTCATCCAAAATTCAGTTACAACTGTTATTCAGTGGAACAAGGTTTTGAAGTTAGAATAAAACACTCATTGCTTCTATATAATGTATTTAATGCTACTGACTCTAAGTTTTTTGTTTTTTAAAATTCCACCATAAAGCTGAAACTACTTTATCTGAACTTGGGCAGCAGCAAGAATGGAAATAACAGTATAGAGGAGTGCTTTAAGAATCCTATGGAGGAAGAAATTCATACCTAACTCTTTGAGGACAATAGATATTTCAGACCAAAGGACCTCCACTTTTAAGGTCATGTTCCTTTGAAGCTTGCAGTATTATTTCATTAGGGTATTGAAGAAAATAAAGAAAAAAAGCTTACACAAGTAGAAATACATTAAGAAGTGCAAAAACAGTGGATGAAATGAGTTTATAACTTCAACTTTTGGCTCTCTCTTAGGTAATCCAATTTTAGATGAGTGAAAATGACTCACAGAAAATACAGAATCATTTGCCAGTTATCAAAGATTGCCATTTCCTTATTAAGTATATGAATTTATACTTGACAGCTTTTAAAATGTTCTTTTTAATATTTACATACTCAAAATAGCCAGCTAATTTTTCTAAGGTCTGCAAACACACCATTAACAGAATCCACCAATAAATTCAGCAGGGAATATGGCCTTGGGCTCTCTTCCAACACAATATAGTTTGTAGATTAGTGAAAAGTGCTGAATAAATGTGATTAGTAATGCATCTAATTGATGCTTAAAATTGTGATCATTTATGCTAATTGCTAGCTCTCACCAAGGGAGCATACTGTTTCCTAGCCAATGAAAATGAACTCCAGAGACCAGATTGCAGAAGTAAGGAAGATGCAATTTTTTAAATAAAACATTAGGTAGACATCAGAAGTAATATAATGTTGAAGTCTTTAAGAGTATGCAATAGAATGATGCCATGAATGAGGAAACTAAATTAAGCAGAAAGACTAGAGAAGACAGAAAACAACAGGAATTCTGCAGATGCTGGAAATTCAAGCAACACACATCAAAGACTAGAGAAGACAGAATTGTCTTTAAAGTATGTTAGGACTAGAGAAGCTAGAATTGTCTTTAAAGTATGTTAAGGATTTAATAGGTGGAGGAAGAAACCCATGCCATTAGTAGTACTGGTAGCCAAATAACTGGCAAAAAAGGAAGAAACATTCATTCATGCACTGAGTCATGAGCTGTTTAAAAGATTCAGAATCTAATTGATAGTGAACTGCAGATATAGATGAAAAGGAAAAAATAACTAAGACTATGTGATCGCAGAAGGTCTAACCAGATAAAGAGGGGACGTAGGAGATTGTGCATGCTGGAATCTGGAGTCATACACAAAGTGCTGAAGGAGAATGTCAGGCAGTTGACTAAATACAGTAACTGTTGCAAAGGACCAGAATGGCACATGTATGAAGGCCTTTTTCCATACATTAAGATTCTATGATGGGCAAGGTTCCCCAAGAGTCTGTATTAGACCTTAGCTTTATACACTGTTTGACAATCAGCATTTATATTAGCACTTTTAACACTATAGATTTCATTCCATCTTACAGGAACACTTAAGAGCTCCACATTCAAGCTTTCGGTTAATAAAAGTAGTAAGGTATGGGTAAAAGCTTCAAGAAGATAGTTCCACTAATCGGAGGCTTTGCACAATAAAATACTCTAATCTTAAGTGGAATGAATAAAATAGTTGATGAGGTGATTGGAGTTACCATGAGGGAAGAAAACTATTATCTCCAAGTTGAAACATGACACTAAGTAATTAGTTGCATACAAAGCTAAATTAAGAGGGCAAATAGAGTTGAATATGGGGAAACATGAGCTGAACAATTAATTTTGAATTAAATAAAAACAGGAATATTCTCTTAGGCTGGAGTTACAATGAAACTAACTTGACAAATGAATCTTTGCACCTATTTACATGTTTGAATATGGATACTGAGAAGAAACAAAACAGCAATGGAATGATAATTAAGAGGGCATTAAAAAAGTACATAATTGGGATGTTCAAGATCCCTGTCTGGAAGACTGTCAATTTTATGCTTTGCACCTCAAAAATATGAGACAAGTTTTGGATGAGGTACAGTGCAGACCCTCTGGGATTCACTTCATAGTTTTAAAGAGTTAAATTACAAGGGGAGGTTACAATAGCTTATTTTGTATTCTGAAGCTTAGAAGTTCGAGTACTGTGCCATTGAAGATATTTAAAAATCACTGATTTCCTCCATGGAGCAATCTGCAATAATATTAGAGCTCAGCTACCAAGGGCAATAGGCATTTTTTTTTGCATTTAGTAGATGTTTTTACACAAATGAAATTTAAATAAAGATTGTAAAGTCCAACGTGTGAAGGAACACCTTGCCACAATCTGCTTCAATGTTGACAATCTTGAGTTTAAATCATCTGTTCTTGTACATATGATCACAATCCAGTCCATCAGTGGTTCCTTTAAGGTGCTTGCATATTTGGCTGAATGTTGAAATTTTGCGTAAGTGTAATTTATTTTCTCAGTCATGCTCCATCACAAATCCTTACATTTTGAAGTACAAGTCATGTCTCACTGAAGTGTTGTTTTGCCTGGCTGGGTCATCTAAAACTATGGGTCACTGCCTCAAACCATATTAAGCCATTCGGGACAGAGGTGAAAAGTAACTGCTTCACCCAAAGGATAATGAATCTTTGGAAGGGTCTTTGAAATGACAGATGCCAATGAAGCTTCAGTTACCTAAAACAAAGACTGATGGGCAAATCGAGGCACATGGAGTTGGTGGAGAAAGTGGTACTAAAGTAAAAGATTAAGCCATATAATAGAATGATAGAAATGACATTTTATAAACACACGTAGATATATCAAGTTCAAATTTTACAAGCTCTCAGGCTGTACACCATCTTCTAAAATGGAATTACTATTGCTTGTCATGCCCATGAATGCAGAAGTTTAAATAAAATTTTATAACCCTACAAATCTTAGGAATGGGGTAACAGGAGGTGGTATTCAAAATCTTTACTGCTCAGCTTCCCTTTCTTGAGTTAATGAGGATCGTAAGAAAATGAGAAAATTGTCAATGACGTAACCGTCCCTCAGTTCAAAGAACAAAAGAGAGTCCATCAGGAAGATAGAGGAACACATATGAGTACAAGTCTTAAGCAAATTTTAAATTGTGGTTGTGGTTTGGCTTTGTATACCACTGTCTGGCTGGAAGTTGGCATAGGAAGTTCCCCAACTCTGCATCTGTGCCCAGCACAAGAACTTTTGACAGAAGTACATTAACGCTCAGATTTGTGATTACATTTACTTTTTTAAAAATCAAAGAGACCTTGCTATCTCAGTTAGGAGTTAACCATCATGCTACAATATTGTTCTCCAGTTCTCCAGAGGAGAAATGGATAAAACAAGTAACAACATACAGAATTTAAATCGAAGTTCTAAAACAGGAGGCCTGCGATTTGTGGAATGGGTGCCAGATATAGTTCATAGTCAACAGCACAGATCTTGATCTAGAGGGTAAGCAGGCCTGATGAAGTTTTACCATCATATGACATTAACTTCAAGGCAAGCTCACAAAACGTTGTGAATCTCGACTCTAATAATATATCAGAATGTACAATAATGGGTTACTTTAACAGCCTGATGTATCACAACAATGGAAATTTGGAATTAAACTATGATTTTGTAATCCTTTTGAAATGTTAACCTTTTCCTCTCACAATAATTAGCATGGAAAGGTGAAAGAAATTTATGCTTACTTCCTCTTACCAAAATAAAGGGCTACACATAGTATCCTGCTTGGCATTATCTATTTATTTATAGAGCTACATTGCACAGTAACCCCTTCAAGCCACACTGCCCAACAGCCCCTGACTTAACCCAAGTCTCATCACGGGACAATTACAATGACCAATTAACCTACCAAACGGTACATCTTTGGACTGATGGAGGAAACCAGATCACCCAGAGGAAACTCTCACAGTCACAGGGAGAACGTACAAACTCCTTACAGGCAGCAGCAAGAACTGACCCCTGGTCGCTGGTACTGTAAAGCATTGTGTTAACCACTATGCCATTGTGCTGCCCCAAATTATACAGATTAGAGCTAAAATTTTGACACTTTACAATGGCATCCAGGGAACAACAGAGTTATGCACAAGAGTTTTTGCAGATGTTGGAAATCCAGGGCAACACACATAAAATGCTGGAGGAACTCAGCTGGACAGGCAGCATCCATGAAGAGTGTCAAATGCTACAGAGTGAAGGTAGGAGAATGGGTTTGAGGGGGACAATAAAGCAGTCGTGATAGAATAGTGGAGCAGACTTGACAGGCCAAATATCCTAATTCTGCTCTTATACCTTATGGTCTAAACAGTCAACTTTTCAGGCCAAGAGCTTTCATTAGGACAAGAGTTATAATTCATTTGTAAAAAGTCAATGGCAGCAAATACTGGAAATCAGAACTAAAAGCAGAAAATAGCTACGACAGGCAGCATCGAGGACCTTGGACTTGAAATATTACCTCTTGTTTTTTCCTTCCACAGATGTGGCCTGACCTTCTTCCAGGAAGATGATTTTATCGTAGATTTCAAGATTCTGTAGTTTTAAAAATCTTTGCTAGCTCTGAGAAGGCGATCTGTCATAAACATCAACTGCTTCTCCATTCTCAGATGTTACTTGACCTTCTAAGACCTCCAGCATGTTCTTTGTTTTGTTAAGATTTATAACATACTGACTAGATGAATGCAGTGAAAACTGATGCATACTTAAGGATATATTGGTTTGTATACCAATTTTTAATAATAGCACATTTAAAGCTAGGTAGTAAATATGATCACTCACAAAAAACAAACAAAAACTGTAAATCCATATTCGATTATGTTTATTTGACCAAATGCACTAACTTGAAGCATGAGGACATTACTATTTCATATAATTTCAATTAAGCAAAAAGACTGGGTCTAATGTCACTCTTCAATAGGACCTGTTCTTCAGCACAAGGCTCACCAATTTCATTCATTTCCAGCCATACAAAAAGATACATTGCAATTACACAGATGTGCAAAGAAATGTTACATCATAACTGCATTTTCTTTTAGGTCTGACTGAAAGCGGTAAATCTTAAAACTTACTGGTGGGTCTCCCTCTCCATCTTTTGGAAGAGCTCGTTTTAGTTTTATGGGATTGGTGCCTCCAGGAGATGGTGGGCACGGCAAAGGTGAAGTTTTCAAAGGCATGTCACCTCCATGTTTCATGGTAGCCATACCATTAGTAGATACGGCACCTCGAACTGGATTTTTGACTGCATTATTATCAGTCAGAATGCGTGTGTCACTCGGTTGCACAGGAAGTTTATTAGTGGGTCGCGTGTCAGCAATCCCTGCAGGCAGACGTTTGACTTGATCAGCCATTCCATTTTCATTCTTTTTGATTTTTATTTTTGTGCTCGTAGAGTTGCCATCAAACACAATGAGAGGTCTTTTTCTTGAAGCCTCTGATGTTGGTCTGCAAAGTAAAAGAATTCCATTGAATACTTTATTTAAAAATGACCAAAATAGAATGTATTGCAATATAGGGGCAAATTACTGGGGGACAGAGACAAGGCTCATGGAGAATTATCGCATATTGAGCTCAAGTAATGGGTTGTTAGATACAGAAAACGCAAAAGGCCTTAAGGACCACGCTGGAAGGATATTCCATATTTCTCTTGACTGTGGTAGTAACAGCCAGGTTGATGTTAATGCAAGATGGGAGATGAAGAATTTCTTCAAATGAGCTGACACGTACATCAAAACATACACTGAAATGGGTTGCTACGCCAATGACTGAGTTTGATTTTATCTGTGATGCTCTTCGTACGGAGTTTGTGTATTCTTTGAATATGGGTTTCTCCTGGGCAGTTTAGCTTCTTTCATTATTTCAAATTCATGCTTGTTATTGGATTAGCTTCCTACTCTAAATGACCTCCCCTGTAGATGGATGTTTAATGCAGATGTAAGAGAGGATGGGTTACGTGAGATTGCCTGAGAGCCTGCACCAAATGGTATTGCTTTATGTCACATGGAAAAACTAGGAAGTAAGGCTATTTCTATTCTGGCTAAACCATGACATCATGGAAGTAGTGTCCGCACTAAATAAAATGTTCAGAACAAGTAACAAGAAGCCCAAAAATTTGATCAAATGTCATTGATGGAAAACACTGCTCCACAGATACTGGCTGTCTTGTGGAATCAGGTATTTGCTGATTTTATTGGCATAATTCCTCACAAATACAAAAACTCCAAATGTAGGCACACTTACAATTCTATGTACAAAAAATGTATAATAAATAAATTGAACCTAAAAATGATTCCAGATGGTTTATAACTTTCAGTATTATTACATCAATTTTCTTTTTTTCCCTCAAATATTTATGTAACTACATTAAAATTTTTTTAAACTAAACTGAGCGTAGCAGAAAGAGCTAGATCAGACAGGTATAAAGCAATCTGGCTGATCACTGTTGTTGAAAATCAAAATGATTTTTGAGAGATTATGTCATTAGTCCAATTATGCAAACCCAAGAAATTTGTCGTTAATATTAAGCTTTGTTTATTTGCCTTAACCTGTCTGGGTTCTTCCCACTGCTGGCCAAACCATCACCAGCACCCTCCAATTAAACATGTGAACAGTAATTTGCATGAATTAACAGGAGCCAATATAATTTCAAATTTCTCAAAGCTAAAACGCACATACAAAAAAATCAGGGTAGACCATGAAGCCTTTTGACCCTTTGTGCTATTCAAAAAAGATTACGACTCATCAATTCCTTCCCCAGCCAGAAATCCACTAATGTTATCTTGAGTGCAATCAGTGGCAGAGTTGCCAAAGCCCTCCCAGGGTGGGGGTGGGGGTGGGGGTGGGGGTAAGAACACCAGATTATTTACTTGTTTCAGACCCCAGATTCCTTAGACAGAGAAACACCCTTCCCTGCAAACCACACACACACACACTTCTGTACTTTTCAATTCAGTCACTTCTCATTCTTCTAATCGCAGAGTAAGGTCTTGTACGTTACAGCTTGCCAAGGCAGGGACTAGGCTAGTAAATCTTTGCTGCACTCTTAAAGAAAACAAAATTTTACTCAATATTTCAAATGCATTTTCACCAAGGCCCGATATAATTGGCGTACTACATCTTTACTACTGTACTCATATCATTTACCCTGCTCTAACCTTGTTCAATGTCCTGCATGAAAATCAAAATATACCGCATCCATTGGCTTCCCTTGATTTACTCTTTGAGAATAGATCTTCAAAGAACTCCAATCAATTAAAATGACCTACCTTTCATAAATCCAAGTGGACTCTACACAGTTTTAATTATTTTCCAAATGAAGTGACAATTTTTAATCATATATTCCAGCATTCTCTCCGCTGTCGATATGCCAGTCACTCTTGTACTCTCTCCATATCCTTTCTTATTTAGTAGGGTTACATTTGTAACCTTTCAATCTGCATGAAGTGTTTCAGAATCTATAGAATTTTGGAACAGGGTAACCAGAGCTTCCATCATCTCCACAGCAGCAATAATAAACATTTTTGACTAACATACAAAACAGGAATTACTTGCCTTTCACTCTGAGCCACACTAATGGCCTGTTGTTCTCTTTTCTCAGCCATCTTTCTTCCCCATCTGTTTTTGGGCAGCTCTCTTTGTGGCAATGGAATGACATGCTGAATGTATACTTCGACAATCCGATCCTTCTCTGCAGCATGCAGGTTTGTTGTAGCTATTTCCCTCTGGAAAGAGAAAAAAAAGTCTGTGATAACAGTGTGCTGCACATACTAATTTGTGAGATACAATCTGTCTGTCTGTCTAGGTACCATATCCAATGCGGACGTTGGTGACCATGGTTTTCCATATAGATCTATCCCTCGTCCTTTGGATGACTTCCATTTCCTCGATGTGTAGCCACCTGGCTAGGCTTTTGATGTACATAAGCTGAGCCCTTCCTCCAGGTTGCTTCCTTCAATCTTTCCAGAGGTATGAGTTTTTCTAGTTCATCTTTCTGCATGATGTGTCTTGGGCTCTTCTGAGAACTTCTTCATTTGATGTGTGTGTGGTCCATGATATTTTTAACATTCTCCTGTAGAACCATAATTCAGCTGCTTCTAGGCTCTTTTCCATTGCTGGGGAAATGGTCCAGTATTCACTTCCATAAGTCAGGACAGAATAAATGTAGCACTGCAGTATTCTGTTTTTAGTGTACATGCTCATCTTTCTGTCTGTTAATATGGTACCCATCAAATGCTTTTTTTTAACAAGCTGAACTAGGTAAAGAGCAATGTGATTTTGTAAAAGACAAAGGTACAAGAAATGTGATATTGATGTTAAGGATACTATCACAACGAGCTATTCAAACATTGATATCACATCTTCTTTTACCATCTCCCCTGGCATCACATTCATAGTCATACTTTATTGATCCCGGGGGAAATTGGTTTTCATTACAGTTGCACCATAAATAATAAATAGTAATAGAACCATAAATAGTTAAATAGTAATATGTAAATTATGCCAGTAAATTATGAAATAAGTCCAGGACCAGCCTATTGGCTCAGGGTGTCTGACCCTCCAAGGGAGGAGTTGTAAAGTTTGATGGCCACAGGCAGGAATGACTTCCTATGACGCTCTGTGCTGCATCTCGGTGGAATGAGTCTCTGGCTGAATGTACTCCTGTGCCCACCCAGTACATTATGTAGTGGATGGGAGACATTGACCAAGATGGCATGCAACTTAGACAGCATCCTCTCTTCAGACACCACCGTGAGAGAGTCCAGTTCCATCCCCACAACATCACTGGCCTTACGAATGAGTTTGTTGATTCTAGGCACCTAACACTGTGTAAAACATAAACTTGCTCACGTATTGCCTTTAAAAATTTCCCCTCACTCCTGAAAGCAATGCTCTCTCATATTTGACATTTCCACTTTAGCACAATGACAATCTATATTGTCTAAAGATTTCTATATTCTCTAGCAGATGACTCTTCTGCATGTCACGCCAGAGAAAATAGCTCAATTGTCCAATATCTCCGCAATCCAGGCAACATTCTGGTGAACTTTTGAATCCACCTCTCCATCCTTCCTTCAATACACTGTCCAGAAATGAATTCAGTACTTCAAATGCTTTAAACAACTGGATTCTGACCAATAAAGGCAAGAATAATATATACTTTCTTTACCACTTTCAGGGAGCAAAAGGCTTGTTTGGCAAGATCTTCATCTTTGAATTCCCCCAGCTCCCCAAGTTCAACATCTCACACTCATCCAGACTTAACTCCATCTACCCTTTCTCTGTCCACAGATATGCCTTCAAAGAGTCGCTCTGGCTCATTGGAGATGCTTCTGCGCATTTCCAATAGCCCTGTTCTGACCTACATTAACTCCCAACAAGTCTCCACAAACGACCAATAGTATCGAGTTAGGAAGCGCTCCGCATCTCTCCAACTCACCTGCTCTAAGAGCTGCAGGAGAAAATCCCCAGTCAAAAGCTCAGGATGTAGCAACAAATTAGAATCAAACCCAACCATTCCTTCTCCCACCGCCATCTTCAGCAGCTCCCGCAAACAAATGACCCAGGGCCCACGTGACCGCTTTTCCACCAATCACAGTGCTCACATCACAAATCGTCGAGAACACCAACGGACACGGCAGGAGTTGCGCAAGCGCAGACCGTAAGGTCTCGCCAAACTGGAAAAGGGTTTGGGTTTCACGAGTTGGCGAACGCCGGCACTTGCGCTCCTAGTGGTGGGGAAGCGCTTCACAGGATCACGTGACACCTAACGTCGGCAGCAGCCAAGGTAACATGACCGGAAGCACCCGGGGAAGCGCCGGAAGTGGATTGCAGCAGAGTAAGGTGCACAGCCCCAATCTGGAGTCTTAGGTAAGGAGACGAATTAGAACCTACCTAGGTTTCGGGCGTGGTGGTTGACGTCGCGTAATGGATTCGAAATCCTGATGATTACCGGATGGTAAAGGATCAATAGATACTGGGTGTTGCTTGGAAGCATTAAGGAGAGCTAATTCATAATTTAGAGACAATCAGGAATTATTTGCCCTACCTGTTAGTCTGTGCATCACATATTTACTTACGGATGTAAATATGTGATCCGTAGGCTAAAAGGTTATTTCTGTTAACGAATGATATATCCATTTAATTCGACATTGAAATTGGTCCAGGTGTTCGGCGATGCTGGAATTCATCTACACTGACCCTCCTACGACCTTACAAAGAGCTTTAAAATTATCATTTTTTGGGTATAGAAGCGATTGTACCAAATGTGGCAGTAACGAATGCATACTTAGCACTTGCAATGAGCAGAGTTTACCATTAACGGAAAAGATTCTGCAGATGCTGGAAATTCAGAGCAACACACACAAAATGCTGGAAGAATTCAGCAGGTTAGGCAGCATCTATTAAAATGAATAAACAGTCGACGTTTCAGGCGGAGACCCTTCATCAGGACCGTAAAGGCATCGGAACGAAAAGGTGCAGAGGTGGGAAGGAGGTTAAGCTAGAAGGTGGTAGATGAATCCAGTTGGGTGGAGAAGAAGGAATTTGATAGGAGAGGAGAGTGAAACATGGGAGAAAGGGAAGGAGGGGCACCAGGGTAATGGGGGGGTGAGGAGAAGAAGAAAAAGGCTAGAGTGGGTAATAGAAGAAGAGGAAAGGGAGAATTCTCCTGCCTTATCTCTTTGCAGATATCACTCACCAGCCTTGTCCCATCCCTCTTGGGTATCTTCCCTCTGCACTCAGCCCTGATGCAGGATCTCAACGGAAATGTTGACTACCCACAGATGCTTCTTGACCTGCTGAGTTCCTTCAGCAGTTTGTTTGTAGTTCCAAATTCCAGATCTTCTGATCGGCTGTCTCTTTTCTAGGAATGCTTCTCTCTATTTGTTTATGGTTTTCTCTTCCCATCCCAAATATCATTTCATGTATTCTCCCCTCTTTTTAAATTACGGTATTTTCACACAATTTTGGTTGTTTTTTTAGCTGCTTTGATTCTGCGTTTTGGGGTTTTAATACAATCTTTAGTTTATCATGTTGTCAGCCAGCAAATCATTTGAATATTGGAAAAGCAGAGAAATGCAGGAATTGTAAATCTGAATGAAGGGAAAAAAAATCTAAAAATACTCAGATCAGGCAGCCTCTCAATTTTGCTCTGTTTTACTCTCCCAGTCCTGAGCTGCATTAGATGCCTGTGTTCCCTGATGAAAGGTCATTGATCTGAAACACCAACCATTGTTCTTTCTCCACAGATGCTGATTGATCTGCTAGGCATTTTTAGTATTTGTTAAAATAAGATGCTGATGATGACAGATGAATGAGGTGTTCAGCAGTAGTTGCACTTGGATTGAGAGGTGGAGATGAAGTTAGAGTTGATATTGGAAGTTTGTAAGACCTTATGAATTAGGCCATTTAGCTCGTCAAGTCTGCTTTGCCATTTCTTCATGGCTGATCCATTTTCCCCCTCAGCCCCAATCTTCTGCCTTCTCCCTGTATCCCTTCATGCCCTGACTAATCAAGAATCTATCAACCTTTACCTTAAGTATACCCAATGACTTGGCCTCCACAGCCATCTGGGACAATAAGTTCCACAGATTCTCCACTCCCTGGCTAAAGAAATTCCTCCTCACCTCTGTCCTAAAAGGGACACCCCTCTATTCTGAGGCTGTATCCTCTGGTCTGAGATTCCTTCACCATAGGAAACGTCTCCCCATCCAATGTAACGAGGCCTTTCAACATTTGATAGGTTTCAATGACGTCACCTCTCATTGTTTGGAGTTCCACTCAGTACTGGCCTGTAGCCATCAAACGCTCTTCACATAACAAGCCTTTCAATCTGGGAATCATTGTTGTGAACCCCCTTTGAACCCTCTGCAATGTCAGCACATTTTCTTAAATAAGGGGCCCAAAACAGCTCACAATACACCTCCAGATTTTTGAATTTTCTCTATTTAGAAAATACCCTTTCATTTCTTCTACCAAAGAGCATGAGCATACACTTCCTAACACTGTATTCCATCTGCATTTATTTGCCCATTCTCCTAAACTATCCAAGTCCATTTGTAGCCTCTCTACTTCCTCAAAACTACCCACCCCTCCACCTACCTAGTCACTGGCTGCCAACCAGTAAAGGCTCCTGTTATTCTCACTCTTTGCCTCCTGCTAATCAGCCACTGTTTTGTCCACGCTGTTGTCTTTCCTGTAATAACATAGGCTCTCGTTAAGCACCCTCATGTGTGGCACCGTGTCAAAGGCTTTCTGAAAATCCAAATAGACAACATCAACTGATGCTCCTTTGTCTATCCTGCTTTTTATTTCCTCAAAGAATTCCAACAGATTTGTCAGGCAAGATTTTCCCTTGAGGAAACCAAGCTGATTTTGATCTATTTTATCGTGTACCTCCAGGTACCCAGAACCACGTCCTTAACAATCAAGTCCAACATCTTCCCAACCACTGAAGTCAGACTGACTGGTCTATATTATCCTTTCTTCTGCCTCTCTGTCTTCTTGAAGAATGGAGTGACATTTGCAATTTTCCATTCCTCCAGAACCATGCCGGAACCGATTGATACTTGAAAGGTTATGACTAATGCAGCCGCAATCTCTTCAGTTACCTCTTTCAGAACCCTGGAGTCCAGATAACTTATCTACCTTCAAATTTTTCTGTTTCCCAAGAACCTTCACATTAGTAATGGCAACTTCTCACACTTCTCCCCTTGGTACTCTTGAACTTCTGGCATACTGCCAGTGTCTTCCACAGTGAAGACTGATGTGAAGTGCATATTCAGTTCGTCCGCCATTTCCTTGTCCCCCAATACTACCGCTCCAGCATCATTTTCCAGCAGTCCTATATCGACTCTCACCTCTGTTTTACACTTTATGTATCTGAAGAAAGTTTTGATTTTTTTTAATATTATCGGCTTCGATGTTTATTCGGTGATCAAATTTGTGAGGTGGAATCACTTGCAGATTTGCTGTAGTGAAAAAATTATTGATTTCAAATTATATTTTGGCTTTTTAAAACAATAAAGTTGGGATCAATGCTGTTTAGTTCAAACAATTATTGACAGTGAATTTAATTACAATTGAAGAACAAACATAATCTTATAGGATTCCACGTGAAAAGTCAGGCAATCCACCTTGGTTTTTCCTGAATCCGTATTCACAGTTTGAAAACAGATAATTAAAGATTTTATTCTAATTGTGGTTTCCTATTTACTGGAGAAGTATTAAAACCCAGTACATCTTTCTATTTTAATCTGTGTTGGCAGATATCTCCAGAACTGAGACTGTAGATGCTGTTATCTAGAGTAGTCCCAACGTGGGGTTTCGATCTCAAATACTGCCTATCTGTTTGCCTCCACAGATGCTTCCTAATCTGCTGTGTCCCTCCAGGAGTTTTTCTTTTCATGGTGGAACTGGTTTAAAAATTCTGCATGTTACTCCATTATAATTAAACTGCATGCTGTAGCAGGCATCATTTGAAATGCCAGAAGTCACTGTATAACTAGATGCGAGATCAATTTGTGTGGTCAATAATTCCTTGTTTACCCTTCTGTCCAGAAGATCATGACCTACGATCAGTTGATCTTTCATGAGTACCAGCAAGTTTCTAATAGTTGGTGATCGGTGGTCATGTGATGCTCTCAACAGTATTTGTTCTGACAGTTTCCTCCTGGAACTTTGTCACTGGGACAAGCCAGCAACATTTTATGATCAGCACATTTCATTAAATATTGTGCCGCCCTTGTTATCCTGGCTGATCTAAGTTAGGTCAGCTGTGTAAAAAGTTTAATTCTAATTGACTCTATACAACCTAGCTCTGCACTATCCCACATTTTTTTTTAGCTTCTCAGGGAAAGCATAGTTAACTCAAAATGTTTGTCTCAAGCACCTTCATGTTTATTTCATTAGACTTCTAAAATAGATTGCATTGATTTGGAATTCAGCAGTCAATTCCACAACTGTTAACGATAAAGGTGCGTGATTTTTTTTCAAATTGTCCCATTAATGTCATAGAAACATAGAAAACCTACAGCACAATACAGACCCTTCGGACCACAAAGCTGTGCCAAACATGTACTTACTTTAGAAATTACCTAGGGTTACCCATAGCCCTCTATTTTTCTAAGCTCCATGTACCTATCCAGGAGTCTCTTAAAAGATCCTATTGTATCCACCTCCATCACCGTTGCTGGCAGCCCATTCCACACACTCGCCACTCTGAGTCATTTGTATCCTGATTATAATGACCATATTTGACATGTTTTGTTGCCTGTTGGCACTGTTAGTTTGGTGTGGTTTGGGCGTCACGAGAGCTTAGCAGTTAGCGCAATGCTGTTACAGCTCAGGGCATCAGAGTTTGGAGTTCGGTTCTGACGTCATCAGTAAGGTCTGTAGTCCTCCCCATGGAATGCGAGGAGTTTCTCTGGGTGCTCCGGTTTCCTCTCGCAGTCCAAGACATACCAGTTAGTAGGCTAATCAGTCATTGTAAATTGTGCTGTGATTGTGTTTGGATTAATCAGGAGTTGTCAGGGGTTAATGGGCAGTGTGGCTCGAAGGCCCGGAAGGGCCTGTATCTCTAAATAAAAATAAAATCAAATCTTTCATTCTAAATGGAGTGATGTACATGAATCTCTAATCTATAAGGGCTTGAATAGATTGAAAGTAAATGAGGCATTTAACTTAACAGGAATTGTACTTGACACACACCAAAAAGAAATTACAGTCAAAAATAAACTATTTATTTGTTAGACCAGCAGATCGGAGATGTCCCAGACGCGGCATTGCCTCAGAGGCACGGTCTGCAATAGTTTCTTGCTGGCCCCAAGAATAGAGTTAACAGCTCTACAAATTACTTGATAGAGCATGGTGCAGAAAAGATAACATCACTGATTTTTACTTACCCATATTGAGAAAGGAGAAAATGTGCTTAAGATCTTTTGTTAATGTCCCAACATACACTCCATTGCACGTCCCTTGTATGGATCTACTTTCTAAATGATAGTATTTTTGTATAGCTAGGAATGATGAGGAGATAACTTGTGACACAGTATTTAAGCAATTTTAATATTTCTTATTTTGATTCTGCCCTTGCATATTTTTAGCATTCAATTGCATCATAAAATCAAAACGCAGATTGCTGAAATACTGAGTCTGGAGATAAGAAACATGATGCACTGTAAATACAATCCATTTACTACATAGCAACACTGTTTTGTAATAATAGAGTTAACTTTCAATAAAAGTATGGAGCCTGGGCATATGTTAGGTATGATTTTTTTAACAATTAATTAAAAATAGCCTAATTACTGTTATTCTTTGCACATTAACTTCATTAATCAGAAATAATTAGGCTACATAGAATGTAGCTAAATTCATTTAAGATAAAGCAGATGTTTTGTCAAAATCGCAGGCTTTGTCATGATAGGTTTTTTAAAAATCTTAACAGCTTTATTACAAATAAGTAAACAGCTGGAGTATAGGGATCCGAATCCTTGAAAGAAATACTGGCCAAAACGATAATGAATGGTAGAATGTGTTACTGTGAAATTTTCTGTGCTTCTCAGTCTAGGCTCTAGGAGGACTATACTTGCTGATGTATTAACATGAAGAGTAGCAAGAGCTGTTGACCATGGTGGTAGATCTACTTATCCAGGTTGCAGTAGTGATCAGGATTGCTCATTAATCATCAGTGGTATTCTGGAATTCTGCCCTCCTGCCTGGCTCAGGTGTCAGATTGCCATTTGGCAACAGTAGGTGGATCTATTTTTGACGTTCCTTTACCAAGTGTATTATGTAGGTGTTGATTTGATGCTAGAGAAACCGTGGAAGCCAGGAGTGATGCTTATTAACCTTTTTTTGGCTCTGCTGCTTCATGTGTTGTCAATTAAATGTTTGAGGTTCATGAACACCAAAGCTAAAATGTTACTAAAACGTCCTACAATTTTAAAAGCATGTCACATTAATGAATTTATTTCACTTCTGCTAAATCCATGACAGGATGCTTATTTTCATGTGTTTGCTGGGAGCGTCTTGCAAAACACTTGAACATATTTTTGACTCCACTGCATGAGTTTCTGAGGGGTTTTGAACGGTTTTTAGATGATTTATTAAGCTTAATTTTGTTCTTTATTGTCTTTTGCACCCACCCCTAGATGACTGGAAATTCACAAAGTCACAATGAGCATAAAGGCATTTGAACTCGTTCCTGTTCTCGAGCGAGATCTGCTGATAGGTGATAAAACGTGGATGACTATTGACTGTATTGAATGCTGTGGGAAGAATCTTTATGTAGGAACAAGCGACTGTTTTATCTATCACTTCCTATTGGAAGAAAAAGTGTCCTCCTCAGGAAGACTTGTGTTTACTCCAGTAAAACAACTGCATATGTATCTGGGGCTTAAAAAAGCTGTGAATGAGCTGAAAGCAGCATCGGCCTTGAACAGACTATTGGTTCTATGTGACAATACTGTGACTCTATTACATATGATCAATCTGGAACCAATCCCATCAGGAGCTAAAATCAAAGGAGTAATTGCATTTGCTGTAAATGAGAATCCGGTGACTGGAGACCCTTTCTGTGTTGAAGTTTGTACCATTTCACTAAAACGGAAGACTGTGCAAATATATACAGTGCATGAAGATTGTGTCCAGTTACTGAAGGAGGTATCCGCACCAGAACAACCAGTTGCTATAGCTGTGGATGGCTACTTCCTTTGCTTGGCAATGAGCACACAATATATTATTTTATGCTATAACACTGGTGTTTCACAGGACCTATTCCCATTCAATAGTGAGGAAAAACAACCGATTGTAAAGCGGATTGGGCGAGAGGAATTTTTATTGGCGGGACCAGGTGCATTGGGTAAGTTTACTGTCTATTTGCTTAAGATATTTAATGTACAGGGAGACTTTTTATGCGCTTTATAAAGACCTGTTTGTACTCTACTTAGAGAATGAGCTACTTAGCCATTCTTTCCAATTTTGAACTGGATGTTAAGATTCGAAAAAGCATGTATGGTGGGAAGGAAAGTCACGCGGGTTCAAGAGATCATGGAAAGATGAGAGTAGTTGGCACTTCAGACTTGTCAGGAAAGGTGGTATAAACTTAAATGGAGTGCAGTAACAGTTACCTCCATGATTCACTTATAACTTTTGAAGGACTTTTTTATAAATAGAGGCAAAACATGTGAAAATAATGTTATGGAGAATATCTAAAAGTTATTAGAATTCAGATAGACAACTTCGGCTAATTGCAGTTTCTGTGCCTTGGGAAGGATTTCAGGGACTTGATCGGGTGCAGAGGGCTAGGTGAAAATGATATCCATGGCCATGGAATTTATGTTGGGAAATTGTACAAAACTGGGATTTATAGGGGATTCAAAATTTAAATTATAAAGGGATTTGATTTTAGAAAAAAGTTTATAGAGGAGCTGCCTCTATTGAGAGGTTCAGTAGCTAGAGAAGACAGATTTAAGATGACTTAAAAAAAAAGACACATGTCTGGGCAAAGGATGTAGATTTTGGTTTTAGTGAGTTATGATCTGAAATACATTGTGTAGAATAGGGGTTCCCAGCCTGTGGTTTACAGACCACTTGGTTAAAGGTGGGGGTCCATGGTATAAAAACAGGTAGGGGACCCCTGGTCTAGAAGGACAATAGAAGGAGATTCAATATTAGCTTTCAAAATAAAATTAGCAAGTACTTAATGGAAAAAGTGTGCAGAGCCAAGTTGTATGCAATTACTATGGCATAGTTATTTGAAAGAGTTGACGGGTATGTGGGTTGAATACAATTTTCATTTTTAAAATAAGTCTTCTAAATGATTCCTGAGGTCATCCAAGCTCTTCAGGAAAGTAATTACTAATTGGCTTTTGTCTTTAAAGATTGAATATTTTTCATTACAAAGTTTTGAATTCGGGGCATTATACATATTAAATGTTTAATTAAAACCAGACTGCTATTTTGCTGTGCATTTAAATTCTTCAATTTTAGTGATTTGTTTGTAGAATTCACATCTTCAAAGAGAATTTGTTATGAATATATTGTGGTTTGCCCCTCTATGATGCTAGCAGAATCCACTTTTCCTTGAAGTGCATGACATCCCCTTTCTTCACAAATATATATTCTGAATGTTCTGCTGAAATGTATGATTATTGCATTATTAGTTTGGACTCTGATTAGCAAGTAATGTTGACTTCAAGTGACCTTGACAAAAGCATCACAGAATGTTGCACCACTATCCAAGAAAGTAAAGAAACAGAAAGCTGTTTCGTATATTCTCATGCAAATCTTGGCATGACTTTCCCTTTTACTTGTCATTCACCTCAGACATCAGTTTAGCAGCTGTGATGTAATCAAATTGGCTAAGCAAACAGTCACATTGAAATAATCTTGGCCGGTTTTATAGAAAATAAATGTAATTATACACTTGCAAAGGAGCAGTTGTTATAAGTGATATTTACTTTTACATTAGAGAAGTAGTACTCCTGCTCTAGTTATGGCTTTTGCCAATCCAGATGTTCACGAGTATCTGTTATTTGGCCTTAAATTTAGCATCATAAAGATAATATTCCAAATTTTGCTGGTAATTATTGGTGGTTCCATTTTTGTTTCAGTGGTGGTAAGTCTGGGGCCTTTGCTCTCTTAGTTGTCAATTTATGACTCCTCCAACAACACTCAGATTATGTTCAGATTGCAGGATCTGACACTGATTTTCCAGTAATAAGGCTTTGATATTGGACTCCAGTGTGTGTCAGGTCAACGAGTTAGTCCCTCTGCATTTCAGCCCGGTAGGTTGGGTGTTTGATCACCAGGTACAGCAGTTGTGGCCATGGGCTAGTAAAATATGGGTCATTGGATTCTGTATTTTTGTTTGTGATGTTAGAAAAATAAGATATGAAAATCCAATTACACAAAAATTACAAAATAACAAAAATTGCACAAAAAGAAACTCCATACTAAATTAACCTTAGAACCATATAGCCTGTCAATCTATTTTTTTTTAAAACAAATGATTTACTACTATATTTAAACTGAATTTATAATCTTATTTGTATAGGCCAAACCTAGCTTCCTTTCTGTAATTTATCCTAAAGCAATCATTTATTTATTTGTTCAATGATATTCAATAGTATTTTGTGTCTGTTTAATAATTTGGAAGATTAAACTATTTCTGCACCACAAAATGGTAGTGTAATAATCTGTACAACTTGCAAACTTGGCATACCGTAGTAGATATTTGTGATATAGGAAGCCATCGTCCATCGTGTCCCAGCCAACGAATTAAATAGGTAAAATTATCCACACAAGAGGAATAATGTGCCAGCACTAGGAAGAGTACAAAAAGAGATTCACTTGGACATTGCCTGAAATGGATGGTTTAAAAGAAGAGATTGGATAGGCTGAACTTATTCTCACTGGAGTAAAAGAGGCTAAGGGATGATCCGAGAGGTTTATACAAATGAGAGCTGTAGGATAGACAGTCAATCTTTTCCCTAGAGTGGACAGTCCAAAACTAGAGAGTATAGGTTTAAGGTAAAAGGGAATAAACTTGAGGGAGATTTGAGGGGCAAGTTTTTCACAGATGTTGGTGGCTTTGTATGGAAGCAACCACCAGGAGAAGTGATAGAGGTTGGTAGAATTGCAACATTTAAAAGGCATTTGGACTGGTACTTGGAAAAGATAGGAGCCGAGGGGTACAGGCTCAATAGGGGTAAATGCGAAGAGTGTAAGTAAGCATCACTGCCAGCATGGATGAGTTGTGTTGTAGTGTCTGTTTCTATGCGGAAACAATTCTGTGACTCCTTATTCAGTATCTTGAGATTGAGGAAGACCTGTTTCCTTTGCAGTGCTTTGGCTTCTGAGATGCCAGTGAAACTAATATTGGGTTGGCAGACTCAGCCACAGGTGAGGCAGGAGGATTTGGATAGTTGGGTAGTTCAGAAGATAGTGCAGTTCATCCATCATTCATGCCTGTCGTCAGAGTGCACTCAGTGAATGGGCTTGAGCTTCTTGATACCATCTTAAATGCTGTTTCCCCATCTTGGCTGGTCATAGAACAGTACAGCACAGGAACAGGCCCTTCAACCCAAAATGTTGTGCCAGGGCAGCTAAAAAGTAAATCAAAAACGAGTCTTTCCTACCTATGCAATGTTCATATCCCTCCATCTTCCTCACATTCATGTGCCTGTCTAAACGTCTCTTAAAAGCCTCTAATGTATTTGCTTCTACCACCATATCACGCAGTGCATTGCAGGCATCCACTGAGTTTAAAAAAACCTTACCCCTCACATCCCTTTTGAGCTTACCCCCTTCTCAGCTTCAGTGCATCTCGTCTGTAATTAAATATTTCTACCCTGGGGAAAAAGATGCTCCCTGTCTACTCTATCTGTGCCTCTCATAATCTTATAAACCTCTATCAGATCTCCCACCAGCCTCTGCCACTCCAAAGAAACAACCCAAGTTTGTCCAGCCTCTCATGATAGCACATGCCTTCTAAACCAGGCAGCATCCTGGTAAACCTCTTCCGCACTCTCTCCAAAGCCTCACCATCTTTCCAATAGTGGGTCGACCAGAACTGTATGCAGTATTCCAGATGTGGCCTAACCAGAGTTTTAT
The DNA here is from genome assembly GCF_963921235.1 of Mobula hypostoma. Classification (NCBI taxonomy): domain Eukaryota; kingdom Metazoa; phylum Chordata; class Chondrichthyes; order Myliobatiformes; family Myliobatidae; genus Mobula; species Mobula hypostoma. The sequence goes on along the minus strand of NC_086103.1, from coordinate 133,408,487 downwards.
GAAGTTGTAACATAACCTCTTGACTTTTGAATTCAATGCCTCGACTAATAAAAGCAACCATTCTATAGGGCTTCTTAACCACGCTATCGATTTGTGTAGCCACTTTCATGGACCTTGGATCCTAAGATCTCCCTGCTCAGCAAAACTGTTAAGGGTCTTGCCCTTAACAGTGTACTGTCTCTTTGCATTTGCCCAATCAAGGTGCAACACCTCACATTTATCTGGGTTAAACTCCATCTGCCATTTTTCTGCCCATATCTGCAACTGATCTATATTGCACTGTCTTCTTTGCCAGTCTTCTACACTATTTCCAACGCTACCAATCTTGGTATCATCTGCAAACTTACTAACTCACCCATCTACATTTTCTTCTGGGTTATTTATATATATCACAAACAGCAGAGGTCCTAGCACATATCCTAAAGGAACACCACAAATTACAGACCTCTAGCTCAAATAAGTCCCCTCTGTCATTCCCCCCTGTCTTCTATGTGCAAGCCATTTCTGAATCCAAAGAACCAATTCACCATGGGCACCATGCATCCTAATCTTCTGGATTAGCTTCCCATGTGGGACTTCGTCAAACACCTTACTAAAATCCATGTAGACAACATCCACTGCCTTCCCTTCATCAATCTCTCTCATCACTTTGTCAAAGAACTTAATCAAGTTGGTAAGACATTACCTGCCCCCACACAATGCTGGCTCTCCTCAATTAGGCCATGGGTTTCTAAATGCTCATATATGCTATCCTTCAGAATTTTCTGCAGTGCTTTTCTTACAACCAATATGTGACTTACCATTCTATGGTTTCCGGAATTTTCCCTTGTTCCCTTCTTAAATTGAGGTGCAACATTAGCCACTTGCCAGTCCTCTGGGAACTTGGCTGTGTCTAGAGGTTGTGAAAATAGTTGTCAAGACCCCAGCAATCTTGTCTCTTGCCTCCTTCAATAATATGGGGTAAATTCCATCAGGCCCTGAGGACTTGGCAATCTTAATAGTTGTTAGGAAACCCAACACTTCCTCCTCTTTGACCTCTAAAACACCTGACATATTAATTCACTCAGCACTGATCTCCTGGTCCTCTATATTCTTTTCTTTAGTAAATATAAATACTGAAGCAAAGTACTCATTAAGTACCTCGCTGACATTCTCTGCATCTCAGCAAATGTTCCCCTCTTTATCCTTGAGTAGTTCTACCCCTGCTCTCTAGTTATCCTCTTGCTCTTGATGCATTTATCCTCGGCAAGTAGGATTAAGGAAAATACCAAGGATTCGCCTTAATCCTACTTGCCAAGAGCTTTTTATGGTCCCTCCTGGTTTTCCTAATTCCCTTCTTTAGTTCCTTTCTGGCTTCTTTATAATCCTCATGTGCTCGATTTGATCCTAACTTCCAAAGCTTTGCATACTTTTTCTTCTTGACTAAATTCATCACCTCCCTTCAGGGTTCTCTAATCTTTCCATCTTTGTTATTCCTTCTAATAGGAACATATCTTTCCTGTACTCTGTGCAATTGATCTTTAAACACCCTCCACATGTCTAATGTGGACCTGCCAGAAAAAAGGTGTTTGCAATTGACTCTTAATTCCTGCTGAATGCCCTCATAATTTGCCCTACTCCAATTTAAAACTCCTGCAATCAGAGTTTCCAGAAATTGTTAATCCTTCTTAAGGAGCTTTTGAGGTATTCCTTAGTAAATATAAATACTACTGGTAAAATCTTCCCATTACAGAACTTAGAATATTTCGGTGTTTGAAGTGACTCAGAAATGTGATGAGGTAAGGTGGTATGGAACTGAGAAAAAGACATTTTGGGTGACTGGGAGGTCATAGCCTGTGGAGCTGGCAGAGTGTATCATTTTTGTACAAGTCAAGAGATTATCATACTGTTATTTCCAGAAGCGAAGGAAGATGCTTGAAATGATATTTCACAGATTTCCCCCTCATTGTTCTGCTACATGGTGGATTTGGTCGTGGTGTTCTGAGGACTTATTTTTTGTCATTGTTGAATTTTATGACCTTTTCTGTCAACATTGTTACATCTGATGGAGCAGAAGAGTTTAATTTTATTCTGATATAGTTTATTTACTTAATTGTTTGTTTAAAATAACTAAACTAAGTAGTAGAAAAGAAAATTTATCATTCAGTGACAATGTCATGTTCTCCCTATGAAAAGTATAGATGTTGATTTTTGCTTTTTGTAGTTGTGGAAAGCAAATAAAAGCAGAAATGGGAGATGTTTGCAGATAAAGGAAACAAGCTTTGAAAATGAAAGTGAAGATGTAGCTAAGTTTAGTGTGGAACTGCAAGGGCAGGATTACCAGTAAAGACTGTTCAACACAACTATTTCCTCCTGTCCCAATACGCTATTTGCAAGCAAGACTTATCTGTCACAATTTCCAAGGCTGCTCAAAAGCGCAACTTTGAAGTATGTCAGGCAACACCAGAAGAACATCTGTGGGATTGTGCTTCAGCCCCCTGAAGGGAATAATCAATTTTTGTTGACTTATATTATTGGTCACACAGTTAACATTACCTACCTAACATAGCTTGTACCAAGAATGTAGAATCTATCTGTTATGATTCCACTTCCTTCATGCCTTCTAGATGTCCGTTGGAGAGGTTGATGATAACACCTTTTCAGCCTTTCCTCTGCCCCGGAGACAAAACTATCTTTGTGACTATCGATTATGAGAATAGGTGTTCTTAAAGTGTTTATCCTCAGGACTTCTTTTTCTGAGTCCTATTACCCACCTTCATCTCATTAACTGCAGCCTTAAGTAATTATGTTTGTGTATGTTTAATTGTTCTACCTATAAACACTAGCGTCCGATTTCTCTTTACTTCAGGCATGTTAAGTTGGGGCTTCAGTTTATACTGGCCTAAGTACAACGTTCTATACAAGCTCATATAGAACTGTTTGCTGCCACACTTTATACAGTATTCCGTTTTGAGATTTTGGATATCCCTGGCAAGACCAGCATTTAATTGCCTTTGAGAAGCTATAGATGAAGCACCACTTCAAACTGCTTCTGAACCAATAAGCAGATGACAACAGGCGTTAGACTTGACAAGGATGAAGGAATAGCAATATTTTTCATGCCAGAATGATAAACTTTGAGGGGTCCTCCTAGTGGTGGTGTTCCCTTGTCTCCTAAGATTAGCCTTGGCAAGTAACTGCAGTGCATTATGGTCATGATACATTTGCCAGAATAAAAGTTTTAAGTTGGAAATTGGGATGTCAGCCAAATAGGTTGTTTTCCACTTCTCTGGATTTGTTGAACTAGCACCAGGTACATGCAGGTTGGTAGGTTGAAGTCCATCTTCCCCAAAATATACTGGTGCAATTCTACAAACCCCATTTCCAGAAAAGTTGGGATATTTTCCAAAATGCAATAAAAACAAAAATCTGTGATATGTTAATTCACGTGAACCTTTATTTAACTAACAAAAGTAGAAAGAAAAGACTTTCAATAGTTTTACTGACCAACTTAATTGTATTTTGTAAATATACATAAATTTAGAATTTGATGGCTGCAACATACTCAACAAAAGTTGGGACAGAGTTAAAATGAGATTGAAAAATGCACAGAATATTCAAGTAACACCGGTTTGGAAGACTCCACATTAAGCAGGCTAATTGGTAGCAGGTGAGATATCATGACTGGGGATAAAAGTAGCGTCCATCAAAGGCTCAGTCTTTGCAAGCAAGGATGGGTCGTGGTTCACCCCTTTGTGCCAAAATTTGTGAGAGAATTGTTAGTCAGTTCAAAAGGAACATTTCTCAACGCAAGATTGCAGAGAATTTAGGTCTTTCAACATCTACAGTACATCATATTGTGAAAAGATTCAGAGAATTCAGAGACATCTCAGTGCGTAAAGGGCAAGGTTGGAAACCACTGTTGAATGCGCGTGATCTTCGAACCCTCAGGCGACACTGCCTAAGAAACCATCATGCTACTGTGACAATTATAGCCACCTGGGCTCGGGAGTACTTCGGAAAACCATTGTCACTCAACACAGTCCGTCACTGCATCCAGAAATGCAACTTGAAACTGTATTACGCAAGGAGGAAGCCATGCATCAACTCTATGCAGAAACGCCGGCGAGTTCTCTGGGCCCGAGCTCATCTCAGATGGACCGAAAGACTGTGGAACCGTGTGCTGTGGTCAGATGTGTCCACATTTCAGCTAGTTTTCGGAAAAAAGGGGCGTCGAATTCTCCGTGCCAAAGATGAAAACAACCATCCAGATTGTTATCAGCGAAAGGTGCAAAAGCCAGCATCTGTGATGGTATGGGGGTGCATCACTGCTCACGGCATGGGTGAGTTGCATGTATGTGAAGGTACCATTGACTCTGAGGCGTATATTAGGATTTTAGAGAGACATATGTTGCCATCAAGGTAACGTCTCTTCCCGGGATGTCCATGCTTATTTCAGCAGGACAATGCCAGACCACATTCTGCACGGGCTACAACAGCATGGCTTTGTAGACACAGAGTGCGTGTGCTTGACTGACCTGCTGCCAGTCCAGATCTATCTCCTATTGAAAATGTATGGCACATCATGAAGAGGAGAATCAGACAATGGAGACCACGGACTGTTGAGCAGCTGAGGTCTTATATCAAGCAAGAATGGACAAAATTTCCAATTGCAAATGTACTACAATTAGTATCCTCAGTTCCAAAACGATTAAGAAGTGTTATTAAAAGGAAAGGTGATGTAACACAATGGTAAACATGCCTCTGTCCTAACTTTTGTTGAGTGTGTTGCAACCATCAAATTCTAAATTTGTGTATGTTTACAAAATACAATTAAGTTGATCAGTAAAACTATTGAAAATCTTTTCTTTGTACTTTTGTCAGTTAAATAAAGGTTCACGTGAATTAACATATCACAGATTTTTATTTTTATTGCATTTTGGAAAATATCCCAACTTTTCTGGAAATGGGGTTTGTACATTGCTTTCATAGTATCCTAACATCAGCCATTACTGTCTGGTTTGGTGCAGCATCGTTTCACAATATATGAAAGCTACAGCAAATTGTCAGGCCAGCAGCTAAAGAAACTTTCTGCAGTCTACCATCACTGCAGGACCAAGAAGCTGGCAGGAAAAACACTACCCACCCTGCAAATTGCTCTTTCCTAAAGCTTTCTTCTGGAAAGCACTGTTGGGCTTTTAAAACAAAAACCTCATGCCATCTTAAAAGTTTCTTCCACTTGGCAGTCAATCAGATCAATCGTTCTAGTTACTCTGTACCCATCTATTAATTCAGTCATTGTACTACACTGTGAACACTTTAACCCACTTTTAATATTGCTGTTCGCTTTGTAAATACATGCTGGTATTTATGTACTTATGCACATTTTATTTCAAATCCTTTCTTCAAACGTAATTGTATATAATTCTTTTTATAATTGTTGCATGTTTTTTTTGCATGCAGCGCCAGCACACCACAGCAAATTCCTGATATGTGTAAATGTACAAGGTGATTAAAGTTGATTCGTGATTCTTAAATGTCTGCTATGTTTTCCTCGTGTCGGAAATGGCAGAAGAATTGGATTGAGATATTTGAGTGAGGATATGTTGTAGGGCAGCAAGAACACATGTCAATTTGGCCACTGCTTTACATTTCTCATTGTTCTTTCATTCAGTCCGTCAAATCTAAGGTGACTGTCAGAGCGATCCCATTAATCTCTTTCCCCTACTTACTTCCTCTCTCATGTGCCCATTAATGTTCCCCTGATACTTCCACAGGCAACTGTTCAATAAAGGCAGTTTGAAGCATCAAATTAGACTATCAGCCAGCGTATTTCTGGGATGAGGGAGGAAGCTGGCGCACTCAGTACTTGGGGAAACGCACACAGACAGTACCAGAGGTTGGAGTTAAACCCAGGTTGATGGAGCTGAGGCAACTACCTTTGTTCAAGTGTTCATGCATGTTGCGAGAATTTCATCACATATTTGCAAAGATAAGGGAAAGGTGTTAAGGAATTAAGTGGAGAACTAGTATGTACAAGATATCCATTTTCTGGAGCTACTGTTTTAATCACTGTTTTTGTGTGGCTAGTCCATTAATATTGTTGGTTAGTGTTGACTCCTTGCTTTGCTCTCTCCTCCTTATGGACTTACTGTCTTTATATCTACTTCCCAAACAGCATCCAGCATATCTGTCCACTTGGTGCAAATGCGACATGTTCACTATATGTATTTTATAATTTGGAGAGACAGAACTTCCTATTTTGAAGCCATACATTTTAGATTCTGATCTTTCTCGAATTAGGGGTTCCCAACCTGGGTCCACAGCCCCCTCAGTTAACAGTAAGACTCAATGGTATAAAAAAAAGGCCTGGAACCCTTGCTGGAAATGTAAAATGAAAGTAGTGAATAGTGCCTGTGTGAGGAATCTTATTGAAAAATCATTTATTTCTGTTACCTGCAAACAATTTATCTACAATAAAATTTATATTAATAGACATAGAATGACTTTGCAGAATGATTCTGCTACATAACCACCTTTATGTTATTAGTTTATGATAAGCTGACTGTGGGTGAGAACTCTAATTCTTCTCTCTGGCTTTTGAGTATTTCTAGCAAAGACAAATACCATTTGTAACAAGACTATTTCACTGAAAAAAGATATCAGCAGAGATGTTCATGATTGAACTTTTCCAGTTAACATCACTCTTCAATTGGAGAACAAACTGATTTATTTTGAAAACCAGACACTTTAGTTTACCCACCCAGTGTAGCTGGCTATTACACTATATTGCCTGCTTCTGCAGTTGCTTGAACATCACTGAGGTGGAAGAGAGGAAATACCAAAACATGGTTTGTCAGCAGAAATATGCAGATTTACTGTGGATAAATTTTCTGCCAACTCTAAACCAGATGTATTCATCTTAATACCAGAACAAATGTAAAAGCTGTTTTCCCTTTGATATTTTGGAAGATAAAATGGGATTTTTTATTCTAATGCATGATAATAACTTCTACCCTGAGTTGTATGGAGGGTTTCATTCTGAGTATTACCAATCTCTTTCCACCTTGCTTCACATCTCCCATCCTTCCTTATTCCCCTCTCTGTTGTGCAACTTCCTTTTCCTTAAATGCATCTGTAGTTTTTCCCATCATACTGCTTGTGTTACCAAATTATTAATGTCATTATTTTGTACTAAAGCTTTCTAAGCTTTATCATATAGCTGAGCAATGAGTGAAAAGGTGGTGGAAATGAGTGACCAAATTCCATACAAACCTGTAAGTTAAACCCAAGGCCATTCTAATGTTCATGACCACAACAAATGTTTTGCAAAATCACCTTTTTTAAAAGCTCAGCTGTTCTCTCCCCATTAATTATTTTTGTCGTGCAGAGAATCATATCTAGTACTCCAAAATGCGGGGTAAAAATAATTGTATTTTTTTATATAGGGGATTGAACATCTTGGAGTATTGGTCAAGGTTCAAGTCACCACATTAAAAAAAATAGTTCTCTGTTTTTCCAATTCTCTTTGCCCAGAAGCTACTTTTGAAGACTTACATTGTTACCAGAGATGTCATTAGTTGCTCCTATTATATTATAGAAATTGTGATTGGATTTTGTTTTTGTGTTTTAATCAAATATGATTAAGCTAATTGTCATTTATTGTCATCAAACTTCTGTTGCGGAATTTTGCATTTCCTGTCTGTGCATGGAGAAAGGAAAGGCACTTTTATATGTTTAAACATAGAACATAGAATAGTACAGCACAGTACAGGCCCTTCGGCCCACAATGTTGTGCCGACCCTCAAACCCTGCCTCCCATATAAGCCCCCACCTTAAATTCCTCCATATACCTGTCTAGTAGTCTCTTAAACTTCACTAGTGTATCTGCCTCCACCACTGATTCAGGCATTGCATTCCACGCACTAACCACTCTGAGTAAAAAAAACTTACCTCTAATATCCCCCTTGAACTTCCCACCCCTTACTTTAAAGCCATGTCCTCTTGTATTGAGCAGTGGTGCCCTGGGGAAGAAGCACTGGCTATCCACTCTATCTATTCCTCTTATTATCTTGAACACCTCTATCATGTCTCCTCTCATCCTCCTTCTCTCCAAAGAGTAAAGCCCCAGCTCCCTTAATCTCTGATGATAATGCATACTTTTTAAACCAGGCAGCATCCTCGTAAGTCTCCTCTGTGCCCTTTCCAATGCTTCCACGTCCTTCCTAAAGTGAGGTGACCAGAACTGGACACAGTACTCCCAAGTATGGCCTAACCAGAGTTTTATAGAGCTGCATCATTACATCACGACTCTTAAACTCTATCCCTCGACTTATGAAAGCTATCACCCCATAAGCTTTCTTAATTACCCTATCCACCTGTGAGGCAACTTTCAGGGATCTGTGGACATGTACCCCGAGATCCCTCTGCTCCTCCACACTACCAAGTATCCTGCCATTTACTTTGTACTCTGCCTTGGAGTTTATCCTTCCAAAGTGTACCACCTCACACTTCTCCGGGTTGAACTCCATCTGCCACTTCTCAGCCCACTTCTGCATCCTATCAATGTCTCTCTGCAATCTTTGACAATCCTCTACACTATCTACAACACCACCAACCTTTGTGTCGTATGCAAACTTGCCAACCCACCCTTCTACCCCCACATCCAGGCCGTTAATAAAAGTCACGAAAAGTAGAGGTTCCAGAACAGATCCTTGTGGGACACCACTAGTCACAATCCTCCAATCTGAATGTACTCCCTCCACCACCACCCTCTGCCTTCTGCAGGCAAGCCAATTCTGAATCCACCTGGCCAAACTTCCCTGGATCCCATGCCTTCTAACTTTCTGAATAAGCCTACCGTGTGGAACCTTGTCGAATGCCTTACTAAAATCCATATAGATCACATCCACTGTACTACCCTCATCTATATGCCTGGTCACCTTCTTAAAGAACTCTAACAGGCTTGTTAGACACCATCTGCCCTTCAGAAAGCCATGCTGACTGTCCCTGATCAGACCATGATTCTCTAAATGCCTATAGATCCTATCTCTAAGGATCTTTTCCAACAGCTTTCCCACCACAGACGTAAGGCTCACTGGTCTATAATTACCCGGACTATCCCTACTACCTTTTTTGAACAAGGGTACAACATTCGTCTCCCTCCAATCCTCCGGTACTATTCCCGTGGACAATGAGGACATAAAGATCCTAGCCAGAGGCTCGGCAATCTCTTCTCTCGCCTCATGGAGCAGCCTGGGGAATATTCCGTCAGGCCCTGGGGACTTATCTGTCCTAATGTATTTTAACAACTCCAACACCTCCTCTCCCTTAATATCAACATGCTCCAGAACATCAACGTCACTCATATTGTTCTTACCATCATCAAGTTCCCTCCCATTGGTAAATACCGAAGAGAAGTATTCGTTGAGGACCTCGCTCACTTCCACAGCCTCCAGGCACATCTTCCCACCTTTATCTCTAATTGGTCCTACCTTCACTCCTCTCATCCTTTTTTTTCTTCACATAATTGAAGAATGCCTTGGGGTTTTCCTTTACCCTACTCGCCAAGGCCTTCTCATGCCCCCTTCTTGCCCTTCTCAGCCCCTTCTTAAGCTCCTTTCTTGCTTCCCTATATTCCTCAATAGACCCATCTGATCCTTGCTTCCTAAACCTCATATATGCTGCCTTCTTCCACCTGACTAGATTTTCCACCTCACTTGTCAGCCATGGTTCCTTCACCCTACCATTCTTTATCTTCCTCGCCGGGACAAATTTATCCCTAACATCCTGCAAGAGATCTCTAAACATCGACCACATGTCCATAGTACATTTCCCTGCAAAAACATCATCCCAATTCACACCCGCAAGTTCTAGCCTTATAGCCTCATAATTTGCCTTTCCCCAATTAAAAATTTTCCTGTCCTCTCTGATTCTATCCTTTTCCATGATAATGCTAAAGGCCAGGGAGCGGTGGTCACTGTCCCCCAGATGCTCACCCACTGAGAGATCTGTGACCTGACCTGGTTCATTACCTAGTAATAGATCTAGTATGGCATTCCCCGTGGTCGGCCTGTCCACATACTGTGACAGGAATCCGTCCTGGACACACTTAACAAACTCTGCCCCATCTAAACCCTTGGAAGTAATCAGGTGCCAATCAATATTAGGGAAGTTAAAGTCACCCGTGATAACAACTCTGTTATTTCTGCACCTTTCCAAAATCTGCCTCCCAATCTGCTCCTCTGTATCTCTGCTGCTACCAGGGGACCTATAGAATACCCGCAGTAGAGTAACTGCGCCCTTCCTGTTCCTGACTTCCACCCATATTGACTCAAAAGAGGATCCTGTTACATTACCCACCCTTTCTGTAGCTGTAATAGTATCCCTGACCAGTGATGCTACCCCTCCTCCCCTTTTTCCGCCCTCTCTATCCCTTTTAAAGCACTGAAATCCAGGAATATTGAGAATCCATTCCTGCCCTGGTGCCAGCCAAGTCTCTGTAATGGCCACCACATCATAATTCCATGTATGTACCCAAGCTCTCAGTTCATCACCTTTGTTCCTGATGCTTCTTGCATTGAGGTACACACATTTCAGCCCTTCTACCTTACTGTCTTTACACCGTTTATTCTGCTTCTCTTTCCTCAAAGCCTCTCTGTATGTTAGATTTGGCTTTACTCCATGCACTTCTTTCACTGTTCTATCGCTCTGGGCCCCATCCCCCTCGCAAATTACTTTAAACCCTCCCGAACCATGCTAGCAAACCTACCTGCAAGGATATTGCTCCCCCTCGAGCTCAGGTGCAACCCATCCAATCTGTACAGGTCCCACCTTCCCCAGAAGAGATCCCAATGATCTAAATATCTAAAACCCTGCTCCCTACACCAACTCCTCAGCCACGCATTCAACCGCCATCTCCTCTAATTCTTACCATCACTGTCACGTAGCACTGGCAGCAATCCTGAGAACGCCACCCTTGAGGTCCTGTTCTTCAGCCTTCTGCCTAGTTCCCGAAACTCACACTTCAGGACCTCATCCCTCTTCCTGCCTATGTCGTTGGTCCCAACATGTATCACGACTTCTGGTTGCTTTCCCTCTCGCACCAGGATGTCGTGCACCCAGTCAGAGATAACCCGGACCCTGGCACCCAGGAGGCAACAAACCATGCGGGTGTCCTTCTCACGTCCACAAAATCTTCTGTCTGCTCCCCTGACTATAGAGTCTCCAATGACAACAGCCCTCGTCTTCTCCGTCCCACCCTTCTGCACCACAGGGTCAGACTCAGTGCCGGAGGCCCTGCCACCGTGGCTCACACCTAGTCGGTCATCCCTGCCAACAGTATCTGAGACGATAAACTTATTATTCAGGGGAATGGCTGCAGGGGTGCTCTGCACTAACTGTCTGCTCACCTTCGCTTTCCCCCCTCTGACTGTCACCCAACGACCTGCTTCCGACAGCCTAGGTGTGACTACCTCCCTGTAGCTCTCATCTATGACTGCCTCATTCTCCCTTCTGAGTCGAAGGTCATAAAAGAAGAACAATGTCACATGACAGTAGGATAACTTCAGCATTGTCGGTATTGTTTTCACTATTTCCTCATGGAGTAATATTTGAAAACAGTTCATTTATTTAATGGAAGGGAAGTATCAAGGTTTTGTAATGGGGAAAAAATAACATGCTGGATGAATTAAGTAGCTCAGTTTCTGTAGATAGAAAAACAGTTAATATTTTAGATTGATGGCTTTTCAGGATTTAAATATTTTACTTTTAGGTCGTGCATGAGTGGTTTCGCCAGCACAATTTTCACATTGTCTAAACAAGTTACTTCAATAAAGTTTCTAGGAGAGCACCATGAATATTTTACTTAACATTTTTGCTAACACTAGTCATTAGAAGTCTGTTATTTCTTTCCAAATTAAGACTAATTGTGCCGCTTAATACTTAGACTTAATTGATAGCTTCAAATTTTACTGATGTTGAATATGACATTTGAAGGAAAAAATCTTGGCTTATCTAAACCAAAAGCAGTATTTAAGGGTTAGCCCAAAAATAGCAAATACCAAATCAGTGGAAGGAAACTGGAACAGAATTTTTAATATTTTTAAATGTATTTGTTTTGGATAGATCTTGATGTCAGTGGCAAGGCCGGTGTTTATTGACTCTCCCTAACCTCCCTTGAGAAGGTGATGGTGAGTTGCTCCCTTAACTGCTGTATTTCTTCTGGTGAAGGCACTTCCACTGTGTTGTTGGATAGAAAGTTCAGGATTTTGACTGATCAGTGAAGGATCAATAGAATATTTATCAGTCTGGTCCATTTGCAACATGAAGGGGATACTTGGATGCCAATGCTCCCTTGCGGGAATACTATCGTACATTAAAATGCCAATGTTTAATCCATGTTTGGACCAGTACTGTTAGCAATTTTTTTTTCAAATCCAAATTATTAATGGTAAGTAGGTTACTGGCAGATAAATGCTGCTTGATGACACTGTTGATGTCACCTTTCACTTGAAAATAGACTAGGTGATAATTGGCAAGTTGGATTATGAGTTGTAGAGTTTGGAAACAGGCCTCTTGGCCCAGCTCATTCATGCAGCAGGTTGTCTGTCAAAGCTAGTCCTTCTCAGCAGTGTCTTGTCATCATGTGGCTGAAGATTGGGTTGTGTGATAATGGGGATCTGAGGAAAGGATGTTTCAGTATAGATTATCAACACCACTGGCTGGATGTGGTTGTGATTGCTTCACCTTTGTCTTTAGTACATGCTTGCCACATTGTTGAGAATAAGAATATTATTGGCCCCATTATCTATTTGTCTATCACCATTCACGTTGTGATGTGGCGGTCTGCAGTGCTTTTATCTGATCTGTTGGTTGTGAGGTCTCCTGTGTTGTTCTGCTGTTCAGCAGACATGTAGTCCATTGTTGCAGCTTCATTGGCTGTACCTCAGTTCTAGTCATGCCTTGTGCAGCTTGAGTTGTTGAACTAAGATTGATTTCTACTTTGATAGTCGTGATAAGCTAAAGGAATACTGAGCCCCAAGTTGAAGATTGTTTTAGTGTACATTGCTGCAGGTGGTTCATACTGTTTCAGGGATGCCCAGTTTTGAGCTGTGGAGTCAAAAACAGAAAGTGTTGGAAATATTTAGCAGTTCAAGCATTATCTCTGAAGAGTGTCAGATCGATTCTCTCTCTCTATATTAAGCATGGTGGGTGTCTTTGGTGGGTAGAGGGAACTTTGCCTGCATGAGGACTATGTGATGTTCACTTCTACCATTGCTATCATGGGTGATGTATCCTTTTAAGGTGAATTGGCAGAGGCAGGATTATATAGTTCATTGCTCAGTATCTGTTGCTTCCCCAGTGTGGCAGCTGTGTCCTCCCAGCTGAGTTCAAACAGTGATATTGCTACTGAGCCTTTCTGATGATGGACATTAAAGTCCAGTGCCAGGAGAACATTTTGTCCTTTTGTTACTTCCAATGCTTCCTTTCATTGTTGATTTATCCACTGAGGGAATACAGTTGGTGGAAATCAGGAGGTTTCCTTGCCCATGTTTGGCCTGATGCCATGAAACTCATGGAGTGTATTCTCTTTATCTGTATAGCACAGCATCTACCCCTGCGGGGAGTTGAATGTTGGGAGGATGTGATAGAGGACTCTGGTATTTTGTCCGTAAGGTGTGATTTTGTTTTTAAGGACACCTATGTAACGTAGCATGACTAGCCTGTGCTTTACCTCTTCTCTAGTCCCTAGGTCTTTGTGCAGTGAATTTTAGGAGGTCTGGAGTTCATTGTGCCAAACAGTGCTCACTAGTTTTCTTAGTAATTTCTGTCACAATTTAGTGGTCTAGTTGAGTGATACAGTCTAATAGCGTGCTAGGCATTTTAGCACCGACAGCATTGGTGGGTATGGAATCAAGGATGGGCTATAGAGATTGCAATATTTCTCCAAAGCGGATATTTGTGCACCAATATTTTTTAATGGTGATCATTATTAATAATGGAAAATCAAACTGTACTTTTAAAATTTGTGTAGGAATAATTTGGAATCAACTGTTATTTTTATTTATTTAGCGATACAGCATGGAGCTAGCCTGTCAAGCACACTGCCCCAGCAATCCCTCAACCCTGATTAACCCTAACCTAATCACAGGACAATTTACAGTAACCAGTTAACCTACCTGGACTGTAGAAGGAAACCGGAGGATTCAGAGGAAACCTGCGCATTCCATTGGGAGGACCTACAGAGTTTCCTTACAGAACAATGCTGGAATTGGATTCCGAGCTCTGGAATGCCCTGAGCTGTAATCGTGTTGTACTAAACACTACACTCCGTGGTGTCCTGACTGTTAGTATGGATATATTTTTGTCAATGACGTACAATATCGGTGTGTGAGTTCCATAAGATCATAAGATATAGGAGCAGAATTAGCCTATTTGGCCCATCATCATGGCTGATCCAATTTTCCCCTCAACCCCAATCTCCTCCCTTTTCCCTGTATCCTTTTATGCCCTGACCAGTCAAGGATCTATCAACTTCTGCCTTAAATATACATGAAGGCTTGGCCTCCACAGCTGCTTGAGGCAAAGAACTCTGGTAATTGAAACATCTTTGTGCTAAATGTATGAATTATTGAAGAATAGGATTAAGCAATTTGGAATTGGTGAGACAGTTCAGAATCACTACCATGGCTTATCCAGCTCGAACGGACAATATTTATTACCAAAAAGAGAATGCATGAAATTTATAAGGGCAGACCCAGCGCCTAATAGAAGTTACATTTGTTGGAGTCTAGGGAATGCGAAAGGATTGAAAAACTGCCTGTAATTAAATGTGTGAATTAGCACATTTTATATTCTCAGTGGTGTAGGTGCTATAATTATGAATAAGTACTTACCATTCAGGCATCAAATTTAATGCAAAACATTAGGGACATGATAATTGCTACTCATTAATTACTTTAATTTTCTTTTGCAGGAATGTTTGTGACAGCAGCAGGAATCTCCCAGCGTGCACCTGTTCACTGGTCAGAGAATGTGATTGGAGCAGCTGTGTGTTTTCCTTATGTGGTGGCTCTGGATGAAGAGTTTGTTACTGTACATAGTATGCTTGACCAACAACAAAAACAGACAATTCCATTCCGAGATGGTCACATACTACAAGACTTTGAAGGTAATTTAAATAAGATGCCTCCACCTAGTCCATTTGCCCAACTCAGCCTAAAACATTGCTATTTAAGTTGATCACAGTTCTCAAGGTTTTGAAGGTTTAATGCACCAAGTGTTAATTCTAGTACATTTTTAAAAAAGTGATGTATTTATATATATATATATATGCTTTTTGAGTTGTTTGTTCCAGGCTTTTGTGCTCTGAGAGAATTTTTATTTTCCTCATCTTGAAACCTTTCATAATTAATCTGAATTTGAAGTTCCCTAGTAACTGACTTCCCTTTCACCTGTCAATAGTTTTATTGTTGCTCATTATTTAAACCTTTGGTCAGATTCATTTAATCCAGAGGAAACATTCCCAGACCATCTGGTCTGTCTTCATGATCATAATTTTCTAGTCCAAGCATCTTTGTAAATTTCCCCTCTGCCCTTTGTAGAGCCACTTGTGTATGTAATAGTAATCCGAATGATATTTGGTACTCCATCTGGCCTAATTAGAGTTTTGTTCCATTTCAGCATGACATCCCTGCTTTTGTATTCTGTGATGGAGCAAATGGATGTAATTATCCCATATGCTACCTCACTCAACCCATTTACCTCTTCAGGAATCTGTCTCCAAGTTCCCTCTGCTGTTGTACCATTTTAGTAACCTATTATTTATTGTGTACTCCTTTGCTGTATTTTCCTTTGCACATTTTTTTACTCCTCACATCACAAGATTGAATTCTGTTTATCATCTTTGTGCTCACCTAACCACTTCTACTATTGCCCGTACTTCTGTTTTAGTACCATCAACAATCTTTCATATCGGGGACAAATTGTTCACCAAAGACAAGTAATAAATCCAATAAATTACTTTTTTTTATAATCTGAAAGCTGAAGTGTAATGCAGTCCTTTTAAATGAAGTTTTGTAAATAGATTTGATTCTACAATGTTTTTTATCATGCCTGCTGACACATTTAACCTGTACATTCTAGCATGGAGTTGACAGTGTTTTTTATTTTGGTAGAAACTGGCAAATGTACACCACAACTAGATCTCAAGATTTTAAACCCTTGAAGGGTGATATTGCACATCTAATCTTACAAACAAATCTTGTGGTTATTTTAGAAGAAAGTGCCCAGTGAAGACAAACATCTCATCTTCCTTCTTTATCACCTTTTTCTATCTGTGTTGCCACACTCAGTCAATTATGTACTTGTATCCTTAGGTGTTTTTGTTCTACAACACTCCCCAGTGTCATTTATTATGAAATTCCTGCCAAAAGCCTTGCTAGAATCTACAGTATGTAAACTTAGAAAGATGTATCACTTTACACTTGTCTGAGTGAAATTCTATCTGCCATTCATTTGCCCACTTCCTTAGTTGATCTAGATCTCTTTAATCTTGGATGACTTCCTCCACTATGCCCCTCACTACAAATTTTGGGTCATCTGTAAATTTACTAATCATGCCACCTACATACTTATCCAAATCATTCAAGTATAGACAAAGAGCAGATGACCCTGTACTAATCCTTGAAGTATATTGCTGCTCATGGGCCTCCAAACCAAAAAGCTACCCTTCACTAGTACAATTGACTTCCTCCAACAAGCCAGTTTTATATCCAAAACACAAAGTAATCTGCAGATGCTGGGGTCAAAGCAACACTCACAACACGCTGGAGGAACTCAGCAGGTCGGGCAGCATCCGTGGAAACGATCAGTCAACGTTTCCTCCCGGTTGCCACCCACTTCAACTCTGCTTCACATTCCCATTCGGATATGTCCATACACGGCCTCCTCTACTGCCATGATGAGGCTAAACTCAGATTGGAGGAGCAACACCTCATATACCGTCTGGGTAGTCTCCAGCCCCTTGGTATGAACATCGAATTCTCCAACTTCCAGTAATTCCCTCTCCCTCCTGTCCCCCATCCCAGTTTCACTCTGCCCCCAGACCCAGCTGCCTATCACCTCCCTCATGGTTCCGCCTCCTTCTACTACCCATTGTGTTTTCTCCCATTCCTTCTTCACCTTTCCTGCCTATCCCCTCCCTGCTTCCTCTCCCCCACCCCTTTATCTTTCCCCTTACTGGATTTTCACCTGGAACCTACCAGCCTTCTACTTCCCACCCTCCCCCCACCTTCTTTATAGGGCCTCTGCCCCTTCCCTCTTCAGTCATGACGAAGGGTTCCAGCCGGAAACATTGACTGATCGTTTCCACAGATGCTGCCCGACCTGCTGAGTTCCTCCAGCTTGTTGTGAGTGCAGTTTTGTATCCAATTGGCTAGCTTGCCCTGGATCCAATGAGATCTGTCCCTTCAGACCAGTCTGCCATGTGAGACTTTGCAAAAGGCTTGCTAGAATCTATGTAAACAATGTCTACCACCTTAACAATCCTCTTGGGCACTACTTCAAAAAAAGCAATCAAATTTGTAAGATTCTCATGCACAAAGCTGTACTGAGTTAACTCCCTTATAAGCTATGGAGTATTGAGAGAATGTTCATTTTATGTAGAGACTGTGTATCACGCTTCTTCTTACCCAGGGGTCCCCAACCTTTTGTGCACTGCGGACTGGTTTAATATTGACAATATTCTTGCGGACCGGCCAACCGGGCGGGGGTTGGTGGGGTAGGGTTGCCAACGGACAAGAGTAGCAGTCAAATACGTTGTGTTTACCCAGAAAAGACTACAATGACCATGAAGCCTTGCGCGGGCACCAGTGCGCATGCGCGTACCTGCAGATTTTTTTTCCTGCAAATCGTTTTTGGTGATTCTCTTTGGGGGGGTGGTGTTAATCACAACCGGAATATAGGTGATAAGTGGCTAATACACTCAATTTTGTTTCTAAGAGGGTTTATCTGACAAATTTAATATTAAACACACAGCGCATATTTTCTTTGCATGAATATAGTGATAAGTCAATCATCAGGGGAGGACGGGGAGCTTGAAGTCAGTGTTGAAAGAACTTCCAGTAGAAGTGGTAGAGGCAGGTTCGATATTACCATTTAAAGAAAAATTGGATAGGTATATGGACAGGAAAGGAATGGAGGGTTATGGGCTGAGTGCAGGTCGGTGGGATTAGGTGAGTATAGCGTTCAGCACGGACTAGAAGGGCCGACATGGCTTGTTTCGGTGCTGTAATTGTTATATGGTTATATAAGCAAGTCAATAGCATCATAACATTTTAAGTAACGTTTGGATATTAAACACACAGCGCATATTTTCCTCATATGAACATATAAAATCATTGCCACACACCAGTATCACTGAATCAGTGGGAGCCCTGGGCTTGTTTTCCTGCAACAACACGGTCCTATCGAGGGGTGATGGGAGACAGCGATACTTGAAGGGGGTTCCTTTTATCCAGTCTATTCCTCAATTTAGTTTTCGTTGCATTCATTGCAGAAAACCCCGCTTCGCAGAAATATGTTGGAGATGGAAGCAACATTTTCAGTGCTTTTGTGGCTACCTCAGGATACTTAGCCTTGACTTTGATCCAGAATGCCGGCAGAGATGTTATGTCAAACATACTTTTCAGCCCACGTCACTTGCAAGCTCGAGGAGTTGATCTCCTTCCTGCGCTGACATGGATGACGCGCGGGTAATGACCTTGCATGCGTAATGGCTCAACAGTGGGCTTGACAGGGAATGAAGAAAGGTGCAGCTGACTTATATCGCCAAATCATATTGTTTCCTCGTGGTTCCTGAATGAGCCATCCAATTTTATCTCCACAATCAGAAATTTGGGTAAATAGCACAGGATGCTCTCCATCTGCATTTTTCCAGTTTCCTGCAGCTGGTGATATAAAAAGCAGCTACTTACCAAAGTGAATAAAAGTATAAATTCTGGACTTCTCAAAATAAAACCCCAAGGTGCTGGAATCACTCAGGCAGCATCAAAGGGAATTCAAAACATTTACTGTTTTTATTACCAAATAAAACTGTGTTTTAAATGGTAATATCATTTAGATTATGAGAACACTCAGTCCTCTTTTATTGTCATTTAGAAATGCATACGTGCATTAAGAAATGATACAACGTTTCTTCGGAGTGATAGCACAGAAAACAGGTCAGACCAAAGACTAACACTGACAAAACTACATAATTATAACATATAGTTACAGCAGTGGAAAGCAATACCATAATTTGTTAAAGAACAGACCATGGGCACAGTAAAAAAGAGTCTCAAAGTCCCGAGTTGATTGACTCCCCAGTCCCCGATAGCAGGGGGCAAAAGGGAGAAACTCCCCGCCATAAACCTCCAGGCACCGTCAACTTGCCAATACCTTGGAAGCAGCCGACCCCAGTGGACACTGTCCATCCGTCCGAAAACTCCGAGCTTCCAACCAACCCTTCCGATACAGCCTCCCGAGCGCCATCCTCTGCCAAGCGCCTTCGACCTCTCCCCGGCCGCTGAAACACGCAAAGCTGAGGATTTCGGGGCCTTCAGCTCTGGAGATTCCGGTTACCACACAGTAGCAGCGGCAGCGAAGTGGGCATTTCAGAAGTTTTCCAGATGTTCTGCTGTGCTCTCACGTCTGTCTCCATCAAATCAGAATTGTGCACGGTCCCCTACTTGACAAATAACAGACATAACCACCGAAGTGGCCGCGCACGCTGTCGCACCGCCATCTTCTCCCCCCTCCCGGGACGATTTACTGCAACTGAGGAAAATCTTTTTCTGCTGCCCATGTCCCAGTAGCAATGGTATAAACATACCAAGGATCTTTGGAGCAAGGTCTTTTTAGGGAAATCAAATTTGACACTCTGACTTGGCAAGTGATTAGGTTTTGAAAGTGAAAGGAAAGTATCAGAATCCTTTGATTTATTTGTAGATGTGACAATTACTGTTAAGATTTCTATGATGCACTCAGTGGTATGGAATGACATGAAAGAGGGGATATCCCTGCAGCTGCAGTAGTATAAATACAAGAAGTTTTTGCAGATGCTGGAGGAACTCAAGCAGGTCAGGCAGAAGCCATGGAAATGAACAAACAGTCAACGTTTCAAACCGAAACCATTCTTTAGGACCTCAGGGTGTCGGCCTGAAACATTGACTGTTTATTCGTTTTCATGGATGCTGCCTGAGCTAATATAGTATGATTGACAGGAAATACTGCCCCAGGGCATTTCCAAACTTATGCCATGGGCCTCCAGCTGAAGATTTCTTTCTTTCCCAGTGAATTGAAGTCTATCAATGAAAGCGGATTTCTGTTCGTGTCATGCAGACTTCAAAAGTTGCAGCTACAAGTATCCACACCTTTGAGAACTCTTAAGATTGAGTGCAGCAAAACGAAGACGTTGATAGCATGTTCCCTGCAAAACGTTTTGTGTGGTGTCTTATGTTTGTAATATTATCAAGCATTTGGATTTGGAACATATGAGAGTATATTTGAGCAACACAAATCAAAGTTGCTGGTGAACGCAGCAGGCCAGGCAGCATCTGTAGGAAGAGGTGCAGTCGATGTTTCAGGCCGAGACCCTTCGTCGGGACTAACTGAAGGAAGAGTGAGTAAGGGATTTGAAAGTTGGAGGGGGAGGGGGAGATCCAAAATGATAGGAGAAGACAGGGGGGGAGGGATGGAGCCAAGAGCTGGACAGGTGATTGGCAAAAGGGGATACGAGAGGCTCATGGGACAGGAGGTCCGGGAAGAAAGACAAGGGGGGGGGTGGACCCAGAGGATGGGCAAGGGGTATATTCGGAGGGACAGAGGGAGAAAAAGGAGAGTGAGAGAAAGAATGTGTGCATAAAAATAAGTAACAGATGGGGTATGAGGGGGAGGTGGGGCCTAGCGGAAGTTAGAGAAGTCGATGTTCATGCCATCAGGTTGGAGGCTACCCAGACGGAATATAAGGTGTTGTTCCTCCAACCTGAGTGTGGCTTCATCTTTACAGTAGAGGAGGCCATGGATAGACATGTCAGAATGGGAATGGGATGTGGAATTAAAATGTGTGGCCACTGGGAGATCCTGCTTTCTCTGGCGGACAGGGTGTAGATGTTCAGCAAAGTGGTTTATTTGAGTATATTTGAACTTAATGGCTTGATTACTGATGTTCATGAACCAAACACTTTGTATTTTTCAAGCTAGTGATATTAAAATGTCATCTTAATTCTTTAAAACAGGAGCAAAATACTGTGATGCTGGAAATTGATGTTGTCTTACATAACCTGTGTGATAACATAAATTTCTGCTTTGGTTCAAATGTTTAACCTAATGCTGAAATTCTACATAGGTTCAAATAAAGTAGGTTTTGTTGATCATCTGTCAAAATAGTTTTCTCAAAAATGGTCCATGCTGTAAACATTGTGTTAAGAGACTTAAGACATAGGAGCAGAAGGCCATTTGGACCTTCGAGTCTGCTCCGCCATTCAATCATGGTTGATCCTTTTACCCCTCCTCAGCCCCACTTCCCGGCCTTCTCCCTGTAACCTTTGATGCCATGTCCAATCAAGAACCTATCAAGCTCTGCCTTACATACACCCAACGACCTGGCCTCCACAGCTGTCTGTGGTAAAAAAAAATTTCATAAATTTTACCAACTTCTGGTTAAAGAAATTTCTCTGCATCTCTGTTTTAAATGGATGTCCCTCTATCCTGAGGCTGTGCCCTCTGTCCTAGACTCCCCCACCATGGGGAAACACCCTTTCCACATCTACCACGTATAGGCCTTTCAACATTCGAAAGGTTTCAATGAGATCCTCCCCCATCCTTCTACATTCCAACACATAGTCATTTGTTTTCATGTAATGTGTTTGCTGTAGATATTAGGTGCATTGTAAGCTGCAGATCTGACATGTTAGTTCTATTGTATCCAACAGGGAAACTGATTTTGGCCACTAGTAAAGAAATACATATTCTGCTACCTTTGCCTTTGGAAAGGCAGATCCAAGATCTTCTTGCCAGCCACAGAATAGAGGAAGCTCTTGTCCTAGCAAAAGCAGCACGAAGGAATATTCCAAAAGACAAATTTCAGGTTAGTAGAATATTAAGAGTTAAATTACCAAATCTATTCTGCTTAATGTAAAAATCGAGCAGTGTGTTCCTGGTTGTAATATTTATATAATGGGCCGTTCATTATTTATTGCCAAAGATGTAAATTGATCCTTGTATTGTCCATTTTCTATTCATCCACATCCAATCGTGCACAACTCCCTTGTGGAAAATGGCAAGGGTTTCTCCTTAGTAACCATCCACTAAAATAAGGATGTAGATCTATATTTTGTCATTAATTGCTGCTGTTGTGGTTCTGCATAGCCACAGAAATGAATATATTTTATTCTTTTGAGCTATAGTGAATGAATTTCTAAATGTGATCTATTTATATAGATAATATACAGACACCTACAATATACTCCTGTTTGATCTTTTGCTATTGATAGTTATTATTGAAAATATTAGGTGAAATATTAAAAGTATTTCACTATAATAAAACTGCATTATTTGTGTGGTATTGCAAATAAAAATCAAACATTATATATTTTTCTTTCTAATGAATTGGGAAGGCACTAATATATTTATTCATAGTCCATGTTCATTGTCCCAAGGCTTTGGCTAACCATGTCTGAATAATGGTCTTTAAAGCTACTTGACTAATGAAGTCTGGTTATAATCTGTAGGTTATGTACAGAAGAATTCTGCAGCAAGCTGGGTTTATACAGTTTGGCCAGCTTCAATTTTTAGAAGCTAAAGAACTCTTCAGGTAAGAATTGCTTTGACAGTGTAGATTCAGTCTGATATGTGGTGGATTCTGCTTCTTAGTTTGCAGCACAGATCTAATTTTCTGCAGTAGTTTTGTTTTAACTATTGCTACTTTTCTTGCACTGCAGTTCCATTTGTTTCACAAACACTAAGTGGTAAGAAAGGTCAGATCTAGTAAACCATTAAAATTTACATTAGATTGCTCTTAATTCAGACATTTTAAACTGTTACATACCCTGTAACTGGGTTGCCAAACCAGCAGAAATGGATCACTCAGTTGGAGTCTGGATTACTAGAACTAAGAAAGTTTTATTAAAGAAACAAGCAACACAGTAATCGAAAGGATAATAAATGCAACAGTTCAGCAATGATAAACACACGTGCACAGAATTAAGATAACAGGATCAATCAAGCTCTATCGTTGTCTAGGGGTAAATGACCAATTTCAAAGTGACACAAAGTCCAGTTCAATTTAGTTCAGTTCGCAGTAATCGTTGCCATGGCGATGGACAATGTGGGGAGAAGGAGAGAGAACGAGAACGAATGATCATTCAAAACGGCTTCCACTCACAGACCGGCGATATTGCTGACAAGCAGCTTTCGGGCGGGTCCTTTGTGATGTCACCTGAGGTCACCGACTGTGACCCCTCCTCCAGACGCGGTCGATCCTCTGCAGTGAACCCGGCACTCAAGCAAGGGCGGACACACACCGGGTTCCCGCTGATCGTACCTTTCCACCCTGTGCGTTTAAGGCTGATCCCCCGATCAGCCGTCCAAGAGCTTCCCACCGACTTGTGAGAGGTGCACCACTTCCAGGGTCTCGTTACCTCGGGGTGTCATGTGTGTCCTGCCTTAGCGAACCTGTCCCTTTTTATCCCCCTGCTGGGGTATCGCCTGTCCATCACTTCAAACAGTTCAGGGTTCAAAGGGGGAGCCGCTCTAGACAGCTCTCTCTCCCGTCTCTTCATTACACATCTCCAGATCGCCTGTCCATCACTTCAAACAGTTCAGGGTTCAAAGGAGGAGCCGATCTTGACAATACCCAGACCGATGGCTCCTTCATTAACATCTCCAAATGCTGCTTCATTGTTCCTTATCTCTCCCTCCCCTGAGGACAGGTGGCAGACCAACTGCTGATGCCACTGGTGCTAGCCCAGGCCAGCAAACATCTTAATTTATGTGTATTCTCGTCACACTTCCCCCCTTTAAGGATTTTTACCGGGGTAAAAATTACAAACATGAGTACATTATTTGATACACACAAATATACATCTTTATCAGCTATTTGGCTAATACAGAGAATTTGAAGTTGTCAGCACCTTGACAGACAGTCAGCAATCACATTTTCTGTTTCTTTTATATGTGTTATTTATAATCCCTTAGACCAGGCTCCAACTTAGCAAACTTCATAGTGGCCAAAAACACTGGTGAATTGTGATCAATGTAACCTCTCATTTGGTTTTGTCCCGGACCACAATAACAAGGGTCGTCCCATTCCGACTTAGTTTTCTCTCGCAAGGGCTTAGTAGGAGGGGGAGGGGTAGTGACCGCAGAGTTATTGCAAAACTTCCTACAGTACCCCCACCTTCTCCAAGAGCCTTCTGAGGGCCCTCTTGTCTGTCGGGGTTGGGAGGTCAGCGATAGCCTGCACTGTAGCTTGCATCGCTGCCAGCTGCCCCTGTGTCACCACAATTCCCAGGTAAGTGACCTTCGCGTGGCCGAACTCATTTTTTTCAAGGTTCACTATCAAGCTGGCTTCAGACAGCTGTATTAAATTGCCAATACACACCTCTGTGTTCGTCAGCCCTTTAGTCACTGAATTACTCATTCTGTATGGATGTTGTATGCTAGGCTGACCTATTGTAATAGACACCCCCCAACCTCCCAGTTCTTTGCATCGCCTCGGGACAATCAAACACGCGGGTGTGAGTCGTTTAATTACTTCCCCTAAAGAGTCGCTTTGTTCGGGGATTAAGGGAGAGACCTTATCAGCAGACCTGGCCAAAACAATAGCCTTCTTCCATCTGATCGATACCATACTAATCTTTTCAAAATAGTTTTTCTCTCTTATCGGGGGGACCCTAGCTTCATTGATGTCCACGCTAACCCCGACTAGGTTTGTTAGCATATCAAAAGCCTGTGACCGTCTCAGTTCGCGTCGGCCATAATCAATAACATCCTCCCCCCTAGGCAGCCGGTAAACCTCTTTCATGATTCCACCAACTGTTTCCTCCAGCACCGCAAAATGTCCACCGGGGGGTACCTCGTGGGCCAGGTTAAAAACCTCATCCCCATAACTCTTTTGCACCACCCCCCACTCCTCATCTGCGGGCACGGTACTTGGTCTCCCTTGCTTCCTTAGCACTTCCTCCTCCGCACAATAGCCTACTAGTTCCCTTGTCAAGTCTGTGTCAGAGAGAGCTGTCTTTGCCAAAACCATCAGCCCCTCGTCTCGCTCCTGCATCTGCACAAATTCTTTCCTGGCTAATGCTACGTCTGTCCCAGCTCCCTCACTACCTCTTGTCTCACTACACTCCTTCTTTTCACTTTCTACCCTCTTCTCGTACAAGGTTGGCAGAAACGTTTCAGCTAAATTTACCACCGCAGCTAAATTCACTACCGCAGCCCCATGATGAACCTGTGAGTCCATGGGCGGGGCCTCACTGCTGGCAGGCTGACCTGTCAATCTCACGATTGGGAACACGCGATTCCCCCGGCGACGTCATTACCGAGCAAGACTTCTACGCCTTTCATCGGTAATTCGGACCTCACCCCGATCGTGACTAGTCCAGAGACCAGGTTGCTTTGTAAGTGTATCTGGTGCAAAGGGACTGACTCTGTCCCTTCCCCAACACCTTTGACCTTTACCTCCCCAGTCTGGGTCTCTGAGCTAAACTCTAATACACTCTTCAGTATTAGTGACTGATACGCTCCCGTGTCTCTCCAGATCCGCACTGGAACTGGTTTTAACCCCTCCTTCACTGACACCAATCCGGTCGAGATAAACCTCTCGCGCCCTTCCTGAACTTTGGCAGACCTGTCCTTCCCTAGCGGTTCGCTTAACAGCTCGATACAGCCAGTCAAAATCGCTGTCTTCCCTTTTCCCGTCTCCTTCTTTGGGGCAAAGCACCTGGATGCAAAATGTCCGACTTTCCCGCAATTATAACAGACGACCCCAGGAGACTTCCTGCCAGACTGCTTCCGGTCTACCTTATCCTTCTCACTAGTCCCCGGCTTACTTTCTGACTTTTCCGGCGGACTCTCCCCACCATCCTGACTACCCTTCTGGTAGCCTTTACTCGGGGCAAACTTCATTTTATGCGTCAACGCATACTCATCCGCTAACTTAGCAGTTGCGGCTAATGTGGCTGCCTCTTTCTCATCGAGGTAGGGTCTCATACCCTCAGGGACACAACCTTTAAACTGCTCAATCAGGATCAGCTGTAGCAGTCTGTCATAATCCCCCTCTACCCCCTTCGAGGCGCACCAATGCTCATAATATGTCTGCATCTCACGGGCAAACTCCAAATACGTGCGGTCCCACTGCTTCCTCGCATTCCGGAACCTCTGCCGGTATGCCTCCGGGACCAACTCATAAATCCTGAGGATGGCCTCTTTCACCACCTCATACCTCTGGGCATCTTCCACGGACAAAACAGAGTAAGCTTCTTGGGCTTTCCCTTTCAGTACACTCTGAAGTAAAACAGCCCACTTATCCCTCGGCCAGTCCTGAGTTATAGCCACTTTTTCGAAATGGAGGAAGTACCGATCCACGTCGGTATCGTCAAATGGGGGAACCAGCCTAACCTCCTGGGTCGCCCGGAACCCTCCACCTTGGTTCGGCACGAGCCCCTGCTCGGCCCTTATCTTTAACTTCTCCAACTCGAATTCCCTTTCCCTCTGTTTCTCCTCTCGCTGCAACTGTCTTTCTCTCTCTTTCTCTTCTCTCTCCAACTGTCTCTCTCTCTCTCTTGCCTTTCTACCTCTCTCTCCTTCTCTTCTCGCTCCAACTGTCGTACCCGGAACTCGTGCTCGAGTCTCAGTTTTTCAAGCTGCACCTGTACCGTGTCTCCAGCAGGTTTTTCAATAGACACCACCTCCAGCTCACCTTGGGGAAACACACCTTTAGATACATAGTGCTCTACGATAGCTCTGTGTATCTCCTCTCTCCTCATTGTCGACTTCCCCTTAGCAAGATTCAACTGTTTGGCCACAGCTACCAATTCCGATTTCCTGGCATCCTCTAATGCCTCCAAGGTCGGCGCCTTTATAAATTCCTCAGCCTCCATTTCTGCTGTTTGTCTTTTCTTTCTTTCGGGAATTTTGACCCAATCAATTTTCTCCGTCCCAAATTTAGCGTTCAAAATCCCGGACGAGAACCCCACTTATGTTACGTACCCCGTAACTGGGTTGCCAAACCAGCAGAAATGGATCACTCAGTTGGAGTCTGGATTACTAGAACTAAGAAAGTTTTATTAAAGAAACAAGCAACACAGTAATCGAAAGGATAATAAATGCAACAGTTCAGCAATGATAAACACACATGTGCACAGAATTAAGATAACAGGATCAATCAAGCTCTATCGTTGTCTAGGGGTAAATGACCAATTTCAAAGTGACACAAAGTCCAGTTCAATTTAGTTCAGTTCGCAGTAATCGTTGCCATGGCGATGGACAACGTGGGGGGAGGGAGAGAGAGAACGAGAACGAATGATCATTCCAAACGGCTTCCACACACAGACCTGCGCTTTCGGGCGAGTCCTTTGTGATGTCACCTGAGGTCACCGACTGTGACCCCTCCTCCAGATGCGGTCGATCCCCTGCAGTGAACCCGGCACCCAAGCAAGGGCGGACACACACCGGGTTCCCGCTGATCGTACCTTTCCACCCTGTGCGTTTAAGGCTGATCCCCTGATCAGCCGTCCAAGAGCTTCCCACCGACTTGTGAGAGGCGCACCGCTTCCAGGGTCTCATTACCTCGGGGTGTCGTGTGTGTCTGAATGATAGTTCAGGGAGAAGTGCCCAGAGATATAAAACACTGCTGACATCTGTAATCAACCCTAATATACAAATGTATATACAAATTGCCTGTAATGTGCCTCAAATTCTTATAGTTTTTAAGCAACAATTCAGGTGCTGCTTGGGCACTGAGCATAGTTTAAAATATTCCAATCCGTTGTGTTTGATGATGCTTAATGAACTACTGTAATTGGGTTCCCAGAGCTTCTATTGTATTCTATCAAAGCTTCTATTTGTTATGATATTGGACAGTTAGATCTAATCCCCTATATATTTGTTTACAAGCTTAGAGAAATTACGAATCTAAATATCATAGATTGATAATCTTGTAGGTAGACAAAGATCATTTGGCTTATGATGCATGTTTCTTGGGCCCTATGAAAGAGCTTTCCAGTTATACATAATTCTGTTTCTCTCACTGCAGTAATTAATGGTTTGTATTTCTTAGTTGAATGGCTTTCATTGACAGAGATGTTGTTCAGGGTAGTCTGAATCATTTGGCTATCCTGTTTATGTTTTTATTAAACAGTGATCAGCTTGTGTTTATTTGAATTTTTTCTCTTGACAGGAATGGCCAGCTTGATGTAAGAGAGTTAATGTCTCTGTATCCACTACTGCTTCCTTCAACCTCTACATTTATACGGTCCCATCCCCCTTTACATGAATATGCTGACTTGAATCAACTCATGCAGGGTGATCAAGAGAAAATTAAAAAGTGCAAGCGTTTCCTTATGAGCTACTTGAATGAGATTCGAAGCACTGAAGTAGCAAATGGCTACAAGGCAGAAATTGACACAGCCTTGCTAAAGTTATATGCTGAAGATAACCATGACAGTTTGCTGGATTTGTTGGTTTCTGAAAATTCCTGTCTATTAGTGGACTCTGTTTCTTGGCTGGAAAAATACGAGAAGTATGTAACAAATGATTTGTATTTTTATAAATGTGAGGTACATTATTGCCTTAAAGAATGTTAGAAAGACCAAGGCAGAGACCCTTTGCTGCTTTTTAATACTTGTGATGTTTCATTAAAGCAGAATGCAAATGAATCATGGGCTATCTACCTCCATTTGTGTTTTCTTCCTGATATGTTTCAAATGCAAGTTTATCTTATATTTATTTCCTCTGGACCTACTTTTTTTTATATTGAAGCAACCCATTTATTTTAATTTTTATATAGCTTTTGTTTGATATCACCTTTTATCTTCGTACTATAGAAGTTAAACCTCTAATCTTTTTCATTCATTTTGGTCTTAGGATTAGACTTGTTCCTCTTTTATGCACTAGTACAGAAAATTAAGCATATTTATACAAGGAACTTCCAGGACTCCTTGTGTAAATTCAGTCCTGCTCTTTATGTATTATGCACCACATTGTTTTGATCTTTCAATATTGTCTTCATCCATATTTAGTAAATCCATGGATTGGACAAGATTGAAGTGATTTTTAATTTAAATTAGAAGTGGCACAGTCCTGTAATATTCAGGTTCAGCCTGACGATTTGCAGTTCCTATGTTTCCCTTACTAGATACCATGTTCCCTGTTTGTGTATGAGTAGAGTAAACATTTTCCAGTGGATTTAGCTGAGTTTCAATAAAATTACATCACATGGTATCGCTGGTTATACAGAAAGGATGAATTGAAATAAGTAAACAGGAAATTGTTAGTGTTGAAAAAATCAGTGGGGCAAAATGTATGTGAAACAACTTGTACATGCTAAGCAATGTCCTAAATGGATTAAAGTTTGTTTGGAAATTAAATAAAGAATATAAAGTCTTTTGGACAGAGAAGGAAGTAAAGCCTCAATACAAGTATTAATTTAAGTACAAAGAGCTAAGTAAATTCAAGAGATCAATTTTTTATAATGGTATTAAGCACACAGTGTATCTCTGGAAAAACAAACTAACACATTTTTAAATAGGAAGGGAAAGCAGTGTGAATATTTACATATATGCATATTTGATAAAAACATTGTTAAAACACTCGCTATCCAATATTGTAAGACATCAGGTATTCTAAGTTTGAAGTTAGTGTGGTAGGGAAAAATGAGTGACTATCCACTTGGCGGTTCAACCATTGTGTAAAATATAGTCACTTGTTTCAGGACTTTGGAAGGTAATATCTGGAATAATTTTACTTGTTGTTCCCCACCTTGGACTAGGGATGGTGGCAATTGTAATTGAAGAGATGAAATGGAAATAAAGAAATAAAAATATACTGGAAATGAGCTGATGAGGCAGCATCAATGAGGGAGAAATGACTACCCGTTCAGGTCAATGTTTCATCATACTTTCACTCCTTGTGATAAATAATTAAAATGGCTTTCTCTCCACAAATGCTGCCTGACCGCAGCATTTTCCATTTTTATTTCAGGTTTCTAGCATCTCCATTTTTGGGCTTCTGTTTTTTTTTGACTGTTTGAAGAAACAAAATCACTTTTAGTAAAGACAAAATGCAGCAACAGGGACTCGATGATTATCTGATAAATGGAAGGTGGCACAGAAACAGATTGCATGTATATTTGTGAAGAATTAATATGTTGTCTTGAATGACTGTCTTGTGTGCTGTGAGTACTGCATCTTTCTGATGGATGTAATCTTTTTGAAGTTTAACTAGTTTAATGTGTTTCTTGAACAGATACTTTGCCCTTGGTCTTCTTTATCACTATAATGGACAAAATGAAGCAGCACTACAGGTAAAGTGGTGTTTAGTTTTTCTGGACTGTCTTTTAAGATTTGCATTTGCTTCAATGTATGCATTTGTGAAAATCATTGGAAGAAATCAATTGAGTTCTCTCAGTGTGTAAGTAGGCATTAGGAAAAATGCATGACTAGCTAGATAAACAGATGTAGAATATGGGAGCAGTTTCCACGTGACTTAACTGTAATGTTTACAGGTGCCATCTTAGTGGTTGTTTAATTGGTGTTTTGCAGTTGCAATTAGAGCTTCTAGAAAACATAAGTATTCGACTTAGAAATAGTACAATGTAAATAGATAGTTAAGACTGACATTGTTTAAGGGTTACCATGATAATATAGCGGACAGTGCAACACTGTTACAGCTCAGGGTGTTGGAGTTCAATCCCAGCGTCCTCCCCGTGGAATGCTTGGGTCTCCTCCAGGTGCTCCAGTGTCCTCCCACAGTCCAAAGATGTAACGATTAGTAGGTTAGTTGGTCATTGTAAATTGTCCCATGATTGGGTGAGAGTTGAATCGGGGGTTGCTGGCAGGAAGGGCTGGAAGGACGTGTTTTGTGCTGTATCTCTAAATAACAAATACAGGTTTCCCCCACCATCCAAAGGTAGAGCGTTCCCATGAAACGGTTCGTAAGCCGGAATGACGTAAAGCGAAGAAGCAATTACCAATTATTTATATGGGAAAAATTTGTGAGCGTTTGCAGACCCAAAAATAACCTACTAAATCATGCCAAATAACACATAAAACCTAAGATAGCAGTAACGTATAGTAAAAGCATGAATAATGTGATAAATACACAGCCTATATAAATTAGAAATACTTCTCTACAAGGATTGCCTGCACTGTTCTCCATAGTGAAAATCTCACGCAAGCGCTCTTGGCAAAACACCCTCTCCAGTAACCTTTAAGCTATGAAGCTGCCAAATCATACCAAATATCACAAAAATACACAGCCTATATGAAGTAGAAATAATGTATGTACAGTGTAGTATCACTTACCGGAATTAGGAAGTCAGCGCCGAGCACACTGATGATGGTGTGTTAGGCTGAGTCCTCGGAGGTTGGGGTGGTGCAGTGGCCCCCACCCTCCAGGCAGCGAACTGATACCGATCCGCGAAGCATGCAGGGGTCCAGCGGTGGCTGGGCCGCACCCAACACATCTTTAAGAAAAAAGCCGAAATAAACAAGCTAATTAATTAGGTGCCGCCCGGCACGCAAATGTCGGCCCAGATCAGAGGCAATTGCCGATTACATAGAGCAAGTGAAATCGGCAATCGCTTCTGATCTGGGCCGACATTCATGTGCCGGACGGCACCTAATTAATTAGCTTGTTTATTTCGGCTTTTTTCTTAAAGACGTGCTGGGTGCCTCCCGGCTACCGCTGCATTCTCCGTGAATCGGTATCTGTCGGCGGCCCGGAGGTTGGGACCACTGGGGTGTCATCTCATCGTTGATCAGGGCAGGCAGGTCATCTTCTTCTATGTCTATTAAAAGTTGAGACCTTGGCCAAAAGAACAGAGTTTTGCCGTCAAGCAATTACCCATTGTTATGAAGCAATGAATAATGATGCCCCCCCCCCCCCAAAAGGATGGAGATGGGAAGCTATAGTACAGTGAACCTAACATTAGTACTGGGGAAAATGCCAGAGGATGATAAAAGTGAATATTTGGAAAATAACGAGAATAGATGAGTCATTATGGCTTTCTGGAAGATAAAGCTTGTTTTTTCAATCCTACTGGAGTTTAAAGGATATAAATAATTAAGATTGATAAGGGAAGATCACTGGATGTGATTTACTTGGATTTTCAGCAAGCCACAGGTGAAGTCCCATATTAGCATATAAATTTAAAGTACATGGCAATACAGGAGGCTGCAGATTTTGGAAAGAAAAAGGCAGCATATTGAGCAGCATCTGGGGTGGGGACTGATGGAACGGAGAAGGAATTGTCAACAGCTTCTGTGTTGCTTTTGATTTCCAGCATCTGCAGAATCTCTTGTGTTTTGGAATTGCCAATACTCTACATTAGGACTGAGTGGTGAAGAAAGGTAGCCAGTAAAAAGAGGAGGGGAGAGGGGTGAGGTGGCCAAGCAATTAATAGGTGATGAAGGCTAATAGTCTTGTTTGGGGGAGAGGTGAGATGGAGTTGGGAGACAGGCTGATGGAAGCAGACAAAGATAAAGGGGTGGATACAACAGATGGAGCCAGGGGTGGTGGTGGTGTGCAAGATGAAGGTGGAGACAGTTGCTGGAAGCAAAAAGAGGATATGGAAGTACTTTATGCTGGAATCTGATAAATAAGGTGAACATGGAGGAAAGACGAAGGATAGATAGAACCTGGTGGGGGGAAGAGGGATGAGTGAAATGTGCAGGTGGATGGAAGCAGGAGGGGGTAAAAATAGGTGATTTGGGGTAGGAAGAGGTCTAAATCAGATGGCGAATATTATCACTATCTTATATGATGTCAACTTTTTTTTATTTTGCAGTAGCAGTACAGTGCAAAGACGTAACATTACTATAAATTACAAATTATATAAATAGTACAATAAACAATAATGAAGTAGTGTTTATGAGTTTATGGACCATTCAGAGATCCGATGGTTGAAGAGAAGCTGTTCCCAAGTTGTTGAATAAGGGCCTTCAGGCTCCTGTACCACCACTCTAGTAGTGAGGAGAAGAGGGCATACCCTAGATGGTGAGGGTCCTTAATGATAGCAGTTTTGTAACAACAACCTTGCACTCAACTTAAGAAAGACTAAAGACTTCAAGATGGGGAAGTGGAGGGAATACACACCAGTACTCATTGAAAGGTCAGCAGTGGAAAGGGTGAGCAGTTTCAAGTTCCTGTGTGTCAACATTTCTGAAGAACAATCCTGGGCCCAACATATTGATATAGTTATGAAGAAGGCATATCAGCAGCTATATTTCATTAGAAATTTGAGAAGGTTTGATATGTCACTAATGATGTAAAGAGGAGAACTTTTTGACTGGTTGCATCACCATTTGGTAGGAAGGGACCAATGTACACCATCAGAAAAGGGTGAAGAGGGTTGTAAACTCGGCCAGCTTCATCATGGACACTAGCCTCCCCAGCACTGAGGACATCTTCTAAAGGCGATGTCTCAAAAAGGCGACATCCATCATTTAAGGACCTCCACCACCCAGGACATACCCTCTTCGCATTACTCCATCAGGGAGGAGGTACAGGAGCCTGAAGGCGCACAAGCACAATGTTTTAGGAACAGCTTCTTCCCCTTCGCCATCAGATTTCTGAATGGACAATGAACCCGTGAACATACTACTTCACTATTTTGCTCTCTGTTTTGCACTACTTGTATTGCAATTTACAGTATATTGTATGTATTGCACTGTTCTGCCACAAAACAACAAATTTCACGACATACTGTATGTCAGTGATGATAAACCTCATTCTGATTATGATGGAAGCCATCTTCCTGAAGCACTGTCTCTTGAAAATATCCTTGATCGTGAGGAGAGTTGTGCCCCTGATGGAGCTGGTTGAGTCTATAGCCATCCGCAACCTCTTGTGACCCTGTGCGTTGAATACTTCATACCAGGCTGTGATGCAACCAGTCAGAATGCTCTTCACCAACATCTACAGAAATTTGCAAGTCTTTGGTGACATACCAAATCTCCTGAAACTCCTAATAAAGTAGACCCTCTGTTGCACGTTCTACGTAATTACATCAATGTGCTGGGCCCAGGGTAGATCCTCCGAGATGTTGACATACAAGAACTTACAGCTGCTCATCCTTTCCTCTGTTGACTCCTCAATGAGCATTGATGTATGTTGTCTGGACTTCCCCTTCATGAAATCCAGAATCAATTCCTTGGTCTTGTTGACGTTGAGTGCAAGTTTGTTGTTGTGGCAGCACTCAACCAGCACAATCTATCTCAGTCCTATAAGCTTCCTCATCATTATCTGAGATTTTACCAACAACAGCTGTGTCATCTGTGAATTTATAGGTGGTGTTTGACAAGAAGCGGATTGGGAGAGAGGGGAACCTGGGAGACGAGCAGGAAACATTCCAAACCTAAGGTTTGGAAGTGAACCTCTCTCTAACAGTTGTAGAATGAATAGCTTTTGCATTCTAAAGTCGATGTCAAAGTTTATTGTCATATGCACAAGTATATGTGCAAAAAGAAACTTGCAGTAGCATTACAGGCACATGCCATCATAAAGCAGCAATCACGAGAACAACAAATTCAAAATAAATTATACACAATTTTTACAAGAGGTAGCAAAATTAGTGCAAAATGATCAAAGTAGTTAGTTTTGCTAAACTAGTGATTAGGGTTGTGCCACTTGGTTCAGTATCAGAATGGATGAAGGGAAGTAGCTCTTCCTGAATGTGATGGTGGGAGTCCTCAGGCTTCTGTGCCTTCTAACTCCTGGTAGCTGAAGATGCAGGGCCATGATGGTTGGGAACTTTGACGCATGTTGACTTCTTGAGCAGCGCCACCTGCAGATACTACTGACAATGATGAATCAGCATAATCTTTTGAAGAACTGGAAAAACATTAGATTTCTCTATTTTAATTTGCTCAGTCTCCAGAGAGATCCTTATCCTTAAAATGGACAATCTAGCAAAAGTGCAGTACCTCTAGTCTTGTACTGGGTGCCAACAATAGATGCTGCCTGCTTATATCAAATAAGAGTGTCTTGGATGTCTGGATGAATGTTGCTCCTTCAGTGTGTATAACAATGCTCACAAACTTGTGTGCATTTATCTGTAAGTACCATATCATCGTAATAAACCCAATGAATTAACTTTTGAGGGAAGGAAAGTGAAAAATAGGAATAGATTGAGAGAAAAGCAGCTTATATTTAGGGACGGATACTGAGAAACTAGTTGACCATAAATAATGAGAAGATGAGAGAACAAGGAGCGAAGAGTATATGTGTGTCCACTAGCCCCAAAGGCAGCAAAGCGTATAGGTAAGATGAAAGGAATGAATTTGGGGTATTTCCTTTCTTAGTTAAGACTTAGAATACAAGTTAGAACTGTATAAAATGTTTGGAGTATGGTAAGATTTCTCTCCAGCATCATGACCCAAAATGTAGAGGAATATGAAAGTATTTTCAATGTCAACTTAATATTTGTTCTGATTTGGAGAATAAACAAATATTTGTTTTGGAGAAAATCAAGACCAAAGAGGGAGAAAACCTTACAGATTTGAGCCAAAACAGAAAGATGCAGAAACAGAATCAGTTTTTCAGGACAATATCAACCGTTCTCTTCAGATAACTAATAGAAGTGACTTGATAATTACTTATTATCTGATGTTTTTGGTGTATTTATTTTCAAAGAGATTAAATTGTCATGTTCAAACTAAGCTACTTTATTCAGTTAAATATTAAGGGGAAAGTAATTTCAACTTTTTGACAAGTTTTTAAGCTACATGACAGAAATGGATTTATTTGCTATTAGATTATGATTTATATTTTGTATACTGATGTGTCATTCTGCACTGATTATCTTTGGGGGTGATGACAGTTGGAGGTATAGTATTGATGTGTAATATGGTGTTGAAGTGTTATAGTATTGAAGTGTTTGAGTTTGTAATTTAATAGTTTTTAAAAATTCTTTGGCAAAAGATTACCGCAAATTCTATTAAACAGTTTTTTTTCTATTTCTGATTCAAGGCATTTATAAGCCAATATTTTCTTTCCTTGTAGTTGTGGGTGAAGATCGTTGATGGAGAACTCCAGGATACAACCCGTTCCGATCTTTTTGACTATATTGTTGATTTTCTAAGCTTCTGCTCTAATCACGAACTGGTATGGAAGTATGCTGACTGGGCCTTACAGAGAAATGAAGAGGTTTGGTTTTCATTTCATTGATGTAAATAATAAATAAGTTGATCTTGACTTAACGTTTCTTAATAGAGCTGTGGAATTTACAGGAAAATGTCAGCAGATCCTTGCTCATCTGCAAACATTTCCCCAAAGGATATCTATGGCTTTTCCCCACCACTTGTGGGGGGGGCATTTCCTCAAAAAAAAACTAAGCTAATATCTCGATTGATTTTAATGAAGAATAGCTCCAATGTACTAAGTACTGATATTCGTATGCATTTAAATATTTTCTGTGTGTGTCTCTCTCTGAGATTTTACTTTTCTAATAGCTAGAGTAAATTTTAAATTTGTTCAAGTGTCAGAAACATTCAATATTTTTGAGAGTGTTGATGATTGGCGAAGCTAGAATTGATGTTATTTGACTACCAAAGTGTCCTTAAAGCTGTTTTGCGGACATTTTTTTTGGCTACGCTAGATAACACTGTGGAAGCCCCTACCTTTTCTTTAAACCCTGTGCCAGGTAAGTGAAATTTTTTTTCTGTAGTCAATTAAAAAGCATGGTGGCCTCACAGCTAAGAGCAAATTGTGAGCTAAGGCTTTTGTATTGTGTCATCTGAATTTTTTTTTGCTTAATATAGATAAATAAGATTTTAAAAAAAGTATTTGTTTAGTATGTCCTCTATATCTACAGGGTTAAATAATAAACTTTTTTAAAAACACCTGAGTTCATTCACAGGCGTTCATGTTTTACTTGTGTTACAGTAAGTTAATCATCAAGAACAGTAGCAGTACATTATGGAAAGTGGTGCAAGAGCTAAAACCATCATGAAATGTTTGATATATATTTTTTGAAAACCTGAGCAACTGAAGCAGTAATTTTTATGGTTTGTGGATTATGCACAAGGGATGGAGCAAGGGGTTAAAGAAAAATGAAAATTTTGTAATGAAGCACCAATTGCATTGAGAATTATCACAACTTCTTTTTAGCATACAATGTTTAAAAACATCATAACTCCCTTAACTGCACAAATTACAGATTGTTTATATTTGAATTGTATTCCGCTCACTGTAGCTGTTGTCTTTTGAGTCCATTTTTAAGAGTGATGGAGGGTTAAAATAAGCGCATGGAATTTAAATGAAGATATTAATTTGTATGATTATTGTGAAATTTTCAAGTATTCCTTTTTAAAATCAGTAGAAACACTGTTTGGAGAAAGGTCATGATATGGTAAATTAAGAATCGCCAGTAATATGGTTGTCATTTTGCTGTTTCTGGTAAGGTTGGCGTCCGGATTTTCACAAGGCGACCAGTTGATGAAAACCAGACAATCTCTATGAATCCAGATGACATTGTCAACTATCTTCACAAGTATAAGAAAGCTATTGTTGTGTATTTGGAACACTTCGTGTTTGAAAGAAAGATTCAGGTAAATATTCATCAGATCTACAAATGTGAAAATGCAGTTTGTATTCTAAAATACCTATTCTGATATTTAGTTTATAATTATTAGGTGCACTTTCATGGAAAATACCAGATTAAAATATATTGCATGTAGTTTTGCATGACCTACTGAAACACCTAAGCTACTCAAATACTCTATATCAATGTAAAGATTTGATTATAAGAAGCTGAATAGTACCTCTATTTCATTGTGCTGAATTGAAGAGTTGTTTCGAAGAAACAGCTGGGAAAACAGCACTCATTTTGAAACTAAATAACTATCAGTTACCTTCTCTCATTGATGTTTTTTTCTTCCTAGGAATGGAGTTGATCCTTCTAAGTTTATGCATACTGAAAAGTATTGATGTCTTGATCTTTTATCCCCTTTTATTTTCAGTCATCCTCCCCTCCCACCCTAATATTTCATCTGAGAACCCATTTATTGAGTTTATTTTCAATGCCTTCACTGAATGTTTAATTTGCTACATATGTGTCTGAAGTAATTTCTGACGAAGCTTGATTTAGAACGTGTTGCTGTGTTCTGTTGCATTGGTTTTACCCTGGAACTAGTTTATTACTTCAAGTATGTTGGTCCCATCATAGCATAGTGTAGATGCTATTACAGCTTGGGGCGCTTCGGAGTTCAATTCCGGTACCGTACTGTGCTGTTGTCCCCGTGGAATACGTGGGTTTTACTTGGGTGCTGTGGTTTCCTTCCACAGTCCAAAGACGTACCAGGTAGGTGAATTGGTCATTGTAAATTGTCCTGTGATTAGGCTTAATTGGTGGCTTGGCTCGAAGAGCTGGAAGAGCCTATTCCATGCTGTATCACTAGATTTAAATATAAATGTTCAAATTTATACTACTGAATACTTAAATACTAGTGAAATTTAAGAGACTGCTAGACAGGTATATGGAGGAATTTAAGGTGGGGGGTTATATGGGAGGTAGGGATAAAGGGTCAGCACAACATTGTGGGCCGAAGGGCCTGTACTGTGCTGTACTGTTTTATGTTCTAAATAGTGGATTCTCGTTAATTGGGCCACTGGTTAATCGGAGTAGCTGCTTATTTGGGAACAAGAACTAACAGAGAAATTAGTTGAGCTTCCCTTTGTTTATTTGGGACACTATGCCTTTTATTTGGGACAGGAGACAGTTGAGTGCACTCGTGCGGCTGTTAGACACTACACTGTGCTTAGAGCAAACAGTAGTTAAATGGCATGGGTTGTGTGTTTCTCTGTTCAAAAAGCAGTAAATTTTGCCACTGATAGTTACTAAGAAATAAGAGGTAAGACAATTCAGAACTGTTTTGCTCCTTATGGTGTCAAGCATTCAGGCTTGAAGATGCCAGAAGTGGCCAGGAGTGAAAATGAAATTATTTCACATCTTCAAGTTATGAAGAATTTGAATGTATCAACAATAATCTTGAATGTTACAATGAAAATGAAAATTTGGAGGATATAATCATCAAAGGCATTGTATAAAGTCAGTTCATTATCTGCAAAAGGTGTCTGCTCTGATTTTGTTCAATTACAGTTAATCAAAAGAAATACACTGGACGAATTTCTCCATCTGACTATTACAGTTTTATAATACTGTAAAGTTATTGTTAGTTTTCTACTTTGTTTGGTATTTCATTTAAATACATAATTTATTACTCAATTGAATTGTAGTTTATCTTTTTATACCTTCCTACCTATTTCCTTGATACTGGCTAATTGAGGCAGCTGTTTAGTTGGGCCAAAATGATCCTTGTGTATCGCAATTAACTGGAATCCACTGTATTTGTGTAATGTATGCTGTAATTTTGAAATTAACATTTTGTATTCAACAATCTGTTTTGCTGGGTATGCTGTTTCTCCCCCAATTCAAATTGATGTTCAAAACAGATATACGATTGTCCCTAAATGTAAAGGACCAGAAAAGCCCATTGACTCCTCTCAAAATTATGTAGCAGAACTATGTTTTCTGTTATCTTTAGTGATTTATCCTTGCTCTGTTTGCATCTACAGAAGGAGAAATACCACACGCATTTGGCTATATTATACCTGGATAAAGTACTAGAATT
Organism: Mobula hypostoma; assembly: GCF_963921235.1. Taxonomy (NCBI): domain Eukaryota; kingdom Metazoa; phylum Chordata; class Chondrichthyes; order Myliobatiformes; family Myliobatidae; genus Mobula; species Mobula hypostoma. Next base: position 133,368,615 of record NC_086103.1, on the reverse strand, counting down.
GCACTCCCAGGGAGGATACGTTTCAGAAGAACTATCTTCAGCACGTTGTACTCTGAAAAACTTACTACAGCACTCAAATCTTTATAGAGTTCATCTTTTGCTAGGTAAAACGTTGACAATTTTCTGTTTGTTATGCACAATGGTGTTATTACTTAATCATATAAAGATCACCTTTATTTGTCATGTGTACACTGAAATATAGTGAAATGTGTTGTTACAACCAACACAGTCTGAGGATGGTGCTGGGGGCAGCCTACAAGTGTTGCCACACTTTTACTGTCAACATAGCATTACTAACCCATATGCCATTGGAATATGGGAGAAAACTGGAGCACTTGGAGGAAACCCACACAGTAATGGGGAGAACATACAAACTCCTTACAGACAGCGGCAGGAATTGAACCCTGTTCGTTGGTGCTGTGAAGCAATACGCTACCCTGTTATCTCCAGGCCTCCAGGCTACGCCTGCACTAAAGAGGTGAACAGTATTTGCAATGTATCTTATTTTGGTTTGAGGCATGCACTGCTATATAATTAGATTTTTGTAACTGCCTGAAAGGTTGAACTTTGGTTGTCCAAAGTAACTGTTGAAACCAACTGTATTGAAACTTCAATAATCTGGTACAGTCATGATTTCATTGGTATCTGACCTGGCAGGTTATTCAGGCAGTTGGATGTTATTAATACAGCAATGCATTAGTTTTTTTTAAAGATATTACACAGTTATAGTAACTTCAGGGAAACATGGTGAGTTTTAGGAGAAGCCCAGGACTGGAGTCCCTTTGAGCTTTGGGAGAGCAGGGGAGTGACAGCTGGCAAGATAGACGCCTAACCATTAGGATTTCCAAAGTCAAATCATGGATTATGGGATTTTTACTGTAAGTTATCTACAAAAAAATGTTTGCAATGTCCTGCTGCCACAAAACAACAAATTTTGTAACATATGCAGTGACATTAAACGTGATTCTGATTCTGAAAAATAGGTACTTAACATTTTTTAAAAATAGTAATGAGTGCTTTCCTTTATCTCTACATTACAGGTAAAATTCAGGAGACGGATCTGTACATGGAACGTGCAATATTACATGGAAAACTGGAAGAACATGAAAAAGCTCTTGAGATCCTGGTTCACAAGTTAAAAGATTTCCAAGCTGCTGAGGACTATTGTCTGTGGAATTCCAATGGTGAGGATCCTTTACGGAGGCAGAAGCTCTTCCACATGTTATTAACCCTTTATTTGCACCCCGATGACACCAGTGATGAGCTAGTAATGGCTGGTGTGGACCTTCTGAATAAACATGCTATTCATTTTGATGCAATTCGAGTTCTACAGCTGATCCCAGAAGAGTGGTCATTGCAACTGCTTTCACCTTTCTTAACCAAAGCAATGAGAAGGAGCTTTCATTCTAAGTGCACGGCAGAACTGTCATCCAACTTAGCGAAGTCTGAAAACTTAATTTTTAAACACACAAAGGTGAGTAGATTTTTGGAGAAGTAGGCATTACACTTACCAATGTTTTTTAAATAAGTGGGTTGGATAGATCTTTCAAGAAGTCAGATACAAATATATAATTATCTTGCATTTATTGTGCATTATTAATTTAGGAACCTGGATTCTGATGCAATCTTTTATTTAATCGTGGATTTATTCTAAACAGTTGTATGATGAAATGAAATGGAAACATCTATGTTTCCAAAACTTCCATTTGTGTTGATGTGCTTCTGTAATTTGTATCCTCCTTTTCACCTTGTTCACATCTTTGGCTCAAGCCAGCAGGTTGCGAATCATTGTTCATATCTTCACCTCTCTTTAGAATAACCATTTGCTATGAATGCAATCTTTGGCATGCACCATCTTATTTTAATATTTCTGATTCACTGTCTCTTGATAGATGCTTAGATATTAAGAGAATCAAAAATCTAGGGATAGTGCATGGAAGGTACTGAGAAGAAAGATCAGCCATGTTCTGATTGAATGGCGGAATACAAGGAGTTGAAATACCCTGCTCCACTTGTATTGTTCATGTTCTTTGCACATGTAATTGCAATGCCTGATGGCCTCACTAAAAACTTGGTTCCTAGATGAAGACATCTTGTCCTTTATTGAATTCTACTATTCTCATTGCTATCAATTGACATGTTCACTTCAAATCAATCTCTCATCCTGTACTCCAGTGGTGGTTTTTTTTCCCTTTAAACATTTCCCTTGACATTCACTTAATAATTTTGTTGCCTTCTATCAACACAGAATTTTATTTTGATCAGACCTATTATGCAGCTGCCTTAGGTTGCCGGGCCATGTGAAAAGTCTAATTCTATTTGCTGTATTACATGTTTTTATTTATATCTTTTCAATGGAAGTTTAAGATCTTAAGGAGCAAACTGAACTTTTTTTAAATTTCTAATCCTTTCAGGTAAAATCAAGAGGAAACAGTATTAAGCTTTCAGATAAAAAAATTTGCCAAGTATGTTGCAGCTTTTTCACAGAACCAATGTTTGTGCGATATCCAGATGGGAGTCTTGTTCATATCCACTGTGCTACAAAGCCCCATAGTCTGCCTGCCACTGACCAGAACTTTGCCAGTCATAAAAATCAATCGTGAGATATTGGCTGCAGTTGTTTCAATCAATCATTACAGAGTTACTGCAGACCAGAGTAAGGAAGTGGACCATGCTGCTAATTAAAAGGAAGTGTTCGTTACTGATCTGCATCTGCTACCTTATTTTTAACTGACAGCACAGATGTGAGCAGTCAATGCAGCCAGGCATTATCTGAACTGTTATTTTCCCCCAGTTTTGAGGATTATTGATTGCCTGGTATGTGCAACATGGAGAGAACAAGTTGATCTTCTGAAAACTTTAAATCTAACTGTACTATGACTAAGACTTTGGTTCTGTGTTTCCTAACGGTTTGGAAACATTGTTCTGTGTGCAAGTACACTACTTATGGAATTGACTATCCACTGGTTATGTGTAGGCTTTTCCTTCTTGTCAAAGAACTCCAACTTTGGATCATTTGAACATCTGTAATGTGTTCAATAATTGTCATAGAATAACCAGTTAAAGATGAATCAAAGTTGTATATGTCACACGATTGACTTTGGACCGGTACATCCATAATGAGACTGCTATGAGCAATTTACAAGGTAATGGTGCATTGCCCTTGGTATAAGAACTTGCTGACCAGCTGGTTTACAGAACGAATGAGTAAGCATCTAATTTCAATTCTACATTTTTTAAATAAAATCTTTTCCATCAGGTGAGAGTGAATAGGAGGGCACCAATAAGATGGGACAAAAGAGGAAGAGAAAAGATTCAAGTCTGATTATCTGATCTCCAAGGTGCTGAATTTGTGAAAACTATATACTGTGTACATGTAATTTCCACAAAATTTTAAAGGGAAAAGGGTTGGAAGGAAACTGACTAATTAGATATTATTTCAGTTATATTTAGAATTTGAAAACCATGTTTTCAACTGCTTTATTGAAAATACCAATTAAATAAATGGGCTACAGCTGTAACAGGACTCTTTTCTTAAGTAATGTATCTGAACTTCTTGGGGTGTAGAACAAAGGTCCTTCTGATGTGCTGAAGAAATTAATTACCTTTTTAATCTATAGCCATATATTTAACCATGGTGCAATTAATTTATTCATACTGTGATAAAGCTTTTCTCTTGGCAGTGGCTATATTTGGCTTTGATAATCTTCCAGGCTGTACTGAACATGCCTCCATCCATAATACTAAACATATTTTGCAAACTTGATTTGCATTGTCTTCAGGTTAGGCATGTGTCTTTAGGAGGTCCATATCGCTAAATGTCAAAGGATTTAATGAACATTGGATTGAAGTCCTGTTGCAGGATTAAAGCATTCTGGATATCTTAAGTATCTAAGTGAAAAAGAAACCAAGGAATACTCTTTACAATATTGCTTTCATATATTAATTATTTTTGCTTTAATAAATCTTTCACACTTCTCTCTGAGGTTACATTTCATTTGATAACATTTATGTTACTATTTAAATAATATCAAGTACAATTTAAGTATGTTCTAAAGTCACCAAGCCCATTTTTGTTTAAGATACATAATATTGCGGACGTTTGGATGATCAGGTTAGTAATTTGTAAATTGTACTACATTGTACTGATTTTTTAAAATACACATTTTTGAATTCTGCGGGAAGCAAGTAACCAAGTCTTAAAACTTACAGTACACTTAATGCAATGAAATGTGGAGAACTGAACCAAAGTGCATGTTTACTATTTAATCACAGATATGCACTTGTTTCTGTGGTTTTGTACAGTGTATATGCAGTAGTGCTGGTAACAGTATTGTACATTATGGATAAGATTTAAACTTGTGGCATTTAATGGAAACATTTTAAATTTTGCAAATTGCCTAATGCAGTGAAGTATTTCTACTTTAATTGTTGTATCTAACTGCCCTGCTTACATTAAAGTTTGCACTGTAAGTATTGAGAGAAATGTTTAATTGTATAAATGTACAGATGACAATTTTAATAAATTCCTTCACTGAGAAAGTAGAATTAATTTGTATGAGAATTTTAAAATTGGGCTTTGGTGAAGCAGGAAGTCAAGAAGCACAGAAATAGGTGACTAGGACATGGTGCAGCAAGTGGTACTGGCAGCAGAGTTTTAAATTATCTTGGATCAACATTGTATCCAGAAATAATTTTAAAATGTTATTTGACAAGTGCTGAAATAAATTTTATATTAATTGTATGCAGTGGATTTATCTGGTTAATGTTTTTTTTCTGAATGTCTTTGACTCAAGGATATTGTATTCTTATTTATCATGCAGGTGATAACTTTTGCAACAATGGTACAAGACCTGTTGCGTAAACAATGTTTTACCATTGTCTTAAATATATGATCTCCCATGAGGAAACATTTTCTTCCACACGCACCTTCCTTCCGTCCTTTTCCAACCCATTAGGAGCTTGAACATTTCAATCCAGTTCACTCCCACTCTTCTAAACTCTAGAAAATATAAGCTGGCTGATCTTTCCTTGTAACGCAACCTATCCATTCCATGTGTTAGTCTGCGCACATTTTCAGATCTAATTCCTGTGTATTAATATCATCCGAAAAATGCAAGACAGATACTTCCACCATCTCAGCCCTTTTTTTTTAAAAAAAATGAAATGCATCAGGACACAGAGACTTGTTATCCTGCATCTCCCAACAGTTTGCTCCATATCATTCTGCTCATATTGTAATCAACAACGATGGAGTTTCTCCTTCCCTTCTACTTCTCAATTCAGAGCCATTTCAGCGATGTTACCTGTTCCCTTTATAGTAACGATTTCCAAAAGCCAGTTTAATTCATCTGATATCCCCTTAATTTTCCACTATTAATCTTCCAGTTTCATTTTCTATAAAATGAATGCTCATTTAGTTAACTCTTGAAATACTATGGAAAACTTTAATATGCATCTTCATATTTTTGCCTGCTTTATTTCGTACTCCAGGATTTCCCTCTTTTAATTTAATCATTTACTTTTTAAATATTCTGTTCATCCTCTAACGCGCTATTCACCTTTATGCAATTAAATACTTCATTAAATTTATAAATATATAACTTATTTAGTTAATCAAGGATTAGGAGTCCTGCCCTTGGAATTTTCTGTCTCTTAGTACTATATCCTGAGTATTCTGAAAGATCCTCTTAAATATCTGCCATGTCATCTAGAACAATCACTGGATCTAATTTGGCAATTCAGTTAGCTCTGCTTTCATGGTGTGAGAATTAACGCTAAGTTTATAATAGCAGAACTCCACCATGGACGATCCCAAACCTGACTCTGTAAGGAGGAGGGTTGAGCATGGAGCTAGCAACATCATCCCATTTAAAAAAAAACCCAGAGTTACAGAAGCTGGGAGAGGAAGTGCCAGACAACACCAGGAAGATGGGCTATACTTGGGGACAACTCAAAAACCTGGTCCAGGACTGAGGCTCTGGCAAGCTGCTGTCAGCAGCCTAAACCCTATTAGGGGTGATGGGCCTAAGTAGGTTAGTTAAAATAGCAGTGTTGGACTCATTCAAATTGAATCTTTTTGATTGCAGCTATCTAGGTGTATATTCCAAATGAGGTTGTTAGCTAACTTTGTCAGATTGACTCAACTTGGCTTCAGAACATGCTGTACTAAAAGCTATCCCAGAAACATTGTGCTGTTCACCAATACGACATTATTACTGAACCTTTCTGATAAGCTCCCATTGTTTCTTCCTTTGTACTCTATACTGTAGTTGCTATTAGGGAAGCTGAACAGCACTCCACAAATGACTTCTCACCTTTTTGCTTATCTCCACCTAAACCACCTTCAGCTTCTGGTTTCCTGAATTTGCGTGATCTTTATTATTAACACAGTTCCATTTCCACCTTTATCTCACTTCTTGTTCTTCCTAAATGTAATGTACCCTTCTGTATTCGAATCGGAATCATGTTTAATATCACTGACATGTATGTTGTGACAGCAGTACAGTGCAATACATAAAAATACATTAACAACAATAAGAATATATATTTAAAAAAATAAATAAGTAGTGTCAAAAAAGAGCAAAAATAGTGAGGTAGTATTCATTGGTTGATTCATTGACTGTTCAGAAATCTGATGGAGAGGAAGAATCTGTTCCTAAAATGCTGGGTGTGCATCTTCAGGCTCTTACACCTTCTCTCTGATGGTAGAAGAAAAGTGCATGTCCAGGGCTCGGGGTCCCTGATGGATACTGCCTTTTTGAAGATGGCCTCAATGCTGGGGAAGCTAGTGCCCAAGATGCAGCAGGCTGAGTTTGCAACCATCTTCAGCTTTTACCAATCCTATACAGTTGCCCCTCCATACCATTCTGTGAGTCAATGCTGCTGACGTGCTTTCTTTGTAATTGCATCAGTATTTTGGGCCCAGGATAGATCCTCAGAGATATCCTAACTAGGAACTTGAAACTGCTCACCCTTTCCACTGCTGATCTCTCAATGAGCTGATTCCCACTCGATGTCATTGTGTAGCCGTGGTTTTATAATGGGCGTTGGAACATAATTATTTCTATTTGTTTTGATTATGTACATTCAGATACAGAGAAAAAAATATTAACTGGATGTTAACAACAGGAATTCTGCAGATGCTGGAAATTCAAGCAACATACATCAAAGTTGCTGGTGAACGCAGCAGGCCAAGCAGCATCTATAGGAAGAGGTGCAGTCGACGTTTCAGGCTGAGACCCTTCGTCAGGTAACTGGATGTTACCTTGGTTGGTTCATATAAAAGTTGTAACTTCACCCTATAGCTTCTAGATTAAATGAACTGCTATTACAGTATTAGAAATTAACTATGTTCATTCTCGGCATTTTTGTTACATCTTTTTTACCTTGTGAGCAAAACAGTAGCTAGATGGGTGTTGTATAAATATACAGAAGTATGGTGAAAAAAATTATGTCTATTTGTTTATTGTGACCAAAATTTCAGTGGGTGATGTGGGAAATTAACAGTTCATTTTTGAAATAAATTCATTTAATAAGTTCTAAAATTTGCTGATAAGGTCCAGCTGAGATATTGATGCTATACATCCTAACTATTGGGTTGACATTAGGAATTTAGACTAAAGCAGACTGCACGCTGGACAACGCTGTGGCAGTCTTGGGAATAAAGGAAGCATTTTGTTGTTAATCCTGTCTACCAAAACTAGATGGTCCATTAATGAATAAACGTTTTTTTTTGTATACCACATTTGAATCATAACCCCACAGGAAGCCCACACACTGCTGGAAGAAGTCAGCAGGTCAGTCAGCAACTGTGGGAAGGTGTTTTTTTTTAAAGAATCTCACCTCCCAATTTGGCACATTAGTCTTAAACATCAATTTAAATAGGCAGGCTGGCAGCCCAGCCTTTTACTGCACAATTCCAGCTTCCACAGGGAACTGACATGAGGGGTTGATCAGTTATGATATTGAACAATCACAGACTCTGAGAGACCTGCCGGCCTATTTCTACTCCTCCTACAGCCTGATAGGGTTAAAAAACGTAGATAAAAATAAAGATAGGGAAAAGCATAGTTCACACTATGTGAGAGGAAATACATGAAAGCACTTTAAAGTGCCATTGATGCAACATCTTCATGTGGTTTAATTTAAACTATGCTCGCCCGAGCCTTGCAGAGCTAATGTCCTGACATGATACATTGGTTCAAACATTGTTAAGTGATGCGCCTCATGGCATATTCTGTAGGAAAGATGTTTCCCCACACCTTTCAACATCAGAAGGTGGAAGGGCACTAGTCTGAATGGCAAGGCATTTGATGTATCTCATTAATGAAATTTGAAAACTGGAAATGCAAGAGCAATATAATGGAGACAGAAACAACAGGAATTCTGCAGATGCTGGAAATTCAAGCAACACACATCAAAGTTGCTGGTGAACGCAGCAGGCCAGGCAGCATCTCTAGGAAGAGGTACAGTGGGCGTTTCAGGCCGAGATCAGTTAGTCCTGACGAAGGGTCTCGGCCTGAAACGTCGACTGTACCTCTTCCTAGAGATGCTGCCTGGCCTGCTGTGTTCACCAGCAACTTTGATGTTAATGGAGACAGAGTTGGGTCGAGAAATAGAAATAAAGATTAGATTAAATTAAATAAAAATAAAAATCTCTTAAAACAATTTGCTCCAGTTTCAATTCATCCCTTTCTGGGACAGTCTGTGTGTCAGGACAGGAATATAAACCTCTTTATCTTTAAAAGGATGCAGCAAGTTGAAGTGATAGTATACAAAGGCAGAAATTCTTTGAGACAAGTGTAGTCCTGGATGTCACATAGCATTACTACAAAAGGAGGCAGCTGCATGAAGAAAGCCATTACATGAGTCAATCATTCAAGAAAGGAGCTGCTAACATTTGCCCTTCTGCCACCCCCGACCCCTCATGATTATCCATGAGTAACATATTGAGTAACATTTAGTTTCACAGCTTTTCCACATATTATCTCAGGGAAACAATGGATACTGTACATTCCTATGCATTCATCATCAGCAGATTGCTTTGATTCTGTACATGTGTGATATTTCTGTCTTTTTCAGTGGTCAGATCCTGCCTAGTAACTGGAAGACAAATAGGTGCTCTATATGTGCATCTCACCAACAGTTCAGACTGGATGTTTAGGCAGCTGTTTACTATCTCTTTTGTCATTACTGTTTGGCTGTACTCACTTGGATCAGGGATTTATCCAGAATAGTTTCTTTAAACTCACTGCATAAATGCCCTAAAGAACTTGTATCTCTGATGGTAGTTGCAGCAGATTGTGATGTGTAACATGCTGGGATATGCTCTATTCCTGGCTCTCACCACTTAATTGTATCTCATTTTGGTAAAGCATTGCCGGATTGGGAAATATGTTTTGGTATCAATGGAGATAATGTGCTCTATATTTCCTTTCTGCAATGTGAGCAAAGGTGAAAATGAACAAAGGCAAAATAGTTATTTGGAAGATAAATTTGACCTTCAACACTCTTTTCTCTATTTCCCTTGGATGTAAGGTTAAATAGGATCTTCACCAGCTCCTGAAGTTACATCAGAAGTAGTTGGCAATTGTTCATACTGACTGTTTCCTTGAATAACTCCATCACTTGAATGCCACCACGATAGTCAGCCAGGCGTCCAGCATCTTCCGAGAAGGACCAAGGCAGTGTGCTTCAAGTCCTGGTTTTGTAATACTGGGAGCACACCTCCACATTTTTCTATCAACATACAATGCCCTCCTGTGCTGTTTAAACATGTTTAGGTGTTGTCCATGACACTCCCAAAATGCGACAAACCACAAGCATATTTCAGTATTAATGAATTTATACAAAGCCTAGGCATTAATTTTTGGTAACTGTGATTTAATGTTTTATTTGTTTACAGGCGCTCTTGATGTTAAATGTTCTATGGATTCTCTCCACTACTTCCACTCAGGAAACCATGGCCTCTGCTTTTAATAGAAGGCAGCATTTCCCACAAGGAATTTATCTTCCTCCTTTCCATCATTTCCTAAGTACCTGCATTGCAGTTGCTAATGCAAGGGGAGAGTTTTCTAACAATCGTGTATTTGAAGGGGCAATGGGACAGAAACAAAGGTGCACTTCATGACTGAAAATCAGCTCTAAGACTAGTACTAACACCGAGCACCAGCAGAACATGTGTGTCTTCTAAGCTGCAGTTTTCTAGCATCCACATGATCATAGGTTGTTCAAAGGCTTTACTCCAAAGGCAGAATTAATTAAAATTAGAGATTGGCTGCTCTTTTAAGGGGATTGCTGAAGGAGAGGAACTGGCATTCTAAAACAAGGGAAGATCTGCAGATGCTGGAAATCCAAGCAACACACACAAAATGCTGGAGGAACTCAGCAGGCCAGGCAGCATCCATGGAAAAGTGTAAACAGTCGATGTTTTGGGCCAAGACCCTTCATCAGGACTAGAAAGAAAGAGGAGACTTCTTTTTTTTAAATCCCAGTCCCTACGAAGTGTCTTGGCCTGAAATGCCGACTGTTTATTCATTTCCATAGATGCTGCCTGACCTGCTGAGTTCCTCCAGCATTTTGTGCGCGTAGCTTGGAATTTCCAGCATCTAGAGATTTCTTCTGTTTTTAAAATAATCAAACATAGTTTGTTTTCTAGAGAGTCCATGGGCTAGCAATGAAAAAAAATTACAATTTAGCATTAACATATGAAGTTTAATTAGGCACCGTTAGCTTTATCTGTTCGGCACAGCTGAGTGGGTTGAAGGGCTTGTAGCTGGTGCTGTACTGTTCTGTGTTCTATGACCCAACATGTTAAATCATATTCTTCAACAAATGGCCCACCGATTCTCTTCCCTATTGGTGCTTTTAAATATTAACCCTATTCCTAACTGTCAATCAGCTCCATGGTATAATAGCTTTCTGTTTCTATTACCAATAATTTCTAAGCAAGTATAAATAATCATGTGCTTTGCAGAGGAGATGCTGATCCATAATGTTATTTTACCACAGCTACTCAATGTAAAATCCTGAAAACCTCAAGTCTATTTCATGAAAATATTTTTGAAAATCTTTCACAATGGTACTAATGGAGTTAAACAAAAACCAGAAGAGTCATTATATTAACATTAATTGTGAACACTGACAAATAGTTAATCAGTATTAATAAATTACAATATAGTGGCAACCAGTCCTCATAGGAACAGGTTTTTATACAATAAATGTCAAGTGTACATAACAGGAAAATATTCTACTTTATCATATTTGCTAAAGACATATTGAAAAAAGATTTACTTTAGACAGCTGACTGATGATCATTGCAAATATAAACGGTACTGGGACGGATTCTTCGTTTTGTCCTTCCTGGCAACTTTGGTAGGATTTTGAACGTTTTTGGCATGAATTCAACACAGGATTCCCGGAATTTCTTGATGCGCCAACAGTAGATGATGGGATTGAAGACTGACTTCAGGTAAGTTAGCCATAAGACCCAGATGCTAATGGTATAGAAGGAGTGACTGTGATAAAAGTTCTTGCTGAAAACAGAAAGGAGACTAAACACAGTGTATGGCAACCAGCAGAATGAAAAGCCAATGAAGAGGATTAAAATAGTTGTGAAGGCTCGCGTTTTGAAGCTCATATCAATGTTTATTTGATGAGGTCGCTGTAAACCCATTAATCCAAGCTTGCTTACTTGATTTAAGCAGAGATTATCTGCATGGTTGTGGATCTGCACTGCATTCCTTCGCACTGTGTTCAGAATGCAGAGGTAAGAATACAGCATCACACTGAAAGGGATGAAGAAGATCGTCACCAGCAAGAGCAAGGCATAAACCCGGTCAGCACCCATCTCTGTGTATCCTAGGACACACTGGGGTGCCCGGGTAGGTACCTCCACTGCAGTCCAGCCAATCACAGATGGAAAGGAGATACAGAAGGAGATGGTCCATGAAATGACGATCATTATTTTCGCACGGTAAGTATTTAGTTTGTCTTGTCGTCGCACAATGATTAAGTAACGGTCAACACTGATTATCAGAAGAATTGCCACACCTTCTAAGCCAAAGAACCAGTAAAACATAGCAGAAACCCGGCAAAAATAACCTCCAAAGATCCACTCAGCTGTTAAAATGGTGACTGTGGTAAAAGGCATGCACATCAAAGATAGCATAATGTCAGAAAACGCAAGGGTGGCCAAGAGCAGGTTGATTGCCGAGCGCATTGCAGGCTTCTGGTACACAATTAAACACACTATTGCATTGCCAAGGAGGCCAATTGCAATCATTGACATCATCACTATTGCAAGCATTATCCTTATGAAGATGGGAGGATTTGTCTTGCTTGAATTCGCAATCGGATTTGTCACATTTAAAAACTCAGGGATGCATCTCTCCAAAAGTGTATTGTTGCATTCAATCATTGTGAAAGTGTCGCTCATTTACTTCTGCCTGTAATTGGAAGTTACTACATCCATGCACTAACAATGATTTTAAAGCTGGTATATAATCAATATTCTAATGAAATAAATATTCTTTGCCATTGGACGCAATGGAGTGCAGGAAATCTTGATGATAATAATCTTCATTACATATTGTTGGCCACACATATTATGAAGCATAACTTCATTGTCTAGGAGCAATAAACAAAAAGAGAATTAATGTACTTAGTTTTATTATTAAGTTTACAATTAGCTGTTTAAATTCATAGAATTTCAAAGTCTCAGCCACACCAGGGCTACAGAAAGCGGTAGCCATAGCCCAGTCCATCACAAGCAAACCCCCCTTTCCCCCTCCATTAATTACATGTACAGAATTCTATCAGATTCGTCAGACATGATTTTCCTTTCACAAATCCATGTTGACTTTGTCTGATGATTTCACCACTTTCCAAATGTGCTGTTATCACATCTTTGATAACTGACTCTAGCATTTTCCCCACCACAGATGTCAGGCTAACCAGTCTATAATTCCCCAGTTTCTCTCTCACTCCTTTTTTTAAAAAACGGGGTTACATTAACCACCCTCCAATCCTCAGGAACTAATTCAGAATCTAAAGAGTTTTGAAAAATTATCACTAATGCATCCACTATTTCTTGGGCTACTTCCTTAAGCACTCTGGGATGCAGACTATCTGGCCCTGGGGATTTATCTGCCTTTAATCCCTTCAATTTACCTAACACCACTTCCCTACTAACATGTATTTCCCTCAGTTCCTCCATCTCACTAGATCCTCAATCCCCTACTATTTCCAGAAGATTATTTATGTCCTCCTTAGTGAAGACAGAACCAAAGTAGTTATTCAATTGGTCTGCCATGTCCTTGTTCCCCATGATCAATTCACCTGTTTCTGACCATAAGGGACCTACATTTGTCTTAACTAGTCTTTTTTCTTTTCACATATCTATAAAAGCTTTTACAGTCCGTTTTTATGTTCCCTGCCAGCTTTCTCTCATAATCTTTTTTCCCTTTCCTAATTAAGCCCTTTGTCCTCCTCTGCTGGACTCTGAATTTCTCCCAGTCCTCAGGTGTGCCGCTTTTTCTGGCTAATTTGTATGTTTCTTCTTTGGTATTGATACTATCCCTAATTTCCCTGGGAAGGTAGGGTGCACTACCTTCCCTGGTTTATTCTTTTGCCAAACTGGGATGAACAATTGTTGTAGTTCATCCATGCGATCTTTAAATGCTTGCCATTGCATATCCACCATCAACCCTTTAAGTATCATTTGCCAGTCTATTTTAGCTAATTCACGTCTCATACCTTCAAAGTTACCCTTCTTTAAGTTAAGAACCTTTGTTTCTGAATTAACTATGTCACTCTCCATTTTAATGAAGAATTCCACCATATTATGGTCACTCTTACCCAAGGGGCTTCGCACGACAAGATTGCTAACTAACCCTTCCTCATTGCTCAATACCCAGTCTGGAATAGCCTGCTCTCTAGTGCCTTCTCCTTTAGCCTTGTGTACAGGAAATGACATTAAACAATCTAGAGTCTTTATCTTGATATATCTAGTAAGGCTGTGGGATTTCCTGCAGCATTACCCCATTCTCTGGGGAGTTTCAGTTCTGGTCACTGCACCCTACCTCTGCCAGTCTCTTCAACTGGCAGACTTACAAAGTACCTGATCTGTGCTCCTTGCTCTTTAAGATAAAGAAGTTAGCCTGCTGATGTCAAATTATTCCTTTTGAAGTTTGTCATTACCAAATAGCATCCATTAATGATAAATGAATGACCCAGGAACCCTGTCTCCTCTCTTAGTGGTTCAAAGAACTTTCCAACCCAAATGGCTTTTGATATAAAAGTAGAGCAAATTTTAGTTCACACAGAGGAACTAAAAGGAATTCCTGCTGAATGATCTTAACTGATAACAACAGGAGTCGGTGCCTTTGGAAAGACTGATGGCAGCAGGCAAAATATTTGTATATGTTTGCACTGATTTATGATGTCTGAATAGATAACACACAAGGACTATCTGTAAATCAAGTTGCCACATAAAAACATTCATTTAGATATCCCAGTGATAAAAATGATGCAATTCAGATTTCAAAGTTCAAAAGTCAAAGTAAATATATCAGTACATATACTATCTTGAGTTCCTTTTTCTTGCAGGCATTTATAAGAAATATAATTGAATTTATAAAAAAACAGCTATACAGAAATAAAGACTGACAAAAAACAATATGCAAAAGAAGGCAAATTGTGCAAATAAAAAAGCAATACTGAGGTTTGAATTTATCCTTCCTTCACCTATATAAAATACACAATATACATCAAAGTTGCTGGTGAACGCAGCAGGCCAAGCAGCATCTATAGGAAGAGGTGCAGTCGACGTTTCAGGCCGAGACCCTTCGTCAGGACTAACTGAAGGAAGAGTGAGTAAGGGATTTGAAAGTTGGAGGGGGAGGGGGAGATCCAAAATGATAGGAGAAGACAGGAGGGGGAGGGATAGAGCCGAAAGCTGGACAGGTGATAGGCAAAAGGGGATACGAGAGGATCATGGGACAGGAGGTCCGGGAAGAAAGACGGGGGGGGGTGGGGGTGTGACCCAGAGGATGGGCAAGAGGTATATTCAGAGGGACAGAGGGAGAAAAAGGAGAGTGAGAGAAAGAATGTGTGCATAAAAATGAGTAACAGATGGGGTACGAGGGGGAGGTGGGGCCTTAGCGGAAGTTAGAGAAGTCGATGTTCATGCCATCAGGTTGGAGGCTACCCAGATGGAATATAAGGTGTTAAAATACACAATATTCTGTTCTTATAATGTGATGGGAGGGATCATACGCCTCAAAATTCTTTCAATGAAGATGTTGAGTATCACGATTTACCGAGAGATTCTGATCAGCTGAGTAAGTGGACTGAAGCATGGGAAATGGAATTTAATTTTGATAAGTGCAAGGTATTACAATTTGGGAAGACAAATCGGGGTAGGACCTTCACAGTCAATGGTGGGGCCCTGGGGAGTGTTGTAGGAAAGAGGGGTCTCGGAGTACAAGTACATGGTTCCCTGAAAATGGCATTGCAGGCCGATAGGGTGGTAAAAGTGGCTTTCGGCATACTGTCCTTCATCAGTCAGGACAATGAGAATGGAAGATAGGATGCTATTTTGTCATTGTACAAGATACTGGTGAGGTCTCATTTGGAATATTGTGTTCAGTTTTGGTCATCGTGCTATGAGAAAGATGCCGTTAAGCTGAAAAGAGTGCAGCGGAAATTTAAAAGGATGTTGCCAGGACTGAATTATGAGGAGAGGTTGAGCAGGTTGGGACTTTTTCATCGGAGCATAGGAGAACGGGTGGTGATCTTAGAGAGGTGCATAAAATTATCTGAAGCACAGATGGTGTGAATGTGCCTAGTCTTTTTCTCAGGGTTGCAGAATCAAGAACTAGAGGGCAAGGTTTAATGGTGAGAGGGTGAAGATTTAATAGGAACCTGAGAGGCAACTTTTTCATCCAGAGGGAGATTGGTACAGGTTGAGCACCCCTTATCTGAAATTCCAAAATCCAAAACCCCTGAAAGGCCAGGCAGCATTTATAGGAAGAGGTACAGTTGATGTTTCGGGCCGAGACCCTTTGTTAGGACTGTATTTACTTGTATAGTGCAATGGATGGGTACTTGATGATCAGCAAGGACTGCTTCTGTACTCTATTTAATAAATAACTGCATTTTAGAGCAATTAAAGTCAGTAGTAACTTGGAATATTTCAGAGAAATTATAAAATAGTGAATAATGAGAATCACTATTATTACACAATTAGCACAAATGGATAAATGGTTGTTTTATTGAGGATGGGAATAATTAAAGTGGCCATTGTTTCTTCTGGTCGGAATTAGGTGATCTGCAGAAAAAATGTGCTTTCGGTTGTCGGAGAGGCGTTGAATCCCTCCTGAAAATGCTGATATTTGCTCTTTGGGTTGGAAAAAGATATTGGAGAATGGTGGATCTTCCTTTGATCATAGAGTTAGCTTTGCCTCATTTGATGGCACTTCTACCCACAATTTGAAAGGTAAAGGGTTCACATTTCAAAGACGTGAGTATAAACATTCCTGTTTAACAATCCAGGGCTGAGTGAGTACAAAACCACTGATGTGCAATCATTTGTTTAGGATGTTAAAACGAGGGCCACTCAATGTCGTTTATGTTATTTTTTAAGAGCAATAGAGTTACCTCCACTTGCTAATATTCTTCAATCATACAGTTCTAAAGCAAATTATTTAGTTATTTCCATTTTTAAGTGGTCTTTTCTCCTTGGAGCGATGGAGGATGAGAGGTGACCTGATAGAGGTGTATAAGATGATGAGACGCATTGATCGTGTGGATAGCCAGAGGCTTCTACCCAGGGCTGAAATGGCTAACACGAGAGGGCATAGTCTTAAGGTGCTTGGAAGTAGGTACAGAGGAGATGTCAAGGGTAAGTTTTTTTTATGCAGAGAGTGGCGAGTGTGTGGAATGGGCTGCCGGTGATGGTAGTGGAGGTGGATACGATGGAGTCTTTTAAGAGACTCCTGGACAGGTACATGGAGCTCAGAAAAATACAGGGCTATGGGTAGTCCTAGGTAATTTCTAAAGTAAGTACATGTTCGGCACAGCATTGCGGGCTGAAGGGCCTGTATTGAGCTGTAGTTTTTATATGTTTCTATGAAATATTTCTTTTAACAAAATTTATACGGCCTAAAACACAACGTTATAATGCCGATTTCTTAAGTTTGTGTACTTATGACCAGTAAGCACCTCAGTATTCCTTTTTCGCAATATTTATTTTCTTTTGTAACTTATAGCAATTTTATATCCTTGCACTTTACTGTCGCTGCAAAATAACAGATTTCCTGTTCCCTAAGGTAATGATAATAAATCTAATTCTGAATTATACTTTCATCTTCAGCATGGATGTCTAGTCCCTATACACTTCTATCCCCCATCAAGAAGGCTCAAAGCTCTCCCCTCCTTTCTTGACAAAACAACCAACCAATCCCCCTCCACTACCACCCTCCTCCGTCTGGCAGAAATGGTCCTAACCCTCAACAATTTTTCCTTCGGCTCCCCCCACTTTTTCCAAACTCGAGGGGTAGCCATTGGCACTTGCCAGGGCCCCAGCTATGCCTGCCTCTTTGTTGGCTACATAGAACAGACCATGTTTGAACCCTTCCCCAGTAATACACCCCAACTCTTCCTCAGTACATTGACGATTGCATTGTTGATGCTTCATGCACCCACACTGAGCTCATCAATTTAATCAACTTTGCCTCTAACTTCCACGTTGCCTTTAAATTCACTTGGTCCATCTCTGACACCTCTTTCCCTTTTCTCAATCTCTCTGTCTCCTTCTCTGGAGACAGACTGTTAACCAACATATTTTATAAGCCTACTGATTCCCATGTTTATATCAACAATACCTTTTCCCACCCTGTCTCCTGTAAAAACCCTATTCCCTTTCCTTAGTTTCTTCATCTCCGCTGCATCTGTTCTCAGGACACTGCTTTCTGTTCCATAACATTAGAGATGTCCTCCTCCTTTAAAAGACTGGGGTTTCCTTCCCTCCACTATTGATGCTGTCCTCACCTGCACCTCCTTTATTTTCAGTACATCCGTGCTCACCCCATCTTCCCACCACCTTAACAGTGATAGAGTTCTTCTTGTCCTCACCTACCACCCCATCAGCCTCTGCATCTAACACATTATCCTCCGATTATGATATAGTTGGGATCACAGAGACATGGCTCCAGGGTGACCAGGGATGGGAGCTCAACGTTCAGGGATATTCAATATTCAGGAGGGATAGACACGAAGGAAGGGGAGGTGGGGTGGCGTTGCTGGTTAAAAAAGAGATTAACGCAATAGAAAGGAAGGACATAAGCCGGGAAGATGTGGAATCGATATGGGTAGAGCTGCGTAACACTAAGGGGCAGAAGACGCTGGTGGGAGTTGTGTACAGGCCACCTAACAGTAGTAGTGAGGTCGGAGATGGTATTAAACAGGAAATTAGAAATGTGTGCAATAAAGGAACAGCAGTTATAGTGGGTGACTTCAATCTACATGTAGACTGGGTGAACCAAATTGGTAAAGGTGCTGAGGAAGAGGATTTCTTGGAATGTATGCGGGATGGTTTTTTGAACCAACATGTCGAGGAACCGACTAGAGAGCAGGCTATTCTGGACTGGGTTTTGAGCAATGAGGAAGGGTTAATTAGCGATCTTGTCGTGAGAGGCCCCTTGGGTAAGAGTGACCATAATATGGTGGAATTCTTCATTAACATGGAGAGTGACGTAGTTAATTCAGAAACAAAGGTTCTGAACTTAAAGAGGGGTAACTTTGAAGGTATGAGACATGAATTAGCTAAGATAGACTGGCAAATGACACTTCAAGGATTGACGGTGGATATGCAATGGCAGGCATTTAAAGGTTGCATGGATGAACTACAACAATTGTTCATCCCAGTTTGGCAAAAGAATAAATCAAGGAAGGTAGTGCACCCGTGGCTGACAAGAGAAATTAGGGATAGTATCAATTCCAAAGAAGTAGCATACAAATTAGCCAGAGAAAGTGGCTCACCTGAGGACTGGGAGAAATTCAGAGTTCAGCAGAGGAGGACAAAGGGCTTAATTAGGAAGGGGAAAACAGATTATGAGAGAAAACTGGCAGAGAACATAAAAATGGACTGTAAAAGCTTTTATAGATATGTAAAAAGGAAAAGACTGATAAAGACAAATGTAGGTCCCCTGCAAACAGAAACAGGTGAATTGATTATGGGGAGCAAGGACATGGCAGATCAATTGAATAATTACTTTGGTTCTGTCTTCACTAAGGAGGACATAAATAATCTTCCAGAAATAGTAAGGGACAGAGGGTCCAGTGAGATGGAGGAACTGAGCGAAATACATGTTAGTAGGGAAGTGGTGTTAGGTAAATTGAAGGGATTGAAGGCAGATAAATCCCCAGGGCCAGATGGTCTGCATCCCAGAGTGCTTAAGGAAGTGGCCCAAGAAATAGTGGATGCATTAGTGATAATTTTTCAAAACTCGTTAGATTCTGGACTAGTTCCTGAGGATTGGAGGGTGGCTAATGTAACCCCACTTTTTAAAAAAGGAGAGAGAGAGAAACCGGGGAATTATAGGCCGGTTAGCCTAACGTCGGTGGTGGGGAAACTGCTGGAGTCAGTTATCAAGGATGTGATAACAGCACATTTGGAAAGCGGTGAAATGATCGGACAAAGTCAGCATGGATTTGTGAAAGGAAAATCATGTCTGACGAATCTCATAGAATTTTTTGAGGATGTAACTAGTAGAGTGGATAGGGGAGAACCAGTGGATGTGGTATATTTGGATTTTCAAAAGGCTTTTGACAAGGTCCCACATAGGAGATTAGTGTGCAAACTTAAAGCACACGGTATTGGGGGTAAGGTATTGGTGTGGGTGGAGAATTGGTTAGCAGACAGGAAGCAAAGAGTGGGAATAAACGGGACCTTTTCAGAATGGCAGGCGGTGACTAGTGGGGTACCGCAAGGCTCAGTGCTGGGACCCCAGTTGTTTACAATATATATTAATGACTTGGATGAGGGAATTAAATGCAGCATCTCCAAGTTTGCGGATGACACGAAGCTGGGTGGCAGTGTTAGCAGTGAGGAGGATGCTAAGAGGATGCAGGGTGACTTGGATAGGTTGGGTGAGTGGGCAAACTCATGGCAGATGCAATTTAATGTGGATAAATGTGAAGTTATCCACTTTGGTGGCAAAAATAGGAAAACAGATTATTATCTGAATGGTGGCCGATTAGGAAAAGGGGAGGTGCAACGAGACCTGGGTGTCATTATACACCAGTCATTGAAAGTGGGCATGCAGGTACAGCAGGCGGTGAAAAAGGCGAACGGTATGCTGGCATTTATAGCGAGAGGATTCGAGTACAGGAGCAGGGAGGTACTACTGCAGTTGTACAAGGCCTTGGTGAGACCACACCTGGAGTATTGTGTGCAGTTTTGGTCCCCTAATCTGAGGAAAGACATCTTTGCCATAGAGGGAGTACAAAGAAGGTTCACCAGATTGATTCCTGGGATGGCAGGTCTTTCATATGAAGAAAGACTGGATGAACTGGGCTTGTACTCGTTGGAATTTAGAAGATTGAGGGGGGATCTGATTGAAATGTATAAGATCCTAAAGGGATTGGACAGGCTAGATGCGGGAAGATTGTTCCCGATGTTGGGGAGGTCTAGAACGAGGGGTCACAGTTTGAGGATAGAGGGGAAGCCTTTTAGGACCAAGGTTAGGAAAAACTTCTTCACACAGAGAGTGGTGAATCTGTGGAATTCTCTGCCACAGCAAACTGTTGAGGCCAGTTCATTAGCTATGTTTAAAAGGAAGTTAGATATGGCCCTTGTGGCTACAGGGGTCAGGGGGTATGGAGGGAAGGCTGGGTTCTGAGTTGGATGATCAGCCATGATCATAATAAATGGCGGTGCAGGCTCGAAGGGCCGAATGGCCTACTCCTGCACCTATTTTCTATGTTTCTATGAAACCTGCTATCTCCAAAAGATCCTACCACTAAATATATCTTGACCTCCCCCACCCCACTTTCCACAGGGATCACTCCCTGGGTGATTCCCTTGTCCATTTGCCCCTTCCCACTAAATCTCCCTCCAGGCATTTACTTCCGCAAATGTCCACACCTGCCCACACACTTCGATTCAGGACCCCAGGCAGTCCTTTCAGGTGAGGCAACACTTAACCTGCAGATCTGCTGGTGTTGCCCATTGTGTCTGGTGCTCCCGATGCGGCATCCTCCACATTAGTGAGACCCATCATGAACTGGGTGACTGCTTGGTGAGCACATCCACACCATCTGCCACAAGCAGGACTTCCTGCTGGCCAAACATTTTAATTCCAATTCCCTTTGCCATTCTGACAAGTCAGTCCATAGCCCTCTCTTGTGCCAAGCTGAGGCCACCCTCATCTTCCTTGTATTCCTTATAGGAGCAACACCTTATATTCCATCTGGGTAGCCTCCAACTTGATGTCATGAATATTGATTTCTTCTTCTGATAAACAAATTCCCCCTGCCCTTTTACCTCTTCTCACCTGCATATTACTTCCCCCTGCATCCCATCCTCCATCCCTTTTTCCTATGGTCTACTCTCCTCTTCTATCAGGTTCCTTCTTCTCCGGCCCTTGACCTTTCGTACCTTAGAAGTTTCACCTTCTAGCTATCCTCCTTTGCCTCCCCCCACCTCTTTATTCTGCTGTCTTCTCCCTTCCTTCTTAGTCTTGAAGAAGGGTCTCAGCCCAAAACATCAACTATCTCTTCATTTCCATAGATGCTGCCCGGCCTGCTGAGTTTCTTCAGCATTTTGTGTGTGTTGCGCTGGATTTCCAACATCTGCAGACTTTCTCATGTTTATGCTTTCATCCTTGTGTTTGCTAAAATATGGAATTATATTTATTATATTATTATATTATATTTATTATAATTATATTCCATTTATAGGAACAACTGAGATTGATAGAGTGAATATAGATGTTAAAGAAAAATATTCCATTTTTTAGACTTTGTGTTAAAAGTTGTGTTTTTGTAACAAAAGAACATTGGTGACAATAAGAAATACCCTCCTGGTAACAGAAATATTTGACCTTCAATCTACCACAAGAGAATCCAATCTTCAGTGACCAGAAAATACCCTCTCATTGTGATTTTTGCTTCTCTTAGCTTCACAAGAGATACCTGTGCTCTTCAATTGTAATACCATATTAGATAATTTAATTTAGGTCACAACTAATTTCAAAGGCCAGTTATCATTTTGCTAGGGAATCAAACACTCCAAACAGAACATGTTTCTTGTTATAAACAAAAATCTTCGGGAAAACAAGCTTTTGGTGGGGCCGTAATGGTGCTGTAATTTGTAGGTGACCCAAGTGAGCAAACTGTTGAGTTGAACTAGGATTCTTCAATGAAACTTAGATTATCGAGAGAAATCTCTGTTCAGTATTGCAGTCAAGTAGGCATTGGGAACACTGATACAAGTCATCAAGGTGCTTAAGAAGAAAATGGAGTTCACATTACAGGCTGAGCGGGAGGCACGTGTCCTGATGGAATGGTCAAGGATGTGAACTACTAACTTATCTGAAACGCAGATCTCAGGACCATTGGCAAACTGAAGCTATGTGATAAGGCTAAGGTGGGTGATCAAGCTCTTCTGATAATCCAGTTCTAAAGCTGATTTGCATCTATAGATCTTCACTTACACACAAGTGGTAGGCTGGTGACTCACTAAGTAAATGATAGGGGCCCCAACAACAGCACCTTTCATCATCAGCCAAAGTGAGCAACACGTCTATAGAGAGGTGTGGAAGCTTCTTTACCATAGTGCTGGAGGATGTTCATCTCCTGTTTAGTGCATTTGGAAGTAGAATAGTTTCAACTGGTGAAGGCATTACTACCAACTCAGTCATGAACAAGCAATCAAGACAAAACCATAGAAACAGGTGAAAACAAGCTGATGGGTTTAGATACCCTACAGGGACAGGAGAGAAAGTATTTCTGTATTTATGTGGAAGTCCTGAAGTTGTGGACAACTTATGGAAAATGAATTGCATTGTCACTTCTGATGAAATATTACCACCCAGTTTTGTTTCGTTCTGCTAGGATATAACAGCCACCAATAGAGAGCTTTCAGGAGAATGATGGCTGCGTGTCATAAATTTTGCCAAGTAGTTAGAACCATAACGGGGTTTCCTTCCTGCAGTGTGGAGTGTTTGCTGTTTTCAGATGAAAGCAATATTTTATCCTCTGAGCATTAGAAATAACAAGAAAGCCCAAGGCACCGTCATAGTTTCAAGTCATTTCGTTGCAATAGAGCTGTACTGGAGTAGACTCTGCATTTGATGACCCACAATCCTCATGAAATGAAGCTTCATAGGACCTGAAGACATAAAACCTAGATTCGAGGGATAAAAGGAGACTGGCAATAAGGGAAAAAAGCCTGACAGCACTTAAGGGGGAAAAATTAGAAGGGGCCGAGCAGAGAGGATGAGAAAGAGGGAATGAGAAAGAGATTAGCAGAGAAAATGTTCAAGTGGGAGCATGAGGGAAGGCATGCAAGAGAGAGGATGTGTGAGAGAAAATGTGCAACAGTGTATGTGTGAGGGAGTGTGAGTGCGAGAGATAGAATGTGGAAGAGAACGTGTGCAAGGTGAGACTACTTGAGAGAATTGGCGCGAGAGAGCGAGTGAATGCATAAGGGGGATCACGAGTTGGAGGGGAAGGGGGAGGAAGCGAGGGAAAGAGTGAAAGAGTGAGGGGGGAGAGGGAATGTGCAGGAGAGCATGACCGAGAATGAGCGAGAACATGAGAGAGAGAGAGGATGAGAGCTAGAAAATCCACCAACAGCAGCAATAAACTCTCACAGTCTCTCCTCTCTAGGTTCATCGAAGGAAGGATAAATAGTTTTGCTGACTGCAAAGATATATAGTGAAGGCTGAGTTATCAACAGAACATTCTCACTGAAGGCAGCAAACTCCCAACGTTACCAAAGTATGCAGCAACAATATCTCAATAGTCATTCTGTATTGTATACCTACATTAATAACCATAATGCTGCAATGTGATCTATAACACCTTTGCTCATTATCTTTAACCAACTAACTGGCAATTTATAGTTTAAGGTCTAAAGAATTATTTGTTACATTGCCTGTTACAAATGGAGAAACCCGAGAGGATGTGATGGAACCAGAAGCTGGAATACACCTATAAGTGCTTTCTGCAATGTATCTGGATTCAACACATGAAGGTACAATCCAGTTTGTAGCAACTGATGGATTGCTAATCATCAGTTGCTCATCCAGGAATGATCTGAAATATCGAACACTTGTACAGCTTTGGTCACGTCATATTTACATCGTGAAAAAGGAAAGCAAAGTAGATGTAATGTAGAATATGTCCACATTTGCAATAATTATTATTACATGATAGACGTCAAGCTTGCAATTGTAGACAAAACCCACTTCATACTTGGAAATGTATATTTGGCCCATGATCGGAAAGAAACTATAGATACGTGGCTCCCTATTATTTTTGCAGAAAGTATTTTTAGATGTGCACCATAATCAGGTCAGTCTACTAAACGACCAGCAGCAGAATGGCAATTAAACTGCCACACTGGCTATTTACTACCTTTAACTATCTAACCCCCCACCCCCTGCAACTCAAAGCTGCCAGGTAATCATGATCCAATTGATTATGTAAAAAGTAAATGGAAAGAAAGGAGGTGATGACTTACGTTTCAATAGACAATAGACAATAGGTGCAGGAGTAGGCCATTCGGCCCTTCGAGCCAGCACCGCCATTCACTGTGATCATGGCTGATCATCCACTAGCAGTATCTAGTTCCTGCCTTATCCCCATAACCTTTGATTCCGCTATCTTTAAGAGCTCTATCCATCTCTTTCTTGAAAGCATCCAGAGACTTGGCCTCCACAGCCTTCTGGGGCAGAGCATTCCATATATCCACCACTCTCTGGGTGAAAAAGTTTTTCCTCAACTCTGTTCTAAATGGCCTATCCCTTATTCTTAAACTGTGGCCTCTGGTTCTGGACTCACCCATCAGCGGGAACATACTTCCTGCCTGCAGCGTGTCCAATCCCTTAATAATCTTATATGTTTCAATAAGATCCCCTCTCAGCCTTCTAAATTCCAGAGTATACAAGCCCAGTTGCTCCAATCTTTCGACATATGACAGTCCCGCCATCCCGGGAATTAACCTTGTAAACCTACGCTGCACTCCCTCAATAGCAAGAATGTCCTTCCTCAAATTTGGTCTTCCTCAGTTTTGGAGACCAAAACTGTACGCAGTACTCCAGGTGTGGTCTTGTTCCCTTTGTTATGAAGGCCAGCATGCCATTAGCTTTTTTCACTGCCTGCTGTACTTGCATGCTTGCTTTCAGTGACTGATGTACAAGAACACCTAGATCTCGTTGTGCTTCCCCTTTTCCTGACTTGACTCCATTTAGATAATAATCTGCCTTCCCGTTCTTACCACCAAAGTGGATAACCTCACATTTATCCACATTAAACTGCATCTGCCATGCATCTGCCCACTCACCCAGCCTGTCCAAGTCACCCTGCATTCTCATAACATCCTCCTCACATTTCACACTACCTCCCAGCTTTGTGTCATCGGCAAATTTGCTAATGTTACTTTTAATTCCCTCATCTAAATCATTAATATATATTGTAAACAGCTGCGGTCCCAGCACTGAACCCTGCGGTACCCCACTGGTCACCGCCTGCCATTCCGAAAGGGACCCGTTAATCGCTACTCTTTGTTTTCTGTCAGCCAGCCAATTTTCAATCCATGTCAGTACTCTGCCCCCAATATCATGTGCCCTAATTTTGCACACCAATCTCCTGTGTGGGACTTTATCAAAGGCTTTCTGAAAGTCCAGGTACACTACATCCACTGGCTCTCCCTTGTCCATTTTCATAGTTACATCCTCAAAAAATTCCAGAAGATTAGTCAAGCACGATTTCCCCTTCGTAAATCCATGCTGACTCGGACCAATCCTGTTACTACTATCCAGATGTGACATAATTTCATCTTTTGTAATTGACTCCCGCATCTTTCCCACCACTGATGTCAGGCTAACCGGTCTATAATTCCCTGTTTTCTCTCTTCCTCCCTTCTTGGAGAGAGGGACAACATTAGCCACCCTCCAATCCACAGGAACTGATCCTGAGTCTATAGAACATTGGAAAATGATTACCAATGCATCCACAATTTCTAAAGCCACCTCCTTAAGTACCCTGGGATGCAGACCATCAGGTCCCGGGGACTTATCAGTCTTCAGACCCAACAGCCTATCCAACACCAATTCCTGCCTAATATAAATTTCCTTCAATTCATCCATTACCCTAGGTCTTTTGGCCACTACTACAGCTGGGAGATTGTTTGCGTCTTCCCTAGTGAAGACAGATCCAAAGTACCTGTTCAACTCGTCTGCCATTTCCTTGTTCCCCATAATAAATTTACCCGCTTCTGTCTTCAAGGGCCCAATTTTGGTCTTAACTATTTTTTTCCTTTTTACATACCTAAAGAAGCTTTTACTATCCTCCATTATATTCTTGGCTAGTTTACCTTCATAGCACATTTTTTCTCCGCGTATTGCCTTTTTAGTTACCTTCTGTTGCTCTTTAAAAGATTCCCAATCCTCCGGCTTCCCACTCGTCTTTGCTATGTTATACTTCTTCTCTTTTATTTTTATGCTGTCCATTACTTCCCTTGTCAGCCACGGCCTCCCCTTAGGATCTTTCTTCTTCTTTGGAATGAACTGATCCTCCACCTTCTGCATTATTCCCAGAAACACTTGCCATTGCTGTTCCACTGTCATCCCTGCTAGGGTATTGTTCCATTGAACTTTGGCCTGATCCTCTCTCATAGCACCATAGTTCCCTTTGTTCAACTGTAATACTGACACTTCCGCG
The DNA here is from genome assembly GCF_963921235.1 of Mobula hypostoma. NCBI lineage: Eukaryota > Metazoa > Chordata > Chondrichthyes > Myliobatiformes > Myliobatidae > Mobula > Mobula hypostoma. The sequence goes on along the minus strand of NC_086103.1, from coordinate 133,341,660 downwards.
TTTCCCTTCTCCCTCTCAAATTGTAGATTAAAACATCATATTATGGTCACTACCTCCTAATGGCTCCTTTACCTCGAGGTCCCTGATCAAATCCGGTTCATTGCACAACACTAAATCTAGAATTGCATTCTCTCTGGTAGGCTCCAGTACAAGCTGTTCTAAGAATCCATCTCGGAGGGACTCCACAAACTCCCTTTCTTGAGGTCCAGTACCAACCTGATTCCTCCAGTCTACCTGCATGCTGAAATCCCCCATAACAACTGTAGCATTACCTTTGCGACATGCCAATTTTAACTCTTGATTCAACTTACACCCTACATCCAGAATACTGTTTGGGGGCCTGTAGATAACTCCCATTAGGGTCTTTCTACCCTTAGAATTTCTCAGTTCTATCCATACTGACTCTACGTCTCCTGATTCTATGTCCCCCCTCGCAAGGGACTGAATATCATTCCTCACCAACAGAGCCACCCCACCCCCTCTGCCCATCAGTCTGTCCTTTCGATAGGACGTATATCCTTGAATATTCATTTCCCAGGCCCTGTCCACTTGAAGCCATGTCTCTGTTATTCCCACAACATCATACTTACCAATTTCCAACTGTGCCTCAGGACCATCCACTTTATTTCTTATACTCCATGCATTCATATACAATACGTTTAATTCATTACTCCCCTCACCTCCCATATCAATTCCTATTTCACTTGGCCATACTGTACGATCCCTTCTTGAGCTTTCTGCTCTGTTGATTCTGCTGTCTTTCTCAACTTTTCCTATTCTCACTTTCCCTTTATCTCCATCCTTATGTTTCCAGTTTGTCCCCTCCCCCCCACAACTTAGTTTAAACACACCCATGTTGCAGAGGCAAACCTGCCTGCCAGAATGCTGGTGCCCCGCTTATTAAGGTGCAACCCGTCCCTTTTGTACAATTCATCCTTACCCCGAAACATACCCCAGTGGTCCAAGAATGTAAATCCTTGCTTCCTGCACCAGTTCCTCAGCCACACATTCAGATCCATTATCTCCCTGTTCTTGACCACTCCAGCAACTGGAAGCAAACCGGAGATAACCACCCTGGAAGTCCTGCTTTTCAGCCTTCTTCCGAGTTCTCTGAAGTCACGCTGTAGAATGTCTTTCCTCTTCTTCCCCATGTCATATGTGCCAACATGCACCACCACTTCTGGATGTTCACCTTCACTCTTGAGGATTCCCTGCAATCGGTCCGTGACGTCCTGGATCCTGGCACCAGGGAGGCAACACACCATCCTTAAATCCCACCTGTTGCAGCAGAAACCCCTTTCTGTACCTCTCACTATGGAGTCCCCTACTACCACGGCTCTGCCTAACGTCTGTCTCCTTGGGTTTGCCTCAGCGCCAATTGTTAACTCACAGGCCCGTCGGCCCCTCAGACTGGCACTGTCTTCTGTCCCGACAGCTTCCAAGAGGGTGAACCTGTTTACGAGAGGCACATCCCCCGGGGTCTCCTGTACTTCAAGCACCCTTTCCTTGCTCATCGTCGCCCTCCTACTCTCCTCCTGTATCCTGGGTGTAACGACCTCATTGTAGGTCCTGTCCAGAAAACTCTCGTTCTCCCGGATTAACCTAACGTCATCCAGTTGCCTCTCCAGTGCTGCAACACGGTCCTTCAGAAGCTGAATCTGGACACATTTTCCGCAGGTGTAGGAGCCAGAGGCACTATCAGTGTCCCTGACCTCCCACATCATGCACGCAGCACACTGAATCAGCCCAGCGGTCATCTCTTCTCCACTTCTCACCCTCTCCGACTGTGGTGTAGTCTCTTCCCTCAGCCTCCTCGCCGAAGACTCCTGAGCCAAAGACTCACACTTATCTCACAAGGCACTTCCCTCGACAAGGCCGCTCCCCTACAGCGAGCCTTGCTTATATTAGCTGATAATTTCAGTACTTAGCTTCACCTGCCTCGCCTCCTCCAACCTCGAAGGTCTGGTTAGCTCGCTGCTCTCAACCGGCTTTTTAAATCAGCCGCTCCTTCTCAGAAGTGCTGGATTTGTGCTGCATTTGAGGGATGGATATTGGTCTTGATTGTGACAGTATGAGTATCTGGAACTCTGCATTAGTATAATCTGGCAAGAAAAAAATAATTAGTTTATCACTTGTTCACTTACACTTTTTCTTTTCTAATGTGAAGACTAATGTTTCTATCATTTATACATTAGTAATAAGCCCTATTAGTTTATTGAATCAAGAGAAGCTCCACATACATCAAATAAATGAGACAATCACTTGAAAGCCAACAACAATATTTGTGTAAAAATGTAATATCACTCTTGTAGATAATTTTAATTCAGCAGAATTTTGCTTGAAATATTATAAATCAAGCAAAAGCATAATATGTGGGTATGGTTATACAAATTCACCAGTAATTATGGAGAGAAAGAGATATTAAGAAAACATTACTTGACAGTGGTGATCTTAATTGTTTCATCTTGAGTGACTGGATTATAGAACTAACATCAAAAATATATACTTTGCACAATAAAGGTGAGTGAAGAAGCTCAATATTCTGGGCAAAAAGTTTCTGTAAATAAAGGAAGCAGACAAAGATTGAAATAGAACTGTGTTGACTGATTTGAGTTCTTTAAAGAAGTAACATGGGGTGTGGTAAAGGGGAACTGGTAGATAGAAACACAAGAGATGCTGGAAATCCAGAGCAACACACACAAATGCTGGAGGAACTCAGCAGGTCAGGCAGTATCTATGGAAATGAAAAAAACAAGTCGACGTTTTGGGCCGAGACCTTTCATCAGGACTAGAAAAGAAGGGGAAAGAAGCCAGAATAAGAAGGCGGGGAGGGGAAGGACTGCAAGCTAGGTGATAGGTAAAGCCAGGTGGGTGGGGGAGAGGATGAAGAAAGAAGCTGGGAGGTGAAAGGTAGAAAAGGTAGAGGGCTGGAGAAGAAGGAATCTGATAGAAGAGGAGAGTAAACCATGGAGAAAGGGAAGGTGGGGGGTGGGGGAACCAGAAGGAGGTGCTAGAGGATTGGAGGATAGCCAATGTTGTACCACTGCTTAAAAGTGCTCCAAAAATAAACCAGGAAATTATAGGCCAGTAAGCCTGACATCATTAGTGGGAAAATTATTGGACCAGATACATACAGCAAGTATGTGGATAGACAAGGACTGATTAAAGGTAGTCAGTATAGCTTTGTGCATGGTAGGTCATGTCTAACCAATCTTACAGAGTCTTTTGAGGAAGTTACCAGGAAAGTGGATGAAGGCAAGACAGTGGATGTTGTCTACAAGACATTTGACAAGGTCCCACATGGTAGATTGGTCAAGAAGGTTCAGTCGCTCAGTATTTAAGATGAGGCAGTAAGTTCAATTAGATGTAAACAACAGGAATTCTGCAAATGCTGGAAATTCAAGCAACACACATCAAAGTTGCTGGTGAACGCAGCAGGCCAAGCAGCATCTGTAGGAAGAGGTGCAGTCGACGTTTCAGGCCGAGACCCTTCGTCAGGAAGATGACGAAGGGTCTCGGCCTGAAACGTCGACTGCACCTCTTCCTACAGATGCTGCTTGGCCTGCTGCGTTCACCAGCAACTTTGATGTGTGTTAGTTCAATTAGACATTGGCTTTGTGGGAGAAGCCAGAGAGCGGTGGTAGATGGTTGCCTCTCCGACTGGAGGCCTATGACCAGAGGAGTGCTACAGGGATCAGTGCAGGGTCTGTTATTGTTTGTCATCTATATCACTGATCCGGATGATAAAGTGGTTAACTGAATCAGCAAATTTGCAGGTGACACCAAGATTGGGGTGTAGTGGACAGCAAAGGCGGCTATCATGTCTTGCAGCGGGATCTGGATCAGCTGGAAAAATGGGCTGAAAATGGCAGATGGAGTTTAATGCAGAGAAGTACAAGGTTTTGCACTTCGGTACGTCTTACACAGTGAACGGCAGGACACTGAAGAACGCGGTAGAACAAAGGGATCTGGGAATACAGATTCATAATTAATTGGAAGTGGTATCACAAGTAGATATAGTTGTAAAGAAAGTTTACAATAAATCAAAGAATTGAGTACAGGAGATGGGATGGTATTTTGGAGTTGTGTAAGACACTGGTGAGGCCTAATTTGGAGTATTGTGTACAGTTTTGGTCACCTACAGGAAAAATATAAATAAAGTTGAAAAAGTACAGAGAACATTTACAGGGATGTTTGCCGGATCTGAAAGACCTGAGTTATAAGGAAAGATTGAATAGGTTAGGACTTTATTCCTTGGAACGTAGAACGTAGAAGATTGAGAGGAGATTTGATAGAGGTACAGTATACAAAATTTTGAGAAGTATAGATAGGGTAAATGCAAGCAGGCTTTTTCCGCTGAGGATGGGTGGGACTATGACTAGAGGTCATGGGTTAAGGGTGAAAGCGATGAAGTAAATAGCAATTTCACAGCTATTTATTTCATCCCTCCCCTCCAGGTTTCATCTATCACCTGGTGTTTCTCTCTCCCCTCCACCCACCTTTTAAATCTACTCCTCAGCTTTTTTTTCCTCCAGGGTTTTGGCCCGAAACGTCAACTGTACTTTTTCCCATAGAAGATGAGGAGGAGCTGCTTTTCCCAGACAGTGGGGAATCAGTGGAATTCTCTGCCCAATGATGCAGCCAAGGCTACCTCGGTGAATATATTTAAGACAAGGTAGGATAGATTTTTGATTAGTAGGGTTATGGGGAAAAGTCATGTAGGCAGAGATGAGTCCATGGTCAGATCAGCCATGATCTTATTGAATGGTGGAGCAAGCTCGACGGGCCAGATGGCCAATCCCTGCTCCTATTTCTTATGTTAAGACTGAAAAGGCACTTTTTTTCCCCCCCCACAGAGTGTCATGCATTTTGGAACTCATTGTATTCAGAGGTAATGGAAACAGCATCTTTGAATATTTTTAAGGTAAGAATTGGCAGATTTGTGATAGGAGTAGTGTGTAAGGTTACCACGGGCATATGTGAAAGTGGAAATGAGGATTGTATCAGATTAATCCTGATTTTATATAAAAAAAAAGGGCCTCATGACTTATTCTTTTAATTTACATCGAAGACTATTTTAGCAAGTAAACCGGTATATGTAATGACAAACAGAGTGAAATGTTAACTGTAAAGCCTGACCAACAGCTTAAGATCTTGACTCTTCAATATCCTCATCATCTATATTTCCATAAGAGATTGTCATTGATAAATCCATTATGCACTTTGAATTGAACTGAATAATATTTGGAAATATTAATAATTAATAATATTATGTTGCTGCTAATTTCAGAAGAGCCGAATAGCTAGGAAAGTAACACTATCTTTCAGTGGTGGCAAGAATACAGCCCTCCTGAATAATGGTATCCAGCAGTTCCTACTGCAGATCACACAGCAACAAGGATTGTTTGGGGCTGCAATTAGAGGAAATGGCCTCAAGCTATTAGCCACCATATGCTAGGCTTCACACAAAGTATATCAAGTTATCCACACGCTTTGAATAGGGCCCTTTTAGTGGGGGAATTGAGGACATGATTTAACATAGAAAAGATTCAAGAAAAGAACCTATAAATAATATTGTTTTGTTTACCAGACCAAAATCTTTAATGGCTCAAATGAAATCTATGCTCAGTCACTGGCACTGCTTCAAAGGTAGATTCTGATAGATGGCTGAAAGACCAACATATTATTGTTTTTAATTCTTGAAATATTTGTAGATGAAAGGTATAATAGTTAAGGGGAATGTGAGGGGGAACTTCTTCACTCAGATGGTGGTGGGAGCGTAGAATGAAGTTGTGGATGTGAGTTCAATTTCAATACTTAAGAGAAATTTGGATAAGTACACGAATGGGAGGAGTATGGAGGGCTATAGTCCAGGTGCGGGTCAATGGGACTGGGAGAATAACAGACCAGATGGACAACAGGGCCTGCTCCTGTGCTATAGCACTCTATGAAAGTAAGGTTCCTTTCATCTCTCTTGGTCAAGGGGAGATCTTTCTTTATTGAACTTTTTAATCTTAATGTTTATCTTTACTGTTCTATTCAAGTTTGTGCCAAAGTCAAAATATTAGTGCAAGGTTTTCGGAATGAAATACATTTCAATACACCGAAGACACTGAAATGGGAAAGCAAATCCTGGTATACCACCTTGAGCCGTTTTTTTGAAAAAGAACAGACAATTTAACTACTGCAGTATGATTAAAGAGTTTTCACTCTCACAGCTGCCCCCACAACCAATTCTGATGTTTTAATTTGTTGAACCTGATCAATGAAAATTTCAGCTTATGGCCTGCTTTTAGTTTCCATGGTAACCCAAAATATCCCAGTAGACATCCTTTGATTTAAACGAACACTGTGCTTGATCCAATAAATAATTCAGAACAGTTCAATAGAGAGAAAAATAATTCTCTTTTTCCACTTTCACAATGGATCTGAAATTAAGTAATAAAAGCTGTAGAGATGGTCAGACAGGCTGCTAAGTATTATACACAAATGCACACCATGTTTAATACAGCAGGCAAGGCAGAGTATGGGACTGTTAAAGGTTGTCACATTGAAAATGACAGAGGGAAAGGTGGATGCAAATGAGCCCAGAGATCGAATTCGGGAAAGCGAGGATTAGGAATTCAAAGGACTTGGACAAGGGATAGAAACTCATTTTCAATCACAGGTACTGAACCTGCAATATAGTTGCACTTCCGTGTTGTACTCTTGTTCTGGAATTCTGTTCCACTCATTTCAATTAAAATCCATTACGCAAGCAAAAGGGTCAGTGAGAACGTGGCTGGGAGACAAAGTGTAACTAATTCTGGATAGATACGAGTGTTTGCATAACTTTCAGATAGAATGACAACACAGGGGCTATCAATAAGACCAATGAACAATCAACTAGAGGTGTTAAAGACAAGGCTATAACTGTGGGTGACATTGGGATGCAGTCAATCCTGATGTCCAGTGGCCATCTCCCTGTGTTTGCATGTCCTTCAGTTTCCTCTTGCATCGCTAAGATGTGGGAGAGTAGATAAACAGGCCACTGCAAAATTGTTCAAATGTACGGCGGTTGGGAAAAGTTGATGGAAATGCAAAGGGAATAGACACAGGGAAATTAGTAGAAAAATGAGATTGCTCTCTGGGCTGGCATGGACTTGATGGACTGAATGGCTGCCTTCTATATTGTAAGGAAATATAGAAAATAAGGTGGTGAGGAGTTTGTTATGAAATTTTGACGTACTGTATATTTGTGATGGTTTGGATTTGGAATTAATGTTTCTGGCTGTCAAACAGCACAGACAATGCACGCTAACAGTATGTATCTAAGTAAACAATGGTGGATGGGAGTCAAATCCTGACGTAAAGTTGCATTCAACCCCTGTACTGGTGGTCATGTTCTTCAACCAGAATCAGCTACTCTTTTCTTGAGCCTTTCCTCATGGTCTTTCAAATGTTGAATCAATTTCCATGTAAATTCTGTTATAATCTTAGCCTCAGGAGCTACCCAGCTGGGTTGCCGCTGATGATGTGGATGTGATTTTGGGCAGATCAGCACCTTGTATTCAGTAAAATCCTAAGAAACTGCAGAGTGCGGACATAGCTCAGCACGTTACAAAAACCAGCCTCCTTTCATGGACACTGTCTACACTCCAGTTGCCTCAGTAAAGCAACCAACAAGATCAAAGATTCTTCAACCCTGAACATCCCCTCTTCTCCCTCCTCCCATCAGGTGGAAGATATAAAAGCCTGAAAGCACATACCACCAAGCCTCAAGGATAGCGTCCATTATGCTGTTATATTTACTAAACAAACCCAACGTTTGAAAATCTGAAATTATAGTCAGATTTGTGGATGTTAAGGTTCAAAAAGAAGGATGGGAAGTAAATGTGTTACCTGCCCATTACAACAGACAAGTGGCTCGAATTTCCTATCTTGACTGCACAGCCCAGAGTTTTCTTTTAAATCTCTTGTTAAGGTTAGGCTTGATCATGTCATTTGAGGTAGGTTGAATGTGGGAGAGAAAGTTTTGGATAGGAAGCACTGAAGTCTTGGTTTTCCTGCACATTACAACATTTTTGACTCCCTCATTGGCTAAGAGAGAGTCAGCCAGACTGATGTGCTTCTTCCCCAGGACTTAGAGTAGGGGCTCCAAGCTGGTCCCTCATTCTTGCTTCCAAAGGTTATTATTGCCTGTCATTTGACATCCATCTGTTCTGTTAATGTTTTAAAATTATAGAGGTAAAACAAAACTACAGAATTTTACATATTAGTATTACAGCATCTTCAAATATAAAAGTCACTGCAAGATCTAAGCATGTTTGCCCAAGTCCAGTTTGGTTCCGAGATTTGTAAATTTGGAACTTGTTGTTTAAAATGCCCTCAAGTGTTCCCCTACCTAAGATGGAAATAGATACAGATGGATGGTTTACTTTATATTTAATATTATTTTTACTGTAATTGGGGAAAGAATTACATAGCACCGTTTTTCATACCAAGAGTATCTGAAATGTTTTACAAGCAATTCATTACTTTTCAATGAGCAACTGAAATTATTCCATTGGAAAAATCAATTGCATATAGCACGTCACAAAGACAGCAAATAAGCAAGTGGATGATGAAGAAATGTTGGCCAGAACAGGAAGAAACTGCTTTACTTTAAAAAGTATCACAGAATTTTTTTTTACATCGAGGGAAGAAGACAATGAATATTTTTCCCGAAAAGACAGGTCTGTTTTTATTAATCAAATATCTTGAATGTAAGAAGCAAGAAATATAATTGGCCATAAACATGCCACAACAGTATGACAAGGCTTCTTCTACTTCTATTAGTGCATATTTTTGCATGCATACCTTGTGTAGAGGACCCAATTGTGACTATTTATCTTTTAGGCACATTAAGACGTTCAAAGGAATTTCACGCATCTGCTAAAATCAACCTGTGCTAATGACCATCATACCTGCATCTCCTAAGGACAAGGGGAGCATTGCATCCAACCACTGCTGTTTGGAGAGTAACAAGAATAAAAGAACTATTCAGCAGCACACAGGAACAGGCCCTATGGTCTACAATCTCTGAGATAAAACAAAATCCCGAATTAAACTACATCTCTTCACCAGCAGGTGATCTATATCCCTCATTTCCCTGCACATTCATGTCTTTTGTATGCCACCAGAGTACCTGCTACCATGATCCTTTTCAGCCTACTCCAGATACCTATCACTCTTCGTGTAAAAAAATTTGCTCCAATCATCCTCTAAACTTTCCCCCTCTTACCTTAAGCACATGCTCCCTAGTATTTGATATTTCTACCCTGAGAAAAGTGATTCTGACTGTCTTCCCTATCTATGCCTCTCATACTTTTATGACCTTTTATCAGGTCTCCCCAGAGAAAACAACCCAAGTTTGTCCAACTTCTTCGAGCTCACAACTGCTGATCCAAGTGGCACCCGGTAAACCTCTGTGGTACCTTTTCCAAAGCCTCCACATCGGTTTTGTGATGGAGCAACGAGAATTGCACACAATACAGAATTACAGCCCATATAAGATTTTACATTACTGCAACATGACTTCCTTTACCTGTATACTCGATGCTGCAACCAATAAAGGCAAACACGTGATTCATCTTCTTTACCACCCCATCTACCTGTGTATCCACTTCTGGGCAGCTATGGACATGGACTCCAACATCCCTCTGTACATTGATGCTGCTAATGGTCATGTCATTAACTCTGTACTTTGCATTTATTATTTTGCATTATGGAATTATAACCCCAAAGGAGACACCCCTTTTCATTTACAGGGACCCAGATATCCGAGGTGAAGAGGTATACAAGGGAAGATCCAGAATCCTTTGGTTGCCCGAATGAAACAGCACAGAGAGGTGTTTTTGATTTTCACTTCAAAGCTGCTACAGTGTCTGCACCATTAAAATGACTTCCCAAAAAACTTGCAGCCTGTTAATGATCTCTTTAAATAGCGCAAGTGGAGACTTGCATTTGCAATTAAGGCCCAATTTTTTATCCACACCCACTCTATTTCGTAGCTGTGTGTATGGGTCAGTTTGAAAGGGAGGGTGCCTATTGTGTGATGCATGAAAATTGATGTCACCCTGACAATTCCATGTTTCAAACAAATGCATCATGCGCTCAAAAATCATTATACGTTCTGCATGCCATGGAGTGCTCAAATTGAGGCATAAAATCAATCTCAAATTGCACAAAACCTGCTTGTGATTAAATCTCCAAGCCATAAAATCTACTGATTGAGCTAGACACTTATTATAAATTGATGTTTGTCCCACTGTATAGTTTTTGTGAATACATACGTAATGTTTCCTTGCAACAAATAAAATTATATTCCACTCCAGAGCAGCACGTAACATCAGAATCCTGCTGTAAACAAGGTTGGTCTATTTTAAGGAAAGGATGCTCAAAAATAATATTAATGTAAAATCTAAACACACAAAATTCTGCAGGTGCTGGAAAGTCAGAGCAACACCCATAAAATGCTGGAGGAACTCAGCAGGTCTGGCACCCTCATGGACATTTCGAGCCGAGAACCTTCATCATGATCATGCTTTAAATACCTGAAGCAAGCTTTGTTTATTTTGACACATATAATAAATTTTTACAGCTCTTAGAGTATTGAACGTGTGTTCCAGACTCCAGTTAAACATATATTTCTATATAGATCTAACAGTTTTTTTGTCTTTCCCCCATTATTATCTGCACAATAGTTTCTATAATTTCTGTTTTGCTCAGACTTGTATGTTTAAAGTGTGCCAAGGGTTTCCCTTTCAATAAATGCTAAGAAGGATTAAGTTCCTTCAAATAAAACATTCCCATCAGAATTTGCCATCTCAAAGGAGGATCATTACTCATCACTCTGGCACAGTTTCGACAGGAAATTACGTGAAATGTATGGGCTGAAATGGAAATGTGAGGGGGGGGGTTGGAAGGAGGAATGCAGCCGTTCCCTCCTGATGATGCTCATTAACCCTCAATCCTCATGGCCTCTGTGCAATGTTAAATTAAATTATGTAGAATGTCACTATTATAGAGAGCATTATGATTCTGGTGTAATTCCCCACTTACATATCACCTTCACAGCTGCACAGCTCATTAACTGGTATTCTCTAAAGGCAAAAATCATCGTGCATCTTTAAGCAATGACTGATGGGGGAAAAAAAAAGAAAACACACCATCATGGGTTGGAAAATACACATTTAATGCAACAGTGCTGGACAATATGGAAACAAAATCTGTAATGCCAAGTGTGCAGAAAAATTGCCCAAAATGTCATATTATTTAATTACCTGAACTAATTTTGCTTTTCTGTCTACTCCACATGCTGTACTCATTAATTGCAAGAATTGCAATCATAACAATGTTTTCCCTAGCAATGTGTCTACATTTATCAAATATTCTTTAACTAAATATATGATAGAGAATATGAACCTCATCATTGTAAACAAGGAGGTGATAGGTGCAGCCTGTACTTATCCATTGTTGTAATGAATGGTATGGTAGGACAGGATTAATTCTATCATTCCAGCAGAGATCTTCTACCAGAGGAGAATTTGGACCAAAGATCATTTTCTATTAATTAAACATATGCCAATTTGTTACAGAGTCACAGAGACAGATAATAATATGGATTCATAGATAGTGTCACAAGGACATAGAAAGATACAACATGAAAACAGGCCTTTCAACACCTAGGCTGCCTCAAACATTGACTGACCCACTTACTCTAATGCTGGTCATGGAACTCAACAACTCCCACCTGCCACTGAAACAGGCCCATGGCTGAAGCCATCTCCCTGGAGTCAGCACTGGTGCCCTGCAAGGCTGTGGGCTCAATCCTCAACTTTACTCTCTACAACATTCACAACTGTGCGACCAGCTTTTGCCCGAACCCCTTCTACTAGTTTGCAGATGATACCACCACAGTAGCCCAGATCTCAAACACGCATAACGTGCTGTAAGGTTTCATTGCTAATGTAATGGCTTCTCCGTAGCAGCAATGTTTGGGTTATGACTAGAGATAACGGGGTTTTGGAATGTGGGGCTATGCAGTGAGGGGGATGTTGTACTTTCTTGTGGGTCTTGGAGCAGGGCTTTTGCGGTCTTTTGCTGAGGAGAGAGGACGTGAATGGAGAGAGTTGGTAGACCGCTGGATGGAATGGACTTGGAGTAAGGGTCTGAGGGTCGGCTATGCTTGGAGGAGATCGACAGGAAACCAGTGAACTGAACCGTGAGCTTCAACGTTGTGCATTAGACTGTTTCATGAGAATGGGCCCTTTTCTTTTTTCGTTTCTTTACTAACCATATAGTCAAATTAAGAATTATGAAACTCAATCGTTTAATTTCATATTGTGTACTGTTTGTTATTTTGTGATACTGATTTTTAACAGGGGAACACATCATGCAGCATCCACCCAGACAAGATTTCTTAAGTTTGGCCGGGCCAAGGGCTGTCTTCCCCTAGATTAAGTCGATAGCTGAACCGAGAGTTACACACGGATGAGATGGAGTACAGGAAGGAGACAGAAAGCCTTGTGGAATTGTATCAAGATAACAACTTTTCTTTCATTGTCAGCAAAACAGATCAGCTGGTCATCTACTTCAGGAAGAGGGGCAAAGTACAGACCATTAATTGCATCAGTGGTGCTGAGGTGGGGAATAGTTGAAAACTTCAAGTCCTTAGGTGTAAATATAACCAACAAATGTTTCCTGGTCTAATCATGTAGACACAATGGCCAAGAGGCAGCACTGCTCCTCCCTCAGAAAGCTAAGGAAATCTGGCATGTCCTTGATAACCCTTAGCAATTTTTACAGATGCACCATAAAAAAAATACTATTCAGATTCAGTTTGCTATGGCAACTGCTCTTCCCAAGATCACAAGAAATTGCAGAGTTTTGAACATAGCCCAATCTATGTACGTTTCACAAGAAAACTAGCCTCTCCTCCACTGATTCTGTCTCCACTTCTCACTGCATCAGGAAAACAACCAAAGTTAATCAAAGCCCCCTCCCACCTCGGTCATCTCTCTTCTCCCCCTCCCATCAGGCAGAAGATACAAGAGTTTGAAAAAACGCACCATCATCCTGGAGAACAGCAGTTGTCAGACTCCTGAACAGATAACTTGTATGAGAAAAATAAACTCTTGATTTCTCAATCTACCTCATTGTGGCCCTTTCACTTAATTGACTGCAACTGTAACACTATATTCTACATTTTGTTATTGTTTATCCTTCTGTACTATCTCAATGTGCTTACATTTGGAATGATCTCTCTGGATGGCCTACAAGTATCCCAGTGCTCATGCCAATTATAAACCAATTATCAATTGCTTCATTTCCCTTTCTTGCCACAGTCTGAATTCAGATCCCACTATCCATCCACACACAGACTAGCAGCAAAAGTAGTGCGATTGCTTGAGTCGAGTCAGATGTTCTCCTAAGGGTTTGTCTATTGCTGTGTCCTCAGGTGGCTGCAGAGGTTGGTCCAGGATCTACATGTTCTATTGCAGTGTGGACACGAGTAGATGGTGGCTGTGGTTAGCAGGTGGGCCTCTTGGTTGTTCATTCTCTCCTTCTGCAGCTGCTGCTTGTTCTTTGTGGCACACTGGAGGTTGCTCATGTAGCACAGGCCCCTCTTGAACAGATTTCCTCCAGCTGAATCTATTGAGTGAAATGTCTTCCCAGGTTTTAGACGTAGTGTTGGATTACTTCAAGCTGGTTTTGATGTTTAAAGCATTTCTTTGCCCACCAGGGGCTCACTGACCTTCTGTCAACTGGCAGTAAAGGATCTGTTTGGGGAGATGCAAGTTAGGCATCTGAATGACATGCCCTACACATCGGAGCTGGTGTTGCTTTATCGTGGTGGGAATCCTGTTCATGTTGGCCTCCTCGCTGGTGTTAGTGTGTTTGCTCTTCCAGCTAATCCTCAAAATCTTTCGCAAGGCTCTTTGTTGGTATTGCTCCAGGGAGTTCAGATGTCTACTGCATTGCTGCTGTCCATGATTCACCTCCATACAGTTATGTAGGAAGGAAAACTGCTCTACAGACCAAGAATTTTGTAAGGACTTGTAGGTCACAATCTTCAAAGACCCTTTTCCCTAATATTGCATAGGCTCCACTAGCACCTCTCAGGCGGTGGCTGAGCTCTGAGTCGATGCCTGCTTTTGAGGAGAGAATGCTGCCAAGGGAAGGGACATAGCCTACATTTTCAAGGGCGAAATTGCCAACTTTTATAGAGCTGGTTGGGTGATGACTGACGTAGGATCTGTGAACAAGACCCAGGACTCTATATACATTAGCAAAGTCATTCAGGATACATGGGAGGTTTTCTTCAAAGTGAGCTGCAATGGTGTTGTCATCTGCATACTGAAGCTCCATGATAGTGGTGGTGCTGACTCTGTTCTTGGCCTTGAACTAGTTGAGGTTGAAAAGCCTATTGTCCATTCTATACACAATTGAGACTCGCTGTGGCAGGTCTTGGCCAATGATGTGAAGGATGGCAACAATAAAGATGGCAAACAGAACGGGTGCAATGATACAGACATGTTTGACTCCTGTCTGAACAGTGATGGGTTCTCATTCAGTCTCACTATTGTTGAGTACTCTGGCTGACATGCCACGGCAGTATGCAATGGGCAATTATCCTACCAACTCAGATGTCCTTAAGGTATGGAAGGAAACTCACATAGAAATGATCAGAGAAAATATCCAAACTCCATACAGACAGCAGTCGATATTAGCACAGACCCCCACGTCCCTGACACTGAGGCAGTGTTTCCTCTGGCTGCACATTTTTCATTTATAATCTCTTTACAGTATTTTGAACTCTCAGATCAGAGACTCAAACTCATCTTTCTTTGGTTCTCCATCATCTTAAAAGACACTGCAGTAAATAGGGCTGAAGAAGCAAATTCAGAAGTGGGAGACTCTTAGTGCAGATCTATTGCATTGGTAGCCTCCTTAGGAATTTCGATGCACCGATTATTTGCCTTTTATAACCTGCATCTGTTTATTTTAGAAGTGTGGACTACCCTTCACTATATGCTAACCTCTTGCTTGAACCGTCAACAGACAAGCCACAATCATGAGCTAACATTTCCTTTCAAATAACTGATGAAGCTCACCTCAGCAGTATGCATCTGGATTTCATCATTTCAATATTAGAATATAAAGTGCTACTACTTTGCTGTATTAAATCCGGCATGAAAAAGTTTACGTTGCTCCAGGCATGACAGAGTGGGAGGGATTAAAGGAAGAGGGGTGGCATTACGCGTCGGGGAAATATCACAGCAGTGCTCCATCTGGGCAGACTGGAGAACTCAATACTGAAGAGTAATGGGTGGAACTGAGATATAAGAAAGGTATGGCTCCCCACTTTAATGGGACTATGTTACAGACCACCCAACAGTCCTAGGAATTTAGAGGAACAAATTCGTAGAGAGATTGCAGACTGCTGCAAGAAACATAAGGTTGCTATAGTAGGTGATTTTAATTTTTGACATATTGACTGGGAATCCCATACTCTAAAAGACTAGATGGGCTAGAGTTTGTCACATGTGTTCAGGAAAGTTTCCTTCATCAGTACATAGAAATTCCATTGAGAGAGCGTGTGATACTAGATCTCCTATTAGGGAATGAGACAGGGTAGGTGATAGGAGTTTGTGTAGGGTAACGCTGTGCATCTAGTGACCACAAAGCCATTAGTTTCAAAGTAAGTATGCAAAAAATAGGTCTGGTCTGTGGGATGAGATTCTAAATTGGAGAAAGGCCAATTCTGATGGTATCAGAAATGTTCTGGCAAGTTTGGATTGGGACAGACTGTTTTTCTGACAATAGTGTACTTGGAAAGTGAGTGGCCTTCAAAACTGAAATTTTGAGAGTACAAAGCTTGTTAGAATATAAGGTAACAATAACCGGTGTAGGAAACCTTGGTTTCCAAGAGATTTGAGGCCCTGGTTAAGAGAAAAAAGGGGGTGCATAGCAGGTATAAGCAAGTAGGAACAAATGAGGTGCTTATGGAGTACAAAAAATGTAAGAGAACATTTAGGAAAGAAATCAGGAAGGCTAAAAGAAGGCATGAAGTTGCTCTAGCAGACAAGGTGAAGGAGAATCCTAAGGGAGTCCACAGATATGTTAAGAACAAAAGGATTGTAAAGGGCTAAAGGATTGTAAGGGACAAAACTGGTCCTCTGGAAGACCAGAATGGTAATCCATGTGAGGAGCCAAAACAAATGAGGGAGATCTTAAATGCATTCTTTGCATCTGCATTTACTCAGGAGATGAATACAGAGTCTATAGAAGTGAGGCAAGGCAACATCAATTTCATGGACCCTGTACAGGTTACAAAACAGGAGGTGCTTGCTACCCTGAGGCAAATCAGTGTGGATAAATCCCCACGGCCTGACAAGGCATTCCCTCAGACCGTACAGGAGGCAAGTGCAGAAATTGCCGGGGTCCTAGCAGAGATATTTAAAACATCTTTAGTGACAGGAGAGGTACCAGAGGATTGGAGGATAAGTTGTTCTGCTGTTTAAAAAAAAGCCTGTAAACAGAAACTGGGAAATTGAGTCTGACATCAGTTATGGGAGAGTTATTGGAAGGTATTTATGGGACTGTATATATAAGTATTTGGATAGACATGGACTACTTAAGGGTAGTCAGCATGGCTTTGTTCGTGATAGGTCATGTCTAACTAATCTCATCATTTTTCGAAGAAGTTACCAGAAAAGTAGATGAAGGCAAGGCAGTGGATGTTGTCTATGTGGACTTTAGTAAGGCATTTGACAGGTCTCGCATGGGAGGCTGATCAAGAAGGTTCAATCACTCAGTGTTCAGGATGAGGTAGTAAAGTGGGTTACACATTGGCTTTGTGGGAGAAGCCAGAGAGTGGTAATAGGGAGTTGCCTCTCTGACTGGAGGCCTGTGACTAATGGTGTGCCACAGGGATCGGTGCTGGGTCCACTGTAGTTTGTCATCTATATCAATGGTTTGGATGGCAATGTGGTTAATTGGATTAGCAAATTTGCAGATGGCACCAAGATTGGGGGTATAGTGGACAGCAAGGAAGGCAGTCAGAGCTTGCAGAGGGATCTGCATCAGCTGGAAAAAAAATGGGCTAAAAAAAAATGGCAGCTGGTATTTAATGCAGACAAGTGTGAGGTTTTGCACTTTGGCAAGACCAATCATGGTAGGTATTACATAGTGAATGGTAGGACACTTAGCAGTGTGGTAGAATAAAAGTATCTGGGAATATAGATGTACAAGACCAAAAGACACAGGAACAGAATTAGGCCATTCAGCCTATCGAGTCTGCTCCACCATTCCATCATGGCTGATCCCGGATCCCACTCAATCCCATACACCTGCCTTCTCGCCATATCCTTTGATGCCCTGACCAATCATAGAATATAGAATAGTACAGCACGTGATACAGAATGTGGGCCAGGGCCAATAATAATTTGATAATTGATGTTTACGGTTTGTTTAACTGGTCCAAATTAGGTTTACAGGGTATCAGCAAAACTGTAGCAGATGCAATAAACGTATCAGCAGCAACACGGTTTCAAAACTGGCAAAGAAATTGAAAACAGAGCAGGAGGGGGTTTTAGAATATAGTTTATCTGTATTCATTACCAGGACCTCTGCTGTTTGTGATTTACACAGAAATGACTTGGATGTGGTATGAATTTGAAATGTACAGGTAACACCATCCCACAAGATGGACGAACAGCAAGAGGGTTAATAATGGAGTGCAGGAATACACAGAATAGCTGGTGGAATAGGTAGTCACTTGGAAGAGCATTTTCAATGCAGGGAAATATCAAGTATTTAGATAGGACAAGTAGGGAAATAATATGCATACTAAATGGTGCAATTTTAAAGGGGCTAAAACTGAAGGTGTGTACAAATCTTTTAAAGTGACAGTTTGTTAAGACATAGAATCCTTGACTTTATAATTAGAAATTTAGAGTATAAAAGGCTCTGTGCTCAGTGAGTTATATAAATGGTTCTGCCCAGATGGTTAGAAATTGGAAAGCACTTCCTGATAGGGCAATGGTTACAGATTAAAGTAGCCTTCAAAAGTGAAACTGGGTAACCATTTTACAGGGTTGCTACTAAAAGAGCAAAGTTAATGGCTCCTTCTATCCTACACTATCCTATGATTCAGGCATTGACACAGCCCGCTCTCATATTGTAGGGAATAGTAATTATTAAAGTGCCTACATGACTACTGCAAACAGGAGGCAATAAATGACAAAAGTTTTAAACAGGCACAAACAGTTAAAACAGCAACTGGTATTTAGAAAACATCCTGCACTATGATGTAATTATGTAAAATTGACAAATGGTTGACTATCTAAATCAAATATCTTTTTTTGGAGCTAATCAGCAGTAATGGGCTATGCTGTCCTATCATCAATCAGCACTGCTGGTCAACTCTGGAATGAAAGTGGCCACTCCACATTTTCCAGAGGAGTGTAGAAGAACCTCAAAAATTGAATAACTGCTACAATTTCCAGACACTACACTGCAGGTACAAAAGCTGACATGCACGGGAATTCCTAGCTCTTTTAGAGAGATACAGGTTAAAAAAAATGAAAATGGTATCTTGCAATTTTTAAATAGCTGTGCATGTGAAGGTTGTGCTGTATTTATCACAACAAAAAGTGAGCAAACAGCAGGATTGTCTATGTACATGCACAGAACTTTTCATGACATTGTTCTATTCAATAATCCATCACTTAAAAGGCCACAAATTATAAACATCAGAGACTCGAGAGTTTCCTCCGGGGTAAGTATGGTTGGCTGAGCAGTAGGGAGGTACTAAACTATACTAGACATCAGCCCCCTCCCCAAAATTAGAACAGAGAAAATATCAATTGTGATTTTTCCTTTTGTTTGGTCCAGTTGTCACTGCTGGTTATATAACACATGACAGTCCAACAATTACATAAATACTTGACTGTGACGCTTTCAACAATCCAAGCATCCAGCACTGCATGTTAAAGGAAGATCAACTGGCAAGATGACCAAGTCACATTCATCAGGAATACAGTGATCTTCCAGTGTTCCCAATCCTCCAGAGCACTTGTTTCAAAATCTTCAACTAGTTGCAAATCTTTACAGTCTCTCACCCAACATGAGCTCTGTACCTCCAATGGTTGTGAAATTCCACCAATGCCTCAGATTCAGACCTTCCACTGGTTAATGATCTTGGATCTGTTGGACAAATCTCTCTAACCACAGGCTCAGCAACATTAAAATTATTCTGATCACACTTTCTACTGTTTCCTCTGTTAGCATTGTTTGTTAAGAGTATTCCTCCATGAAAGGGGAGCACAAAGATAAAGTGTCGTTGCAACATTACCAACAAAAGGACTGTGAAAATTTTAATTACAGTAAAGCTACCATGGAAATGGAAATTAAAATTACATTGGAAATGGCGGGGGGGGGGGTGAGATAACTGGGAGAGGAAGTGGAGAAAATAGACATTTAACATTAAGTAGAGATGTTCACCCTGAACATCTTACTAAATATGGATTTTAGGAAGGCGTTTGACAAGATTCACCATGGAGTGTTTAATCACAAAATGACGAGGCATGTGATCCAGGAAAATGTGGCTGTGTGGATTCTGGAATGGCTACATTCTACAGAGGCAAGGGGTGGTAGCAGGAAGAACATATTCTGCCTGGAAGTTAGTGACTGGGGTTGTTTCACAAGGATCTGTTCTGGGATATCTGGTCTTTGTGATTTTGATAAATGACTTAGATGAAGAAGTGAAAGGGTGCGTAAGTAAGTTTGTAGATGACATGAAGGTGTTGTGGAAAGTGTAGAAAGTTGTAGGTTACAATAGGACATCAACAGGAATCAAAGCTGGGCTGAGGAGTGGCAGATGGAGTTCAAACTGGAGAAGTGTGAAGTGATACAATTCGGAAGATCAAACATGAAAGAAGAGTGCAAGGTGAATGGTAGGATTCTGAGCAGTGTGGAGGAACAGATGAATCTTGAGTTCCACATCCACTGAACCCTCAAAGTTGCTGTGAAAGCTGAATTGAATTGAACTGACTTTATTTCTTACATCCTTCACATACATGAGGAGTAAAAATCTTTATGTTATCCACACACCATACGTTAAAAAGGTGTATGGTGTGTCAGCCTTCATTACTCAGGGAATTGAGTTCAAGAGTTGTGAGTTAACGTTGCAGCTTTATAAAACTCTGGTTGGAACACACTTGGAGTACTGTGTTCAGTTCTGGCCGCCTTATTATAGAAAATATATGGAAGCTTTACAGCAGATGCAGACGTGATTTACCTGGATGCTGTCTGGATTAGAGAGTATGTCTTATGAAATAAAAGAGGATCGGTGGCTCACACTGGCTGCTGGTTTGTAGAGTTGTGTGCCAAGCCTTGAGGTTAGGATGCAAACCATTCATCACCAGTAGAGGTGATATCATCAGTGCGCAATTGAGTGTTGTTTCTGCCGACTGCATGTGTTTATATTGGTCCAAGTCATTGTTCTGATACACGATTCGGACCAATATAAACGTGAGCACTCAGCAGAAACTACACTCAATTGCGCACTGATGACATCACTTTGACTGGTGACGAAACGCTTGCGACCTAACCTCCAGGCTCGGCGAACAACCCTACAAACTAGTACATCTTATGAGGAAAGAGCTTTTTTCCTTTGGGGCAAAGGAGGATGAGGGGTGGCCTGATAAAAGTGTACAAGAATGATAAGAAACATTGATTGAATAGACAGCCAGCACCTTTTACCCACAGGACAGCAATGGCTAATACAAGGAGGCATAATTTTAAGGTGATTGGAGAAAAGTATAGGGGGGATGCCAGAGCTAGTTTTTTTTATCCCTCCAGTGCATGGAACACATTGCCGGGGGTGGTGGTAGAGGCAGATGATTAGGGACATTTAAGAGACTCTAAGATAGGCACAGGGATGAAAGAAAAATGGTGTTGTGGAGGGAAGGGTCAGGACGATCTTGGAGTAGATTGAAAGGTTGGCACAACATGATGAGCCAAAGGGCTTGTACTGTTCTGCATTCTATGTTCTCTGACACAGAATCATCAGAGTTAATATTTATCACAAATAGCTCTGACTCAGATTTTAAGAAAAATGCTGGAACCATGTTACTGACTTAATTTCACAGATTCACTATCACTAACTGTTCTATGTGGGTGAAGGTAATGTCTAATAACGAGACTCAGTGTGGGAGTTGCAGCCACTCAGGTGACTGTCAGTGATTGTGTTGAATGCAACGACACTTCCACCTCCTCGCTGAATGAGAGATTTAATAACGGGCAAGAAATTGCCCTTTGATAGTAACTGATACTAAATGTCTGTAAAGAATTTCATTTTTTGTATGCATTAGGAATAGTTTGGTAGACAAAGTTTATCTATTAAACTACTCCTTAATGCAGACAAAAAAAAATTCCTAAGTTTGTCTCCACTTTTTTCCCCATTTCTGATGAGTTGGCACCTCTGTTGGATAGAGAATATAAGAAAATGGTGAAACACAGCAAGAATACCACAGATAATCAAAATAAAATTATGCTGTAAGTATTTAGCAGTTCTACACAAGTAAATACCATATGAATATTTTAATACTCCATTTTAAAATAATTATCAATATTTCAGCTTGTCATAAGTCAAAGATAAAAATACTCCTCCTGAATAATATTGGATTAGTGTAAGTGAGTGTTTAATAAGACCACAGGACCATAAGATATAGGAACAGAATTATGCTATTTGGCCTATCAAGTCTGCTCCACATTTCATCATGGCTGATTCATTTTCCCTCTCAGCCCCCATCTCCTGCCTTTTCCCTGTACACCTTCATGCCCTGACTAACCAAGAATCTACCAACTTCTTCCTTAAACATACAGAAAAACTTGGCCCCCACAGCTGCCTGTGGCAAAGTATTCCACAGATTCACCACTCTCTGGCTAAATAAATTCCTCCCCACCTGCGTTCTAAAAGGATGCCCCTCTATTTTGAGGCTGTGTCCTCTGGTCTTAGACTTTTCCACCATAGAAATGATCCTCATCAGATCCACTCTACAAAGGCCTTTCAACATTCGATTGGTTTCAGTGAGGTCACCCCTCACTTTTCTGAATTCCAGTAATGGTCAGCCTTGACTCGGTGAGCTGAAGGATGCATCTCCGTGCTATATCTATGACTGAAGGGAAAGGTAAATGTATTTGAATTGTATAAATGTTGATATTCAGGCAGAACTGGGTATCTGAAAAAAAAAATCCTCAAAGTTAATGTACAGGTTCAACAAGTAAATTGGGAGGCAGATGGGATGCTGGAGGCACAGGAATAAATTGTGGAGTGCCAGAAGCTCGGACAAAAACAACAATAAACTGCTGGAGGAACTCTGCAGGTAGAGCAGTGTTGGTGAGAAGGAAGGAATTGTTGACACTTCAGGGTGGTGTTGGGTCCTTCATTGTCTGTCATCTACATTAATGATAAGGATGATAATGTAGTAAACTGGATCAGCAGATTTGTGGATGACACCAAGATAGGGTGCATAGTGAACAGCGAGGAAGGCTGTCAAAGCTTGCAGCAGGATCTGGACCAGCTGGAAAAAATGGCAGATGGAATTTAATGGAGACGTGTGAGATGTTGCACTTTGGGAGGGCAGGGCTTACATGGTGAGCGGTAGGACATTGAGGAGTGTGGTACAACAGAGGAAAATGGGAATGCAGATCCATAATTCTTTGAAAGTGGTGAAGCAGGTAGAGAGGATCGTAAGGACAGCTTTTGGCACATTGACTTTCTTAAATCAAAGTACTGAGTACAGGAGATGGGATGTTATGTTGAAATTGTATGAGTTGGTGAGGCCTATTTTGGAGTACGGTGTGCAGTTCTGGTCCATAGGACCAAAAGACATAGGAGAAGAATTAGGCCATTTGGTCCATCGAGTATGCTCCACCATTTCATCATGGCTGATCCATTTTCCTCTCAACCCTATTCTCCTGCCATCTCCCCATAATCTTTCACACCCTAGCAAAGAACCTATCAACCTCTACCTTAAAAACATCCAATGACCTGGCCACCTACCCTCAGAAAAGATACCAATAAGGTTGAAAAAGTGCAGAGAACTTGTACAAAGATGTTGTCAGGACTTGAGGACAGGAGTTATAGGGAATGGTTGAATAAGTTAAGACTTTATTCTCCAGAGCATAGGAGAATGAGGGGAGATTTGATAAGAGGCATGCAAAATCACAAGGGATATTGACAGGGTAAATGTAAGTAGGCTTCTCCCACTGAAGCTTTGTGAGATTAGAAGTAGTGATGGATGCAGGTTTAATTTCAACTTTTAAGAGATATTTGGATGGGTACATGGATGGGAGGGGTATGGACAGCTGTGGTCCAGGTGTATGTTTATGGGACTAGGAAGATTAATAGTTTGGCACAGACTAGATGGGACAAAAGTGCAGTGGTGTTGTACAACTCAATTACTCTACGTCAAGATCCTGCATTAAGATTGTGAGATGGGCCTTTACTCAAAGTGTGATCGAAAACAATAATTGTAAAATCTTGCTATACCAGTACAGACCTCGATGATACCACATCTAGAGCACTATTTGGAAGCCTGATTTCATGCAAAGAAGGTCATACTTGCACTGACAGCTTGACAATGAAGGATCTCCTGGTGGATTTTGGGAGGACTGAATAGATTGGATTGTTTCTCTTTGGAGTTGAGAAGAATAAGAGGTGGTCTCATTGAAACAGAAGTTTCTGAGAGTGGAGAGTGTTTTGGCAGGATTATGTTGTGACAGTATTTCCCTGGTGGGGGAATACAGAACCAAAGGGCTAGTCTCCAAAGGGTTAGATTGAGAGAGTTAATTTCCTCTCAGCTATTATGTAATGTTGGAATTCCCTGCAGAGAGAGCAGTGAATTGCAGTCATTAATAATAATCAGTGTAGAAATACAGAGTTTTTAGTGACTGTAACAGAATTAAGGGTTATGAAATCAGATGGGAAAGCATTCAAGCCAAAATCAGATTAGCTATAATCTTATTGATTGACAGGGAAAGCACAGGCAGCTATATTATCTACTCATTCTCTTAAAGGATTCCAAGATAAACACAAGTGGAAAAAGTCACAGATTCTTTATTAACAATTATTTACTGTAAAAAGGCCCCAGTCTTTATTCCAGTCTCCAAGGATTAAATATATGTGAGACTGAGGTTTTTGCTGTAGAGCCTTACTTTACTCGTGGAAACTTTGGGAAATTCTTGAGCTTAAATAATTAATAACAGATGACATTAAAATGCACATCGTCTGAGCCAAGCTAGATATCAAAACCATTAGGTGGCCTAGTATAGTTAGTTTTAGTTATTTACGAAGGCTTGCCCCTGAAAATTTGTGCACTAGAGATGTGGCATTTATAAAGTATGTGGTCACAATGAGTCCCTTTATATCTGCCCAGCCACCTTACCCCATACCACATTGTAAAAGGCAACAAACCTCCCACTGTTGGTACCCCAAACCAGACTCAAGGCTTCTCTCTTAATTTTGTACTGTTGTGAGATAACGTCTTTCCTGACAAGTTGGTGGGGGGGGGGGGCGTCGTCACTCTGCTTGGCAGGTGAGAATTACGGCTGTGAAATAATCTCAGGTTCTGGGGCCTCCTCTGTGGTGGTCAGAGGAGTTGACTCTGGGACTGCAGGGAGTCTCTCTGACAGCTCTTGACACCTTTCTTCTGGATGTGTTGGCATCCTGAACAGTGCATGGCAAACTGCTCGATCTGCAGATCTACCCCAGGCCACCAGACAAAACTTCAAGCCACTGCTTTCATTATGACCATGCTTAGATGACCAGCATGGACTATAGCTTCTCCAACACATTGGCTTTTAGCTTGGAAGATTACAACAACTCTCAATCCACACGTAAGGCAAACCCTCCCCACACCATCAAGGGCAAGTTTATCCTGGCGCTGGTAAAAATAGGGGAATTAGAAGTCTGGAACTTCTGTTGCAAATTCGATTTTGGGTTGCCATGTAGACCCGAGACAATGTGGAATCTTCTGGTTTTCCTTCTGACCATCACTGCCATAATAGGGAGACATTTGATTTGCGTAAGGAAGAATACATCAAAAGGAATGTCCTTCTTTTGTAAATCTTTCAGGTATTTCCTCTTCCAAGGGTAAATTGGTCAACCCATCAGCACTTCCATAATTAATTGCCCTTTTGAATTCGATCTTGTAAACATGTCCTCCAAGAAATAGAGCCCACCTCTGCATCTGTGCTCCTGCTGTTAGTGGAACACCCCTCTGTGGATCGATTAGGCTAGGGCTAAACCAGGGGTTACATAGAAACATAGAAACATAGAAAATAGGTGCAGGAGTAGGCCATTCGGCCCTTCGAGCCTGCACCGCCATTTATTATGATCATGGCTGATCATCCAACTCAGAACCTAGCCTTCCCTCCATACCCCCTGACCCCTGTAGCCACAAGGGCCATATCTAACTCCCTCTTAAACATAGCCAATGAACTGGCCTCAACAGTTTGCTGTGGCAGAGAATTCCACAGATTCACCACCCTCTGTGTGAAGAAGTTTTTCCTAATCTCGGTCCTAAAAGGCTTCCCCTCTATCCTCAAACTGTGACCCCTCGTTCTGGACCTCCCCAACAACGGGAACAATCTTCCTGCATCTAGCCTGTCCAATCCCTTTAGGATCTTATACGTTTCAATCAGATCCCCCCTCAATCTTCTAAATTCCAACGAGTACAAGCCCAGTTCATCCAGTCTTTCTTCATATGAAAGACCTGCCATCCCAGGAATCAATCTGGTGAACCTTCTTTGTACTCCCTCTATGGCAAAGATGTCTTTCCTCAGATTAGGGGACCAAAACTGCACACAATACTCCAGGTGTGGTCTCACCAAGGCCTTGTACAACTGCAGTAGTACCTCCCTGCTCCTGTACTTGAATCCTCTCGCTATAAATGCCAGCATACCGTTCGCCTTTTTCACCGCCTGCTGTACCTGCATGCCCACTTTCAATGACTGGTGTATAATGACACCCAGGTCCCGTTGCACCTCCCCTTTTCCTAATCGGCCACCATTCAGATAATAATCTGTTTTCCTATTTTTGCCACCAAAGTGGATAACTTCACATTTATCCACATTAAATTGCATCTGCCATGAGTTTGCCCACTCACCTAACCTATCCAAGTCACCCTGCATCCTCTTAGCATCCTCCTCACTGCTAACACTGCCACCCAGCTTCGTGTCATCCGCAAACTTGGAGATGCTGCATTTAATTCCCTCATCCAAGTCATTAATATATATTGTAAACAACTGGGGTCCCAGCACTGAGCCTTGCGGTACCCCACTAGTCACCGCCTGCCATTCTGAAAAGGTCCCGTTTATTCCCACTCTTTGCTTCCTGTCTGCTAACCAATTCTCCACCCACACCAATACCTTACCCCCAATACCGTGTGCTTTAAGTTTGCACACTAATCTCCTGTGTGGGACCTTGTCAAAAGCCTTTTGAAAATCCAAATATACCACATCCACTGGTTCTCCCCTATCCACTCTACTAGTTACATCCTCAAAAAATTCTATGAGATTCGTCAGACATGATTTTCCTTTCACAAATCCATGCTGACTTTGTCCGATCATTTCACCACTTTCCAAATGTGCTGTTATCACATCCTTGATAACTGACTCCAGCAGTTTCCCCACCACCGACGTTAGGCTAACTGGCCTATAATTCCCCGGTTTCTCTCTCCCTCCTTTTTTAAAAAGTGGGGTTACATTAGCCACCCTCCAATCCTCAGGAACTAGTCCAGAATCTAACGAGTTTTGAAAAATTATCACTAATGCATCCACTATTTCTTGGGCTACTTCCTTAAGCACTCTGGGATGCAGACCATCTGGCCCTGGGGATTTATCTGCCTTCAATCCCTTCAATTTACCTAACACCACTTCCCTACTAACATGTATTTCACCCAGTTCCTCCATCTCACTGGACCCTCTGTCAGTTCGAAAGGCCTATTCTGTGCTGTATCGCAAATAAAAAAAGAATATATGAAAGACACCAGCGGTTGATGGTCAGTAATGAGAGTAAACTCTCATAGAAGTACTGGTTGAAACACTTTATACCCCAAACTAGACTTAAGGCCCCTCTGTCAATCTGTGCATAATTTTTCTCTCTGTAATGGTAAAGGATACTGATGCAAAGGCTATAGGATGTTCACTTCCATCACTCATAACATTTGACATGACTGCACCTGTACCAGAAGGCAAGACATCACAGGCAAGCTTTACTAGACGAGGAGGATCATAATGCATGAGTACAGTGTCTGATGTCACCATTTCCCTTACCTTTGGAAAGCCACCTCACACTGCTTTGTCCATTGCCATTTCTTCCAGATCTGTAGTAATGAGTTCAAAGGCTGGAACACAATAGCCAGGTTTGGCAGGGACCTGTTCTAGTAGCTGACCAGTCCTAAGCAGGACCACAACTGTGACAAGTTTTCTGGCCTTGGTGGATCCACCAATGCTTGAATTTTCTCAACATACTTGTATAATGCTTGTGCCTCAATGGTGGGACTACAGTAAGTGAAGCTTGGTTTAAAGTTCATTGCAGTGACTAGTGGGGTACTGCAAGGCTCAGTGCTGGGACCCCAGTTGTTTACAATATATATAATGACTTAGATGAGGGAATTAAATACAGCATCTCCAAGTTTGCCGATGACACAAAGCTGGGTGGCAGTGTTAGCTGTGAGGAAGATGCTAAGAGGATGCAGGGTGACTTGGATAGGTTAGGTGAGTGGGCAAATTCATGGCAGATGCAATTTAATGTGGATAAATGTGAGGTTATCCACTTTGGTGGCAAGAACAGGAAAACAGATTATTATCTGAATGGTGGCTGATTAGGAAAAGGGGAGGTGCAACGAGACCTGGGTGTCATTGTACACCAGTCATTGAAAGTGGGCATGCAGGTACAGCAGGCGGTGAAAAAGGCGACTGGTATGCTGGCATTCATAGCAAGAGGATTCGAGTACAGGAGCAGGGAGGTACCACTGCAGTTGTACAAGGCCTTGGTGAGACCACACCTGGAGTATTGTGTGCAGTTTTGGTCCCCTAATCTGAGGAAAGACATTCTTGCCATGGAGGGAGTACAAAGAAGGTTCACCAGATTGATTCCTGGGATGGCAGGACTTTCATATGATGAAAGACTGGATCGACTAGGCTTATACTCGTTGGAATTTAGAAGATTGAGGGGGGGTCTTATTGAAATGTATAAAATCCTAAAGGGATTAGACAGGCTAGATGCAGGAAGATTGTTCCTGATGTTGGGGAAGTCCAGAACGAGGGGTCACAGTTTAAGGATAAAGGGGAAGCCTTTTAGGACTGAGATGAGGAAAAACTTTTTCACACAGAGAGTGGTGAATCTGTGGAATTCTCTGCCACAGGAAACAGTTGAGGCCAGTTCATTGGCTATACTTAAGAGGGAGTTAGATATGGCCCTTGTGGCTAAAGGGATCAGGGGGAATGGAGGGAAGGCTGGTACAGGGTTCTGAGTTGGATGATCAGCCATGATCATACTGAATGGCGGTGCAGGCTCGAAGGGCCGAATGGCCTACTCCTGCACCTATTTTCTATGTTTCTATGTTTCTAAAGAATTCATGCTTGATGTGTCATACTCTGAGCCCATAATCTTCCGATCTTTTTAACACTGCCTCGAGTATCTGGAGGCATTTCTTGCCATCCTCACTGCTAACAATAATGTAATCAGATAACACAAGGTGCCTGGATGCCATCAATCCAGTACTGACAGTAAATCAATACCCTATGCCCAGCATAAAGGATATCTTTGCCAAACTTTCTGGAGGGAAACACTTTAGCAAAGTGAAATTAGCTGAGGCTAAACCTGATGCAACACCTGGTCCATAGTTTCCCACCAGACTGCAGGTGCAGATGTTACTCCAAAAATAAGATTATTATAGTGATAAAGCCTTTGTGAGTATTTGTGGTGAGAAACACTTTGGACTCTTCTTCCATCTCCATCTGTAGGTAAGCCTTAACTATAGTCCACTTTGCTGAAGTTTTCCCTCCAGAAAGCTTGGCAAAGATATTCTCTATCCTGGGCACAGGGTATTGATTTACTGTCAGTACAGGATTTATGGTGATCTTAAAATCACCATATATCCTGACAGCCCTATCCTTCTTGGCTACTGAGACCACTAGCATTGCCCAAGCGCTTAACCTTGGAAAGAATTCCTTCAGCCTCCATGCGATCTAGCTCACTGACTACATTATCACGCATGGTATAAGGAACCAGATGGACTTTGTAAAACCTGGGTGTGGTATTTTCATTTTACACTATTTTAACATTGATATGTTTAAGTTTTCCAATGCCACGCTTGAACACTGTTCTGGCATCATCCAGTACCATTCTTAATTTGCTTTTATTTGATTCAATTGCAGAGGAGGTGGCATGCGAACTGTGGAAAAATCACCAATCAAATTGTAGCTGTCTCAGCCAATCATGGCCCCACAATGTTGTCCCCCTGTTTTTACCTAACATTGGATATCTACAAGAACATAGAACAGTACAGCACATTACAGGCCCTTCAGCCCACAATGTTGTGCTAACCCTCAAACCCTGCCTCCCATATAAACCCCCGCTTTAAATTCCTCCACATACCTGTCTAGTAGTTCTAGTAGCTTCAGTTCAGTTTCTTTGAAATGCTGTTCGGACCTATTTTGTAGAATGATGGAAACAGCCAAGCCAGTGTCCAATTCCATTTTAATTAATTTGCCATTCACTTCTGCTGCAAGCCACATTGCTTGTCGATTATTAGTTTTCACCTGTAAGTCTCAAGGCTACCTAGTCCTGTGTCACTCTCATCATTATCAGATTTTTCATTAACGTGTAGATTAGTGCTCTTTTTGAAACTGCAACTTGACTTTTTGGTCTTTTTCTATGTGCAGTCCCTTTAGTTTCGTTTGCCTGGCATAATCTTTGTATGTGTCATACATTGTTGCATCCTTCTGTGAGTTTCATTTTTAAATCTACGTTGGACTGGTGCAAGCTAGTCCCTGCTACAACGATAACAAAATTTGTTTGGCCAGGCAGGTTTCTGTTTAAACACTGCAATTTTGTTTATGATCACTTTCATTCCTGACTGCAAATCAGTTGAGTCTCTGGTTGCTGTTTCTATTGATACAGCAATTTCAACTTTTCTTTTAAATGTAGTAATGCTTCAATGAAAAGCCATTTTTGAATGCTTTCTTGTAAGATCCCATTAACTAAACAATCTCTCAGTGCATCATTATGCCAATCACTGAACTGGCAATGCTCAGACGATTTCTTCAGTTCAGCCACACAAGGAGAAATGTACTCCACTTCCTTTTGCTTCCGCTTATGAAACCTAAAGTATTCTGCACTTAACAATGGTTTTGGTTCTAAGTGTACCTGCATTACTTTCATGATATCAGGAAAGCTCATTTTGGCTGGTTTGATTGGAGCAGAGAAACTTCTAGACAAGTCCACATGAAATCAGGTCCATATAATCCCACCTAGTTGGTGACTATAGCGAGATGCTGGAGGATCACCATGTGGTTAATCATATCAAAACCACAGGTAAGCTGGAAAAGGTGAAGAGGAACCTGGGTTACAATAACAGAAGAGTTTGTCAGCAACTAATGGGAAAGTTCTGGCATGGAAACTCAATTCCATGGGTTCAAATCTAAAGTTTTGGGTAATGTGTTAGAAATAGTTAAAACTAGTGTATGATGGAATACTTGACCACTCAGGAGCCAGCTAGATGTAGGACTGCTGATGCAAGTCGAGAGTAACATTGAATGATGAGCACAGCACCAGAAATTCAAATACACAAGATATTAAGGCTCCAGGAACCAAAGGGGAGGATGCATCTGGCGTGAACACTGAGCCCTGACAACAGGGAACAAAGAGAACTGTTAGGCTTGTGCTCAGAGATAACTGACACCTTTTGGAAAAAGTCAGTCATGCACTGACTGTGTCATGCGAAGTTGTTGCCTTGTATAAATATGGGCTCTGTATAACCTAAAAAATCAGAGCCCTGGTGGCGGTGGAGACTGCTGCAGACTCTCCATTATATCATGTTAATAAACTCTTGAAACAAAACTCGACGTCGCTCTGGCCTTCTTAGTTATTATTTCCACGACAAGTAATATGGCCATGAAGCTGGGAATCTACCTGTTGGAAAGACTGAAATAGCAATTGCAAGAATAGAGAGGTGTTGGTTTTGAGAAGGGTGATGAAAGAAAACAGAAAAATAGGAGGAGGATACTGTTTAGTTCTTAAAGACTGTTCTGCCATTTAGTAACAACTGACTTATAGAACACTTTTCATTCAAATGATGTAGTTCGAAGTGCTTTACAATGGGATAAAGTGCAAATATAAAAATAAAAGACAAAATGATGTCAGGACAAAACAATACAAAGTTAAATAAATAAGTTTTGAGCTGGTATTTATAAATATCATCTGAGTCTGCACCCCTTTCAATTTAGGTAATGAGTTTCACAGCTTAGAGGTATTGTTAAAATAAAATGACCTGCTTATTTTCCTTTGAGGGAGATTGTGTAAATTTAAGAGATGGACGGAAGGGTTTGACCTGACCTGAGAGATGGAGCAAGATTATAAAACAAAAGCAATTCTGTGATGTACTCTGGTCCCAGACTTTTGGGAACT
This sequence comes from Mobula hypostoma, assembly GCF_963921235.1. Lineage (NCBI taxonomy): Eukaryota > Metazoa > Chordata > Chondrichthyes > Myliobatiformes > Myliobatidae > Mobula > Mobula hypostoma. Next base: position 133,309,931 of record NC_086103.1, on the reverse strand, counting down.
TTAAAAACATGTAAAATAACTTTAACATCAATACAGGAAGCCAATGTAGAGTAGTTAGTATGGGAGTGATATGCCCCCTCATCCTGGCTTTAGTTAAAAGTCTAGAAATGGTGTTATAACGATATAACAATTACAGCACGGAAACAGGCCATCTCGGCCCTTCTAGTCTATGCTGAACTCTTACTCTCACCTAGTCCCACCAACCCATACTCAGCCCATAACCCTGCATTCCTTTCCTGTCCATATAGCTGTCCAATTTACATTTGTATCTTTAAACGACAACATCGAACCTGCCTCAACCACTTCTGCTGGAAGCTCGTTCCACACAGCTACCATTCTCTGAGTAAAGACGTTCCCCCTCATGTTACCCCTAAACTCTTGCCCTTTAACTCTCATGTCCTCGTTTGAATCTCCCCCACTCTCAATGGAAAAAGCCTATCCACGTCTACTATATCTATCCCCCTCATAATTTTAAATACCTCTATCAAGTCCCCCATCAACCTTCTACGTTCCAAAGAATAAAGACCCAACTTGTTCAACCTTTCTCTGTAACTTAGGTGATGAAACCCAGGTAACATTCTAGTAAATCTTCTCTGTACTCTCTCTATTTTGTTGACATCTTTCCTATAATTCGGTGACCTAAACCATACACAATACTCCAAATTTGGCCACACCAATGCCTTGTACAATTTCAACATTACATCCCAACTCCCATACGCAATGCTCTGATTTATAAAGGCCAGCATACAAAAGCTTTCTTCACCACCCTATCCACATGAGATTCCACCTTCAGGGAACTATGCATCATTATTCCTAGATCCCTCTGTTCTACTGCATTCCTCAATGCCCTACCATTTACCATGTATGTCCTATTTTGATTAGTCCTACCAAAATGTAGCACCTCACACTTATCAGCATTAAACTCCATCTGCCATCTTTCAGCCCACTCTTCTAACTGGCCTAAATCTCTCTGCAAGCTTTGAAAACCTACTTCATTATCCACAACTCCACCTATCTTAGTATCATCTGCATACTTACTCATCCAATTTACCACCCCATCATCCAGATCATTAATGTGTATGACAAACAACATTGGACCCAGTACAGATGCATGAGGCACACCACTGACAAACAGATTGTAGGCCACCACTACTCTCTGGCGTCTCCCATCCAGCCACTGCTGAATCCATTTTATTACTTCAATATTAATACCTAACGACTAAACCTTCCTAACTAACCTTCCGTGTGGAACCTTGTCAAAGGCCTTACTGAAGTCCATATAGACAACATCCACTGCTTTACCCTCGTCAATTTTCCTAGTAACCTCTTCAAAAAATTCGATAAGATTTGTCAAACATGATTTTCCACACACCTATGAATGAGTTGAAGTTTGTCAATGGATTCCTTTGGAAGGCCAATAAAAAGTGTGTTGCAGTAACCAATCTATTCGATATAAAGGTGTGAATTAGTATTGTAGCATCCTTACATGACAGAAACAGAAATACTTTTGCAATATTTAAGTGTAGAAATGTTGCTCTAGTCACTTTCTTTACATGGGATTTAAAACTGAAATCTGAATCAAGGATAATAGCCAGGCTTGTTAGTTCTGATTTTACAAGAGCAGCCAAGTTCCCAAGTTTATGAAAAAGTTCTTTTGGTTTTGAGAGCAACTAAAAGCATTCCCATTTTATCTTGATTTAGGTTTGTTCATCCATTTGTCTACTGCAGCCAGACAAGAAGATAGGAAAGATAGGGTGTCATCATTGTCAGACTCCATTATTTGTCATCTGCAACAAGTTTATGCTCTCTAATGATGTTTCCTAAGAGAAGCGTGTATAGGGAGAAGAGTAGGGTACAAGACAGCTTCCCTGAGTGCACCAAAGGTTACATCGTATCTCTTAGAAAAATGGTTTTCAACACTGACAAACTATTTTCTCCATGAGACATATGAGCAAAACCAATTAAAGGTGCCACCAGAGACATCTTTACAGCAATCTCACATAATTGTGGCTGATCCTCTACTTCCATACCACGTTCCTATGCTCTCTCCCTGTACCCTAACATTACAATTGTGTCTTTCTAAATTTCTTAGCCATTCCTGAAATTACCATTCTTGGTACTCAGCTCTTTCTTGAGAGATATAGCTAGACAAATCTAATACAGCTTACTATGCAACAGGCAAGGTTGTTCCGAACAGATCGAACACCCTTTTAATAATCTCTTGTATAATATTCCAATACAAAGCAAATAAAAAGCTAACCTTATTCTCAGATAAATGCAAATGTTTTATAAAAATTAAATTGAAGAAACTAAGCTACAGTGCAGAAATAAGTTCCAGTTTATTTGGAGAAGTAACATAATGTGTGGGGAAGATAGCTGATTTCCACAGGTTACTTGTGTATTATGCTTAAGCAAACTATACATTCTCTGTTAACAAAAATGTCAGATATTTTTTGCCAAGCTACCATAAAGTGCTGATGCAGCCTCTAATTCTTTAAAATTTATAAATAACTCAAGAGAAACCTTATGACCAAAGAACAATTCTGAATAAAAGTGAATACCATAAAATTCTTTATATTATATCGGATTTCAGGAATTTTGTTTGTTTTACAATCATATTCCACAAATCAATTTGCTTTCAATTTTTTACGGTAAAATAAGCAGCAAGTGAGAGCTCAGCGTGACACACTTATAAACTCTGCCAATTTTCTATGTTCTAGAAATAAATATGTTACAGCTGAGAATAATAAGAGTCACGAAGCTTTCAATTTTCAAGTAAATGGAGGGTGAATAGCTGTGAGGGACTAATAAAAGTGTTAGATAATTTTAAATGTATGTGGATGTGTTTTCACACACAATGCTGGAGGAACTCAGCAGATCAGGCAAAATGAACAACTGACATTTCGGGCCAAGACCCAAGGTCAATATTGACTATTCAGTTCCATCTACAGGTGCTGCCTGATCTGCTGAGTTCCTCCCACACTTTGTGTGTTTTCCTCAAGATTTTCAGCATCAACAGAATCTTTTGTTTCATTTTTTCCCATTTTATGTTAATTTTTAAGATGGCTTTAATCATTTGTGAATACTTATTGTTATTGATTCATATCAGAAAGTTTCATATTCTTTTAACAGTTGGCCACTGATTTTAAATATCACACCAATGACTGTGTTCCTTTGCAACCTACTGAATTAGCAAGAATTAGCTAGATTCCCACACCCTTCAGTCACTAGGTTTCTGCCTCAGGTGAAAGTGCTACCACTAATCTACAGCTGACACATCCAACTGATTTGATTTCACTCTCAATGAACTTATCCTCTGCAGCTGGATCCTCGACTTCCTCATCAGGACACCACAGTCACTATGGATTGGTAATCAGATCTCCTCCTCACTGACAATCAACAAATGCACATCAAAGGCTATATGCTTAGCCCACTGCTCTATTTTACACTCAAGACTGTGCGGCTAGGCACAGTTCAAATGCCCTCTGTAAGTTTACCACGACACCACTGTTGTTGGCAGAACCTCAGATGGCAAACAAGGTGTACAGGAGTGAAATACAGTAGATCAGCTGGTAGAGTGGTGTCACAAAACAACTTCACACTCAACATAACAAGGAACTGATTCTGGACTTCAGGAAGGGGAAGTTGGGAGAGTACACAGCAGTCCTCACTGAGGGGTCAGTGGTGGAAAGGGTGAACAGCTTCAAGTTTGTGGGTCCATCTTGGACCCAACACAAAGATGTAATCATGAAGAAGGAATGCCATGAGTCTCTAATTCATTAGGAGCTGGAGGAGATTTGGCATGTCATCAAAGACTCTTGCACATTCTCGTTGTACATTTCTTTTTACAGATGTATGGCGGAGAGCATTCTGACTGGTTGCTTCAGCCTGGTATAGAACCTCCAAGACACAAGATCACAAGAAGCCGCAGAGAGTTGCAGACTTCAACTAGCTCCATCATGGGCACAAACCTTCTCACCATCAAGGGTAGCTTCAAGAGGCGATGCCTCAGGAAGGTGGCATCTATCATTAAAGACCTATGGGGGAAGAAACCTGCAGACCTACACTCAATATTTTAGGAACAGTTTCGTCCCCTCCACATCAGATTTCCAAATGGTCCATGAACCCAACTTTTGAAGTATCTACTTATTTTTGTAACTTCAGTAATTTTGTCTTGCTCTGTACTGCAGATGCAAAACAAATTTCATGCCGTGTCAGGAATAATAAACGTAATCCTGATTCAAATGTTTGATTTCACCTTTTGTACTAGAGATCTCCAAAAACAATCCAATTTGCTGTTAACTCAGCTTAATAGCCTGCTTCTCCAAAATGTTTAGACCATAAGACATATGAGCAGGACTTGGCCCATCGAGTCTGCTCTGCCATTCAATCATGGTTGATCCTTTTTTTCTCCTCCTCAACCCCAGTTCCCAACCTTCTCCCTATAACCTTTGATGCCATGTCCAATCCAGAACCTACCAATCTCTGCCTTAAATACACCCAACGACCTGGCCTCCACAGCTGCATGTAGTAACAAATTCCACAAATTCGCCACCCTTTGGCTAAAGAAATTTAGCCTCTCTATTTTAAAAGGGCACCCCTCTATCCTGAGGCTGTACCCTCTTGTCCTAGACTCTCCCACCATGGGAAACATCCTTTCCACATCTACTCTGTCTAGGCCTTTCAACATTCGAAAGATTTCAATGAGATCCCTCCCTCATCTTTCTGAATTCCAGTAAGTACAGACCCAGAGCCATCAAGCATTCCTCGTATGATAACCCTTTCATTCCTGAAATCATCCTTGTGAACCCCCTCTGGACTCTCTCCAATGCCAGCATATCTTTTCAAAGATGAGGGGCCCCAAACTGTTCACAATACTCAAGGTGAGGCCTCACCAGTGCCTTATAAAGCCTCAGCATCACATCCTTGCTCTTGTATTCTAGACCTCTTGAAATGAATGCTAACATGGCATTTGCCATCCTCACCACCAACTCAACTTGCAAGTTAACCTTCAGGGTGTTCTGCACAAGGACTCCCAAGTCCCTCTGTATTTTAGATTCCTGGATTTTCTCCCCATTTAGAAAATAATCTGCACATTTATTTCTACAACCAAAGTGCATGACCATGCATTTTCCAACATTGTATTTCATTTGCCACTTTCTTGCCCATTATCCTAATCTGTCCAGGTCCTTCTGCATCTTACCTGTTTCCTGAACACTACCTGCCCCTCTACCAATTTTGTATTATCTGCAAACTTGGCAACAAAGCCATCTATTCCATCATCTAATTCATTGATATACAGCATAAAAAGAAGCGGTCCCAACACCGACCCCTGCAAAACACCACTAATCACTGGCAGCCAACCAGAAAAGGATCCTTGTATTCACACTCGCTACCTCTTACCAATCAGCGAATGCTCTAACCATTTTCGTAACTTTCCTGTAATACCATGAGCTCTTAACATGATACGCAGCCTTGTGTGTGGCACACTGTTAAAGGCGTTCTGAAAATCCAAATATACAACATCCACAGCGACCCCTTTATCTATCCACTTGTAATCTCCTCAAAGAATTCCAAAGGGTTTGTCAGGCAGGATTTTCCCTGAAGGAAACCATGCTGACTTTGTACTATCTTGTCCTGTGTCACCAAGTACGCCATCACCTCATCCTTAACAATTGACTCCAACATCTTCCCAACCAGAGGTCTAGCTAACTGGTTTATAATTTCCTTTCTGTTGCCTTCCTCCTTTCTTAAAGAGTGGAATGAGGTTTGCAATTTTCCAGTCCTCTGGCACCATGCCAGAGTCCAATGATTTTTGAAAGATCATTTCTAATGCTACCACATTCTCTAACGCTACCTCTTTTAGAACCCTAGTGTGCAGTTCATCTGGTCCGGGTGACTTACGTAGCCTTAGGTCTTTCAGCTTTTTGAGCACCTTCTCTCTTGTAATAGTAACTGCACCCACTTCTCTTCCTTCACACACTACAATATCAGGCATACTGCTAATGTCCTCCACAGTGAAGACAGACGCAAAATTCATTTAGTTCAGCAGCCATCTCCTTGTCCCCTGTTATTATTTCTTTTGCCTCATTTTCTAGCGGTCCTCTATCCACTCTCATTTCTCTTTTATTTTTAACATACTTGGAAAAAACTTCTACTATCCACTTCGATATTATTTGTTAGCTACTTTCATATTTCATCTGTTCCCTTCTAATGATTAGTGATAACATGATTAGTGATAAATATCTAAGTGTCACGTTTTCAAACATGAAGATGATTTTTTCTTCGATGTCTATATTCTGTTTAATGCAGTAAATGCATAAGATTACTGCAGTAAAATAAATGTCTTTTGTTTAACCTCTATTGGATGCATTACTTCAAGCAGATTAAAAATGACAAAAGTCCTTTTCTAGATGAAATCACCTTACATGTTACCAATCTACTACCAAATTTAATACCTGAATCATGTAGGAATAGCAGAGTGGACAGTACTCTGACCATGACCACTACAGGAGGTCGTGCCGTCCTCCAAACGAATTTCTATTCAGTGTTTTACATGTTAAATTTTACTTCACGTACAGATTATTGGTAATGCGAGTACTGTGTTATATTAGCGCAGGTTAAATGATACAAGTTGCAGCGCTACAAGACAGATCTACAAATATTGCTCGGCACAGACAATACCTTCAGTTACGAGTACTGGGATAAGCTGTTTAGTGTTGGATTAAAATTGCTTTCAGTAATTGCTCCGATCTTTATTTTCTTTTCCGAAACAACTCTACACTAATTCGGTATCTTCGATGCTTACCGACGAAGCCGCACGCGAGCACCGGGTTTTACCGCTTCTCACGCCTTTTACCTTACACTCCCCTCTTTTGGAAGTATCCAATCCATTGATGTGCAGTAACTCGGGAGAGCCCGGGGGTTAACACTGCGAGAAGGTCCAAAAGACAAAAACATGCAATTACCAACTCACCAAGCGTCTGGACATAAATCAGTTACAAACCATCGACCTTCACTCTTCCTCACCATCGCCAGGGGAATCCAAATTTTTTTTAAAAAGAACACAAGTGGGTTACCGCAGCGGTGCAGAAACAAGGCTCGGAGAAGGGAAGGGGGAACAACGGAAGCTGAACTGTGCGCAGCGTGAGTGTGGATGCGATGAATGCGGATGGTGCGCCGGGTTTGCCTGAGTGAGAGCAGGAGGCGTCTCATTCAAACAGGGGACCAGTCTCCCGGGTACGACAGGCGCCCCCTGGTTCTGCAGCGCTTCCCCGAGTGCATGGTGAGCGGGAGAAAGCAGCCAGGGAGGGAGCTGAATGCACCGCCCAACTCGGCTCAGCAGTCGGCAGCACAAACTGCCCTACGCCTAAAAGGCGGGCTGTATGAAGTTGGGGGAGGGGGTGGTTATTGAGGGTGAGCGCAGAAAATAAACCGTTTCATTATTTTCATCTGATACAAGGACCCCAGGTTAAAAGGCTGACCGACAGGATATTTCACAGGTTACATACCAGTAGCAACTTAAATTGCAGCAACTTCTTGGAGAAAGTACAATATTGAGGCGGGTGGAAATCAGAACGTGAAATGAGCAGCAGGACAGAGAGAGAACCTGGAGAATGACCTTTCACCAGAACTGAACGGGATGTAACAGCTTTTAAAGAGATACAAAGGACAAAGTCCTTTGATTAAGAAGAAGTTGAATTTTAATGATAAAAGTTGACAAAATTCTGTTTAGAGAAGGTGCAAATGGAAACAACGTTCAATATATGGGCAAATTGGATATTGGCTGGGATCTGACGCAATTACGATTGAAAAAGACGTTCAAATGATTTGTCCTCGTTTTTGTTGAGCATGGAGAGAATAGTGTAGTGTAGGAAGCCTGTAATGAAGAAATCCAAGTGGGGAAAGCAAGAAAAATCTCAGGATAATACAGTACTTGTGAACTAAACAAATGATTAGTCTCCTTAATGTGGAGACTAATTTGTAGACAGAAAGCAGAATACATTAAATCAAAATAACCAAGCGGAAATAGTCTATTTTTGTTCTGGAAGGGAATATATTTGATCACATTCAATATTCCATTGTGACCTTGACCTTCACAGCAACTGACTTGGTCTATCATCCACAATTATCTTTCCCCTTGCCATGGAAGGCAGAAGATAATAGAGAAAGTGTTACATCTACTGCACTCCCAGGACAAGCGGCAAGTTTCTGGGGAGATGGAGAAAAAGCAGCTGCTGTGGAGGTATGGCCCCTACAGAATGGAGCTGTTTTTGAATGTGTCAATGAATGCTCTGCCGGTTGATCATTATACAATGATTGGAAAGAATGAGGGAGGATTCTGCAGGGAAAGGGAAGGGATTTAAGCAGAAATAGACTGGTCAAGGATTACATCTGCAGCATGCTACCCCCACACTGGACCCCCTACAATTCGCCTACTGACAGAATAACAGCTGACGCAATAGCCACAGCTCTTCACACCATCCTTACACATCTGGAGAAGAAGGATTCTTATGTGAGAATGCTGTTCTTGTACTACGGTTCAGCATTCAACACCATAATTCCCTCCAGGCTCAACAAGAAGCTCAGAGACTTCGGCCTTCACCCTGCCTTCGGCAGCTGGATCCTGGACTTCCTGTCAGATCGCCAGCAGGTGGTGAGAGTGGGCTCCTTCACCTCTGCCCCTCGGATCCTCAACACAGATGCCCCTCAAGGCTGTCTACTAAGTCCCCTCCTCTACTCTCTGAGTCACCACCCACAGATCCAATCTGCTAATCAAATTTGCTGACAACACTACACTGATTGGCCTAATCTCAAATAATAATGAAGCAGCCTACAGGGAAGAAGTCATCACCCTGACACAGTGGTGTCAAGAAAACAACCTCTCCCTCAATGTGGCAAGAACAAAGGAGCTGATTGTGGGCTACAGGAGGAATGGAGACAGACTAGCCCCTATTGACTTCAATGGATCTGGGGTTGAGAGGGTGAACAGCTTTAAGTTCCTCGGCATAAACATCACTGAGAATCTCGCGTGGTCTGTACATACCGGCTGTGTGGTGAAAAAGGCACAACAGCGCCTCTTTCCCCTCAGATGGTCGAAGAAGTTTGGTATGGGCCCCCAAATCCTAAGAACTTTCCACAGGGGCAAAATTGAGAGCATCCTGACTGGCTGCATCACTGCCTGGTATGGGAACTGTGCTTCCCTCAATCGCAGGACTCTGCAGAGAGTGGTGTGGACAGCCCAGCACATCTGTAGATGTGAACTTCCCACTGTACAGGATATTTACAAAGACAAGTGTGTAAAAAGAGCCCAAAGGATCACTGGGGACCCAAATCACCTCGATCACAAGCTGTTCCAGCTGCTACTGTCCGGGAAACAGTACTGCAGCATAAGACCATAAGACAAAGGAGCAGAAGTCAGCCACTCGGCCCATCGAGTCTGCTCCACCATTTTATCATAAGCTGATCCATTCTCCCATTTAGTCCCACTTCCCCGCCTTCTCACCATAACCCTTGAACCCTTGATGCCCTGGCTACTCAGATACCTATCAATCTCTGCCTTAAATACACCCGATGACTTGGCCTCCACTGCCGCCCGTGGCAACAAATTCCACAGATTCACCACCCTCTGGCTAAAAAAATTTCTTTGCATCTCTGTTCTGAATGGGCACCCTTCAATCCTTAAGTCATGCCCTCTCATACTAGACTCCCTCACCATGGGAAACAATTTTGCCACATCCACTCTGTCCATGTCTTTCAACATTCGAAATGTTTCTATGAGGCCCCCCCACCATTCTTCTAAACTCCAAGGAATACAGTCGAAGAGCGGACAAACGTTCCTCATATGTTAACCCTCTCGTTCCCGGAATCATTCTAGTGAATCTTCTCTGAACCCTCTCCAATGTCAGCACATCCTTTCTTAAATAAGGAGCCCAAAACTGCTCACAGTACTCCAAGTGAGGCCTCACCATCGCCTTATAGAGCCTCAACATCATATCCCTGCTCTTATACTCTATTCCTCTAGAAATGAATGCCAACATTGCATTCGCCTTCTTCACCACTGACTCAACCTGGGGGTTAACCCTAAGGGTATCCTGTACGAGGACTCCCAAGTCCCGTTGTATCTCAGAACTTTGAATTCTCTCCCTATTTAAATAATAGTCTGCCTGTTTATTTCTCCTGCCAAAGTGCATAACCATACACTTTCCAACATTGTACTTCATTTGCCACTTCTCTGCCCATTCTTCCAATCTATCCAAGTCTCTCTGCAGACTCTCTGTTTCCTCAGCACTACCGGCCCCTCCACCTATCTTTGTATCATCAGCAAACTTAGCCACAAAGCCATCTATTCCATAATCCAAATTGTTGATGTACGACGTAAAAAGAAGCGGCCCCAACACGGACCCCTGTGGAACACCACTGGTAACCGGCAGCCAGCCAGAATAGGATCCCTTTATTCCCACTCTCTGTTTCCTGCCAATCAGCCAACGCTCTATCCACGTATGTAACTTTCCCGTAATTCCATGGGCTCTTATCTTGTTAAGCAGCCTCGTGTGGCACCTTGTCAAAGGCCTTCTGAAAATCCAAATATACAACATCCACTGCATCTCCCTTGTCTAGCCTACTTGTAATTTCCTCAAAAAATTGCAATAGGTTTGTCAGGCAGGGTTTTCCTTTAAGGAAACCATGCTGAGTTCTGCCTATCTTGTCATATGCCTCCAGGTACTCCGTAACCTCATCCTTGACAATCGACTCCAACAACTTCCCAACCACTGATGTCAAGCTAACAGGTCTATAATTTCCTTTTTGCTTCCTTGCCCCCTTCTTAAATAACGAAGTGACATTTGCAATCTTCCAGTCCTCCAGAACCATGCCAGAATCTATTAACTTTTGATAGATCATCGCTAATGCCTCTGCAATCTCCACAGCTACTTCCTTCAGAACAAGAGGGTGCATTCCATCTGGTCCAGGAGATTTATCTACCCTTAGACTATTCAGCTTCCTGAGTACTTTCTCTGTTGTAATTGTGACTGCGCACACTTCTCTTCCCTGACACCCTTGAGTGTCCGGTATACTGTTGATGTCTTCCTCAGTGAAGACTGATGCAAAATACTCATTCAGTTCCTCCGTCATCTCCTTATCTCCCATTACAATTCCTCCAGCATCATTTTCTATCGGTCCTATATCTACTCTCACCTGTCTTTTACTCTTTATATACTTGAAAAACCTGTTACTATCCTCTTTGATATTATTTGCTAGCTTCTTTTCATAGTTTACCTTTTCCCTCTTGGTGATCTTCTTAGTTTCCTAAGAGCCAGGACCAATAGGCTTCGGGACAGCTTCTTCCACCAGGCCATCAGACTGCTTAATTCATGCTGACACAACAGTATTTCTGTGTTATATTGACTATCCTGTTGTACATATTATTTATTATTACTATAAATTGCACACTGCACATTTAGAGAGAGATTTTTACTCCTCATGTATATGAAGGATGTAAGCAAATAAAGTCAATTCAATTCAATGTAAAGTAGAATGGATGTGAATGAAGACTTTGTCCTCCACAGTGAATAACTCACAGTTGAGGAAGGTGATATTATTAGAATAGATGAGAGACAGTTTGAGAAACTGAAATGTAATCGAGAAATCTATGGGACGTAGATGGGGTTATATCCTTGGAAATGGAAAAGAGGATTCAGGAAAGCTAGGGAAGAATCCAAGGTGGATCATGAGAAGGCAAGAGTGGAAATTGGAAGATGGCTAATGATATTCCCCTAAATATGCTTCGGTCTAAAAGCATTGCCCAGAGCTTCCACTTGCTTGTCATTTTAATGATCCATTCGATTCTGAACTCTGTACTTTCCCCTCTGCACTTTTTGAATTGGCTCAATTAATCATTATGGAACAGTAGCCAACCCTTTTGTTTGGCAGTTTATAGCCTTAGAGGCTGAAAATTAAGTACAGTTATTTCAGAATTTATTACTGCACTTGCTTTTGCAGACTGCTCTCATTGGTAAAAAAAAAGCACTGTTCTATTTCATACCTTTTCTAATAGTTTGTTTTGATATTCGCTTGGTTTTGCTTTTAATTATCTCCCCTCTAATCTCTCTAGCCTTCCACCCTATTAGAGACCTTCCATTTTGTTTTCTCAACCTCTCTACTAACACTGCTTACTTAAGACTTATTACATTTTTTCAGTTTTAATGAAAACCTTCTATCAGAATGAGAATCAATTTTATTATCACTGACATATGTCTTGAAATTTGTTGTTTTGCAGCGGCAGCAGCATAGTGCAAGACATTAAAATTACTGTTAAGTTACAAAATAGATAGATAGTGCAAAGACGAATAGTGAGGTAGTGTTCGTGGGTAAATGGACTACTTAGAGTTCTGATGGTGAAGGAGAAGAAACTTTTCAGAAAATGTTGAGTGTACGTCTGCAGGCTCCTGTACCTCCTTCCCAATGGTAATAATGCGATGAGGGCATGTTCCAGGTGGTGACATGCTGCTTTCTTGTTTCTCTATCTATAAATGCTGCCTGATCTGTACATCCAATTTTGTAAACATACTGTCAACGAGAGATATGTGACAGCTGGAAATGAATCTGCCATTGTCTGGCATGATGCGTGCAGGCAATATCGGAGCCCAGGTGTGGAGAAACTATAGATCTCCGATGTAGAAATAATGATGAGAGTTTATTCAAAGTAATTGCAAAAGAACATCAGCAGCTCGGCTGAGCAATACTGCGAGAAGTAACATTCTCAAAAGTAGGACCCCAGGATTAGCACTAACCAGGCATCCGCTTAAATAATACAAGTAACATGAAATCCCAAGGTCTATAAAAATAAATGCACAAGCTTTTAAAAGGACCAGGAGACTGCTTTACAAACAGTAAGTCGCTCAGGAAAAACATAAGAATGCTAAACGAATAAGACTCTCATTAAATAACAATTAACCAATTCAGGTGTTCTAAAAACCTCGGAGCCCAATGCTCTCCAGTGCCCCTACAGGTGTGGAGAGCTCATTACATTACCCCCGGCCTATGGCTTGCACTTGATGGCCCAGGGAAACCTAAAAACTCAAGAGAGAGGCATGAGAAACCACAAGAGGGACCTCGAGAAGGAGGCCTGGGAGACCTCGTGAAGAAGGCCTAGGAAACCTTGAGGGGGATCTTGAAAGAGACTTGGGAAACCTTGAGAAGTAGCAAAACTTGGGAACCTGGAAAGAGGCTTGGAAACCCTGAGAGAAACTTGGGAACCCTGAGAGACCAGGGAACTCTGAGAGACCAGGCAACCTTGAGTGGAGTCTGGGAAATTCAAGGGTAACCTCAAGTTAAGCCTGGGAAACTTTGAGAAGCAGAGAGATTGGCGACCTTGAGAAGCGAGAATGTGGAAAGTCCTTGGAGACCTTGGAAGGGCCATGCAAGACTTGGAAAATCTTGACGACCATGTGAACCTTGGACACTTAGGCCAGGAAGCTTGGGCCGGGATGCTTAGGCTGGGAGAAAGCACTGAGACCCAGAAACTTGACCCTTTGAAAACCAGAAACTTGAAACCTAGGGAAGGATCTCACAGTGTTTTACTCTTCACTATTTTCCACAGGCAATTAGGATACAGAAGGCTGTACTCTCAGTTTTAAAGATTGAGACAGCATAGACAGGATCTTCTTATTGCTGAGCTAGCTGGCTGTTTGTAGATCTTTTTAATTTGTTACATGATAGTTAAATTTTCACAGCCTGTGCCATAATTTTCATCGATAGGTTAAATGCATGACAGCTTACTCTTCTTGATAGGGTTACTTTACTTCTGTGTTTGCACACTCCAGCCAGGGATCAGCTTTTGGAACAGGGCGCTTCAGGGCTGCCAACTCAAATTACTGTTTCAGGCGACCTTGTACATTGGAATGTTTGCTACGATTAGCGTCACTCATCAGGACAGACAGATGGGAATTATGTATTGTATAAGGTTAGTTGTTGGCATGTTAGCTTATTTCAATTATTCCCAATAGTGCCCTTCCAAACATTGATTTGACATTTTACATTACTTGCAAGGAACAACATCAGGAAAGGGCAAGTCCTTCCAAAATTTACATTATTGACTTGAATGCTGATTTGTTGAATCAAGTGAACTTTATCGTAAGGTTGCTTGAAGTGCTCAATTGTTATGCAGACCTGAGTCATGGGATTCTGAAGTTGGGAACCTGGTTACTTATGACTTGAAAAGCTTGGATTGGAGACTGGAGAAGCTCGGAACATGGATTTGAGAAACTCAAAATGTAGACTAGAGACATTCAGAACATAAACTTGAGAAACTCAGAACGTGGACTTGAGAATAGATGGCATTCTCACCTAAAGCCAACCGATGTCAAAAGACTGTTGTTAAACCTCCACAGGGTCCGTTACTTGAAGGGGTCCTCCTGTCATGATATGCGCTGGCAATATCAGAACTCAAGAGTGGAGGAATGAGAGAGTCTGATGTAGAGGTGGCAACGACAATTTGTTTGTTCATTGTAATTCCAAAAGAATATCGGTAGCTCAGCTAAGTGACACCGCAAGAAGTAACGTTCTCAAAACTAAGACCCCGTGATTACTGCTAAACAGATGTCCACTTCAATAATAGAAGTGACACAGAATCTGTACATTATGCCAGTAAATTATGAAATGTCCAGGACCAGCCTATTGGCTCAGGGTGTCTGACCCTCTAAGGGAGGAGTTGTAAAGTTTGATAGCCACAGGCAGGAATGACTTCCTATGATGCTCTGTGTTGCATCTCGGTGGAATGAGTCTCTGGCCGAATGTACTCCTGTGCTCACCCAGTACATTATGTAGTGGATGGGAGACATTGTCCAAGATGGCATGCAACTTGGACAGCATCCTCTTTTCAGACACCACTGTGAGAGAGTCCAGTTCCATCCCCACAACATCACTGGCCTTACGAATGAGTTTGTTGATTCTGTTGGTGTCTGCTACCCTCAGCCTGCTGCCCCAGCACACAACAGCAAACATGATCGCACTGGCCACCACAGACTCGTAGAACATCCTCAGCATCGTCCAGCAGATGTTAAAGGACCTTAGTCTCCTCAGGAAATAGAGACGGCTCTGACCCTTCTTGTAGATAGCCTCGGTGTTCTTTGACCAGTCCAGTTTATTGTCAATTCGTATCTCCAGGTATTTGTAATCCTCCACCATGTCTACACTGACCCTCTGGATGGAAACAGGGGTCACCGGTGCCTTAGCTCTCCTCAGATCTACCACCAGCTCCTTAGTCTTTTTCACATTAAGCTGCAGATAATTCTGCTCACACCATGTGACAAAGTTTCCTACCGTAGTCCTGTACTCAGCCTCATCTCCCTTGCTGATGCATCCAACTATGGCAGAGTCATCAGAAAACTTCTGAAGGTGACAAGACTCTGTGCAGTAGTTGAAGTCTGAGGTGTAAGTGGTGAAGAGAAAGGGAGAGAAGACAGTCCCCTGTGGAGCCCCAGTGCTGCTGATCACTCTGTCGGACACACAGTGTTGCAAGCACACGTACTGTGGTCTTCCAGTCAGGTAATCAAGAATCCATGACACCAGGAAAGCATGCACCTGCATCGCTGTCAGCTTCTCCCCCAGCAGTGCAGGGTGGATGGTGTTGAACGCACTGGAGAAGTCAAAAAACATGACCCTCACAGTGCTCGCTGGCTTGTCCAGGTGGGCGTAGACACGGTTCAGCAGGTAGACGATGGCATCCTCAACTCCTAGTCGGGGCTGGTAGGCGAACTGGAGGGGATCTAAGTGTGGCCTGACCATAGGCTGGAGCAGCTCCAGAACAAGTCTGTCCAGGGTCTTCATGATGTGGGAGGTCAATGCCACCGGTCTGTAGTCATTGAGGCCACTGGGGTGCGGCTTCTTCAGCACAGGGAAGAGGCAGGACGTCTTCCACAGCACAGGAA
This sequence comes from Mobula hypostoma, assembly GCF_963921235.1. NCBI lineage: Eukaryota > Metazoa > Chordata > Chondrichthyes > Myliobatiformes > Myliobatidae > Mobula > Mobula hypostoma. The sequence continues at coordinate 133,294,002 of NC_086103.1, read as the reverse complement.
CCCTCTGGAGCCTCAGGCTCAGGTCGAATACATGGCGAAGTACTCCACATAGCTGAGGGGCACAGGCTGTGAGCACCCTGGTACTGATGTCATGCGGTCCTGCAGACTTGCTTGTGTTGAGACGTTTCAGCTGTCTTCTCACCTGTTCAGCTGTGAAGCCCACTGTGGTGGTTTCGTATAGGGAAGGGGTATAGTCATGAGAGCAGGGTGGGGGACTGTGAGGAGGGGTAGGAGGGGAGGGTGGAATTTGTGTTGGTTGGGAGCCGACAACAGATGGCTCATGTGGGGGATGGGCAGGGGCCATAATGTCAAATCTGTTAAAGAACAGGTTAAGTTCGTTGGCCCTGTCCACACTGCCTTCAGCTCCTCTGTTGCTAGTTTCCCAGAACCCAGTGATAGTCCTCATCCCACTTCAGACCTCTCTCATGTTGTTCTGCTGGAGTTTCCAGTCAAGCTTCCTCCTATACCTGTCTTTAGCCTCCCTGATCCTGGCTTTCAGGTCCCTCTGTATTGCCCTCTGCTCCTCCCTATTTCCATCTCTAAACACCCTCTTTTTAACGTTCAGGATGTCCTTACTGTCCTTTGTTACCCATGGTTTGTTATTTGAATAACAAAGGACAGTTCTTGTCGGAACATTGCAGTCCACACAGATCAAATAAGTCATCGATTTCTTCATTGAAACAAGGTTTCTGAATTTAATTCAGTCCACCAGACCTAACTGTTTTACATGAATACTGGCCCAATTTTATTTTATTCTCCTCCATTCCCATCAACTTCCTCAGCTTCTGTCAACCACCTGCAACGATGGCAAGGTAAAGTGGCCACTTAATCTATCAACGGGCACATCTTTGGGACGTGCGAGGAAGAGGAGCACCTGGAGGAAATCCAGATGGTCAAGGAAGAAGTTCAAGTAATGGCATTGCTAGTAGTGGTACAGTTCAGCTCATGACGGCTTGGACTCTCATCCATTAGGCCAAAGCTGGTACACTCGGGAAGTTCCATAAGACCATAAGAAATAAGATGTAGGCCATTTGGCCCATCAAGTCTGCTTCACCATTTTATCATGCCTGATTTATTATACCTCCCAACCCCACTTTCCTGCCTTTTCCCTGTAACCTTTGAGACCCTGACTAATCATGAACCTATCAACGTCCGCTTTCAATATTCAGTGTTTTGGCCTCCACAGCTGTCTGTGGCAATGAATTCCACAGATTCACTACCCTTTGGCTAAAGAAATTTCCTCTAATCTTTGTTCTAAATGGATGTTCCTCTATTCTGAGGTTGTGCCCTAGACTCCTCCACTATAAGAAACATCCTCTCCACATCCACTCAATCTAGGCCTTTCAATATTCAAGAGGTTTCAATGACATCACCCCTTATTCTTCTAAACTCCAGCGAGTATAGGCCCAGGACTATTAAATGCTCCTCGTACATTAACCTTTTCATTCCCAGAATCATTCTTGTGAATCTCCACTGGACTCTCTCCAATACCAGCACATTTATTTTTAGATAAGAGGCTCGAAACTACTTACAATACTCCAATTGTGATCGTATCAGTGATTTATAAAGCCTTAGTATTATGTTCTTGCTTTTATATTCTATCCCTCTTGAAGTAAATGCTAACATTGCATTTGCCTTCCTCACCACCAGTCTGCAAATTAAGCTTCAGAGAATCCTGTATGAGGACCCCAAAGTCCTTTTGCAGCTCAGAATTCTGAGTTTTCTCCGTTTAGAAAATAGTCTATGCCTTTGTTCCTTCTGCCAAAGTACATAGCCATACACTTCCCTCCAATGTATTCCATCTGCCGCTTTGTCCATTCTCCCATTCTGTCTAAGTCCTTCTACAGACTCCCTGCTTTCTCAACACTACCTGCCCCTCCACCCATCTTTGTATCATTCGCAAACTTGGCCACAAATCCATCCATTCTTTCATCAATATCATTGACATATAATGTGAAAAGAAGCAATCCCAACACCGATCCCTGTGGAACACCACCAGTCACTGGGAGTCAATCAGAAAAGGCCCATTTTATTCCTACCCTTTGCTTCCCATCAGCCAGCTAGTCTTCTATCCATGCTAGTTATCTTTTCAGTAATACCATGGGCTCTTGTCTTGTTAAGCAGCTCCATATGTGACACCTGTCAAAGGAGTTCTGAAAATCCAAATATACAACATCCGCTGACTCTCCTTTGTCTACCCCACCTATTATTTCCTTAACGGATTCCAACAGATTTGCCAGCCAAGATTTATCTTTAAGGAAGCTATGTCGTCTTTGGCCAATTTTATCATGTGCTTCCAACTACCCTCGAAACTCATCCTTAATAATAGACTCCAATATCTTCCCAACCACTGAAGTCAGGTTAACTGGACTATAATTTCCTTTCTTCTGCCTCCCTTCTTTCTTAAAGACTGGAATGACATTTACAAATTTCCAGTCCTGTGGAACCATTCCAGCATCTTGTACTTCTTGAAAGATCATTCCTAATGCCTCCACAATCTCTTCAGCCATCTCTTCAGAGTGTAGTCCAATTGGTCCAGGTGACTTATCTCAACTTCCTAAGCACTTCTCCTTTGTAATAGCAACTACACTTACTTCTGCCCCCGACACTCTCGAATTTCTGGCACACCACTAGGGTCTTCCATGGTGAAGACACTGTAGCGTAGTGGTAGCACAGCACTTTACAGTACAGGTGACCCAGGTTCAATTCCTGCTGCTGCAAAGGGTTTCACGTCTCCCCATGACAGTGTGCATTTCCTCCTGGAGCTCTGGCTTCCTCCCATAGTCCAGAGATATACCGGTTAGTAGGTTAATTTTGGTCATTGTAAATTGTCTCGAGATTAGGCTAGGGGTCGTTCGGGGGTTGCTGGGCACATGACTTGAAGGGCCAGAAGGACCTACTCTGTGCTTTATCTCAATCAATGAATTAATAATATACTTATTAAATTCATTCACCATTTCTTGGTTCCCATTTACTACCTCTCCAGTGTCATTTCCCAGCAGTCCGATATCCCCTCTGGCCTTCCTTTTACTATTTATATACCTGAAAGAACTTTTGTTGTCCTCTTTTATATTATTGCCAAGCATACCTTCATATTTTGTTTTTTCTCACTTTCTGACTTTTTAAATTGTTTCTGTTGGTTTTAAAAAACTTCCCAATCCTCTAACATCTGACTAATTTTTGCTATATTTTATGCCCTTTTGTTAGCTTTTATGCTGTCTTTGACCTCCCTTGTCAGCTACGGTTGTGCCTTCTTTGGGATGAATCTTTCCTGTGCCTTTTGAATTGCTCCCAGAAATACCAGCCTTTGCTGTTCTGCTATCATCCTTGCTCGTGTCCCCTTCCGATCAACGTTAGCCAGCTCCTCTCTCACACCTCAGTAATTCCCTTTACTCCACTGTAATAATGATACATCTGACTTTACCTTTTTCACCTCAAACTGCAGGGTGAATTCTAGCATATCATGATCACTGCTTCCTAAGGGTTCCTTTACCCTAAGCCCCTTAATCAAATATGTTTAATTACACAATATCCAATCCAAAACCTTAGTTCCTTAAGGTTGTTATAACTGGTGGTGGTAATGGAGATAAGCTCCCACTACCTATTAAATGCTCCCAATGGCGTGTGCCTCAAATAGCCTTGAAAACCAAATCCAGCCTTCACATGTGGCTTAGCTACGAAGCCTGGCAGAACTCTTTCTAATGATAGGAGAAGGGGCAAAAGCAGGTTACAGGAGCCTTAAAACCAGTCACTTCAGGCAGAAGGAGCTCATCAGCCATGTTTGGCAGCTCATCTCGGAGAAGGAAAACTCTGATCTCAAAGCTTCGCTGCCTTGCGGCTATACCCACTCATGGGGAAAGCTTTGGGAATAAATCCTGAGGGAAAATCCGGAACTGGAATCCCTAAGGCAGTCCTGCGTTGAGTTCAACGCTAACTGGCAACTCCTGTGACGCTGCTGGTACCAAACCGTTTTGGTCTCTGCTGTTCCTTTGGGTTCACCAGACGTGTGGAGAGGAGGGGCTTGCTACATGGGCAACAGCTTACTCACCACACCGTACTGCCCAGGCCTGCATATCTGGATAGGTAAGATACAATATCCATGGTCAACTCTAACCGACGGAGGCCCTCACCTCACCTCACCTCACCCAATTCAGAATTTTCTTTCTCCTAGTGGGCTCAACCACAATCTGCTCTAAAAAATGCATCCTGTATGCATTCTACAAATTATCTCTCTTTGTATCCAGCATAGGCATGATTTTCCCAATCTATCTGCATGTTGAAATCTTCCATGACTGTCGTAACATATTTACATGCCTTTTCTATCTCCTGTTGTAATTTGTATCCTGTTTCCTGGCTACTGTTCAGAAACCTGCATATAACTTTCAACAGGGCCTTTTTATCCTTGCAGTTTCTTAACTCTACCCACAAGCATACTTCATCTTCCAATCCTATGTTGCCTGTTTCTGAAGACCGGATTTTATTTTTCACTAACAGAGCTACGCCACCCCCTCCGTCGACCTGCCTATCCTTTTGATACAATGTGTATCCTTGGATGTGTGATCTTCATTCAGCCACGACTCAGTGATGCCCACATCAAACCTGCCAACGTTTAAATCCACTACAAGATTATCTTATTCCATGTCCTGCCTGCAATCAAATATAACACCTTCATATCCTGTATTCACCACCATTTTCGAGCGGTGTCTTTGCTTATAGGAGCTGGGTTGAACTGGGTGTGGTTTAGTGGTAGTGGAAATGGACAGTGATTCCGGGCATTCACTGCTGCTAGCCATTATTCTGTAATTTCCATCCTTACCAGTCCTTCCCCTTCACTCCATCTCACTTTTCTGGTCCTCGTCAAAGTTTAGTCAAACTTCTAACTACAAGACAACTTCCTCCCCTCATCGCTGATCATGCAAGTAGCAAGGATTCAACTCCATGCACAGCAGGTAGGGTTTTCTCTTCAATCCCTTACAGGGGCCGCAGGTTACTTCACTTTGATTTGGGCAGCCTACTAGAAGGAGGATGGTTCTGAGCCTTTGGCATTCACAGCTGGGCTCAGTCAGAGGTAAGGATAGAAAATGTTCAGACATTTTTCTGCTCCAAGAGGTTCTAGTTTATTTTCATTATGTTCCTGATCTGCCTTCCGCTGCAGACATGACTTGCATTGCTCTCATATTTTTTAATTAATTCACCTTTAATGAGTTAATTCAATGTTTATCTTATAAAATTGCTTATGTTTTCTGTAATTCCACAATTAGTTTTGAACTTCAGTTTGGAAGATATGGATAATTCTTAATATGATATTAAACTTTAACACACTCTTCAACCCTGCGGTTATGAGGGACTTTCTTAGATTTTGTATCCACTAACATGGACCCAAAGGACCTGTATAGAATAAGTGAGGGATAAATGATAAATGATCCTGTTTCAAATTTGACCAACCAATATCATTTTTTTCCCCTGCAAACAGTTACAGTGACAATGATGAGATGGTTGTGGGAGGCAGTGTGACGCTTTGCATTGGGATTTCAGCTCATTCTGTGATCAGTTTTTTCAATGCTCAGGGAAAACAGAGCCACATGCTTATTCTTGAAGGAATTTCACCTTTCTGGGGCCAAGTTTTCTTCCTCACTGCCAGTGATCTGATGGAGTAGATTAACAGCCCATTATAGAACTTGGTTGGTCTTCATACCAGTAATTTACATAACATGAAAGACAGGATTTTATTTGTATTAATGATAGTCGTTTGGTGGTTCAACACATACATGCTTCATCATGTGTCACTAACACATACACCAGGATTATTCCAAACCGAAACAACCTGCTGGAGGATCTCACTGTGTTGAGCAGCATCTGTGAAAGGGAAAGGAATTGCTGTCGTTTTGGGTCAAAACCTTGCATGAGAGGGTCCAGAGAAAGTTCACAAGAACAATGCTGGGAATGAAAGGGTTAACATATGAGGAGAGTTTGGTGACTCTGGGCCCATTCTCTTGAGAGTTTAGAAGAATGAGGGGGGAGGATCTCAATGAGACCTATCAAATATTGAAAGGCCTAGATAGAGTGGACATGGAGAGGATGTTTCCTGTAGTCAGGGAGCCTAGGATGCAGCCTCAGAATAGAAGGACGTATCATTAGAAGAGAAATGAAGAGGAATTTCTTTAAGCAGAAAGTGGTGAATCTGTGGAATTCGTTGCCACAGATGGCTGTAGAGCCCAAAATTATTGCGTATATTTAAACCAGAAGTTGATAAATTCTTGATTAATAATCATGTCGAAGGAAGAAGGCAGGTGAATGGGGTTAGGAAGGATAACAAAAATTGGCCATATGGATAAATGCCATTACCAATTTAGATTCTTATAAATTGAAAGGAATGTTGGCTCAGCTGTAGATTGGACAGTGATTGAGTCCGTCAACGTTGAAGGGAAGTTTGATCCCTGACTGATATTTGCTGATGTTCCTTATGCTTTAAACATTATGCTCTGTTTGATTGACAATATGGAATTGAAGATTTTCAGAGAAGCCTCACGCTGATGGAAGAGCAATGAAAGTTTCAGTTACAAGTGTTGATCCTCTGGTAAAGTAACAGAACAGAGTCTTGTACAGATGCCAGATTTGGAAAAGGGAGCTTGCAACAAGGGACAGGCCAAAGGAAAATCTGCAGATGCTGGAAATCCAAGCAGCACAAACAAAATGCTGGAGGAACTCACAAGCAAGGCAGCATCTATGGAAAAGAGAAAATAGTTGACGTTTTGGGCTGAGACCCTTTATCAGGACTGGAGAAAAAAGATGAGAAGTCGGATTAAGAAGGTGGGGGAGGGGAGAAGTAAAGATCTGGGAAGACGATTGGTGAAAGAAATAAAGCTTTGGAGAAGAGGGAATCTGATAGGAGAGGACAGAAGGCCATGGAAGAAGGGGAAAGGGGAGGAGCACCAGAGGGAAGTGATGAGAAGGTAAGGAGATAAGGTGAGAAAGGGAAATAAGAATGGGGCATGGTGAAGGAGAGGGGGGCAATTATTGGAAGTTCGAAAAATTGATGTTCATGTCATCAGGTTGGAGGCTACCCAGACAAAATTTAAGATGTTGATCCCCTAACCTGAGTGTGACCTCATCACAGCAGTAGAGGAGGCCATGGGCTGACATGTTGGAATGGGAATGGGAAATGGAATTAAAAAATATGGCCACTGGGACATCCCGCTTTTCCTGGCAGATGGAGTGTGGGTGCTTGGCAAAGATGTCTCCCAATCTACATTGGGTCTCATCGGCATACAGGAGGCCACACTGGGAGCACCGGATACAGTAGATGACCCCAAAAGACTCACAGGTGAAGTGTCGCCTCACCTGGGAGGAACGTCTGGGGCCCTGAATGGTAGTGAGGGAGGTGGTGTAGGGGCAGCTGTAGCACTTGTTCCACTTGCAAGGATAAGTGCTGGGAGTGAGATCAGTGGGAGGGACGAATGGACAAGGGAGTCGCATAGGGAGTAATCCCTGTGGAAAACAGAAAGTTGGGGGGGGGTGCGGAACAGATGTGCTTGGTAGTGGGATCCCTTTGGAGATGGCAGAAGTTTTATGGAGAATTACATGTCGGACATGGAGGCTGAGGTGGTAGGTGAGGATGAGGTACCCAATCACTGGTGAGGTGGCAGGAAGATCGGGTGAGAGCAGATGTGCATGAAATGGAAGAGGGCAGCATTGATGTTGGAGGAAGGGAAGTCCCTTTTTTTTTAAAGAAGGACATCTCATTTGTTCTGGAATGAAAAACCTCATCCTGAGAGCAGATGAGGAAGAGACGGAGGAATTGAGAGAAGGGGATGGCATTTTTACAAGTAGCAGGGTGGGAAAGGGTACAGTCCAGGCAGCTGTGGGAGTCAGTGGGTTTATAAAAGTTATCAGGAGTTAAGCTGTCTCCAGAGATAGACAGAGAGATCAAGAAAGGGGAGGGAGGTGTTAAAAATAGACTAGGTAAATTTGAGGGTAAGGTGGAAGTTCGAGGCAAAGTTGATAAAGTCAGTGAGCTTGGTGTGGGCTCAGGAAGCAGCACCAATGCAGTCGTCGATGTAGCTTTAGAAAGCTTGGGAAGTAATACCTGGATACGCTTGGAAAACAGACTGTTCCATGCACTGTTCACCAACAAACCTGCAGATAAGAGGGTGCTGTAGTAGTCTGGCAGACTGACCTCTACCTTGCTGAGGCCAGGCGACAACTGTCAGAGTCCTGATAAGTCCTGACAAAGGGTCTTGGCCCGAAACGTTGACTGTTTGAGTCCTGATGAAGGGTCTCGGCCCGAAACGTTGACTGTTCGTTTCCAAGGATGCTGCCTGACCTTCTGAGTTCCTCCAGCGTGTTGTGCGTGACAACTGTCAGACACCTCCTCTTACCTATCCCTCGAACAGGACCCCACTACGGAGCACCAGGCCATTGTCTCCCAAACGATTACTGACCTTATTAACTCTGGGGATCTCCCATCCTTGCCAATAACCTCATAGATCCCTCTTGTTCCTATCCCCTCCCTAAGATCCACAAACTGCCTGTCCAGGTAGATCAATTGTTTCTGCTTGTTCCTGCCCCACCAAACTTATATCTGTATACCCTGACTCAGTTTTATCCCCCTGGTTCAGTCCCTTCCTACCTACATCTGTGACACTTCACACACTCCTGATCTTTTCAATGATTTCAAGTTCCCTGGCCCTGATCATCCTAATTTCACTATGGATGTCTAGTCTCTATACACATCCATCCCCTTATCAGAAAGGCCTCAAAGCTCTCCATTTCTTTCTGGACACCAGACCCAACTAGTTCCTCTGCACCACCATTCTCGTCCATCTGGCGAGCTGGTCCTCTCTCTCAATGATTTCTGTTGCCTCCTCCCACTTCCTTCAAATAAAAGGTGTAGTTATGGCTACTCACATGGGTCCTAGCTATGGCTGCCTTTTTGTCAGCTACTAGGAACAGTCAATGTTCCAAGTCTACACTGGTACCACTCCCCAACTTTTCCTAAGTTACATCAATGATTGCTTGGTGCTACTTCCTGCACCCACGTGGACCTCGTTGACTTCATCAAGTTCCACCCCGCCCACAAATTTACCTGGTCCATTTCCAACACCTCCATCCCACTCTCGATATCTCTGTCTCTGTCTCTGGAGACAGCTTACTTATTAATATCTTTTATAAACCCACAGACTCACAGATACCTGGACTATACCTATTCATACCCTGTTACAGTCGGCCCTCCTTATCCGTGGGGGATTGGTTCCGTGAACCCCCCCCCCGCGGATACCAAAAAACGCGGATGCTCAAGTCCCTTATTTAATGTGCCTCAGTGCGGGTGGACTTTAGGACCCGGGGGAGCTCAGGACCCGCCGCCCGTGGCTGCTGCTGAATTCGCAGTGTTTCTGTTCCGTTGATGGAAAATGATCACGATTGAAAATGAAGTGGAAATAATAAAGCGATCGGAAAGAGGTGAAACATCATCGGTCATTGGAAAAGCGTTAGGCTACAGTCAGTCAATGATCGGAACAATTTTAAAGGATAAAGTGAGAATAATGGAGCATGTGAAAGGCCCTGCCCTGATGAAAGCTACAATTATCATTAAACAACGCAGTGGTTTAATTATTGAAATAAAATACGTTTCGTAAGTGTTTTATATGCATAAAAAGGTAAAATATATACTATATACTAAGACAAACATTTGACTAACTGACGCTAAATAATACCAGATGTACCTGTTCTGACTTACGTACAAATCCGACTTAAAGACAGACTCAGGAACGGAACTCGTCCATTTCCAACACCTCCATCCCATTTCTAAATTTGAGGGTGGGGTGGAAGTTGGAGGCAAACTTGATGAAGTCAACGAGGTCCACATGGGTGCAGGAAGTAGCACCAAGCAGTCATCGATGTATCATAGGAAAAGTTGGGGAGTGGTACCAGTGTAGGCTTGGAACATTGACTGTTCCAAGTAGCCGACAAAAAGGCAGCCATAGCTGGGACCCATGTGAGTGCCTTACTTTAAATCATCTCTAGATTACTTATAATACCTAATACAATGTAAATGCTATGTAGATAATTGTTATACTGTACTGTTTAGGGAATAATGACAAGAAAAGAAAATCTGTACATGCTGAAACAACGAGTGCTGGAGAGAGAACTTCGGGTTTTCCCGATTCGCGGTTGGTTGAATCCGCGCATGCGGAGGGCCAACTGTACTTGTAAAAACGCCATCCCCTTCTCTCAATTCTTCCATCTCGGCCGCATTTGCTCTCGGGATGAGGCTTTTCATTCCAGAAATGCTATATCTTGTCCATTGCTTCTTGCAGAGGCTATATGTAAGAGAATTGCCCAGATCTCCTCTCCACTTCCTTTTCCACTGCTGTTTTCAGAACTTGTCCTGTTCAGCATATTTCCGAATATTCTTGTATTTCTAATGGAATGCTTAGTAATTTGCTAAACACATCTGACTTCAGGACACAATAAAACAAATAAAGTTGGCAAACATATTCTGCAGTTTAAATAACTTTAGAACTGGCACTGGGAAATGCAAAGATAATGTTCATTAATTTCTTGTGTTTCTCTAATTGTGTTTTTTTCCGGTAGCCAAGGTTCCACTGATTGGCTCTTAGTGGTAAAATGAAGGCCAATTTCTGAACAATAATGCCCCAAAAATGGGTGGCAGCAGATCGAACTCTTCTCAAGATGTGTTTGTTGAATATTGTTGTAGAGATGAGCATCAGTGGGCTGATTTTCATTAATTAGAACATTTAAAATACATCTAAGTTATCTGATGCTTCAGCTGCCTTTGTCACACAGGATATTTAGTTGTATGCAGCGACACCTAGTGGGAACTTAACAATGTAGCACTCAACCAGCTAAACTTCTATCGTTTAAACACAGAACACACTAAAAAGAATTTTTCTTCACTTTTTGGGAAGGACAAGCTCTACCGAGTAAAAATAAGTGAAATTCTCTTAGATGGGAGATAAAATGATAAATCTTACATACACTTGAAGGAAGAAGGTCATTGAAAGAGTTTTGAGTTAAATCAGTAACCGATGAATTTACTGCCAATGTTGTGGTTAAGTTACAACAAAAAAAAGAGACTCAGGATCAGAAATAATAGGAATGGAAAAGACTTTAGAAAAAAAAAACACACAATTTTGAAGTTAGAGTTCAGAGAACAGAATACTGACAATGGTTATTTAATTAATTTCGGGTAAAATTATGGAATCAGAATCAGGCTTATTATCACAGTTTTATATGACATGAACTTTATTGTTTTGCAGCAGCAGTACAATGCAAACATATAAAATTAATATAAATTACAAATTAAATAAATAATGTTGAAAAAGAAAGGAATGACCTGGTAGTGTTCACTGACCATTCAGAAATCTGATGGCAGAGGGGAAGAAGACGTTCCTAAATTGTTGTATGTGGTTCTTCAGGCTCCTGTACCTCCTTCCTGTTGGTAGTGATGAGAAGAGGGCACGTCGCAGATAGTGAAGGTCCTTAGTGATGGATGCCGCCTTCCTGAGGCACCACATCCTAAGGAAGTCTTCAATTATAAGAGAGTGTTGTGTGTGTGTGATGGAGATAGCTGACTCTTCATCCTTCTGCAGCCTCTTGCCATCCTGTGCATTGAGGACTCCTTACTGAGTTATGACGCAACCAGTCAGAATGATTTTCACTATATATCCAAAGAAATTTTAAAGTATCTTAGGTGACATATCAAATCTCTTCAAACTCCTAGAGAAGTTATTATGGTGATGTAACATATTCAGAAACATAGTAACATAGAAAATCCACAAAGCTATGCTGAACATGTCCTTACCTTAGAACTACCTAGGCTTACCCCTAGCCCTCTATTTTTCTGAGCTCCATGTATCCATCCAGGAGTCTCTTAAAAGACCCTATCGTTTCCGCCTCCACCACCGTCGCTGGCAGCCATTCTACGCACTCACCACTCTCTGCATAAAAAAACTTACCCCTGACATCTCCTCTGTACCTACTTCCAAGCACCTTAAAATTATACCCTCCTGTGCGAGCCATTTCAGCCCTGGGAAAAAGCCTCTGACTATCCACACGATCAATGCCTCTCATTATCTTGTACACCTCTATCAGGTCACCTCTCATCCTCCATTGCTCAAAGGAGAAAAGGCTGAGTTCACTCAACCTACTCTCATAAGGCATGCTCCCCAATCCAGGCAACGTCCTTGTAAATCTCCTCTGCACCCTTTCTATGGCTTCCACATCCTTCCTGTAGTGAGGCAACCAGAACTGAGCACTGTACTCCAAGTGGGGTCTTACCATGGTCCTATATAGCGGCAACATTACCTCTTGGCTCTTAAACTCAATTCCATGATTGATGAAGGCCAATGCTCCGTATGCCTTCTTAACTAGAGTCAACCTGCGTAGCAGCTTTGAGTGTCCTATGGTCTCGGACCCCAAGATCCCTCTGGTCCTCCACACTGCCAAGAGTCTTGTCATTAATGCTATATTCTGCCATCATATTTGACCTACCAAAATGAACCACCTCACACTTATCTGGGTTGAACTCCCATCTGCCACTTCTCAGCCCAGTTCTGCATCCTATCAATGTCCCGCTGTAACCTCTGACAGCCTTCCACACTATCCACAACACCCCCAACCTCTGTGTCATCAGCAAATTTACTAACCCATCCCTCCACTTCCTCATCCAGGGTCATTTATAAAAATCAGAAAGAGTAGGAGTCCCAGAACAGATCGCTGATGCACACCATTGGTCACCGGCCTCCGTGCAGAATACGACTCGTCTACAACCACTCTTTGCCTTCCGTGGGCATGCCAGTTCTGGATTCATAAAGCAATGTCCCCTTGGATCCCACGCCTCCTTACTTTCTCAATAAGCCTTGCATGGGGTACCTTATCAAGTGCCTTGCTAAAATCCATATACATCTATGGGTCTACCCACATGAATGTGTTTAGTCACATCCTCAAAAAATTCAATCAGGCTCGTAAGGCATGACCTGACTTTGAACAAACCTATGCTATTACATTATTTCTCTCCAAATGTTCATAAATCCTGCCTCTCAGGATCTTCTCCATCAACTTACTAACTTCTGAAGTAGGATGAATTACAGAAGAACGGGTAACTCTCCAATGTTCATAAATTCTGCCTCTCAGGATCTCCTCCATCAACTTACTATCTACTGAAGTAAGATGAATTACAGAAGAACAGGTAAAATAAGGTGGAGAAGATCCCAGGGTCTGACAAGGTATCTCCCCAGATCTCATGGAACTAGTGCAGAAATTGCAGTGGTTCTGACAGAAATATATATATATTTGTTAGGTAGGGCGTGATTAGAGATAGTCAAAATGGCTTTGTGTGTGGTCGGTTGTGTTCTTCAAGGTTCCCAGCAAAGCAGATGAAGGAAAGGCAGTTTTCTACATGGACTTCAGTAAAGTCTTTGTCAAGGTCTTGCATGGGAGTCTGATCAGTCACTTGGCATTCAGGATGAGATAGTAAATTGGATTTGACACTGACATTGTGGGAGAAGACTGAGAGTGGTAGTAGATTGTTGCTTCTTTTGTAATTAGTGGTGTGCCACAGGGACCGGTGATGGGTCTGCTGCTTGTCATCTATGTCAATGATCTGGATGATAGTGTGATAAACTGGATCAGAAAAATTGACCTCAAACATTTTTTCTATAGTTTTACCTTCCAACATTTTCAGCTATTTCTATTTTTAATGCACAAGTGTAGAGATAATGAAAGCAAAAGGTTTATTGTGAAAAGATAATTAAGGTGTAAAATGTTGTGGAGGTAGGGAAAAGGGTCTTAGTGATAGACAAATCAAACGGAATTCCAAGATTATAAACAGCCTGCAGTAAAATGGAAATGACAAGAGTCATAACCTCTCTACAGAAGTTTTGTAGCAAAATTTAAATACAGTGGTTTTGGTTATGTTTAGCTTTATAAAGTCTTGGCTCAAATGAGACTCAAGATCTGATGAAACAGGAGGTGGAGCTGATATAATCAGTGTATATTTGAAACTTTTCTCTTATGTCTCAGCAGTAGTATTGTATCTTTTCCAAGCAACACTCATGGACTAGTTGTAGTACCCTCATGTAGACAATAGTCTTGAGAGTTTCAGTCCCACTTTATTTCACTGTATTATCAGTCTTCGACCTTTCAGTCTGAATATTCTCAGGATGTATTGCCTATACACCAAACTGACAGCATGTCCTCCTCCTGCAATCTGTACTACCAGGAAGAACAAGAACAGCAACATCTCCCAGGTGTTACATTACTTCCAACAATCCTGCAACATTACTAGGTTAAAATCCTGGAATATCTTGCTTGATTTAATCTTTAGGGGGTGCCACATGCACAAAATACCACTACTACCTATGATTCAGGACTACTGGAAATGGGCGTTATAAACAGACAAGGCAACATTATACATAAGCCACTATGTCTTTTTTATATTGCAAAGCACCTTCAGCTCATTTAATTACCTGAGAAACAAGCTCTCATATTCACTCTCTGTCCAAGAAGTAGGTGAAAGAAAACTCCAGAATAATTATCAGATTTAGACCTTGTTTACTAATCATTGTTGATGAAGAGTTATTTGTCATCTCCAAAAAGAAGAGCTCTTGGTCATCTTGTTTGTAACTTGGCTGGCATGTTGGGAAAAATTAGCTTTGAACTACAGTATAGTACAGGCCTTTGGCCCACAATTCCCTGAACAGTCCACTGTCCCATTAAGGTGGCACCATCATCCCAGTACTGAAGAGAGGAACAGTAAACTACCTCAAGGACTACTGTCCAATGGCACTGACCTCAACAATAATGAAGTACTTTGAGTGGTTGGTTATGGATCACATTAAATCCCATCTCCCTGCTACATTGGACCTTTTCCAGTTTGCTTATCACCCAAATCTGTCCCCTGATGATGCCACTCCGCTCCAACCCGTCCCACCTGGAAGATGGTGCCACGTATTTATTATTGGGATACAGCGCAGAATAGGCTGTTCCAGCCCTTCCAGCCACTTTGTCCAACAATCCCCAATCTAACGCTAGCTTAATCATGGGACAGTTTACAATAATAATTTAACCTACCAACCGGTATGTTTTCCGACTGTGGGAGGAAACCACATGGTCATGGAGAGAATGTACAAACTCCTATCGGGGGGCGGTGGGAAGCACTACACTACCAGGCCAGGATGCCTTTTATTGATTTCACCTGGTATTTAATACAATCACCCCTCAGAAGCTGGTGGGTAAACTGTCCTCATTGGGTCTCAACACCTCTCTCTGAATTGGATACTGGACTTCTTGGCAGAAAGGCCACAATCATACTGTGTTGGCGGAAACATCTCTAGCTCTGTCACGCTGAGCACCAGTGCTCCCCAGGGCTGCATGCAGTTCACTCCGTTGATGAACAACTGTACTGCTAGATCCAGTTCAAATTGAATCATCAAGCTTGCTGATGACACAACAGCGGTTGTCCTCATCAATGATGAGAAGACATACAGACAACAGGCAGAGCAGCTGGTAGAATGGTGCAAGCACAACAACTTGAGTCTCAATGTGGACAAGACCCAAGAGATTTATGTGGACTTTTCGGAAGGTACATGCTGACCACTCCTCACTGCACATACACAGCTCATCCGTGGAAACTTAGGAGTACCAAGTTTCTGGGAGTACACATAATGGTCCCACAACATTACCTCTTTGGTTAAGAAAGCACAGCAGCATCTCCACTTCCTAAGGAGATTCAGGTGAGTAAGGCCCCCCCCCCCAACCCCAATATTAATCAATTTTTTTTTTTTACAGGAGCACCATTGAGAGCATCCTGACCAGCTGCATCACTGTCTGGTACAGAAACTGCAAGGCATCTGAGCACAAGTCTACAAAGGATTGCGAGGACCGTTGAGAGGATCACTGGGGTCTCTGTCCCACCCATCAGATATTTATCAGGAACACAGCATATGCAGGACCCTTAGCTTTGTCAATGATCCCTCCTATCTGTCCTTCAATCTCTCTGACCACCCCCCCGCTCCCCCAATCAGGCAGCATTAGGACTAGAACCGTCAGGATGGGAAACAGCTGCTTCCCCTGGGCTGTAAGACTACTGAACTTCCTGCCACCTCCCAGGAATCATCATGCGTGAAGTGCCAGTAGCATTATACTGTTTACTTTTTAACTTGTGTTGTAAGTGCACCTTATTATTTATTAATTTACTAGTGGTAATATTACTTTTGAGTTATGTGTGTGAGTTACATGTACTTGGTCTGGAGGAATGCTGTTTAATTTGACAGTATACATGCGTCTGGCTGAATATAAACTGAACTTCAACTTGATGTTGCAGTGACCTTATAACCCACTCTGTGATCGATCTATCTCCTTCCTCCTACCATTTTTCTATTATCTGTGTGCCTATCTAAGAGTTTCTAAATAACCCCAATGTATCTGCCTCTACCATCATCACTGGCAGGGTGTTCCCCATATCCACCACTTTCAGTGTTAAAAAACCTACCTCTGACATCCCCCTATACTTTCCTCCAATCACTATCAAAGCAAACAAGATCGGTAAATGTGATACACCTTAGTGTGTCAAAGGTCTAACAAATATAGAGCCATCTTTGGGACAAAGTGATTCTGGTAATTTCAGTCATTGCAATTTAGCTCAGTTGGAGAAATTACCACTTGCCTATTTTGCAAATCTTTTGGGGCTAAAATACTGAATTTCCAGTGGCTGTTACGACAGCTCATTCTGCAATGCAGCAAAAGCAAGGGCAAACAAAGGCATTTTGTACGAGAAAGAATATTTGCGGGCTATTAAACGTAATGGATGATTAAGAGCAATCAAATACCAACTGTCCTTAGTCATACCCAGGAAAAGCATTACTTTGCCACTTGATAAAAAAAACATAAATTTCGTGCAATCAGAATGCCATAAAGTCAAAAATATATAAAATAAAGTCTAGAGCAAAAGATAATATTTATATTATACTTTTCTTAACATCCAATGATGTACTTTTGAAATTGTAGTCATAGTGAAATGTAAATGATTGCAACACACACAGAAACAAAGGGACAACGGCCAGTGTGGCACAATAAGACACCAAATAGTGCTCCAGTGACCCGGTTCAATCAGGACTTTGGAAGTTATTAATGTGAAGTTTGTACATTCTCCCATTAATTCTGTGGGCTTACAAGTTTCTTTCCATACCACTTAAACATTATAAACCATTCATCCCTATTTCAATCACATAGTTATAAGTAACTAACCTGCTGCAGGCATAAATATTAACGGTAGGGTGTACAAGTTTTTTTAACAAAATCAATTGCTTTATTAAAATATTATAATATAGCACAGAAAAAAACGAGATGAGCAGAATCAAGATACTTCGTCAAACCAAATTCTCCTCTCAAGCAAACTAAATAATGTTAAAGCACTGATGCAAATAATGGAACTAAGAAAAAACAGAACTTTATTAGATCCACTAGCAAAATGAGATCCAGGCTCTGGATGAAAACATTTAAGGAATTAGATGTCATTGAGATTTTACTTAATCATTCCATTGGGAGGAAATGGATAAAGAGGTGGTATGTGGATTGAGTACAATGTTCATCAAATAATTACAATGAGATGATTTTCAACTGTCATTGGCACAGTGGATTCACTATCTATTCTCTACCCAAAACATGTAGGCCAATAAGGAAAATGCATCATAAAACACACATTGTTAACAACATGTGATACTGTGAATTAATTGCAAGAGTTCTCAGTGCAAAAAAATCTTTCTCTTTTTTTACAGCCAATAATAAAGATATTCATTTTTTAAAATGATGAAAGGACTCATTTCAAGATAAATAGAACCGCATAAGTTTTGTTCTCAAAGGCAGGAAATTGAGATCTGAGACAATAACGATCTTGCAACTCCTCAAATCTGTTCGAGCAGGTGTCCAAACTACAGGTCTTGTGGAGGTTCTGCTTCTGATTTCAAACCACCTCAGGGTTGCTTCACAGGAAAAGCCACTGATTAACGTTTCTTCCAAGTGAACTTCCTGCGCGCTCCCTCCTGACCAGGCTTCTTCCGCTCTCTCACACGAGGATCAGGAGTCAACAAGCCAGCTGCAAGAAGTTGAAATGAATGTGAATGCAAAAGGTTAACTTTTAACTTACAAAATTACACTTAAAATGTTGTAGCTGGAGGTAAAACTATAATGTTCATTGGTTCAATTATAGTTATATTCTTAAATTAGTTATAAATTTGAATTCTTGACGACAAAACAATTCTCCATAAGAAATTATTTCAATTATATATCAGTTGATACCAAAGCCAGGACTAAAATTTGCACCATATATAAGTTAATTCCTTTGTTTAAAAGCACAGAGTCATGTTGGTGGCAAAATAATTTATCTCCATGTCAGGAATAAGCTTTTATATTTTTTGTCAAATGGAGCTCCAACAATACAGCTTGTTTAGTATTTATGATATAAATAATTTGGCAAGCTCTATGGCAATATTTGCTTGAAACAGGTTACCATTATTTAAACAGCAATGCAATGCACCTTCAAACTTTAGATGCTACCAATAGAATCAGAAAAAAAGATAATAAAGAAATTGAAACTGATATTGGTTCGTGGTTGTTCATTTCTTTTCTTCAAGCTCTCACTTTACTCAACAAAGTAAATATAGATATACCTGTCCAAAGAACACAGGATAAAGGAATCCTGCAGTGAAACACCTGTACTTTCCTGCTGGAGATTTAAAATTTGACCTTGATCTGAAAGGTGAAACTGAGTTATAAATTATTTTTGATGTTAAGCTGATATTCCAGTACCTTGCCTCATTGATTCCATTTCTTTCTCTGTGACGAAACTAAGAAGAGCCCTTGACGTAGCCAAACGAATAGCTCCTGCTTGTGAGGATACCCCACCTGCGTGTACTGTGCAGTCCATATCATGCATCCCTAATCGGTCCAGGTACTGGAAAGGGAACATCAGCTGTTCTCTGAGAATTCACAGGAGAAAAAACAGTTTTCTTGCAACGTTATTCTTGGTGATACAGGTGTTACAATGTGGTGCAAATGGTCAAAATGTGCAAAAATGCTCTGTGTAGATGTGCTCATTGATGGGGAGGGTTTTATCTGTGATTAACTGGGCCACATACATTACTTTCTGTAGGATTCTCAGTGACACAGCCAGTCAATACACTCTCCACTAAACATCTATAAAAACTTGTTTTAGATGTCATACCAAATCTTCACAACCTTCTAAGGAAGTAGAGGTGTGCTGTGTGTGCCTTTAGTATAATTGCACTTAGGGCTGGGTCCAGCACAGATCCTCTGAACTGATAACACCAAGGAATTTAAAGTTGCTTACCCTCCCCACCTCTGAGCCCCTGAAGGATCTCCAGTTTCCTCCTTCTGAAGTCAATAATCAGCTAATGGGCTTGTTGACATTGAGTGAGAGGTTGCTGTGACACCACAAAGCCAGATTTTCAATCTCCCTGCTGATTCATCACCACCCTTGTTTGATCTGGCCTACAACAGTAGTGTCATCAGCAAACCTAAATATGGCATTGGAACTCTGCTTAACCACACTGCCATAAGTAAAGCAAATAGAGCAGGGGGCTAAACACACAGCTTTGCATCGCAAGGAAGGTGACTTTTAAAATGTGAATGGTGCACACACTAGATGTATGGAGCGTAAGGTCCCCTGTAGCACAGATTATAGTAATTTAGCTGTTCTCAAAACTGTACATCTAACATACAATACTTTCCAGGTAATATACTATTAACTGAAAGCTTGAATGCCATCTTTCAAGCTTAAAAAAATGTGAGTCAGAGGACTTAAGCAATGAATATCTTTTTTTTTGTTTTGTTATGATTGTTTTGATTATCCTGTGATTTAACACTATGGAATAATATCCTTGTGGTTGAGTGCTGAAGAAAAGATGCTCATGTTTCATCCATGAATGAATAGTTGTGGGAACATATAATTCCAAGCTGGATTTCTTGGGGAAGACTAAAAGACTCTTGGATATTTCGGGGTAAATCTCATTTCTTCAGTATTCTTCAAACATTAACAAAAGATGGACTAAGAATTAGTTCCTTATCCCATGAACCACACCTCTTGGCATCTGAAGTCTTAAGCTGTTTTCAGTAACAAATGCACTTAAATCTATTTTTCATCACACAGAGCGTAAAATAATTTATATAGATTGAAAATATGTGAGAAAGTACAGAGAATTTTAAATCATTATATTTCACTCAGTAATATAATTACGAACCAAGCAATTTTTAAGTTAGTAAATGCAGTGATAAAAGTAGTCTAACTGGCAATAATCCAGATTTATTTTCCTGTGCTACTGTACACCTAAAATAAATCTATTGCATTTTATTGATTGAAAATTATTAATTGTAACCAAAATGGTTTACACTTAAAAATAACACCACAAGACTAGTTGAGCCCCTGCCTCACTGTGCCAAAGACCAGGGTTCAAACCCAACATGGGTGCTGTCTTTGTAGTATTTGTACATTTTCCCTGTGACCACATGGGTTTCCTTCCACATCCCAAACCCCTGCAGGTTGATAGGTTAATTCACCATTGTAAATTGTTCCTAGTATACAGATGAGTATAGAAACTAAAAGATAGTCTAAAATGAGTAGTTGAAGGGTGGCCTTGGTGGGTTTCTGCACTTAAACTGACTCTAAACCACATGCTTTGAATTTTTCAAATCTTTTTATTCAACTTCATCCATGTAAGATTTACAATTTTGACTAACTCTTCAATTCTTCAGATTTGCAGAAGGATGTATTTGCATAATTCTATTTCAAAACAATAAGATGATTACCTTTCTTGTAGTGATGGAAAATACTGCAAGTAATCCATCCCATTCACTGTTATTTTGCCGCTTCCTTGGTCTCGAACTATAACTACTGCTTTTGCTGTTTTTCTTCGACCTAAAGTTAAGAAAAATAATGACTAACAACTGCATTGATCTTCTTTTTAACAAATACTATATCTAAAAGAAAACACTTCTATAAACAGCTGCAAATTCACTTGTGTTTACTTAAGAAGTAGATGAACTCTTTTGGTTTTTAACATTACAATGAAGTTTTCAAGAAAAGTTAGCGGGGACAATATTCTTCAGTAAGAGATTCCACAAATCACAACTCAATTCATGGTACAAATTTTACTATCAAATTTTCAACGGTTTTTAAAGTGACAAGGATTTTTACTTCCCCTTTCCCTTTCTCCGTTCCTTCATTTAATCTTGGCTCACCTCCTCTTCAATCTTTCCACTGGAATTCTCCCTGAACCCATTCCTCCCCTCTAGTTTGTTCCTACCCATTACATCATGTCTTCCCTACCTTTTTAAAATATCCTTTTGCTACCGTTTCCTACACTTCCACTTACCTCCTCTTCCATCACACCTATTTTCTGCTGCTTTTTCCTTTCACTTTTATCTTCCCTATTACTCCCCTTCCTGTATCATCTTGCTTCATTGCCTCTTCCTCCTCTCTCTCCTGCTTTGTTTGTATCTTTCATTGTCCTTTATTTCTTTCCACACACACATCATTATCTAAATCACCAAGGCTATTCACACTGAAAGTACCACTTAGGTTAGATATCCAATATGTCATGCCCTGGGACATAGATGTAAAACTTGAGATACAATATGAAGACTTCACTTCTATTAAACATCTTTTAAAGCCATGTTCATTGTCATCCTCTCCCAGAATCAGGTTTATTATCCCTAAAATTTGCTGTGAAATTACAATAAGTCCTACAAATAAATAAATAAAGCAAACTAGGAATAATAAGGTAGCGCTTAAAGGTTCATGGGCTGTTTAGAAATCTGATGATGGAGAGGAAGTAGTAAAGTTCGTAGCATCATTACACATCAAAAATCTTTAAACTGTTCAAATTGGATTATGGATTGGAAACATGACATCATAGATATTCAATCCCTTTGCTAACATTTCTGTAAAACTAGGGAATTGAACTGCGGTGTAAAATAAATTGCAGTACTTTCCACAACAGTGCACACATCTAAACATTCAGTCCTATCACATCAAGCATGGAAAAGTGACGTCAATTGACTTGCAAGATTTAATTGATGTCACAACTGCACAACTGGCAGAGTATAGCATTAATGGCAAGACTCTTGGCAGTGTGGAGGATTAGAGGGATCCTGGGGTCCAAGTCCATAGGACACTCAAAGCTGCTACGTAGGTTGACTCTGTGGTTAAGAAGGCATACGGTGCATTGGGCTTCATCAATTGTGGGATTGAGTTTAAGAGCCGAGAGGTAATGTTGCAGCTATATAGGACCCTGGTCACACCCCACTAGCAGTACTGTGCTCATTTCTGGTCGCCTCACTACAGGAAGGATGTGGAAACCAAAGAAAGGGTGCAGAGGAGATTTACAAGGATGTTGCCTGGATTGGGGACCATGCTTTATGAGAATAGGTTGAGTGAACTCGGCCTTTTCTCCTTGGAGCGACAGAGGATGAGAGGTGACTTGATAGAGGTGTACAAGATAATGAGAGGCATTGATTGTGTGGATAGTCAGAGGCTTTTTCCCCCAGGGCTGAAATGGCTAGCACGAGAGGGCATAGTTTTAAGGTGCATGGAAGCAGGTACAGAGGAGATGTCAGGGGTAAGTTTCTTTATGCAGAGAGTGGTGAGTGCATGGAATGGGCTGCCAGCGGCGGAGGCGGAAACGATAGGGTCTTTTAAGAGACTCCTGGATGGCTACATGGAGCTTAGAAAAATAGGGGGCTATGGGTAAAGCCTAGGTAGTTCTAAGGTAGGGACATGTTCAGCACAGCTTTGTGGGCCGAAGGGCCTGTATTGTGCTGTAGGTTTTTTATGTTAACTGTTTTAGCTGTATTGGAGCAGATGAGTAGAAAGCATATAGGAGATGTGGTCTCAGCTGAAGAAACAGTCATGCTGAAGCAATACTAGGAAGTATGCACTTTTACTTATTTTGCCACTTTCCTTTAATAGTTCTCCTCCAGCATTACACTGGCTGCACTAGTATTGCAATTGTGCATCTTCATGTCAAATTCTGCATTGGTATACTCAACTCCTATTTAACTGCAGTTCACATAAGCTATTGTGTAAAAAACTATTAATTCTGTTGTTCATCATGTGCATAGACTTAGACAACGTGCAGTGAAAATTTCTTCCTAAACATGAAAACAAATGTTCCAGGTCTCCCACATAGCATGACTTTAGCACTTGTTTCCATATCAGAATTAATTTCAATTTCTATTCTGCTGCTTGAAGGATATAATGGCCAACCCACTGTTTTGTAAAAGAAATAATTGATAGATAAAGAAAGGTGAGCCTTTTTTTTTAATTTCCCAAGGCAAATCAGACATTTAATAAAGCAATTAAAAACTGCTTCAAAATTAGCTTTTGAATTGCAGAAAATATCTTTTAAAAGAGCACTTCCTCATCCATAACGGGCAAATGCCTTGCCCTTCACCTGCAGCTGAGCTGAACTGAAGCAATTTGAGTGGAAACACATTATAAAAATGCAAGCTCTTTCATATCAGGGATACAGTGTTTTGATGACCAATTTATTTTCAAAAAGTGAAAAGTCATTTTCTGGCCTGGAAATTCCACATGGTACAAAATAAAGCATCAGCTATAAGCAGGATCCAGAGGCTAAACAACTGTCTTGTGATCCTATTACTACACCCCATGTTTCTATGAACTAGAATAGGTACTGTTTATCACGACTTTCTGATGTGCTGTCAGTGTTATGCTGACACAGACAGCAGTCAACATAAACAGAACATCTAACAAACAACAGGAAAATGAAGATATCTTGCTAAGCAGCCAAAACGGATTTCAAGTGTCACTTCCAAAGGATGTTTGAAAGAGCTTAAAGAGTGAACAGTTGTTAGTGGCCCTCAAAACATTACCATTGTATGTAATGTTGACAGAGGGTGTTTCCTATGTTGGGGGATTTAGAGGGCACAGCCTTTTAGAGCGAAGGTAAAGAGAAACATTTTTAGCCAGAGAGTAGTGAATTTGTGGAATGGTCTGCCACAGACAGCCATGTAGGTCAAGACTGTGGGTATATTTAAAGCGAAAGTTGATATTTTCCTAACTGGTCAGGGCATCAAAGGATACGGCGAGAAGGCAGCTGTATGGGGTTGAGTGGGATCTGGGATCAGGTAGGATGGAATGGCAGAGCAGATTCGATGGGCTGAATGGCCTAATTCTGCTCCAATGTCTTATGGTCTAACATGTGGTCTGGACAAAGTAAATTTGTTACAAAGTTTAGGAGCTTCAAACTTACTGCAGAATACAGTTTTATAAATCTTAATTAAAATTTTCAAAGGCACTATTATTTAATAAACACTTGGAATTTCATGAATATGACCCACTTTGATGGCTTAAAGCAACAATTTATATTTATGGTTAGGTCTGAAGAAAACGAGATGTGAATGAGGGTTTCAGCAGTAGATGCACCAGGTTTAGAGAGATGGGAAGCTGTGACAGATGTGGTGGTACATCCTAAAAATCAAACAGAACATTAAGATTTCATAGAGTCTAATTCAATCTCAGACACGCCACTGTTGGTACCAAGGTAATCATGTCAACATCTTGGGTCTCTCCAATATTCAGTTGGGAGAAATCTGCAATTTTCTAGTATAGCATATGAGACAAGTTGTCTGAGAGAGGAGGAGTTGCAAGGTAGAGTTGGGTGGTGCTGGTATACATATGGAAAGTAATGTTGTGTTTTTAGATAATGTCATCCAGTCTTAAAAGGGGTTCAAAATCAGATTCTTATAGGGCAACAGAAGTAAAAGTGTGAGAGAAAGAACAAAAACCACCAGCTACCTTGTAGGTTGCATTGGGATAGCACTAATTGAGTTGTTGGGGTGCGGATGACAATGGAAAAGCACTGGGTGAGAATGGTCAGTCAACCATATTAACTCAATAGATTGTAAAGGAAGAGAGAGTACAGTTTACATCTAGCAAATTATATAATGTGTCTTCATTAAACAAAAGATATTACCTTAAGCATTGGGCATTATGTTAGCATTTATGATTAATGCTACCATAAAATTGGTAACTGAATGTGATACTCAGCATACTTCAAGAACAAAACCTACTGCAAGATAGCTTATATTGTACATATTTTACCTATCAGCAGTCATACTAATAGTGATGCAGCTGTGATCTGAAACCAATAAACTCAGTTATCATTTATTCAGTTTTCATCACATTGTGAAGTTGTGAGACTTTTAGACTGTATGGCTTAATTTTCATTACTGAAATGTCCAGAATCTGTGAACCATATGTATAACTGGAATATATAAGATGGCAAGTTCAGTGTACGAGACAAGGCACGTCATATAAATAGCTGGAAGTCAGCCAACTCCTTTTTCACACAATCTTTCTTTCATTAGTGGCCGTCTGTTAACAAAAAAAAAATCACATTCCTTAAGTATGTAACATAAGTAACACACATTTCAAATTTGGTTTTTGCTTAGCTGAAGAAAATGATCCATAGTTTGATTGAAAAGTAGTTTCTCTGGCAAGGTGCCAGTAATTGAGAACCCTAGAATGGCATTTACGTTTAAAACTAATTTTAGCAAAAAAATTACAGCATCAGGTTGATAACTCCTAAACATCACACAAGAATCTGACGAATAGAGAATTTATAAAATATTGTCTCCAAACTACAATTTTCTCTGGTACTAGCAAAAATAATAAAAATTAAACAAAATGTTTGGTATTAATCATGTCCCAGTAAAACATTCAGCACCATGCTAGTGAAAAGAATTTTACCACAAATCAAAAAAGTAATTAATGAGTGAATCCCACACTAGGATTTTGTTTCACCTTCTCCTTTGCTGAAAGCTATTCCATTCTCATCAAACTGTAAAGCTTCAACTTTCTGTTTCTTGGACTGATCTTCCACCTTTCTGCGAAATTTCAACACATATTCTTCCTTGATACTGCAATATGGCAAGGTCAGCATACGCTCCAGTAACTGAAGAAAGTGTATGTACTGTTTAAAGCATAAAAGAGAAGACTAATGTTACTTAATGATAGCCAAACATTTATTAAACCGGACAATTGACAATTAAACGCATTGTCTTCAGCACAGTCCGAGACATAAAATGTCATAAGTTTGTCGCAGTAATTTCAAAATTGGAAATGGGCTGTGACTAGATCAGACATGGATTGGGAGAACAGTTGAACAATATGCATTAATATCCATAGAACCCATTTTTCAGTAAGATAACAATGAAGTATTCACCAGGCAAGCTTTGATTATTCACCATTGTTTAGAAGCTACATACTAGTTGAAAAATATCTCTTTCCATAGAGCTGAAACTCTCATATCACAGCAGACAGACTTAAATTGTGTAGGATGTTAATAGAAATTGGTGGTTCGGCACCAGCTATTGTAAACTAACAATTCATCTAAGAGAGATGTAATACTTCCCTGGATTATACAATTAGAAGGACAGTAATAAGTAGAGATTCTCATTGGGTTGTGCAAAACATTTAAAAGTCTTGAGCAGTAATTTATGTAAACTCCTTTTGTTTAAAATAAAATACTCCCATTACATGTTATTATACAAAGGTAGCTCTGTCTGTGAATTGAAGCTACAATACCTCAATGAACTCACTCAAGGCAAAGTTGTCAAAAAAGGTATGTCACCTGCAACTATCAATCAATTGATATATAATTATATTTAAAACTAGAAGAGTTAAAGCATAATTAATATACTCCAGATAGGTAAGCTTTTTTACCAAATAAAATTCAAATTCTAATGTGCAGTCAGTAATCTATAATTAAAATATTGGCAATTTTACAAGATAATAAATTGTCTACAACTATGCAACAGAAAGAAGGAACTCAGGCGCATGCAAAGCATATAATCAAGTGCACAGCAGTAAACATTTAATTATTTTTAAAAAAGCAGCCAATTCTTTGAGATTAAACAGTCTACTAGCAAAGCCCTGAATGGCTTTAAAAGTGACAGCAAAGGAAGGGAAAAAGACTATGCTTAGTTCTTCATTAGACTCCTTGCTAGTCAAGTGTAAAAATGGAATTAATCTAATTACAGGCCAAAGGTTTATTTATGTAGAATTTTTTACATGTTTGATTAACCAGTATACACATCTTGTACCAACAAAGAACTGTGTGTAAACATTCCATTCAAGCAAATGCTATTCTTTCACCACAGCAGAGGCTTTATCTTAAATGCAAGTTGTTATTTCATATAAGCCTGTCTTCTGATTCTAAATTTGATTTGTTTCAGAATGAAAAACAGGATCAGATTTTTTGATTTTTTTCCTCTTTATACTATTAGATTTTAGTTCTATTTATTTCCTCTGCAGTCCAAGTTTTGATGAGACAAGAAGGAAATGCAATGTTCGTCTGGCCATAGCTACTTTTATTTACCAGTAACTTCACACATAGATTACAAAGTACTGATGTTTAAATTCCCGACCTACTCTAATAATACTGCCAGTCTGTTCCAACTTACTCAATTTGCTCCTGTTGCTCTTATTTTATTTATCTATCAAAACATTTCATTCCTATATCTTAGAACTCCGCTTTTATTCTTCCTTAGTTGTAAAAATTCCAGTTATCATCTCAACACCTTACCTAATTTCTCACACTACTTCTTGCCATCAAATTATTCAATTTCTGTAAAACAATTTTAATTTTTCTTTAGACTGAAGTTCTTCTTACTTCCACACTCTAATAAATTTTCTCACATTCTTTTTCCCCAAGCACTAAGACAGTGCATGTTATTAGGATACATTTGAATGGGTGACAGTACCAATCCAGAAATGTAAATTCTTTGAAATAATTTAGAAGTGTGAGTAGGTTATTCATAGAACACTAGAGCACAGCACAGACCCCTCGGCCCACAATGTTATGCCAACCTTTTAACCTATTCCAAGATCTTTCTAACATTCCCCTCATATAGTCCTCCATTATTCATTCATTTGTGTAACTACCTCAGAGTCTCTTAAATATCTCTAATGTATCTGCCTCTACCACCATTCCTGTTCCATGCACCCAGCAGTCTCTCTGTAAAAAAAAAAGATTTACCTTCTTTTTACATTTTCTTTTCATCACCTTAAAGTTATGCTCTTTCATATTAGCCATTTTTCTCTGGAAAAAAAGCTGGCTGTCCACTCTATCAATGCCTCTTATCATATTACACACCTCTATCAAGTCAAAGGAAAAAAACCTTAGCTCACTCAACCTTTTCTCATAAGACATCATTTCTAATCCAGGCAACATCCTGGTAAATCTGTGCATCCTCTCTTAAGCTTCTACATCCTTCCTACAATGAGGTGACCAGAACAGAACACAATATTCCAAACACGAGGAATCCTGCAGATGCTGGAAATTCAAGCAACACACATCAAAGTTGCTGGTGAACGCAGCAGGCCAGGCAGCATCTCTAGGAAGAGGTACAGTCGACGTTTTGGGCCGAGGCCCTTCGTCAGGACTCCAAATGTGGTCTCACTAGAGTTTAATACAGCTGCAACATTACATCATGGCTCTTGAACTCCATCACGGCTCTTGAACTCCATCACCTAACGAATGAAGGACAACATGCAATATACCTCCTTAATCACCCTGTCAACTTGTATGACAATTCTGAGGGACCCAATGCACGTGGACCAAAGGATCCTCTGTTCCTCCATACTGCTAAGAATTATGATATTAAACCTGTACTCCACCTTGGTTCGTCATGCCAAAATTTATCACTTTTCTGGACTGAACTCCATCGGCCCTTTCTCAGACAAGAGAAAATTTGCAGATGTTGGAAATTCAACCAACATAACAGAAAATGCTGGAGGAACCCAGCAGGCCAGCCAGCATCTATGGAAAAAAGTAGTTGATGTTTTTTCCATAGATGCTGCCTGCCCTGCTGAGTTCCTCCAACATTTTGTGTGTGTTGCCCCTTCTCAGCCCAGCTTTTCGTCTTATCAATGTCCAGTTATAACTTATGATAACCTTCTACACTATCCACAACACCACCAACCATTGCGTCATCTGCAAACTTTCTAACCCACCCTTCCACTTCCTCATCCAGGTTATTTATAAAAAATCACCAAGAACAGGAGTCCCAGTACAGATCCCTGTATCACCGACCTCGCGGTAGAATATGCTTCATCTACTACCACCCTCTGCCTTCTGTGGGCAAGTCATTTCTGAATCCCTGTATAAATTCAACTATGCACTTCATCAGAATTGATTTTACCAAGTTTCCATTTGCAGACATTCTCAAGCAAAGGTACTAATTGGAGTCAAATTTGTACAGCATAGAAAGAGGCCCAACTTGTCCATGCTAACTAAGGTGCCACTTCATTTGGCCCACATCTTTCTAAGCCATGTACTTATCCAATTGTCCATGAATTTTGAATAGAAATGTAGGTTCTGGCTTCTGGTTGATCTGGAAGAAAGTTTGTCAGTCTAAGTACTGCCCTGACAAAGAGCAGCTAACTCACACAGACAAGAAACGCCCCTTCTTTATAGCTCAATATTGCTTTGTGTGACAAATTTACGCCCTGGAAGGAATGAAACAACTGTTTAACTCATGAACATCTTCTTCAGCAAAAAATACCTGAAAAGCTGATGATTAACATAAAGCAACACACACAAAATGCTGGAGGAATGCAGTAGCTGAGGCAGTGTCTATGGAAGAGAGTAAGCAGTTGATGCTGTCAGCCAAGTCCCTTCATCAGGACTGGAGGGAAGGTTTAAACTTCTACAGAGTAGGCATCTCTCAATGAGACTTCGCAGTAGTAGTATCGCAAACGTGAGAAAATCTGCAGATGCTAAAAATCTAAAGCAATTGCTTTGGACTTCCAGCATCTGCAGATTTTCTTGTGCTTGTGATTAACATAAAAAGAGACATGTTGAATTTTATCAGTGGTTGAAGGGGGTGGAGTTGGAGGTGGGGTGGGGAAAGGTGAAATCTGTATTTGTCTTTCAATCCCAAAGGCAGATATAGTAGCTTTGGATAAGTTTATCACGGTAGGTAAAAGGAAATTAAAAAACCTAACAAAACTAAATGTGAACAACAGGAATTCTGCAGATGCTGGAAATTCAAGTAACACACATCAAAGGTGCTGGTGAACGCAGCAGGCCAGGCAGCATCTCTAGGAAGAGGTACAGTCGACGTTTCAGGCCGAGACCCTTCGTCAGGACTAACTGAAGGAAGAGTTAGTAAGAGATAAGAAAGTGGGAGGGGGAGGGGGAGATCCAAAATAATAGGAGAAGACAGGAGGGGGAGGGATGGAGCCAAGAGCTGGACAGGTGGTTGGCAATGGGGATAGGAGAGGATCATGGAACAGGAGGTCCAGGGAGAAAGACAAGGGGGGGGGAACCCAGAGGATGGGCAAGAGGTATATTCAGAGGGACAGAGGGAGAAAAAGGAGAGTGAGAGAAAGAATGTATGTATAAAAATAAATAACGGATGGGGTACGAGGGGGAGGTGGTGCATTAGCGGAAGTTAGAGAAGTCGATGTTCATGCCATCAGGTTGGAGGCTACCCAGACGGAATATAAGGTGTTGTTCCTCCAACCTAAATGTGTATGGAGTACAACCAGGAAGAACAATTCCAATTTCAAAGAATGTGATTCCTCTTCAAACAAAAAGGGAAAAAGCAACAGAACTTGAAAGCTTTGTTTACAGCAAGTTCTTAGTGAACCTAAATAATCTTCTAATAGCTTATCTATTAATATAGACTTTAGAAAAAGGAGAAATGTAAATAATTTCAAGCAGCATCAAGTATTTGTACATTAAATCAAAAGTGTACGGTGAATTGGAAAGTGAAGTGTATTGGGTATCATGCATTAAGAAAGTGAACCAATAGCAATTATTAAACTCTTGACACTTTCACACAGATAGAATTCCTGAGAAGAATAATGTGCTATGTAATCATATTGTATAAATATACAAAGTTTCTTAACATTTGAAAGAAATTAAGTGAAAATATGCCTCATATTCTCTTACGAAAAACAAGTCAATTATGGACAGTCTTAACAAGAAAACCTGCCCAAACTTGATTCCTGTCTTCAATTTGAAATATTTTTAGTTTTTAGCTGTAGGCAAAATTGTTGTTTCAATGTCTGATCCCAACAAAAGTTCAATCTGATCTTCTAGTAAAGTTTACTGCAAATTATGGGTATTGTTTCATGCAACAATGCAGAAACTCACCTAATTATGAAGTTATACTGCTCTAAAATTTATACTTTGAAAAAGGATCTAAATAGACTCATTAAATAGGATTAGATCATAGTAGGCATACAAGTTTGTAAATGTTCCAAGTAAACATTTGGAATACTATGGATTGCTTCATCAGAAATTACCAATTAGGAAAAACATAAAGCTCAAAGGCATGTACATAAATTCTGTAAATTTGTCTACTTAAGGGGTGGTTAGAAATCTTCCCAGGGTACCAAAAGAGGATACATTCCATTTACTTTATTTAAATTACATACACAAGATAAAGCTAATATTAGTTTATAAGTCAAAATCCTGCCAGATTGTCACAATATGTACTTATTAACTCATGTCCCTAACCTTAAAAATGTCTTTAAAAAAAAATCAAAAGAAAACATTTCTGCTTCATACTAGAAAGGTCAAAGTCTCCTGAGTAATATGCAACATGTAAAAGATTGTTTACTTACATCGTGGTCAGAAATTTGTTCAAGCAATATCTCTGCCAGCTCTTCCTTTGTCAACCATCTGCTTCCAACTAAGTTTCTACATGAAGGGGAAAAATATTGTGTAACTCTGTGAAATCTAAAGACAATCTTACCCAGGTTTTCTCTACATGAACATTGATATTAGTGGGTTGTCACACAATAGCATAAGATTTTAATCAAAAGGAATTACACTTGTTCAACGACTGATAAAAAATATATAGCTTTGTCTACTGGATGAAATGAAATAAAAACATCAAATCTTTAAATATTCAGCAAGTTAAGCTACATCTGAGGAAGGGGAAGCAATTAATATTTTAGTACAGGGAATTGTTAAAGATAAGACAAGATTTGACTTGAAGAAAGGTGTTGTGGCTGCATGATGTAGGCTAGCAAGAAGCAGGTAAAAAGGTAGAATAGGTTAAATTGATGAAAACAATCGGTAACAAACAACTAAATCTTTAAGTTAATATAAATGTGGATTATTTATCTGAAATTACCAAAGTTAAAGGTAAAATAGGCAAAATATGTTAATTATTTGATACTATAGGGCCCAATGTTGAATCCAAAAGGCTGTTCTGTGCTTTGTAATAAAGTACTAAAGTATATATTAACAACTAGCATGGAAACTGAATTCTAGAATACCTTGAACACACCATTCATTAAAAATATACATCTTGGCTCAATGCTTTTTTAAAAATATAACATGACTTAAATCAAGTCCCTAAGGAGGTAAAGACATTACAAAGTACATAACAATCTTGTAGATTTCAGAGCAAAGCATCTTCAAAGAAACCAAATTATCTGATAATTTGCAAACGTTGAGTAGCTCATGTCACTTCTGAAGACATCACTCTTGCTGCAATCTCCATTTCCAGGAAAACACCAGATGGCATTGTTGTGCAGTATAGGATCAATGTAGCAGCAAATTAAATTACAACATCAGCGTCAATGATTCATTACTAAGCACAGCAGGTAATACAGTTGGCTAGCTGGGATAAACAACAATAAAGCCCTAATATTCATGGGAGCATGGGCACTTAGAAGCATGGTCAATTTTTCAACAAACCCTTATTTGAACAACTACAGTAAAAAAAAACAAAATTTACACATCAAGTCTAATATAGTACAAAATTACAGACCAGATGTAGAAAGGTTTATATATACTGTTATCAGTCAGGAATCTGTTAAAATGATGACTTATAGTTTCCCAAAAATAAAGTAGTGCAGATACTAAAAATGTGAAATAAAAGTTTTAAAAAATGTTCAGCAGGCCAGGCAGCATCTGACTAGTTAACTACGTCATTAGTTGAAGTACAAATGAGTTGATAATTATATAAATTCTGTAGAAACTAATTCCCTTAATCTTTGAAGTACAAATTTGCTAACCCATCATGGGGCAAATTCTTCACAAGTTGAAAGGAAGAGTATTTAAACAAACGCTCATTTACTAAGTTGGCAAAAATCCAAAGGGTTCTTTGAAAGTTGCTGTAGCGACAAATGTTTTTATTCCTTAACAGCTATATATGTTGGTAAAAACTCTAAATTACACATTTATAAAAGAAGTCTGTAGGAAGCAATTTATATAAGACAGGGTAGATAGATTTATCAGGATAATAATTTATTGTTTATAAAGATGCATCTAATCTTTCTCATGCAGTAAGTACATTATAAAATACTACTGAACAAAAAAGATAAAGCAGAACACTGAAAGATTAGAATTTTACAATAATGCACAACCCAGCTCTTGCACAAGCTACCTGACTGCAAAGTAAGAACAAGCCGATGATGTTGTTAAAGAGTTAAGAAATCTACCAAAGGATAAAAAAAACAGTTCAGGAAACAGGCAGGTGACTAGCAACACAGTATGAAGCACAGCAGTCATAAACAAATATTAAACATGTCAAACTGTTCATTAGGATTATCTACTGCTATTTGCTACACTGAAGAATAAAAAAAAAAGGATTTAGGCAGGGAATAAAAGCATTATCAAACAAGAAGCTTATGGCATTTCTATCTTGAACCAGGAAACAAAAAGTCAGGAAAAGCAGTGAATTTTCTCAAAAATAAAATTATTCCAGAAGTATTTTCTGCTATGTTTTCTTCATTCAAAAGTAAACCAGGTTATTCTAATGCAAGCTGATGAAAATCCAAGGGAAAATTCTCAAACAATTTGATCTGATATAATCAATGATTACAAACCAGCAAACTTAAATTCCATTAATCATAATTAAGCATATGTTTCTAATGTCTTAGCTACCAAATTATATAGTCGGTTCTGGAAGTACACTTGTATCCTTTCCACAGCACAGCCGTTTGCTGTTTGCTGTTCTACTGGGAGCCTGTTAAAGACAATACTGGGGTTCAAAGTTTACTCATTTTAGTAGAACATTTAATTTATATTACGGCACATTTCATCCAGCAATAAGGCTAATTTCTGTAGGGAGAGAATTGAAAGGAGAGAATTATGCTGGATTTGTACCGAAATTCTAGCCTCTATTATTTAAATAACAGTGCAAATACAAAGAACGATATTAAAGCTACCAAATTATAGCCACAAGGATAGGGTAAGATGAATTGCTTTTTTTCCTCAAAAAAAAGAGTAAACATGACCTAAGTAAGATCTTAACCATTTAAAACACCGAGAAGAGCTTCCATTCATAGGAAGCTTGAAATTAGACGTCATCCATACAAGATAACCATCTAGAAAACTGACAGTGAATTCAGAAGATAACACTTTTATACCCAGATCATGGTGAGAAATGAGAGTATAATAGAGGCAAATAATAAAGATGCTATTAATGAAAGCTCATTAAATGTAAGGGAGATATGTACAATGAGAAAAAGGGTGCAGGAACTGTAAAACCAGGGGGGAAAAATTGGAAAAATAACAAATGATTTCATTGGTAGTAGCCTGCTCATGTGTACAAGGTGGTAATTAGAGGAATAAATTGTGAGAACACTGGAAGTCTTAATAGGGCTAATGGGAATGAATAGATGCATGAATTATTTTACTGAAAAGCTGACACAGCACGATGGGCTGAGTGACCCCCTAAGCAGAATCATAACATCCTATAACCATGGACTATGCTGTATAATTGTTATTTGTAAAAACAATTTAATGATTCACATTCAACAGAATAAGTCTGTGCAACCTAATATAGGTTCTTTAGTAGATAAATTACACGTCCTTGAGGTCTTGTATCTGATTCATGTTTGGTTGGCAAGTAGATAGTGGAATATTACTTCACATTCGCCAGAAGTTAATATGTAGAAATTTTTTTTTATCAAGTTAAAGTCTCATCTCTGTTATTATCATCGTATTTCCATGAAAGAGAAAGCAACAAAAATGTGCTCAGTACAAAAGGGAACCAGTAAGCCAACTAAACATCTTAGTAGTCATAAAATAGACAATCAGCATTGTGCTACAAATGAAATATTACATTTAACTCCACAGTACACCCATTGGTTTGAATACTGCCAAAATACTTCTGGGACAGGATAATTGAAACTTGACCAAACTGATAGGATCAAAAATAGCTTCTTTCAACATTCCTCACCCAACTAAATTTGTCAAATTAGAGTTAACTACCAATAATTAAGCACGTCAAATTTTCACTTCATTTGTCCTTTTACCAGAAAGGATTTGATTCTTGCAAAAGGGATTGGGATTAAAAAGAAAAGTTACTTTAACTGTTGGATGTGGAACTAAGGGATTAGAGACAGATCAAGTTCAAGTTTAATTGTCATTGTCCAGTATACGTTTTTTTGGCGTGTGTGATGCTGGCAGGACGATGTCTTTTTCATGCCTTTACAAGGCGCGGAGTGAGAGAGGGACTGTGTGGCGAGCCACTCCTCACACAGACATTTCGCAGTATTTTTCCCTTTACTTTAGGAGGTCGAGTTGTGATCTCGACACTCAACCCGGCACGGATGGAAAGCGTACTTGGGAACCGGACCCGACTGGGTTCAAACCCGGGAACCTCCGCTCCCGGGTCCAGTGCTGATGTCACTGCGCCACCAGCGGGCCCCGTCATTCCAGTATACGAGAATACCTATGAATACAACCAAACGAAACAACATTCATCCAAAGCCGAGGTGTAAAACACAGTACCAACAATCACACATAGCACAGATAAGATTGCAAGCACACATAAAATATCACTAAAAAAGTTTAACAAAAAAATATATTCGAAGACCCTGATTCCATGATTGTTGCAGTAGCCTGCAGTTGAAAACAATACAGCTTGCCTTCTGCTGAGTGAACACTGGTGGTGGGCAACACTGACTTTAGCTTGGATGCTGCACCATACCACCTTTGGTGGAGAACACCAATACTGACACCTCTCTCCTAGGTGGCTGTAACAGGCGACACTGTGGCTTGAGGCCTAGTCCTCTCCAATGACAGAGGCCATGAAGCTCTCCTGCTGTCTGCCAATAAATCAGTCAATTGCATTTGCAGGATTCCACATTAACAATGTTCAATGCCATCACAAGAAAATGACAAAGATGATCACTTGCTGTTAAGACTGCACACCGTCTTTGTGCACTGACTCCTTCAATGCCTCTCTGATGCAGGCCAGCAGCATAATCTGGATCAAGTCCAGCTCCTTCACTTTCATTGCCAATGAGCAACTTGCTAATGGGGTAGACCCACAGGACTTTAAGTTCTTAATGTCCAGCAGGATCTTGTCATAAAAATGATGTTCAAAAAGAATGTACAGTTAAGATGTCAATTTGATTTTGTTTCCTCAGTGCCTGGAACTGATCACTTTCCTGTAAGCTTTGAAAAGCAGAGTGGGCTCAGAGTGGTCTGACTGGCTCACTCCTGCTCATATTTCTTACGTCTTATTTTTTCCCCACATTGAAAACCATTAAATCAACAAATATTAATTAAACAAATTGGTGTGAATAATTTTCTAGAATTACACATTTCTGGTATTACAAGTACCATAAGAAAAATTTTAATACAATTTTGCTTCTACATTGAATGCTCTTTCAAAAAGTACATTGTACATACACTATTGTACAGCAAACTGTTAGTCAACTTACAATTTAAAATGGGACATTAATAGTTTCAATAGTTAACATTGCAGTTTAAATATTTAATGGATTTTACCAATTGTAAAGCTCTATAAAAAATCATAAATAGACAGGCAAAACATCAGATGATTAGATACAAATGAATCTGATGGACTGAAAAATTGAACATTTATATTTTTCAAGGCAAATAAATTTAAATGTCAATTAGTATAAAATTAATTATTCACACAACTCCACATAATTATTTACGACAGATGTCCATTTAAGTCGAAAATATAATTTATAACTTAAAGCACCGATTATTCAAACAAAATGTATTTTCCATCCAAAATGTTAGTTTTTAATTCACCTAAATAAACTGTTATCTACTAGTTTTATTTAGGGTGTTAAAACATGCTTGATATTTTATGTATTGTTAGTTTAAATGTGATCAATTATTCCTACCACAGTTATCAGCATTCTTAACTTTAAGATTGTTAAGAAAGAAATAGAGTCATAGAGTACTACAGCACAGAAACACGACCTTCATCCCATCTAGTCTGTGCTGAACTATTATTCTGCCTAGTCCCATCGACCCACACCCGGACGATAGCCCTCCACACTGTTCGCATCCTTGTACCTATCCACATTTCTTATAAGTGTTACAATTGGACCCACCACTTTTGCTAGCAGCTCATTCTACACTCGCACCACCCTCTGACTGAAGATCCCTCTCAGGCTCCCCTTAAGTATTTCACCTTTTACCCTTATCTATGACCTCTAGTTCTAGTCTCACCCAACCTTGGTAGAAAAGGCCTGCCTGTATTTATCCTGTCGATACCCCTTATAATTTTGTATACCCCTATCAAATCTCCCTTCATTCTCCGAATGAAATAGAGCTGCTGTTGTGCTTTCTTTGTAACTGCATATCTTCTCTGTTGGGATCTCCATATACTACTTAAAGCAACTGTCCTGAACACATTTGACAAACTCTATCCCATCCAGCACTTTTACGGTATGGGAGTCCCAGTCACTATGTGGAATGTTAAAATCACCTACTATCACAGCCTTGTGTTTCTTGCAAATGTCTGCAAATTTGCTCCTTAAAATCCTGCTGACTATTGGGTGTTCTATAACATAATCCCATTAACCTTATCATTCTTTCTTATTCCTCAGTCCCATAAAGCCTCAGTAGATGAGTCCTCCAGTCTGTCCAGTCTCAGCAATGCCATACCGTTTTTCCTGTCGAGTTAAGCCACCCTACCCTGTTTAATACCTTCCCCTCGATCATGTGCAAAACAATGCAACACCAGAACATCGAGCTGCCAGTCCTGCAACCAAGCCTCACTAATGGCTATAAAATCATAATTCCACGTGCTGATCCAT
The DNA here is from genome assembly GCF_963921235.1 of Mobula hypostoma. Lineage (NCBI taxonomy): Eukaryota > Metazoa > Chordata > Chondrichthyes > Myliobatiformes > Myliobatidae > Mobula > Mobula hypostoma. Next base: position 133,255,880 of record NC_086103.1, on the reverse strand, counting down.
CTCTAAGCTCATCTGCCTTACCTAGAATGCTCCCTGCGCTGAATCAGATGCAACTCAGAACATTAGTGCCCCTATGCTCAACCTTTTGATTCCTCTCTTGTATGTGGACATAACATCTAACTTTCCCCACAACCACTCCACTATCTGTCCTGGCACTCTGGTTCCCACACCTCCTGCAACTCTAGTTTAACTCCTCCCCCCCACCCCGCCAGAGTGGAACTAGCAAACCTTCCCTCAAGGATATTGGTCCCCTTGCAGTTCAGGTGCAAACCATCCTGTTTATAAGTCCCATCTACCCTGGAAGAGAACCCAATGATCCAAAAATTTGAAGAACTTACTCTTGCACTAACTCCTTAGCCATGTATCAAAGTGTATTATATTCCAAAATCTATCTTCACTAGCAAGTGGCAGGGGTAGCAATCCTGAGGTCACTACCCTGAAATTTCTGTTCCTTTAACTTAGCATCAAACTTCCTGAACTCAATTTGCAGGATTTTGTCACCCTTCCTGCCTACATCATTGGTACAACACAGACCATGCCTACATCATTGGTACAACATGGACCATGTCTACATCATGCCTACATCACTGGTACAACATGGACCATGACCTACATCATTGATACAACATGGGCCATGACCTACATCATTGGTGCAACATGGACCATGACCTACATCATTGGTACAACATGGACCATGACCACATCATTGGTACAACATGGACCATGACTTACATCACTGGTACAACATGGACCATGACCACATCACTGGTACAACAGGGACCATGACCTACATCGTTGGTACAACATGGACCATGACCTACATCATTGGTACAACATGGACCATGCCTACATCATTGGTACAACATGGACCATGACCTACATCGTTGGTACAACACGGACCATGCCTACATCATTGGTACAACATGGACCATGACCTACATCATTGGTACAACATGGACCATGACCTACATCATTGGTACAACATGGACCATGCCTACATCATTGGTACAACATGGACCATGACCTACATCATTGGTACAACATGGACCATGACCACATCATTGGTACAACATGGACCATGACCTACATCATTGGTACAACATGGACCATGACTTACATCACTGGTACAACATGGACCATGACCACATCATTGGTACAACATGGACCATGACCTACATCGTTGGTACAACATGGACCATGACCTACATCATTGGTACAACATGGACCATGCCTACATCATTGGTACAACATGGACCATGACCTACATCGTTGGTACAACATGGACCATGACCTACATCGTTGGTACAACATGGACCATGACCTACATCGTTGGTACAACATGGACCATGCCTACATCATTGGTACAACATGGACCATGACCTACATCATTGGTACAACATGGACCATGACCTACATCATTGGTACAACATGGACCATGCCTACATCATTGGTACAACATGGACCATGACCTACATCATTGGTACAACATGGACCATGACCACATCATTGGTACAACATGGGCCATGACCTACATCATTGGTACAACATGGACCATGCCTACATCATTGGTACAACATGGACCATGACCTACATCATTGGTACAACATGGACCATGACCTGCATCGTTGGTACAACATGGACCATGACCTACATCGTTGGTACAACATGGACCATGACCTACATCATTGGTACAACATGGACCATGCCTACATCATTGGTACAACATGGACCATGACCTACATCATTGGTACAACATGGACCATGACCTACATCATTGGTACAACATGGACCATGCCTACATCATTGGTACAACATGGACCATGACCTATGGCTGCTCCACCCCCGCCCCTTTAAGAATGCCAAGGACACAATCCGACATTCTCCCGACCTTGGCATCTTGGATCCAAGAATCCCGTTCTCATCCACGGAACCTTATGTCTGTTCTCCTAACAAATTAATCCCTTATCACTAGTACTCACCTCTTCTAACCACTTCCCTTTTGAGTCACAGAGCTAGACTCAGTGTCAGAAACCTGACTGCTGTAGTTTTCTCCTGCTAGGTCATTCCCACCCAATAGTATCCAAAGTAGTATACTTGTTAGGGAATGGCCACAAGGGTACTCTGCACCGCTTATTGCATTTCAATTTCCATCTCCTGACACTCACCCTGTAACTTTTATCTATCACCTCCTCGTTCTCCAAGATGAGGGAAGGCTATTCAGCTGCAATACCAGTTCCCTAAAAGGCATGTCCAATTCCTTAACACGGTCTGTAAGGAGCTACAGCCAGATACATTACTTGCAGCTGAAACGATCAGAAGTCTAGAGGTCTCCCAGATCTCCCTAATCTTACATGAAGTACACACCGCTGACCCGGGATCCATTCTCATTATTTTAGCTAAGCACTAATAAAGAAAGAAAGAGAAACTTGACGAAAACCTCAGTCCTGCCTCTGCCTCTTTTCACTGAAACCTCTTGAGTCAAAGCCTCATCTTCCCACTCTAATGTTGGCCCACTTCAACAATGGCCACTCAGATTAAACCTCACTTCTTTTTATTGGACCTTGCTGTGCCTAATAACCTAAACAACCTCAAACTCCGCAGAAAGTCCTGACAGACCCTACTCTCTTTTTAAATTTGGTGCTAAACTCCGCAGACAATGGCTTCCATGATCTTACACTAAATTTATATAGGATATTTCCCAACCTCCGTAATTCTTTATCTATCACCTCATTCTCCCAGATGAGTGAAGGACTTTACAAGAAATGCAATATCTTAAGTATAATCACAGTTTTAAAAACCATGGCAGTGATTTTATACTGAGTTAATTCCTAAAGACAACAATATAGTAAAACAATATAAGCTGGTTAATTACAGTATAAATACTATACTTCTCACTCTTCTTCAAAATAGTGCGCGAATCTTTTCCATACAGTTAAGTAGACAGTGTAGTACATCAGTTTATTGGATTGTCATTTAAAATTGCTCTCCAGTTCACATTTATTCTTGCAATTAGTAACTTACATTGGTTTGGTATCCTGAAAGAAGAGACCTTTTGCCCTCAATTTATCTTCATACATTTGGATATTTAGGAATTGTTCATAAGTATCCTGGAAAAGATTAGATGAACTTTTTTTAATGAATTGCTGAGATTACATTCCTATAAAAAGGTGACATTGTATTTTGGGGACATACCATCAGGAAAAAAAAGTAAAGCTATTATATAGCAAGCCATGCTCATCAGCAAATAGAAATGGAGGGAGTGGCATCAATTCTGACATGGGTTTAATACTGGCATTTGCTTATTGTCTTATTCACTGAAGTTTGCGTACCATCTTGGCAGATCAGGCCTTACACAAGTACATTGTGGCAGCAAGAAGAAAATAGAATGCAGAATACATGCTGCAGCTACAGAGGAAGTGCAGTGTGGCTGAGCAAGTTAAGTGCATGGGCTGCAATAAGGTAGATTTGGAAATCAAGAATACATATTTAGCTTATGAAAGCACCATTCACAAGTCTGATAACATCAGGATAATAGCTGCCTTTGAGTCTGGTGGCACATGCTTTCAAGCTTTTGATTCTTCTGCTTGATGGGAAACAGGAGACAGAATGACCAGGTAGGTGAGGACTTTGATAAAAGTAGCCTGTATTCCGGACCCCGGGCAGTAGGGAGTGTAAACTAAGTCAATGTTTGCATAATGGATTGGGTCATGATCATAATTCCCCGCAATTTCTTGCAGTCTGGGCAAAGCAGTTGCCATACCAAGCTGCATTCAACTGGATAGGATGCTTGCTATGGTACATCGATAAAACTGTTAAAGAGTTTACAGGGACAGGCTAATTTCTTTAGTCTCTTGAGGAAGTACTGGCAATGGTGTCCTCTCTTGGCAGTAGATTCAATAGGGCTGGACCAGAAAAAATTGTTTACCATATTTACACCTGGGAACTTGATTGAAAGCATGTGCCACCAGACTCAGGGGTACCTTTTATCCTGTTGCTATCAGACTCTTGGATGGTGCTATCATATGCTAAATATTTCCACAATGATCTAGTTCCACCTTATTTGATATCCTGAAATACAACACCCCACATTATCCAAATTTAAAGCCATTTGCCAATACTTAGCCCACCCACCAAGCTAGTCCTGATTCTCTGGTAAATTTTGATAATCTTCAATATCTATGAAACCACCTACAGTGCCTTGGAAAAGTATTCAGCCCTCAACCCTTTGCTCACATAAATATAACACGGGATTTTGATAAGTTAAATAAGAATTTTTTTCTGTGAATCACATGTTCCTTTTTTCACAATAGACCTAAATAAAAGGGAAAACTCTAAGGCATTAAAAACTAAATATTCAAAAACTGAAATGTCAGCAGTTCAAAAGTATTAATCTGCCTTTGCTCAGAACTTAGTTAAACCCCCTCTTGGAGCTGTTACAGCCAGTAGCCTTTTTGGATAAGTTTCTAATAACTTTGCACAAAGTGATGGAGCAAGTTCGTCTTTCCTCTTTGCAACATTTCTCAAGTTGTGCCGGGTTAGTTGGGGAGTGATCTTGACAGTTTGCCCGAGATGCTCGATTGGGTTAAGACCAGGACTCTGACTGGACCACTCAAGGACATCAGTTTTGAAGCCACTCCATGGTTGCTCTGGCAGTGTGGTTTGAGTGATTGCCCTGCTGAAAGATGGACCTCCTCCCCAGTTTAAGTTACTGCCAGAGGCTTGGTTTTTACCCTGGATATTTCTGTATCAGCAGCATTCACCTTCCCATTAATCCTGACCAGATAGCCAGTCCTTGCTGCTGAAAAGCATCCCCATAGCATGATGCTATCAACACCACAGTTTACAGTAGAGATGGTGTTCCCTGGCTGATGGGCAGTATTGAGGCCAAAAAGTCATCCACATCTTTCTCTCAAGACCTTCTTCCACGTATTTACAATATTATCTAAGTGACACTTTGCAAAGTCTTTACAGGCAAGGATATGCTTTTTTTTAAACCATTTTCTGCAAGGCCTTACAGACTGTGGAGCCATGAACTTCATTTCCAGTTGTAGCCACTGACTTCTGCAGCTCACACAGAGCTACCATTGAATGTTATGGTAGCCTCTCATACAAGTGCCCTTCTTCTCTGGCGACTAAGTTTAGAAGGGCAGCTGAACTAAGCAGTGTGGCTGCAGTTTCATATTTTTTCCGCTTTTTCACGATGGACAGTACTGAGCCGCAAGGTACTACGTTCAATGTTTTTGAGATGGTCTTGTATCCTTCCACAGATTTGTACTTCTCTATTATCATTTCACTAACTTGCCTTGAATGCTCTTTTGTCTTCATTTTGGTTTGGTCTGTTGAAAATCTACCATACTGTTGGTCCTTACAGATAGAGGAGGTACTTATTCAAGCGATCCTCCAGTTTTCTACATCAACATATCAGGTGAGTTGGTAAGGTAATATACAGTAATATACCTGAGGAAAGTTAGTATAGTAATTGCAATGGGGATGAATACCGTTTCAGCCTCACAATTTTGATTTTTAATTTTTAATAAATTGTTGACAGGTTTTCAAATTTTTCTTTTGATTTGACATGATGCACAATGTTTTGCAGATTAGCTCAAAAGAAATCCTACCTCAATATGTTTTATTTTGAAAATGAGACAGTTATACTGAATGTAGTTGTAGGGGCTGAATACTTTTCCAAGGCACCGTATTTCAGTATAACCCACAAATAAACACTACAAACCTACTGGTTTTACATATAATGAAGGCAGATAGTTTTGTACTGTACTGCTAATGTCAACTTATTTCCTGATATCACATGGAAAAAAAATGAATTGGCCAAAGACCAGATTAGAAAATACTGGGGTTTAAGGAAAAGGCCAAGATGAATTTGGGACTTCTAGCTGAATATGGCTGCATAAGCCTCAGTAAAGTCTTTTCATGATCATTGTAAACAATAGGTTAACAAAATTCAGAAATAAAGACATTTTGTGCATTGTGAAATAAAGTTACAGCAATGATGAGGTTTATAGGGCAAACAGATGGCAGAATTATTAAGCTTAAGGCTCAGGTAGCAATCGCATCATCTAATCCTGAGAATAAGGAAAAGTACAGGTACCAAAGCTGCCAGATCAGGAGGAAGTCACAAGGTATATAGTTTGTAGGTTACTTGGTAGATGAAGTAACATTATAGTGACATCCTTGTGAATCAATAAACATTTTCACTTGGGAAGTAAACCTTATGCTGGGGATCTGAAAGACACTATTGTGGCAAACTTCAAAAAAGATGTCCAATTGCAGTAATTATACAGAGGGGTCTCCCTGCTTACTGCCACAGGGAAAGTCATTACAAGGATACCTCTCAACTGCCTCCTCCTAGTGGAGGAAGAGCTTTTCCCTGAATTGCAAAGTGGATTCTATCCATAAAGGAGTATAATCCTCAATTATTAAAAAAGCATCCTATAATCAGACATTATGTGTATAAAATACATTAGAACTATTGGTGATTAATTAGTGATAGTTCTTTCAAATTCAGAATAATAATGAGGGATTGAATGTATAATTCGAAGAAAAGCACTTCAATTAATGTAACTCAATTCTCTTCAAATACATTTGGTTTCAAACATTCCATCTTACACAGAGTACATCAGTTCAAAATTTTTTTTTAAATGAAAAAGTTCACGGAAATCTGAGAAAACAGATAATCTAGGACACTGTTTGAAAGTTTAAATGATGATTGAATGGAAAGTTAAGCATCATTTTCCAGATATGCACCGTGTTCTGCCCATCCATGCGAGGAGCTGACAGCACCACATTTCAGCTACATCATCCTCTCCGACAGCTAAAATGTGGTCTTGCATCCTCTTCAGAGAAAATTTGTGTCTGCACTATGAAGCATTGTACATTATTTCTTGCCACTGCAGGGGTTCAAGTCCATATGGAACCTTCACAAATATTACCACAGATCAAACAGGCAGCATTTCAAGGCAGATTTGACATACCTATTTAAATGAACAGCAGGGGACCTTGAGCTGCCTCAGGCTGTAGAGGAATAAAACTCTGCAGAGAAGCCTTCACTGCAGTCCCATTACTCAGCAAAGGCACTTTCTGCATTTATCATTCATTTCATTTCAGCTAGGGCAATAAGCTCATTTGCCCAAGGTCAATGAAGAGTGAAAGGGTTTCAAGAAATTAATGTGCCTGACAAGCCAAGATTTTGTCTTGTAGCTCTCTTTGGAAACTACAGAAGACCCAAAGTGAATTCCTACTGTGCCTAAAGGTTCAAAACCTATGTTATAATACATCCTTCAGACAGATTTCTGTAAGATTTTGAATGTTAATATGTTAAATGGAATTTGACAGTCATCATCCAACGTAATGCTGCAGATCTTTACCATCAATGAACTTCAACTAATTTCATTTATGTGCTTTCAGTTACTAACCCTTACAAAAACAGTTTAAAATAATTGGATATAATCATTAATGGCTAAGGTTTACTCAGCAGATTTTGGCTCCACAGGTTTGCACTCTATTTTTGCATGATAAAATTTTGAAGTAGCTCAAATTGCAAGTAACGTTAAAATCATAAAGCTAGTCAGGTGTTTAACACTTCAACCAAAAGGATTTTCTGTAGATATTTCCAATCATAGATTATATTTAAAGTAACTATACAATGTACTGTACATTGAAAAATGGAATTGTAAAGAGTTGTCCAACATTTTCCTAATGTTTTGTTATCTTCATTTAAGAATGATCTGTAAAACAAACATTATTCTATGCTCCCATTTTCTTCTCCTGTACAACATTCACTAATCAAAAATAACAACATTTAATAGTCAATCCTTTGTGCTTGTATAATAAATACTTTCCAAACAGATATTTTCCAAAGAGCATTTCAAGCATTCTATTGACCAATCATAAAATGGTTCTAACTAAATATGCAAATAAGATTTGGAAACAAATGCAAGGACAATGTAGAATAATACATTTCCGAATATCTTAGCTTGTAGAATATATATTTGTTGTCTACATATGTTAACTCATTGTTAGAGTGCTGATAGGAGGAGATATGAATCAATAGATGAGGTATTTCAAACGCAACATGAAAGCACACATCAGGCATAAGCAATATATTATACAAAAAGTAACTGGCATTTGGAAGAGATATTAAAATGGGACAATGAGTATAGGTCAATTAGCTTATAAATATGTTTTTTTCTTCAGACTCCATATTCATATTGGGTGTATGCAAGAGCACAAAAGGGCAATGAAGCCATGACTAGGGAGGGAAGAAAAGAATAATATACTAAGAAAGGGATGATAAAGGGTCAAGGTAAAATATGTCTTTATATTATTGTTGGTGTTATAGGCATTAAAATCCAAGGAAGAAAAGAGTTACACAGCAAGTTGACGGTGTCTGTTTACAACTCTGTGATATGTATTAGTGATCACTGTTTCATAACTTCTTACAAAAGAGCCAAGAGATTCATGCCAATGTATTACATTAAACAACACTCAGTGAATTCCAAGGTGATTAATGAGATTGCACTAATGCTTTTGGACTCCAGAAGAAAACAGATGCTAATACTGGCAGATTCTTTCATTCATATTTCCAAAGGAAAATATTGCATCTGTTGGAAGATTTGGTGCAAGACTCAAGAGTAATAGTTAGTTTTGGTACTGAATCAGCATTTGTAATAATAGTGGGGTTGCTTCCCATATGCACAAGTGAACAATAAAGCATCAGATAGATGGGCAATTTAATTTCACCTATATCCTTCAATAGTTACAAAGAAAAATTACAGGTTATTTAGGTATGTTTTACTTTAATAATTACCTGCAACTTAGACAAACAGAGAATGGGAGGAGGTGGGAAGACAGGCAGACATGGAGGGAGACCAAGCTAAGGAGGTGGGGGGAAGAAAGAGAAAGAAAGACAGAGGGAGACAGAGACTTGAGGCACACACACACAGATGGGGAGGGGGAGGGGGTTAGAGGGGTAGGGGAGGAGGAGGGGGAGGAGGAGAGAAAGATAAAGGCAGAGGCAGAGAGAGACAGAGAAACAGTGAGGGAGAGAGAGAGAGGGAGAGATAGAGAGACAGATAGATTCAGGTGGTAGGGAGAGTGCTATATGTGAATGATCAGACTTCATTCAACATATTTTGTTATGTCACTGCTCTTAGGTGAAATAAACTGCCTCTTAAGTTTATTAAGTGCACATAAATAAACATATTGTCCATATTATTAACTCTTGCAAATCTGTATAGGGGAAGTATTGGTAAAGGAGACACAATTTAATGTTAAATACTATACAACAAGTGTATCAGCTGTAAATACACCAAAATTCATATATACTCACTGGCAAAATACTGCATTGCTACTGCTATGACAATCTACAAATGTAGATTTATTCCCCTCCAGAAAATACAGGTAAAAAAATTGCAATTTACTCTTCCAGTTTAAACCAAAATACAAGTTTAATGAGGAAAGGGTTTGAAGATAGACCACACTGTTTTCACAAGGATAGAAAAGGACTTGATATTTTACACCTAGCTTATGTAATTTTAGTGAATCCAGTGGCTCAGAAAGACAATTTGCCAGATATGTCAGTTTGCTGAATGGCTTAGCATTTGATTGCTTAGTTAATTGAGTAAATGTATAACGCAAGTCCCTTGACAGAAATACGGACATTGATAATGTCTGAAGAGTAGCAACAACAGAAGCAAACAAATTTTGCTTCTAATGTTCAAAGACAACTTATTAAGCTACTTTTCAAACACAGAATTGCAGCACACGATGATATTTGGTTTTTCAGCACTCAATTTTGCAAATAAAGAACAACATACTTAAAGTGAATTAAACATTGTACTTTGATACACAATGATTTTTGGACAGATAAAACTATTTTTCCAAGTTTAGATGAACATTAAAGCATTAAAATAGAGAATGCTGTAGTAAAGCCAGGTAGTTAATGATATCCCTTTGCAAGGTGTAAGAGTTTCAGTTCATATTGGCATGATGGTAATGATGCTGGCATTGGTACAGAGGTAGCATTGGTGGATACAATGGAGTGGAAGGAGGAAACAGATCTGGGTTAAAAAGAATTTACAAGCAAGTACTTGAGACACATAAAATATGCTAAAGATTAAAATTATAACTTAGTAATATATCACAATAAGCATCAATATAGAGCAAATCAAACTTTATTCAGAAAAAAGTGGGACATGATTCAGGCCATGAGCAGCCAAGTTTTAAACAAAGTGAAACTGAAGGAAGAGAACTTTTGAATGGTCTGGATAAGCTTTGATGACAAAGTCAGTTTAAACTATTTCAAAAATGGCCAGCTTGTACATGCATTTGATTGCAAAATTAATTTAGTTTTGCCAAAAGAAATTCAGTTCAAAAACTTAAATTTCACTTAAACTTTAAAGCCAATTTTTAATGTGTAGCAAGTTATTTAGTTTGTATCTGAATCATTTGAATACTTACGTGCATAAGTGAATAGTATGATTGCTTTCCTGTGTAAAACAGGAAATTGAAAGGACGACCATCTTCTCCCCACTGGACAGCTGTAGAACATGGAAACAAAAATCACATTTTGATTTACTTGAGATATAAATTTCATACAATAAATTTGTATGTAGCTTTTTCAGAACTCGTGTGCACATAGTTGAATAAGCACCAAATGCAACTGTCAATTTTGCGAGCAGCACTTCAATAGGGAAAGAAATTGACGTAAACGCTGCTAACATTTGTTTAATGTTTTCAAATGAGCAAGTGAAAAACTAAATAAGGTACAGTACACTAATTCAGAAAATAATATTCTACTACCACAGCAAAATAAATGGAGGAAAAATTACAAAATGATGGAAGCAATTAATAAAGTCAAATTGCATTTCCAAAGAATTGGTCAGACTATAATTCTAGTCAACACACAAAAAGAGTTATGGACCTGTGGAAAAAAAGTAAACCTAAACAAAACCTTTACTCACTCTTGGTTGATTTTAACAACAGTTAATAAGGTAAGGTAATTTAACAGCCTCAATCTTGTCAATCTTAGCATTCATAGAAACCTGATCACTTTGCTGTCCTCCTCTGACCTGCACATAGGCAGAGGCTAAAGAGCAGGGCTCCGGAGATAAGGACAAAGAGGTGGTCATGGGAAGCCGAGGAGTGGCTATGGGATTACTTTGAGTTGGTGGATTGGGCAGTGTTCATCAGGAATCAGAGGATTTGAACCAAACACCACAGTTGTCACCGACTTTCCAAAAACAGTCATAAATGAGTGTGTCCCCACAATATTATTCAGTCTTCCCCAACTAAAAGCCCTGGTTGAATCATGAGATCTGCAATCTGCTGAGGGCCAGATGAGTGGCATTCAGGTCTGGCAAACAAGTACAAGAGATATAATCTCCATAAAGCCATCTTACATGTGAAGTGCCAATTCCGGACAAACTTAAATTACTGAAGTATGTTCGACAACTGTGGCAGGATTTGAATACTATCACCTCCTACAAAGTGAAATCAAAAAACATAGGTGACAACAACACTTCACTCCCATGAGCTCAAGTGCCTTTTACGCTCACTTTGACCGCCAACACATGGAGGTAACCTTACAAACTCCCAAAACCCCCGATAACCCTGTGATTTCAGTCTCTAAGGCCAACATGACAGCATTGGCCACAGAGAGCACCTGGCCAAGGCTGGGTACCTGGCTGAGTACTAAAGACCTGTGTCAACTGGCTGGAGTGTTCACTGACATCTTTAACCTCTCGTTTCAGCAGTCTGAAATTTTCAACTGCTTCAAGCAGGCTTCAATTATACTGATGCCCAAGAAGAACGTGGTAACCTGCCTCGATGAATAATGTCCAGTAGCACTTACATAAACTTTGGTGAAGTGCTTTGAGAGGTTGGTGATGGAACATATCAACTCCTACCTGAGAAGCAACTTGGATCCGCTTCAATTTACCTACTGTCACAAGTCACCAGCAGATGTCATTTCATTGGCTCTTCACTCAAGCCTAGAACATCTGGACAGTGAAGGTACTATCAACCCCTCATAAATAATCAATAAGCTTCAAGACCTTGGCCTCAGTACCTCTTAGTGCAATTAGATCCTCGATTTTTTCACCTATTATTTCAGATTTACAACATCTCCTCTACAATCTCCATCAGCACAGATGTACCATAAGCCACCTACTCTACTGGCTTTATACTTAAAGCCTTGTGGCTAAACATAGCTCCAACGCCATATTCAAATTTGCTGACAACACCACTGTCGCTAGCTGAATCAGCATAAAGGAGGGAGATTGAAAATCTGGCTGAGTGGTGCCACAACATCAGCTTCTCACTGAATATCTGCAAGACCAAGGAACTGATTATTAAACTTCAGTGGGTGGGAAGCAGAGGTCCATGAGCCAATTCTCATCAGGGGATCAAAGATGGAGAGGGTCAACAACCTTAAATTCCTCAGTGTTATCATTTCAGAGGATCTGTTCCAGGTCCAGCATGCAGGTGCCATTATGAAGAAATCACGACAGCGCCTCTACTTTCTTATGGTCCAATCCATCACAGGCCAAGCTCTTCCCTTCACTGGGCACAACTACACAAAGCGCTTTTGCAGGAAAGCATGATCCATCATCAAGGACCCCCACCTTCCAGGCTATGCTCTCTTCTTACTGCTGCCATCAAGGACATACAGGAGCTTCTGGACTCACACCACCAGGTTCAGGAATAGTTACTTCCCTTCTGCTTATTAGGATCTTCAACCAGACCAGATAACTTCACTCGCCCTGTCACTGAACTGTTCCTACAACCTCTGGACTCATCATCATGTTCTCTAAATTTATCGCTTATTTATTTATTATTTCTTTTCTTTTTGTATTTGCAGAGTTTGCTGTTTTCTGCTTCCGATTGTTTGTCTGTCCTGTTGGGGGCGTCCTTTCATTGATTCTATTGTGTTTTATATATTTACTGTGAATGCACACAAGAAAATGAATCTCAGCATTGTGTATGGTGACGTATGTATACTTTGACAATAAATTTACTTTGAACTTCAGTTAACATTTTACAAGTGAAATTTTAAAGGACGAGTTACAACAAGGTTAAAATACTTTACACATGCTTACATTTTATTTTAAAGTATTCCATAAAGAAAGTCTCTTAGCTAATAAGTATTTTTAACCATTTGAGGTGTGAAGCCCTGCTGTTTGCCAACATGCAGACACAACCAGCAGCAATGACAATACAAACTTTAGCTGCATTTCTTGAACAAGGAGCTGAGAAATGCACTCATAAAAAGATTCTTCTTTCAGTCAAGTGGGCATTCACACATGAAGAACCCAACAAGCTTACAATGGAGCCAGTTCCACATAGTCCTCAATTTACTGATCTTTCAAATATGCGTCTACTTCCTCATAAAAGACCTCAATAATCTACCCTCTGCCACTCCTGGAGTTGAGAATTCCAAAGATTCAGCACCACTGATGAGAAACAAGTCAGTGAATAGTTAAGTTCACAATTTATACATTATTTTTCCAAAACCGAATCATACACCCAGCTTAGAAACTCTGAACAAGGAATTGGGAGAAAGATCAACAACAGCTCAAGTAAGGCAGTGAAAAATGAATGATTATTCTCGTCAAACATCCATACACGGTAGCATTTAAAGGCCTATGATTGGTTAACTTTTTTACTGGTCAGAAAGGTGCAAAACTTAAGAAATGGGGATGGGTGTTGTGGAATATGCACAAAAGATAGGCACTTGCCTTGGTTAACAATTTTAATTCTGAATCTTGGAACTTTTCAATGGGAAATGTTTATCATGAGTACAACATTCTAAAGATAAACTCCGTCCTGACCCTTTGTGTTCCTGATAGAAAATTTTCTTCCTATGCCTCGAAAGATTTTGCATTAGACCGTGCTAATAGGCCCATGGTATCCTCAATCCTGCCCAAAATGAACATTAACTTTGATTTTCACAGGACACTAAGACATCTGCCTAGTCTAGTTTAAGGTACCAAAAGCATGGACGTGATGCCACAATTGCAGACAAATTAGACAGGCTGCAGAAATTGGACAAGAACAGAAATGTAATTAGTTTTAAAGGGTGAAGTTAATGTGCAAAGAGAATCTGAAATTCAATTGAAATTCAATCCGAAAAATATGTACCTGGTTGGGTGCAGCTCAAACAATTAAAGAAAGGCTCACCATCCAGGACAAAGCTGTCTCGATCAGCACACTATCTATCACCTTGAATATTCACTCTTTCCACAGGTGCAGTGGCAGCGGGGTGTACCTTTACAAGGTTCAGTGCAGTTACTCATACAGGCTGCCCTCAAACACCAATCTCCATTGAAGAGTAGGAAAAGGGTGGCATATGCGTGATAACACCAGCAGATTTCCATAAGTTATACATCAACTGACTTGGAAGATCTCAGTGGTCTTTCATTGTCACTGGGTCTAAATCCAGGAATTGCCCAACCAATATTGTGTGAGAATAATTTCATCCGAAGGATTGCAACTGCTCAAGTTGGTGGCATACCACAACCTTCTTGGGACCATTTAGGGACAGGCAATAAATGCTAACCTTGTAACTTCACTGGCTGTAAATGCTTTAGAACAGGCGTTCCCAACCCTTTTAATGCCATGGACCAATACCATTAAGCAAGCGGTCTGTGGTCCCAGGGTTGGAAACCCTTGCTTTAGAGCATCCAGAGATTAAGAAAATGGTTTAAAATTAAGTGTTTTTCCTATTAGAAAATTATCATGCTGGATTATTTGCTATATAAATAAACCTGTTAATCAACAGTGATGAGACCTTCAATAAATATGTTAAGGAAGTTATTAAGTTCAAAGTTAAAAGTAAGTTTATTGTCAAAGTCCATATGTCATCATATACAACACTGAGGTTCATTTTCTTGCGGGCATACATAGTAAATCCAGGAAACACAATTGATGAAAGATCACCCTTGAAAGGACAACCAATGTACAAACTGTGCAAATACAAAAGAGAAAAACATAAATAAGTAATAAATAGCGAGAACATGAAATGAAGAGTCGTTGAAAGTGAGTCCATAGGTTGTGGGAACAATTCAGCGGTGGGGTGAGTAAAGTTATCCCTTTGGTTCAAGAGCCTGATGGCTCAAGGGCAATAACTGTTTCTGAGCCTGGTGGTGTCGGTCCTGAGGCTCTGGTACCTTCTTCCTGATGACAGCAGCGGGAAGGGAGCCAGGCCTGGGTGGTGGGAGATGTTAGCATAATAAAGGAAGTAACATTTCAATATAATAATTAAAAAACGCAAAGCTTTCAGTGCAAAATATACACTGTCTTTGGTTAATCATGTATCACGGCAGCACACATGGGCTCTTCGGTGATGAATATCTATTATGTGTCAAGTAGGGCACTGTGCACAATTCTGATTTGATGGAGACAGACGTGAGAGTACGGAGGAACATCTGGGAAACTTCTGAAATGCCCGCTTTGCTGCCACTGCTACTGTGTGGTAACTGGAATCTCCAGAGCAGAAGGCCCTGAAATCTTCGGCTTTGCATGTTTCAGTGGCCGGGGCGAGGTCGAAGGCGCTCGGCAGAGGATGGCGCTCGGGAGACTGTATCGGAGGGGCTAGTCGGAGGCTCGAAGTTTTCGGACGGACGAACTCAGTGTCGGCTGTAGTTGGCTGCCTCCAAGGCATCGGCAAGTTGACGGTGCCTGGAGGTTTATGGCAGTGAGATTCTCCCTTTTGCCACCTATCGGGGACTCGGGAGTCAATCGACTTGGGACTTTGAGACTATTTTTACCGTGCCTATGGTCTGTTCTTTATCAAATTATGGTATTGCTTTGCACTGCTGTAACTATATGTTATAATTATGTGGTTCTGTCAGTGTTAGTCTTTGGTTGTCCTGTTTTCTGTGATATCACTCCGGAGAAACATTGTATCATTTCTTAATGCATGTATGCATTTCTAAATGACAATAAAAGAGGACTGAGTGTTCTCATAATCTAATCTAATCAAAACAAAAGTTTACAACATTTTCATTTATATAGGTTTTAATATTGAAGTACAACATCTAAAACTATTTCCTGTCTCCCTTTCTCTTCACCATTTACACCTCGGACTTCAACTACTGCACAGAGTCTTGTCATCTTCAGAAGTTTTCTGATGACTCTGCCATAGTTGGATGCATCAGCAAGGGAGATGAGGCTGAGTACAGGGCTACGGTAGGAAACTTTGTCACATGGTGTGAGCAGAATTATCTGCAGCTTAATGTGAAAAAGACTAAGGAGCTGGTGGTAGACCTGAGGAGAGCTAAGGCACCGGTGACCCCTGTTTCCATCCAGAGGGTCAGTGTAGACATGGTGGAGGATAACAAATACCTGGAGATACGAATTGACAATAAACTGGACTGGTCAAAGAACACTGAGGCTATCTACAAGAAGGGTCAGAGCCGTCTCTATTTCCTGAGGAGACTGAGGTCCTTGAGCATCTGCCGGACGATGCTGAGGATGTTCTACGAGTCTGTGGTGGCCAGTGCGATCATGTTTGCTGTTGTGTGCTGGGGCAGCAGGCTGAGGGTAGCAGACACCAACAGAATCAACAAACTCATTCGTAAGGCCAGTGATGTTGTGGGGATGGAACTGGACTCTCTCACGGTGGTGTCTGAAAAGAGGATGCTGTCCAAGTTGCATGCCATCTTGGACAATGTCTCCCATCCACTACATAATGTACTGGGTGGGCACAGGAGTACATTCAGCCAGAGACTCATTCCACTGAGATGCAACACAGAGCATCATAGGAAGTCATTCCTGCCTGTGGCTATCAAACTTTACAACTCCTCCCTTGGAGGGTCAGGCACCCTGAGCAAATAGGCTGGCCCTGGATTTATTTCCTGGCACAATTTACATATCGCTATTTAACTATTTATGGTTTTATTACTATTTATTATTTATGGTGCAACTGTAACGAAAACCAATTTCCCCCGGGATCAATAAAGTATGACTATGACTATGACTAAAATCAGTTAAGAATTTACAACAGAAAAGGTGCTCACTTTGAAGTGATATACTTTGGCAAAGAAACAAAAGAGATGTTACTGAATTGCAGGCACATGGCCAAGAGGATGGTTTATAATTCTATGTGCAAGGGTTAGATAGTTGCAATTTTAAGTATTTCAATGACAAGAGTACAAAATCAAAAATAATCTAAAGGTAATACTACACTAAATTTACACCAGACTGTCAGAAGAGTTGTGTAGGAATTGAGAAACTTGGGCCTACATGTTTATGAAGTCTTGAAAGTAGTAGGAGATGTGTAAAATGGAAAGGACACTTGCTCTTGAGATGCACCGAAAGAGGCAGAAAACACAAAAACAGGGAAGTTTTGTTGAACCTATACAGAACATTGGCAAAGGTCACAAACCGAATATTGTAAATAATTCTGGCCACCACACTTCTGGAAGGATGTGAGAGCCCTAGAGAGCTTGCAGAAAAATTTTATTAGAATGGTTGTAGGGATAAGGGATTTCAACTAGAAGATTACAATAGGGATACTGGGATTGTTCTCTTTGGAATAAAGAATGTTCAAGTAGATAGTAGTATACAAGATCATGAACTGATTAAACAGAATTAATAGAGGGAAGCTGTTCCTATTAGTATGTGCATCATGTATTAGGAGATACTGATTTAAAGTTCTGGGCAAAGGAGAAATTGCTTTTTAACCCTATAGTTACGATGTGGAACTCATTGCCTGCCTACTTGATGGAAGCAGAATCAATCATTGTGAACTATTTCCTTTTTGATGAAATTTATTACAAAAGCTTTAAAAAGTTTTATTATATATACTCTTACCCAATGATTTAGTGGAAATAGTTTCAGTTTAAACCTCTCCTCATAATATAAATCATGCTGTAGTTTTGCCCTTCCTTTCAACCAAGGGTGTTGGAAGGAGGCATTGGAATGAGAAAGATTATATAACCCAAAACTTCTGGGACACTTCAAGGACAATCAATGGTTATCCATATGAAATGTAAGGTGTTTCACTCTCCATAGATGCTGCTTAACTTACATTTTCTGATTCTCGGCATCCACAATATTTCCATTTTTTTTTACACTGGAGTAAACATTATGAAAAAAAAACTTTCATCCTTCTTATAGCCTTTAAGTTCATGGAAAAAAATAGGAAAAGGTCCCAGATGGTTCATTATGAAACATTCTTAATTAACTTGGTGTGTAAATTAAATTCTTTTTTTCCAATACACCCTTTCAAAACAAGAAAAGCACATTTCTACAACCCAAAGAAGAGTTAAAATCTGGAGATCCCTGCAGCGCTATTTAGCTAGATGAGGTTTCTATATCGTTACCCTGCCATGGTTTAACAGCAGTTCACTTCCTTAAGAGATTGAGAATTTTAACATTCCCATTAAGAGTTTGCTTTCCTAAGTAACTTGCAACTAAGCACTCAACATTTTATATCAAGGGAGTTATACTCTAACTATAAATATAAACCAGACAATGGGGTGACCCATTGGGGCACCCTTTGAGAGAAGAGTAGTGCAGTCTGATGTGACCAGAATGAACAATAAATTTTCCTGAATGCTATTGCTATCTCTTTGATTTGGAAATTAAAGAAGAAAAACTCAGCTTATTAAAAAAGAAAGACGCATAGCAAGACAAATACGTGACCAGAATAAACATTAAATATCCATGAAGTAAATTTGAAGGAATCGGGCTTGCTGGGTTGGGTCTGGAATTAAATGTCCGATGTAATGATGGATTTGGCCTTGAATAATCACAGAAGGATTCCATCGGTTGCTGGTTGGAATGACTTCTTTAGCACCAAAGGATGTCATTTGGAAGAGGCAATTGTATTGTCTGATGTTCTTCCTGAACTCGTTTGCAATAGGTTCATCATTACTGTACAAATTGAGGAGTTCATTAGGTAGAGGCTGAAAATTGCCTATCCTGACCTTTCCCTTCATACAGCAGAAATGTGCGGTTTCTCCAATGAATAGGAAGGCACAACAGTGAGGGCATCCTCTGGTCATCGAACCAACATCAGCAGAAATGTAACGGCATGCGAGTCGTGCATTTTGCCTTGCTCTTTCTCTGTTGAGGTATTGTCGTCGAAAGCGGCCATTGTCGTCTTCAGGAACTCTCGCAATAAGTACTCTGTGCCGCATATTCTCCAGCTGATCTTTCCTTTTCTCCTCTGTCTCTTCCTCTCTCCTCCTCCTCTGCCTGTTTTTGTCACTCTGGAGACGCACAGCCCTTTTATCCTTCATCTCTTCTACCATTTGTTCTTTCTCTCTGATCCTGGAGTCGTGCAGCCCTGGCCTGATTGGATTCTTGTTCTCGCCTCCGTCTGTGCCTATTGTTGTCATTTTGGAGACATGCATGCCTGTCCTCCTCTGTCTCGTCTTCTCTCATCTTTTTTGTCCTGACTCTTTGATCCTGGAGTTGTGCGGCCCTGGCCTCATCCGATTGTTGTTCTCTCCCTCTCCTTGCCGCTTCCCGACGAAGTTTGGTGTCATCTCTTGACCATAATGTCCCCCTTCTCTTTCCACGTGGCATAATTAGGCTATCCATATATTTTTACCCTATTGCTTGATAGAAGTTAGAAAGCAGTAACACAGTAGCAGTAGCAGGAAGCAGTAAGCCTCCAAGCTACTGAGGCTGGCTGTGCGCATGTGTCGGGCTGTGGCATCGCGGTCTCCATGGAAGGTGGAAGCCGCTCTGTGAGCATCGTGAGTCATTACTGAGGCTGGCCGTGCGCATGCGTTGGGCTGTGGCGCCCCAATTTCCATGATGGTCGATCGGGTCTCGGGTGAAAGGCAGCCTGTGATTTTTGGCGAATGAGCGATCTTGTACAAATATATAACCCTGAAATTTGCCTACATTCTGTAAGTTAGTGCATTTTAATTTGATTTAGCCAAAAAAAGTGCCGCTGTAATGCACCATTTGCGCTAATTGGAGGTCACAAACAGACAGACAGAGCATGAGAGTTTTAGTAGTATATAGATATTACTTGGTAATGTTATAGTTGTGTATCGGACTAAAAATTGTATGCAAGCCTGAAGATAGCCACAGTTGTGGTGTGACAGACCCCTCAGACATTCTAATGTTTAAAGTACAAAGTTCAAAATACACTTTATTATCAGAGTACATATACGTCACCACATACAACCCTGAGATTCATTTTTCTACACAAATTATCTACTTGTAGAGCCAGGTCTGTTCCCGTGCTTAAGGATAGCAATGCAAAACTACTTAGTTTTTTTTAAAATGCCAAATTAAGAAGAACACAGGTATCCACTGCACATCTCACTGCTCTGAGACTGGTGACCGAAATAGAAGTTACATCTAAAAATATCTTTGAGACTACTGCATAGAAGAAAATTGGAGACAGAAAGATTATGTAAGATTCTCCATTGTGCAACATCTGGAATTAGGAAGGTGGATAGTGAAAATCACTTCCTTTTTGTTATGGAATAGTATTCCCACGATGATGGCTCTGAGGTTCAATAGAGCAAAAACACAGAAACAATAGACAACATAAACATGATAAACCAAACTCTTAAGATTACGGAATAATTCAGCAGAAAATATTGCAGTAAGCATTTGATGCAGCAGAGTACACCAATGGACAGATGGTATCTTGGTTTTTAAAGCAACAGAAAAGTGCCATAAGGATGTTCACCAAATGTGTACATAATCTACATTCAAATGTTATAAAGTGTGCCCAATAATGCTTCCACTTTTCACTATTCATTAAAATGTCATCTTACCTCTCTGTTTGGGAAAGATCTCCAAAGGATGCTGCAATTAATCAAATATATTAGAATCAGCAAAGGTAATTAAATAAATAAAGTGAACTGAGGCAGAATTGTAAAAATACAAAGCATTTTCAATACCTTCATGACAGGCCTAGCCTTCTTTTCAAATAAACCAGATGGGAAGAGGTATTTGATCGCTCTCTAGAATAAAAAATGATAAATAATTCAATGCCTATAACAACAAAATATTTATGAAATTATAATCATTTTTGCATGAACTGATAAATAATTCTTTCAAGCACCTTTTTCATTTAGAGATTATTTTACTATTTAACAGCTGAACGTTGTTCAGTGTCAACACAACTAGAAGTTTGCCGCATCTTAAAGAAATAACCATGATACAAGCAAGAGGGGTAATTACACAAAAATAGAAAATAATTTTGAAACATAGCCACTTGAAGAAACACTGACAGCTAGAGGTAATATTATATTCTAACATAAATTTGCTTTTCAGAAGAAAAATGACATGGTTAAAAATTACAGCAAATACTGTTCATTGGTGTACAATATTTCTGTATTATGAAGACAAGCATTAAAACTATAAAGAATTTACAGCAGTATATGACAAGAAATCCAGGGTTCTAAGACATTGGGACTATTTTTTTTGATGCAAGGAAGATTAAGAGAACATTTA
The DNA here is from genome assembly GCF_963921235.1 of Mobula hypostoma. Classification (NCBI taxonomy): domain Eukaryota; kingdom Metazoa; phylum Chordata; class Chondrichthyes; order Myliobatiformes; family Myliobatidae; genus Mobula; species Mobula hypostoma. Next base: position 133,234,430 of record NC_086103.1, on the reverse strand, counting down.
ATGGGTTTTTGAAATTATGGAGTATTTTGGTAATACAAATAGAACATTTTTTCCAGTGGTTGAAGAAATTGTAACAAGGACAACAATTTAAAATTTGTCACAGATTCAGGAATGGCAACAGAAACTTCTTTCAATAGAATTGTCAGAGCATGAAATGCTTTTCCACAGAGTGTAGGCAAGGCAGGCACCATAATGATTTGTAAGAATGGTACAGAAAGAAAGATAAAGTAGACAATGATATTGTGCTAAGGAGAATGCAGGGCAGTGGTATTAGTTTTGGATTACTCCAGCAAAGTTAATGGGCCAAAGAACCACCATCTGTGCTGTAAACTTGAATAAAAGGCTCAATGTTCAGATATTTATAAAATGATTCAAGATATTGAGCTGCTGTGCCAGTATACTAATTTACATACACAAGGTATAATAGAAAAATTAGTTAAAATTGCTCAAGATACAAGAATGTAAAGTAGCATAGTTTGCAAGGATGCTTCATGTTTACTTGCATCTAATATAATTCTCCTGCTTCATTATGCTTGGTATTGTGAGAATGTATACATGTTTCTGCATTCTTGAAAAGGATAAAGGATACAATTACCAAAAAAGAGTGAACATGTCTGGCTCTTTTCCTAAAGCTGAGGTGACCAAACAAACGTCATCAAAAAAGAGCCAACATAAGGATATTTTCGCTATCAGAGCATCCAAATCCTACAGAAGTTAGCCAGACATGAGTAACTCCAACACAAAATTCTTAAGAAACTACTCCTTTGGGATAGTTGTGAGAAGGCAGAATGTAGAATTGTTAAGGTGAACATCACAGACACTGCTAATAGAGGTTTGATAAGATCATCCAGAAATAACAAACCATGTCAATAGGGCAAAAGGTTGTAATGGTGTACAGAGTGAGAAGTGGCTAAAGTAGCATGTAAACATTGACATGGTTATCTTTGATGTTTGAAACCTTGCAATATAACTCAGATAAATGTCAACTTATCAATCTAAATTGCCCTTCAATAAATAAGGCCAAACGATTCATAGGTACTTTCACTATACTTTCCTCCTTCAAGGTACTGAAGGAGGAAAGTATAGTGAAAGTACCTATGAAAGCAGTATATTGGTACTGCTTACTCTTATGCCAAAAGCATAACTTGCATATTTGACAAAAAAATCTTCATTTTGCTCACATTATCAATAAGGCAGTAAATTAATTATCCCCAAAACGTTTACATTTTTCATTCCTGTCTCACACCACGATTTGGCCATTTATGACAGACATAAATAAAATCTTAATTTCCATGTATCCACTCAACACAAACTCCTCACATATGTCCATGCTACAGAATTATTTCCTAAATGCTGGTTCTTATTCCCTTTAAATGTACCTGATACAATATTTTCAGGATATTGTTCCCAGTCAGGATCCACTTAAACTTCTATGAAATATTCACACAATACCTTGCATGATTATTTGTGATTCTTTCTCTCCAATTTTGTGTTCAACACTTCTGGTCTTTATGTAGCAAAATATGAACTTTCATTTTTTGTGTTCTTCTTCTGTGTTCCATATGTCATATTTGATGACATTTACCTTATCTTTCATTTGTTTTCTTCTCTGCTAACAGATTTTGTTTTAGCTATGCCCTTTGTGTGATAATTACCACATTCATGTACTGCCGACTCAAATATGACCAACGTAGTGCCCTAAGCTGTCATGCCACCCTAACCCCTCACTCTGAAATTGAAAAAGTAAGCAAGGCCAAGATCCCAACTTTTGTTGTTTTTATCAACTTCATGCCAAACTCCCACATTGCCTTCAAATTCAATTGGTCCATCACCCCTCTCACTTCCTTTAATCTTCTTCTATCTCAGGAGAAAAACTACCTACTATCATCTACTACAAAGGCACTGATTTCCACAGCCACTTTTCCTCCCACCCTGTCACTTGAAAGGACTCCATTTCTTTTTCTGTTTCTCTGTCTCCATCACATCTGTTCCTACAATGGGGCCTTCCACTCCAGGGCATTTGGGCCATCCTCCTTTTTCTGTGTAGAAAATAAGTTCTTCCCCCTTCCCCCATACCCCACTGTTATTAATGGAGCCTTCAATCTCATCTCCTCTATTTTCTACATTTTTTATATTTTCTGCTCTTGCCCTCATTTCCCAACTCACCACTATACAGAACAAGGTACAGTTCTCCTGTTCCTCAATGCATCCAACGTACAATTCTTCATGGCTTCAACCAGGTACACTACCAACCAAATCTTCCCCTCCCTTTTCTGCTTTCTTTGAAGATCACTCTCTCTGTGTCTCCATGGTCCGCTCATTCCTCTGTACCCATCACCCTTCCTACCCTCGGCATTCTCCCGGGTAATCTTGTGTATCACCGGCCCCTGTACCTCCTCCCTCACCACAGTCCAGGCCCACATACAGCCCTTCCAGGTGAGGCAATCTTTCACATGCATATCCCTTGGGATTATTTATTCCAACCTGTGCTCCCATTGTGGCTTCCTGTATATTGCTGAGCCTGAAAGCAGACAAGGCAATTATTGTGCTGAGTACTTTTGCCTTTTCCACCATGGCTGCCTGAATCTTCCCATTTTGAGCCATTTTAATTCTTCTCCCCATTCGCACACCATGGCCATCTCTACTGCAAGACGAGGCCAAATGTTAACTTAGCAGATTCTGCCTGGGTAGCCTACAATCTAACAGCATTAACACTGACTTTATCAACCTTCGTTACTGCTCTCACTTTGCCCTTTTCCTCTCTCATCCTGATCTGGTCCCAATTACCATGTCTTTTCCCCCTCATCCCCACCATCTGCCTATTGCTCCACTCACTGACCCTCCTCCCTTTATTCCATGCACCATCTTCCTCTCCCATTGGATTCCATCACTATTTTCAGCCCACTGTCACATTCATCTATCAGCTCTCATTTTTGGCACTATTCCCACTCTCCCATCACCCCATCCTCTTACCTGGGTCCACCTGTTACCTGCCAGCTCTTGCTTCATCCCTCCATAGTTTTATACTATTTTCTGTCAGGATGAAGAGCCTTGACCCCAAATATCAACTGACCATTTCCCTCCATAGATGCTGCCTGTTCTGCTGAGTTCCTACAGCAATTTTTGTGTTGATCCTGACTCTAACGTCAGTAATTTTGTGCATCTTAAGCTCTAATGCCTGGTTAATATATTATTTATATATCAACTTGATAAAGAAGCTGAACTGTGCACAACAAATAACTGTGCACAGGATTGTCTAAGTTGCTGATTAAAACTCATAAATGAGGCTGCCCCCAATTTTGGTCTACACTCTGTTAATTGTCTACGATACTAAGTTTCACATTCTTATAGCAATAACCAGTTGACTGGAAGCAGCAGTAAGGGTACCAGGTCATCTAGCAGGAGCTTCCTGTGGTGTACAGGAGAGGAAAAAGTCGACATGAGACCACTACAGCAGGAATCAGCCGACAGGTAGTTGAAAATGAGTATAAACAACTCAAACTCCCCTGAACCACCTCCTCAGTTAAACATAACACTTTCAGAGCAAAACAGTGCCACCTTTGTTCTCTTTTCCACAGCATACACACCCTTGCAGATTTGTTACTTAATTAACTTTATTTAAGTCAGTTTCAGTCACTCCTGTAAGTTATTTCTTTCACTACAGCTCTTCAATTTCCAACTGCCTTATTAAATAAACATCAAGATTTTGGCTCTTTTGAAATTATTTAAAGTAGTCTGGTGGGGGTAGTCAGATAACTTTCATTTAATGTGCTCTTTATCTTCAGGTTGTCCTGTCAAAAGATTCCTCTTCAAGAAAAATCTATTAAAAGGCAACAATTGAAATCTGTTTCAGAAGTAACTGTGAGAAATAAGGACCATACCATGCTCCTGATTTACCCTGGGTTTTGCAACTATTCCTACATAACAAATTCAGATTACTAATTTAGCCACTTAGATGCATACAGTACTATCCTTACAATAAGACAATAAAAGGGATGATAAGTTACCTTCTCAGTACTATTTACTTTTAAGCTAAAAGAAGTTGAATTTTGATCCAATAAAGATGTGAAAGAGTATCGGATAGATGTTGAATAATTATAATTACAGAACTGTTACATTATTACTGTGCAGAGGTTAGTCTTAACACTTTTAGCACAAACTTAACACTCAAATACATCTCTTACAGTATTTACACCACATAAAATGTAGGAAAGAGGTTGTGCTGCAATACTTTGCTTCATTAATCTATTTTGAAAACTATCAATATACTTTCTTAAAAAAATGTAGAAGAAATATTTGATTTGCAATTTGAATAATGTGTGATAATATTGAATTTGGATACAGCTTTAAACCATCCACACTTTACCTTTTCATCTGAATGGGGTAACAAACATTCATTATAGGGTAAATAAAGGCAAGTGATTTCGTCTCTATGAAACCTTGGTGTCCATTAATTAAAATTAGAGACATTCAGAGACACTGGAAGAGGCCTCTGTGAGCAATAAGGCATTGGAAAGCCTCCAGGACAGTCTGTGGGTAGGGACTCAGTTTGTGCTGCCTAAAAAACAACTTGCCATTCTTGGTTGATGCAGCTCAATAACTTTGTTCCACAAAGATGTAGGGCCCAAGCATGAATTCAGGCTGGAATTACATCTTAGTACACTGCAAAAAGGCTTCTGAAATTCACGCTGTAAGAACCCCTCAACAAGAAACCTAATCTATATATTTAACAATTTCAAAAATTAACAAAGCCTTACCCAATGCACTTTTTTGTCTCCAACTTGGCATTTTAAGGCACGAGTTAACAGATACTAATCAAAATCCTCATAGGATGTCAAACTTTCTTTTACAAGCACTTTGACAAAGTTACTGTTTTTTGTATTTGACAATTACAACTGTACCTTTGAAGATATTAGAACAAAATAAATAAATGGAAATAACTTTATAATTCACCACTAGTCCAATTTTAAATTCATTTACAAATAGAATTTATCAAGTTTAATTTAGCTAGCAAAAACCTAGGCTAACTGCCAGATCAATAATGCAGAAGTAGGGTTTGTTTCACCTGTTCTAGTGACAAAGAATTGAATATGACTATATGACTGACATGGGAAAACTAGCAGGTCATGTTGACCGTTTTTATCAATTAGTTATTCTGCCTTGGCAGCAAAAATGAAGCTATTTACTTAATCAATGATTCTACCAAATGTCATTTCTACTGATTCGCTTATAAATTAATAGCAAGACCAGCTAATGTGCAGGTGCTAATTTATTTAAACTGTTCTCAGCAGATAGTTGGAGCTCCATAATCAACATCTGGCTCTTCATGTTAGTTGTCAATTTCACTTAGACACGCTTGTCTTAACAACTTTATTTATTATAAATGAGTAAAAATCATAATACATCATGAATAATTGCATAATGGAGGAAATAGGCAAAGTAAATCAATTAGAAAAAGCAATACAAGTATTTTTAAAGTTCAATTGAGTGTTCTATTATGCAACTTCAGATTCTTCTCATTTTTAAAAGTGCTTTGGTGCCTGGAAGTAGGTACAGAGGAGATGTCAGGGGTAAGTTTTTTTTATGCAGAGAGTGGTGAGTGCGTGGAATGAACTATGGGTGACGGTGGTGGAGACAGATACGATAGGGTCTTGTAAGAGACTCCTGGACAGGTACATGGAGCTTAGAAAAATAGAGGGCTATGGGTAACCCTAGGTAATTTCTAAAGTAAGTAAATGTTCAGCATAGCATTGGGGGCCGAAGGGCCTGTATTTGGCTGTAGGTTTTTCTATGTTTATTTAAAATAGCTTCTTCTGCAGCATACCATAAAGTAATTGCATTGAAGGCACTCCATATTAAAGCAAACTTTCTACATTTATTTCTTCAAATTAGAAACAGCTTTCACCAGCAGGAAGAACTTTACTTTAAAAAGGAAACAAAAAATCTACATTCCAAGGACTGCTTCATCAGTCATTAGGTACATTAGTCTGAAGAGCAGAGAATTTGAGTGCTCTTTATATTCCAGTGTGGAATTGCACCCAATTTGTCAAGAATTTTTGGGTGCCAAACATCCTATTCTGGTTGGCTGCTGGTGACTGGTAGTGTTCCGGAGAGACTGGTATTAGGACAGCTTCTTTTCACATTATGTCAATGATTGGACGACAGAAATGATGTCTTTGTGGCCTAGCTTGCAGAAGGTACAAAGATAGGTGGAGGGGTAGGTAGTGTTGAGGAAGCAAGGAGTCTGCAGAAGGACTTAAGACAGATTTGGAGAATGGGAAAAGAAGTGGGAGATGGAATATATTATAGGGGAGTGCATTGTCATGCACTTTGGTAGAAGGAATAAGGGTGTAGACAATTTTCTAAAAAGGGAGAACATTCAAAAATCAGAAATGCAAAGGGACATGGGAGTCTTTATGCAGGATTCCCTCAAGCAGTCGATGGTAAGCAAAGCAACGTTAACATTCATTTTGAGAGGACTAGAATTTAAGAGCAAGGATGTAATATTGAGGCTTTATAAGGGATTGGTCAGTCCGCACTTTGAGTACTGTGAGCAATTTTAGCCCCTTGGAGAGTCCAGGAGGATCATGAAAATGATTCTGGGAAGGAAATGTTTATTGTATGAGGAGCATTTGATGGCTCTAGGCCTGTACTTGCTGGAGTTTAGAAGAATGAGGTGGGATCTCACTGAAATCTATTGAATAGTGAAAAGCCTAGATAGAGTGGATGTGGAGAGGATGTTTCCTATAGTGGGTGAGCATAGGACCAGAGGTCATAGCTTCAGAACAGAGGGCGCCCATTTAGAACTGAAATGACAAGGAATTTCTTGAGTTGGATTTTGATGAAACTGTGGAATTCATTGCTACGAACGGTTGTGGAAGCCAGGTAACTGAGTACATTTAAAGCAGAGGTTGAAAGGTTCTTGAATAGTCATGGCATCAAAGGTTACGGGGAGAAGGTAGCAGAATGGAGATGAGAGGTATGATAAATCAGCCATGATGTAATAGTGGAGCAGCCGTGATGGGTTGAATAGCCTAATTCTGTACCAACGTCTTATACTTTATACTTTATTGTCACCAAACAATTGATACTAGAACGTACAATCATCACAGCGATATTTGATTCTGCGCTTCCTGCTCCCTGGAGTAGCATTATCCTTCAGGAGTTAGGTAGGTAGCAGCCATTTACACAAATGAAACTTGTTGTCATGAACTATTTCAAAATGGAAACTACAGCTGAACACGAGGAATTGTGCAGATGCTGGAAATTCAAGCAACACACATCAAAGTTGCTGGTGAATGCAGCAGGCCAGGCAGCATCTCTAGAAAGAAGTACGGTCACCATTTCGGGCTGAGACCCTTCGTCAAGACTAACTGAAAGAAGAGATAGTAAGAGATTTGAAAGTGGGAGGGGGAGGGGTAGATCCAAAATGATAGGAGAAAACAGGAGGGGGAGGGATGGAGCCAAGAGCTGGACAGGTGATTGGCAAAGGGGATATGAGAGGATCATGGGACAGGAGGCCCAGGGCGAAAGAAAAGGGGGAGAGGGGGAAAAACCCAGAGGATGGGCAAGGAGTATAGTGAGAGGGACAGAGGGAGAACAAGGAGAGAGAGAAAAAGAATGTGTGTATATAAATAAATAACGGATGGGGTATGAGGGGGAGGTGGGGCATTAGCGGAAGTTTGAGAAGTCAATATTCATGCCATCAGGTTGGAGGCTACCCAGACGGAACATAAGGTGTTGTTCCTCCAACCTGAGTGTGGCTTCATCTTTACAGTAGAGGAGGCCGTGGATAGACATATCAGAATGGGAATGGGACGTGGAATTAAAATGTGTGCCCACTGGGAGATCCTGCTTTCTCAGGCGGACAGAGCGTAGGTATTCAGCGAAACGATCTTCCAGTCTGTGTCGGGTCTCGCCAATATATAGAAGGCCACGTCGGGAGCACCAGACGCAGTACATCACCCCAGCCGACTCACAGGTGAAGTGTCGCCTCACCTGGAAGGACTGTCTGGGGCCTTGAATGGTGGTAAGGGAGGAAGTGTAAGGGCATGTGTAGCACTTGTTCTGCTTACGAGGATAAGTGCCAGGAGGGAGATCAGTGGGGAAGGATGGGGGGGACAAATAGACAAGGGAGTCGCGTGGGGAGCGATCCCTGCGGAAAGCGGGGGGGGGGGGAGAGGGAAAGATGAGCTTAGTGGTGGGATCCCGTTGGAGGTGGCGGGAAGTTATGGAGAATAATATGTTGGACCCGGAGGCTGGTGGGGTGGTAGGTGAGGACGAGGGGAACCCTATTCCTAGTGGGGTGGCGGGAGGATGGAGTGAGAACTACAGCTGAAAGTTACAGTTTTGAAATTAAAAGGGTAGCTAACAGAAGTAAACAGTACAGCACTCAAAGCACAAATTACCGGCCCACGGCAGGAAGCCACTCAAGATATATGGTTTATAAACTGAGGTAACCACGAGATATTATCATATCCAACAGTCAAATGTAAGATAATGGGTCTGTGTTAATTGGTCTATTTCAAACCAGGCATTCTGTATCCGCCGGCTGGTGGCATAGTGGCATCAGCACCGGACTTCGGAGCGAAGGCTCCCAAGTTCGAATCCAGCCGGAACACATCCATGCTGGGTTGAGCGTCGAGCTAGCAACTGGGCCTCGTAAAAATAAGAAAGCCTGCTAAAAAAAACGGCATCATGACGGCGTCCCGATGACCCCACTCGGGAGTTAAGGGCTTTCTTCTTCTTTCTTCATACTGTATCCTCGGCATCTTCACAATTGTGATAGAGATAAAGAAAGGTTCTATACCAGACCTTTCACATCAAACGTGGCCGTGGGAAAATTCATTCTGTCAATAAATAAGTAGGTAAGGTATTTCTGTACCAAGCGAGTTGTCTTCACAATGCTAACGTTTGAATGTTGTGACTCTGGCCTTTGGAAGCCTTTTAGACCATAGATATGAACTATTTTGTCCCAAAAATGGTATTTGATAATCTTATTAAATAAGATGCTCTCCCACTATAAAAACCTAATTCGATGGAACCATTTGTCTATGGTCAAAATATTGACGTAAATGCTGCACCTGTAACTATTGAAATGGTATTTAATCACCTGCTATTACCTTTTGTTCTTAAGAGTTCAAAAAGAATAAACTGTGAATTCAGGGAGATTCCACTGAGAGATTCTCTCAGGAGAAAACATATCTGCTTGTGGTGAGTTAAGACCTTCTACATCTAAGGCTGCGATTTCCATGAAGCTCATACAAAGTCGTACCAGTATTGTGGGAAGTAATATTAGAGGTTAGTTTGAAAGCATGTATAACATTTTTACACTTTCTAGTTGAAAATTTTCTTTATAGAAAGTACATCATCTGTTACATTTTCATTCTAAAATCTATATAAAGAAACTACTTTGTAAACATCAGTTTGTGAGGTCTACATATGGTTGTTACAGGCTTTGCACAAATACAAAAATAGAACACCATTATATCAAACACAAAAAAAAATCTTAAATTCATAGATTCTAATTGCGCTGATATCTGAATAAACAAATTCTATGTACCCAACACTAATCCGATATTGGGCGATTTATACATGGGATTTAACAAGCTCAATTGACCCCAAATTCATTCATATGTTTGTGTTAAACATGGAAGATTATAACATATTCCCTCTGCTCTTGCTAATTCTCTTTGTGCTGTGCAGCGAGCGCTCCTTTATCAAGATCATCTCATGGTGCTGAATTTGTAAAGGTGTGATTAAACAGATCTCCTGCCCCTTAGCAAATGTTACAAATATACACACCACTCAACCACAGCATTACCGCACTTGTTCAGACAAATAATGGTACTCCAAATGCTAGAAACTGCTATAAAATTTTATGCAGGAGAAAGAATATCCGTTAAGAGCATCAGACATAAAATGTTCCTCAGAGTGTCTAGTTTCCTCGGAGATCAGTACTTGCAAGTGGCAAGCACAATTTTAGGAAGAAGTTTTGAACTATTTTTCTTGAATATTTCCTGTTGTTTTTTAACTGAATAGGAATAAAAACTGCCTGAGAAAATGTCTGGTGTCTGTATTGCCCAGCTTTTCGCTGATCAACCTTTGCATTAATTTACATCAAGAGAGAACAAAAAAAAAATCAGTTGCCACTATTAGATGTGGTAGCTTAAAATTTATTTCAACTGATAGTTGTTGTCCATTGCGATACTAACATTAGCTAGATTCATACAGGTACCTGTAAGTTTTAATTAATTCATGGAATCCACTTTTTCTTGTGTGACTGATTTGAAGTAACAATTATAAATGAAGCTTCAGGTTGGTTAACCACATTAATGCTTGATAACGGAAAATACAACTACTATGGTCCACTTTGTGAAGAGGTCAGGGCGTTTCTGTGTGGTCCATAGATTGAACAGTGTGGGTTCAGTCATATTCTCCAGAACGCTCCACTAACTGTCAAGTGACCACAGTGGCAATGACTTGTTCAGGTCCGATTTACTGCCTTTTGTAATCTACATGGCTGGTTTGAGATTTGATGTATTTTCCAGATCGGGATCTCTTTCAAAGTTGTCCTCGACACCTCTACATTTTAATGACCTATAAGGACACGGGCACACATTTATAAAGGTTTCCAAGAGAATAACGCGTAAACTTGGTCTCCTGGTAATCATAACTGATACAGACTTCATGACTTGATGATAGTGTATAAGGCAGAATTGATAGAGACATCCACTCATTTGACCTTAAGACCCTAAGACACAGAAGCAGAATTAAGCCATTTGGTCCATAAAGTCTGCTCCGCTATTCCGTCAAGGTTGATTTATTATCTCTCTCAACCCCATCCTCCGGCCTTCTCCCTGTAATCTTTGACGCTGTTCCCAATCAAGAATATGTCAACCTCTACTTTAACTATATTCAATGTCTTGGCATCTACAGCGGTTTGTGGCAATGAATTTCATTACTCACTGGCTAAACAAGTTCCCCTTTATCACTGTTCTAAAAGGATATCCTTCTATTCTGAGGCTGTCCCCTCTGATCCTAGATTCCCCGCATCTACTCTATCTAGGCCTTTCAATATTTGATAGGTTTCAAAGCGATTCCCCGTCCCCCCATTTTTCTAAACTCTTGCAAGTACAGGCTCGGAGCCATCAAACATGTTACCAGCCCACATCAAATACCTTTACACTGTCATTCCTAGGATCACTCTCATGAACCGCCTCTAGACCCTCTCCAATGCCCAATACTGCACACAATACTCCAAAAGCAGTCTGACCAATGTCTCAGCATTACATCCTTGTTTTTATATTCTGGTCCTCGAAAAGAATGCTAACATTGCATTTGCCTTCCTTAGCACTGACTCAGGCATACAATGTCATTTTAAAAAATTTCATCTTCTGAGATTTCAATCACTGGTCACCACTTGCCTTTGTCCAATAAATACACTTCTTTTTTGCTCTTAAATAATCTCTATCTTCAGGTAAACTCTCCTAGCTATTGATGCAGCCAATTCTTGACCTCATCATTTTTCATGACCTCAATTCATTGAAATGTCTTGCTACTACCGCTTTCTTTTAAACTCCAATTCTTTCCAACTGCACTTTATTCACCTCTTAAAAAAGCACTTCTCTAAATCCTAATCAATATTACATTATTGAACTTCTAATACCTATCCTTTTGCTTTCTAATCAACAGTAACTTTATATATTACTGGTTTGTCCTTTGACTTCAACCCTGGGTCCCATGTACTCAATAAAACCTCTAATCTTCCATTCATCTTATTCCCCCCAGTATGGCAAGAGGGGAAAAAACACGAGGGTATCCAGTATATTTCTGGTTTTGCCTCCACTCACATTTACCATTGGATCCCCTAAAAAACCCAAAGCATCCTGGTAAACAAAGGTGACTCTACTTCTCTTGATCCACCAAAATCACACCATAAATTATACACCCTACCTCAACATGAATGCTTCTCTGGTTTCTTGATCTTCAGGGTAAAGATAAAGAAGAATAAAGAAGAATTGGAGAAACCAATAATAAACTCTAACCACTAATATTCCCAGATTAAGAGTGAAGCACAAATACTTGCTCAGACTTGCAGGGCTAGTTTCTGCAATTACATTTTATGCAATTATTTCCTTTAAAAATACATTTTTTAAGATAATGTCACTAGTTTTGCTCCATTCATGAAATTTCCTAGCAGCTGCACTACACAAATTTATACTGTAATTTGACACAGTGGAGGTAGTAAAAGATGAAAATGTATCAAATTGTTAATAAAACTGCAAGAGACCTAACTTACGTCAATATCATCTTGTTTGATTGTTTCTGGATCTTCCCCCATCATGTTAGCTAGATGTCTCTTTCCAATATTGAACTCTTCAATTTGCTGCTTTATAAATTCTTCGGAATAATTCTCATGGAATGTAGCAGCCATACTCTTCTTCTGCAAAGAGTTGCTGCTGCAGAAAAATCGCACCAGCTGCAATAAAACAAGAAACACCATTATTCACAGACTTGCTGCTCCCAATAAGCATATTCCCTTTTCATGCATATGATTCTGATATCCATCCATTGCATTCACTGCATCAAAAATTACCTTTCCAGTTCTCTTGATATAATGACAATGCACAAGTGTCTACACAAAATAGCAGTGAACATTCTCATTCAAATGGTGTAAATAATACCTTCCATAATACGAGAAAAAATAAGTGCGTATGACATGCCAATTTTTGTGAGCTTTATGTTTTTATTGTAGGTAAGTTTATATCCTTATCAATATGTGAAATTGCTGTGGAGGACTAGAATATTTAGTGTGCACTTTTGCCATCTGCTGTTGACAAGCACAACCAACTATAAACAAAAAATCCCTCTTCTTCTTTCTACTTCCTAAGATCCAGAAGTGCTTTTCTTTCTAGCGTAATGTGGAATAGATTGTGTGACATTAAGACATTTTTTATTCATTTTCAATGAACTATGGTTAATCTAATCTGAATTGTTTTAAATCAATTAATCTGTTAAATCCTTCAAGAGATTTTCCATAAAAGCAGTTACTAAAAAAAGTATGATTTCTTAATTACAGAACAGGAGCAGAAAGTTTCAATGTTCACCATGATCATGGCTGATGCACTATTCCATATCTACTATATTAAAGCGATCATGCCCGTTTCATAAACCTTGATGCCTGTGTCAAGAAATCAATCTTAGTTCTAGATGTCCTTCTCAATCATTTGAAAATCCAAGATCACTTGCTCTATTCTTTTCAGTAAGAGAATACATTCATCCACAATCCAGTTTGTCTGTCAGAATTTTGTGAATTTTATTGAAATCCTTTGTCATTTTTTGAACTCCACCAAACTCAGACCTAGTCATCGAATCTCCCCTTTTATGACAGCCCTGTCATCCCAAGAATCTGTCTGTGAATCCCCACTGCATTCCCTCTTTGACAAGTTTATCCTTGCTGGACAGGATTGGTCTCATCACTCAACATACCAAATTGCAAAGAATACTAAAATTAAGATTTTATAATAAATCGGTTCATCAACACAACTACTCAATAACAATGCAGAATCAACTCGGAATACAAAAATATAGAACATAGTGTAACACAGTACAAGCCTTTCGGCCCATGATGTTGTGCTGAATTTTTAACCTACTCCAAGATCAATCTAATGTTTCCGTCTCACACAGCACTTTATTTTTCTTTTGTCTATGTACATATCTAAGAGTCTCTTAAATGTCCCTAATGTATCTACCTCTACCACCTCCCTTGGCAGTGTGTTTCATGCACCCAGCAAGCACTCTGTGTAAAATAAAAATGTGACACCCCGCCCCCCCCCCCATGCCTTTTGCCTATCACCTTAAAATTAAGCCCTGTCGTATTAGCCATTTCCACTCTAGGAAAAAGGTGCTGGCTGTGCACTCGACCTATGCTCATCTTCTTACACACTTCTCATCCCACTGGTCCGAAGGGAAAGCCTTTGCTCGCTCAATCTTTCCTCATAAGACATGCTCTCGAATCCGGGCATCGTAGCTCTTGAACTCAATTCCCCGACTGATGAAGGCCAACAATCACATATGCCTTCTTAACAGCCCTATCAGATTGTGCAGGACAACAACCTTCTAATCTATCCACAACACTACCACCCTTGGTGTCATTTGCAAAGATACTAACCTACCCTTCTACTTCCACATTTATAAAAATCACTTGGACCAGGGGTCCCAGACAGATCCCTGTGGAACATCACTGGTCACCAAACTACAGGCACCTACCACCACCCTCAACCTTCTGTAGGCAAGACAATTCTGAATCCATGCAACCAAGTTTCCAGGATCCCATGCCACCTGGCTTTCTGAATGAGCCTACCATATGAAACTTTGTTCAGCACCTTACTAAAGTCTATATTCACCACATCCACTGCTCAACCTTCATCAGGGCAGCATGGTAGCACTGAGGTTAACGTAATGCTATTCAACCACCAACGACCCATTTCAAGTCCGCCCCGTCTGTCAGGAGTTTGTACGTTCTCACTGTGACTGTGTGGGTTTCCTGAGTGCTCCAGCTTAAAGATATATAAGTTAGTGGGCTACTTGGTTACATGGCTGTAATTGGGTGGTGCAGACTTGCTGGGCCGGAAGGACCTGTGACTGTGCTGTAACTCTAAATTAAAAAAAAAATATTTTGTGACTTCCTCGAAAAATTCAATCAGGCTCAGAAGGCCCCTCACAAAGCCATGCTGACCATCCCTAATCAAACTATGCTTCACCAAATGCTGATAAATCCTGTTTCTAAGAATCCTCTCTAATAGCTTGTCCACCACAAACGTAAACCTCACTGTCTATAATTCCCAGGATTATCTCTATTACCTTCCTTGAACAAGGGAATAACATTTGCCACCTTCCTACCTTCTGGTATTTCTCCTATGGCCAGAGAAGACACAAAGATGATTGCTAAAGGCATAGCAATCTCTTCCATCTATTCCCTTATAACCTGGGTTATATCCTATACAGCCCTGGGGACTTACTTAATTCTATGTTTTTCAAAAGTTCTTGTACATCTTTTTTCTTAACCTCAACATGTTCCAATGTATTCTACTCTGTCCTCATATTCGAGAAGGTCCCTATCAGCAGGACCTCCCCAACTTTCTCTGAATCTAGGCATGTTTCCTGTTCAGTTCGACCCTCACTCCAGTCATCCTTCTGTTCTTCTCATACATGTAGAATGCCTTGAGGTTTTCTTTAATTCTACTTGCCATGGCCTAATGTCCCTTCTAGCTTTCCTCAGTCCCTTCTTAAGCTCCTTTCTGGCTACCTTGTAATTCTCAAGAGTACTGTCTAATCCTTGCTTTCTAAACTTTTAAGTATGTTTCTTTATTCCTCTTGACTGGATGTTTTGTCAACCATGATTTCTTCATCCTGTCACGCTGGGTCAAGAGGACAGACCTATTCAATGTCCCATGCAAGTGCTCCCAAAACAACCTCCAGATTTTCGTTAAGCACTTCCCTGAGTACATCAGATCCCAATTTACAGTCTCAAGTTCCTGTCTAGTACCATAATTTATGACCCACAATTAAACACTTTTCTGTACCATCTGCTCCTATCCCTGTCCAAGGCTATGGTGAAGGTCATGGAGTGATGGTCACTGTCTCCAAAATGCTCACCCACCAAGAGATCTGTTACTATAGTGCTATATTCAGTACAGCCTCTCTTGTCATTGGTTTGTCCGTAGTGTATCCAGGAAGGATTCCTGATAATATAACAAGTTCTGCCCCATTTGAATCTTTTGTTCTAAGAATATTAGGGAAGTTGAGGTCACTCATGATCAACATCCTGTCACTTCTACACCTTCCCAAAAGTTTCTGTGTTGTACTTTTCTATGAGTCTTTCTATCCTCCCTTTCTGTAACTGTGATACTATTCCTGATTAGCAATGACACTATCCCGTCTCTTTTACACCTCTGTTTCATTTGAAACAGACACTGCTGCCCTTGAATCAGAATGAGAGTAAATATCACTCACATATGTTGTGAAATTTGCAGTTGCGCAGCAGTACATTGCAAAACATAACAATAAAAAACTATCAATTACAACAAGAAAGATACAGAAAAATTAAATGAGTAGTGCAAAAAAAAAGGTGAGGTAGCATTCATAGATTCATCATCAATTCAGAGATCAAATGCAGAGGGGAAGAAGCTGTTCCTGAAACAGTGAGTGTGTGTCTTCAGGCTCCTGTAGCTCCTCCATGATGGCAGCAATGAGAAGAGGGCACAGCTTGGGCGATGGGACTCCTAATAATGGATGCCTCCCTTTCTGAGGCATCTTCATTTAAAGGTGTTTTCGATGCTGGGAATGCTTGTGTCCATGATAGAGTCGGCTGGGGTTGCAGCTTTTTACGGCTTTTTCCGATTCTGTGCAGCAGCCTTTCCAAACCAGATGGTGATACAACCAGTTAGAATTTCTATATAGAAATTCACAGTGACTGGTGACATACTATGTCTCTTGCAACTCCTAATGATATACAGCCATTGAAATAAAGCCTTCTTTGCAATTGCATCAGTATGTTGGGCCCAGGATAGATCTTCAGAGATGTTGACACCAAGCAACTTGAAACTGCTCACCCTTTCCACTGCTGACCCCTCGACGAGGACTGGTGCGTGTTCCGTTGACTTCCCCTTCTTGAAGTCCACAATCAATAAGGATATCAAAGAGGTAGTCGCGAGAGACAGAAGAGCGGTTACAGGATTGCTTGGAGTCGGTACACCGGGCTATATTCAAGGACTTGTTAGAGGAACTGAGCGAATACATCTCAGTTGTCAAATTCATCATAAAATCAGATGCAGACGAGTGTTCCCCCACCCCCCACAAAATCACTCAGAGTATTCTGCAATCAGAAGCCCACGATAAATAATGAGATCTGCAAACTGCTGAGCGCTAGATCAGTGGCATTCAGGTCTAGCAACCAAGTGAGATACAAGAGATCCAAGTACGATCTCCAGAAAGCCATCTCACATGTGAGGTGGCAATTCCAGACCAAATGTGAATCACTGAAGGATGCTCAACTGCTGAGGCAGGGCTTGAATGCTATTACCTCTTACAAAGTGAAACCATGCAACATAGGTGATGACAAAGCTTAATTCCCAGATGAGCTCAATACTTCTATGCTTATTTTGACTGTCAAAACATGGAGGAAACTTCTCAAACTCCCACAACCCCCGATGACCCTCTGATTTCAGTCTCTGAGGCCAATGTGAGAGTATCCTTCAGGAGGGTGAACCCACAGAAAGCATCCGGCCAGAGTGGGCACCTGGTTGAGTAATAAAGACCTGTGCTGATCAACTGGCTGGAGTGTTTACCAATATCTGTAACCTCTCGCTTTGGTAGTATGAGGTAACCATCTGCTTCAAGCAGGCTTCAATTATACCGATGCCTAAGAATGGGGTAGCCTGCCTCAATAACTGTTGTCCACTAGCATATTATCTGCTGTGATGAAGTGCTTTTGAGAGGTTGGTGATGAAACATTAACTCCTGCCTGAGAAATGACTTCGATCTGCTCCAATTTTCCTGCCATCACTAGCAGCTGCCATTTCATTGGCTCTTCACTCAACCCCAGAACATCTGAACAGAGAAAATACATAGATCAGGACGCTCTTCATCAACTACAGCTTGGCATTCAATACCATGATCTGCTCAAAACTAACCAATAAGTTTCAAGACCTTGGCCTTGTGCAATTGGATCCTTGATTTCCTCACTCGCAGATCCCCAGTCAGTCTGGATTGCCAAAAGCATCTCCCACACAATCTCCATCAGACAGGAGCACCGTAAGTCTGCATGCTTAGTCCCCTGCTTTACTTGCTTTACACTTATGACTGTGAGGCGACATACAGCTCCAATGGCATATTTAAGTTTGCTAATGACACCACTGCTGTTGGTCGAATCAAAGGTGGGAAAGAATCAGCATGTAGGACGGAAATTGAAAATCTGGCTGAGTGGTGCCACAACAACCTCTTACTCATTGTCAGCAAGACCAAGGAAGTGATTATTGACTTCAGGAGGAAAACAGAGGTCCATGAGCCAGTCCTCATCAGGGATCAGAGGTGGAGAGGGTCAGCAACTTTAAGTTTTTTCATTTCAGAGGATCTGTCCTGGGTCCAGCACGTATACACCATTATGAAGAAAACAAGGCAGAACCTCTATTTCCTTATAAGTTTGCGACATATGTGACATGACATCTAAAACTTTGACAAACTTCAATAGATGTGTGGTGGAAAGTATGTTGGCTGGTTGCATCATGGCTTGGTCTAGAAGTGCCAATCCAATGCCTTTGAACGGAAAATCCTCCAAAAAGTATTGGATATGGCCCAGTTAACACAGGCAGGGCCCTCCCCACCATTGGGGTCATCTACATGGTGTGCTGTCGCAGAAAAGCAGCACCCATCATCAAAGATACCCACCATCTAGGCAATGCTCTCTTCTTACCGCTGCCATCAGGAAGAAGGGAGTCGAGCCTCAGGGCCTACACCACCAGGTCCAGGACAGTTATTAATCCCGAATCATCAGGCTCTTGAACCAGAGGGGATAACTTCAACTTGCCCAATCACTGAACTACTCCCACAACCCATGAACTCATTTTCAAGGATTCTTCATCTCATGCTCTCGATATTTATTGCTTGCTTATTTATTTATTCTTTTGTATTTTCACATTTTATTGTCTTTTACACATTGGTTGTTTGTCCAATTGTGTTTTGTTGATTTACAGTGCACACCCACAGGAAAATGAATCGCAGCATTACATATAGGTGACATGCATGTATTTTGATAATAAATTTACTTTCAACTTTGGTCTTACTGATGTTGAGTGCAAAGTTGTTGTGACATCAACCAGCTGATCAAGCTCACTCTTGCATGTTGTGTCACCATCTGAAATTCTGGCAACAGTAATTATGTCATCAGCTAATTTAAAGATGGCACTGACATTTTCCTGATGGGAGTAGAGGGAGTAGAGCAGTGGGCTAAACACGCATCCTTGAAGTAAGGGTATGTGTGTGGATTATCGGCGAGGAGATGTTGATCGAAGGCCAGCTGGAGAGCCAGTGAGATTGCATCCGCCATAGACTTATCGCAGCAATGAGGAAGGACCTGGACCCACTGCAGTTTGCCTAGGAAGGAGTTGATTCTGACTGTGAACAACCTCTCAAAGTACTGCATCACAGTAGGTGTGAGTTCATTAGTTCCACGTACCAATCCAGGCTTTAAGTTCATCACCCTTGTTCATGATACTTCACATTAAAGTAGATACAGTTTAACCTGTCCAACTGACTGCATTTATGCCTGTCCATTCTCGCAGTCTCTATAAATGTTGCCTCTACCTTTACACTAACTGCTCCATCCTCTGACTATCACTTTGTGAACCCAGCTCCATGCCAATCTAGTTTAAACCCTCCCCAACAGCTCTAGCAAACCTGCCCGCAGGCATATTAGTCCCCAAGTTCAGGTGCAACCCAACTTCTTTTTTATATATAGATGACATACCGTCCCCAGACAAGATTCCAATGATCCACAAATCTGAAGAAGGTGACACATAATCAGGTGTATACAAACTTACATCTATTACTACCATGAATGTTTCTTACTCTGTAATCTTCATGGAAGCAAAGAATTCAACTGCACCATGATGTACATGTCATTAAACTAAGCTGAATCTAAAGCACTTTCAGAACCTCATTTCTAAAACATTACTATTCATTCAACCAACTTTTCTTTAATTTTTGCTACATGGGCTTCTTTTCTCGGTGATCCTACCTCACATTCATACAGCTATTATTTTCACTTTTATTGAGTTCCACTGACAGATAACATAAACAAATAAGCTATACTTTTATTCTTCAAAGATAATAAACTATTCCTTTTGACATACAGGAAGACAACAACCAACTTGCACATGTCAAGAGCCAGAAATTAATGCATGATTAATCTATTTTAGTGACTTCGCAAATCCTTACTCTTGCTTTGGAAATACCGTGGTGGGATATTTTAAGAGTGTGGATAGACCGAGATATAATAGTTGTTCAAAAAAGACAATACTTAACAGTACACCACCACTTCTGCATTATTCCGAAGTATCAGCGTGCTGGGGCTGTAACTCTTCTGACCCACAGGTGACTGTACCGGACCTGAGTCGATGTAGGATCGCGTGATGTTGCAAAGCACAAAGCGCTAGTGGAACTCAGCGGGTCAGGTAGCATCTACGGAGGGAAATGCATCGTCGACCCTTCAGGTCGAGACCCTTTATCTGGACTACTGCTGCTGAAGCCGGGTGTGATTTGGTGGATGATATGAGGGCGAAGACTCCAGCACAAGGCCTCAGAACATTTCTCTCTCTTTAACATCTAATACGCGTTCCACAGCCATAAAAAGAAAAAATAAATCATACAGTAAAGGCCAGCACTCACAAATGCCGTCCTGCCAGCAATGGGCACAGTCTGCATCACCGTACATCCACGACATCGCCGCAACAAGCCACTCAGTCTTCCACTGCACGCCGCCATTTTTGCGGCCACACTGACAGTACTGCGCACGCGTAACAGGTAACCTTTCACCCACAAACATACTCCGAAAAATAAAATCAAAATAAAGTAAAATACACGAATACAACAAATGGTATAAAATTTAATTTTTAATTTGTCTTAGTGAACCAATGCGATGAATCGAAGATCGCGAGTAGCGTATGGATTGACAAATACAGGAGCGATACGTGCGGCGCATGCGTTCTTTACAAACACGCCTTCCAAGCCGCAGGGGTAACCATAGTGATGGGCGCCGGGCCGGGTGAGGATATGTCTGCCGTGCACGAACTAGCGGTGGTTAGAACTGATTAGTATCGCTATTGCTGTGCTGCAATTCGCAGCACTGATTTTCCTTTTACATAGGTCATTCTTTAGGATCGTTGATGATTTCCAGTTTTGACAAAGGGTTGCAGATTCGAAGAACGACTCGTTAGCTATTTTTCTCTGTTTCAGATTTCCAGCAACAGCCTTTTAAAAAAAATAATTCGTACTCCTTCCAAGGTGGCCGATGGCTCTGGGGAAACTAGTATGTTCGCTGGTGTGAAACCCACAGAATGTGCACTGCATGGGTAGGGAGAACTTGAGGCGATGAGCAAGTGGATTATTTGGGAGATGCTGTGCACTTTTTGATATTTATGCTGCGATTTTTTTTTTGTGTTAGCCACATATAGAAAGTAGAGTCATAGAGCAATACAGCGTGGAAACAGCCCTTTGACCCATCTGGCCCCTACCAACCACAGCATCTTCCCTGCTAGACTCAGTCGATACATTCAGCCCATAACCCTCTAAGCCTTTCCCTCAATATACCTAACGAAATGCCTCTTAATTGTTGTATTTAAACCAGTTTTGACTACTTCCTCTGACAACTTATTCCAGGTACTCACTACTCTCCGTGTAAGGAAGATAGACAGGTAACTATGTAACTCTCAAGTTTTTTAAAATCTCTCAATCTCTGCCTTCTAGTTCTGGACTCTCCATTCATGGGGAAATGGCTATGACTATTCACATTATCTGCATTGCTCAAAATATTCTAAACTTATATGATGTCAATTTTTATTTTTCTGAGCTCCAAGATATAAAAATCCAGTGTAGGCATTCTCTCCCTTTACCACAAGCTGTGTAGTCCAGGCTGCGTCCTCATAAGTTTGTCATGTACTGTACATTCGCATGTGCATGAAGAACAAGACCCAGCACTGATCCCTGATGCACCTTACCAGTCACAGGCCTTCAGTCAGACTAATCAAGAACTGATCAACCACTGCTTTAAATATACTTAGTGACTTGCCTCCACAGCTGCCCATGGCAATAAATTTCACAAGTTCACCAGCCTCTCGTGAAAGAAATTCCTCATTGCTATTCTAAATGGATATCTCATTATTCTGAGGCTGTGCCTTCTGGTTCTAGACCCACCCACTTTAGGAAACATCCTCTCCACATCCACTCTATCTAGGCCTTTCAATATTCAATAGGTTTAATGAGATTGGCCCTCATTCTTCTAAGCTCCAGCGAGTACAGGCCCAGACATAAAATGCTTCTTGTACATTAACTCTTTCATTCCCAGAATCATCCTTGTAAATCTCCTCTGGACCATCTCCTGCTCTTCTTGAAATGTATGCTAAAATTGCATTTGCCTTCCTTACCAGCAACCCAACCTGCAAGCTAGTCTTCAGGGAATCCTGCAACAAAGACTCCTAAATTGCTTTGCACCATTGATTTTTGAATTTTCTCCCTGGTTAGAAAGTAGTCTATGACTCTGTTCCTTCTACAAAAAGGCATGATCATACACTTCCCTGCACTATATCACATCTGCCACTTCTTTGCTTATTCTCCAAATCTGTCTAAGTCCTGCAGATTCCCTGCTTCCTCAACATTACCCGCCCCTCCACCTATCTTTATATCATCTGCAAACTTGGCACAAAACCATCAGTTCTGTCATCCAAATTGTTTACACCACGAGTCTCTGACTGTAATAGGTCTCCTGTATTCTTACTCTTCACCTCCTGCTGGTCTTCTATCCATGGTAGTATATTTCCTGTAATGCCATGGGCTGTTCTGTTGTGAAGCAGTGTCATGTATGGCACCTTGTCAAAGGCTGCCTGAAAATCCAAATAAAAACATCCACTGACTCTCTTTTGTCTATCCTTGTTATTTCCTCAAAGAATTCCAACAGATTTGTCAGGCAAAATTTCTCCTGAAGGAAACCATGCTGATTTTGGTCTACTTTATCATGTTCCTCCAAGTACCTTGAAACCTCATCCTTAATAGTGGACTCCAACATCTTCCCAACCACTGAAGTCAGGCAAACTAGCCTATAACTTCCTTTCTTAAACCTCCCTCCCTTCTTAAAGAGTAAATGACATGTGCAATATTCCAATCCTCTGGAACCATCCCAGAGTCTAGTGATTCTTGAAAGATCATTTCTAATATCTCCACAATCTCTTCAGCTACCTCTTTCAGAACTCTGGGGTGTAGTCCATCTGGTCTTGGTGACTTACCTACCTTCAGACCTTTCAGCTTCCCAAGCACCTCTTTTGTAATAGCAACTACACTCACTTATGCTCTCTGACACGCATGAATTCTGGCATACTGTTAGCATCGTCCACAGTGAAGACTGATTAAGTTATACTTATCAAGTTTGTCTACAATTTCTTTGTCCCCCACTGCTACCTCTCCAGTGTCATTTTCCAGCAGTCTGATATCCACTCTAACCTCTCTTTTACTCTTTATACCGTATATCTGAAAAAACCTTTGGTATCCTCTTTTATATTATTGGCTAGCCTACCTTCATACTTCATCTTTTCTCTCCTTCTGGCTTTGTTTTTTTGTATCGCCTTCTGTTGGTTTTTAAAAGCTTCCCAATCTTCTAACTTTCCCCAAATTTTTTTGCTATATTGTCCTGTATGCTCTCTCTTTTGATTTAGGCTGTCTTTGACTTTGCCTGTTAGTCACCATTGCCTCATCCTTCCTTTAGAATACTTCTACATCTTTGGGATGTATCTATCCTACACCTTCTGAGTTGCCTCCAGGAACTCCAGCCATTGCTGTACTGCTATTATCCATGCTGGAGTCTCCTTTCAATCAATTTTAGCCAGCTCCTCTCATGCATCAGTAATTCCCTTTACTCCACTGTAATACTGATACATTTGACTTTTATCTAATGCCTCTCAAACTGCAGGGAGAATTCTATCATATTATGATCACTGCCTCCTGATGGTTTCTTTACCTTAAGCTCCCTAATCAAATCTGGTTCACTGCACAACACCCGATTGAGAATTGCCTTCCCCCTAGTGGGCTCAACTACAAGCTGGTCTAAAAAGCCATCATAGAAACATAGAAAACATACAGTACAATACAGGCCCTTTGGCCCACAAAGCTGTGCCGCTCATGTCGCTACCTTAGAACTACCTAAGCTTTACCCATAGCCCTTTATTTTTCTAAGCTCCATGTAGCCATCCAGGAGTCTCTTAAAAGACCCTATCGTTTCCGCTTCCACCACTGCTGCCGGCAGCCCATTCCACGCACTCACCACTCTCTACGTAAAAAACTTACCCCTGACATCTCCTCTGTACCTACCTCCAAGTGCCTTAAAACTATGCCCTCTCATGCTAGCCATTTCAGCCCTGGGGGAAAAAGCCTCTGGCTATCCACACAATCAATGCCTCTCATTATCTTGTACACCTCTATCAAGTCACCTCTCATCCTCCGTCGCTCCAAGGAGAAAAGGCCGAGTTCACTCAACCTATTCTCATAAGGCATGCTCCCCAATCCAGGTTACATCCTTGTAAATCTCCACTGCAGCCTTGCTATGGTTTCCACGTCCTTCCTATAGTGAGGCGACCAGAATTGAGTGCAGTGCTCTAAGTTGGGTCTGACCAGGGTCCTATATAGCTGCAACATTACCTCTCGGCTCGTAAACTCAATCCCACGATTGATGAAGGCCAATGCACTGTATGCCTTCTTAACCACAGAGTCAACCTGTGTAGCAGCTTTGAGTGTCCTATGGACTCAGACCCCAAGATCCCTCTGATCCTCCACACTGCCAAGAGTCTTACCATTAATACTATCATGTAGGCATTCTACAAATTTCATCTCTTGGGATCCAGCACCAAATTGATTTTCCCAATCTGCCTGAATATTGAACTCTCCCTTCACTATCATGCCATTGCCCTTTTAGCTTGCCTTTTCTACCTCCCATTGTAATTTATATCCCACATCCTGACTACTGTTTGGAGGCTCGTAAATAACTCGCAAAAGGGTCTTTTTACCCTTTCTACCCACAAGGATTCTACACCTTCTGATCCTTTGTCACCTCTTTCTAAGGGTTTGATTTCATTTTACTTTACCAGAGCCACCTGTATCCATTGATGTTTAACTCCCAACTCTGATCTTCTTTCAGCCATAACTCAGTGATGCCCACAACTTCATACCTGCCAATCTAACTGCGTTACAAGATCTCCTACCTTTTTCCGTGTACTGTGTGCATTCAAATACAATACCTTCAATCCTGTTTTCATCACCCTTTTCAATTTTGCTCCTATGTTACACTCCAAATCACCCCACTGACCGCAATTTTGCCCTATCATCTGCCTGTCCTTCCTCACAATCTCACTACACAATGCATCGACTTGTGATAGTTTCCCCTGTAAGAGACTGCTGGAAGATTATTCTGTAGTCAATGCAATTAGATTTGACTCCACTTAAAGATTGTCATGCTAATGTTCCTCGCTTTTCTTCCATGTCCCAGATCTGGGAGATGAAGTAGTAGGTTTGTGATTAGGGGTTGGAACCTAAGCAAGAATATCATGTGGTCTTGATCCTGTTTTTTTCTCAGTTTGGCTTCTTGTCATTTGGACGGGATAATTTACTGTGGGATGGAATCAAAGGCACTTTGAAGAGATCCTCATCTGGGCTTTGTTCTTGAACGAAGCACAGATGAGGATCTCTTCAAAGTGTTCTTTTTAGTAGATACCATCTCCTCATCTTTTACATGTTTTTCTCTCTTCTTAGCTTTCAGAAGCATGAGCTCTTGGGTGTTTTGATTGTGCATGATTTTAGTAGAGCAATACAATAAGCTGCTCCTTTGGTAAAGCTGTTCCTTTGGTAAAGCTGTTCAAAGTTCAAAGTAAATTTTATCATCAAAGTGCATACTGTATATGTCACCAAGTATGACTCCTGAGATTCATTTTCTTGCAGGCATTCACAGTAGAACAAAGAAGTACAATAGAATTAATGAGAAACTAGACACGATAAATGACAAATTGTGCAAATACAAAAAGGAGCAAGTAATGATGATAATAAATAAATAATATTGAGAACATAAGTTATAGAGTCCTTGAAAGTGAGTCCATAGGTTGTGTTCAATGAACAATTCAGTGTTGTGATGAGTGAGTATGTCTACACTGGTTCAGTAGCCTGATGGTTGAAGGGTAATAACTGTTTCTGAATCTGGTGGTATGGGACTTGGGGGTCCTGCACCTCCTTCCAGATGTCAGCAGTGAGAAGGCAGCATGGCCTAGATTGTGGGGGATTCTTGATAATGGGTGCTGCTCCTTTGTGTTAGCCCTCCTTGTAGATGTGCTCAATGGTGGGGAGGGCTTTTCCTATGAAGAACTGGGCTGTATCCACTCACAAAAGGAGGAAATCTGCTGAAGGGTCTTGGCCCGAAATGTTGACTGTACTCTTTTCTGGTGTGCTGAGTTCCACCAGAAGTTTGAGTGTGTTGCTTGGGCTGAATCCACCATTTTTATAGCCTTTTCCATTCTTGGGCACTGCTGTTTCCATACCTGACTGTGATGCCACCAGTCAGGATAATCTCCACTGTGCATCTGTAGAAGTTTTAGATAACATGCCTAATCTGTGCAAGCTTCTAAGAAAATAGAGGCTCTGCCACACTTCCTTTGAAATGGCATTGACATGCTAGTCCCAGGATAGATCCTCCGATATGATAACTTCGGGAATTTAAAGTTGCTGACCTTCTCCACCTCCAATCCCTTAAGGGCCACTGGCTCATTGAACCCTAATTTCTTCCTCTATAATCAGCTGTTTGGCTTTGCTGACACTGAATGAGAGGTTTTTGATGTTGCACCATTCAACCAGATTTTCAATCTCCCTCCTATATGGTAATTTGTCACCACCTTTGACTCAGCCAATAATAGTGATGTTGTCAGCAAACTTGAATTTAGCGTGGAGCTGTACGTAGCCTCACAGCCTCAAGTATAAAGCAAGCAGGAGGCTAAGCACATAGGCTTGTGGTGCACCTGTGCTGATGGTGGTTGTGGAAGAGGTTTTATCAGTCTGTCTGCACGTGAAGGAAGGGAGGATCCAGTTACACAAGCAGATATGGAGGCCTTGGTCTTGGAGCTTATTGATTAGTTTTGAGGAGATGATAGTGGTAAACGCTGAGCTATAGTCAATGAAGAGCATCCTGATGTATGCATTTTCACTGTCCAGAGAACTGAGTGGAGAGGAAATGAAATGCATCTGCTTTGATCTGTTGTGACAACAGGGAAATTGTAACTACAGTTACAGCAGCATTATCTGCGAGAAAATATGGAAGTTGTCCAAGAATGCCCCATCCACAAAATTCTAGACAAATTCAGTCTGGGATCACAATACAAAAGATGTAGTTGATAAAATTGTTAATAACCTCCACATTGAACCTTGGTGCAGATTGCATGATAGCCATTCATTATAGCTTTGACCAAATACAAACCAAAGAGCTAATTTCTAGAAGTGAGGTAAGAATGATTGTCATTGACATCATGCAGCATTTGACTGAACAGCCATCAAGGAGAAAATATTTCAATGGTTGGATTGCAACTCACATAAAGAAGATTAGTTATTGTTTTTCAAAGTCAGTCATGACAGCTGTAGGACATCACTGCATGAATTCCTCAGGGGTGTGACCTAGTGCTAACTATCTTTAGCAACTTTATAAATGACCTTCCTTCAGCTGGAACATCAGATGTGGAGATGTTTGCTAATGATTATGCAATGTTCTCCCACTTGTAGCTCCTTTGAAGACAAAGCAATCAATGTCAGCATGCGGTATGACCGAAATGACATCAGGCAGGGGCTAAAATAAAATAACCTAACCATAAAAATGCCAAGCAATGTCTACTTCCAACAACAAAGAACTTACCTATGTATCAGCTCTTGATAGTCAGTGGTAATACCATCACCCACTCGGAGGTTGCAATTCACTAGAAATTCAACTTTACCAGCCAGTTAAATACTGCGTGCATCAGAAGCTAGGTTCCTTTTTGGCAAATGGATAACCTCCTAATATTCCAGTACCTTTTCACCGTCTGCAAGACACAAGTGAGCAGCATGATGGTGTGCTCTCTATTTGCCCATATGCGTGCAAATCTTACAACTCTCAAGAAGCATAACAGCAATTAAAATGTTTCGTTGACACTGAAACCATCACTCTAAACATTCACTCCCTCAACTATTGGGATAAAATGGTTGCAGATTTTACTGTGTACTGAAATTACTTGACTAAATTATTAGAACATCATAGTGTACCTCGTGACCAATAATGAAGACTACTTCTGCATGAGCATGGAATACCATCGGCTTCGGAATGGTACATGTTTTGCCCTCCAAACATATACTATTCTGACGTGGAAAAGTATCCTGCATCTCACTCCCAAGTGGTAGTGAAAGAACCTTCTGCAGAAGTAGTGCAGAGGTTAAAGGAGGTTGATCACCATCATATTCGTAGGATCCAAGATGGCACTGGTGACAAACGGCGATGCTTTGTGCACAGCTCATAAAACTACTAGATCATTGCAATCCGCAGCCTGTAGTTTCTTTTTAAGAAATATACTTCTGATCCATATAAATGAACTAGTGATTGTGCAATCTCCTGATGGATTTGGTGAAAATGACTTGTGAGAATGCAAGTACAGCCTGGGCGGCTGGACGCTACATTGAGACTTGAGAACTCAGTTTCAATACTCCATGCTGATTAAGGCGCTGAAGACCAAGAGTGGACAACGAACTGGTGTTCAGCACCATCTGCCTCTGTTTGACCCACTTCCTTCTCTTCAAGCTACTACCATTGTCGGGAGTTGTGGGTCCTGTGCCGCCAGGTTTGGGAGTCGTTGTTACCCTGCAACCATTGGGCTCCTTGTTTGGCTTCACTCGCTTCAGCACTGAATTGCCTGCCCAGCCTGTGGACTCACTTTTGGGGACACTGCAGCTCATGTTCTATGTATTATTGGTTTACTTTCTTTTTACTGTTTGCATGAATTGTCCTCTTTTGGACATTGGATGTTGCCGGTCTTTGTTGTGTGCAGTTTTTCGTAGTTTCTGTTGTGTTTCTTTGTTTTTTTGGTATCTGCAAGAAGACGAACCAATTTGTCTTGTTCTTTTCTCAAATTTTATGGAAAACCTACATCAGCAGATAGAATGCAAGCCCATTAGCCATATAGAACTGTTAAAAAGTAACATTATATATCTGAAGCCATAAATTCTGTGCTAGATTGATTTACTGCCATCAGTCACCCTTTGGAACTACACATTGTCATTTTCATTCAAACGTGAATCTAGGATTTTTTTTATGGTGGAGATCACAATTAATATCAACATGCCAGTGACTGGGTACAAATACAGACAGAGCAAAGAGATAAATTGTACCACAGAGGCAAAATTCAAAAGGGCAAAGAATGCAGGACTGAAGGTGCTGTATTTAAATGCATGTAACATTCGGAATAAGGTGATGAACTCGTGGCACAATTAGAGATTGGTCGGTATGAAGTTGTGGGCATCACTAAGTTGTGTAAGAAGCCTATAGTTGGGAGCTTAACATCAAATGATATACTTTGTATCAAAAGGACAGGTAGGAAGGTATAGGTGGTCATGTGACTTTGTTGTTACATCTTTAGAAAGAGGTGACATAGGGCCAGAGAATGTTGAATCTTTGTGCGTGGAGTTAAGAAACCACAAGGGTTAAGAAACCATTATGGGTATCATATATAGGCCTCCAGGTAGTAGCCAAGATGTGGGGTTGAGATTGTAAAAGGAGCTGGAAAATGCATGTAATAAGGGTAATGACATAATTGTAATAGGGGACTTCAATATTCAAGGGAATTGGGAAAATCAGGTTTGGGCCAGGTTGCAAGAGAGTGAATTTGTTGAATGCCTGTGAGATGGCTTTTTAGAGCAGCTTGTGCTTGAGCCTACACGGGAAAGGATATCTTAGACTGGGTATTGTGTAATAACCCAGACCTTATTAGGAAGTTTAATGTAAAGGCAGTGATCATAATATGAATGAATTCATACTGCAGTTTAAAAGGGAGAAGCATAAGTCACGTGTATCAGTATTGCAGTGCAATAAAGGGAATTACAGAGGCATGAGGGAGGAGCTCACCCAGCTGGGTTGGAGGAGGATACTGCTGGGGATGACGGCAGAGCAGAGATGGCTGAAGTTTCTGGGAATAGTCAACAAGGCACAGGAAAGCTATGTCCCACAGAGGAAGAAATTCTCAAATGGCAGGGGTGAGTAGGCAACTGTGGCTAACAAAGGAAGTTAAGGGCTGCATAAGAACCAAGGAAAGGGCATATAAGGTAGCAAAAGTGAGTGGGAAGTTGGATGATTGGGAAGCTTAAAATCCAACACAAGGCAACTAAAAAAAGCTATAAGAAGGGAAAAGATGAAATATGAGGGCAAACTAGGCAATAATATAAAGCATGACACCAGAGGTTTTTTCAGTTATATGAAGAGTAAAAGGGAGATGAGAGTTGATATTGGACCACTGGAAAATGATGCTGGTGAGGTAGTGATGGGGGACAAAGAAATGGCAGATGAACTTGATGGGTACTTTGCATCTGTCTTAGCTGTGGATGAGCTTCTGTACTCCCTTCTAACTCATTAGAACCCTAGTTTCTGCACTCCCTTGTGACATACATGCTGACTTTTAACTCACAGGGGACCCCATATCCTATGCTTGCTTTAAACTGACCTGTGCCTCATTTACTATGCTGCTTCTAAATTGCATGCCTTCTTCAGAAATGTATTATCATACTATGTAAAATATAAAATATGTGAATTGTGATATATATTGTGGTATTAATAGATCTTGCCTGGGACTATCCAAGCCTTGAGTGTACCACATCATTGGAATCTTACTGCATAGCACCCTACAACCTTCATTGCTGATATTAACAAAGCAGTACCTATCTAAATTATTAATATAGATGATAAACAAAAACAGACTCAGCACCAATCCCTGTGACACACCACTAGACATAGGCCTCCAGTCGGGGAGACAACTATCTACTAAAACTCTCTGGCTTCATCCACTAACACCACTTACTAATTAGCACCCTTGTACATGAAAGTGTTTATCTATGCATGGAGCTGAAAGAGATGGGTGAGTTCTTAAATAGATCTGTATTTACTCAAGAGACAGAGGCAGAGTTTATAGAAGTAAGGCAAACCCAATTGACCACTTCATTCTGAATGCCAAGGACTTAATTTCTGAACCAGCCTCCCATGTAGGACTTTGCCAAAGGCCTTACTAAAGACCATTTAGAGACATCGTCCATCCACTGCCTTTCCTTGATTGACTTTCTTGGTAACCTCCAAAAGAACATAGTAAGATTGAGAATTACAGCATAATTTGTGTCCCAGATATCGCATCCATGAATCAGAAGGATGTGGATTTTGAAGTCCTGATCCAGATTTGACTCTAGAACTCAAGACTGATACTTATGTTTAATACAGGCAGGGTTGTCCATTTCCTTTTGGATCCCATTACGTTATTTCAAAGAATAAAGCATTGCTGTCCAGTACCTGGCTTTCAAGTTTAGCTCATTTTTGATGGATTTCTAAATTTAAGTCTTCAATATAACTTGAAACAGTAGTGGTCCCTAACATAATTTCTCAGCCTGTTATCTTGTGTTTTTGACCCAGATATCACCTCAAATCCTTGCTACCTTAAAGTAAATGATTAGATTTTTAGTTGAAATCCATCAAATAGGTTTTAAAAGATTGCACATTTTTTGAAGAACTTTCCACAGCACACATACATTGTACTCAAAGTCACAGACTTGCAAGTAAATAAAGCTCAAGTTTATAGAACAGAAGAAAGCGATTTGTGTCTGTGATATCTTTACGATAGCAAACCAAAACTGTGCTTGCTGTTTGAACTGTCTTTATAGTCTTATATCCTTTCTGCATCAAACATTTATACAGTTTTCATGGCAAAGTTACACTAGAATTTTTAGTCATAGTCATACTTTATTAATCCCGGGGGAAATTGGTTTTCGTTACATTTGCTCCATAAATAATAAATAGTAATAGAACCATAAATAGTTAAATAGTAATATGTAAATTATGCCAGCAAATTATGAATAAGTCCAGGACCAGCCTATTGGCTCAGGGTGTCTGACCCTCCAAGGGAGGAGTTGTAAAGTTTTATGGCCACAGGCAGGAATGACTTCCTATGACGCTCTGTGCTGCATCTCGGTGGAATGAGTCTCTGGCTGAATGTACTCCTGTGCGCACCCAGTACATTATGTAGTGGATGGGAGACATTGACCAAGATGGCATGCAACTTAGACAGCATCCTCTTTTCAGACACCACCGTGAGAGAGTCCAGTTCCATCCCCACAACATCACTGGCCTTATGAATGAGTTTGTTGATTCTGTTGGTGTCTGCTACCCTCAGCCTGCTGCCCCAGCACACAACAGCAAACATGATAGCACTGGCCACCACAGACTCGTAGAACATCCTCAGCATCGTCCGGCAGATGTTAAAGGACCTCAGTCTCCTCAGGAAATAGAGATGGCTCTGACCCTTCTTGTAGACAGCCTCAGTGTTCTTTGACCAGTCCAGTTTATTGTCAATTCGTATCCACAGGTATTTGTAATCCTCCACCATGTCCACACTGACCCCCTGGATGGAAACAGGGGTCACCGGTACCTTAGCTCTCCTCAGGTCTACAACCAGCTCCTTAGTCTTTTTCACATTAAGCTGCAGATAATTCTGCTCACACCATGTGACAAAGTTTCCTACTGTAGCCCTGTACTCAGCCTCATCTCCCTTGCTGGTGCATCCAAATATGGCAGAGTTATCCGAAAACTTCTGAAGATGACAAGACTCTGTGCAGTAGTTGAAGTCCGAGGTGTAAATGGTGAAGAGAAAGGGAGACAAGACAGTCCCCTGTGGAGCCCCAGTGCTGCTGATCACTCTGTCGGACACATAGTGTTGCAAGCACACGTACTGTGATCTGCCAGTCAGGTAATCAAGAATCCATGATACCAGGGAAGCATCCACCTGCATCGCTGTCAGCTTCTCCCCCAGCAGAGCAGGGCGGATGGTGCTAGATTACACTACTCCTGTGGCCGGCCACTAAAGATTTTAGCCATCATCCTTGTGAAATAATTTAATCTAACGTCTATCTTAATTTTCTTGAAATACCCTTTCAGCCGTTTCCGCATCCAGAATATGCCTAGAGATTCATCTCCAGAAGGTATTGCTAAACTTGCCACATAACAACAGCTGTGCAATGCAGAAAGCTTCCAAAACTTGATTTCATTGAAGTTATTGCAATTGATGTAAAAAGTGGAGGATTTAAAGCCACTTGCTAATTAGCATTCTTGTACATCAGAGTGCTTATCTATGCATGGAGCTGAAAGAGATGGGTGAGATCTTAAATAGATCTGTATTTACTCAAGAGACAGACACAGAGGTTATAGAAGTAAGGCAAAGCATCGGTGAGGTCATGGACCATACATGGATTACAATACAGTGGAGGAGGTGTTTGCTGTCTTGAGGCAAATTAGGGTGGATAAATCTCCAGGGCCTGACAAGATGTTCTCTTGGACCTTTTGGGAGGCTAGTGCAGAAACTGCTGGGGTGATAGCAGAGATATTCAAAATATCCTTAGCAACAGGCGAGACACTGGAGATTGGAGGATTGCAAATGTTGTTCTATTGTTTAAGAAAGGCTCTTAAAATAAGTCGGAAGTTATAGGCCAGTGGGTCTGACATCAGTAGTGGGTACATTATTTGAAGATATTCTAATGGACCCGATACATAAGTACTTGGATGGACAGGGACTGAGTAAGGATGGTCAACATGGCTTTCTGCGTGGTAGATCCTGTCTAACCAATTTACAGAGTTTTTTGAGAAAGTTACCAGGAAAGTTGATGAAGGCAGGGTTGTCTACATGGACTTTAGCTTGGCGTTTGACAAGGTCCCATATGGGAAATTGGTCAGTAAAATTCAGTTGTTTGTCATTTAGCATGAAGTAGTAAATTGGATTAGACATTGGCCTCACAGGAAAAGCCAGAGAGTGGTAGTAGATGGTTGCCTCTCTAACTGGAGGCAACAGGGGTTGGTGTTGGGTCTGCTGCCATCTATATCAATGATCTGGATGATAATGTTGTAAAATGGATCAGCAAATTTGCTGATGACACCAAGATTTGGGGCGTAGTGCAAGGAAGGCTATCAAAGCTTGCAGTGGGATCTGGAGCAGCTGGAAAAATGGGCTGAAAAATGGCAGATGGAATTTAATGTAGATAAGTGTGAGGTGTTTCACTTTGGGAAAACAATTCAGGGTAGGTCTTACACACATTTCAAGCCACAAGGTTTCTGTTCTTCACACTTTTAGCGACTTTGCACTTAGTATATATTCCAGCAGAAAGGTATTGCCTCAACATTTCTCACTTTATGCCAAGATTAAATTAATATAAAATCATACTGCAAAGGAGATCATTCAGCTTATTCTGCCTCTGACCTTGCTTTGAAAGAGCTATCAAAAATCACTTATTTTGTAATCCCACCTTTTTTCTGTTGGTTATTTTTAATTAATTCACTGATCACTAACTGTCTTGCTAATGGAAATTCCCATAGTGAGAATGTGTGTGCACTTAGCTCTTACTGCTATAAGTCTTACCTACCTTGAATAATAAATTTTTCTTCCCTACCTTTTCCTATTTTGCTATCAATCAACCATATTCCTAGATATGCTGCCACATTTTCCCTGTGGCAAATCCTGGAACTACTCTTAAAAAACCCACAGTCCATTAGTTTGCTGGGAATCCTATGGTTGAAGGGTAATAACTGTTTCTGAACCAGGTGGTGTTGGTCCTGAGGCTCCTGTACCTTATTCCTGATGACAGCAGTGAGAGGAGAACATGACCTGTGTAGTGGGAGTCCCTGATGATGGATGCTGCTTTCTTGCAACAGTGTTTCATGTAGATGTGCTCAATGATGGGGAGGGCTTTACTCATGATGGACTGGGCTATATCCACTACTTTTCGTAGGATTTTCCATCCAAGGGCATTGGTGTTTCTATACCAGGCTGTGATGCAACTGGTCAGAATACTCCACTACACATCAATAGAAGTTTATCAAAGTTTTAGATGTCATGCCAACTCCTCGCAAATTTCGAAGGAAGTAGAGGTGCTGTCATGCTTTCTTTGTAATTGCACTTATGTGCTGTTCCCAGAGCAAATCCTCTGAAAATATAACACCAATGAATTTAAAGTTGTTGACCCTCTCCAACTTTAATCCCCTGAGGAGAACTGGCTCATGGACCTCTGGTTTCCTACCTCTGAAGTCAATAATCAACTCCTAGGTCTTGCTGACATTGACTGACAGGTTGTTGTGGCACCACTCAGGCAGATTTTTAATCTCCCCCCCCCCATATGTTGATTCATCACCACCTTTGACATGGCTAATGTCAGTGGTGTTATCAGCAAACATATATGGCATTAGAGCTGTGCTTAGCATGACAGTCATAAATATAAAGTGAGCCTTGCAGTGTGCCAGTGTTGATGGAGATTGTGGAGGAGATGTTGTTGCCAATCTGAACTGACTAGGGTCTGGAAGTGAGGAAATCAAAGATCTTATTGTAGAAAGAGCTATTGAGGCCTAGGTCTTAGTGTTGAGGGGATGATAGTATTGTGTTGAGCATGTGGCCAAGTTGTTAAGGCATTCGTCTAGTGATCTCAAGGTCGCTAGTTTGAGCCTCAACTGTGGCAGCGTGTTTGTATCCTTGAGCAAGGCACTTAACCACACATTGCTCTAGTGTCTGTGCGAGGAGTCGCGCCCCACACAGACTTCCAATCTGCGCCTTGTAAGGCATGAAAATGCCCGATGGAGGCCTCTCGTGGTCTGAGTCGACGTTCCCTCCCTCCCCATAGTTTTGAATGTAGAGCAGTAGTCGATAAAAAGCATCCTAATGTATACATCTTCACTGAATTGAATTGAATTGACTTTATTTCTTACATCCTTCACATACATGAGGAGTCAAAATCTTTACGTTATGTCTCCATCTAAATGTGCAATCATAGTAATTTATAATAATTTATAATAAATAGAACAGTCAATGTAAATACAGTCAACTCAGTTTGAGTTGATCAGTCTGGTGGCCTGGTGGAAGCAGCTGTCCTGGAGTCTGTTGGCCCTGGTTTTTATACTGTGGTACCATTTCCCAGATGGTAGCAGCTGGAATAGATTGTGGTTGGGGTGACTTGGGTCCCCAGTGATCCTTCAGGCCATTTTTTCACACCTGTCTTTGTAAATGTCCTGAATCATGGGAAGTTCACAACTACAGATGCGCTGGGCTGTCTGCACCACTCTCTGCAGAATTCTGCAATTAAGGGAGGTACAGTTCCTATACCAGGCAGTGATGCAGCCAGTCAGGATGCTCTCAATTGTGCTCCTGTAGCAAGTTCTTAGGATTTGGGGGCCCATACCAAACTTCCTCAACCATATGAGGTTAAAGAGGTGCTGTTGCTATCCAGGTGTTCCAGGGTTGAGTGAAGAGCCAAATAAAGGCATCTGCAGCAGACCTGTTGTACTGGTAAGCAAACTGGAGTCGATCCAATTTGCTTCTCAGGCAGGACTTGATACGTTTCATCACCATCTTCTCCAAGCACTTCAATGGATGTAAGTGCTACTGGATAATAGTCATTGAGGCAGATTCCCACGTTATTCTTGGGCACCGGTATAATTGAAGCCTGCTTGAAGCAGGTGGTTAACTCAGACTGCCGAACGGAGAGGTTTAAGATCTCAGTGAACACTCCAGCAAGTTGATCAGCACAGATCTATAATACTTAACCGGGTACCCCATCTGGGCCAGATGCTTTCCATGGGTTCATCCTCCTGAAGGTTGTTCTCACATTGGCCTCAGACACTGAAATCACAGGGTCAGTGCGGGCTGTGGGAGTTCGTGAATGTTCTTCCATGTTTTGACAGTCAAAGCAAGCATAGAAGGCATTGAACTCCTCTGGCAGTGAAGCCTTGTGTCACATATGTCGCTTGGTTTCACTTTGTAGGAGGTGATAGAATTCAAGCCCCGCCATATCCGTCGAGCGTCCTTCACTGATCCAAGTTTGGTCCAAAATTGCCACTTCTGGCTTTCCAGAGATCATACTAGGACCTCTTGTGTCTTACTTGTTCACCAAACCTGAATGCCTCTGACCTGGCCCTTAGCAGATTGTGGATCTCATGGTGCATCCAGGGCTTCTAGTTAGGAAAGCCTCTGAATGATATTTTCAGAGCATACTTGTTTGCTACTGTTTTTGTAAAGTTTGTGACAACTGTGGTGTATTCATTCAGATCCTCTGATGGGTCCTTGAACTCAGTTTAATCCACCAACTCAAAGCAATCCCATCGCTGCTCCTCTGCCTCCTACGACTGTCTATTTGTTGTCCTTTATCTCTGGAGCCTTGTTCTTAAGCGCCTGTCTATATGCAGGTAGGAGAAAGATAGCCAAGTAATCAAATTTCCCAAAGTATGGTCTAGGCATGGAACGGCAGGCATTCCTTATTGTAGTATAGCAGTGGTCAAGAGTGTTGGGACCTCTGCTGTGACAGGCTATATGCTGATAATAATTGAGAAGAGATTTCTTCAAACAAACTTGATTGAAGATTGTTTGTAATTGTGAGAAGATGACCTTTATCTGTCATTGTCATCAATGAATGCTGTATTTATTCACTTTGGGACTTTCCAAAGGCAGGCCAAAAAAGAACTGAAAATTTGATATCAGCTTTTGAAAATGATTCGCTGAGGTTAAAATTTTAGTAGACCACAAAATAAGTTTTAGCACAGTGTTTAGGGTTAGGACTATGACTCTGCAGTCCTTGATCCATTTCCTTCTGCTATTTACCTGATATCTGCCAGAAAACTGTACAAATGAGAGAAATATTCATTCTGGAGCAGAAGGTCTTTGTTTAGGCAAATACATTGAAGGGTCTTTGGTGGAAAGGGTGAGCAGATTCAAGTTCTTGGGTGTCAATGTCTCAGATGACCTGTCCTGGGCTCAGCACATAGCTGCAAACATGAAGAAAACGTGCCTGGATCTCTGCTTTCTTAGAAACTTAAGGAGAATTGGCATGTCATCAGTAGATGTACAGTGTAGTGCATTCTGACTGGTTGTATCATGGCCTAGTATAAAAATTCCAATGCACAAGAATGCAAAAGGCTACAGAGAGTGGAGAACTCATCCAGTTCCATCGTGATTACAGCTCTCTCCACCGTCGAGGACATCTACAAGAGCTGATGCTTCAGGAAACATAGAAACATAGACATAGAAAATAGGTGCAGGAGTAGGCCATTCGGCCCTTTGAGCCTGAACCGCCATTTATTATGATCATGGCTGATCCTCCAACTCAGAACCCCGCCTCAGCCTTCCCTCCATACCCCCTGACCCCCATAGCCACAAGGGCCATATCTAACTCCCTCTTAAATATAGCCAATGAACTGGCCTCAACTGTTTCCTGTGGCAGAGAATTCCACAGATTCACCACTCTCTGTGTGAAGAAGTTTTTCCTAATCTCGGTCCTAAAAGGCTTCCCCTCTATCCTCAAACTGTGGCCTCTCATTCTGGACTTCCCCAACATAACAATCTTCCTGCATCTAGCCTGTCCAATCCCTTTAGGATCTTATATATTTCAATCAGATCCCCCCTCAATCTTCTAAATTCCAACGAGTACAAGCCCAGTTTATCCAGTCTTTCTTCATATGAAAGTCCTGCCATCCCAGGAATCAATCTGGTGAACCTTCTTTGTACTCCCTCTATGGCAAGGATGTCTTTCCTCAGATTAGGGGACCAAAACTGCACACAATACTCCAGGTGTGGTCTCACCAAGGCCTTGTACAACTGCAGTAGTACCTCCCTGCTCCTGTACTCGAATCCTCTCGCTATAAATGCCAGCATACCGTTCGCCTTTTTCACCGCCTGCTGTACCTGCATGCCCACTTTCAATGACTGGTGTATAATGACACCCAGGTCTCGTTACACCTCCCCTTTTCCTAATCGGCCACCATTCAGATAATAATCTGTTTTCCTATTTTTGCCACCAAAGTGGATAACTTCACATTTATCCACATTAAATTGCATCTGCCATGAATTTGCCCACTCACCCAACCTATCCAAGTCAACCTGCATCAAAGATTCATCATCAGGGATCTCCACCATCTGGGCCATGCCTTCTCCTCAATGCTGCCATCAGTCAGGAGGTACAGGAGCTTCTGAAGACTCACTTCTCAAGGTGCAACAATAGCTTCTTCCTTACTACCGTCAGATATGTGAGCTGACTTAAAAATTATTAATGCTACCTTGGGTTATTTTTTCTTTCTCTTTCTCTCTCTCTCTCTGAATCTTGCACTAGTGTCATTATGTTTATGATTTTTTATATCTTGCACACACGTTTGTTATGTATAATTTATGTTCATTAAGTTTATGTTAATTTATGTTCGTCCTCATCTGTAATATACTATGCTGCTGCAAAAGGCAATTTTCATGTAATTTATACTCTGTTTGCATACCTATGACAACAATACTGTATCTTTGAGCTCTATATGAAACAAATTTTATTTTTTATGAAAATCTAATCAAAAGAGCGGATGAAGAAAATTAATAGTTAATGATGAATTACATTTGATTCTGAAATATTTTTGGTGGTACACCAATAATGTGTCGGGTTTGGAACTAACTAAGGTTTTCTTACACTTTTCTAATACATTCCAAAGCCATCTGTTATTTTTTCTTGCTTAGAAATCTGGCATTGTATATCAGAACATGTTGTTGGTAATTAGCAATGGATGCATAATAGTGGAAATGCAAAAAATAGAAAAAGAATGTGGCACTGGAGAAAGTAGCATATCAAAAAATTATACAATGCAATGCCAGAAATGCAAAATGCAAATTTTATCTTTTATGAAGTTGAACAGTTGATACTTAAGCAGAGAGTAGACATCTATACATGATCACCTGTAGTCTGGCCAAGGCAAATTCTTTATTATTTCCTCCTTTTCAAAGCATTCTGTATTTTATTTAAAGGTACAGGGCCTTCCGACCCAATAAGCTGCACCATCTAGCAATCCGCCTATTTAACACTAGCCTAATCACGGATTAATTTACAATGGACAATTAACCTACTAACTGCTATGTCTTTGGATTGTGAAAGGAAACCAAAACACCCAGAGAAAACTCACACGGTTCGCGAGGGGAATGTACAAACTCCTTACAGACGGCACCAGAATTAGACTCCAAACACCAAAGTGTCCTGAGCTGCAATAGTGTCGCTGTAATCAGAGTGTTAACGTGGTGCTCAACTTCTTCAGCAGAAATAGATATTCTTCAGTTATCCATATTACTTGCATTCATCAGATGACCATGTATCATCCTTCTCTACTTGTCTTTGCCTCAGCAATGAAAAAGGAACCATGGTACTTACGAATGGTTGAATATGACTTGGAGATAGTGATGTTTCCATTTACTGGCTTCGGTTTTTCTTCTGTTTGTTAATGCTTAAAGAGCTTGAGAAACGTTGTTCATGAATTGCTGCAATGCATCTGAAATTGACCACTAAGTTGTGGTTATTTAAGATGGCAGATAGACTGCCAATGTGGTTACTTTGACTTAAAATGACAACTTGTTGGATTTGCATTCACCCAGATAGGTGGGATGTATATTATTTCAGCTGACGTGCCTTGGAAATGGAGGAGGCAGTCATTCACCACATGATACCTGGCCTCTGACTGATCACTTAACTGACAATATTTATGTCATGTTTCAGTTTAGTTTATGACTTTTGATAATGTCATGGAAAGATAGTTTGGAGTTGATTGTTGTCCACACTTGATGAGAATGTTACATACCTGTTACTCAGTTTGTAATATAATCCAGTATACATCTTACTACAAGCAGGCATGGGATAACAGCAATCTGTACCTCAGAGGAAAGATTGAATAAGCTGGGGGCTCTTAGAAAAGAGAATTGAAGGATGACATGATAGAGATTTACAAGATTGTGAGAGTATTAAGTAAAGTTCAGAAAATATGCTTTCATTTTTGGAGTTGGAACCAGAATTATGAGCAATAAAACATTGTCACCAAAAAAAATCTAATGGTAAGTTCAAGAGAAGTGGAGGTAATGTTGAATTGGTACACTGAGATGACTGTCATGGACATATTAAGAACCCAGAGAAACACCAAGGGGAAAAGAATAAAATAATACATTGATGAGGCTGTATGAACAAGCAGGTTCAAATAGAGCATAAATAGTAGTCTGGACAATATAGGCAGAGTGACCTATGTATGTGCTGTCTTATGTAATATACGTTTTATTCTTATATCTAACAAAAACATTGCAATTGCAGGAAATATTACGATCCTAATTGGCAGTTTCTATTTCTCACGCTATAAAAGTCAAATTGATTTTTGTCATTCTATTGCTCTGATTTGGTTGAGTCTTAAATAATTTTCATAGCACAGAGAGTCAAACTAATGATGTGACACAGTATATTTGTTCATCTTTAAGTGTTCTTCTGGTGATACAATGATTTTCTCTAATACTTCTTGCTATACGCCTTTTTAAACTACAGGTATAACAAGTTGAATCGCAACCAACTGTGCTCTAACATACTAAGATTCCAAATGTATAATTTTATAGAAATCAACAATACTTCAGACTTGAAGATTCTTTTGCTTGAACCACTTCAATGCCTCCTGCCTTTTGTCAGCTCACTTACTGGAATCCTCAATTTTAATTCAAGTATTTCAGCACCTAGCTCTACTTCCTAGTTCATTTTAATTGTCTTTCATCTTTCTTTTTAAATCTTTTTATTGAATAAGTATACAAAAAGGTAAACCATATAAACATTAATACAATGTTAAAATATAATAGAATTCCAGAAGGTATCAATACCAAAAAAAATACTACAAACAATGTAATTTAAACATAAAAAACCAAGATAACATAATAGTATACTAAATTTTATATAATTGTCTTTCATCTTGATGGATTTACGAGTAAATTTGTTACCATTGAATTTACAATCTTGCTACCATTCAGGCTACCGATCCTTCCAGTTACTGATTTGTGTGCTGTTAATATGACAGAGTGTTACATTAATCTAGGTATTTTGATCACTGAGGTGTTCAGTAAATTAGTACTGGGGTTTGGTCTGTGGCATTCTGGGAAAAGCATGTTCCTTTTTGTGTAGACACGAGGAAATCTGCAGATGCTGGAAATTCAAGCAACACACACAAAATGCTGGTGGAACAGCAGGCCAGACAGCATCCATAGGAAGAAGCACAGTCGATGTTTCATCATGTCAAGATGAGGCCACACTCAGGTTGGAGGAACAACACCTTATATTCCGTCTGGGTAGCCTCCAACCTGATGGCATGAACAATGACTTCTCTAACTTCTGTTAATGCCCCTCCTCCCATTCTTACCCCATCCCTTATTTATTTATTTATTTATTTATTTATTTACCTATCCTTTTTTTCTCTCTTTTTTCTCTCTCTCTGTCCCTCTCACAATTACTCCTTGCCTGCTCTCCATCTTCCTCTGGTGCTCCCCTCCCGCTTTCTTTCTCCCTAGGCCCCCAGTCCCATGATCCTCTCTCTTTTCCAGCCTTGTATCCCTTTTGCCAATCAACTTTCCAGCTCTTAGCTTTATCTCTCCCCCTCCTGTCTTCTCCTATCATTTTGGATCTTCCCCCTCCCCCTCCCACTTTCAAATCTCTTACTATCTCTTCTTTCAGTTAGTCCTGACGAAGGGTCTTGGCCCGAAACACCAGCATTTTGTGTGTGTTGCTTCCTTTTTCTGTAAATATTTTGAGTTTCCCCCTTCTTAATTACAACAGGTTGAATATTGAACAACCTATATTCATCATGCTTGAAGACGTTCAAATATTGAAATAAATTTTGATTTAATTATAATGAATTATAGCACCATCTCACCTAAATCTCAAACTAAGTCAGAGATGCCTTTTAGTCCAGGATTTTGTTCAATATGTGGTTTCTGGTCACCCAGCAGGCCCATGAGAAATCCTGGAGGAGCAGGAGATGCAGATGATGAGACATTCCTGTTCCTGTGGACACTGAGGGGAACCTATAAATAAGCAAACAGAAGATTGATGAGTGGCAAATCATTCTGCTTTTCCAGTTACTATCCAACATGAAAAGTATGTAAATTCTGGCAGGTATGGCTGAAGATGCTGATTGGCAGGTCAAGTTTATTTTGGTAAATAACCAAGTATGAAAATAAATGGCCTAGCCTAAATATTCTTGCCTTTTCCTAACATTTCTAAGGAGAAATGCTGGCAAAGTCTTCTTCACAGCTAAGCTAGTTTCTGACTTCAAGTCCAAGGTATATACTGAACTTTACATCAGCCAATAATAACGTGCGGAGTGCAATCTCACTTATCTGCTGAGGGGGTGAAGATTGTGGAGGCATCACATAACTTGATTTAAAAGTTAAGTGCAGGCAAGTAGTTTATTTTTTCATTATTTTATGGTGCCCATGTGTTTTCAAGTATTTTAAAATACCTGTGGATTCCAGTTAATTAGGACACACTGGGAAGCAATACATTTTGGCCCAATTAAGTGGCAGCTCCAATTAGACCAAGTTTCCTGGAAATTGTTAAAAAGGTGTAAAAAAGACAAACTGAGTAACGAATTATGCATTAAATAAAATGCAGAACGAACTAGAACACTATCAATACCACTGCAGTATTATAAAAATGTAGCAGTTCCTAATACTTAGCGACAGAAGAATTCATCCGCATCTCATTGTTTTGACTGCAAATGAACTAAATCTGCAAAGACGCCTGGTGCAGATAATGGACTGCCTTTATACAATGCTGTTGATGAGTGCATCTTCCAAATCTTCATTTTCATTGTAACATTCCAGATGATTGTCAATACTCCAAATTTTTCGTAGTTTCTAACTTGTTGAAGTAGTGAAATATATATATGAGGAATATTTTAATCTTTTTTTTCAAGTTAAATTGCATCAATTTGAATTGCTTTTAAATGGATATTAGTCGCATGTGAGGCCTTTCATGTTAATTAATTGTTTCAAGGCTGTCAGTGAATAGGGCTTTAATATCCATTGCCTAAGGCCTGATTTCCATACATGGAGTACAGATTGCACAATTACAACAGCCAAAGTTTGATCAGTCCTGCAGAATTTATCAAGATGTGAGTGTGACTGTGGGAAAAGTAAAAGGCTGATGGTGGAAAGCATGGGGGGCAGGTTGGATCAAGCATAATAAGCTCAAAGAAAGATTCTGAAATCCAGTGGCAGGAGCAATTAGAAGTTTGGATGATGGATACATTTGTTCGCACATTTCTGGTGAATTCATTTAGAATTTGGACATATATAATGTATAATGTTCAATGGAAAACTGACACTATGTATTTAGGTAGGAAGAGCAGAAAATCAGAACAATTTTTAATGGTCAAGTGGTAATTTTTTGTATACCAGGTGATCAGATTGCATTGAGTTAAACACACAAGCAAGCAATTAATGTTATTAGGAATATATGGTTTCTTGACCTCCTTTTCAAGGTATTATAGAATACAAAGATAACAAAGTCTTGCTGAGATTATACAGGGCTTTTGTGAGACCATATTTGAAGTACTGTGAAACATACTCAAAGTGCTG
Organism: Mobula hypostoma; assembly: GCF_963921235.1. Lineage (NCBI taxonomy): Eukaryota > Metazoa > Chordata > Chondrichthyes > Myliobatiformes > Myliobatidae > Mobula > Mobula hypostoma. The sequence goes on along the minus strand of NC_086103.1, from coordinate 133,189,941 downwards.
GAGGAACTCAGCAGGTTAGGCAGCATCAAGCCAATGAATAAATAATTGGTCTCAGGCTGAGATCCTTCATCAAGACTGGAAAGGAGGCGGGGGGGGGGGGCGCGTGTAGAAGCCAATAACAAGAAGGTGGAAGGAAGCAAATGAAGTAAGAAGTTGGGAGGTAATAGGTGAAAAGGTAAAGGGCTGGAGAGGAAAGAATCTGATAGGAGAGGAGAGTGGAGCATGGGAGAAAAAAAAGAAGGAAGAGCACTAGGCATCTGGTGATAGGCTTCTGTGGATGAAGCGAAGTTGCTCAACAAAGCAGTTCCCCAATCTACGTTGAGTCTCACCAATGTAGAGGAGGCCACATCTGGAGCATCAGATACAGTAGCCAACCCCAGCAGATTTGCAGGTGAGGTATTGCTTTACCTGGAAGGACTGTGTGGGGCCCTGAATGGAGATGAGGGAGGAGGTGAATGGGCAGCTGTAGCACTTAGGCCGCTTGTAGGGAAAAGTGCTGGAAGGGAGATTAGTTGGGAGTGATGAATGGACGAGGGGATCATGGAGGGAGTGATCCCTGCAAAAAATGGAGAGTGGCGGGGGGTTGGGGTGGTGGTGTGGTGAGGTAAAGCTGTACTTGGAGGTAGCATCCTGTTGAAGATAGTGGAGTTTGCGGAGAATGATGTGTTGGATGTAGAGACTGGTGGAGTAGTAGGTGAGGACAAAAGGAACTCTATCACTGTTAAGGCAGTGGGAAGATGAGGTGAGGGCGGATGTCCAGGAAATTGAAGAGATGCCAGTGAGGGCAGCATCAATAGTGGATGAAGGGAAACCCTGTTTTTCAAGAAGGAGGACTTCTCTGTTATCCTAGAAAGGAAAGCCTCATCCTGGAAACAGATGTGATGGAGATGAAGAAACTGAGAGAAGGGAAAGACATTTTTTATAGGATGGAGGGTGGGAGAAATATAGTCAAGATAACTGTGGGAGCCAGTAGGTTTATAAAAGATATCGGTAAACAATTTGTCTCCAAAGAGGGAGGCAGGGAGATCAAGAAAGGGGAGAGAGATGTCAAAGTTCAAAGTACATTTATTATGAAAGTATGTGTACATTATACAACCTGGAGATTCACCTCCTTACAGGCAGCCACAAAACAAGAAACCCAAAAGAACCCATAAAAAAGATCAACAATCGGAGAATGTGCAGAGAGAGAGAGAAATAAAACAAATCATGCAACCAATAAAAGTAGTCAAATAGCATTTAGAACAAAAGTTAGTCCTCAGACACAATGCCCGGTGTCTGAGATGGACCAAGTGAATTTCATGGCAGGGTGGAAGTTGGAGGTGAAGTTAATGAAGTTGATGAGCTCAGCGTGAGTACTGTGAAGAACCATGTGTAGTTTTGACTTCTATACATGAAGCACATGGTTGCTTTGGAGTCAGTCTGCCGTACATATACTGGATTGATTCCTATGATGAGCATTGAGTTAAGAAGAGTGATTGAAGAAGCCTATGCTTTTTAGAGTATAGAGGAATGAGAGGTGAGTTCATTGAGACAGTGCAATATTATGCTGGATTAAGTGCTGAAAGTTTCATTTACCTTGATGGAATGTACAGAATATTCAAGGGGCATCATCTCAAAGTAGAGAGTCATCCACTTAGCCCAGAGATGGGGAAACATTTCTTTACAATAATGTTATACGTGTTTCAATTTCAGTGAATTAGGAAGGCTGTAGATGCTCTGGCACTTGGTATATTCAAGAAAAGAAATCTCATCAGTTTCAAAACAGATCAGCACAGTGTAGTGATCTGGTGAAAAGAAAGGAAAGTAAGGTTCAGATTCAGTTATGGTCTCATTGAATGGCAGTGCAAACTTAAAGGGATGAATTATAATTTCAGTTTCCCACCTGAATCTCATCTGTTCTTAAAACATTTGTTTGTACCCAAAGTTGTTTTGAATCAGATTCCTTATCCTGGGAATAAGATCCATACCAACCTAAGATTCTGAACTTTATTTCCACTAAGTATCTACTTAATGAAATTACAGCTTTACATCAGTTGCAAAGTTTATAATGTACAGCTCTCCTTGTTGTCATTTTCATTGCCATTAAACACATTTGAATGTAAATCTTGTTGAGCATAAGGATTTCATTAGAGGCAGGCAGCAGCAGAATTTCACTGTCTGTTCTCACTCAAATCACCAGTAACTCACTAGGAAATTTTAATGTATTAGCCCAGTTTTAAGAAAAATGTGTCATTTATGGATCTTCCATATGGTGCTTCCTGCTGTCTTTCATGTTAACTTTCTCAAATCTCCTACTTTAGATATTAATGTGGTTGTGGTGCTGCATGTTGATGCCCCAATCCACTGCAGAGCTAAATGGTAGGGCATGGATTAGGTTCACCATCCCCAACATGATGAAATCTAAATCATCACCAGATGTTATGTGAATGGCAGATGATTCCTGATAAGGAGAAGTAAAATCAGCAGTCCACTCGTGCTGCTAGCATCTTGTGGCAGACTAATAATAGTAGAAGTGTTTCGAGACATAATTCAACTTGCTATTTCTGCTCAGCTGAAAGAAAATGGTGAATAATTAAGGATGGCTAAATAAGACTAATTTGCCTTGTAGTTTTGTTTATTAACATTCAAAGATCCAAATTGCAATTATTATCAAAGTATGTATACAAAATACAACCCTGAGATTTGTCTTCCCCACAGACAGCCAAGAAACAAAGAAAAACTCCAATACTTGTTCAAGGAAAAACATCAACCATCACCCCTCCCCTCCACCACTCCATGCGCAAAAAAAAACCCCAAATCACCCAAATGTCAACAAAAAGAAGAGGGAAAAACACAGAATATAAAACACAAAATTAAGAGAGTCCAGGCATGTTTAAGTTCAGTGTTCATTACCTGTAGGCCGCCCCGATTGAAAATCGCCCAAAATAGCAACAATAACAAAAAATGAGGAACCAGAAACCAGAAACACCTCATAATGCGAGTCACAGACTCCAATCCACAAGATTATACCTTGCTCCAGCACCATCCTCCAAAAGCACCAAGGGAGGGAGGGAGAGGGAGGGAGAGAGAGGGAGAGGGAAAGAGAGAGAGAGAGATCATTCAAACGTGATCAGATATTTAGGCTGGAAACGCCTGAAGGTTCTGTTTGCAATATGTATGAGATTGATTACAATTGGACTTAACATTCCTGTGCTAAATTGAGTAAAAACTTGGGTTGACATGATTGTTTTCCATTTTTTAAAACAATTGCCTGGAAATATAGGGAAAGCAAAAGATTGGAAATGCATTTTATTGTGATGAGAAATAGTAATAAAAAATTAGATCCAACTTATTTGTAGATTTCCAGCAGGGAAAGTATCAGACTTGAGTTATCTTGATGCTGCCTAACTTAATGGGACTGATCTGAATGAGGGAACTAAATACAATATTTACAAATCTGCACATGACACAAAGATGGGAGAAGAGTGGGTGGTAGTGGGCTATGAGGAGTTGTTGTTTAGCTGGGTAGGCAAGTGATTGACACAGATAGAATGAAATAAAAAAAATGTAGTGTTATCCGTTTTGGTTCTTATAAAATAGAGAGACAAATTTTTATCAAGTTGGAGATAGATTGGGACAAGTCATTGAAAGCAAGTGTTCAGGTGCAGCAAGGAGTTAGTAATTGGTATGTTGGTCTTCGTTGTGAAAGGGTTTGTGTACAGAGGATTTCTTATTGCACATTTAGAGCAGGACAGTGGAATGCTCCTGTTGCAGGATGTGGATGTGCAGGGAGAGCTCCAGTATCCCTGATGATTGCTCCAGCAGGATGTGCATCCAGCCGCAGCTTCTTTCAGACTGGAGCTGGAGCTGGATGAACTCCGGATCATTGATGAGGCCGAGTGATTGATCGACAGATAACTGGGTGACTGTCAGGATGGGGAAAGGAGATGGGCTGCCAGTGCAGAATTCCCTTCAACAACAGGTATACTGCTTTGTATACTGTTTGGGGGGCGGGGGGGGGGATGACCTCGCAAAGGAAAGCCACAGCGATGGTTCTTTGGAAATGAGTATAGCTCTGGGACACAGAAGGAAAGAGGGAAGAAGAGGTGAGCTGTAATGGTAGGAGAGCAGGCAGGAGGTTCTGTGGACGAGAATGAGATTCTGGATCATATGTTGTCTCCTGGGTGCCAGATCAGGGACATCTCAGACTGATTTCACAGCATTCTTAAGTGTGAGGGTGAGCAGCCAGAGGTTGTGGCCATTAGTGAGACTTGGTTGCAGGAGGAGCAGAACTGGCAGCTCAGTGTTCCAGCGTTCCATTGTGATAGAGCCGGGGGCTGGGGTGGTTGTGATTAAAGGTGGAGTAGTTGCATTATTAGTCAGGGAAGTGCTCAGACAGGACAGACTGGAGAGCTCATTTACTGAGGCTATGTGAGTGTAACTGAGGCATAAGAAAGCAGTGACCAAATTAATGGGATTATATTATAGACCGCCCAACAGGTCGTGGGATTTAGAGGAGCAATTTTGTAGAGAGATTGCAGACTGTTGCAAGAAACATAAGGTTATGATAATAAATATGAGAAAGTCTGCAGATGCTGGGAATCCAAAGCAACACACACAAAATGCTGGAGCAACTCAACAGGTCAGGCAGCATCAATGGAAATGAATAAACAGTCAATCTTTTGGGCCGAGACCCTTCTGCAGGACTGGAAAGGAAGGGGGAAGATGACAGAATAAAAAGGCCGATGGGAGTGGAAGGAGGATAGCCAGAAGGTGAAAGTTGAAGCCAAGTGGATAGGAAAGATAAAGGGCAAGAGAGGAAGGAATCTGATAGGAGAGGAGAGGGAAAGGGAAGGAGGAGGGGACCCAGGGAGAGGTGATAGGCAGATAAGAAGTGATGAGAGGTGAGAGTAGGAAATAGAAGAGAAGGGAGAGGGAGGGAAATAATTTTAGGAGAAGGTGAAAACAACATTCATGCCATCAGTTTGGAGGTGACTCACGGAATATAAGGCATTGCTCCTCCATCCTGAGGGTGGCCTCATTGTGGCACTAGAGGGGGCCATGGACCAGCATGTCGGAATTGGAATGGGAATCAGAATTAAAATGTTGGCCACCGGGAAGTTCCGTTTTTGGCAGATGGTGCAGAGGTGCTCGACAAAGCAGTCCACCAGTTTATGACGGATCTCACCTATGTAGACAAGGCTGCATCAGGAGCACTGGGCACAATAGCAACCGCAACAGAAGGTGAAGCGTTGCCTCACCTGGAAGGACTGTTTGGGACCCCGAATGAAGATGAAGGAGAAGGTGAATGGGCAGGTGTAGCACTTAGGCTGGTTGCAGGGATATATTTCTTCGAAGTTCAAAGTCAATTTATTATCAAACCACATATATGTTACCATATACAACCCTGAGATTCATTTTCCTGTGGGCATACTCAGCAAATCTATCGAACAGTAACTATAACAGGTTCAATGAAAGATCAAATAGAGTACAGAAGACAACAAACTGTGCAAATGCAAACATAAATAAATAGCAATAAATAAAGGGATAATGAGATAAAGAAACCTTGAAGGTGAGATCATTGGTTGTGGGAACATATCGATGGGGCAAGTGAAGCATCGTTATCCCCTTTTATTCAAGAACTTGATACTTGAGGGGTATAACTGTTCTTGAATCTGGTGGTGTGAGTCCTGATGTTCTTGTAGCTTCTACGTGATGGCAGCAGTGAGAAGAGAACATGACTTGGGTCATGGGGATCTCTGATGATAGATGCTGTTTTTCTGTAACAACGCTTTGTGTAGATGTGCTCAATGGTTGGAAAGGCTTCACCCATGATGTACTGGGTTGAATCCACTACTTTTTGTAGGATTTTCCATTCAAGGGCATTGGTGTTTCTATACCAGGCTGTGATGCAGCCAGTCAATATACTCTCCACTATACACTATTGAGAAGTTTGTCAAAGTTTTAGATGTCATGTTGAATGGTAAAGGAAATCAAAGAGTATGGAGGAAAGAAGAAACGGGATATTTGTGATCATATTGAATGGCTGACCTTTTATGATTATATATTTCTATTAAATTATCTATCTTGGGTCACACAGGTAGCAAAGCTCATTGATGAGGACGCTGAAATGCATCCGTATTTCAGTGACTTAATAGTTCAGGAAGGAAAGGATAAAAGGGGAAAAATGTTGCAAAAGAAGATATTTAAACAAAGAACTAAAAAATATTGTCTTCAAAAGTACTGAAGTGCCTGCCCAGCCACCATCTCCTACATTACGTGTAAAAATCACAAAGTAGTTGCTGCAATGAAATGTTCTCATGGAAGTGTGGAGATATCACTTGTAATGTACTTAATGTGATAAAGAACAAAATGTGATGATTCCCTGCAGCTGATGATATGAATCACAGTCTGCTAATGTTTCACAGTGGTTTTATGTGGTTTGTGCATTAAAAAAGCATTTTCAATTATTGATACAATGCTCCTCATGTGAAAGACTACAGTATGTCCACTGCAAGTGAAAGGGATGGATTGAAGAAAGGAAGTAATTGGAGGAGGGGCAGGAAGATAGACATGGATAGATTTGTAGATTTTTGAAGGGAGAAGGAGGGATAACAAAGTTGTGTTGCTTGATTTAGCACTTACAGTCATACTAATTGAGGGATTGACATCTAATCATGAATCTGAGGTGTCAGAAGGCAAGTACAAACCTGGAATCAGAATAACAAAGGTTGCTGGAAAAGGTGCTGGTCAGGAAGGTCAAGATAAGTACAAGAGAAAGAGGAGAATAAAAAAACAATCAAATGAACCTGGCCAAACTGTGCCAAATGTTTGACACCAAAATCAAAAATACAATGAGAAATATTAGACCAGAAATTGCTGATGGCAGTGATTTTTCTGATGAACTATGGTATGTCTGAATATATCTTTCTTTGGACCCCTCGTTATCAATGGACTCCAATTCATTAACATCATGGCTCACCTGGTGACGGATTTGAACAAACTATAATGTCATTGGGGTGGGGGTGGGGTTCCAGAACCTACTGCATCATTGAAAGTGCTGAAAGATTCCTTGATTAATCCATACCTCTGGTGTAACCAGCATTCAAACTAACCAAAAGCCTTTAATTGGTTGATTCTTATTTTTTGATTAATTCTGTGTCTTTAACATTTAGATACATTCACAAACTATCAAAAATCAGTCAACTTAATAAATCTTAAGGATACTGAATAATAAAGAAATACAAACTATTTACAAACATTTTATAGTGCTTTTAAACAATTAAGCGCTACCTACATTTCATTCAAAAAGAGTAAATTCAGAAAATTCATTTGCTCCCTGACAGTGCATCCTTTCTATTCAAATAAATAGAATTACTTTTCCTGCACGAGATTTAATCAGAGAAATTGCCAGTGAAGTGTGATCAGCAATTTTGGAAATTATTCCTATAGTCCTTTTCATGGTTAAGCCAGAAGCTTGACAAGCTATCTTGCAGCTTGTAATCTGTGGTACATAAACTGGAGATTGTGTTGTGGTGAGGCTATTGCTTTGTTTCATGGAAATAAGCAGCACTAAAGGATTGGCCCACTGTAACTGTGGCAGGCCTTTGAAAGAGAAGTCAATTTTAATTAAAACTCCTACATTCTGGCAATGTTCAGATTTTGGCAGTACTGGACTGGATATTCTTGATTACTGGATAGAGTATATTTAGTAGAAAACACTCCTTTAAAACAGTTTTTACATGTAGAATGTAGGATGGTAAACTTCCTAGCTACAATTCCTATAAAAGGTATTTCCCCCTGAAAGTTTTCTTGTTTTATTGTTTTGCAACATTGAATCACAGTGGGTTTAATTTGACTTTTTTGACACTGATCAACAGAAAAAGACTCATTCGTGTCAAAGTGAAAACGTGTCTCTACAAAGTGATCTAAATTAATTACAAATATAAAACACAAAATAATTGATTGCATAAGTATTCACCCCTTTTCATATGACACACCAAATCATCACTGGCGTAGCCAATTTGTTTTAGAAGTCACATTAACTAATTGTTAAACAGAGATCACCATGTGCAGTCAAGGTGTTACAATTGATTGTAATAATAACACACCTCTATTTGGAAGGTCCAACTGCTGGTGAGTCAGTATCCTGACAAAAACTACACCATGAAGACAGAAGAACACTCCAAATGATTCTGTGAAAAGGCTATTGAAAAGCACCAGTCAGGAGATGGATACCAGAAAATTTTCAAGTCACTAAATATCCCTTGGAGAACAGTTAAGTCAACCATCAAGAAATGGAAAGAATATGGCACAGCTGTAAATCTGCCTAGAGCAGGTCGTCCTCAAAAACTGAGTGTCCATGCAGGAAGGAGACCAGTGTGGGAGGCCACCAAGAGACCCATGCCGACTCTGGAGGAGTTACACGTTTCAGTGGCTGAGATGGGAGAGACTGTGCATACAACAACTGTTGTTTGGTGCTTCACCGGTCACAGCTTTATGGCAGAGTGGCAAAGAGAAAGCCACTGTTGAAAATAACTCACATAAAATCTCAGCTGGAGTTTGCCAGAGGCACGTGGGAGACTCTGAAATCAGCTGGAAAAAAGTTCAATCATCTGATGAAATCAAAATTGAGCTTTTTGGCCATCAGACTAAACGCCATGTTTGGTGTAACCCAAACACCGCACACCTTCAAAACCACACCATCCCTACTATGAAGCATGGTTTCACTGCAGCAGGCCCTGGAAGGCTTGTAAAGGTAGAGGTAAAATGAATGGAGCAAAATATAGGGAAACCTAGGAGGAAAACCTGATGCAATTTACAAGAGAACTGTGACTTGGGAAAATATTTGTTTTTCGGCAAGACAATGACCCCAAGCATAAAGCCAAAGCTTCAAAAGAATGGCTTAAAAACAACAAAGTTAATGTCCTGGAGTTGGCAAGTCAGAGTCCAGACCACAGTCCAATTGAGAATTTGTGACTGGATTTGAAAAAGGTTGTTCACTCACAATCACCATGCAATTTGACAGAGCTTGAACAGTTTTGTAAGGAAGAATGGGGAAAAATTGTAGTGTCTCAGAATCCAAATCAGGTTTAATATCATTTACATATGTCATGAAATTCATTGTTTTTGTGGCAGAAGTAATAATAAGATAATAATAATAAAAAACTGAAATACTGTGTGTGTGTGTGTGTATATATATAGTAGTGCAAGAAAGCAGTGAGGTAATGAGTGTTCATGTGTTCAATGACCGTTCAGAAATTGAGAAGTTGGATGGCAGAGAAGACGAAGCTGTTCCTGAATCATTGAGTGTGTGCCTTCAGGCTCCCGTATCCCTTCCTGATGGTTACGATGAGAAGAGGACATGACCTGAGTGATGGGGTCCTTAATGATGGATATCACCTTTTTGAGGCATTGCTTCTTGAAGATGTCCTGGGTGCTATGGAGTTGACTGACTTTGCAACTCTCTGCAGCTTATTTTGATCCTTCCCCCATACCAGCTGGTGATGCAGCCAGTTAGAATGCCCTCCCCAGTACATCTGTAGAAATTGGCAAGCGTCTTTGTTGACATATCAAATCTCCTCAAACTCCTAATGAAATATAGCCGCTATCGAGCCTTCTTTGTAGCTGCATCAATATGTTAAGCCCAAGATAGATCCTCAGAAATGTTGACACCTGGGAACTTGCAACTGCTCACTCCTTCCACATCTTTCTTTTTCTTTCTTTCTTTCTTTCTTTAATAATCTTTTTATTGATTTAAAAAATGTATTAGTACAATCAAGAGGAGAATTCGTTCCTATATATATATATCAGTAACAATATAAACCAAGATTAAGATAGACATTGTCAAAATCGTAGATAATGTTAAACTAGTATAAAATATATAATAAAAAAATGAAAATAACAATTCTCCTCTTACCAGTTTATGAAGAGAAAGGAAAAAACATTGGGTTTTAAATGTAAAGAGGAAAAAACCCACTACACTATAAAAAAAAAACAAAAAAAAGGGACTGGGCAGTCCATTTTGAGGATACGATCAAAAAAGAAAGACAGACTTTCTAATCAAATCTAAAACTTAGAAAAAAAAGGATTGAAAGAGTAATAAATCAAATTAAATGAAAATATTGGATAAAAGGTCACCATATTTGCTCAAATTTAATGGATGTATCACATGTCCGACTTCTTATTTTCTCTAAACTTAGACAGGACATAATCGAGGAGAGCCAATAAAAAAACGTAGGTGGATTAGAATCCTTCCACTTCACGAAAATTGCTCTCCTAGCCAGCAAGGTCAAAAAGGCGATCATATGTTGAGCGGAAAGAGGAATATTTCCTGCTTCCGATGGGATAATCCGAAAAATTGCCGTAAGCAAATTAGGTTGTAGATCCAGATCCAAAACTTTTGATAGTGTTTTAAAAACATCTCTCCAAAAGTTATCTAGCTTTATACAAGACCAAAACATATGAGTTAAAGTGGCCAGTTCAGTATTACATCTGTCACAAATAGGATTAATATTGGAGAAAATATGTGCTAGTTTATCCTTTGACATATGGGCCCGATGCACTACGTTGAACTGTATCAAGGAATGACGGGCACAAATAGATGAGTTGTTAACTGAATGAAAAATTTTACTCCATTGATTATCTGAAAATGACTCTTGAAGTTCCGATTCCCAAGCGCGTTTAATTTTATCATTAGTTATCATTCGTGAACTCAATAACCGTTTATAGATTATAGCTATCAACCCTTTTTGAAATGGCTTAAACTGAAAGAGAACATCTGTCATATTAGGTGGATAAGCAGAAGGGTAATTTGGTAACAAACCACGTAAAAAATTCCTAATTTGTAAATATCTAAAGAAGTGTACATTAGATAAATCATATTTACCCACTAACTGAGAAAAAGACATTAAACAGTCTCCTAAAAACAAATCTGAAAAAGTTATTATTCCCTTGACTCCTTCCACTTCTGATCCCTCTATGAGGACTGGTGTGTGGTCCCTTGTCCTCCCCTTTTAAAGTTCATAATCAGTTCTTTGGTACTACTAACGCTGTGTGCAAGGTTGTTGCTGCAACACCACTCAACTAGCTGACCTATCTCTTTCCTGTATACCTTCTCATCACCATCTGTAATTCTGCCAACCATAGTTGTATTGTCAGCAAGTTTATAGATGGCATTTGAGCTGTGCCAAGCCACTTAGTCATGGGTTCTTCAGGTTCAATACGTTTTATTGAATTTACTTCTCCATCCCCTAGGAAAAGGTAGTGCAGATTATAATAAGTAGCTACAAAAAATAATTCTCTATATTTTACCTGTAGATCATTTGTCATTTAGCTTAATCCTCTGACTAGTGGTCATTCTAATTCTAGATGCAGCTTTCCCTTTCTTGTTTTATCAAACAGAACATAGAACGGCACAGCACAGAAACAGGCTCCTCAGCCCACGATGTTGTGCCAAACCAATTAAATAATTATTCCAATGGCCAACACATATTATAGCACATGCCCCCCAATCCAGGCAACATACTGGAAAATGTTTCTTTCTATAATGAGGTGACCAGAACTGTATGCAATACACCAGATGCAGACTATCTAGAGTTTTTTAAAGCAGCAACATAACTTCCCAACCTTTGAACTCAATGCCTTGACTAATAAAGGCAAGCATACCATTGGGCCTTCTTAACCAGCCTAGCAACCTGTGCAGCCACTTTTGGGGAGCTATGAAATGGGACACCAAGACCCTTCTGCCCATCAATACTATTGCCTTTAACAATGTACTGTCTCTTTACATTTGACCTACCAAAATGCAACACTGCACATTTGGCCAGATTAAAATCCATCTGCCATTTTTCCACCCATATTTGCAACAGATCTACAGCACTGTGCAAACGTTTTAGGTTCCCTAGATATATAAATGTGCCTAACACTTTTGCACAGTACTGTATAAGCCCACTGTACTCTTTATCAGGCTTCTGTGCTATCCACAACACCACCAATCTTTGTATCATCTGCAGACATCTGTACTTTGCTGAGGCTAGGCAGCAACTCTCAGATAAGGCCTCATACCTACCCCTTGAGGAGGACCCCATTCTGGACCATCAGAAAACTTTCTTCGACACCATCACTGATCTCATTAACTCTGGGGAACTCCCATTCACTGCCACCAAACCCATAGTTCCCTTACCCCACACTGATCATTTCTACCTCCTACCTGACTGTTGAAATAGGCCCATTGTCCCTGCCTGCTCCTGCACCACTGAACTCATGTTCTCATACTTCAACTCCATTCTATCCCCCTTGGTCCAGTGCCTTCCTACCTACATCCATGCCACTTTGTATGCTCTTGATTTCAGTAACCTTTAATTCCCTGGCCCTGACCACCTCATTTTCTCCATGGATGTCTAGTCCCTATACACTTATATCTCCCAGCAATAAGGCCTTAATGTTCTCCATTTCTTTCTCAATTAAAGAACCAACCAATTCCCCTCCAGCATCACCCTCCTACATCTGGCAGAACTGGTCTTCACCCTCAACAATTTTTCTTTGGCTCCTCCCAGTTTCTCCAGACTTGAAGCATAACCAGCGGACCCAGCTACTCCTGCCATTTCATTGGCCATGGAGAATATCCTATTCCTGCCCTGACTAGTGTGTGCCAGCAGGAGTAATCCAGAGATTACAATCTTGGTTGTGGTGCACATTGGCACCAATGACATTGGTAGAAAGGGGGAAGAGGTCCCGCTCTTCAGCCTCTTTCCTAACTCCCTATCCTCGCTGCACAGGACCTCTTCCCCCTTTCTACCACTGCCATTGGTGCCAATGTGCACCATAACCTCTGGCTGTTCATACTCCCCCTTTGAGAATATTCTGCGGCTGCTCTAAGACATCCTGGACCCTAGTACTTTGGAGGCAGCACACCACCCTTGCATTTTTCTCATGGCTGCAGAATCTCCTGCCCATGTACAATCTGGGGAATAAAGAATTGCTTATAAAGTTTAGTGAAATAATTTTACATTACTAATACCTTTAATTGTTGAGGCATTTGATTTATGATTTAGACTTCCAAATAATGCTGGGGTTTCCAGAGCTGGCCTGACCTCAACAGGAGTTTTAAGATAAATTACTGTTTATATTTTACATATATTGCCCATATCAGTAGTAGAGATACATACAATTTTTAACAGAACAATACAAAATAGTTCCTATCTTTGAAGCTCCATAATCTTGTAGGTCTGAGTCGTGTGTGAACCTAAAAAAAGCATTTGGCCCAGGCAGTGTACCTGGCCAAGTACTGAAGACTGGTGCAGATCAACTGGCTGGAGTGTTCACTGAGATGGTTAACCTCCTGCTTCAGCAGTCCGATGTACCCACCTGCTTCGGGCAGGCTTCAACTATATCGGTACCTACAAAGAACATGGTGATCTGCCTCAATGACTATTGTGCAGTAGCACTAACATCCACAGTAATGAAGTGTTTTGAGAGGTTGGTGATGAAACATACCATCTCAAGGAGGATGAGAGGAGACATGATATACAAGATAATAAGAGGAATAGATAGAGTGGACAGCCAGCGCCTCTTCCCCAGGGCACCACTGCTCAATACAAGAGCACATGGCTTTAAGGTAAGGGGTGGGAAGTTCAAGGGGGATATTAGAGGAAGGTTTTTTACTCAGAGAGTGGTTGGTGCGTGGAATACACTGCCTGAGTCAGTGGTGGAGGCAGATACACTAGTGAAGTTTAAGACATTACTAGACAGGTAAATGGAGGAATTTAAGGTAGGGGGGTTATATACTTTATACTTCATACTTTATTGTTGCCAAACAATTGATGCTAGAGTGTACAATCATCACAGTGATATTTGATTCTGTTCTTCGTGCTCCCTGGAGTACAAATCGATAGTAAATATTAAAAATTTAAATTATAAATCATAAATAGAAAATAGAAAAGGGAAAGTAAGGTAGTGCAAAAAAAGCTGGGAGGCAGGGTTTGAGGGTCGGCACAACAATGTGGGCCGAAGGGCCTGTACTGTGCTGTACTATTCTATGTTCTATGTTTTATCTTCTGCCTGAGAAGTGACTTGGATCTGTTTTAATTGCCTACCGGAACAACAGGACCACAGCAGATGCCATCTCATTGTTTCTTCCCTCAACCCTGGAGCACCTGCATAGCAAAGATGCACGCGTCAGGATGCTCTTTGTCGACTATAGCTCTGTACTCAATATGATTATCCCCTCAAAACTAATCAATGAGCTCCAAGACCTTGACCTTAATACCTCCTTGAGCAATTGGATGCTTGATTTCTTCACTTGCAGATCCCAGTCATTTTGGCTTGGCAACACCATCTCATCCACAATCAGGACACGTGCACTACAAGGCTATGTGCTTAGCCCCTGCTCTACTCGCTTTACACTTACGACTGTGTGGCCAAGCACAGCTCCAATTCCATGTTCAAGGTTTGCTGACAACACCACTGTCCTGAGGCCAGCACGTAAGTGCAATTACGAAGAAAGCACAGCAGGGCATTTACTTCCTTAGGAGTTTACAAAGATTCGGCATGACATCTACAGTAGAACTTTTTTGACACACTTCTATAAATGTGTGGTGGAGAGTATATGGACTGGCTGCATCATAGTCTGGTGTGAACCGTCAATGCCCTTGAATGGAAAATCCTACAAAAAGTCGGCGACATGATGCAGCCTATCACTGATAAAGCCCTCCCCACCATTGAGCACATCTACACAATGTGTTGTTGCAGGTAAGCAGCATCCATCTTCAAGGACCCCCACCACCCAGGTCATGCTCTCTTCTTGCTGCTGCCATCAGGAAGATGATACGGGAGCCTCAGAATTCACACCACCAGGTATAGGAAGTTATTACCCCTCAGCCATCAGGCTCTTGAACCAAAGGGGATAATTTCTCTTGCCCCATCATTGAAATGTTCCTGTAGCCTATGGACTCACTTTCAAGGACACTTTACCTCATATTCTCAACATTTATTATTATTTCTTTCTTTTTGTATTTGCACAGTTTGTTGTCTTTCACACATTGGTTGAACACGCAAGTTGGTGCAATTTTTCATTGATTCTATTATGGTTTAGACCACAAGACAAAGGAGCAGAAGTCGGCCATTTGGCCCGTCGAGTCTGCTCTGCCATTTTATCATGAGCTGATCCATTCTCCCATTTAGTCCCACTCCCCCGCCTTCTCACCATAACCTTTGATGCCCTGGCTACTCAGATACCTATCAATATCTTCCTTAAATACACCCAATGATTTGACCTCCACTGCCACCTGTGGCAACAAATTCCACAGATTCACCACCCTCTGGCTAAAAAAATTTCTTCGCATCTCTGTTCTGAATGGGCGCCCTTCAATCCTTAAGTCATGCCCTCTCGTACTAGACTCCCCCACCATGGGAAACAACTTTGGCACATCCACTCTGTCCATGCCTTTCAACATTCAAAATGTTTCTATGAGGTCTCCCCTCATTCGTCTAAACTCCAAGGAATACAGTCCAAGAGTGGTCAAATGTTCCTCATATGTTAACCCTTTCATTCCTGGAATCATTCTAGTGAATCTTCTCTGAACCCTCTCCAACGTCAGCACATCCTTTCTTAAATAAGGAGCCCAAAACTGCACACAGTACTCCAAGTGAGGTCTTACCAGTGCCTTATAGAGCCTCAACATCACATCCCTGCTCCTATACTCTATTCCTTTAGAAATGAATGCCAACATTGCATTCGCCTTCTTCACCACTGACTCAACCTGGAGGTTAACCTTAAGGGTATCCACTGCATCGCAGAACTTTGAATTCTCTCCCTATTTAAATAATATTCTGCCCATTTATTTTTTCTACCAAAGTGCATAACCATACACTTTCCAGCATTGTAATTCATTTGCCACTTCTCTGCCCATTCTCCAAGTCTCTCTGCAGACTCTCTGTTTCCTCAGCACTACCGGCCCCTCCACCTATCTTTGTATCATCAGCAAACTTAACCACAAAGCCATCTATTCCATAATCCAAATCATTAATGTACAATGTAAAAAGAAGCGGCCCCAACCCCTGTGGAACACCACTGGTAACCGGCAGTCAACCAGAATGGGATCCCTTTATTCCCACTCTCTGTTTCCTGCCAATCAGCCAACGCTCTATCCACATATGTAACTTTCCTGTAATTCCATGGGCTCTTATCTTGTTTAGCAGCCTCATGTGCGGCACCTTGTCAAAGGCCTTCTGAAAATCCAAATATACAACATCCACTGCAACTCTCTTGTCTAGCCTACTTGTAATTTCCTCAAAAAATTGCAATAGGTTTGTCAGGCAGGATTTTCCTTTAAGGAATCCATGCTGAGTTCTGCCTATGCTGTCATATGCCTCCAGGTACTCCGTAACCTCATCCTTGACAATCGACTCCAACAAATTCCCAACCACCGATGTCAAGCTAACAGGTCTATAATTTCCTTTTTGCTTCCTTGCCCCCTTCTTAAATAGCGGAGTGACATTTGCAATCTTCCAGTCCTCCGGAACCATGCCAGAATCTATTGAGTTTTGAAAGATCATCGCTAATGCCTCCACAATCTCCACAGTTACTTCCTTCAGAACACGAGGGTGCATTCCATCTGGTCCGGGAGATTTATCTACCCTTAGACTATTCAGCTTCCTGAGTACTTTCTCTGTCGTAATTTTGTCTGCGGACACTTCTCTTCCCTGACACCCTTGAGTGTCTGGTATACTGCTGATGTCTTCCTCAGTGAAGACTGATGCAAAATACTCATTCAGTTCCTCCGCCGTCTCCTTATCTCCCATTACAATTTCTCCAGCATCATTTTTTATTGGCCTTATATCTACTCTCGCCTGTCTTTTACTCTTTATATACTTGAAAAACTTTTAGTATCCTTATTATTCTGTTATGGATTTATTGAATATGCCTGCAAGAAAATGAATCTCTGGGTTGGATATGTACTTTGTTAATAAAATTACTTTGAACATTGATCTTTGAAGATGATTGACAATACTTTCAAGTTCTTCATAGTTTCCAGCTTGTTGAAGTAGTGAAATCATTTCATTTTCACTCCCGGCCGTTTCTAACATCTGCAAGCCTGAATGCTTGAAATCGCAATGAGGAAAGCAGTTCTGAATTGTTTTGCTGCTTATTTCTTGCTAAGTATCACTGACAAACTGCACTGCCTGTAAAAGGTTAACCCTTACACTCATGTCCTTGGCTGCTGAAGAAGGTGTCAGTAGATTTTCCTCAATTGTTTCAAGTATGTGGTTCCCTAACTTTACACATTACAACTTATAATATATTTTTCATTCCCATACTTACTTTGAACTTTGAATTGGTGTATAAAACATTTATTTCAGTCACCTTAATTAAAAATTTGAAGAACTGGAGAGAAAAAGGACTAAATTCGGACTTAGGCCCTGGTTTCAGCTTTTCACACCCTGTCATAATGCATATTGTTAGTACAGAATACTAAGGAATTGCATCTAAAAAAAATGGGTACCACTAAGGGGCAGCATTCACAGGCAAATAAATCTTGTTATCAGTCCTTTAAAAAAATAAAATCAGATCTCATGGAATTCTTGCCTTCAAAATTATTGTCATACTTCTCTGTGCATATGACTGTAAGACATTGGAGACTTGGCCAATCAAGTCTCCTCAGTCATTTGATCATGGCTGATGTATTTTCCCTCTTAACTCCATACTCCTGCCTTCTCCCCGTAACCTTTGATGCCATTACTAATCAAGAAGCTTAGCGTCCACAACTGTTCCACAGATTCACTACCCTTTGGCTAAAGAAATTCCTCTTCCTTTCTGTTCTAAAGGGATGTCCTTCTATTCTGAGGCTGTGCCCTCTGATCTTAAAGTTTCCTGCTAATGGATGCATCTGCTCCACCAGTGGGTTTTTCAATATTCAGTACATTGTAATGAGACCTGCCCCTCATTCTTCTAAACTCCACCAAGTTCAGGCCCAGAGCCATTAGACACTCCCCATATGTTAACTCTTTCCTTCCCAGCATCATTGTTGTAAATCTCCTCTGGACCCTCTTCATTGGTAGCACAGCCTTTTTTTAAGTATGGGGCACTATACTCAAATGCGGTCTAGCCAATTCTTATCAAGTCACAAACTGTTTTATATTCTAGTACTCTCAAAATGAATGCTACATTGCATTTGCCTTGCTTGCCATCAACTCAACCTTTAGGAATCCTGCTCTAGGACTCGCAAGTCCCTTTGCACCTGTGATTTCTGAACTTGCACCCCATTCTACACATATTCCTTCTACCAAACTGCATGGCCATGCATTTCTCTACACTGCATTTCATCTGCTACTTCTTTGCCTATTCTCCTAAACCATCCAAGTCCTCCTGCAGACTCCCCACTTCCACAGCACCACCAGCCCCTCCACCTATCTTTGCATCATCTGCAAACTTGGCCAAAAAGCCATCAATTCCGTCATTCAAATCATTGACATATAACATGAAATGAAGGGGTCCCAACATTGACCCCTGAGGAACACCACTAGTTACTGACAGCCAACCAGAAAAGGCCCCCTTTATACGTACTCTTTGCCTCCTGCCAGTCAGGTCATCTTCTATCCATGTTAGTATCTTTCCTAGAGTGCCATTGACCTTTAACTTGTTAAGCATCCTCATGAGCGGCACCTTGTCAGAGACCTTCTGAAAATCCAAGTAAAAAACATCGACTGTCTCTCTTTTGCCTGTGATTTCCTCGAAGAATTCCAACAAATCTGTCAGGTAAGATTTCCCCTTAAGGAAACCATACTGACTTTGGCCTATTTTATCATGTGCCTCCAAGTACACTGAAACCTCATCCTTAATCATGGACTCTATTACCTTTCCAGCACCGAAGGCAGGCTAACTGGCCCATAATTTCTTGTCTTTTGCCTCCCTCTCTTCTTAAAGTGTGGAGTGACATTTGTGTTTTTCCAGTCCTCCAGAACCACTCTAGAATCTAGTGATCCTTGAAAGGTTGCTATTTATGCCTCTGGAATCTCTTCAGCAACTGTTTTCAGAACCCTGTTGTGTAATCCATCTGGTCCAGGTGACTTAATTACTTCCCAAGCATCCTAACTTTCAGCTTCCCTAGCACATTCTCCTTAGCAATATAGTAACTGCAATCTCTTCTGCCCCCTGACACTCCCAAATTTCTAGCATGCTGCCGGTGGCTTCCACAATGAAGACTCATAACAAAAAATTGTGGTCCACCATTTCTTTGTCCCCCACTACTGTTAAGTTTTGTAATTTCAAAACATTAAACTAATTCACAGGAAGACATGGAGTCTGAAATGCAGGTGTAACTTAGTCTTTACTTTAAGCGAAGCATGCACACATCACCTGGTAGCGTGATGACGTATACAATTAATGCATTTTTACATATAACCCATAATTAATTATATAAATGAACAAGAATGCTTAATCAACCTATATATATATAGACTCCTTACTCTTGTGCGATTACATCTTTCCCGACAAGGGGGATCACTCTGCTTGACAGGTGAGACTCGTGGCTTTGAATCCATCTCAGGTTCTTGGGCCTCCTCCGTGGTGGTTGTAGGAGTTGACTCTGAAGCTATCAGAAGTGGTTCTGACAGCTCTGGACACCTTTTGTCTCCTTTCTTTTTCTTCTACTGGTTTGTGTATCTTGATCTTGGGAAGGTGCATTTAGTTCACTGGAGTATTCTCATTAATTCTTCCATTGCCCCCTTTACAATCTGATCCCTCCTCTTGGTTTCCACATCCACATCATCCGATGAATCCTCTGTTTTCGTATCTCCATTGACTCCTTTTATTTCAGCATTCCATTCATCCAGCTGGGCTTTGGTCTTTGCATCTATTTTTAACAACAGCATTTTGCCTCCTAGTTGAAGATCATACAATAACCTTAATGCATACAGAGAAGATTCTAGTTCTTTATACTCAGAAAAGCTGAAAGTTTGCAATTTTCTTGAAGCTCCTTGAACTCTCTTCCATTTTAAAACCAAACCACATTTCATAAGTAATTGCTTGAGGAACATATCGAAAGCTTTCTCAGATATGTTGTCTACAAAAACTGTTGCAGTCGAGTTGCTGCTTTTGTCACTTACACACTTCCTTGAGCAACATAGTCCTTCTTTAGACCAATATGCTTTCCAACCATTTGCACCAAAGTTGGCACCAACAGCTGTTTGTTCTCTGTTGGGCAACAGTTTATGATGTTCGGCATGGAGACAGTTATGGCATCATACAGAGTATTTCTTAATTCACTTTTAGTTGATTCTATTGCAGGAGACGTGGCATGCAAATGGTGGAAGGATTTCCAATCAAGTTGCAGTTGCCTTAGCCAATCATACCCCCAGAATGCTGCTTCTTCTGTTTTTACTACATACAAGGTTGTAGGTTGTTGTACTTCATAGTTTTGGATGTCATTCCCACTGGACTTATCTCTTCTCCAGTGTAAGTTCTTGGTTGGATACCTGCAGGCTTCGGTTTAGTATTTTTGAAATGCTGTTCAAGCTCATTTTGTGGAATGACTGAGACAGCTGAACTGTATCTAATTCCATTTTAATTAATTTGCTGTTCACTTCTGGCATAAGCCGTATTCCTTGTCAATTGTTAAATTTCAAACTGTAAATCTCAAGGCTGCACAATCCTGTGTCACTCTCATCATTATCAGAATTTTCATCAACAACGTGCCAATTAGTGCTCTTTTTGTAACTGCATCTTGACATTTTAGCTTTTTCTCTTCCCTGAGCAGTCCATTTTTGTTTTTGTCTGCCCGACATATTCTTTGTATGTGTTGTACTTTGTTGCATTTTCTGCAAGTTTTGCAAGTTCTGCAAATCTGCATTTGTGGTGTATGTGAGCCCCTGTTACAACGGTAACACAATTTCTTTGGCCATGCTTGTTTCTGATTAGACGCTGCAATTTTATTCAGGCTCTATTTCCTGACAGCAACTCAATTGCGTCTCTGTCAGCGGTTTCCATTGAAACAGTGACTTCCGCTACTTGTCTAAATGTAAGCTGTGCTTCAGTTAGGAGCTGTTTTTGAATGCTTCCTAATTCTGCTCCTTTATCTTATGGTCTTATATCCGAAAAAACTTTTGCTTATACTATTAGCTAGCTTACCTTCATGTTTCATCCTTTCTCTTCTTATTGCTTTCTAAAAGTTACCTTATGTTGGTTATTAAAAACTTCCCAATCCTTTAGGTTCCCAATATTTTTTGCAATATTGTTTGCCCCCCTTTTGTTTTTATGCTGTGTCTGACTTCCCTTCTCAGCCACATTTGCCTCATCCTTTTAGAATACTTCTTCTTCTTCAGAATGAACTATTCTTGCATCTTTTGAATTATTCTCAGAAATGCCAGCCATAGCTGCTCTACAGTCATCCCTGCTAGTGTTCTCTTCCAATCAGCTTTGGCCAGCTCCTCTTTCATGTAATTCCCTATACCCCAAAGTAATATCAATATATCTGATTGCAGCTTCTCTCTCTCAAACAGGAGGGTGAATTCTATCATATTATGATCACTGCCTCCTAAAGGTTCCTTTACCCGAATCAACTTCTTCCTGGTGGGCTTGACCAAAGCTACTCTAAGAAAATCATCCCATAGACATTCTACAAATTTCTTCTCTTGGGATCCACCAGATTAGATGTTGCCCTGTATTTCACCGGGATAAACTAGAATGTCAAATATAGCTCTTAGTTGCTGTCAAAGTCACCTAAGAGGAATCAAAGTAATAAGTTTATAAAACTGAACATTGTGGAAATTTGGATAGACTTTAGAGTTCATTTTTAATGCACAAGGGGTCCACTCAAGAGTCTTATAACAATGGGGCAGAATTTGCCTTTGAGTTTGATGGTGCGTGCTTTCAAGCTTTTGTATTTCATACTGGACAAAAGAGGGATAAGAGATAATGTCAAGGGTGGGACGGTCTTTGATTATGCTGGCTGTTTTTTCTGATGCAATATGAGGTACAGACAGAATCCATGGAAGGCTGGTTTTTGTGATGGACCGTTCTGTGTCCACAACTTTCTGCAATTTCTTGCTGTTGTGGGCAGAACAGTTGCTGTGATGCACTCTGTTCAGATGCCTTTTGTGGTGAATCTATAAAGATTCATGGGGGTCAGTGGGTCGATACTGAATCTCCTTAGCCTTTTGAGGAAGTTGAGGTGCTGGTCTTGGACCAGAACAAGCTACTGGTACGTTTACACATGGAAGTATAAATCTCTCGACAGTCTCCAGCACAGTACCGTTGGTAATGCAGGGTCATGTCTGCCAAGTTTCCTGAGTCAAATGACTAGCTCATTTAGTTGGCTGAAATTGTGGGAAAGGGTGCTAAAATTGCAAAATGCCTTTGTCTCCTTCTTGTACTCCAACTCATTGTTATTTGAGATCTGGCCCTATGGTGTTGTTCAATCAGATTATGGCCACGCAGTTATAAGTTTATAGGAAACTGAAGGCACATCCACTAGTGTTGAGGATGATCTTGGTAGAGATTTTGCGGCCTATCCTTACTGATTGTGGTCTGTTGGTCAGGAAGTGAAGGATCCTGTTGCAAATGTTGGAAATGAATCCTAGGTCTAGGAGCTTGGAGGTGAGTTTGTTTGAAATTTTAGGTGCAGCTGTAGTCAATAATTAGAAGTTGGTGTCTTCATTATCCAGATGCTCCAGAGATGAGTGTAGAGCAGGGAGATGGCATCTGCTATGAACCAGTTTCAGCAGTAGGTAATTTGCAGTTGGTCAGGGTTGTCTGGGAGGCTGGAGATGATGTGTGCCATAACCATCTTCTTGAAGCACTATATGATGGTGGATATCAGAGCCACTGGGCAATAGTCATTATGGCACTTTACCTTGTTTTTCTTTGGCACTACAATGATAGTGGTCTTCTTAAAGCAGGTGGGAAACTCAGTTTGGAATAAGGAGAGGTTATGAATGTCTGTGTGGGCATGTGGCCAAGTGGTTAAGGCATTGGACTAGCAACCTGAAGGTCGTGAGTTCGAGCCCCCAGCCAAGGCAATGTGTTGTGTCCTTGAGCAAGGCACTTAATCACACATTGCTCTGCGATGACACTGGTGCCAAGCTGTATGGGTCCTAATGTCCTTCGCTTGGACAACATTGGTGTTGTGGAGAGGGAAGACTTGCAGCATGGGCAACTGCTGGTCTTCCATACAACCTTGCCCAGGCCTGCACCCTGGAGAGTGAAGACTTTCCAGGCGTAGATCCATGGTCTCGCAAGACTAACGGATGCCTTTAATATGAATGTCCGCAAACACTCCAACCAGCTGAACTATACAGGATTTAAGTACATGACAGAAGACTCCATCTGGGTGTTGCTTTCTGCATGTTCACTCTTGGAAAGGCTTATCTGACATATGCAATGATGACTGAGAGTACAGGTATGAGTGCGGTTGTTGGTGCAGTGGTATCATTCATTGCCCTTCTGTTCAGAGCATTTTTGATTACCTCAGGTTTATTAAACGCAGAATGAGAGATACCACTGACAAATGTATTGGGATAGTTAAACGTAAATGCAGTGCAGACTTGGGTAAGAGTTTCAGCAGCAGATGAGCTGAGACAGAACTGGAGTTGAGCAATGTGTCAAAGATGAAAATAAGATATGTGAATTAATCAAATGGAGACAGCAAGGCTGTGAACAGTCAATTCCAACAGTTCCTAACCAGGAGGAAGAGAGAAGGAATGGAGTTTGTTGTAATGTCTGAACATGATGGATTTAGCCTTCTCAATATAGGAAGAATGTGTTTTTTCTTCATCTTGTACCTACAACTGAAGGTTGAGGAGAGTCAAAAGAGCCTGTAATGAGATAAATTTGGGTATTATCAACAGATACATGAAAATTCACCTTTTTGGGGTTTAAAAAAATTTTTTAATAGGTTATATTGAGTTTGTTTTGTGGATGTCCATAAGGTCACATACAGTATACTTTGTTAATAAATGTACTTTGAACTTTGAAGACAAACTGCAAATTAAAATAATACTGAGTTGTGAGTCTGTACAGCATAGAATCAGTTCAGAGTAGCGAGGATTGAAATTATCCACACCTCAGGAGCCCGATAGTTGTAGGGTAATACCTCTGACAAGAGTTCAGTGATGGTCCGAGTGCAGAGGGAGAGATGGCCATGGAATGAAGAGTACACTAAGTACTGTGCAGAACAAAGGAAAATAATGGATGCCTGGCCAATAGGGCTGCTAACTATTAAACTAACTAAAAAGCTAATGCCATCACTGTGGCTCAAAAGCAGAAACCTAGAATTAAATTAGTATCGCTCCTTTAACAGCATCTATCTAAATCACAAATCTTCTTTCCCAGAATGTGGACTAAGGTAAACTGGGAGGGTTCTCGTCACTGTGCTGCAATCTAGGCATGACAGGACTGAAATGAAAGGAAGAGAGTTAAGTACAATAACAAAGAACCCGTAATTGGCTGGAATGTGTGCATTCTCACATGCGTGATTCCCATCTTCTTTCAGCTGCCTGCCTGCGAGAGAGCCCAAACTCTGCAGCAGTGTCTGCGGTTGAGAAAATCTGTTCCTGAAACTGATGGTGTGGGACCTAAGGCTTCTGTACTCCCTTCCAGCTGCCAGTAGTGAGAAGAGGGCATGGTCTGGATGATGAGGGTATTTCATGATAGATGCTGCTTCCTTGTAGCAGTGCTCCCTGTAAATGTATTCAGTGTTGGGGAGGGCTTTGCCTAATTGACTAGGCTGTGTCCACCACTTTCTGTAGCCTTTTCTGTCCCTGAGCTTTGGTGTTTCCATACCAGTCTATGATGCAACCAGTCAGGGTATTCTGCATTGTGCATCTGTAGCCAATTGTCAAAGCTTTACGTGACATGCCAAGCCTACACAACCTCCAAGAGGACCACAACCTTATCGTGATTTGGAGGCTTGTGTGCCTCATTGACCTGGGGAGCTTTGTTTCCTGGAGTCAGGGCTTTATGCTTTGGCTTTTGGTAGGGTCATCCATGCCAAGCAGATTTTAGGGAAAGGGTAGGGCCCAAAACAAGTTGTCCACCAGTCTTCCAGGTACAGGGGTTCAACTCAGGGCTAACAACACTGCCTGGTAAAACGAAACTGTTAAGGAAACAGCAAAGAAGAATCTTTCTACATCTAAGTTTGGCAGTATTTCTAAATCTCCACCTGCAACTTTCATGACTAACAGTAGTGAAAACTGAGAGGAAGTTACTGGCATGATGAAGGAAGCCCTAAATACCAGCAGAGATGGAGAACCTTCATTGCTGCCCTAAATGCCAGTGGCATAATGGGCAGTAAGTAAAAACCTGCGCAAACTTCTAAGAAAGTAGAGGCACTGTCATGATTTCTTTGTAATGAGATGTGTGAGGTCAGGGCCACTGGATGGTAGTCATTCAAGACTATGATATTTTCCATACAGCTAGGACCCTTTCCAGGCTAAGACACATACTTAAATTGCACTGGAGAACTCCACACAACTGCTCAACACACTCCTTCAGGACCTTCATGCACAGCCGTCCATGGCAATGAATTCTACAGATTCACCATCCTCTGACTAAAGAAATTCCTCCTCATCTCTGTTCTAAATGGGCGTCCTTCTATTCTTCAATAGGTTTGATAATTGCCCGCCTGTTCACACCACCCTCAGCACACCAGTCCAGGTGCAGAGGCACCCAATGCTCCCTCAGCACCAACGCCTCTCCTCCTTCCTCCTCTTCCCTCCAATTCAACACGTGGAAGAACAGCACAGGGTACCACTGTCTACATCCCCTCCTTGCCCTGTACCTATCATCCACACCTCCACACACCAACTGCTATTGTCCTAATCTTTACCTCCGCCAGCCCCCATCTTCCACCACTCTGCAGTCTTTATGGACTCGCCTTCACTACTGAGCAGATGAGAAGGTCTCTGTGGAAACTCAGAAACGGCAAAGCTTTGGGACCAGATGGTACGAACCCCAAGGTCCTGAAGGAGTGTGTTGAGCAGTTGTGTGGAGTTCTCCAGTGCAATTTAAGTATGTGTCTTAGCCTGGAAAGGGTCCTAGCTGTATGGAAAATATCATAGTCTTGAATGACTACCATCCAGTGGCCCCGAGCTCACACATCTTGAACACCCTAGAGCGACTGATCCTGGCTTACCTCTTACAGCATCTTTGGAGGGCAATGAGCAGTCAATGTTTCAGGTCCAGATTCCTCATCAGGACTGGAATGAAAGGAGGAAGATAGTCAGTATATAAAGGTGGGGGAAAGGAGTGGAGCACAAGTTGGTAGGTGATTGATCAATCCATGTGAGAGTAATGAGGGAGCAGGAAAATGGAGATGATATAAAAAGCTGGGGAGTATTAGGTGGAAGTGACCAAGGGCTGTAAAGGATGGAATCTAACTATAGAATAAAGTGAAGAAGGTGAGCAGGGAAACTGATGGGAAGAATGTGTGGGAAATGCATATATGAAGAGGGTGTGAGAGGGGAATTGTTGTAATGTGAGCATTATTAAAAGTAAGTTAATACTAATTAGGATAATGAGGGGGTTTTACTTCCGCTCTTTTTACTTTCGGTGTGCTTTGTATATAGTGTTCCTGCCATGCCGCATGGGTTGTGAAAGCCTCTGTATATATATAATGGTTTTGACGTTCAAGATAAAGTTGTTTCTCTGGCAAAGATGTGATTGGTAGGTGGGAAGCCTTCAAAGGGGAAATTTTGAGAGTGTAGAGTTTGTATGTTCCTGTCAGGATTAAAGGCAAATTGAATAGGAATAAGGAACCTTGGTTCTCAAGGGATATTGCAACTCTGATAAAGAAGAAGAGGGAGTTGTATGAAATGTATAGGAAACAGGGGGTAAATCAGGTGCTTGAGGAATATAAGAAGTGCAAGAAAATACTTAAGAAAGAAATCAGGAGGGCTAAAAGAAGACATGAGGTTGCCTTGGCAGTCAAAGTGAAGGATAATCCAAAGAGCTTTTACAAGTATATTAAGAGCAAAAAGATTGTAAGGGATAAAATTGGTCCTCTTGAAGATCAGAGTGGTCGGCTTTGTGCGGAACCAAAGGAAATGGGGAGATCTTAAATAGGTTTTTTGCGTCTGTATTTACTAAGGAAGCTGGCATGAAATCTATGGAATTGAGGGAATCAAGTAGTGAGACCATGGCAACTGTACAGATTGAAAAGGAGGAGGTGCTTGCTGTCTTGAGGAAAATTAAAGTGGATAAATCCCCGGGACCTGACAGGGTGTTCCCTCGGACCTTGAAGGAGACTAGTGTTGAAATTGCGGGGGCCCTGGCAGAAATATTTAAAATGTCACTGTCTACGGGTGAAGTGCCGGAGGATTGGAGAGTGGCTCATGTTGTTCCGTTGTTTAAAAAAGGATCGAAAAGTAATCCGGGAAATTATAGGCCGGTGAGTTTAACGTCAGTAGTAGGTAAATTATTGGAGGGAGAACTAAGAGACGGAATCTACAAGCATTTGGATAGACAGGGGCTTATTAGGGAGAGTCAACATGGCTTTGTGCATGGTAGGTCATGTTTGACCAATCTGTTGGAGTTTTTCGAGGAGGTTACCAGGAAAGTGGATGAAGGGAAGGCAGTGGATAATGCCTACATGGACTTCAGTAAGGCCTTTGACAAGGTCCCGCATGGGAGGTTAGTTAGGAAAATTCAGTCGCTAGGTATACATGGAGAGGTGGTAAATTGGATTGGACATTGGCTCGATGGAAGAAATCAGAGAGTGGTGGTAGAAAATTGCTTCTCTGAGTGGAGGCCTGTGACTAGTGGTGTGCCACAGAGATCAGTGCTGGGTCCATTGTTATTTGTCATCTATATCAATGATCCTGGATGATAATGTGGTAAATTGGATCAGCAAGTTTGCTGATGATACAAAGATTGGAGGTGTAGTAGACAGTGAGGAAGGTTTTCAGAGCCTGCAGAGTGACTTGGACCAGCTGGAAAAATGGGCTGAAAAATGGCAGATGGAGTTTAATACTGACAAGTGTGAGGTATTTGCACGTCGGAAGGACAAACCAACGTAGAACATACAGGGTTAATGGTAAGGCACTGAGGAGTGCAGTGGAACAGAGGGATCTGGGAATACAGATACAAAATTCCCTAAAAGTGTCGTCACAGGTAGATAGGGTCGTAAAGAGAGCTTTTGGTACATTGGCCTTTATTAATCGAGGTATTGAGTATAAGAGCTGGAATGTTATGATGAGGTTGTATAAGGCATTGGTGAGGCCGAATCTGGAGTATTGTGTTCAGTTTTGGTCACCGAATTACAGGAAGGATATAAATAAGGTTGAAAGAGTGTAGAGAAGGTTTACAAGGATGTTGCCGGGACTTGAGAAACTCAGTTACAGAGAAAGGTTGAATAGGTTAGGACTTTATTCCCTGGAGCGTAGAAGAATGAGGGGAGATTTGATAGAGGTATATAAAATTATGATGGGTATAGATAGAGTGAATGCAAGCAGGCTTTTTCCACTGAGGCAAGGGGAGAAAAAAACCAGAGGACATGGGTTAAGGGTGAAGGGGGAAAAGTTTAAAGGGAACATTAGGGGGGACTTCTTCACACAGAGAGTGGTGGGAGTATGGAATGAGCTGCCAGACGAGGTGGTAAATGCGGGTTCTTTTTTAACATTTAAGAATAAATTGGACAGATACATGGATGGGAGGTGTATGGAGGGATATGGTCCGTGTGCAGGTCAGTGGGACCAGGCAGAAAATGGTTCGGCACAGCCAAGAAGGGCCAAAGGGCTTGTTACTGTGCTGTAGTTTCTATGGTTCTATGGTTCTATGGTTCATGAAGTTGTCGAGTGTGCCTTTTTCAAAGTAGAAGTTACTACATATTTTGGCGACGAGGTGAACTGGTTTTGTGGACATGTTGGCACGTTTCAAATGGGAATAGCAGCACCAATAAGGGGCCTCACGTTTAGATGGCTACGTTTGGGACTATCGTTGAATTTGTGGAGTTAATGGAGGACTGGCCAGAGTATGAGGAAAGGTTGGGACACTTTATCTGTGCTAATGGAATTACTGAGGAGGCTAAGAAGCACTCTAGTCTCCTGAGTGTGTGTGGGGCGAAGACTTAGAAGCTTGTAAGGAATTTAGCCACACCGCGGAAACCAGGGGACATTCCATATGATGAACTGGTCAAGCTCGTGGGGAACCACTACAATCCGAAACCTTCTGTGATAGTCCAACGGTGTACGTTTCACAGTCGTTTCAGGAAGCCAGGTCAGTCTATGGCCAACTTTGTGGCCGAGCTTTGGCAGCTGTCGGAGCATTGTGATTTTGGAGCAGTGTTGGAAGACATGCTCTGTGACAGAATGGTATGCAGCATTAATAATGACGGCATACAACGCCGCCTGTTAGGGGGAAACCCCACCGCTGACTTTCAAGAAAGCCTTAGAGATTGCCCAAGGCATGGAGATGGCTGCTAATAATGCCAAGGGTATCCAGTAAGGACATGGGGGGTCACAGTCAGCAGCAGTGCACCAAGTCAGGAAGGAGACTGGTAAACAGGCAAAGCGGGTGGAATGTTTCCAGTGTGGAGGGACGCACTATACAAATGATTGCAAGTTCAAAGACACTGTCTGCCATGCTTGTAGTAAAAGGGACGTTTAGCTAAAAAGAGCAGAAGTTAAAGGGTAAGATTAAGCCTGGGCAGGGGAAAGCTCAACAGGGTCAGGCAGCCACACACCATCTGGAGGCAGATGAAGAGGCAGCGTGTGCCTACAACATGTTTGGAGTGGAAACAGATGAGGAACCACCTGAACCATATTATGCGACAGTCACTGTCAGGGGAAAGGACATTAAGTTTCAGATAGATTCAGGGGCTACGGCTTGGATCATCAGTGAGGAGACCTACAGGAGGACATGGGGGTCCAACTTTCCTCCCGTTAGACCGTCAAAGTTCAAACTTAGGACCTATTCGGGGCAGCCCATACCTCATTTAGGGGTGTTATATGTGGACATTTGAGCCGGGGGTCAGAAAGCTGAAGCCAGGCTAGTGATAGCTCAGGGCAGGGGGACCCAGTCTTTTGGGTTGTGATTGGCTTCGCAAAATCCGGCTAAACTGGCATGAAATTAAGTATGCACACACGACGGAGGACATTCTGCAGTGGTACAGTGACATTTTCAGGGACGAGCTGGGCACACTGAAGGGCGTGACAGTGAAACTCCATGTCGATCCTGAGGCTACACCACGTTTTTTTAAGCCCAGGTCGATGCCCTACGCCACGAAAGGCAAACTCGAGGAGGAGATGGAACGTCTACAGAGGCTGGGCATTATTGAGCCCGTCCAGTTTTCAAGGTGGGCGGCTCCCATTGTTCCAGTTTTGAAGGTAGACAAAACGGTGAGGATATGTGGGGATTATAAGCTTACGGTGAATCAGGTCTCTAGGCTGGAGGAGTACCCATTGCCACGGGTGGATGACCTGTTTGCGACCCTGTCAGGGGGTAAGCTGTTCACAAAGCTGGACATGAGCCACGCCTACCAACAGCTGCTGCTCGACGAGGATTCAAAGGAGTACGTCACAATCAATACACACAAGGGATTATTCGAGTACAATCACCTGGTGTTTGGAGTGGCGTCCAGCCCTGCCATTTTTCAAAGGACAATGGACACTTTGCTGCAGGGGATTCCACACGTAGCAGTGTACCTTGATGATATTTTGATCACGGGGGCTACGGAGGTGGAGCATCTGGCTAATTTAGAACGGATGTTGAAGAGGCTCTCAGATGCAGGGCTGCGGTTGAAATGCGGAATATGTGTGTTCCTGGCATCAAGTGTGACTTACCTGGGACATAAGATCACAGATGAGGGGCTTTGCCCTGTGGAGGACAAAGTGAGAGCTATTAAGGATGCCCCAAACCCTAAGACCATCACGGAACTCAGATCATTTTTAGGCATGGTGAATTATTATGGCAAGTTTCTTCCTGACCTCTCAAGGGTTTTGACCCCACTGTATAAGCTGCTTCACAATGACACTAAGTGGCAGTGGGGTGAAGGGCAGGAGAAAGCTTTCAAGGAAGTGAACCTGTTTGTTCACTATTACCTAGAGAAGGAGATCACCCTTGCATGCGATGCCTCGCCCTATGAAGTCGGGGCAGTTCTCTCATGGAATGGAGGACCGTTCAGAGAAGCCTATTGGTTTTGCTTCACGTACCCTGACAGCTGCTGGGAAAGGATATTCACAGCTAGACAAAGAAGATCTGGCCATTGTTTTTGCAGTCAAACACTTGCATCAGTACCTTTATGGACGTGTATTTACAATTTAGACAGACTGTAAATCACTGATGAGTGGTCAGTGAGACTAGATGCATCACACCACTAGCCTCAGCCAGGATACAGCGTTGGGCTCTTACATTGTCAGCCTACCAGTATACTATAGTGTACAGAGCGGGTGGGGATAATGTAAACGCCAATGCACTAAGTCAACTACCTTTACCTGAGACACCTGTTACTACATATGTGCCTCCAGAGACTGTGTTTTCATTGGAGAGGCTGTCAGAGACCCCTGTAAAGGTGACCCAGATCAAGCAGAGGACAGAGAGGGACCCAGTCCTGTCCCAAGTCAAGACTTTTCTTTCACAAGGTTGGCCCAGAGTTGTGGAAGGAGAGGAACTGAGGCTTTATGCCAAATGCAAGACAGAACTCAGTCTGCAGGATGGCTGCATTTTCTGGGGGGTGAGGGTCATTGTGCCTCCCCCTGGCCAGTCACAGATTGTGGAGGAAATTCATGAGACTCATCCAGGGGTGTCTTGAATGAAAAGCCTTGCAAGACCCTACGTTTGGTGGCCAAGAATGGATCAGGATCTGGAGAACATGCACGCAATGTCGGACTAATCAGAATATGCCACCACCAGCTCCTTTGAACCCATGGGAGTGGCCAGACCACCCTTGGTCTAGGCTACATTTGGACTTTGCTGGCCCTTTTATGGGGCAGATGTTTCTTGTAATGATGGATGCGCATTCTAAATGGATCGAAGCTCACATCATGAGCAACATCACAGCCCCCTCAACCATAGAAAAACTCAGGCAAGTGTTTGCAGTCTCGGGTTGCTTGACACTCTGGTCACTGATAGTGGCCCAACGTTCACCAGTGAGCTGTTCAGTGAGTTCATGCAGCAGAATGGCATTCATCACATTCGGACGGCCCCTTTCCACCCAGCCTCCAATGGTTTGTCTGAGCGGGCTGTTCAGACAGTGAAAGAAGGCCTAAAGTGGATGACAGGGGACTCTCTTAGCATTTGGCTTTCACGTTTCCTGTTTAAATATGGCCTCACGCCACAGACTACGACTGCCCGCACTCCAGCAGAGATGCTGATGGGGCATAGGCACAAGTCAAGATTGGACCTGCTGCACCCGGACATGAAGGCAAAAGTGAGACAGACTACTGCGGAAGAATGTCCACCAGTGATTTTGCCAGAGGACGAGATGCTGGCAGGGAGGTCGGGGTCCCCTGAAGAGGATGGATATTCTCACGCAGACACACAGACCCCTCTCATGCCTCCAAAACCAGATCCACCCAAAAAACTCTCACCAGCAGTGCCTGCTGGGTCACTGGGGGTAGTGCTCTGATCACAGCGCATTCAAAAACCTCCTGAGAGACTGAATCTTTAATAGGACAGTCTTTTTTTGTTGTTGTTAGATTGAATGTTGAATCTATCATGTTTTCCAGATGTTTTGTATTGATAAATTGTTGCTGAGATACTAGTATAAGTTTTCAGGGGTACGCAAGTTAATAACACCACTGTTCTTATTTCCTAGTTTTTACATTTGGGGAATGTTGGATTTTAAAGGGGGAGAAGTGTTGTAATGTGAGCATTATTAAAAGTAAGTTAATACTAATTGGGACAATAGGGGGTTTTACTTCCGTTCTTTTTACTTCCGGTGTGCTTTGTACATAGTATTCCCGTCATGTCATACGGATTGCGAAAGCCTCTGTATATACATAATGGTTTTTGGCATTCGAGATAAAGTTGTTTCTTTGGGCATGAAGTTGTCGAGTGTGCCTTTTTCAAAGTAGAAGTTACCACAGGAATGTTAGTGTGTTTAGGGGCTTGAGGTTTAAAAGAAGAAAAATGATGCAGCGAAGCAATTACCGGAAGTTACAAATGTCTGTAGATAAATCAATACATTTGCTGTCAGGTTGGAGACTACCAAGGTCAACTATGTTACTCCAATCTGTGTCTAGCCTCAACTTGGCTGTAGGGGAGTGCATGGATAGTCATGTTGATGTGGGAATGGGAAGGGAAATTAAATTTGCTGCCGACCAAGAAATCCCACCAGGTATGATGGGTAGAGCAATGGTTGGCAAAGAACGTTCAAGTTTTTTGGGTGGGAGGTCTTGGAGGAATGATGCCCTGGATGTTATCTACTGACAGACAAAAAGCAGCATGAGGAAATAATTGGTGGATGCACCATTATTTAAATGCACTACTAGTCTCCAGCAAACCTCAGTTCACCATGCCCCAACATTTACTTAGTAATAATCTCTTTAAATCAGGAATTATTCCTAAATTTAGATTTCCACTAAATCGTACACCATTGGCACTGCAAATAGTCTCACATCCACTTTTGCCAGCTTGCACAAATAAATTGCACACAACTTGTTGGTGCACTTCCATCTCCCTTGCAGGATAATATGGAACACATACTGAGACAACAGGAGCTTGAATTGTATTCACTCTCATAGAAGAGGCAGTTCTGGTTAGAACTGTTGTGCTCTCTGCAGAAGCCTGAATTGTTGTATATTTAATATTTCAGTCATACTTAAATAATATTGTAAATGTATTATTTGATGACGCATTCTTTGTTGTTTACAACATTGTGGGTTATATGTAAAAGTACATAAATAGAATGTATAATTACGCTGCCATGTCATACGTGCACACCTCGCTTAAAGTAAAAATTAAACTGAAATATATTATTCCTGGCTTTGTGTTCTTGTTTTTAATTAGTTTTATGTTTTGGAATTACAAAACATAATAGTGGGAATAAGGAAGTTTTAAATGAAAATTTTTAAGTTTTAAATGAACCCGCAACTGCCTGTCTGTTGAAACACAGTGTGACGTTCAAGTTTTTAAAAAAAAGCGCAGTGAGAAATAGTTGAGTAAAAAAAAACACAGCACATTTTTTTTCTTTGTAAGGGGAGATGGTCGGTCAAGTTTAAAAAAGGCCAGAATGGACAAATTCATGGGTTGATAAGCAATGACTATGGAATGACTTGGCGGGTGGCCAAGTGGTTAAGGCGTCGGTCTAGTGATCTGAAGGTTGCTAGTTCGAGCCTCAGCTGAGGCAACGTTGTGTCCTTGAGCAAGGCACTTAACCGCACATTGCTCTGTGATGACACTGGTGCCAAGCTGTATAGGTCCTAGTGCCCTTCCCTTGGACAACATTGGCGTGGAGAGGGGAGATTTGCAGCATGGGCAGCTGCCGGTCTTCCATACAACTTTGCCTAGGTCTCAGTCAACATTGAAGTCAATGGACAGCCAAAGGAGAAGATGGAGTGATAATAATCATACACAAAAAAACAGAAATGGCTGGCTACATTGGAAAGATAGACACATTCGATTGCACAGCAGATAACTGGCTCATGTTTACAGAGCAGATTGAGCAGTATTTTGAAGCAATGGAATAGCCAATGAGAAACAAGTATCAGTTTTTCTGAATGCACTGCATTTAAAGGTGTACAGTTCGCTTGGAAATTTGACTGCTCCAATCAAGCTAGCTGAAATGAGCTTTGCTGATGTCATGAAAATAATGCAGAAGCATTCAGAACCAAAGCCATTGTTAATTGCAGAATGCTTCAAGTTCAATAAACAGAATGAATAAACAGTAAATAACCTGGCTGAACAAATTGTGTCAGTGCAGTTGGCTGAATTGAAGAAGTTGTATGAGCATTGTCAATTTGTTAGTGGACTTGATGCAGTGAGATTGTTGAGTTTTTGGAATCTTACAAGAAAGCATTCAAAAATGGCTCCAAGCTGAAGCATAACTTACTGTAGTGTTCTCATGCAGTGTGTTGAAACTCTGACTAAACACCAAGTTAAACCGGAGCCAATGAAGACAGAGTTGTGGTAAGGTTAACCATTTACTGTTCACTCTTCCACATTAACATGGTATAGTGAAAACTGTTGATAAAAAAATACAAACATATACAGCGCCTGTTTCATTCTGGAGACCACACGCGCTCTCTTCTTGTAGCGAGTGCCTCCTGCCACCCCGAGTAGCGGGCGAGGGGATCGCGTCAAACCGCCATCGTGCTCAAGCACAATGAAATTGAAAAGCCGGCACGTACGCCGCCCCAACCTCCGCTTCCTTAACAGAAATTGCGTTAATATTTTTACTTCAAATACATTCTTATGAACTTACGGTTTTGCTTCTATAATGTTTCTTTGTGGGCAGACATGGAGCTCTTCACGAGCATGCTGCATGCATGGCACCCACCTTCACACCTTCTCCGAACCGGAGGTTACCCATAAGATGCGGTGAAACCGGAGGTGCCATCATCACATGCTGCGATATATCATAGACAATGAATTTACCTTTGTTATACTGTAACTTAATTATCAACCTTTAACTTTAACTAGAAAGTAGTTACAAACAAATCATTTAAAACGTAGACCCAACAAAGTCAAATAAATGCCTTAAGGGCAACACACTTACATTGAAAAGAGCAGTTAAGTATCTCTTTCAATGAAACAGCAGACAGAGATGCAATTTGAGTTGAAATCAGGAATGAAAGTGAGCATGAAATCAATTGCAACATCTAAACAAAAACTGGTCTGGCTGAACAAATTTTGTTACCATCTTGGCAGGGGCTCACATACACCAGACCAATGTAGGTTTAAAGGTGAAACTTGCAGAAAACGTAACAAAGTAGGATACATACAAAGAGCATGTCGGGCGAAAAATGGACTGCACAGGGAAGAGAAAAAGTTAAAAAGTCAAGTTGCAGTTTCAAAAAGAGTACTGATCTTCATGCTGTTGATGAAGATGCTGATGAGAGTGACACAGGACTGAGTAGCCATGTGGCTTACAAGATGAAGGCTAACGATAGTCAAACTATATGGCTTACACCAGAAGTGAATGGTAAATTAATTAAAATGGAATTGGTCACTGGCTCAGCTGTTTCAGTCATTCCACAACATGAGTTTGAATGGCATTTCAAAGATACTGAACTGAAGCCTGCGGATATCCGACTAAGAACTTATAATAGAAAATAATATAATTCCTGTGGGAATGATATTTGTAACAGTGAAATACAACAACTAACAAGCCATATTGGGCTTGTACATGGTAAAAACAAGAAGGCGAGCATTGTGGGGTCATGAGTGGCTGAGACAACTACAACTTGATTGGAGATCCATCCACCATTTGCATGCCACATCCCCTACAATAGAGTTAACCGAAAGTGAATTTAGAAAGGTACTGGACAATGTCACAGCAGTGATCAGCGATGGCATTGGAAAAATCAAACATATCAAAGGTAAAATAGTGTTAAATGAAAATGCCACACCCAAGTTTTACAAAGCCTGTCCAGTTCCTTATACCATCCATGATAAAGTAACCAGTGAGCTAGATCACATGGAAACTGAAGGAATTCTTTTCAAGGATGATTGAAGCTCTGGTGATCCCAGCAGCTAAGAAGAATGGGTTTGTCAGGATCTGTAGTGATTTTAAGGTCACATCAACCCAATACTGAAAATAGACCAATACCTTCTGCCTAGGATACAGAATAACTTTGCAAACCTTATTGGAGGAAAACACTTCAGCAAAGTGGACTTATCTGAGATGGAAGAAGAGTCCAAAGTGTTTCTCACCATGAACACTCATAAAGGGCTTTATTGCTATAATAGTTTATTTTTGGAGTCGTGTCTGCACCTGCACTATGTGGTAACTTCTACTTTGAAAAAGGCATGCTCGACAACTTCATGCCAAAGAAACAGCTTTATCTCGAACTTCAAAACGTTACATACATACAGAGGGTTTCACAACCCATATGGCATGGCGGGGATACTATGTACCAAGGGCCACTGGAAGAACAAAAACAGAAGTAGACCCCCCCCCCCGCCGATATCCTAATTAGTATTAACTTACTTTTAATTACGCTCACATTACAACAGTGCTGTAAGGATCACATAGATGTTCTCTATAAAATATAACCACTTATGTAGTTGGTGCACATTACTGCCACTATTCATGAATGGTGGAGTGAATAAATGTTTTGGGTGGCTAGTGAAATGGCTGGATGGTGGTGAGCTTCTTGTGTACTATTGGAGCTATGTTTATTCAGGCAGCAAAGAGTGTTCAATCACACCCCTGACAGTAATGAAGCTTTTTCACTGCTGTTTGATTACATGAGGGATTAGTAACACAATCCTCTTGATGTTTTCCCCTACCTATTGAAGGCGCACCTGATCATTGTTCATCATGTGCTGTGGCTAAAATGCTGGCAGTGCAACATCAGTATTTAGCTGCCGCGAGTGTAGGGTTGAGAATTTCAGAGAGAACCCGAGACAAGAAATCTGCATTTTGTTCAGAGGTCCCTGCTCTTTTAAATAGATGATACTCATTCAGAAACATAGGTTCTGTAGTAAGGGATTTCAGAACTTGTATAATGAGTTAATTCAAGGTCTCTCTCGGGTTTCGTTCTGCTTTTTCTTTTCCTCATCGTGCAAGAGCTCCTTCTTTTGGCATCTGCTGCAGTCTCCAGATGACCAGATTGAGCTGCAGAGCATAGATAAGATAAATTCTGTGGCAAAAATTGCAGAGCATCCCAGACTGAGGCAGGCAACAGGATATCATGTTTAGTGCTCTACTGCTGTGATGGGATATCATACTGGCATGGGGAGCCCGGCAAGTAAGGGAGTAATCCTTATCTCCCAGAACACACTCCAATGAAAATGTCCGGCTGTTTGTCCTCCCTCTGGATAAATGCAGAAATGGTGCTGCTGGGAAATTGAGTAATCAGAGTAAGAAAAACTTCGAGTGATCCATGTCCAACTGCCTGTTGTGAGTGACATTCGTGTGGACACTAGGAGAAAGGCCGACTGCAGCTGCACTTTAAAGTAGGATGAGGACTTCTAAAGCCATTTATAAGATAGAACAGTAAAATAAAAAAATTTATATATTTTTTTTGAAGAATGTGATGTTCCAATCACAGTTAAAATGACTTTGCAACATTGTAGTGTTAGTACAACCACTAGCGTTGTGAAAAGTAGAAAATCCTACTGAGGCGAAGTCTTGTTTTCCTTGCTAGAATTGAACTAGTTAAATTTCCTACCAGTGGCCAAATATTTTAATTCCTGTTCCCATTCCCGTTCTGACATATTGGTCTATGGCCTCCGCTTGTGCCAAGACAAGGCCTCCCTAAGGGTGGAGGAGGAGCACCGTATATTCCGTCTGGGTAGCCTCCAATCTGATGGGACAATTCTCGTGTTTACTACTAGTTAAATATAGCCTTGAGAATATTCCTATGGAACCCCACAAATGCATAACTAAATGATGTAAAATGTATTGAAAGTCACAGTACTTTCTGTGAACAGTGAAGGTTCTTTGAACACGTGCAGGAAGCTGATCCGATGCTTAGTAGTCAGGGCTGGATCAAAATGAAGTAGTCCTAACAGAACTGATAGCAAACACAAAAGAATTAAGCTATACAGAAAAACTCAGAAGTATGTAGTTAATAGTATACTGACTTTTGCACACATTAATGGCATCATGTGGAGCTCTCATGGCATCAACTAAATGATTGGTGTAGTGTCTTAAAAGGTGGGATATCGCTAAGAAATATGTGCAAACACTTCAAAACATGTCCAGAATAATATCTAGCATGTTTTATGTATTTACCCTAATCGGATTTCAAAACTGTTGTGTGCACTGATGCCATGTTTGAATAGGATAAGTGTGATTCTGATTCACTTTAGCATTATTCATGTTGCAGAATCAAATTATCTGACTAACAGTTCATTTGATTATGACATCAAATCAGATTTTAAGGGCACCTTACAATTAATTTCAATATTCAATGTCAATGCTGTTGCATTATTAATAATACAGATGTGTTAGTCTGATATTTTTATAGGAATAAATGCATATTCATGTGAACTTCCAGTTCCACAGTAATGGTTTTTAATACATTTAATTAGACTCTTAACAAGCAAAATATGTTTGAAAAGCAGAGCAAAACTGCAGATGCTGAAAATCTGAAATAAAAATAAAAAATGCTAGAGATACTCATCAATTCATGCAGCCATTGTGGAGACAGAAGCAAAAAGAAACTGGATATTTTCTATTTTCACTTCATAATAAATCCTAATAGTGCATGGCAGTAAATTTAGCCTTTCAACCACTATCGTCTGATAGGACAATTTATAGGATTGTAAACATATCAAGTAAACAGAATTCTGTATTTATGCTCTATTGTTATATTTACGTTAGTTTTTAGGTTCAAGCAGATTTAAGTTAGTTACACATATCTTACTGATTTAAGATAGCACTCATTATGTTTATTAATTTTGACCTTTCTGTGTTTCCTCACTTCATCATATTAATTAAAGATCTAAATATGTACTCACGTATTAAAAAACTGACTGTGGCAGAAACGTTGTTAAATATTTTAATTAAAATATTTTATGAATAACAGAATTTTCTGTCATTTGTGGATAATATGTAATATTTTGATTTTCAGAGTTGATTAAATATTCAGACTACTGGTCCTCAGGTAAGAATTTAACAATTTTTTTTATCTGTATCAATATTTATCTATTTCTAGAATTTTGGGGGTCAAATTTCATTAGCATTTTAGCAACTCTTGCTTTAGCTCCTATAATTAGAACTGGAAAAATAATAAATTTTTATAACAAAGTAAGTATGATCGGTTGCAGAGTATGGGATAGTTTCCATTGCTCTGAGAAAGTGATGGCATGCTGATTACATCTTGCAAGGCTATCACTATCAAAGAAGACTGAGGCAGTCTGATCTAGGAGTTTTCATATCTTCAATCTCATAGGATGCACCATTACACTGGAGGTCAATACTTGGAGTATTGTCAACAGTTTTGGGCCCCATATCTCAGGCAAAGGATGTGTTGTCATTGGAGAGAATCCAAAGGAGGCTCATGAGGATGATTCCAGGAATGAAGGGGTTAGCATATGAGGAGCGTTTGGCAGCTTTGGGCCTGTGCTCACTCGAACTTCGAAGAATGTGGGGCGATCTCATTGTAACTTACCTAATGTTGAAAGGACTTGATAGGGTGGATGATGAGAGGATGTTTCTTATGGTGGGGGTATCCAGATCTAGATGGTGCAGCCTCAAAATTGAGGGGTGACCCTTTAGAAAAGAGGTAAGAAGGATTTTTTTTTTAGCCAGAGTGTAGTAAATCTGTGATTGTGGTGTAGGCCAAATCTGTGCATATATTTAAGGTGGAAGTGATAGTTTCCCGATCAGTCAAGGTATCTAAGGATATGGTGAGAAGGTCGGTGTGTGGGGTTGAGTGGGATCGGGGATCCGCCATGATGGAGTGGCAGTGCAGACTCGATGAGCTGAATGGTC
The DNA here is from genome assembly GCF_963921235.1 of Mobula hypostoma. Lineage (NCBI taxonomy): Eukaryota > Metazoa > Chordata > Chondrichthyes > Myliobatiformes > Myliobatidae > Mobula > Mobula hypostoma. The sequence continues at coordinate 133,149,424 of NC_086103.1, read as the reverse complement.
TAATTCTTCTCCTATGTCTTGTGGTCTTATGGCTTCATTACGGATGCAAAAAATTTATTTCATTGTTGTAATTCATAATTGCAGCTCCATTAACAAACTTGCTTGTATTTCTGAAGACATGAATGTTCTACAAACTGGGCTGCCATACTACATTTTCCATCAGTCTTGTAATAGTGTCCATTGTAGACTAAACTGATACTATTCATTAAAAAACTTATTCTAATTAGATACCCTCCCCAAACCACATAATGAGGTGTCTCTAACTAGAAGGTACTATGTGATTTATTTGTTCTGCAGAAAAAAAGTGCACTATTTACAGGTCAAATGAAAATGGTTTTTGTGGTAGGCACTTTGCTCTGTACATTCAAAGATGGAAGGATTGCTCAGATATACAGAAACCAACATTGGCAGGGTAAATGTTAATCCTTTCTTAGAAAGGTATGTGTGAAAGGCATTATACATTGCTAAATGTGATCTGATGCCAGCTGTATCACGGCCTGGTATGGGAACAGGAATGACTTTGAGTGGAAAATCGCACAAAAGGCAATGGATTTAGTCTGGTACATCACGGGTAAAGCCCTCCCAACCATTGAGCACATCTACATGAAACATTTTCATAGAAACACAGCATTCATCTCCAAAGAGCCTCACCACCCAAGCCATGCTCTCTTCTCACTGTGGCCATCAGGTAGAAGGTACAAGTGCCTCAGGACTGGCACCATCAGGTTCAAGAACAGTTACTACCCCTCAACCATCAGGCTCTTGACCATAAAAGGATAATTACACTCATTCTATTTCTGGTGTTCCCACAACCAATGATCTCACTTTAAGGACTCTTTAGCTTGTTATTTTATGCTCTTGTTATTTATTGCTCTATATTTGCATTTGCACAGTTTGTTGTTCATTGATCCTGTTTACAGTTACTGTTCTATAGATTTGCTGAGCATACGCACAGGAAAAAGAATTTCAGGGTTGTATGTGGTGACATGTATGCACTCTGATAATAAATTTAAGTTTGAACTTTGAACCTTGAATACTATATTTGCCTAGAGTCATACTTTCCCCCATCTACATGCTTGGCAAAGTGTACATTAGTCCTGATTCACACTTGTGTTCATTAATATTTAGAACTACTAATCCACATGAAGCACTAAGTAATGGCCGAAATGAGGTAAAAAGTTTCATAATATCAATTGTTAGAACTCTTATCAGTGTGAAATTTTTGAGATGTCAGTTTTTTTGTTTAATTTCTGGTAGTTACAAAATGTTTTTCTTCTTGTGTGACATTACTAATAAGAATAAGGCATGACAAACAAATGTTATTGTTACAGTTTCTCCCAGATTGCATATTGTTAATTAACAGAGGACAGTATCTATACCATAATAGTAAAGAAACAGCTTACAGGAGAATGTAGCCCTATTGTAGTAGGCAAATAATACACCCTCTGTTAGCACATAGGGAAAAATCATACAATGGGATTCACATGCGATGATTAAAACCTGTTAAAATAGCAGTGTCGTGGTGCAATGACTTCCAAGTATGGCTTTTATAACCATATAACAATTACAGCATGGAAACAGGCCACCTCGGCCCTTCTAGTCCGTGCTGAATGCTTACTCTCACCTAGTCCCATCTACCTGCACTCAGCCCATATCTCTCCATTCCTTTCCTGTCCATGTACCTATCCAATTTTTTTAAAATGACAAAATCGAACCTGCCTCCACCACTTCTACAGGAAGCTCGTTCCACACAGCTACCACTCTCTGAGTAAAGAAGTTCCCCCTTGTGTTACCCCTAAACTTTTACCCCTTAACTCTCAACTCATGTCCTCTTGTTTGAATCTCCCCTACTCTCAATGGAAAAAGCCTATCCATGTCAACTCTATCTATCCCCCTCATAATTTTAAATACCTCTATCAAGTCCCCCCTCAACCTTCTATGTTCCAAAGAATAAAGACCCAACTTGTTCAACCTTTCTCTGTAATTTAGGTGCTGGAACCCAGGCAACATTCTAGTAAATCTCCTCTGTACTTTCTCTATTTTGTTGACATCTTTCCTATAATTTGGTGACCAGAACTGTACACAATACTCCAAATTTGGCCTCACCAATCCCTTGTACAATTTTAACATTACATCCCAACTCCTATGCTCAATGCTCTGATTTATAAAGGCCAGCACAGCAAAAACTTTCTTCACCACCCTATCCACATGAGATTCCACCTTCAGGGAACTATGCACCATTATTCCTAGATCCCTCTGTTCTACTGCATTCTTCAATGCCCTACCATTTACCATGTATGTCCTATTTTGATTAGTCCTACCAAAATGTAGCACCTCACACTTATCAGCATTAAACTCCATCTGTCATCTTTCAACCCATTCTTCTAACTGGCCTAAATCTCTCTGCAAGCTTTGAAAACTAACTTCATTATCCACAACTCTACCTATCTTAGTATCATCTGCATACTTACTCATCCAATTTACCACCCCATCATCCAGATCATAAATGTATATGTCAAACAATATTGGACCCAGTACAGATCCCTGAGGCACACCACTAGTCACTGGCCTCCAACCTGACAAACAGTTATCCACCACTACTCTTTGGCATCTCCCATCCAGCCACTGTTGAATCCATTTTACTACTTCAATATTAATACCTAATGATTGAACCTTCCTAACTAACCTTTTGTGTGGAACCTTGTCAAAGGCCTTACTGGTCCATATAGACAACATCCACTGCTTTACCCTCATCAATTTTCCTAGTAACCTCTTCAAAAAATTCAATAAGATTTGTCAAATATGACCTTCCACGCACAAATCCATGTTGACTGTTCCTAATCAGACCCTGTCTATCCAGATAATTATATATACCATCTCTAAGAATACTTTCCATTAATTTACCCACCACTGATGTCAAACTTACAGGCCGATAATTGCTAGGTTTACTAAACCTAGTTTAGTAAACATTCTAGTAAATCTATATACTCTCTCTATTTTGTTGACATCTTTCCTATAATTTGGTGACCAGAACTGTACACATTGGAACCACATGAGCAATACGCCAATCCTCTGGCACCATCCCTGTTTCTAATGACATTTGAAATATTTCTGTCAGAGCCCCTGCTATTTCTACACTAACTTCCCTCAAGTTCCTAGGGAATATCCTGTCAGGACCCGGAGACTTACCCACTTTTATATTCCTTAAAAGCGCCAGTACTTCCTCTTCTTTAATCATCATAGTTTCCATAACTACCCTGCTTGTTTCCCTTACCTTACACAATTCAATATCCTTCTCCTTAGTGAGTACTGAAGAAAAGAAATTGTTTAAAATCTCCCCCATCTCTTTTGGCTCCGCACATAGCTGTCCACTCTGATTCTCTAAGGGACCAATTTTATTCCTCACTATACTTTTGCTATTAATATAACTGTAGAAACACTTTGGATTTATTTTCACCCTACTTGCCAAAGCAACCTCATATCTTCTTTTAGCTTTTCTAATTCCTTTCTTAAGATTCTTTTTACATTCTTTATATTCCTCGAGCACCTCATTTACTCCACGTTGTCTATATTTATTGTAGATCTCTCTTTTTTTCCAAACCAAGTTTCCAATATCCCTTGAAAACCATGGCTCTCTCAAGCTTTTAGCCTTTCCTTTCAATCTAAAAGGAACATAAAGATTCTGTACCCTCAAAATTTCACCTTTAATTGACCTCCATTTCTCTATTACACCCTTCCCATAAAACAAATTGTCCCAATCCACTCCTTCTAAATCCTTTCACATCTCCTGAAAGTTGGCCTTTCTCCAATCAAAAATCTCAACCCTGGGTCCAGTCCTATCCTTCTCCATAATTATATTGAAACTAATGGCATTGTGATCACTGGACCCGAAGTGCTCCCCAACACATACCTCCATCACCTGACCTATCTCATTCCCTAACAGAAGATCCAACTCTGCCCCTTCTCTAGTTGGTACCTCTATGTATTGCTGCAAAAAACTATCCTGCACACATTTTACAAACTCCAAACCATCCAGCCCTTTTACAGAATGGGCTTCCCAGTCTATGTGTGGAAAATTTAAATCTCCCACAATCACAACCTTGTGCTTGCTACAAGTATCTGCTATCTCCTTACAAATTTGCTCTTCCAATTCTCGCTCCCCATTAGGTGGTCTATAATACACCCCTATAAGCATTACTACACCTTTCCCATTCCTCAATTCCACCCAAATAGCCTCCCTAGATGAGCCCTCTAATCTATCCTGCAAAAGCACTGCTGTAATATTTTCTCTGACAAGCATTGCAACAACTCACACTCTTACCCTTCCGATTCTATCACACCTGAAGCAATGAAATCCAGGAATATTTTGTTGCCAATCACACCCCTCCTGCAACCATGTTTCACTGATAGCTACAACATCATATTTCCAGATATCAATCCATGCTCTAAGCTCATCCACCTTTCTTACAGTGCTCCTAGCATTAAAATAGATGCATTTAAGAAGCTCTCCACCTCTTACTCTCTGTTTATCCCTCGTGCTGCAAACAACTTTGTTATCTTTTTCTTCTGTCTCCCCTACATTTTCAGTCTGAGTGCTCCCCTCCTCTGTCACCTGCCTGTCCTCGCTCACACACTGTCTACTAGCTTTCTCTATTAGTGAACTAACCTCCTCTCTCCTAGTCTCTTCAATTTGATTCCCACCCCCCAACCATTCTAGTTTAAAGTCTCCCCAGTAGCCTTCGCAAATCTCCCCGCCAGGATATTGGTCTCCCTAGGATTCAAGTGCAACCTGTCCTTTTTGTACAGGTCACAACTGCCCCCAAAGAGGTCCCAACGATCCAAAAACTTGAATCCCTGCCCCCTGCTCCAATCCCTCAGCCATGCATTTATCCTCCACATCATTTCATTCCTACTCTCACTGACGCATGGCACTGGCAGTAATCCCAAGATTACTACCTTTGCGGTCCTTCTTCTCAACTCGCTTCCTAACTCCCTATATTCTCCTTTCAGGACCTCTTCCCTTTTCATACCTATGTCATTGGTACCTATATGTACCACAACCTCTCGCTCCTCACTCTCCCACTTCAGGATATCTTGGACGCGATCAGATATATCCTGGACCCTGGCACCAGGGAGGCAAACTACCATCTGGGTCTCCTAACTGCATCCACAGAATCGCCTATCCGACCCCCTAACTATCGAATCCCCTATTACTACTGCCCTGCTCTTCCTTTCCCTACCCTTCTGACCTACAGGACCGGACTCTGTGCCGGAGGCACGGCTACTGTCGCTTCCCCCAGGTAAGCTGTCCCCCCCAACAGTACTCAAACAGGAGTACTTATTGTCAAGGGGTACAGCCACTGCGGTACTCTCTAGTACCTGACTCTTCCTCTTCCCCCTCCTAACTGTGACCCACTTGTCTGCCTCCCATGGCCCCGGTGTGACCACTTGCCTGTAACTTCTCTCTATCAACTCCTCACTTTCCCTAACCAAATGAAGGTCATCGAGCTGAAGCTCCAGTTCCCTAACATGGGAACATTCATTTTTATAATTTGTATGTATATTCAGTGGCCACTTTATTAGGTATAGAAACATAGAAACATAGAAAATAGGTGCAGAAGTAGGCTATTCGGCCCTTCGAGCCTACACTGCCATTCAGTATGATCATGGCTGATCGTCCTACTCAGAACCCTGTACCTGCCTTCTCTCCATACCCCCTGATCCCTTTAGGCACAAGGGCCATATCTAACTCCCTCTTAAATATAGCCAATGAACTGGCCTCAACTGTTTCCTGTGGCAGAGAATTCCACAGATTCACCACTCTCTGTGTGAAGAAGTTTTTCCTCATTTCGGTCCTAAAAGGCTTCCCCTTTATCCTTAAACTCCTCATTCTGGACTTCCCCAACATCGAGAACAATCTTCCCGCATCTAGCCTGTCCAATCCTTTAAGGATTTTATACGTTTCAATAAGATCCCCCCTCAATCTTCTAAATTCCAGCGAGTATAAGCCTAGTCGATCCAGTCTTTCATCATATGAAAGTCCTGCCATCCCAGGAATCAATCTGGTGAACCTTCTTTGTACTCCCTCTATGGCAAGAATGTCTTTCCTCAGATTAGGGGACCAAAACTGCACACAATACTCCAGGTGTGGTCTCACCAAGGCCTTGTACAACTGCAGTAGTACCTTCCTGCTCTTGCACTCAAATCCTCTTTCTATGAATGCCAGCATACCATTCGCCTTTTTCACCACCTGCTGTACCTGCATGCCCACTTTCAATGACTGGTGTACAATGACACCCAGGTCTCATTGCACCTCCCCTTTTCCTAATCAGCCACCATTCAGATAATAATCTGTTTTCCTGTTTTTGCCACCAAAATGGATAACCTCACATTTATCCATATTAAATTGCATCTGCCATGAATTTGCCCACTCACCTAACCTATCCAAGTCACCCTACATCCTCTTAGCATCCTCCTCACAGCTAACATTGCCACCCAGCTTCGTGTCATCCGCAAACTTGGAGATGCTGCATTTAATTCCCTCATCTAAATCGTTAATATATTTTGTAAACAACTGGGGTCCCAGCACTGAGCCTTGCGGTACCCCACTACTCACTGCCTGCCATTCTGAAAAGGTCCCATTTATTCCCACTCTTTGCTTCCTGTCTGCCAACCAATTCTTTATCACATCAAAACCATACCCCCAATACCGCGTGCTTTAAGTTTGCACACTAATCTCCTGTGTGGGACCTTGTCAAAAGCCTTTTGAAAATCCAAATATACCACATCCACTGGTTCTCCCCTATCCACTCTACTAGTTACATCCTCAAAAAATTCTATGAGATTCGTCAGACATGATTTCCCTTTCACAAATCCATGCTGACTTCGTCCGATGATTTCACCGCTTTGCAAATGTGCTGTTAACACATCTTTGATAACTGACTGTAGCATTTTCCCCACCACCGATGTCAGGCTAATCGGTCTATAATTCCCCTGTTTCACTCTCCCTCCTTTTTTAAAAAGTGGGGTTACATTAGCCACCCTCCAATCCTCAGGAACTAATCCAGAATCTAAAGAGTTTTGAAAAATTATCACTAATGCATCCACTATTTCTTGGGCTACTTCCTTAAGCACTCTAGGACGCAGACCTTCCGGCCCCAGGGATTTATCTGCCTTTAATCCCTTCAATTTACCTAACACCGCTTCCCTACTAACATGTATTTCCCTCAGTTCCTCCATCTCACTATACCCTCGGTCCCCTACTATTTCTGGAAGATTATTTATGTCCTCCTTAGTGAAGACAGAACCAAAGTAGTTATTCTATTGGTTTGCTATGTCCATGATCAATTCACCTGTTTCTGACTGTAAGGGACCTACATTTGTCTTAACCAACCTTTTTCTTTTCACATATCTATAAAAGCTTTTACAGTCCGTTTTTATGTTCCCTGCCAGCTTTCTCTCATAATCTTTTTTCCCTTTCCTAATTAAGCCCTTTGTCCTCCTCTGCTGGACTCTGAATTTCTCCCAGTCCTCAGGTGAGCCGCTTTTTCTGGTTAATTTGTATGTTTCTTCTTTGGAATTGATACTATCCCTAATTTCTCTTGTCAGCCACGGGTGCACTACCTTCCCTGGTTTATTCTTTTGCCAAACTGGGATGAACAGTTGTTGTAGTTCATCCATGCGATCTTTAAATGCTTGCCATTGCATATCCACCGTCAACCCTTTAAGTATCATCTGCCAGTCTATCATAGCTAATTCACGTCTCATACCTTCAAAGTTACCCTTCTTTAAGTTCAGAACCTACTTGTACACCTGCTAATTAATGCAAATATCTAATCAGCCAATCATATGGCAGCTACTCAATGCATAAAAGCATGCAGACGTGGTCAAGAGGTTCAGTTGTTGTTCAGAACAAACATCAGAGTGGGGAAGAAATGTGATCTAAGAGACTTTGATTGTGGAATAATTGTTGGTACCGGATGGCGTAGTTTGAACATATCAGAAACTGCTGATGTCTTGGGATTTTCACACACCGCAGTCTCTAGAGTTTACAGAGAATGGTGTGAGAAACAAACAAAAAAATGCAGTGAGATGCAGTTCTGTAGGCGAAAATGAGAGAGCAGAGGAGAATGGCCAGTCTGCTTCAAGCTGACAGGAAAGTGACGGTAACTCAAATAACCGCACATTACAATAGTGGTGTGCAGAAGAGCATCTCTGAACACAAAACACATTGAACCTTGAAGTGGATGGGATACAGTAGTAGAACACTACAAACATACTCTCAATTATTAGGTACAGGAGGCCACTGAAAGTGTATACCGGATGATATTATTTTAACATTTACTGAACTGCCTGAAGCTTATGATCTATTGTTGTAAACAAAAGGCAGATATAGTTTGGCATGATTTTAACATTTGAAATATGGCTTCTGTCATAATGATTAATTTACAGGTTTTGGATGATTTAGACTACTGGACCCATTCTATTAGTCAGGATTTTTAGAACCCTAACTTACTTTTTCTCTTAAATACTTCAAGCTGCTTATATTGTTGGCAAATACAGAATTCTGTTTTGAAGGAATACAAATTCCGACCTGAGACCATTGGTGTCAAACATTAATCCTTGTGTTATTCTTTCCTGAGCTGAGTATTCATAATATTTTCAGTTTCCATTCTGTTTCCCAGGCTTTAACTGAGAATGCCTTCACTGGACTCTGCAGTGAGCTCAATCAAATTGCCTGATTGTTAGCAGTTTCTTTGGGGACTTCTAGCTGTCAGCCATTTGCAGTGGATGCCCAGCCAGCACACTTCACATCAAGCCCCCCGCCTTTAAGCCAGGGTTGAATGACATAGCTTGATTGAAAAAGTCGAGGGCAGGTAAATGTTTGAATTTTTTTTACTTTACTCTATCTAACTTTTTGTTTGTAGTTTACAGTGTTTTATTTAAGTCCATTTAGTTCTAAATGATTTAAATATTTTGTTTTATTTGAATTGTATTTAAATATCTCTGACTGCCAGAAATAGTTCAAAAGTGAGGACATATCAAAACTTCCCAGGTGAGGGTTCTCCTCTCCATGGCACACGTCTAAAGCCTTCAATCACCTGGAATGTACTACACCACGTGGGATGTCTCTCAGTTCTGCTATAAGTGAGTTAGACGTCATGACAGCGAGGTTGAGGGCCCTGCTGAATCCAACACAATCATGCCTAACGACATACTCTTTATAAGTTAATTGTTAAAGAATTTCAAAAAATTATGAAAGTATACACTGTATTGGCAGATGTTTTCAATCTGGTCCAAGCTGTATTAACTGGCCTCATATAAATAATGGATGGTGAAAAAAAGACTAATCAAACAAAAACCCTAGTGAAGGCTGTAAAATCAAACCATTAGAATGCGTGACCCCATCTGTATGTTTCCATAACCACTTCTGAAACAAGTTATTAACACTGGTTAAAAAAGTACATGAATGCTGGTGTAAATAATAATAGTATTAGAGAGAAATTAAACCAGTAACAGTTACAATTGTCAAAGCATTATTACACAGTTAGTTGTATCCTGAACTCAATACCATACCAGATGTAAGGAGATGAAGTTAAAGAGGAAGGTTTCTTGACTGATGCTTATTCAAGGGGATTTTGTAGAATGATACCTTCTAAGCAACCAACATTCAGAATATGCAAAATAAAAAGAAACATTTTAGTTTCTTGAATGGCTGGGCCACTCTCTTGGTTGACGAGAAACAGAATTCTGTAAAATATTGAGAGTGAGTGTAGTAAGCTCTCTTGGACTGGAGTTAGTTTTCAATGCCCACACTCCTTAGCTCTGAGTGACAGCTATGTAATAGTTTGAAAATTGCGATCTAAGGATTGTAGAAATAATAACTGGCATTTTTTCTATATTACCTCCTGAGGCTGAAGTTACTTTTTACTGTTTTTAGACTACCTAATGCAAGTGCTCTTGTTGAAATGACGTGTCATCCACGGAGTGCTTGTGAAACACTGATTCATTTGAACATTTTCATTTGCTAACACACTTGCTGAAACTATCTGGCCATCAACTTTAAATACCCAAATGCTTTTCCAACAAAACTTTCCAAGGGTTATGTTGATGAAAGGAAACAAACAGTGAAGTCTGGTTTTAGTGTCAGTTTTATTCTTAATTCCTGATTAACGTGAACTTGCCTGTAGTTGCTAACACAGGCATCTGTAGATTTCATACTCGAGTGCTGATTAAATGGAATTAAATGAATATTTTTCTAAATGAGGGTGAATCAACCATGGTTAACAAGAGATGTGGAACATCTAATCAAGAAGAAGAATATAGGATACTTAAGGTTTAGGAAACGAGGGCCAGATAGGATTCTTGAGAGTTATAAAGTAGGCAAGAAGGAGTTTAAAATGTACTTAGGAGAGCTGAAAGGAGTTATGAGATGGCCTTGGTGAGTAGGATTAAGGAAAAAACCAAGGCATTCTATGCAAATGTGAAGGACAGGAAGATGACTAGTGTGGGGGTATGGCCAATCAGGGATTAGAAGAGAGTCAGAGGAGGTGGGGGGGGGTCCTTAATGAATACTTTGTTTCAAGTGAGAGGGACCTTGTAAAATGTGAGGTCAATATTGAAGAGGCTAGCACATTGACCTTAAGAAGGAGAATTTGCTGGAACTTCTGAAATACATTTGGATAGCTAAGTCCCATAGTAACCAGGATATATCCCAGATCAGAGATTGCTGCACCTTTGGCGATGATCTTTGTGTCCTCTCTGGCCACAGAGGTAGTGCTAAAGGAATTGGAAGGTAGCAGATGTTATTACTTTGTTCAAGAAAGGAAATAGGAATAACCCTGGCAAGTATAGACTAGTGGTTGTCAGAAAGTCAGGAGGAATGGGATCCAGGAAAACCTAGCTGCATGGATTCAGAATTGGCTTGCCACAGAAGGCAGAGGCTAGTACTAGATGGGGTGTATTTTGCCTGGATGTTGGTGAACATTGGTGTTCCACAGGCATCTGTTCTGGGACCCCTACTCATTGTGATTTTTATAAATGACTTGTATGAGGATGTGTGGCAATGTGGAGATATCTCTGCCAAAGGAGGTGTAAGGTGCTCCTTCCCTCTGCTAGCCTGCAAGTCACTGTTGGGCAAAGTGTAGGTCCTGCTTAGAAACCGCGTTCCTCCCCCCCACCCCCTGCAAATCAAGGTCATGTGAAGCCTTGGGAGCAGAAGGTTGTCATGGGTTACACTGGGACATTGTTAGGATACACAGCTGAGATGAGAAGTGGCAGATGGAGTTCAATCTGGAAAAGTGTAAAGTGTTTCTCTTTGGGAGATTGAACTTGACTGCAGCATACAGGGTTAACAGTATGAATTTTGGCAGTGTGCAGGAACAGACAAATCTTGGTTTCACATGTATAGATTCCTCCAAATTGCAGCACAAGTTATTTGGTTGGTTAAGAAGGTATATGGTGTGTTGGCCTTCATTAGTTGGGAGATTGAGTTCAGAAACCGTGATGTGATACTCTATAAAACTCTGGTTGGACTATATCGATACACAAAGAGTGGTGGGTACTTGGAACACGCTTCCAGGGTGGTGGTAGAGGTGGACACATTAGGAACATTTAAAAGAGTTGGTTAAGGATTGGGACAATATTGTGGGCCAAATGGCCTGTCCAGTGCTGTGCTGTTCTATGTTGAAGCTCAAGGTTCCACCTTAATCATGTTGGAGAGTTCTTAGTACTCAGCACATTATCAGGCTTTAAATAAGGAGTAATATAATAATATTTCAAAGGTTCTTTATTATCTAAGTGTACAACTCTGAAATACTTCTTCTCCAGATAGCCATGAAATCAAAGAAGAAAACAACGGCAGCATGATCATCAACCCCCCCCCCACCAATCTCACCTCCCCACAAAAAAAAAGAACAAAATAGAACAGGTATATCGACCCACAAATTCCCTTCCCCGCACTAAAACAAAATGAGGAAGATTGAGCAATAATTCAGAATATTAAAAAAAATTTAAAAAGTCTAGAGTCCAAGTTGAGATCCAAAACACACAAAATCTGGGTGAGAGTCTCCAGGCACAGCAGCTGGCCTTTCCCTCTCCGTAACAGAGTGATCTCACCAATGTTAAAAAGGTAGTCTTCCCTCTCTGTAACAGAGCGATCCCACCAGTGTTAAAAAGGTAGTCTCCCCTCTCTGTAACAGAGCGATCCCACCAGTGTTAAAAAGGTAGTCTTCCCTCTCTGTAACAGAGCGATCCCACCAGTGTTAAAAAGGTAGTCTTCCCTCTCTGTAACAGAGCGATCCCACCAGTGTTAAAAAGGTAGTCTCCCCTCTCTGTAACAGAGCGATCCCACCAGTGTTAAAAAGGTAGTCTTCCCTCTCTGTAACAGAGTGATCTCACCAATGTTAAAAAGGTAGTCTTCCCTCTCTGTAACAGAGTGATCTCGCCAGTGTTAAAAAGGTAGTCTCCCCTCTCTGTAACAGAGTGATCTCACCAATGTTAAAAAGGTAGTCTTCCCTCTCTGTAACAGAGTGATCTCGCCAGTGTTAAAAGGTAGTCTCCCCTCTCCGTAACAGAGCGATCCCACCAGTGTTAAAAAGGTAGTCTCCTCTCTCTGTAACAGAGTGATCTCACCAATGTTAAAAAGGTAGTCTTCCCTCTCTGTAACAGAGTGATCTCGCCAGTGTTAAAAGGTAGTCTCCCCTCTCTGTAGCAGAGCGATCCCACCAGTATTAAAAAGATAGTCTCCCCTCTCTGTAACAGAGCGATCCCACCAGTGTTAAAAAGGTAGTCTCCCCTCTCTGTAACAGAGCGATCCCACCAGTGTTAAAAAGGTAGTTTCCCCCCTCTGTAACAGAGTGATCTCGCCAGTGTTAAAAAGGTAGTTTCCCTTCTCTGTAACAGAGCAATCCCACCAGTATTAAAAAGGTAGATTCCCCTCTCTGTAACAGAGCGATCCCACCAGTGTTAAAAAGGTAGTCTTCCCTCTCTGTAACAGAGTGATCTCGCCAGTGTTAAAAAGGTAGTCTCCCCTCTCTGTAACAGAGCAATCCCACCAGTGTTAAAAAGGTAGTCTCCCCTCTCTGTAACAGAGCAATCCCACCAGTGTTAAAAAGGTAGTCTTCCCTCTCTGTAACAGAGCGATCCCACCAGTGTTAAAAAGGTAGTCTTCCCTCTCTGTAACAGAGCGATCCCACCAGTGTTAAAAAGGTAGTCTTCCCTCTCTGTAACAGAGTGATCTCACCAGTGTTAAAAAGGTAGTCTCCCCTCTCTGTAACAGAGCAATCCCACCAGTGTTAAAAAGGTAGTCTCCCCTCTCTGTAACAGAGTGATCTCGCCAGTGTTAAAAAGGTAGTTTCCCCTCTCTGTAACAGAGCAATCCCACCAATGTTAAAAAGGTAGTCTTCCCTCTCTGTAACAGAGTGATCTCGCCAGTGTTAAAAAGGTAGTCTCCTCTCTCTGTAACAGAGTGATCCCACCAATGTTAAAAAGGTAGTCTTCCCTCTCTGTAACAGAGTGATCCCACCAATGTTAAAAAGGTAGTCTCTCCTCTCTGTAACAGAGTGATCTCACCAGTGTTAAAAAGATAGTCTCCCCTCTCTGTAACAGAGCAATCCCACCAGTATTAAAAAGGTAGTTTCCCCTCTCTATAGCAGAGCGATCCCACCAGTATTAAAAAGGTAGTCTCCCCTCTCTGTAACAGAGCGACCCCACTAGTATTAAAAAGGTAGTCTCTCCTCTCTGTAACAGAGTGATCTCACCAGTGTTAAAAAGATAGTTTCCCCTCTCTGTAACAGAGCAATCCCACCAGTGTTAAAAAGGTAGTCTTCCCTCTCTCTGTAACAGAGTGATCTCGCCAGTGTTAAAAGATAGTTTCCCCTCTCTGTAACAGAGTGATCTCACCAGTGTTAAAAAGGTAGTCTTCCCTCTCTCTGTAACAGAGTGATCTCACCAGTGTTAAAAAGGTAGTCTTCCCTCTCTCTGTAACAGAGTGATCTCACCAGTGTTAAAAGATAGTTTCCCCTCTCTGTAACAGAGCGATCCCACCAGTATTAAAAAGGTAGTCTTCCCTCTCTCTGTAACAGAGTGATCTCACCAGTGTTAAAAGATAGTTTCCCCTCTCTGTAACAGAGCGATCCCACCAGTATTAAAAAGGTAGTCTTCCCTCTCTCTGTAACAGAGTGATCTCACCAGTGTTAAAAGATAGTTTCCCCTCTCTGTAACAGAGTGATCTCACCAGTGTTAAAAAGGTAGTCTCCCCTCTCTGTAACAGAGCGATCCCACCAGTGTTAAAATGGCAGGCAGCCGGCACTCACCTTCTGCATTCATCTCGATGTTTCAATCTCCCTTGTCTCTTTAGTTGACAAACAATGGAAGATTTAATTGGTGAAATGGAGTCGAACATTGGCTGGTGCCCCAGAGCCATCCCGCTGCCTGCTGACCACGAGCTTTCTGCATACTGCCCCTGTTTCCCAGAACCTTCCTGGAGACCGCAGAGCGCTGAAACACCCAATCTCCGAACTGCAAATCGCAGCTTCAACAGTTACAGAATCATATTCAAGACGAAAAATGAACATAAAAGACATAAAAGAAGTAAAATATATGGTTTCATGATCTATCCAAAAGATGCTGACCGGGGGAACATTGTACGCAGGCACCATCTTGACCGGAAGTTATTATAAATCAATATTATGTGGTATTGAAATAACTTTGGTTTTAGTGACTTTGTACATTAATGGGGTTAGTGGGGTTAGTGGGGCTTGTGTGGGAAGAACTTATACTAACTCCCATCATATGATCAGTTCATATGCTCAACTCCTTCTGCAGGTGCATACCAAAAGCCTCGGGCCATAAATCTATCTGTGTTCTCCTGTTTTCCCTTAAACTGCCTGTGGAACGTTTGTAGTCCAGATGGCTCTAATTTAAGGTCCAAGTACAATGCATTTGGTGTATTGAGTTTCTACCCTGAAACCAACAGCACTTGCTCTTGCATTTGCTTGGATTAAAAAGTTTTGCCCTGGTTTGGGCATAACGGAGCTGTGTAGCAACTGGAGGAAGGAAATCATTACAAAGTTACACAGAACAAGCTATGTGCTGCAGCTGCTCGTCGTTTAAGAGGCAAAAATATGGGGCCTCAAACATGAAACAAGATTCTTTAGAAATGGTTGAGAGCAAACCTAGAAAAAACATCCTTAGAGGCTTGTTTAATAAACATTATGTGTAATAGTCTCAATGTGTGCACATGCTTCCTGCGGTGCTTTCACTAACTTCCCTTAGCTAACAAGGTCCCAATATAGAACACTGAATAATTTAATATGGAGTTTTAACAATTTGTGTTAAGACTAATATGATCAATTAGTAGCTGTCATTTTTATAAACAATGAAGATATATTGCTTTATACTTTGCATCAACTCATTACTTTCAACATTACTAACGACTGTCATGTTTTCAGGTTCATGTGCAAAAATAGACAGGAACCGGCTTTCAAGCAGTGATTTCTGTCACTAGTTTTAACTGGCAAAGCTTGCAGAATAACAAAGAAAAGCACTTTGCTTAGCAAGTGGAGAAGTCGTCTCCTGCAACTTAATATTAAAATAGTCCTCAAAATATGAATTTTAAAAAATCAGTATGTAAGGAGATCGCCTTGAGTTCAGCATTTAAGCAAAAATAAATGTTTTCTTAACATACAAACTTTATTTGCTTGAAGTGAAATTTTAGCTTCTGTGAATTTTATTATATCAAAATTATTTGAAAAGTTACAGTAATTATGTCACAGAAATTTAGTAGTGATATTATCATTAATCAATCCTTTGCCTTGGATGTGACGATCCAGATGAAAAAAATAGAGACTCCAGTTTGGTGTTAGCCTCCCTAGTGCTGGGATCAAGGATATCTTACAGTGGGTCCAAATCGTTCTGAGAGGAGAGGGTGAACAGCCAGAGGTCATGGCTAATATCGGCACCAATGACATAGACAAAAGGAGGGCCTGCAAGATGATTCGAAGGAGCCAGGTGGAAATTTAAAGAGCAGGATTCCCAGGTTTATGGTTTCAGGATTTTTTAGCCCTACCCTGTGCCAGTGAGGTGAGCAATAGCATAGTTCAATGCATGGCTCAGGACCTGGTGCAAGAGGGAGGGCTTCCAATTTCTGGATCACTCGGCTTTCTTCCAGAACAGGTGGAACTTCTACAGACTAAACAATTTGCATTTGAACTGGACAGGAGCTGTGGTCTTCAACAGGATGTTTGCTAGTGCTACTCAGGAGGGTTTGTGCTCCACAACAGTTGGGCAATAGTTGGTAGAGTAAGGGCAAGAAAGATGGTACGACAAGTAAAACTGCAAAGAAGAACAAGGAACAGGCTAATATACATACAAGGTAGAACAATATAGCACAGGAACAGGCTCTATGGCCCATGATGTTCTGCCGAACTAAGTAAATTAGTAATTAGATGCCCAACTAAACTAATCCTTTCTGCCTTCACAATGTTCATATCCTTCCACTTCTTGCACATTCATGCATCTATCTAACAGCCTCTTGAACTCCGCTATCATGTTTGGCCCCACCACCCCAGACAGTGCATTCCAGGCATCCACCACTCTCTGTTTAAAAACTTGTCCTGCACATCTCCTTTGATCTTATCACATCTCACCTTGTATGTTATTTGGTATCAGACATTTCAATCCTGGGAAAAAAGATGCCAGATGTGTACTCCATCTATGTCTCTCATAATCCTACAAACCTCTTTCAGATGTCCCCTCAACCTCCATCACTCCAGAAAAGAGAAACCTTAGTTTGTCCAAACTCTCTCTATAGCACATGACTTCTAAGCCAGGCAGCAAGTTAGTCAACCTCTTCTGAACTCTCTCCAAAGCCTCCTCATCCTTCCTATAATGGGGCAACCAAAGATGAATGCAATACTCCTGATGCAGCCTCACTGGTATTTTACAAAGCTGCAAAATAACTTACTGACTCTTGAATTATAATTCCAAGTGTGCTATATGGCTCTTATTTTTACTTCTCTAGCAAACAGTGTAGCCTCTTTCAGAGAGCTGTGGACTTGAACCCTAAGGTGCTGCACATTAACATTGTTAAGGGCCTTGCCGTTAATAAAGTACCGTTCCTTTACATTTGATCTCCCAAAGTGCACCACTTCACATTTGGCTGTGTTAAATTCCATCTGCTAGTTCTTCATCTATCTGATCTATGTCTCTCTGTATCTTTTGGCAGTCTGCTATGCTATCCACAACTCCACCAATCTTTGTATCATCTGCAAAATTACACACTGTTATATGTGTTCTTCTAGGTTATTTAGGTGTATGACAAATTAGAGATCCCAGTACCGATCTCTGCAATGTACAATATGCAGCAGCCAGAATAAGACCATTGACCACTACCCTCTGTCTTCTATGGGCAAACCAATCCTGAATCCGAATGACTGGTACGATTCCATGCATCCTGACCTTCTGATAGGCTGAAATGTGTTTATTTCAATGCTAGGAGTAAGGAGATGAACTTAGAATGTCGATCAATGCATGGAATTATGGCACTGTTGCCATTAGGAAGATCAAATACGGCCATGAAGTGAAAGCAAAGTCAGCAAGGTGAAAGATAACCCTTTGCATTTTATTCTTACATTACTAAAAAAGGATAACTAAGGATTTAGAATTAGTGAATAAGTTGGTATAAAAGGAGAAAGATTTGGATGATACTAAAATGAGAGAAGGGCATGGTAATGTGTTGAGACATTTTGAGATTAAGGAGCAAATAGTGCTGAGTCTTCTGAAAAGCATTAAGGTAGATAAGTCTTCAATACCTGCTGACATTTATCCCAGAATATTGAAAGAAGCAGGCTAGGACACTGCTGGGCTTTGACAAAGATCTATGCGTCCTAAATCGCAACAGGGAAGGGATTAATGGACTGGAGGGTAGCAAATGTTGTGCCTTTGTTCAAGAAGGGAAATAGAAAAACCTAGGAAATTATAGGCCAAGCAACAGTCAAAAAAGCTGGAGGAACTCAGGAGGCCAGGCAATATCTATGGAAAAGAGTAAACAGTCGATGTTTCAGGCTGAGACCCTTCATCAGGACTGGAAAAAAAGATAAGAAGTGAGAGTAAGAAGGCGGAGGGAGGGAATGAAGAAGGACAAGGTGGTAGGTGACAGGTGAATCCGGGAAAGGGGGAAGGAGTAAAGTAAGGAGCTGGGAAGGAGATTGGTGAGAGAGATAAAGGGCTGGAGAAAGAGAAATCTGATAGAGGAGGGAAGAGATCATGGAAGAAAGAGAAAGAGGGGGACCACCAGAGGAAGGTGATGGGAAGGTAAGTGGATAACGTTAGAGAGGGAAAATGGGAATGGGGGAATGGTGAAGGAGTTGGGGGGAGCGGGCAATTACCGGAAGTTCAAGACATCAATATTCATGCCATCATATTGGAGGCTACCCAGATGGAGTATACAGTGTTGCTCCTCCAGCCTGAGTGTGGCCTCATTGTGGCGGTAGAGGAGGCCATACACTGACACACCGGAGTGGGAATGGGAACTAGATTTGAAATGGGTAGCCACTGGGAGATCCTGCTTTTTCTGGCAGATGGTGCATAAGTGCTCAGTGCAGCAGCCTCCCAATCTACGTCAGGTCTCACCGATATCCAGGAGGCCACACTGGGAGCACCAGATACACTATTTGATCCCAACACTATTCGCCTCACCTAGAAGGACTATTTGGCTGTTTGGGGCCCTGAGTGGTAGTGAGGGAGGAGGTGTAGGGGCAGGTGTGGCACTTATGCTAGCAAAGATAAGTGCCAGGAGGGAGATCAGTAGGGAGGGATGAATGAACAAGGGAGCGATCCCTGTGGAATACAGAAGGTTGGGGCGGGGTGGAATTTGTGCTTGGTGGTGGGCTCCCATTGGAGAATTCTGTGCTGGATGTGGAGGCTGGTGGGGTAATAAGTGATTTTTTTTGTAATTGTAGGCAAGTGAGTTTCATGTCAGTGGAAGGGAATTGTTGGAGGAGACACCTAAAGGACAGGAATTATACCCATTTGGAAAGTAATGACCTGCTTAGGGACGGTTAGCACAGTTTCGTGTAGGACTGGTCATGCTTCACAAGCTTTTTGAGGAGGTGACATAACTGCTTGATGCGGAAGCTGACATTATCTATGTGGATTTTAGTATGGCGTTTGATAAGGTCTTTCACAGTAGATTGATTCAGAGATAAAGATGCATAGAACCCAGTGTGATTTGCAAGTTTGGATTTGGAGCTGACTTGTCTGTAGAAGACGGAGAGTAGGGGTGGATCGCTGTTATTCTGGTTTAAGGCCTGTGACCAGAGGTGTTCTGTAAAGAATTGCCACTCACTGGATATTTTTTTGTTTTTTGCACCATTCTCTGTAACCTCCAAAGACTGCTGTGTGTGAAAATCCCAGGATATCAGCAGTTCTGAGATACTCAAACAACCCTGTCAAAGTCACTTAAATCACGTTTCTTCCCCATTCTGATGCTTGATTTGAACAACAACTGACCTCTTGACCATGTCTGCATGCTTTTATGCCACATGATTGGCTGATTAGATACTTGCATTAATGAGCAGGTGTACCTAATAAAGTGGCCACTGACTCTATATTAATGACTTGGATGAAGCTGTAAATGGGTGAATTGAGAAGTTTGCAAATGAAACCAAGATTGGTGGTGTTATGGGCAATGCAAACAACTATCAATACAATTACAGGTAATTTACAGATATGTGCAGAGAAGTGGCATAAGGACTTTAATCCAGGCAAGTGTGAGGTGCTGCACTTTGGAAGGTCAAATTAGATTAGAAAATATGTATTTAATTATCTCAATCTATTAATATGAAGCATGGAGCAGGCTCTTCCAGCCCTTTGAGCTACGATCGGCTCAGCAATCCCTGATTTAATCCTACCTAATCGTGGGACAATTTACAATGATCAAGTTAACCTATCAACCTGTATGTCTTTGGCATGTGGGAGGAAACCAGACATCCGGAGAAAACCCTTGTGGTCACGGGGAGAACACGCAACATCCTTACAGATAGTGGCAGGAATTTAACGCAGGTCATTGTGCTAACCACTATGCTACCATACAGCCTTTAGGTCCCTTACTGCATCTAAGGTTTAGAGGGATCTTGGGGTCTGGGTTCTTGGTTTACTGAAAGTGACAGTGCTAATTGATAAGCCGGTAAAGAAGGCATATGGCATGCTTGTCTTCATCAGCAGGAGTGTTGAGTACAAATCTAAGAAAGTCATGCTGCTGTTATATAAAACTTTAGTCAAAGTATTGTGTGCAGCTCTGGTTGGCCCATTATAGGAGATATGTAGAAACTGTGGAGATGGTGCAGAAGATGTTTATCAGGATGCTGCCTGGATGAGAGAGTATGCTCTATAAGGAATGGTTGTCAAACTTGTGTTGTTGTCCCTATAGCAACAGAGGCTGACGGGAGGCCTGACAGGAATTATGAGAAGCAGAGACAGGGTAGACAGTCAGAACGTTTTCCCCAGGGTAGAAACAGCAAATACCGGAGGACATGCTTTTAAGATTACAGTGGGATGTTTAAAGGCAATGTGAGGGGCAAGTATTTTACACAGAGAATGTTAGGTTCAGAATATCAATGGACACAGGCAGGTTGCTGGAGTTGATGAGACTTTTAGATAGATACATGAATATGAAGGGAATGGGAGCATATGGATGATACAATCAGCCATCCTGCGAGAAGGCCTAATCTCCCTTCAGGTGTACCGAAATGCTGTGACCTCTGGCAAGATGCATGGAGGAGGTCTGTATGTCTGCATTAGTAAGAACTTGTGCGTGAACAGTTCACCGCTCACTGCAGATAGGGTTTTTAATGGTGGATTGCCGGCCCTTCCACTTGCTGAGAGAGATCACTGCTATTGTGATTATCAGTACTATACCTGTGCTAGTGCTGGGGAAGTGCTGCAGGAGCTCCATGGTGCAATCTGCAACCTCGAAGCCACCCACCCCAATGATGTCTTCGTAGTTACCGATGACTTTAATCATGTCAAATTAAAAATGACTCTGCCAAGTTCTACCACCATGTCAACTTCGCAAAGGAAGGAGAGACCTGGTTTACGCCATTGACTGTGGAGCCTGCAAGGCTAAACCCTGCCCTCATCTGGCCACATATCCATGTGGCTAAGCCCTGCATACAGACCACTGGTTAAATGTATCAAACCAGTTCACATGGAGGTCAGGACCTGGTCAGAAGATGTCACCTCAGCACCACAGGACTGCTTTGAAAGCACGAACAGGAGCATATTGAGGGAGGTGGCTACCTACGATCATCACGTCAACATAGATTAATATTCCCAGTGACTGGCTACGCAGGAAACTGCATTGAGGATATTACCACTACACTGCCAGGGCAAACCAGAAACCATGGTTAACTACAAAGATTTGTGCGCTGCTTAGGAACTGAGACACTTCAGATTGGGGGGACGACCCTAAGGTTGGCAAGAGCTGTGCTCTCCAGTGCCATCAGGATGGTAAAACGTGACAACGCACCTTAAATCCACAGACACCTTTATGACCCCAGGGACACGCGGTGTATGTGATAGGGTATATAAACCATAACCGATTACAAGTCCAACCTGCATGTCAACGACAGTGACGTCTCCCTTCCTGATCAGCTGAATGCTTTCTCTGCACAATTTGACCAACTGAATGTTGTGACATCGAGGAAAGCCCCCGCTTTTCCTGAGGAAAAGGCACCCTGTCTGGCCGCAGCCAAGGTGAGGAGGACCCTAGCTAGGTAAACCCCTGCAAAGCTGTGGGGCCAAAAAGCAAGGCTGGTCAGGTGCTAAGGGTCTGTGCGGGCCAGCTAACAGAGGTCTTAATGGACATCTTTAATACCTCTCTGAAACAGTCCGCTGTTTCTGCAAGCTTCAAGGCAGCCACCATCATTCCTGTGCCCAAGAGAACAACAGTAACTGGCCAAAATGATTACCGCCCAGTGCCACTGGTGTGAACAATCATGGAGAGCTTTGAGTGGCTGGTAATGGATCATATAAAATCCTATCTTCCAGCTACATCAGACCCTTTCCAGTTCACCTACCGCTCAAACCATCCCACTAATGATGCCATAGCCTCGACCCTTCACTCCATCCTGTCCTACCTAGAAAACAATGCCTCGTATGCCAGGACATTTTTCATCGACTTCGGCTCAGCATTTAACATTTAACATAACCAACCCTCAGAGGTTGGTGGGAAAATTGTTCTTATTCGGAATCAACACCCTTCTCTGAAACTGGATCTTGGCCTTCTCGATGGAAAGACCTCAGCCAGTCCGAGTTGACATCTACATCCCATCACGGTGAGCTCAAGTGGCCCCCAGAGTTGTGTGCTCCATCTGCTGCTGTTCGCACTGCTGACTCACGACTGCACTGCCAGATACAGCTCAAACCTCACCATCAGGTTTGCTAACAACAGGAATTCTGCAGATGCTGGAAATTCAAGCAACACACATGTGTGTTGCTCATCAGGTTTGCTGATGATATTACATTGGCTTCAGCAGCAACAATAATGAGTCAGCATAGAGAGGGGAGGTAGGGAGGCTTGTCATGTGGTGTGAGAACAACAACCCAAGTGTCAATGAGAACAAGACAAGAAGAGATGATTGTGGACTTCAAGAAGGCACAGGTCGACCACTCTCCATTTCATGTTAATGGCTCTGTCATGGAGAGAGTGAAGAGCACAAAGTTCCTTGGTGTACACATAATGAACAATCTAACCTGGACCCAGAGCACCTCCTCACAAGTCAAGAAGGCATAGTAGTGACTACACTTTCTGAGGAGACTGAGGCATGCAAGGCTCCCCGTCCCCATTCTAACAACTTTCTACAGGAGCACCATCGAGAGTGTCCTGTCTGGTTGTATCATTGTAACGTATAGAAGCTGCAAGGCATCAGACAGCAAGACCCTACAAAGGACAGTAAAAACACCAAGAGGATCACTGGGGTCTCCCTTGGCCCTATTTGTGACTTTTACCAGGACTGTTGCAGATGATGGGCCAAAGGCATTGTTGAGGATCTCTACACCCACCCCACAATCTCTTTGACCCTCTATCCTCAGGAAGGAGGTACAGAAGCATCAAGACTAGGATGCTAGACTGGGTAACAGCTTCTTCCCTCAGGCTGTGAGACTAATGACTACTCTGCCAGCACTGAGGTCTTGTCACTATGACAGCGAGCTATTTATTGTACTTTTTACTGTTTACCTGTGCTGCACTCTACTACATGCATTTTGAATTACATTTTATTAACTTGACCCGGCTGGTGGTGTAGTGGCATTGGTGCTGGAGTTCAGGACGAAAGGTCCTGAGTTCGAATCCAGCTGGCTGCCCTGCACGCTTTCCACCTGTGCCGGGTTACGAGCTGGTGATCTCTCTGGAAACTCACCCGGCAGAAGGCAATGGCAAACCACTGCTGTAACTACAGTCAGAGGATAGTAAACTTGAACAAAGGAAGTGGTCATTTAGTATAAATTGGCAGGAAGATCTGCACAATATTATGTCCGGTGCTGTATGGTATGGGATTCTGTCTGTCAGGGTCAATCATGGACGTTGCGTCCTAGCTGTCTAGATACGCAAGTCTGACAGACAGTAAGGTGCAAGGCCATTAGAAAGTATATTGTGAAGTCAAGAATCCATCTCTTTGTACAGGAGATCCAATCAATAGTCTTATAGCAGCAGGGTACAAGCTGCCCTTGAGTGTGATGGTCACGCCTTCAGACATTTGTATCTCCCACCTGATGGGAGGGAGGAGCAGAGAGAATATTCAGGTGGGAGGAGTCTTTGATTATGTTAGCTGCTTAATCAAGGAGGCAGAAATGCAGACAGAAAAGGGAGGCTGGAAAGCTAAACAACAAAATTAATTGTTGACTTCCTGCTTAATAAAAATAATTATAGAGGAAGTCAGCTTCAGATTTCTATTAGGAAAAATAAACCTATTTTGTTTATAAACAAGAGAGAATCTGCAGATGCTGGAAGTCCAAGCCACACAAAATGCTGGAGGAGCTATTTGTTCATGTTCTCTCTATTATAGAGAAATTATACTGTATTTTTTTCTTTCCCAGAGTTTTCAATATAATTCTGTGTTCAGCTGGCAGAAGGCTTAACTTAAGGATAGAGTGCTGGATTATGTTAACTGTCCATTCTCAGGAAAATTGTGACCTTGGGGAAATGCCTCATTTCTAAACAATATTTCATCAAACCACATGGCAAGAAATTGAGTAAACCCATGACTATGACAGGAAGAATTCAGTAATAAGTTGCAAGACTCATTACTCTTTGTTGTTGTGCATTAGACTACCACTACTCAGCCGTGTGCAAGAGCTGTTTTGAAATTGGCAACAGTTTAAGAGGTAAGGATCCATACTATTTTCAGGTTCAAAGAATGCAAAACTTTTCTCTACTCATGTAAAAAGCATTCCATACTATTTATGTGGGCTCAAATTAATTTTGTTAAGGTTGGATGGTTTACAACATTGTCCCACATTATTGGCATCATTCAAGTTTCAGCAGACTTTCATGGGACAGGTCTTCAGCCTGGACATACTAGTGAACTGAATAGATAGGTTTTCCAGAACAGTGGAAGTGATGAGCTGTAAGCCTAGGGTGGAATATTGGCATTATGGGACTGATGCATATCACTGTTTGTCAGACTGAGCCTGACCTGAGACCACAACTGTGATACTGTGATTCTTGGAGGCAATTCGGCCAAGACTGCCTTGGTAGTAGGCAAGGACCTCGTCTGTTTGGCTAATCCAAAGTCACAGCATTGTAAATACCAAGGTCATAATCTGAGCAAAAGCTGCTTCAGAACATAAGAAATAAGAGCAGAATTACCCCCCCCCCAATACTTTAGCCTGTTCTACATTTCAGATGATCCTTGACTTCAAAACTAATTTCACACCCAGTCCCCATATCTTTGATTTCTTTGGATATCAGTCCTGAACATATTCAACAGCTGAGGCTTTTCTACTCTCTGAAAGAGTTGATTCCAAAGGTTCACTACCCAATGTGCATAAACTTCTCCCTGTCTCAATCTCTACTAGCCATTCCCTTCCTGAAACCATCTGCCAGCTTGGTGAAACACTCTTAGCAGCTGCGTTGTCAAATTTTCTATGTGAGATGCATTTACTGTTTTAATTGCCAGAGAGTAGTGGAATGCCTACTTAATCCCTCTGACTAGGAATCAATTGAAGTGAACCTGTTATGCACCCAAAGCTATATATCCTTCCTTAGATAAAACGGCAGAACTGCCAACTCCAAAACTGAGAATAACTGTGGCACTAGTTTTATTGCAGAGAAGATCAACAAACTGTTTGTCTTCCTTACTGACTGCTGTGCATGCACATTGACTTCCTGTTCTTTGTGTATAAGGATACCCAAATCCATCTACAATACCTACATTTAATAGATTCTTATGATTTACACCATTGTCATTTTGGCTTGATGTTCAATGCATCATTCTGCCAAAGGGAATAGCCTCATGTTTCCTGAGATTGTGCTTCATCTGCTTCCTCCTAACATACTTACTTAACTTATTTACATCTCTTTGTGGACTCTTTGTGCCTTATTTTCTCACCTATTTGGTAAGCAGCAGCAAACCTAGATGTATTGCATCAAAGTAATGAATATAAACTGAAAAAACAGGGGCCCCACCATGATTAACTTAAGCCCAATTGCACTCTCCCAGCACTCCTGAACAGACGAAAAAACAAAGCCACAGAAAGGTTAGCATTTACCTCAATCAAAGGGACAAATATATATTCCCAAGCCTTGGAACCTAATTTTTGACAATTGCCTGGAATCTTGCTCGATCTTGGGATATCCTGCTGGCCCCTCCTTTTCAAGTAGGCTGCCGTGATATTGCACTGCTGTTTTATTCATGACTAAATGAGCATCATCTTTTGAAGATTCCTTCCAATTGTTTTTGACATTAAAAGGGAAAGATGATACACCAGTTATCTCCGTTCCAAGTATGTTTCTTAGAAGCAGGCTTTGTTCTTCCAGTGTCAACTGCCTTTTAATATTGTCAGTGCCACTTTCTTATACTATAGCTATTTCCCTTGGCACCGATAATATCTAAAAACTGTTGATTTCCCTGTTGGATAAACCCAGTGACTGTGCCTTCACAGCCTTCTTAGGTAGTGAGTTACAAAGATTCACAGCCCTTTGGGTGAGAAATTTTCTTTTCGTCTCTATCCTGTGAGGCCAACCCTTCATTTTGAGACTGTTTCCTTGTTCTAGACACCCATCCCAGGAGAATCATCAACTCAGTATCTATCCTGTCAAGTCTGTTAAGATTTTGAATGTTTCAGCGAGGAACCTCTCATTCTTCTGAACTCTGGAGAGTATAAATCCAGTCTGTTTGAACTCTCCTCATCTGACAAGCTGCTGTCTGAGTTATCACTTTGGTGAAGCTTTGTGGCACTCCTTCTATCATAAGCATATTCTTCCTTAAGTTGGTGGACCACTCTTGGTAACAATTTTCCAATCAGTCTTATTCATTGAGTAACCAGATGGGCTACTTCTGAAAGTAGTTAAATAAAGTCACTTTGCAATGGTTTGGAATCATATTTAGATCTGATTGAGAAAAGATGGCAAATTTTCTCATTTAAGGGTAGTTGTGAATTAGTTGGATTTTACAGAAGGCTTCAGCATTACATAAACTAATGGTTTGTTCTTGGTAATTTAATTGATTGAATTAACATTCCCTATTTGGTGGCCTGCTTCAGATCTGTAGATCATTAGAATCTCTCTCTCTTTCTCTCTCTCTCTCTCTCTCTCTCTCTCTCCACCCCCATCCCTCTCCCTCTTTCTCTCTCCCCCTCTTCTTCTCCCTCTCTCTCTCCCCCTCCCCTTCTCCCTCTCTCTTCCCCTTTTTCCCTCTCCCTCCCCCTCTCTCGCTTCCTCTCCCCCTCCCTCTCCCTCCCTCTCTCCTTGTCTCTACCTCTCTCTCTAACATAACTATTATACTACCATTTCCAAGCCAGACGAGAACTACTCACAGAGCTGTTTATTCTTGCACTTGTACAGACACTTAAGAATTTTGTGCAGAAACCCTTTGTTTACTATTTTGTTTTGTGACTCTTTTAACCCCACAGTGCCTCAGCTGAATCAATACCCCACTACCACCATATTTAATTCATATTTCAGCACCCTCACACATGCCTCACAACACCAGACTGTGATTCCAACAACTCCCAACCTGCAGGCATCTCCTTTTCAAAGTCCCAACCTGATCCTTGAAGTCCTGAATCTGTCACTTGAACTTTTGATAGACGCTACTGCTCCACACACCAAACCTCTCAATGATTCTGCACTACTGCCATGACTCTCCATATCTGCTAGACTTTGTCTATCTTCCCCTTTGTGACAGTTAATCACATCAATGAAAATAACTATCATAATGGTATAATAGGTGTTACAAGGTAATGTCATGGAAACTTGAAATTCTGGGTGTAGCAATGGCTTTTGGTACTACCTTTTGTTGGAAATGTGTCACGGGGACATGTCCGATATGCCACAAGTCCAAAACATATAGGAGTAGAAATAGGCCATTTGGTCCATTGAGTCTACTCTGCCATTCAATCATGGTTGATCCTTTTCTCCCCCGCCACAATGAGGCCACACTCAGACTGGAGGAGCAACACCATATATTCCATATGAGTAGCCTCCAACCTGATGGTATAAACATTGATTTCTCGAACTTCTGGTAATGGTCCCCTCCCCCCACCTTTTCTTCCTCTCTCTCCTTATCTCCTTACCTGCCCATTACCCCACTCAGGCGCTCCCCCCCTTCCCTTTCTTCCATGACCTCTGCCCTCCCCACTTCACCAGCCCCTTATCTCTTTCACCTATCAACTTCCTAGTTCTTTACTTCACCCCCCCTCCTCTCCCTGTTTTACCTATCACCTTGTATTTCTTCCTCGCCTCCCTCATCTTCTCACTCTGACTTTTTTTCTCCAGTTCTGATGAAGGGTCTAGGCCAGAAACATCAATTATTTATTCTTTTCCACAGATGCTGCCTGGCCTGCTGAGTTCTTCCAGCATTTTATGCGTGTTGCACAGGAGGCAGAGATTTGATCTAAAGAATTAGATTCTTTGGTCTTGGAAAGAAATATTTAAAACTGTATAATGTGGAAAAAGTATAAAAACAATCAATCAATTTTCTGGGATATTTACAAGTTGATTGCTGGATATTTAATGCATTTAAAATGTAATATAACAAACCTGCATTTTAAAAACATAATAGGTGTATTCTGTTTATATTAAAATGCTGTGATGTAATTTATTTGTTAAAAGATTTTCTAGTTTATGTGTTTAACAACAGCATGGCATATTCAGATTTGTAATAACCTTATCCACTTACAAATTTAAAAATCAGGGTATTTGCAACCATTTCAGCCAAAGCAATTACTGCATAAAAAATTAAATTTTACTATTTTATTTAAAGATTTCTCTAAATATTAACCACATTTGAACTGGTAATGGTAAACTGATGCAAAATATCACCTTGGAACTGAGAAATTCACACATCTCTTCAAATCACAATTTCATCTTGTTCCAGTGAAGTCTTCACTACAGCCATGGTTGGACTGTATTAGTGGCTTTCATAATGGCGCAGAAACTGCTCAAACATTTTAAAGATTAGTTCAGCTCAGATATACAGTATGGTGAGACATTTATAGTAGAATTATTTTTTAATATTCATCCATTTTGATATTGAAAAATTATAGAAAATACAATGTTTGGGTGAGGAATGCCATCGAAAAAAAATTCTGATTCACATCCCTTTTAACCTTGACTTAATCCATTCAAATTTTTTAAAAATCTTAAACAAAACCATATTAATGGATAAAATTTTGGATTAAGCCTTCTGATTACAATCTAACATTTTGCCCTACATCTTACACAAAATGTAATTACAATATGAAATCAAACTAAATTTTGCTTTAATAGCAGTTGCTCATTTGTTTTTAAATTTAAGCAAAACATTGTAAATACTCAGCAGATCACGCAGTACTTCTGAAAGAAGGAATAGAGTAGAAAGAGAAGCAGAACACAATGAAAGGTTATTGTCTGTAAATGTTAACAGTCTCTCTTCACAGGTCCCATTTGGGCTGCCAGGTATTTACACTATTCTGTCTCTTAATTGAGATTTCCAGTACCTGCAGTATTTCCTTGCCTTTCCTTGCTATGTTAATTTTGATATAATATGTGATTGGAATTATATTGCAGATAGCATGTTTGGATAAAGATAAGAGAAGGAAAAGGTATTCAACCTGTCATCATTATAAATTTAATTGGACTAAAATTAATATGGATGAAAACATAAGTGGAGAATATAAAAATAATTTTATATTTTGTAGCAAACTAGAGGTCAAGGCCTACAGCTATCTGACGTCATAGGCGACTGACATATATTCCATTGAGGCAGGAAAGGATGGTAGAATGAAGGAACCGTGGTTGACAACAAACGTGGAATATCTAGTCAAGGGAAAGAAAGTTTATGAAGCAAGGCTCTCGAGAATTTCAAGGTAACAAGGAAGGAGGTTAAGAATGGACTTAGGAGAACAAGACATGGACATGAGAAAACCTTTTTGAGTAGGATTAAGAAAAATCCCAGGGTGTTCTAAATGTATGTGAAGAACAGGAGGATGACGAGAGTGAGTGCTAGAGCTGATCAGGGATAGAAGAGAAAGCACATGCCAGGAGTTGGAGGAGGAAGGGAAGATCCTTTATGAATACTTTGCTTCTGTATTCACAGATGAGAGGGGCCGTGACGAGCGTGAGAACAGCGTAAATCAGGCTGATATGCTGGAACATGTCAACACTACGAAAGAGGATGTGCTGGAACTTTTGAGAAATATTAGCTTATACGTAGACTAATTGTATGTGCATAAAGTAATATTAGGTACAGGAGTACCTGTGCATAATGTGATCTTTACCCTGCTGGGAGTGGGACAAACAGTTCAAGGGCATTGTGGGTGAGATCCTACATGATATTGCTGCCCTTTTCTGGCAGCTTTCTGTGCTGGTGATGTGCTGGGCAGTTTTAACTGTCCACTGTAGAACTCTTCTGTCCGCCACAGTGCAGCTTCTGTACCGCAGAGTGATACAGCATGTTAGTTTGCTCTCAATTGAGCATCTTTAGATGGTTGTAATTATTTATCTATTCATTTTGAGATACAGTGTGGAACATGCCCTTCCAGCCCAACATGCCATGCTGCCTAGCAACTGAACTATTTAACCCTGGCCTAATCACAGGACAACTTACAATGACCAATGACCTAGCAATTAACATTCTATTGATGGGCATAGTCCAGCTCTGTTCAGTCTCCTCAGAAAGTAGATGCATTGTTGAGCTTTCTTAACTGTGGAGGATTTGTTCTGGGATCATGAGAGGTTGTGCGAGATGTGCACTCCCAGGAGTGTAAAACTGCTTGCAATTTCCACTGCTGCGCCACTGATGTGGAGAAGTGTGTGAGTGGTGAGAGCTTTCCTGAAGTCAATAACTATCATCTTTGACTTGTTGACATTGAGGAAGAGGTTACTTGCCTGGCACCAGGCCTCGAGCTTTCCTACCTCCTCCTCTATGTTGTTGGTGATGAACTCTACCACTAAGGTGTCATTGGCAACCTTGACGATGTGATTGCTTGGGTATTGGCCATGCAGTCACGTGTGAGCAGAGTGTACAGCCGGTGGGCTCAGTATACAGCTCTGGGGAACACCCGCATTGAGAACAATGGGGAGGAAGGAGTGGTTGTGCATCCTGACTATCAGAGGTCTGTTGGTTAGGAAATCCAACAACCAGTTGCACAGTGGTGTAAACTGAGTGCAGACTGAGGAATCTACGTAAGTTGGAGGGCGGCAAAGGTAATAGGAATAATCCTGGCAATTATAGAATAGTGAGCCTTCCTTAATTGGTGGGCAAACTATTGGAGGGGACTCTTAGATTCAGGATTTATGAGCATTTTGAGAAGTATAGTCTGATAAGGGGCAGTCAGCATGGCTTTGTGAGGGGCAAGTAGTGCCTCACGAACCCGAATGAATTTTTTTAGGAAGTGACAAAGCACATTGATGAAGGCAGATCAGTGGAAGTAGTGTATATGGAATTTACTAAGTTCATAGTTTAAGTAAATTCATCATCAAAGTTCCTATATGTCACCATATAAAATCCTAAGGTTTGTTTTCTTGTGGACTTACACAGTAAGTCCAAGAAACACAATGGAATTAATGAAAGACTGAACTCAACAGGACCAACAATCAGTGTGCAAAAGACAACAAGCTGCATATGCATTAATAATAATAAATAAACAATAAATGTGAAGAGTCCTTGAAAGTGAGTCCATAGGTTATAGGAACAGTTCAGTGATGGAGCGAGTGCGTTTGAGTGATATTAACCCCTCTAGTCCAAGAACCTAATGGTTGAGGAGTAATAACTGTTCCTGAACCTGGTGGTGTGGGTCCTAAGACTCCTGTACCTTCTACCTGATGGCAGCAGCAAGAAGAGAGCATGGCCTGGATGGTGGGGGTCCTTGAAGATGGATGCTGCTTTCTTGTGGCAGCGCTCTTTGTAGATGTGCTCAATGGTGGGGAGGGCTTTACCCATGACGGACTGAGCCGTATCTACTACTTTTTGTAGGATTTTTAGTAAAGCATTTGACAAGGTTCACCATGGTAGGGACATTCAGAAAGTGAGGAGGCATGAGATCCAGGGAAATTTGGCTGTGTAGATTCAAAATTGGCTTTCCCACAGAAGGTAGAGGGTGGTAGTTGATAAAAAATTTTCTGTGTGGTGGCTGGTGACCAGTGGTGTTCTGCATGAGCTGGTTTGGGACCCCTGGTCTTTGTGATTTTATGTAAATGACTTGGATGTGGAAGTGGAGGGTGGGTTATTAACTTTGCAGATGACACAAAGTTAGGTAGAGTTGTGGATAGTGTAGAAGGTTGTCATAGGTTGCAATGGGACATTCATAGCAGCAGAGCTGGGCTGAGAAGTGGCAGATGGAGTTCAATCTGGAAAAGTGTGAAGTGAAACACTTTGGAAGGTTGAAGTTGAAGGCAGAATACTTGGCCAATGGTAGGAATCCTAGCAGAGTGGAGGAACAGAAGGATCCTGGGTTCTCATCCATAATCCCTCAAAGTTGTCTGGCATGTTGAAAGCATGATTAAGAAGCCGTGTTGCCTTTATTATTTGGGGGATTGAGTTCAAGGTAATGTTGCAGCTCTGTAAAATTCCATTTAGACCACACTCAGGGTATTGTATTCAGTTCTGGTTGCCTCATTATAGGAAGGATATGGAATTTTTAGGAAGGATATGGAATTTTTAGGAAGGGTGCAGAGGAGATTTGCCAGCATGCTGCCTGGGGTAGAAAGTCTGTCATGAGAATAGGTTGAGTGAGCCAGGGCTTTTCTCTTTGGAGCGAAGGAGGATGAGAGGTCACTTGATAGCAGTGTACAAAATGATACGAGGCATAAATAGGGTGGACAGCCAGACACTTTTTCCCAGGACAAAAGTGACTTATACAAGGGGTATAATTTTAAGGCATTGGGAGGAAAGTGGGGGGGGGGGATGCCAGAAATTGATTTTTTTTTTACACAGAGAGTGGTGGGTGTTTGGTGTTGAAGAGGGTTATAAACTCAGCCAGTTCCATCATGGACACAACCCTCCATACCATCAAGGACATCTTCGAGAGGCAATTTCTCGACAAGGCAGCATCCATCATGAAGTATCCTCACCCTCTTTTTGTCAGTTCTATTTGGGGGAAGTACAGAAACCTGAAGACCCATACTCAAAGTTTCAGGAACAGCCTCTTCCCCGTCACCTTCCAATTTCTGAATGGTCCATGAACCCATGAACACTATCTTGTTCTTCCTTTTCTTTGCTCTGCTTAGTTTTTTGTGTAATTTATAGATTCTTATATCTTTATACTGTACTGCTGCTGCAAAACAATATATTTCATGTCATATGTCAGTGACAATGAATCAGATTCTGATTGACTTTATCATTTGGTGAAAGCTGCTGCTTATGAAATAATAATTGTTCGCAATGATTACAATGATCAGTTGATTTTAGAAATGGTAGTTGGTTCATTTTGCAATTATTGTTGCTGCTAATTTTTTTGAGTTTTTGTTTGATCAAATTATGGTCACTTTGCTTGTTGAATATTTTTGTGATGTTTTGGTGCAGAAAAGCACTTTTCTGAGTAATAGACTACATAAATTATAGTAATGAGCCAAAATAATCAGATTGTGTCTGTTGTTTATTTCACTACTGTGCAACTGAAATTGGACTAATGAGTAATAAAATACAATGATCATAATGATCAGGAAAGTGGTACTGATCAAACAGGCTGACAATCCTATGAGTCCAGATGGCTGTAAGAGTGGGATAGTTGATGCTTTGGCTTCAGTTTTTGAAAATTTGCTAGTTTTGGGGAAGGTTCCATTGGGTTGGAAAACAGGAAGTGTAACTCCTTTATTTAAAAATAGGCAAAAGACAAGAAACAACGGGCCAGTAAGCTTAATATCTGTCAGAGGGAAAACGTTAGATGTTAGCATTGAAGATGTTATAACAAGGCACTTAGAAAAATTCAATGTAATCAGTCAAAGTCAACATGATTTTCTGAAAAGAAAATTATGTTTAACCAATTTATTGGAATCCTTTGAAGAAGCTAGACATGTTGTGGATAAAGAGGATCTGATGATGTACTGTGCTTGGATTTGCAAAAAAATTGATAAGATGTTGAAACAAAGGTTACGGGAGCAAATAAAATTCTTGGTTTATGAGGTAATGCTTTGGCTTGTATATAATATTGCCTGTCGCACAGGAAATAGGGACTAGGCACATATCTGTCTTTTTTGGATTGGCAAGAAGCACTTGAGGTTGGTTTTGGGACCTCTGCTTTATACAATTTATATAACTGAGTGGCATTGAAGGTACCAAAGGTATGATTGCTAAATTTGCTGATGATGCAAAGACAGGCAGGAAAATAAGTTGTAAAGAGGATATGAGGGTGCGAAGGAACTACAGATTGGTTCTGTGTGTGGGCAGAGTTCTGGCAAATGGAATATACTGTGGGAAACTGTGAAATTTTCCACTTTGGCAGGAACTCCAGGATGCAGAGAGTACATGATTTACTAAAGGATAATATGCATTGCAGCAAAAACAAAACAGGAAAGCTAACAGAATATTCTAATTTATTGCAACAGGAACTGAATAAAAGAGCAGACTAAAACTTCATTTACCTTAGACATTGGTGAAAACATATCAGGAGTTGTGTGTACCATATTGGTTTCCATATAGTCTACCCTCAGCACATCGTCAGGATGTGTTGGCTGTTAACACAAATGACACATTTCACTGGACGTTTTGATGCACATGTGACAAATAAAGAAATCGGAATCTGAATTGAAAGTACTTCACTGGGGGGTTTACTGGACCAATGCCTAGAATGTGTATATTATCTTATGAGAGAATGTCGAGCAGACTTGATAAATTTAGGCCAGCTGAATTATAAGCACTGGCACATTCAGTTGAAATCTTTACTTCCACTGCTTTTTTCCGATTTCTAATTTATGAAAGGAATAAATTTAACATCTTAGTAATAAAAGATAAATGACAGACAATCAATTAAATATTTAATAAAACCTGTGAAGTTTATTTCCCTCCATAGATAAATCAATACTTCAGTTGCTTTAACTTCTGGTGAATCTGAATATTAGTAAACTTAAACGTCAAGAATTCGAAGCTGCAGAAATTCGATAACGTCAACCGCTCAGTCTGATTGGATGCAGGACACTTGCACCTGAACAGTTAATGTGCTTTCTATTGGGCACTGTGTCTTACTGGGATTTAGGCTTCACTTGCATATGACTTTTGCACTCTATTTGTCTGGGGTGCATTCCAAAGCAAGGTAGTACGACGAGAAGTTCAATGTTTGGGTTGATATGCCACAAAACTCATCAAGATCTTGAGAAAGGTAGGCAAGGGGTGATCACCAGGGAGAGGGCAATCAGCAACATAGAGAAAGACAGTGCAATATAGCTGGGAGAAGTTCAGTGCCTTTATCAAGGCTGAAAAATGAGTCAATAGCTTCCAAAATTTGAAGCCAATTCATTACCACAGTATTAGAATCATAAAATGTATGTGTGGAGTGGCAATAAACAAATTACTAACAGGAATATAGATTATAGATTAATTGCTTAAAGTAATCTAGGCAATGAATTTCACAACTATCTCATTATATTCATTTCACCTATCTACTGTACGTTAAAGGGAAGCAGGGTCATCCGACCTTCGTGCCGTTGAATATTCCAATCTTTTAGCACTTTTTAAAACAGCAGAATCAGGTATAATATTGCCAGCATATGTCGTGAAATTTGCTAACTTAGCAGCAGCAGTACAATGCAATACATGATAAAATATAGAAAAATAAATAAATAAATGAATTACCGTAAGTATATATGTATATTAAATAATTAAATTCAAAATAGTGCAAAAACAGAAATAATAAAAACAGTGAGGTAGTGTCCATTTAGATACTGGATGGCAGAGGAGAAGAAGTTGTTCCAGGATCACTGAGAATGTGCCTTCAGGTTTCTGTACCTTCTTCCTGACTGTAACAATGAGAAGAGGGCATGTCCTTGGTGATGGAGGTCCTTAATAACGGACCTCCATCACCACTCTGAGGCACCGCTCCTTGAAGATGTCTTGGATATTACAGAGGCCAGTACCCATGATGAAGCTGACTAATTTTACAACTTTCTATAGCTTCTTTCGATCCTGAGCAGTAGCTCCAGCCCATACCAGACAGTAATGCAGCCTGTCAGAATTAACTCCACAGTACATCTGTAGAAGTATTCGAGTGTCTTAGTTGACAAACCAAATCTCTTCAAACTCCTAATGAAATATAGCTGCTGTCATGCCTTCTTTATAGCTGCATCGATATGTTGGGGCCAGATTAGATCCTCAGAGATATTGACACCCTGGAACTTGAAATTGCTCAGTCTCTGATCCAATGATGAGGCATGATGCAATGAGTTTACACTAAAAAAGTGGTGCATGCTCATTTCTGGAACTTACTCTTCCCTGGCATGTGTGTCTCACCGTTAGCATTGCATGATTTTGTGGAGCCCTAACAAACAAGGCACTTATAACAGAATCCATTACTGAGCAATCAGTTGAGAGATTTCACATTTGTCTCTGACAGAATCTTGGAAGGACTTCGAAGTGCAGCGGTCTAGGGCTCTGCTCACTTCTAAAGCCATTGACAGTGCAGGTCTACGGGCAGGGGCTGAAAGGATTTGCAACCACTTTCTATATTGCTTGAAACTCCTTTGATTTTGATGTTCCAACCTGACAGCTAATGAACCTTGTGTGTGTTGCACAGATTGACTCATCAACTGGAAGTCACAAGTGGGGATAAGGGCGTTATTTTCAGGCTGTTAACCAGTAATCATATTTTTGTAAGCAACTCACAGTGAACTATTGATAGGTTAAGCAAATGGGCGAAAAGTTGGCAAATGGAGTATCATATGGGAAAATGGTAAAATTATTCATTTTAGAGAGGAGAATAAAATAGTAAAACAAAGTGTTTTTTAATTACTGTATATGGAGACGGTTTTATGGGTTCTTGCACATGAAACACAGATGCAGCAGTTAATCAGGAAAACTCATCAAATATCGGCCTTGATTTATAAAAGTAGAGTATAAAAATAAGAAAGTCTTTTTTAAAACTATACAAGGTACAAGGCAGCCCATTTCTGGAATACTATTTTGATCTCCCTGTTTCAGAAAAGATATATTATCATTGGACTTGTGTCAGAGAAGGTTTACTAGAATGATCTAGGGCATGGAGGGATTATTTCATATGGTTGACAAGTTGAACAATCAAAACTTTTACTCATTGAAGTTTAGAAGAATGAGAGATGGTATTATTGCAATATACCAATTTTAGATGGCTTAAACAGAAATTGTAGGGGATGATATCTCCAAACTCCAAGCAATTCATTACAATGCTACAGGATGATAGTCATTGAGGCAGTTATCACTTTCTTCTTAGGTACTGGTATAGTTGAAGCCAGATTGAAGAAGGTGGGTGCCTAAGACTACTGAAGTGAGAGGTTAAAGATATCGGTAAACACTCTAGCCAGTTGATCAGTGTAAGTATTTAGTATTTGGCTAGGTTCCCCATCCGGGCTGGATGCTTTCTGTGGGTTCACCCTCCTGAAAGATGCTCTTATGTTAGCCTCAGAGACTGAAATCACAGGGTTATTGGGGGCTCTGGGAGTTCATGAAGGTGCCTCCATGTTTCGATGGTCAAAGAAAGTATAAAATGCACTCCTCCCTGTGCCCCACAATCTTGCAAATACTAAACCAGGAAATATACGGAAAACAGGAATTAAGTCATATCAGGAATTCTATTCATGAACAGACCCAAACCCAACTTCTTCTAGTATCTTTGGTAGAATCGGTGGGAGGATAGGTGCAGTTACCCCATTAATGACACTGCTTGATTTCAGTGCTGGGATTATTTTAAAGTGTTTCTACAATGCATCTCATGGAGCACTGGTGTATATCTTAATTCGGATCAGTGATCAGCAGCACTGGGGCTCCACAGGGGACTGTCTTGTCTCCCTTTCTCTTCACCTTGGACTTCAACTACTGCACAGAGTCTTGTCACCTTCAGAAGTTTTCGGATGACTCTGCCATAGTTGGATGCATCAGCAAGGGAGATGAGGCTGAGTACAGGGCTACGGTAGGAAACTTTGTCACATGGTGCGAGCAGAATTATCTTCAGCTTAATGTGAAAAAGACTAAGGAGCTGGTGGTAGACCTGAGGGGAGCTAAGGTACCGGTGACCCCTGTTTCCATCCAGGGGGTCAGTGTGGACATGGTGGAGGATTACAGATACCTGGGGATACGAATTGGCAATAAACTGGACTGGTTAAAGAACACTGAGGCTGTCTACAAGAAGGGTCAGAGCTGTCTCTATTTCCTGAGGAGACTGAGGTCCTTTAACATCTGCCGGACGATGCTGAGGATGTTCTACGAGTCTGTGGTGGCCAGTGCTATGACGTTTGCTGTTGTGTGCTGGGGCAGCAGGCTGAGGGTAGCAGACACCAACAGAATCAACAAACTCATTCGTAAGGCCAGTGATGTTATGGGGACGGAAATGGACTCTCTCACGGTGGTGTCTGAAAAGAGGATGCTGTCTAAGTTGCATGCCATCTTGCTCAATGTCTCCCATCCACTACATAATGTACTGGGTGGGCACAGGAGTACATTCAGCCAGAGACTCATTCCTCCGAGATGCAGCACAGAGCGTCATAGGAAGTCATTCCTGCCTGTGGCCATCAAACTTTACAACTCCTCCCTTGGAGGGTCAGACACCCTGAGCCAATAGGCTGGTCCTGGACTTATTTCATAATTTACTGGCATAATGTACATACTACTATTCAACTATTTATGGTTCTATTACTATTTATTATTTATGGTGCAACTGTAACAAAAACCAATTTCCGCCGGGATCAATAAAGAATGACTATGGATACACACTTCCAACTTTAACTGTGCATATGTACCAAGCAACTTACTCCATTATAATGGTGATAATGGTGAACACTGTAACTTTACTTTTATTTATGCAAAAAATAACAGGCAATATGGACATTAGAAAATTTAGGGAAGTGTGACTTGATTAATTTTCATATCTTTACATCTATCCCATTCTGCCCATTAGTACTTAAAATTAGCATTGCTATCAATTGCTAACAGGATAGTAACGCAGAATCAAAATAGAGAAGTGGGTATGTAGTTTTTAACATTACAGTTGTGTATCTGTAGAAATCTTTAAACAAAGCTGTGATGTTCAAACTTGGCGATAATAATGTGAGAGTGGACGTGCCTGTCTAAAGTGCTAAATATCACAAAATGTTTGGAAAAGTAAGTGCTTTCTGCAGCATGCAGACGGTCTTCCCCTTCTTGCAATAATAATTAAGTGACTTGATATCCCACAAAAATACAATTCCCCTTTCCTCTAGAAAATGTATTTCCATAATCAGATTCACTTCTGTTTGACAGTTGGATAATGGCTATTGAAACAATTTTCAGCAATGTCTCAGAAAAGCTGGTGTTCAGTGAAAAGACATTTGGCCACCTTCTCTCAATACTCAGTTTAAGCCCCACCATTCACTGAAGACTGTAAGAGATTGACTTTTAGCCAATATACCAAGTAAAGCAAATTTTAAATCTAATTCACACCAGGACAAATGAAAAAGCAACCTGACACATAAGAACATTATTAAGTATATGGAAATTGTATTAAGCACTGTAGACTCTGATTATTCCAGTCACTCATGGGACAGAAATTCAGTTCAAGTAATTGAGTTGGCTAACCGGAAGTCAATAATTAAATACTGTACTTAAATTGTTTGAAAGACATAAAGTGATTCTCTAAAATGCCCCTCTCAGATAATTGGAAACCTGATAATTGGAATTGTACTCTACTGAATATCTGTTACACCCTTGGGCTAAGATTCCAGTTGAATTGTCTTAAATGCAGAATGTGAGATTAAATCTAGAGTTTCTGGCTGGAGTGAAAAGTATCTGGCACATTGAAATATTTCTAAATTTTTAAGTATAGAAATTTGAGCTAAAAACCAAGATATATTGATACAGTATATGAATACATTTAGGTATGACAAAATACACCATAATTTTAAAACCACTTATTCTGGTTGAAAAATGGATGTGATGAAATTTGCAGATCTATTGTAGACAGTTACCATAATCTAACTTTAAAGGGATCTGTAAAAAATCTTACACTAGCAATCTTATTCTCCTCTGGAACTGGAGTTGCCATTGTGTTCAAAGTTTTGTGACCTTGATAGCTTAGTATTTGTTGAACAAAACTCAGAAAATACTGTAAACAAAAACACTCGGCTGTTCTGACAGCATCTGTAGAAACAGAAGTAGAGTTAATGTTTCAGGTCAAGATTTTTTCTCTCTGGTGCTCGTACAAAATTTTCTGAATAATCTACATCTTCTTTGGCAGCCCCTTAGGAATGAGGATGACTTGATTTCACTCTGGTTTTATCGGCTCTGAGGTGACGGATGAGGTCAGTGAGGGTCTCTTTTACAGATGAGTGGAAGGTGCCTCATAGAATCAGCAGGAAGGTAAATTAAGTGGTGGTACACTCCTTCCACAATTTATATGGTGTCGCAGTGTGCTCCTGATGTTTAATTCAAGGTTCTCAATACTGTTCTGAATGGTCCTTCTCCATTTTGAATAATCTTAGGCTGGGTATTGGCAGGATTGTTTTATCGTTTCCAAGGTGGCTTTGAATGTTGTCTTGAATCTTTTCCTCTGACAAAATCTCTTCCTGTGACAAAGCTGTTTCAGGAATCTGATGTTAAGCATCCAACTGATATCACCTACCCAACCAAGCCAACTCAGTCTAATCAGGACCTCAAGGCTAGGGATGTTATCCTGGGAGAGGACAACAAGACAACAAAGCTGGTTCGGTTATCCTTCTAAGGAATCTGGAGGATTTTACAGCGACAATGTCTGTTGTATGCTTCAGTGGCCTTAAAATGCCTGCTGTTGGCAGCTCAAGTCTCAGAGTATTGCAAGGAACATTGCTGCCCAGTAGGCCATGCGTTTTGTGTTATATCTGATGTGTTGTTCTTCAAATGGAAAAATGTTTGCACTGATGCATTGAAGGTGATTGTGAATTTCATCATCAATATTTGCTTTTATTGAAAGGTAGCTTCTGAAATAGAGGAAGTTTCCAGATGAACTTTTACTGTTCATTGATGTTCATCATGAGTGGGGTTGGTAGAGGATCTCTGTCTTGTGGATCTGAGAGTAGAACTGTGTGTTCTTCTGCTTCAGTGGGTGATGATGCTTTGTAAATAGTTTGGGTGAATTTGATATGTTATTTTTATTATGATGCAAATACAAACTTAATTTTCTTGATCAGTAAATTTCATAAATTCCATTACATATTAATAATGTCTGTATAAAACAAAACATTCTAAATTGAAACTGTATCAGAGTATATCAGAAAACGGTCATCTTAATAGCAGAGATGAACACTTAAATTTTTCAGTTTTTTTTTCCCTCTTATGATTTCTCTTGAAACTTGACTTTTGAGCATGTGCAAAAGCATACTGCAGCTTGACTACTGAAATTCAGGTGATCTTGCTCTTGGAGTATTTGATTCTGGAATCTGAATATCTACTTTTTAACTTTCAAATAGAAGTAAATCTGGGATGTGCGACCACAATACTTGTGGACTATTCCTGGGTTTAGAAATTCATTTTACTTTGGAAGTTGGGATTGCCTTTTTGTGGAACGTGTAAAGTACAAAACTGTTCTCTTTATTCTATTGAACTTCCCTGAGGTTTACTAAGCTCCATTAATTGCCAGTAATCCATAAGTAATCAGTTCTTCAGTGGAAGTTACAGATAATGGTGGGTGGCAGAATTAAATAAGAACATAACGTTTAAGTAACTATTACTGACAAACCAACAGGGCACATTTGGGAACATCAAAGCGCAGGAAAATTGAAAGAGAGAAAAACAATATAAAACTAGAAAGGACAAGGGAAGCAAAATTAATGACAATGCAGAACAAAATCACATTTCAACTATGACCCTTTCTGCCATATATCATAATATGTTATCGTACTAGTAAATTATCAAAGCAATTATGGGCTGTAAACTTTGTACTGTTGTTTCATTGAATATTTGTTTTCAACCCAAATAAATCTGATTTATTATATATTTTGATGCTGTTGGCAGACATCATATGGGTCTTTTTAACTATATAGAATACTATTTATCATTATTAACCTAACAGCAATAAATATTTTTTTACAAGTTCTAAAATAATGATAATTTTTAAAAGCTTATTCCTTCTGTGAATACATTGTAGTTCAACATTCAGATTAACCATAGATGCAATGGTTATCCTGTTTTATGTTTTTTTTGTCCAGAGTAGGAACTACAATTAGTTTAGATTTACGGCCCTCAATTGAAAACCATGTTAATTGCACTCATGTTTGTTGATTTGATAAAATAACACTCAAAAAAGTAACATAAAGTTACATTAACATATCTATTACTAATAAAACATGCAGTCTGACCATAAACCATCTGTGTTACACCCTCTCTTGAAATAAATCTTTACTGCACAATCCCAATATATTTCTAACAAGAAGAGCTTTTCATTGACATGATCTGTGCATCTTTGTATAATAGAAATTGCAATTTACAGTAAAAAGAGCTTTAGGTGAATTTGATATGGTATATTTATTCTGATGAAAACCCGAAATCAAATATCTTGATCTGTAGGTTTTCAT
The DNA here is from genome assembly GCF_963921235.1 of Mobula hypostoma. Lineage (NCBI taxonomy): Eukaryota > Metazoa > Chordata > Chondrichthyes > Myliobatiformes > Myliobatidae > Mobula > Mobula hypostoma. Next base: position 133,107,021 of record NC_086103.1, on the reverse strand, counting down.
ATGTTATATTAAATGCTAATGATACCTGTGTCAAATAAAATAGACTGCATTAAAATTGAATTGAAAAGCTTAGCTTAGAAAAAAGTAGAAATAATCAGCTGGAAGCAGAGATGACTACTTCAAATTTTGGATATTATAAGATCTTTTTCTCATAACTTCTAACCACAAGCCTATACACTGCAAAGCTAAATGTTGAAGTTTATTGCTTCCTTGTGTATATATTATATCGACAGTATTCAAAAGAATGCAATGGTTTATGTCCTTCTCGTTCTTACCTTTGAGATGTGCAAGTGGTAGATTGTAGATGTTAAACTTAGCCTAGAAATGTATTATTCAATATTTAAAGTACGGTATCCTTCAGGTGTCAATGAAACTAAGGTATCTGACATCATGTTTAATGTGATGCTGATAGTTCAAGCAGAGGGTTAAAGGTTAAGTCCTAGGGAAGCTCCACTCATCCTGTATGTGTCAGCATCTCTGTTTACTTGCAGTGTCCTGAGGCAGACAGTGACAGCATTTGCTTTGACAGGCTTGGCATAGGATTCTCATTTTAATCAGGTGGCAACAGAACCAATTTCACCTGGGAAGTGCAAGCATGCAATCTGCAATTGCTGCATTTATTTAAATATTCAATGATGCTTCTCTCAAGTTTGAGTAAAGCATCACCATATACAGTATATCTGAAATATTTGTGCCAAACAGCAGAAGAACCACTTAGAAACTCTATGGTGTCAAAAATATAAAGCTCCGTGTTCAACATATCTTTCATTCCACAATTTCCTCATAGTGAATACTGTATTGCAGAAAGATTTGCATTTTGCCAGCTGTGATAATAAAAGTGAGTATACTTTCTTGCCCCAAAGAAACTGAAGACTTGAAACTAGCAATGTTATCTATTGGCTCAAATGGCAGAGCTGTAGCCTCTCTGTGAATGAAGCACAGGTCTCACACATCTCCCGAAACATCACAGAAGCACCAAGTGTGCATAGAAAATGTAACAGAGTCAAGGGAGAACTGTGGTTTTGGTAAATGGCAAACAAACTTCTTGTTTAATCAATAGATTTTCTGTGAGTGGAATAATAATAACTTTGTCATGATCAAACAACCTACGTATATTCACCTTTTTAGAATCATGGAGTTATAGAGTACTGTGGCACAGAGGCAAGTCCTTCAGCCCCTCTAGTCCCTGCCTACCTGCTTCGTCCCATGGACCTGCACCTGGACCATAGCACTCCATACTACCCTCACCTATTTGTGCTGTCATTTCCCTTTGAGGGCACCATCCTCCGTCATGTTTCCCTTAAATGTTTCTCCTTTCATCCTTGACCCATGACCTCTAGTTGTAGTTTCTAGGCAACTCTTTCTTAGATTTTATCTCAGAAGTGTACGTTTGCTCTGTGAATTAATTCAATTAATCTCTCTTGAAAGAGAAACCAAAAACTTACTATAGTGTCTCATTATAGTGATGCAAGGGAATCTGTAAATGACTGGGCCATTTTCATTGATAATTTCCCTTAGTATTGGAACCATCGACTAAATGCAGGCACCTAGCAGAAAGGAAGACAGACGGACAAAGTTTTTCTGGCTGTTGTATATAAAAATGCTGGTATTTACCCTTCTGAACGCTGCTCTCTTCAATATTCCCAAATGAATGCAGAAGACTCAGATTTGTTGACTGATTTTCACAGTTGATTTACTGGTTGTCTTTGTTGTTGGACAGTCTAACTATGGAGCAAGACCTAACTAAAAATGCCTCAGCTTTTTATCCTGGGAAAATGCTCCCGGACCTTGCATAGGAATTCATTTCAATGAAGATTTTATGGCTATGAGAAGGTAAAAATAAAATAAGAAAAATTATGGATTTTTTAAGTTACTTGTGTTTGAGGTAATGTTTTAATTATTTATGTATTTCAGATAAAAATACTTCAAAAATTAAATTGCTTGTTACATTTTAATTGTTTGTAAAACCTTGACATTTCATCATGAGAAGTCCCAATGCATGTTTGTTCCTTCAGACTAATGTTCCTCTGAGAGATTGACCAGGTTCAATGCTGTTCATACTAATGACAGGATCTGGGAGCAGATGGAGAAGATGGAAATTCAGATCTACAATCTATCAGTATAAAACTTTCTGGATGTGCTATTGATTAGGCAGGCAACTCAAAACTTTTGCTACAAAAAGTTTTCCGTCAACACAGCTACTGTTTACTTAAGGTACGCCTGTAAAATACTTTTGATAGTTAGGTGGACAAAGATTCCGTGGTCACAAGAGAGACAGCAGGATGGTGTATTGCCTCCCGGGTGCTAGGGTCCAGGTTGTATTGGATCGGCTGCAGGATATTCTCAAGGGGGAGGGTGAACAGCCAGAGGTTGTGGTGCATATTGGTACCAATGACATAGGCAGAAAAGGGGAAGATGTCCTACTCAGTGAGTATATAGAGTTAGGAGGGAGACTGAAGGGAAGGACCTCCAAGGTAATGATCTCCGGATTACTGCTGGTGCCACGGACGAGTGCAAGTAGGAAAGGGATGATAGCACGGATGAATGAGTAGCTGAGGAGATGGTGCAGGGGGCGGGTTTTCAAGTTCTTGAATCATTGGAACCCTTTCTGGGGAAGTGGTGACCTGTAAAAGAGGGTCGAGCTGTACCTGAACTGGAAGGGAACCAATATCCTGGTCGAGAAGTTTATAAATGCTACTCGGGCGAGTTTAAACTAGTTTTGCAGTGGCTGGGACCGGAGCACCAAGTCAGTATCAGAAGGATCGGACTGAAAGGTAAATGTCAGGGAACGTATTAAAAGGCAAAATCAAACAGCAGGTATAATGGGCCGAATAGTTTGAAGTGTGTGTATTTTAATGCTAGGAGTACTATGGGTAAAGGTGATGAACTTAGTGCATGGATCAGTATATGGAATTACAATTTTGTGGCCATTACTGAAACTTAGTTGAGAGAGGGGCAGGAATGGGTGATTAATGTACCAGGTTTCTTATGTTTGAGAAATGATAGAGAAAGAGTTAAGGGAGGGGAGTTGCACTACTATTCAAGAACAATATCACAACTGTACTCAGGGGAGACTAAATGGCCAGGGCTGGTACTGAGTCTGTTTGGGTAGAACTCAGGAACAGGAAGGGTGCAATCACATTGAAGGGATTGTACTACACACCCCCAATAGCCATTGAGGAACAGATATGTAATCAGACCAAGGTAATGTGTCAAAATAACAGGGTTGTTGTCACAATGGATTTCAAATTCCCTAATATAAGCTGGGATCTTCCTAATGCAAGAGGTTTAGTTGGGGCAGAATTTGTTAAGTGTATCCAGGGGGGTTTCTTAAATCAATATGTGGATGGGCCAGTGAGAGGTGGGACCGTGCTGGGCCTGGTGTTGGGTAATGAGCCTGGCCAGGTGATTGACCTTTCAGTGGGTGAGAGTGAACAGTGACTTCAACCCCTTAACTTTCAGGATGGCTATAGATAAAGATAGATACGGTTCTTGCAGAACAGTTTTAAATTGGTGGAGGGCAAATTATGAGGGCATTAAGCAGGAACTAAGAAGTATTAATTGCGAAAACTTTTTTTCTGGCAGGTCCACATCAGACATGTGGAAGGTGTTTAAAGATGAATTGCACAGAGCACAGGAAAGGTATGTTCCTGTTAGAAGAAAGGACAGGGATGGAAAGATAAGACACTCTTGGATGTCCAGAGTGGTGATGAATTTAGTCAAGAAGAAAAAGGAAAAGTATGTAAAGCTTCAGAGTTAGGATCAAGCGAAGCACATAAGGAGTATAAAGAAGTCAGGAAAGAACTAAAGAAGAGAATTAGGAAAGCCAAGAGAGCAATAAAAAGTCATTGGCAAGTAGGAATAAGGTGAATCCCAAGGCATTCTATACATACATCAAGAGCAAGAGGATAACTAGGGAGAGGGTGGGACCACCCAATGATAAAGGGGGGAGCATTTGTTTGGATGTGGAGAATGTGAGTGCAGGTACTTAATGAGTATCCTGCTTCAGTATTTTTCAAGGAAAAGGATATGGAGGATCAGGAGATTAGTGCTGAGTGTATAAATATGTAAGAGTGTTTAGAGGTCAATGAGGAGAAATTGTTGGGTCCCCTAATGAGTATTAAGGTGGATAAATCCTCAGGGCCTGAGGGGATTTATCCCAGATTATTGAAGAACGGAAGAGACGAGATTCACAAACATGAGAAAATCTGCAGATACTGGAAATCCAAGCAACTCACATAAATTGAAGGAACTCAACAGTCCAGTAGCATCTATAGAAAAGAATAAACAGTCGACGTTTTGTGCCAAGACTGTTTATGCAATGTTCCCTCTAAGGTGTGTGCATGTGCACACACTTATCTTTTGCTACTAGCACACAAAGGAATTTAAACTGCATACAGCAGGTTGTCACCCTCTACCTCATTGGAATGGTAAGTATATTTCACGATCGTACACAATCACATTTCCTTTTCTGGTTTCTAATGCAGACAGTGTTGACAACATGGAGTTTGCGATGATTTGTCTGCAGATTTTAGAACTGGTTTACTTATACTGTTATTATTGAAAAAATTATTGATTTACTAAGTTGAATTCCAAAGAAGCAAAAGGCAGGAAGCACAAAAGAACTGCTAGTTCATTTAAAGTGGAATTGCTTAATGAAACAGTAGAAACTGCTGCACCAAAAGCTCATGAGGTCAGGAATGTGCAGCTATGTGAAATATTAATGTACAATACACAAACTGGTGCAAAACTGCATGTACTGTTGTGATGCAAAAGTTGCTGGACAATTTGTAAGTGAGAGGAAGTGAAGTGATATTTGGAAACAATTTTTTAAAGCATCATTTAGCAAGCAAATCACATATGGACAGTGTGCAAAAGCTCTGGCAAGGAAATCCTTCATTACCTGCTATAAGCCTTCTACATATGTTTTGTGAGAATGCACGATCAACAAGAGTGAATATATATATATACATAAAATGTTGTTGCCAGTGGGGAAAAAAATTGTACAGCACACTGGTCATTACAAATTAGAGGGAACATTGCTTTCATCAGGTTCAGATGAAGGGACTCGGCCCGGCCCGAAACGTTGACTGTTTACTCCTTTCCATAGATGCTGCCTATTCTGCTGAGTTCCTCCAGCATCTTGGGTGTGTTGCAAGAGACGAGATTGCTGGGGCTTTGTCTAGTATCTTCGTGTCCTCTCTAGGTACAGGTGAGGCTCTGGAGGACTGATGAGTGGCTAATATTGTACCTTTATTTAAGAAGAGAAAATCCAGGGAACCATACACCAGTGAGTGTCACGTCAGTTGTAGGGAAATTGCTGGAGAAGATATATGAGCATTTGGAAACCCATCTCCTAATTAAGGAGGGTCAGCATGGCTTTGTGCAGGGCAGACTGTGTCTTACCAACTGGATTGAGATTTTTGAAAATGTGTCGATAGAGATTGATGGGGGTAGGGCAGTGGATGTTGTCTACTTGGATTTTAGTAAGGCATTTGACAAGATCCCTCATGGGAGGCTAATCCAGAAGATTAAATTGCATGGAGTCCACAGTATTTGGATTCAGAACTGCCTTGTGCATGGAAGGCAGAGGACCATGGTTGAAGGGACTTACTTGAACTGCGGGTCTGTAATTAGAAGCGTCCTGCAGGGATCTGAGCTGGGACCTCTGCTATTTGTGATGTATATAAATGACCAGGATGAAAATGTAGATGGGTGGGTTAGTAAGTTTGCAGATGATCCCAAGATTGGTGGAGTTGTGGATAGTGTAGAAGACTGGCAAATAAAACAGCACGATATAAATCAGTTTCAGATATGGGCAGAGAAATGGTAGATGGAGTGTTGTACCTTGGTAGGGCAAATTCAAGGATGCAGTACACTGTTAAGGGCAAGGTCCTTTAACAGCATTGCTGAGCAGAGAGATCTTGGGATTCAAGTTCATAGATCCTTGAGATTGGCTATAAATGTTGATTGGTTGGTTAAGGAGGCTTATGGCATGCTTGCTTTTATTAGTCAAGGTAGTGAGTTCAAATGTCAAGAGGTTTGTTGCAAATTTTTAAAACTCTAGTTAGGCCACATCTGGAGTATTGCCTACAGTTCTGGTCACCCAGTATAGGAAGGATGGTGAGGCTTTGGAGAGGGTGCAGAAGAGGTTTACCAGGATTCTGCCTGGTTTAGAGGGTGTGTGCTATCATGAGGAGTTGGGTAAGCTTGGGTTGTTTTCTCTGGAGCGGCAGAGGCTGAGGGGAGATCTGATAGAGGTTTATAAGATTATGAGAGGTATGGATAGAGTAGACAGGAAGTATTTGTTTCTCAGCGTTGAAATGTCCCATACCAGAGGGCATGCATTGAAGGTGAAAGGGAGTAGGTTCAAAGGGGGAGTAAATTTTTTGCTCAGAGTGTTGGATGCCTGGAATGTACTGCCTGGTATGGTGGTAAGGGAAATACATTCGAGGCCTTTAAGAGATGTTTAGATTGGCACATGGAAGGAAGGAAGATGGAGGGATATGGACATTGTGTAGGTAGGAGGGATTAGTGTTTGGGTGTTTTTGATTTGCTTTTTAACTGGTTTGGAACAACATTGTGGGCCAAATGGCCTGTTCCTGTTCTATGTACCTCTTGTCTGCCCAAGGTGGGAGCACATTTACAATGTAATACATAACTGAAACTTTGCTGATCACACTTTCCAAGAGTTGTTACTCTAATGGAATTCATCTGCACAATGAACGTGTACTTGCTGACAGATAGATTAATCTGCAGGTTGCCCAGATATTAAGCACAATGCATAAATTGCTTTTTATTTTTAATATTTGAATACTGGTATCCTATTTACATAGCAAGATGGCACATTGGGAGCATAATCCTGTCCTGGAGAAAGGATCTATGTTGAAATTGTGAAATAGGAAAGCACAACCATACCCACAAAGATCTGGTGCAGGCTTTACATCTGCTCACTTGCCACTTCTGTTTTTGTCATTTGCCTCAACTGCAGAGAGTCCTGAACCGTTATTCCCTTGCAATTTCACCTGTCTGTTTCCAAATCCTTTAATTACTATCCTTGTCAATGAACTTAATCATTAGCTTCAGGAAGTAACAAGATTTTTAAGCTTTCTTGCTGTTGCCATACCCATTCAAGTGATGAATTGGGTATGTCATACACTGTAAGATTTTAGCATTTAGCACAAAGGTATTTATTTCACAAGCAGAGCACTTGCATCATTTAGATTCAGGCCTCCAGGCATATGCTGCACATATGCACAAAGACCATGGGGCATGCAATACTCCTTTACACCAATGTGCTTCCTTTGTGATTTCCATCTCGGCAAGGCAGAACAGTGCCAAGGAAAGTCCTTTGTGTAAATTTCCTCACGCTAAGCTTATTCCACCTTGCGCTGCCAACTAGTGCTGATTTCTGAAGTCGAGTCCTGATAATGAATGTATGAAATAACACAAGCAAACTGCAGGTGAACAATTCTTTCACACATTAAGAGGGACATGTGTGAAGAAGTGATAAGGATCTGGGAATGAGGCATGGCCTGTAACATTTGTTTTGTGAAGACAAGAACTCCAGTCCTAAAAAGCAGTGTTTGGCTGTTCCTTTAAGGACCACTTATGCCACCATAATCAGGCAGAATTAACTGCATAAAATGAGATCCTATTAAATTTAACTGGAATCAAAACTGAGCTGGAGGGTATGTCCTACCAACTCAGAGCTTTCTATGACTGCATGAGCTTTCAGAGTCCTGCCGAAGGGTTTCGGCCCGAAGCATTGACTGTATTCTTTTCCTAGATGCTGCCCGGCCTGCTGAGTTCCTCCAGCATTTTGTGTATGTTGCTCAGATTTCCAGCGGCTGCAGATTTTCCCTTGTTTGAGCTTTCACCAGGTGTTCTGATCTACTTCCACATCTGAAAGATGTGTGGTCAGGTTAAATGGCTACTGTTAATTATGCTTTCGGGTAGATAAGTGAGAGGAGGATCAAAGGGGAGCTTGTGAGAGAATAATTTGCAGGGTACAGTAAAATATGAAGAGGGGCAATAAACTGAAGGGATGGGTTAACGTCTCTATAAATGCTGAGGCTGGACAATTATGAAGCAATTGAAGTTTGAATGATTCAGTCAGATTGGTTCAATATATGATAGAGGAAATAGCGATCATATTGCAAAAATCTTTATCTAATTTCACCTCAGGTATTATGTCCAGCTCAGGCCTTCGAGGATTGGAACGTTGTAGACATTACAGCCTTCATTCTCAAGAATGAGATCTAATGTTGGAGATCCATGTTTTGAGAAAAAACTAGGATGGAACTCGTGAGCCTGGAAAGTAGACGTACAAGAGCTGATCTTTCAGCAATATACAGGATAGGTAAGGACATTGAACAGTAAAACCAAAATATTATTTTATGGCAAAATTATGGAAATAAGATGAAGAAATAGCTTTATGCTCTTGCATAATTTTAAATAACATTTCCTTCAATATAAATAACCTGCAATGTTTATTTGATAGTGAATGCATTTACTGTGGACAATGTTCAAAAGTTAATAATTTCTCTTACTAACTAAAATATAACTAAAACATTGTTGATTTCACTTTATAAAATATTTCTGTGCCTCTTATTCTTCAGGCATCGTTAGGTGGTTAAGTTTCATGAAGAGCAAAACAAATGCGATTGACAGTCACGAAAAGCAAAATATTTCGATATGTTATAAAATCTTCCGGCTCCATAATATACCAAAATTAATTTATCTTTGAGAAGATTTAATTTTAGTCCCATTCTCAAAATAGTAGAAATTGTTTTCAGGTAGTTGTGCAGGTGCATTGTGGAAGTTTTGTTTCTGCTGTTAGTGTAAGCTAACACTACAGGTGCATTGTGGGAGATTTGTTTCTGCTGTCAGTGCAAGATAACACTACAGGTGGTGACTGAGAGTTTCTTCTTTTCCAATATTTGATGGGTTCCTGTCTTTCTTCACATCTCTGAGGTACCTCTGTGCAATATTTTATCTTTCTTGCCACATAATTTCTATCAGCAGAACTAGACAGCTGTTAAATTGTACGGGTGTTTGTGATCCATGTGTACAGTTTTCATTACCCTCCACCTTTCAGGGTAGTGTAACCTGGCTGTAGCTGAGTACTCAGACATCACTGGATGGTCAGAATGTGGGGCTTGTATTTTGAATTTCCAATTGCAAGGACACTAGTGTCACTGGGATTAGTATCAGGACTGATGAAGGGACTTGGCCAATTTTTCTCCATAAACGCTACCTGACCTTCTGAGTTTCTCCAGCAATTTGTGTGCATTGCTCCAGATTTCCATCATCTGCAGTCTCCCTTATATTTACCATTTTGTATTTATTTCAAAATAAAAGTCAAAGTCAAGTTTCTTGTTTCCTGCACAAGTACATATATGTACAGGAGCAATGGAAAATGTACATGCAGCAACATCACAGGCACATAGCATTGAAGGCACAAGATTCACAAGATTAAACATAAATTTATATAAAATCATGCACAATTAGAACAGGAAAAAACACAAAGTCCAGAATGGTAATGGTCAGTTTACTGAAGGAGTGAGCAGGTTGCTTCAAGAACTGAATAGCTGAAGAAAAGTAGATGTTCTTGAACCTGATAGTGTGGGACTTCAGGCTTCTGTATCTTCTGCCCACTGGTAGCTGTGGGAAAATGACATGACCCAGATGGCATGGGTCTTTGTTGAAGGATGTTCACTTCTTGAGGCAACACCCCGTAGATATTTCTGATGATGGGAGGGATGCGCCCATTATGTGTTTACTGTATATCCAATTTCCAATGAAGGTCGTATTTTCCTTTTGAGTTGGATCACCGTATGGTCTGTAGCCCAATATGAAGTCAGTCGTCTGAAAGAAGATAGAGTTTTAATTTATGTAGTTTTTAACAAGCTTTACTGTTGAAATGTACTTATTGTCTTAAAGTAGGCAACAGCCACTCAAAAGACTGCAGATTCTACAAACAATAACAAGATAAATTACCAGATAATTATTTCTAATTCAGAGGGAAAAAAACACAATTCTCATTATCCTTTGAATAATTCCTCAGGATCTTATACCTCCTACTGGAGAATATTCTGGGCTTCAATTCAAGGCATCTTTTGAAAAATGGCACCTCTGTTAATGCATGTACCACGCAGTGGTGCTCAGTTGTCTGGAATGAACACAAGTGTATAAGTGAAAGATCAGATGAAATCTATTTCTGACCTCTGCCCATGTCAGGAAGAGATGAAACTGAATCTGGATTCAGTGATGAGTCTAGGGTAGAATGAGAGTTCACATGTACTAGTATCTGACCAGCTGTGTGTACTGACTTCCGTTCTATAATGCACAAATGGAGTAGCCAGAAATACACTGAGCCCGACACTGCAGCTAGGATATGGATATGGCACTCCTTGGAACTATGAGCAAGCTCTTCGCTAACCTGGACCATTACGGAACCAGCATTTTCAACCTTTCATTCTACAGATGACAACCTCAACATTTTACTTACATACTGTCACCCAATGTGCTTTTGTACATGTGAACACACACAGACACACAATGTTATATGTGGCATATGCATGATCTTTTAATCCAAAACTCTGAGATATTTCTAGAATTTTTTACTTGAAATTTTGTTTGCAGTGATACTACTCATTGAATATTAAACATGCCAAGTTGTTGTGAATCTTTTCTAAAATGTCATGTGTACTCATATCAATGCATTTTTAACTGCATAATTAGAAAATTATTCAAAAAAAGAACATTTGGTTTGCTCAGACACTACCAAATCCAAGCTATGTTGCTTTCTCATCATTAATTTATGCACTTGTAAATGCTCAATAAATTGATGCTGTATTATGGATTCTAATTACTTGTCCAAGTTAATGTTAGACAAACAAGTCTTTGATGTTCAGGTTCAATTTGCAAATTTATGGAGAATCAAAACCTGCAACCAGTTCCTTACCATTTGCCTCACCATTGCCCTTAGCGTGTTAGGGTGCATCCTATCAGTATCAACTAACTTACTGGTGTTTAGTCTTTGGTAGAACAAGACATTTTACATCCACACATTTGCCCCCAATAAATTCAATGGGAATGAAGATCAAATTCTGCATAAATCATGATGCTAGTAAGCTTTTGCCCACTTTATGTTCCTATTTAAGAGTGGTTTCATTCTCATTCATTTTGAATTTTATTTATTCTTACTGTCAACTAACATTTTTCTACATTCTCTTCCTTTGTATCATTAGTCATAATTCCACCTTATTTATGAATTAAAAGAAAATCAAATGTTTACTTAAAAATCAACACCTTCATCTCCCATAACAATTTTTTCCATCATTGTTTGTCTCCTGATTTTGCTTCATTTTGGTGTTAATTTCCATTTATCAATTTGTTGCAATGTATTTTTAACTTCTAGGAATAGATATTCTCTGTACATTTCTGTTTTGATAGATTTTACTCTACTGATCATTTTGTTTTACTGATTTTTTTAACCTGCTTGATTCCAAACTATGCTGAACTGTGACTTCTCCCTGATGCTTTACTCTTCATTACTTAGCTATCATTTACACGTCACGAATTGTGAATACAAGGTTATGTAGACCTTTCCAGGTGTTTATGGTATGTATGAGCTGAACTGGTTGCCGTTGTCTAACAGCATCAGGGTAATTTCTTTTGTCCTCTCTCTAGACAGTGAGAATCCTGTTACAAAGGCATTTTTCAAAAATTTCTGCATGTGCACTGCGTCATTTTCCAATCATTTAAATATGACAAGATTTTGCATTTTAAATGTACATTGTGTGATTGGCAGCTGAGGCTTCAATAAGAAAGCAGTCAAAAATCAGCAGTCATGTCTTTTAATGCTCCAACCCCATTAATTTGGTGGAGATACACTCATTTATGGGTTCAGTTTCTACATGTCAGCAGGACAATATGGTTCCTTTTGAAATATTTATAATCTGTTGATTTTTTAATGGGAGAATTGCATTTATGTGGACTAAAATGCAATGGGAATGGACAGTTCTTGATATTCCCTAAGTTCCTAAGGCGGCGCCTTCCAGACCCACGACCACCACCATCTAGAAGGACAAGAACAGCAGATACTTGGGAACATCACCAAATTTCTTGGTGTTCACCTGGCGGAGAATCTCACCTGGTCCGTCACACCAGCTCCATAGCAAAGAAAGCCCAGCAGTGTCTCTACTTTCTGCGAAAGCTGAGAAAAGTCTATCTCCCAACCCCCATCCTCACCACATTCTACAGAGGTTGTATTGAGAGCATCCTGAGCAGCTGCGTCACTGCCTGGTTCGGAAATTGCACCATCTTGGATCGCAAGACCTTGCAGCGGATAGTGAGGTCAGCTGAGAAGATCATCGGGGTCTCTCTTCCCGCCATCACAGACATTTACACCACACGCTGCATCCGCAAAGCAAACAGCATTATGAAGGACCCCAAACACCCCTCATATAAACTCTTCTCCCTCCTGCCATCTGGAAAAAAAGCACCGAAGTATTCGGGCTCTCACGACCAGACTATGTAATCGTTTCTTCCCCCAAGCCATCAGACTCCTCAATACCCAGAGCCTGGACTGACACCAACCCACTATACCCTCTACTGTGCCTATTGTCTTGTTTATTATTTATTATTATTTATTGCAGTGCCTGCACTGTTTTGTGCACTTTATGCAGTCCTGGATAGGACTGTAGTCTAGTGTAGTTTTTGTGTTTTTTTCTTATGTAGTTCAGTGTAGTTTTTGTATTGTTTCATGTAACACCATGGTCCTGGAAAACATTGTCTCATTTTTACTATGTTCTGCACCAGCAGTTATGGTTGAAATGACAATAAAAGTGACTTGACTTGACTTGGAAATACCCCTCCAAATCACTCACCATCCTGACTTGGAAACATATCACCATTCCTGCATTGTCGCTGGGTCAATGTCATGGAATTCCTTCCCTAACAGCACTGTGGGTGTACCTACACCTCAGGGACTGCAGTGGTTCAAGAAGGTGGCTCATCACCACCTTCTCAAGGGCAACTAGGGATGGGCAATAAATGCTGGCTTAGCTGGTGATGCCCACATCCTGTATATGGATAAAAAAGTTATCAGTGAGTCCAGCATTCCATGGGTTCGCTTAGGAAAAAATGTTCTCTTTTCTGCCTCGCTATATTTGAACTGCAGAAGACCACTTAGGAGAAACAGCAACTTATACAAGAATTTATCTGCAGAATCTAAAGGTCAAAATGCACCTTGCCAGTGTGGGTGTCATGTGACTGATCTGCATTTAAAAATTTTAAAATGCCCATCATAATAAAATTGACTGTAAATAACTATTTTGATTAGATCGATTGTCAATTGTATTCTATAATTTCTTTAAAGCCTGCATTTGCACAACAAGGAAAATTTCATTCCGGAATTCTTCAGCAGTAAAAATTCATACTAGCACCACTACTGGGAAATTAATGATCAACTGACATCTATTTAAATGTAAAACCATTATAAGTAACCTATTAATTTTTATCCTTTAAAACAGTATGTCCGATGTTGGTATAAGTGTGGTAACTATAGTTTCATATTTTGTCAATGAAAGGGATAATTAAGCATTGGGCATTGCTTTTGTTCTTTTTCATTGAGGTTTTAACCCACAGTAATTTCAGATGAAAACCCTGTGCCTTTGTGCACATTATTTAATCCTTGTATGTATGCAGGCTCACACGTCCCTGCAAACAATTAAATCACCCTGACCCACTCTGGGACAGCAGACCTGCAAGTGTTATGTGAGCAGTTCTCCTCCCCTGCTAAGTATTATTGACAAATCCATCAAAGCCAGTGATGCATTGGCTTCCACCTACCCCAGCAGGACACTAGGGCAACTGTGACATGCTGTCACCGTGGTAACTATTGCTGAAGTGAACAGCCTGTTGGGAAGATGACCTCTGTTGGCAACATGCCTGGAGGTGTTATATTCGTGTGGCAACCATGTCACCAGGGTCCAAAGGAGAGGCCTGGTGCCCTGCGATTGATCTCTTCAGCTTAAAAGTTATTGATCGCTCCAATTTGCAAGAATTTATTATATTGATACTGAACTGATTAACATTTCATGCCAGAACTGTTCAATGTGTGCTTGTAACAGCTTTTAATGATTAATTGACTTTTATGATTCCATCTCAGTGCTGTCAGCTGTGAACTGTGGGCAGATTCATTCCCAAACTGCCTGTCCTGTGACACATGAAAAATGATTGAAGACCTGGGAATCTATTGCTCTTGCTGTCTATATTTTTTTATGAAAGATAAACAGTAACAATAAATCGATGTTTGACTCAGAGTTTAGTCTGGAACAATACTTTAAATTTATATCATAACAGTATTTAATAAATAGTTACTATGTTCTGAAACAAGTTAAATAAGTTTAGTCAGGGCTCTGTTCACAAGATAGTATATGTGAACTTCAAAATGCAAGTGTAAAGTAATTTATCTAAAAAAGGTATATAATTTTAAAAAATTGCCATCAGTATAAAAAAGATAAGTCTGAGCTCTAAAGTCACAAAGTTCTTAAATTCACTGATACTTTCTACAGAATGATACAAGATGATTGCTTGAATTGGAAGCCATTCTTCCTCATGTGCTGTCACTCCTTGTAAATTAAGTCTAGCACCATTAACCAGTAGAACACTCCTAGACTAAGACTACTTCCATGATAAGGAAGATGAATAGGGCAGAAAAATGGTTCAAAAGAATATGTGGGCTTCTTTGAAACTCCATAAACTAATTTAAATTACCTCTTTCTCTATGAGATTGCTTTTAAAACTAACAGCAATTTGTTGATCTGAGCTAATATATCCTTAAGTGGCTTAGTGCCAAATTTTGTTGCTATCACTCCTCTAAGTATCCTCTGGTATTTTACTACACAAGAAACGATAAATAAGTGCAAATTGAGTTATGGCTCAAATATGTCCTGTGTCCAAAATGCCGCACCCTTAATGCCAACTGTGCCAGATTTCAAACCTTGGACAATATATACATAAAAGATTTTGAAAAATTATCCATCTTTGTACCAAACAAATAGACAGTGAATTACATTTCCTTTTTGCAGTGCTACCCAAAGGGGCATCTGCTGGTCTTTGTGGGATTGAATGCGGCAAAGTAAAGTAACGAGTGTAGAGGTTGGGTGGTTCAGATCTGGTAGGGTAGGGTCAAATTTAATTTGGGTCAATTCAGAATGAAGAAACTGGTCTGGTTCACAACTGTAAACAAAACATTGACACTGATAATTAGTCCGACACAAAACAGGGAACAGGTGCCAAAACGTACATTTGAAGGAAGCAGTGGTCCTGCTCGGGTCTTCAGGCTACTTTCCAGAAAAATGCAGTTCCTGGTGAACAGGTGTATGACCTTGCTTTCTATTGGGTGATTTCTGAAAAGGGAACTGAAACTACAAACTATTAAAAGGTGCACAATCTTACTGGCAAGTTCATTGATGTAGGAAATGCAAAGAATGAGAAGAGGCAGCAGTATCTTAGCCTCTGTTTTGAAATTGCACCTTATAGGAAAGGTTTTTAAGAACCAAGACCATGGGAATGAATTTCCATGTTAGTTGGTTAGCTTGCCTCCTGCAGAATTTGCAATATACGTGGATTTCATGACACTTCTTCTGAAATTAAAGCAAGTGAGTGAAAGAGTCCCCAAGAAATTTTTCTTTTATATGTACACACAAAGCCCATCTCCCTGGACCTACATTTATGGATTACCTATTTTGTGAAATTTCACAAGAAACCTGCCTTTGGCATCTCCACATGAAAGACACTAAGATTTGTGCAATAAAATACTTCCAGAAACCTGCATGAAACATCTGCCAGAAAAACTAGTTTTGCAGTTCATTCTTGCTTTAAGCAAGTGAACTGTGTCATGATTAACTCCTTTGTCATTTTCTACAGACACCCACCAGAAAGAGAGCACACAAACTTTCCCACATGACAGCTTTCTCAGAGTCCAGGAGATTATAGTTGAAGCCATATTTTTAATCCTAGTCGAAATGGAGAAGGTAATCCTGCACTAATGTGCAGGAAAATTGTAGAGTAATCCAGGGACCACCAAATTTACTCTGTAGCATTTCTTGCACCTAAATCTCACAAAATGTTGCGAGATGGCTTTTGTGAAATTAAGCCTGTGTGTTGTACTGTGGGCTTATGAGGCTAATTAGAAATACACATGCAACATCAAAGTGCATATACAGGTTAAGCATCCATTATCCAAAACAATTGGGGACAAAAGAGTTTCGGATTTCAGATTTTGCAATATTTGCATCTATATACCGAGATAACTTGGGGATAGGGCCTGATCTAAACACAAAATCCATTTCTATTACATATATAACTCATGCACAGCTGGTGTGTAACTCATAGAATGAACAGTCTGCAGTCAGAGAACAGTCTAACATGATGGAGGTGGGTCTTCCACTGACTATCAGAGATGAATGACCACCCCGACTGTGCCTATTACCAGGTTCCAGCATTGCGATTAACTTCATATCCACCAACGATTTCAAACAACCGCCCATTCCACAGCAACTATGATGGGGGAAATAGTTCTATATAATAAGGATCTGATGCTGAGGCTTTGTAAGACACTAGTGAGGCCTCACCTTGAGCATTATGAACAGCTTTGGGCCCCTCATCTTAGAAAAGATGTGCTGGCATTGGAGAGGGTCCAGAGGAAGCTCACAAGGATGATTCCAGGACTGAAAGGGTTATCATACAAGGAATGTTTGATGGCTTTGGGTCTATACTCACTTGAATCCAGAAAGGTGGGGGGGGATCTCATTGAAACCTTTTGAATGTTGAAAGGCCTCGACAGAGTGGACGTGAAAAGAATGTTTCCCATTGTAGGAGAGTCTAGGACAAGAGGGCATAGCCCCAGGATAGAGGGGTGCCCTTTCAAAACAGAGAAGCAGAGAAATTTCTTTAGCCCAAGGGTGGTGAATTTGTGGAATTTGTTGCCACTTGCAGCCGTGGAGGCCAGGTCGTTGGGAGTACTTAAGGCCGAGATTGACAGGTTCTTGATTGGACACGGCATCAGAGGTTACGGGGAGAAGGCCAAGAACTGGGGTTGAGGAAGAGATAGAAAAAAAGAATCAACCACGATTGAATGGCGGAGCAGACTCGATGGGCCAGATGGCATAATTCTGCTCCTGTGTCTTATGGTCTTATAATATTTAATATAAATATAATAATTCTAATTAATATTTTATTGATGCTTTGCTACATGCTTGAATGCTTGGTGGGGGGTGCGGGTTGTTGCCGTGCTACTGCGTGTGCGTGGGAGGGGGAGCTGGGGGGGCTTTGGAGTTCTAACATTTAACTGTCATTCATTCTTTGGGGCACTCCTTTGTTTTTGTGGATGCTTGCGAACAAGAATAATTTCAGGACTTATTTTGTATACTTTTCTCTGACTTTAAATGTACCTATTGAAATCTATTAATAATTTTGTGCATGAAACTATTACCTTCAATTTTGGGTTCACCATTATGGATCTTTCGTTGTTTCATGATCAACATACTGCTAAGTGGCATGTGTTCACTCCAACGCTGATGAATCCACTCTTTCAATATACAATTGAGATCTTCATTTTTTTTGCTTTATGCAGTGCTTTTCTATTTTTCATTAACTTCTGATTAATACAGATATGAGGTCTCTTCTTAGAACTGTCTGTGGTGCGCAGAGACCTGTGCATCACCTGTGAACCTTCCCAGCACCTTGTGGAATTATCCATTTGTTAAGTCATGTCAACGCTCAAAAAGAAAATTTTGGATTTCGGAGTATTTTGGATTTTGGAATTTTGGATAAGGGGTACTCAACCTGCACAAGAACTTCCATCTGAGCAGCTGCATGATCTGTCCATCATTAAGGTACCCCCCCTCCCCACTGCCCACCACCACCCAGGACATGCCCTTTTCTCATTATTACCATATAGGAGGTTGGATGCTTGAAGGCACACACTCAATGTTCCAGGAACAGTTTCTTCCCCTTTGCCAGCTGATTTCTAATGGACAATGAACCTATGAATACTACATCACTACTTTTTATTTCTATTTTTTTGCACTACTTATTTAAAATACTTACTGTAATTTAGTATTTTTCAATATTATCATGTATTGCGTTGTACTGCTGCCGCAAAGTAAACAAATTTCACAACATATGCCGGTGATATTAAACCTGATTCTGATTCTGAGTATATCCTTGGCTGATGGTGCAACAATTTTGTTGCTAAGTAGAGTGCTGATGGTCAATGTGATGAATTCCTGGCTTCCAAACTCAATTATTTAAAGAGCTGCACTTATTTTAGCCCTCATTCTATCCCTATCTCATTAAATGGGGTGAGCTGCAGACCAAATCTGTTGTGATGGAAATGTAAAACTTTAGTATACAATCAAGGAACATTGAGGAATATCAGTGAGGTTCACACTTTAAATTGCACACGTGTTATCAGAACATCTCATGCTCGAAGACGACAAAGTAGTAAGTAATCTCCTTGATGGCAGTGATAAGCTGGAGCAGAGCATAAATGAAGAAAGGATGTCAGAGCCCCATTACAAGTGCCAGGCTATTTGCATTTCATGTGAGTGTTGCTTAAAGGGGGAAATAAAGAGCATTTCTTTTCTCTTAGCTATCAGATGGCCAATAAGCTCAACACACAGACACATGCTGCTTTTGTGATGAAAGCAATGTGTTTTATTTTCCTGGTACAACTCATTTTCATGGTTAAGACTCTTTCTTGTTTGCCTTGTTTCAAGTCTTTATATTGGGATCAGATGCAGCGCCACAGCAAAGGTGAAAGGTGAGCAGTACCCTGCAGCTATGCCAGTGTTGAGGACCCTAGGTCATCCTTGATTGGAAAGGTCTTGATGTTATTTGTTATCTCTTTTCCTTCAGGTTTTGCCAGAAATACTGTGTACTGCTAGCTCATGAAGAAACCTCTCAAGATGCCCTGTAACTCCAGTAGGAGAATACATTTATGATCCTCAATGGTAACCATGATTTATTAACCATAATTTTATTTATTACCTATTTATAGAGACATTGAAATTCTCCTTTATGTAACCTATGAGTTTTCCTCATGCATATTTTTGCTTTTCACTTTCTTTTCTCATTCACATCCTCACTTCTTGTATCCTGCTTGATTCCCAACTGTATGATCCAACTACATAATCGTATTCCTTTCTGTTTCATTTTAATGTCCATTTCTTTGACTGTGATTCTTTGGATGCTTTTGTTCCTATGCTGTGACATTTTTTTTTTCCTTTCTGGGAGGTTAGAATTAAAGGTACAGACAAAATTCTCAACAAGAGAACTGTACTCTCCCTTACTTTTGTAAGTGTTTTATTTTAGTGTATATTATTATATTGTGAAATAATTTAACTGATGGATATAATTTTCTATAAGTAAAGTACAAGATTACTAAGCTTTAGGTAAAAGAAGACACCAGAGCAGAAACTTGTTTTCAGGACACCTGAGTCAAGTAATGGAACGTGTCGAAAGTAATGTGAACACTGCTGTGAAAGAGACTATATTCAGCTTACTGAGAGACTTTGTGAGCTGACCTGATGAAGTAATGGCAACAGAGACAGTGATTTGAATTAGCATTAAAGAAATAGCAGGAACTGTTCATGGGAACGAAGATTTTAAAGATAGACTAATAAGGACATTGGTGCTTCATTGCCATCTGTTTATGGAAATTATAATGGTGACATTCCTTGTGATTTGGGAAATGTTTGCAGCTGAGATTGAAGAAGAGAATTCTCTGAAGAGAAAATCACACAGGAAAATCTTACATTGGGAAGTACTCGATGAGTGCTTTTGAGCATCAGGTTGAAGGGAGCAAAGTGAGCCTTTTCTAGCTCTGGCAACCTACTGGAAGGGATAGAGGAGTGATAGCCTTTTCCCAAGAGGAGTCTTTATCTCAAACTTAATTTCAGTAGGATAAAGCTGGGTTAGAAATCTTTGCTTAGTAAGATGGGAGTGTGATGAATATTCATTTCTTGGCAAGTTGGCCTCTTTCCCTTTTTTGAATTTGGCTAATCTTGCTTTCTAAATGCAGCATCTGCCACGTGTAACTAATGTAAGTAAGCTTCCAACTAACAGTTGTTTGACTTCTGGTCATAAAGTGAAGTCAGTCTTCAGTTTCTCGAAATGTAAGTAGAAAACTCTAATCACCTCAAGATTAAAACAAGTATTGTCTAAATACCAGCTTTGTGGATGGTAGACATTTTGTCTGATAGAAGTAATGTTTAGCAGCTCACTATACCTGATTTATTACTGCTCAAGATGCAGTATAAGACAATGGGTTGTTTCAAACAGACAAGCTGACTCTTAGGTTGCTTGGTTCAAGGAAGCTTGCAGAACAGATGCATCATATTATTTAGCATATCAACAACTATGATGTGTTTATAGTTGAAAGGTTTTATGTACTCAAGGAAGTTAGCTTCATAGCTTTACAGCATTAACGGTAGGTAGCTGAAGAACCATGCCTCCAAAATTATCTTAGACCATTTGTGTTGCAAGGATATCTGAGGAAATATCATATATGTGTGAAGTCATCCAAGTAGTAGAAAAAGGGTACAAGTGTGGAGAACAGTTCAGGCTTATTAGGAGTGTTTGAAGAACATCTAGAAGAATGATAGGAAGACAGGATGAATAGAATCGATTCCTCTAGCTTTGCTTTCTGCAAAGCCGAATCATGGTATGTATCAGGGTATCATGATCGTCCGTATCATGGTATGTCTTTTCAGTTTACAGCATAGGAATTGTACCTGTGTTTTGGAAATCCTTTGAGTTTAAGAAATGTTTTGTATTTTAGAAATGCTTTGTAATTGGGAAATAAATGCTTAAAGTAGAAATCCTCTGTGAGTTTTAAATATGTTTTGAGAATGTTTTGATTCAAATGTGTATAGCTATAAATAAATGAACTGTATTTAAAACTACATTATTAGCTGGCAGTATCTTCTCCTGGGTAGGGTTGAGAGACCCTCTGCTCATATAATAGATATTGGCAACTAAAACTCACCGTGGCGAATAAACAGGGAAGTAAACAAGTATTTGAAGACTGGGTAGTTACAGTATTAATTCCCTTTAAAGTTCAAAGTAAAATTTATTATCAAAGTACAAACGTGTGTACATTTATGTCACCCTGAGATTCATTTCCTTTTGGGGATACTCAACAAATCTATAGAATAGTAACTATAACAGGATCAATGAAAGATCAACCAGAGTGCAGAAGATAACAAACTGTGCAAATGCAAATATAAACAAATAATAATAAATAATGAGAACATGGGACGAAGAGTCCTTGAAAGTGATTTCATTGGCTGTGGAAACATTTCAATGACTGGACAAGTGAAGTTGAGTGAAGTTATCCCCTTTTGTTCAAGAGCCTGATGGTTCAGGTATAATAACTGTTCTTGAACCTGCTGGTGTGAGCTCAGAGGCTCTTGTGCCTTCTTCCTTATGGCAGCAGCAGGAAGAAAGCATGACCTGGTTTCCCTCTGCTGAAGTCTATAATCAGTTGACATTGAGTGAGAGGTTGTTGTTTTGCCACTACTCAGCCAGATTTTCAATCCCCCTCCTATATACTGACTTATCAACAACTTTGATTTGGCCCGTAACAGTGATATCATCAGGAAACCTGAATATGGCATTGGAGCTGTGTTTAGTCACACAGTCAGAAGTGTAAAGCAAGCAGAGCAGGGGGCTAAGCACACAGCCTTGTGGTGCACCTGTGCTGATAGAGATTGTGGAGGAGATGTTGTTGCTGATCTGAACTGTCTGGGGTCTGCAAGTGAGGAAATCCAGGATCCAATAGCCTAAGGAGGCATTGAGACCAAGGTCTAGGAGCTTATTGATTAGTTTAGTGAGAATCATCATGGCTATTTATATCTGATAGTGCCTAAGATCATTGTTTGAGTTTAGAACCTTCAAGGTCAGCAAACCCAATACCATCACATAACACCCTAAGCAGGCAGTTGTGAATGACAGGAAAGGAAAGTCAGCTTGACTAACCTTACAGATTTCTTTGCAGAGAAATAACAGAAATAGCAAAAGGAATGTAACGTAGGAGAGAAAATGTTTGGGTTATACAATGAAGCTGCATTTGAACCGAACAACCTGCAGATTGTGGTAATCTGAAACAAATGCAGAAAATGCACTAAGTCAAGCAGCATCATTGTGGAGGGAAATAGAGTCAACATTTAAATCAACTTCCTTCTTTTGGGATGATGCCAAAGTGACATAAAGGTTCAAAGCAATTGCTGAAGGACATTTCTGTAGAATGAAAACTCATTTGTATCTTTGGTGAACAATTACATTTTAAAGGTCAGAAAAGCTATCAAGAAGTACTGATATTCCTGTTTTCCTTTGTACTATTTTTACAGATTATATAATTGTTGTTTTTCCAGATGGCTTATATCTGTGAAAGGCTGCTCATAATTAAATGAATTTGCTTTCTCTCATGCAGCTACCTTAGGACGATCCTAAGCCATTTAAATACCAGGACAGTAAATAGGCCCTATTGCAAAGTACTACAGTCATGGTGAGAAGGTGTACACTGATCCACAGGAAGCTAGGAGCAGAAGTAGGCCACCAGTCCCCAAATGTGTCCTGCTATTCAATATGATCTTGACTGATCTTACGTTGGCTTCAGCTCCTCTTCTGTGTCCACTGAGGAATGGATCAAGAATGTTGAAAATATTGTCTGGGTGATTGGCCCTGCCTCACAGTGTCATAGAGCATTACAACGCAGAAACAGGTCCTTTGGCCAGTCTAGTCCAAGCCAAACTATTATTCTGCCTAGTCCCATCGACCTGCACCTGAACCATTGCCCACCAAACCCTTCCCATCCATGTAATTATCCAAACTTATCTTAAATATTGAGATCAAACCCACATCCACCACTTCCACTGGGACAATCTCACCACCCTCTGAATGAAGGTAATTTGACATATTTTCTATCAAACCTGAGAAATACGCTGAAGAGGTTTGACATTCAACCATTCTCTACCATTGAAATTAATAGTGACAGTGCCTGCACCAGCTCCAAACTGGCACAACATTGCAAATAATTCCTCACTTCTTACAATGGCAATATTCCCAGTATAAGTAGGAGGGAATTGTTGCAATATTTTGGCTTTCAAGAAGAGTTAATTAGCACAAAACATGGGAGAAACCACAGAAAACCGCAGGCCACAGTTTAGGACCTGCATTTATTTGGAGATTGCCATTATTCACCTACATGCAATGAAATGTAAGCAATTTGGTGGGTAAATGCCAACATTACCTACAAAATCTGAGCCAATGTACCTGTATTTTCAAAAGGTATCTAAAGTGCAAGGGTGCTCTCCATGTATGTGTCACAGACAGTTTGTCTCCTGAAGCTCCTGGTAGGCAAGAATATGCCTTTATTGGCATATGTGTTGGCCAGATTATATTTAATTTTAGTTAATGATTCCATCCAGAACATATTTACCCTGCTGTTCAATGCATCTTCCAAATCTGCACACAATAGCACATAAATAAAGAAAGCAAGAAAGGTGAGATTTGACATCCCCCTTCTCCCCCCACCTCACTCCACTCCAATACTCAGTTCAGTTCTGAGTTCAGAAACAGACATGGGTTATATTTAGCTAAGGCACCAGATCCCACTTCATAACTAACAAGAGAAAATCTTCAGATGCTGGAAATCAAAACAACACACATAAAATGCTGGAGGAACTCAGCATGCCAGGCAGCATCTGTGGAAGAGTAAGTGGACAATGTTTTGGGCTGAGACGCTTCATCAGGACTGGAAAAAGAAGATGAGGTCAGAGCCAGGGCCAGGACTTGACTTGGTGCTAGAATGCCGCCAGGGATAGGACTTGACTTGGTGCTTGAATGCCGCCAGGGTCAGGACTTGACTTGGTGCTTGCATGCCGCCAGGGTCAGGACTTGACTTGGTGCTTGCATGCCGCCAGGGCCAGGACTTGACTTGGTGCTTGAATGCCGCCAGGGTCAGGACTTGACTTGGTGCTTGAATGCCGCCAGGGCCAGGACTTGACTTGGTACTTGAACGCCCCTGGAGCCAGGACTTGACTCGGAGCCTCCAGGCAGTGGCGAGCTCTCGACTCGGCCTGGGAACAGTAGACAGCGGTTCTTGATTCCCTCCGGCGGGTTAACTGATGGACCCACCTCGGTGAGGAAACCTTGCAGGCTCACTTTGGTGAGGTAACTTGACAGAGTTGCTCCGGTGAGGAAAGGCGAATTACCAGCACTCGCTTCGGGCGGAGACTAGGCTTGCTCCGGCCAGATGACATTGGCACGCCGTACCTTGGTGACTTGGCAGACGCTCCCACACCGAACGGCTGAAAGCCGGAGACTATAAACTACCGGTTCAGTTGCGCGTTAATTGCCTCTAATCACCAAAGTCGAGGGACACGGGAAAACGGGGAATCAATGGTCCGGATCGTAACATAAACAAGGTAAATTTAAAGAGACCCCAATCTGGACCATGACAGTACCCCCTCCCAATGGGAGCCTCCAGGCAACCAACAGATTTGCCTGTATTATCGATGACCCGGGGGGGGGGGGGGGCGGCGGGATTTGGCCGGCGGGCAAAACAAAACAACACCTTGACTTTCACGCTGACAAGAGTTTGGAAAAACTGTCTGTGTTGGCGAGAGCATTCTGTCACAATGGTGGGGCATTGGGAGCAAGGGTGGACCCAAATGCAAGACATGTCTTGTGAGGTTACTTAGATTGAGTTTATTGTTCGATACCAGGAGAGCAAGGCAGGAGCAGGAAATAGCGAACTGGACAAGGACTGAGGACTACGACTAGGCTTGGACCAAGGGTCTGGGCTTGGACTCAGAATCGGCTCCCAGAACTAAAGGAGACATGAAGAGGCTAGGGTATGGACTCTGAGCCAGAGACTGGCCAAGGACCCAGTACCTGGGTCTTGCCTCGGGCTCGGACCCCAGAGCCAGGCATGGACATGACATGAGCAAGGGAGAGGAGGAACATGGGAACACAGAGCCTTGGTCTCGGGGAGCAGGTACATGGAACCATGGACGCATACACAGAACACAGAGTCGTGACCCCTCCTTGGGTACAGGTCATAGGGCTGGGACTCATGATCCTCCGCGGGGCAACGGCAAGACGGCCTGACTTACCCCACGGAGGCGAGGACAAGACAAGACAAGACATGACTCCCCACGGGGCAACAGCAAGACGACCTGACTTACCGCACAGAGGCGAGGACAGGACAAGACATGACTCCCTGCGGGGCAACGGTAAGACGGCCAGACTTACCCCCATGGAGGCGAGGACAAGACAAGACAAGACCAACACGAATGAACACCAGACAGTACCTATCTAGCTCCGGCGTTGAAACTAGACCAAAGTGCAGGCAGGGGCTGCAGACAAGGGCTAGAGGTGAGAGGGGCAGAGAAGGGATTCAGACAAGGGGGTAGGAGAGGAATCACAGACCGCCAGGGCCAGGAATTGACTTGGTGCTTGAATGCTGCCAGGGACAGGACTTGACTTGGCGCTTGAATGCCGCCAGGGACAGGACTTGACTCGGCGCTAGAATGCCGCCAGGGCCAGGACTTGACTTGGTACTTGAATGCCGCCAGGACCAGGACTTGACTGGGTACTTGAATGCCCCCGGAGCCAGGACTTGACTCGGAGCCTCCGGGTAGTGGCGAGCTCTCGACTCGGCCCGGGAACAGTAGACAGCGGTTCTTGATTCCCTCCAGCAGGTTAACCGACGGACCCACCTCGGTGAGGAAACTTTGCCGGCTCGCTTTGGCGAGGTAACTTGACAGGGTTGCTCCGGTGAGGAAAGGTGAGTTGCCAGCACTCATTTTGGGCAGAGACTAGGCTTGCTCCGGCCAGATGACATTGGCACGCCATACCTTGGTGACTTTGCAGATGCTCCCGCGCCGAACAGCTGAAAGCCGGAGAGTATAAACTACCAGTTCAGCCAAGCGTTAATTGCCTCTAATCACCAAAGTCAAGGGACATGGGAAAACACGGAATCAACGGTCCGGATCGTAACATAAACAAGGTAAATTCAAAGGGACCCCGATCCGGACCATGACATTCTTCTCACCTGCCAATCATCTCCCCCTGGTGTCCCTCATCCTTCCCTTTCTTCTATGGTCCACTCTCCTCTCCTGTCAGATCCCTTCCTCTCTAGCACTTTACCTTTCCCACCCACCTGGTTTTACCTATCGCCTTTTAGCTATCCTTCTTTCCTTCCCCCACATCTGGCATCTTCCCCCTTCCTTTCCAGTCCTGAAGAAGGGTCTTAGCCTGAAATGTCGCCCGCTTGTTCACTTCCATAGATGCTGCCCAGCCTGCTGAGTTCCTCCAGCATTTTGTGGGTGTTGCTTTGGATTTCCAGCATCTGTAGAATTTCTTGTGTTTGTGAAAAATAATTGTTTTGTTCAGATTTCTGAAGCAGCGGGAATGGCTCTTGACCTTCTACTTCATTAACATATAAAATGGCAATTTCATCCAAATTTTTCAAACTCTACAGGTATTTCCTAATTGAGGACACATTGAACTTAACAACCATAGTACCAGGTGTGCTTCTAACCAAAGTTATAATGATTTTGTACAGACATCTGCTGAGAATAAGAGTCTTTGTGGGGGTAAATTGATATCTTTATTATTACATTACTGATCAATCTCCTTTCTTTACTCTGCCTGCATCTTTTCTGGATTTGCTATAGATGCACAGTTATAACAGTGAAGTGATAACAACAAACTTGGAAAGTTAGGCTCACACAATCATCATCTTTACCTGATTATAGATTTCTTCTGTCATGCAATACCTCGACTCCTTCTACGGATGATATGTAGGTCTGGTTTCAAATGTGCTTTTCATCCTCTTTCCTCTAACTTACTATGACCATGTCATGGTTGCTTCTTGGCTTCAGAATCACAATATTATAGCAGCACAGCAGCTGCTAACTCTTAGATATGTCCAGTGAATGCTGTAGATACCAACTACTGATGCTCCATGATTTTCTGAACACCAGCAGCTCTGATTTCTAATCCTACCTCCTAGCTCTTGCAGGTGAGTATGTCAGCAAATTGACTATTGGGATTTGACATCAAAGGCAAGTCTAATCTTGTTCTTGATATCCACATATATGCACTTTTTCACAGCAATAAATTTCTACTGATCAAATTTAGAACCAGAGGATATAATTTTTTTCTCTCACGTAGAGTGCCAATGCTAACGCTAATGGCTCCAGCTGCCATTTCAGCTGAGCTTGGACCAGAGACCTAACGTGAGTTTTTCCCAGATACTCAATAAATAGGAAAGAGAGCATTAGATATGGGTATATTTGTTTATAACTTTAAGGATCATGGTTCAATAATGTTAAAACTAGGGGAATCAGTCATCATTTTATCTGCCCACAGATGTCATTGTGACCTTTCTGCACCTCCTTTTCACCATTATTCTACTACAGGTTGTTGAATTCTAACTACATATCACTGAAATTATTTTCCCAAACTAATCATAGCAGAACTTCAACTTAGCATCTGTACTGTCTATCTGGAGATCTCACCAGTCAATCACGAGCTAATTATGAACTTCCTTTTAAATTTCCAGAAACTCATTGCTGAATGTAGCCTAGCATTATAATAGCCATGTTTCCCAATTACAACTGGGCTCCTTGCTGATTTCTAAATTTAATTAAACGCTTACCAGACAACCTATGGCTTCTTTTTCCTTCTTTTACAAGCATAATCTGGGGAGCGATTTCACTGATCCATCTGGACATTGACAATGGTCTGTGACCTTTTGTGCTTTTGTTGAAGTAAAGGCTATGGCTGTGAACTGTTAAACTTGAGTTCTGCAAACAAAATTAGGATCAAGTAGTAGTTGCTGACTGATCTGATGATGATATCTATAGATGTATTCATGGTAAACAATGAACTTAATTATTTCCTGTAATCAAATACAATGGAATTGATGCATCTTCACTAGACCAGAAACTAAAGGGGGAGTTTAACTTGTAATTAATTTAAGATCTTCAATTTCCACATTCAAGTTGAAGCAAGAGATTGCTGAAGCCAAGATTCATGGCGTTATTTGAAGCACCAGTTATGTCACTACTATGAATACACCTTCCCTTGTTATGTAATCAGATAGGATCTCTGCACCCTTCCATTAATTTTCTGATATCTTAACTGAAATTTAACTTAGAAACCATTAAGATAGCCATTAATTGTGACTTGCAGAATATTATATTTAGGTAATTGTGTGTGATTCTCGTAACCTACAAATTCCATTATTCTGCTTCCAGTACTTGTAATCAAAGCAATGAAGAGTAATGCAGTTGCTATGTCTGTATCAACTATGTATTCCTCATATTCGGGGACAGATGGACAAGAAGTGGCATGCATCCTGAGCATCTAAGGAAAATGTCATTCCATTGTACATCAGCTTTTGCATGAAACTGAATTTTTTTTTGTAATTTATTTTTTATTGAAGTTCATCATCAAACATTTCCATGAGATATATTTCAGATATTGTACATATATACCATATTTGCACAAATCTCCACATAATATTTTTGTGAGGTATACACCTATAGAAAAGAGAGGAAAGAAAGAACAAGCAAAAGGAGAAAACTACATACAAGTAGGGAGTGATATTTTTTTTTACAACATATACATTGATTTGTGAGGATAAAATCAGGCCTATGAGGTGTTATGTAGTTAAACCATTTTTCCTAGTATGAATCAAATTGTTCCAATTTATGATTAACAGATGCTGCTATCTTCTGCATTTTATAAATGTCCATTGAAATTTCCATCCATGCGTTTAAAATTGGGCTGTCCTGTGATAACCATTTCCTGGTAAGAGCCTTTTTACCAGCCACCAGCAGTATATTCATTAAATATTTATCTCTTTTCAACCATTCTTGAGGTACATACCCAAAATATATAGTCTTAGTTCCTAAGGGTATTTCACATTTAAAAATGTCTTGTCGGGCATTGTGCATCCCACTCCAATAGTCTTCGGTAATGGGGCAATCCCAGAAAATATGATAATTGGTTTGCATTTTGATTTCCACAGTTTCTCCAGCAAACAGGGAGGTTACTATCATAATTGGATTTCTGAGAGGGTGTAATAAAATATCTCATTAAGTTTTTCCATCCAAACTACCTCCATTTCTGTGAACTGGTACACTTCCATTGACACCTCCATATTATTGTCCAGTCTTCCTCAGATATTATTATCCCTCCTTCCTTCTCCCATTTTGTTTTAATGTATGAAGTCGAATGTCTTTTAAGATTTGACAAACGCTTATACATGCTTGAAATGATTCTGTTGGTGCAACCCATCATATGACGCTCAATGGAAAAACATTGAGGAGGGGATACTTCCCATCCCCATACAGGCAATTTTGGCTGATAACAACTTACAAAGGTACATAAATACTATTGATAATCCATGGGTGAAATGGACTCTTAAAATATGGAAAACTATTATAAATGAATATAAACTAGAGGGAGATATTGCAATTCTTAAATGGTGTGCATATGACTTGGATTTTACGCCAAATAAACTGGATGCTAGATTTAAGGATTGGACACTAAAGGAATAACAGTTCTTTGCAATATAATGAAAGAAGGAACACTATTCAGTTTTGAAATGCTTAAAGAGA
Organism: Mobula hypostoma; assembly: GCF_963921235.1. Taxonomy (NCBI): domain Eukaryota; kingdom Metazoa; phylum Chordata; class Chondrichthyes; order Myliobatiformes; family Myliobatidae; genus Mobula; species Mobula hypostoma. The sequence continues at coordinate 133,077,301 of NC_086103.1, read as the reverse complement.
AACACTTATTAGAAAAACAAGACTTTTATCAGTATCTACAGATGCAACAGTATGTTAATAGGAGGGTTAAAAATGAAACTGAATTTTAAATGAAAGCCTGCGTTTTAATTCATCCATTGAACAGAGCTCTTTGCATAGTCACTATTCCAAACAGTAAAAAAAATAAGAAAGCAGATGTCCAACTTGGTAATGTTGGAATGACTTCTGCATCACACACACATGTTCATATTGCTTTACAAAAACCAAATGTTAGCTTCTCTGCTGTCATGTAATGTACTGAACACTGGAGGAACATCAACAAACAAAACGAAGTATTATAATTGCCCGTCCACACTTCACAATTCTTTCTGGCTATTCATTTAATCTGTGTCATCATCTCTGCTTATTAGATACTTCGAGGAGACAAGAAGGAATAATCTGTAAGAGAGAAACTAACATAATGGTGAACCAAATTATTTTCTTAAACAGTACTCAGTTCAGTGCTCAGAACTGATAAAAAGGATTTATTTAAGAGCAGAAAACTCTAATTCAACATCATTATAAAGAATTTTCGTCATGTTTATTTAGTGTCACACCTAAATTGGGCACTGTAGGTGGGGTAGAGACCAAACAAGAGGCCTGGACTTATAAAGTCCTCTCCATTTTTTTCTAAAAAGTGGCCAACTTTCTCATATTGCTCATAAATCATGGATTGGGAGAGAAGATGATGTGTTGAGAATGACCTCCTCCATCCCTCCAAACTGCCAAGTTTTCATGTGCACCAGCTTCACCAGCAAAAATGATCAATCCATGAGACACAAGAGAATGCAGATTCTGGAATCTGGAGCAACACTCAAAGTGTTGGAGGGACTCAGTGGGGTCAGGCGGCATCTGTGGAAGGAGGGAAATGGACAGTCAACGTTTTAGGTCGAGACTCTTCATCCGAATTCTTCCAGTATTTGAGTGTTGCTAGTGAGAAATTTATGGTGGTTCTACCACAATCTGTTCCCAAAGCCAATAAGAGGAGATTTCTTAGCTATAAGAAGGGGGCTATGACACAACCACAGATTTGGCCTCACAGCAGATACGGCAATTGCGCTTGTGAATATGTGCGTGTCAGCTAATTATTATTTCATTGTGATAGTATTTAACTCCATTCATTCTGTTGTAGTTTTTGTCGAGACTTGGACACAGCAGCGCTTCACTGTCTGCATTCTGCCTTGCCTGAGAAATTGGACTGTCAAGTCAACTGACTCTGAAGACTAGCAGTATTCATTTTATTCTTAGTTGTTCTTTTCAGCTGCAGTGTAGGCTTCATTCACCATTTGAGAATTTTAGATAATGGTCCTGTTTGGCCTAGAGTTTATTGTATTCTTTTCCCCTTTAACACTGTTCGCATTAAAGTCTGTGAAATATCGACCCGTTTCAGTGTCTCTCACGCCGCACTTGGGTCATGGCTGAACCTGGTGACAGGCTATTGTTGGTGGTCATGGAGAAAGCAATGGTGTTCAGCTCAAGTGGTGTGTTAGGTGAGGTAAGTGAGGTTCACAAGCCCAATGGGAGGATTTCTGTGGATCAGAGCCAGAACCAGAATCAGGATTATTAACACTGACACTTGTTGTGAAAATTGTTGTTTTATAGCAGCAGTATAGTGCATGACAGAAAAATTACTATAACTTACAAAATAAATAATAATGTAAAAGGTGACCAATGAGTTACTGTTCATGGCTTCATGAATTGTTCAAAAATCTGATGGCAGAGGAGAAGAAACTGTTCTTAAAAAGTTGAATGCAGATCGTCAGGCTCCTGTACATCCTCCCCGATGGTAATAATACAAAGATGGCATGTTCCAGATAGTTGGGTTTTTTTAAGATGGATGCCGCATTCTTGAGTCACTGCCTCTTGAAGATGTCCTCAATGAAGCTGGCTGAGTCTATAACCTTATGCTGCTTCTTTTGATTCCTTTCATTAGAGGCTCAATACTATTTTATAAATGCAACTGATCCGAATGCTCTCTGCCAAGCATCCACAGAGTCTTTGGTGACATACCAAATCTCCTCAAATTCCTAACGAAGTAGAGCCTCTGACACACCTTCATCAAGATTGCGTGATCAAAATACTGAAAGTTTCTTCTACATGTGTGACCAAGATAGTAGGGGGGCATGCGTGAACGAGAATTATGCAAGTTTCAAAATCAGTATTCGAATCAGGTTCACTAGCACTCGCATATGTCATGAAATTTGCTGTTATGCATCAGCAATACATTGCAATATATAATAACAAAACTAAATTACAGTAAGAAACATATATATATTAAAGTTAAATTAAATAAGTAGTGCTAAAAGAGAAAAAAAAGGTAGTGAAGTAGTGTTCATGTGTTCAATGTCCATTTGGAAATCTGATGGTGGAGGGGAAGAAGCTGTTCCTAAATCACTGAATGTGTGCCTTCACGCTCCTGTGCATCCTCCCTAATGGTAGCAATGAAAAGAGGGCATATCTTGGGTGATACGGGTCCTTAATAATGGATGCTGCCTTTTTGAGGCATCACTTCTAGAAGATGTCATGGATGTTGGGAGGCTAGTGTCCATGATGGAGCTGACTGAGTTTACAGCTTTCTGCAGTTTATGTCGATTCTGTGCAGTGGTTCCCCCTGCCCCTCCCACCCATACCAGGTGGCAACGTAGCCAGTTCAAATGCTTTCCACCGAATATCTGTAGAAATTTGTGAATGTCTTTGGTGACGTACCAAATCTCCTCAAGCTCCTAATAAAATATAGCCACTGTTGTACCCTATTTGCACCAGCATTGATTATATTTGGCCAAGGATAGATCCTCAGAGATGTTGACACAGAGGAATTTGAACATGCTTACCCTTTCCACTTCTGATCCCTTGAAAGGCATTGCTGTGTTTTCCCTCATCTTACCCTTTCTGAATTCCACAATCAACTCTTTGGTCTTACTGATGTTGAGTGCAAGGTTGATGATACCATATCACTCAACTAACTAATATATCTCACTTCTGTGCACCTTCTCATCACCATCTGAAATTCTACCAACAATAGTTGTACCATCTGCAGATCTATAGATGGCATTTGATTTGTGCCTAGCCACACAGTCATGGGTTCAGAGAGGGTAGAGCAGTGGACTAAACTCATATCCTTGAGGTGCGCCAGTATCGATTGTTGGTGAGGTAGAGATGTTATTTCAGATCTGCATGGACTGTGGTCTTCTGGTAAGGAAGTCAAGGATCCAGTTGCAGAGGGAGGTACCGAGGCCCACGTTTTGGAGATTTTTCATCAGAACTGCGGGAATGATTGTGTTAGATGCTGAGCTGTAGTCAATGAATGGCAGCCTGGCGTAAGTATTAGTATTGATCAGGTGATCAAAGGCCACGTGAAGAGCCAATGAGATCACACCTGCTGTAGTTCTATTGCAGTAATAGGCAAAATACAGTGGGTCCAAGTCCTTGCTTAGGCAGGAGTTGATACTAGCCATAACCAACATCGCAAAGCACCTCATCACTGCAGATGTAAGAGCTACTGGACGATAATCATTAAGGCAACTCACCCTGCTCTTGGGCACTTTTGCTGCAACTCTATAAATAGTTCTAACATGTATTTTTTATTTATCCATTTATGAAACATGCATTTTGCAGACAACAGCAGAATGTGTTACCTAGGCCTAATTTTCCTTGGCAAGCTTATAAGTAAACCAACATCTTGAACAGATTCTTTTGTTGCAGGTGCTAGTGTGTAGGGTGTTCTGATATATACATCCAGTACTGGAAGATCAGCCTTACATTTCCAAATTAAGATGGTGCGTATATGTCTGCGTTTATGTTGATGCTGGAGGTACTGTTGGATTGATCCAGTAAATGAGTGTATTTTATGAATGGCCCACACTCTAATCATGTTGAACCAAATGTTGGAGGGGGAGAAGATGGTGGATGGAGTACCAAAAAAGCATAATGTGTTTTTCCTATTTTTTGCTGGCTTTGTGACTACATTTAGAAATATTTTCATCCAAGAGTGTGGCAAGTATTCCATCAGACCAATGGCTTGTGATTGTAAATGATGTAAAAGCTTTGGAAGAACAGAAGATGAATTACATGCTTTCGGTTTTCTGGCCTCTTATCTGTTTTTATGAACATAACTGCTAATGTGTGGCTGCTAAATGAAAATATTGAGATTGTGAAAAAAAAGAAATAAAAATCTGGAAATATTCCGCGGCTTTTCATCAGAACTGATAAAAGTAGGATATGAAACACATTTTATGTTGCAGCAGAAGAGGGAGAGGTAAGTGACCACAAGAGTTTGTATGTGATAGTGTAGAACACAGGGCTGATGGAGTGGCAGTGAAGTTAATGGTGATATACAAACAGTATATGTGACTGATGCAGTTACGTTTTTGATGAAAGGTGATTTCAGATTGACAATGAAGTGGACCTCGGTGATGGTATTGTCATTGAATGTCAAATATATGATTAGATGCTCCTTTGTTAGAAGTTGTCATTTTCTGCTGATTTTTGTGACTGAATAGTGCTTGCCATTGACGAGCCCTTGTCTGAATGTCATCTGGAACTTGCTGCATACAGCATTATTAATGAATATTCCTACTTTTGACCTTACGATGGATGGAAATCCATTGGTGAAGCAACTTTGTCTTGGACGCTACCCTGAAGAACTAATGCAGTGTTCAGAATCAGAACAGTCAGAATCAGGTTTATTATCACCGATAATTTGTCTTTTTTGTTGTTTTGTGGCAACATTGCAGTGCGAGATGTAAAACAATACCATAAGTTACAAAATAAAAAACAGTGCAAAAAAAAAGAGAATAACAAGGTAGCACTCATGGGTTCAAGGGCCATTCAGGAATCTGATAGAGGTGGGGAAGAAGCTGTCCCTAAAATGTTGAATGTGGGTCGTCAGGCTCTTGTACGTCCTCCTGGAGAGCAGGGCATGTCCCAGATGGTGATGGATGGTACTTGTTTGTGGCACTGCCTTCTGAAGACATCCTCAACAGTGGGGATGATTGTGATGGAACTGGGTGAGTCTACAGCCATATGCAGCCTCTTTCGATCCTGCATAATGGAGGCTTTGTACTGGGCAATGATGGAACCAGTCAGAGTGCTCTCCACCGTACATCTGTTGAAATTTGACCTGCAGCTAGGATAATTACCTTTCACTGTACACAACTATCTTATTTACTGCAAGTTATGATTCCAGCTCATGGAAGGCTTTCCTCTTAGTCGCAAATAGAACATCTAAAATTACTTTAAAAAACATCTTCTTAGAAATCATTTTATTCAGGAAGTATAATTTTTTTTCATTTTGCTGTGCCATGGAATAGTAATCAGAATCAGAGGTACACAAAATTTCTATCACAGAATAGGTTACATTGCATATAATTAGAGGTTAAATAGAGGTCACTTTGTATGAAAATTTATTGCCTTGTCATTTATAATAACGCCAATGCCTAGAAGCTGAAGTATGTTCTCTACTGGCACACTAAACTTACAGTATTTAACAGACACTCAGTGACCACTATATAAGGTACAGGAGTGGAATCCGGTGTGGTCATCTGCTGCTCTTGCCCATCCACTTCAAGATTTGAGATGTTGTCCATTCAGAAATGCTTTCCTGCGCAACACTCTTGTAATGCTTGATTATTTGAGTTACTGTCGTCTTCCTGTCGGCTTGAACCAGTCTGGCCATTCTCCTCTGACCTCTTTCATTAACAAGCCATATTCACCCAGAGAACTGTCGCTCACTAGATGACTTTTGTGGCATTTTATGTGGCATTCTCTGTAAACTCTAGAGACTGCTGTGTGTGAAAATCTCAGGATATCAGCAGTTTCTGAGATGCTGAAACCACCCCTGTCTGGCACCATCAATTACTTCACAGTCAAGGTCACTTAGACCACAATTCTTCCCCATTCTAATGCTTGGACTGAATAGCAACTGAACCTCTTGACTATGTCCGCATGCTTTAATGCTTTGAGTTACTGCCACATGATTGGCTAATTAGATATTTGCATTAACGAGCAGGTGTACTGGTGTACCTAATTAAGTGGCCACTGGGCGTTTTGTGCTAACGTTCACTCCAATCTCCAAAAAAATTAATGAAATCACAGGAAAATCCATTTAAAGCAGCATCATGACATTTTGCACACTAATTCATGTACTTGAATGGGACCTCTGAAGATCTCCTCGCTCAAGAGATAGTTAAAGATCAAGGAATTGAGGGTTCTGGGAAGCTGGCACAGATGAGTTGATGTGAGCTTATATCAACCATGATCATATTGAATGACCTATGGGTTAAAATGGCCTACCCGTGCTATTTTCGTGTGTTCTCATTTCATGAGATTTTCATACTAGCCATCAGTACATAAGGTAATGCTTAAAGTGTTCTTGGAAACAACAGTAGAGTGGCAGGGAAGGCTGCTGTGAAGGTGCAGTGAAACACCGGAGAAGATCAGCATGGTGTCTCTTTACCCCGCCCTGGCTCATCCATTGAATAAGCAAGCACAATCAGCTCCTGTGCTGCAGGTGGCCGCTAGCAGCAGGGTGATCAAGGAGCTTGTGATTGCTGGATGCAGCTCACAATAGGCTGTGATCATTGATGAGTTCCAGTGAATTATTTAACATTATTCTGGCCATTGAAAAGTGAGGCAGAGATGCACGATATCCATGCTAAAGCACAGGCTCTTCACACAGTCTCATTCCTGTGCACTGCACAACTAGTTTTTATTTTTGGAGAGCTACCAAAATAGTTGTAGATTTCTCTCAGAAGCCCAAATTTCTCACAGCAGTGGAGAAAACACATTCCTCACAACTTCTGACATCACCAGTTGTGCATCTAATTCTGGGCAAGGGTCAAGTGTTCGGATGAATCATGCAGGAAAGTGTACAGGCCAGCTTCCCCATGGTCAGTAATCAACATGCATACAATCCCGACCACGATCAGTTCTATGCCAAATTGCTGGTGTGCAGGATGTGAATGTGTGATTTTCACACAAAAATGTGCACAGATGGGCCCAAATTCTTGGCACAATAGACCAAATTGACAAAGTGTCTCAGTGACAACTGGGGAGTCAGAAGTCGCAAAGAACGTGGTTTTGTGGAAAATGTATGGATTTCAAAGAAAATAATATTGTTAAAAATGTTACTAACCTCTTTATATTCATCTGCATATGTGCTCAAGATTTCCCCTGGTTAAAATCACTTGACTTACAGTTGTATGAATGAACTCAAATAATATCCAATTTTAGTAGTTGTTCTTTCTTATCCATCATATGTTTTTTTCATTACAAAACTGTGGATATGTTTACTATATTGAGTGTTTTTTGTGCGTTTTCCAATTTACATTATCAACCTACAGACATACATGTAAGCAAAATCCATTTGTTACCCAGCCTGTTCTGGTTGTCGTAGAGCAGTTGAATATTTTAGTGGCATCATTTGCCCAAAACATGCAATGAAATGCTGTATTACTTGATGAGTCATAGAGTAAGAGAGCACAGAACCACATCCATCAGCTCAAATTGCCCATGTTGACCAAAAGGTGCATCTATCTTCTTCCCATCTTGTGCCAAGATGAGGCCACCCTCAGAGTGAAGGAGCAAGACCTTATATTCTGCCTGGGTACCCTGCAACCGAAAAGCATGAATATTGATTTTTCCTTCTAGTGAACAATGTTCCCCCTACCTTCCTCTATTCCCCACTCTGACCTTTTACTTCTTCCCGCCTGCATATTACTCTCACCCTGGGTCCCCTCCTACTTCCTTTTCCCCTATTGTCCACTCTCTTCTCGTATCAGATTCTTTCTTCTCCAGACCTTGACCTTTCCACCCACCTGGCTTCACCTATCACCTTCCAGCTAACCTCTTTCCCCTCCCCCCACCTTTTTATTCTGGCTTCCTCCCCCTTCCTTTTCGGACCTGAGAAAGGGTCTCGACCCAAAATGTTTACTGGTTACTGGATGCTGCCTGACCTGCTGAGTTCTTTCTGCTGTGTTGTTTTGGATTACCAGCATCTGCAGACTTTCTCATGTTTGTTCTTTCCATTTGCCTGTGTTTAGCCCAAATCCCTTTAAGATTTTTCTATCCATGTAGCTGTCTAAGTATCTTTTAAATATTGTTATTGTGCCTGCTTTGACTAAAAAAAAAGGAATATTCGTTGATTGAGTTTCCAGAACACCAATTTTACTGGAATATGATTGGATCACAAGCTCCAATTTAAAATTATTTACTTTATACTTTATACTTTATTGTCGCCAAACAATTGATACTAGAACATACAATCATCACAGCGATATTTGATTCTGCGCTTCCCACTCCCTGGATTACAAATATTAAATATTAAAAATAGTAAAAATTAGTAAATATTAAAAATTTAAATTATAAGTCATAAATAGAAAATAGAAAAATGGAAAGTAAGGTAGTACAAAAAAGCCGAGAGGCAGGTCTGGATATTTGGAGGGTATGGCCCAGATCCGGGTCAGAATCCATTCAGCAGTCTTATCACAGTTGGAAAGAAGCTGTTCCCAAATCTGGCCGTACGAGTCTTCAAGCTCCTGAGCCTTCTCCCGGAGGGAAGAGGGACGAAAAGTGTGTTGGCTGGGTGGGTCGTGTCCTTGATTATCCTGGCAGCACTGCTCCGACAGCGTGCGGTGTAAAGTAAGTCCAAGGACGGAAGATTGGTTTGTGTGGTGTTCTGTGCCATGTTCATGATCTTCTGCAGCTTCTTCCGGTCTTGGACAGGACAACTTCCATACCAGGTTGTGATGCACCCTAGAAGAATGCTTTCTACGGTGCACCTATAATAAATATTGAGGGTTTTAGGGGACATGCCAAATTTCTTTAGTTTTCTCAGGAAGTAAAGGCGCTGGTGGGCCTTCTTGGCAGTGGACTCTGCTTGGTTGGACCAAGTCAGGTCATTTGTGATATTGACCCCGAGGAACTTAAAGCTTTTGACCTGTTCCACTTGCACACCACCGATGTAAATTGGTGGTGCGCAAGAGTACTGCGTTATATGATAGAAACAGGTGACAAACTACCTAGACATCTAAAATTTAACCCTAAAAGTAATTTTAATTTATGGGCCACATCAGATGCAGCATGAAAAACCAGAATTACCTGGAAGTAGTAACCACCTAACTAGCTGGAGTGGGAATGAAGGGCCAGCAGCCATTACTGTGGTCCTGACAAAACGATTCTTAGTGATTAGTTAAGTGGCTGGGTAGGGTGTCAGAAGAAGAAAAAGAAAGAGAAAGACAGAAAGATGAATAGTCAAGAATTCCTAGTCACTCAAAATAATGCAAAAAATTAATTTTCCTTTCTTGATCCCTTCTTGCTGGAACTTAACTTACTCTTTATTTTATTGGCTTATCAGTGAAGCCACAATTAATACTCCAACTGGATTGAGTCTGATGATGTCATTTTAATCTGATCTGCATATTTGAAGGATAACCATGACCTTCTTGGGAGCCATCTAAAGCAAGATAAGACCGTGGTCAAAGAAGTATTTGTAGCATTAGCACAAAAAAGTTGCATGGCCCATTTGACCATTTTAATAGCCCACTCATTCCGTTTCCGACAGCTAATAAAGTTTAGAATCTGTTCTTACAATTTTTGAGAAATAGGGAAATTTCATTCACAAAATTGTTGTGATTATCCCTCATCTATGTTCAGTTGTGTGTAGCATACAGAAGTGAGTAATAAGCTGATCCCACAAAATCCATAAAAATTATACCAAGGCTTAAAAGGTTAAGTCCCTATTTCCAGGAGCACAGGCTGTTGGAGAGTGATTAAATTGAGATCAGTGGAATTATAAAAGAATCACCTGGACAGGTAGAGCAACTATTTTCTCTATTCAGAGTATTCAAAACAAGGAGGAACAATGTAAGTGATTTAAATGTGAAATAGAAGAGCATCTTTATATAGAATGTGTGATGGAAAGCTGCAATGCTTCCTTCCAATGTTGTACACCTTCAAATAAAATTGCAAGATGGAGGCAGATAAATTTCTGTTAGGTCATGTGGTGTGGCCAAGTGGTTAGGGTGTTGGACTAGCGATCTGAAGGTCGTGGGTTCGAGCCTCAGCTGAGGTAGTGTGTGTGTTCTTGAGCAAGGCACTTAGCCACACAATGCTCCAGTCTACCAAGCTGAGAATGGGTACCGGCAAAAATGCTGGGGGTTAACCTCACGATAGACTGATGTGCTATCCGGAGGGGGGGAGTCTCGTACTCTCAGTCGCTTCATGCCACAGAAACCGGCATAAGCACTGGCCAGACTTTAATCAGGTAATGTAGGGTTATGGAGCAAAGGTAGATAAATGGAGGTGGTATACTGACCAGATTAAATGGTAGTTCAGCCCCTCCAATTATAGATTATATAGCCCCAAAAAATCTGAGATTAAGCTTTACAATATTATTGTGTGACTAACATTGAATAATAACTGTTAAAATACTAACTAACTGTTCTTACTATTTTATCAGGAAACCTTATTTCATGCCATAATGTAATCTGAGGGACACGATTTTTGTTTATTAATAATAATGGTTGCAGACGCTGGACATAGTTTCCCAGTAATTGTTTGCACATTATTTCAAATAAACCTGTAACAATTATGTCACAATCATTAATCCTCTTGTGTGAATACCATCACACATCAATGACCTACAGCACACTACCACTGCTGTCTGTAATGACAGCTGCTGCAATACAGAAAAGGAATAGAAACGGGAAGGCCACCACCATCTAACCACCCCCAACCTTGCCACCCACCCATCTACCCACATACACACATACATACATGAAATTAAACCACATATATTAAAAAATGGACACAATAAATATATATCAGTGACAGATTTTACAGTTGTAATCAAATCTTGGGGTTCAAATGGTAATTATAAAATACTGAGCTTTGGTCTCCGTGGTTTATGATATCATCTGAACCCCTCAATTAGATTACTGCTTTATAATCACTTCCAGGTATTCATTATTTTTGAAACAAAGTTTAGCTTTGGAACAGTTTGAAAAATGCCTGGAACCAGATTTGCTGAAGTATGTGACCTTGACTTCTGACCCAAATCTTTGACCAACCATGCCCAAACTTTAATGGGTTCAAGAGCTCTGTGTTGAGTGATTGGCCTGTAATTACAGGCTTTGACTCTAAACGTTGTTTTGTAAATATGCAAGTACTCCATATAAACCCTCTGAGTACTGAATTACAAGTTAAAAGCCCCAGTGTTTGCATTTCAACAACATTCTTTCAACTTTACATGTGAAATGAAATATTATGTAGAATATGTAGAACCATATCTTTTAAATTAACGTAATGCACAGAATAAGCTGTTCACTTGTTCCATTTTTTCTGGGTAGAAGTTTAACTAAGGTTCCAAGAAGCACTGCATGATATTATTGGAAATTCTCAGTTGGCATACCTTTAAATAAAAATATAGATTAATTTTTACTTTTATGTCTGACTGGTAAAATAAATGTTGTTTAAATCTGTTGATATCATCCATGTGTTACATAAAATAGATCAGTCTGTTGATCACCTTGAATCCCTGTACTATCTTTAACTAAGCACAGTAACTTTTATTTATTGATCTAAAAATACATTACCCTGCAGCTTAAATTTATTTGTAACAGAATTTCCATTAAATACCCTGATAACAATTGCTACATTCAAGTGAGTATATAAAAATATTTTGAGAATTTTGTTTTGTTTTGCATTTTAGAATTTCACTGCTAATGACCCCAAAAAATTAATCTGGTTATGACCAGTAATTACCATTGTGCCCAAGTGATTTTTCAAGAGTACAAAATAATGGACACACGTGCAATTGCAACACTCCAAAGCAGAATGAAAAATTAGATTACAGCTGTGGTAATAGAGATTATGGTTCAAAATACTGAATTATGTCCAGTAGTCGAGGTCCTTGTGTACTGAGGACATAGAAGTGTTATGGCTACATTGCTGGACCAATAGTCCAAAAATACTTCATTGCTGAGTGGGATAAGCATTGAATATGTGAAATGGTTCAAAACTGGTCAGCTTTGAGGTGTGAGCCAGTGATGGAACTAAATTGTATTCCCCCACAATCTATAACATTGTGGCATTTTGTCCTGCTCAGTTACCAATACTGCTTCTGATCAATGGTTCAGGAGCTCCAGGCATACCTAAATATCAGGTTCCAAAATAAAAATGCCTTAATAGCCTATTATATATATTCTAAACAGCAGAGGAAGGTTGCCAGAGGCAGTGTTAAGTGATCCTATATTTGCCAAATAGATAAGAACTTCTGCATTTTGATGTGAATAGTGGTGAGTGATAAAGCCAACAATTTTAGGTCCAAGGATACGAGTACAAAATTTGATATGTTATCAGATAGGTTTATCGAGTTGGAAGATCCATGATAGCTTCCTTCTGATGGTCCCATTGTCATAAGGGCTAGTCTTCAACATCAACATCTGAAGTGGGGATAGAGAGGAGATGATGATTTTGGATTATAAATTTAACTATAAACATTGTGCTTATAAGAACAGTTCAAAAGTTAGGTATTTTACGCAGCCCAAATATGATTCATGATACAATAAGAGTACAATAACATGGAGGCTAAGTAAATGGATTATGAGATTCATCAGGATGCAAATCCAGTAGATGGAGAACTTAAACTCAAGTAATTAAATAAAATGAAAAATTCTGTTTGTGTTATATGATGCATGAGACTGGTAAAGGTAACCTTGCTGCTGGATTTATGTATCAACTAGTTTCAGTCACAGATGTCCCTTGGAAGAAAAATCACTTCCTTGCCACGTTTGATCTACTGTACATGTGACTCCAGCCCTACAATGAGTCTTCTTATTTCGGGGTGGACAATATCTTTCTCTAAAACTATCAGAAGAATAGTACTGCTCATGGTTATTTATCAGCAAAAGCAACAAAAACTTCAAGCGGGAGGCAAGGTAAAATTAAACAAGAACCTTAGTGTTAGTGATCCAATATTTTTACATTAGATTCTCAAATCCAACATCTTCGTTTCAGACTCCACATTCAAGCACATGATAGGTGTAATATTTCATATACTTGTATACTCTGAAGTAAGCTCAGAAATAATTTCAAATCTAAGTACACTTTCAGTGATGTGGTAAGTGTGAATTACTTCCAGTCAATCACTCTGGTAGTGAAAAATATTCCCACTGTGGTCTCATTCTTTCAGGTTTTGCTTGAGGTTGGAGATATTGTTCTTCTTCTCTCTTAAGCATACAATGGTTCTTCAATGTAGGTGCTTAAGAAGATATACAATCAATGGCCACTTTATTAGGTATTCCGGTACCTAATAAAGTGGCCATTGAGTGTATGTTTGTGGTCTTCTGCTGCTGTAGTCCATCCACTTCAAAGTTTGAGGTGTTGTACATTCAGAGATGCTCATTTGCACACCAATGGAGCTGTCTGAGTTACTGGCTCCTTCCTGTCAGCCTGAACCAGTCTGGCCATTCTTCTCTGACATCTCTCATTAACAAGGTGTTTTCACCCACAAGCCTGCTACTCACTGGATATTTTAAAAAAATTTTCACACCATTCTCTGTAAACTCCAGAGACGGTTGTGCATGAAAATCCCAGGAGATCAGCAGTTTCTGAGATACTCAAACTACCCTGTCTGGCACCAACAATCATTCCATGATGAAAGTCACATAGATCACATTTCTTCCCTATTCTGATGTTTGGTCTGAACAACTGAACCTCTTGACCATATCAGCATGCTTTTATGCTTTGAGTTGCTGCTACTTGATTGGCCAATGAGATATTTGCTTGAATGAGCAGGTGTACAGGTCTACCTAATAAAGTGGTTACAGAGTGTATAATCGGGTCAACTTAGATTCCAGATGCCTAAATTGCACCACACCATTTCCATCTACCTCCTTCAGTAACTTTCAGTTCACAGTACTGTTAACATTAAAAAGATAGGAGCAAATCTATCAATTGGTAATGCTTATTGATCTGATTCTGGAAATGCAGACATAATACCCGCCTGATGTAATGTTGTTTTGCCTAAATGACAAAACTATCTCAGTTCAAAGAGCTCAATTTCAAATATGTTGACTAACAATGTAGTGTGAGAGTTTTCTGTTGTGTTTTAGCACTTTCATGTAACCTTATCATACTTCTGATATATTTCATCGGAAGCTGGTATGACAACACCATTTCAGACCAGACTAAACGAAGTAAATCCAACCTTATGACTAGTGCAGATATAATTATTCATCCACCAAACAGGAATATAATGATTTATGCATCAGAAGGATGGATGTTTATTTGCTTTGTATTAGAGGGTGTGTGGAAGACTTTTAGGTTGCACAAAATTACATCATTCAGTCAACATGAAATATGATAGGCTTGCTTCAAATAAATTCTCTGCCTTTGAGAATCAAGGTGGCTTCTATTCCACATATTCTTAAGTAGTTCTATAGTCAGCAATGCAAAGAAGGGTGCAACATATTGAAAGGTAATGTATTTGGAATAGTGATAAATATGTTCTAAAATATCTTAAACCCTGTTTTTGTTGAAAGCAATTATATATTTTTTTAAGTGATTTTGATAGATCTGCTGGCGACTGCTTTACTTATTTAGTATTTAAGTTAGGTAACACTGACTCCTAATTTTTGTTTTGAGAAAGAATGACTCATGATATGAAATGATTGAGTGATGATCTGTCTTATGAGAAAAGGTTGAGCAAGTGAGTGTTTTTCCCTTTGGAGCGAAGAAGGATGAGAGGCGACTTCTGAGGAAAGACATCTTTGCCATAGAGGGAGTACAAAGAAGGTTCACCAGATTGATTCCTGGGATGGCAGGACTTTCATATGAAGAAAGACTGGATGAACTGGGCTTGTACTCGTTGGAATTTAGAAGATTGAGGGGGGATCTGATTGAAACATATAAGATCCTAAAGGGATTGGACAGGCTAGATGCAGGAAGATTCTTCCCGATGTTGGGGAAGTCCAGAACGAGGGGCCACCGTTTGAGGATCGAGGGGAAGCCTTTTAGGACCGAGATTAGGAAAAACTTCTTCACACAGAGAGTGGTGAATCTGTGGAATTCTCTGCCACAGGAAACAGTTGAGGCCAGTTCATTGGCTATATTTAAGAGGGAGTTAGATATGGCCCTTGTGGCTACAGGGGTCAGGGGGTATGGAGGGAAGGCTGGGGCAGGGTTCTGAGTTGGATGATCAGCCATGATCATAATAAATGGCGGTGCAGGCTCGAAGGGCCGAATGGCCTACTCCTGCACCTATTTTCTATGTTTCTATGTTTCTATAACTTCATATAGATGTATAGGATGATAAAAGGCAGAGACAGAGAGGACATCCAGAGACTTTTCCCCAGGGTGGTAATGGCTGATATGAGAGGACATACTTTTAAGGTGATTGGAAGATAGAATAGGGGAGTATGTCAGAGGTAGGATTTTTAACGTAGAGAATGAATGACAAGTGCATGGAACACACGGCCAGGATGGTGGTACATGTAGATCCCTTCGGGACAATTGGTTAGGTACATGGAGGAAAGAAAAATGGAGGGATACATGGGAGGGAGAGGTTAGATTGATCTTGAAGGAGGTTAATTGGTCAGCACAACATTGTGGGCTGCAGGGTGGGTGCTACGTTGTTCTATGTTCTATGAAATGCTGCATGATATATCAACATTCCTCCAAACTTTGTAAGCTGGCAAGACAACTTCATTATAATTTGCCATGAAGACTCTGACCACTTTGATTTAACAAAGTAAATATTTCAGATGGAAAGAGCTTTCTTAATTAAATCTATTCAAATCTATATTACAAAGCAATTGCAGGGTACCTTAAAAACAATTGTGAGTGCCGTTATATAAAAATTACTATACCAAATTACTATATCATTAATTTTCTTGAACACAAATATAATTCAATTAAAGCAGCAGCACCCTGTAGTTTATATTTGCATTACTAGAAACTTAAACGATCCCAAGAGCAGCAGATAGTAAAATACAATTCTGTTCCAATTTGCCGTGCCCTAGAATGTTAACACAAAGGATTTCACCCATGATCTAAACCATGTTACTGTGCCGAACAGACGTCGGGCCACTCCCAGTTTAGGAGTAATGATAATCAGAAGATCAATCACCTCACACATGCTATTTACAGAACTCCACTGAAAGAGGTAGTTAGCAGTCTACTATCTCAGCGTTTGCCTATTGTTGAAATCATTGCCAATACTATAAGAAGATGAGTGGCAAAAATACTTGTCCAAAACAACAAATGATCTCCTAAGCATGAAACTGTTTGTGATGCTATCTGGTGGGCTCTAATACTGCTAGCTTAAAGTTTTGATGCATTGAGATGTGACTTGTTATAGTACGTTGATTTTGGCATTAACATTGTTCAATTGGTCTATTTTCACCAAAGATCAGAAGGTTATGGTTCAAACTCCACTCCTATATTTAAATATAGGAGTTTAAAACTGAGATTGAAATCTCAGTTTCAAATGGAGAAAATATTCTATGGGAAAATAGCATTGTTTAATAGTTTACTTGAGGCTTTTTTAGATGGATCCTGGGACAACACTCAAAGAAGTGTGTTAGTCTGCTGCACTGTCCATATTTAGTTTGTTCAAAGTTCATGTTATCAAAGTACATTTATGTCACCATAGACTATCCTGAGATTCATTTCCTTGCAGGCATTTACAGTAAATATTAAGACGCACAATAGAATCAACTGCACCCAAAAAAGACAGGCAAACAACCAATGTGGAATGTTAATGTGTGGAAGCACTCGTAACAGCAGTTATACAGTCAAACAACTTCTCTTTGAGATTTAGAAAGGGACCTTATTTAGATTCAGCGAATAACCAGAAAATAGATCTGATTGCCCCAAAATACTCTACAACAAGCAACTTATATCTGATCAAATATCATTTGTTATATTGGTGAAGGTGTCAGTTAATTAGCTGGATTATAGTCTACTCAAGATATCCCTGTCTGTCAATTCTCCTAATCACTGATTATTGAAGGATTGTTTATTCCCCTTGTTTCAGATTAATTTATCCACCTCGCTGTCTTTTCTATTTTTAAGATTTCAATTTACTGTTTTTCAATGTGAGTGTTTATTTTAAGGAAATCAAGTACTCACATTAATATACTTGGTGAAATTGCAGGTGAAACTACAGTATAAGGTATGGAAGAAAATATGTGCATGAAAGTCAATGCACAGAGCAAACTCTCTTAGTACCATCCCATCAGCTAATATGGAGATTTTTGTGCTTGCCATTTTTTAAAATATATAATGCACTGAACTTTGGTACAATTAAGTTGTAGACATCTACAAAACAATATATTGCAAAATGTATCAAATCTCTGTACACTACATTCAAAGTTCAAAGTAAATTTATTTTCAAAGTACATACTGTATATGTCACCATACATATACAACCCTAAGTTGCATTTTTTGCTGGCGTTCACAGTAAATACAAAGAAACACAGTAGAATCAATGAAAGATTACACATAACCAGATGGACAAACAACCAATGTGCAAATGACAACTTGGTGCAAATACTAAAAAGGAAATATAGTAATAAATAAATAAGCGGTAAATATGAGAACAGGGGATAAGGAGTCCTTGAAAATGAGTCCACCGGTTGTGGAAAGGGTTCATTGTTGGGCTGAGTGAAGTTATCCCTGCTGATTCAAGAGGCTCATGGTTGAGGGGTAATCACTATTCCTGAACCTGGTGGTATGGGTCCTGAGGCTCTTGTACCTCCTCCCTGATGACAGCAGTGAGAAGAGAGCATGGTCTGGATAGTGGGGGTCCCTGATGATAGATGCTGCTTTCCTGTGCCAACGCTTCACGTTGATGTGCTCAGTGGTGGGGAGGTCTTTACCCATGATTGACTGGGCTATCTCCACCACTTTCTGTTGATATGATAAATATGAGCTCACTTGTTTTTACAATAAATCTTGTTTAAATAAAGTATAGTTTTCTTTTGAATCATTTAGAAAAAAGAACATCAACAAATTTGGTCTGATTTCTTTGTTTAGGTGGATTAACACGATTTTCTGCGCTTTATCTGGTAAATTAATACATTTCCCTTAACAGCAGGATGAAATATGTCAAATTTTAGTAGCTTAACATATGTTTGTATTTATCCTGAACAAAATTCCTTTCTTAGGTTCTCATACCTCAAATGAAACAATATCCCTTTCTGCAAGCTGGATATCAAAAGGAACTAAACGAGGGCTGCAATTATACTGACCTGCAACTGGTAGCTGTAAAGCTGTACCTGTCTGTGATTTGCAGTCTGTTTGTTAGCAAGGTCTGCAATGCACGCCTGTGTACAAATATTAGGTAGGTTTTTATTTCTTCTGGGGATTATCTTAATTTTGGAGGAAATAATGATAATCACAGTAAAGAACAGGGTTGATATCTGCAGGTCCAGAATATATAGTAAGGATGAAGTAAATCTTTGGAAGATTATGTTAGATTTAATTAGAATAAAATATTGAGTTGATAGGTTTCTCCACAAAATTCTTAAAGATTTATTTATGAATGCTCTGCTTTTCTGGGCCACGAGATATATCCTGGCAGGACCTACTGAAAGAAAATTAAGCAAAACATCTCTTGGGAGGAAAAAACATATAATCTGAAATGAATTGACCACTAATGATGGTGGTCAGTCTGGACCGGCAAGAAGACCAAATCTCTGTAATCTGTTTAAGAATAATTAGGAAGAAATTTAAAATTGGACTAGGTAGTTATTTGATGATTATGATGTTGGGGCTATGCCCATGCACTTGACAGATATATTAAAACAGACGAAAAATAAAGGAAACCAGAGAAGTGTATACTAAAACAGAATATTTGTGATGCTCATTATAAAGATTTCATGGTATGGAAATAATACGAAATAAAGTAAATTTAACTTTCTGGATACTTCTGAAGTTTTGTTAATTTGCTCTTCTGAAACATTAATGTTTCTTTCTTGCAATATGAATAATTAAATAATAGTGTGATACTGAAAAGATTAAAACATTGGTGGATATCTTAGGTCATCCTTCAAGACACAAAATTATGCCATAATTATCCGTAGCTAATTTGTAGCTACAAAGATTGTTGTGCTTATTTATAAACGCTAATTGCAACCCTTAATTTTGAGTGTGCATTCCAAATATTTTCATGGGTTTCAATTGTGGCCTAAACAAACCTTGCACTTGATTTTGGTGTCACGTATTGCTTCTATTAACACTAGATGGCGGTAAAGACTTAAGCAATTAGTCTTAGAGGGTCATTTATTCCCTCTCTAGCAAATCGAATGTGAATTGAGTATGGTGGGAAAATATTAAATTTAAGAATCGATTTTTGTATGTGTCACTAATATTTTTGGGGTTTCTTTCAAAACAGACCTGGCAGTTTATTATCATCTAAGATTATAATGTCAGTATTTTAGTAGGCTAATAAAGATTATTTGACAATTAACATTTAAAATCATCTCAGTTTATTATATAAAAACCAAAATACTACTTATGTTGAGATAGAAAAGAAAAAATAACAGATAATATTATCAATGCTCAATTAATCAGGCAGCATCTGGGAAGGGAGAAACAGACTTAACGTTTCATCTTGGTGACCTTTTTTCAGAACTGGAAAATGTTAAGTGACATAACAAATATTAAATTAAGGATAAGCACAATTGTGGATTTGGGGAGAAGGAATAAAAGTAAAGGTCGGTGATAGAGTGTAAAAGTAACGAGATTAAGTGAGGAAAGGGAACCTGGTTTAAAAAAAACGAAAGATCTTGAGAGGATGTAAATGAGAACAGTAGAATCATTAATTGACATTGTTGAACACGATGAATATGTGACCTGTCAAAAGACGAGGTGCACTGACTAGAGCTTACACTGAGCTCCACTGGAACAGCATAGAATGCTGAGGAAAGCGTGGCTAGATTTCCACTGGGATAAAGTATTGCAGTAGCAGGTGGCCAAAGCTCGAGGTTGCTCTTGTGAATTGAACAAAGGTGATCTGTAGAACACTCGCCCTATCTAGATTCTCCTGTGTAGAAAATAACTAATTACTAACATCCAATACATAATATTATATTGTGAGGAGTAAGTTGCTGCTTCACCTTAAAGATTATGTTGAGGCTATGGATGGTGGAAATGAATGGGGTTAAAGGGCGAATGTTGTATTTGCGCAAAACTAATATGGAAGTTATTGGGATGATGAAAGAGTGGGTTAAGGTACCATGCAGAAAATGGTCTGCGGAAACTTAAGGGAAAAGGGAGGGTATGTTAAGTTTGGTAGTAGTATCATGCTAGCGGTGTTAGAAATGGTGCAAGAATATTCGTTGAATGTGAAGTCCGAGAGAGTGTGAGGTGACTCTGTTAGTTTAATATAATTGTCTACTACATATAAACCATTTCATATTTTACATTTCAAAATGTTCTGTTTAAAAAAATAAATCTACATTTTGGAAAAAAAAGTTGCATTTCAAAGTATCATGTTAAAGCATTTGTAATTTCCAATTAACACCAACAGCCAAGAATAAAAACCAAACGACTTGTAAAGTTATTATTTACAATTTACACTTAATTTATGATTAAATTGTATAGACGTTGAATGTTGGTCAAAATTCTATAATCTGTATTGTTTATCTTTCGAATTTGGATATTTACTCTTTAGTCTTATTTTTCTGGCTTGTCTTTTTTGTAAGCGGTTATTCTAAACACGACAAGGCTTCCTTGTGTCTCTGGGGACTGGTTTAGTAAGTGAGACCAGACTAGATCGTTAAGGATGATTGATGGGTCTGAATTTACATTCGTATGTATGGGATCAGAGCAAACAAGAAGGAATTGATATGATGAAGAAAAATACAGTGAAAAGCACTCATATCTCCACTTTCCAAGATATTACAATTGTCAAAACACAAACACGTACCTTTAAGAGCAAATCTGTAATTCTAGCGCGTTCTCCTTTAAGAATTTATTCTTTTCGCATGAATATTTAAAGCTATACTTACTGAATAGATGACGTTTGCAAAAAAAAAATCAAACAGGACTGGCGTAATATTGAAATAAACAGTTTCGCTGGGAAATAAGACCTAACTTTGCTTTTATTGTTATGAATTTAGACTTCGTCCTGCGTAATATTAATTAGTAGCCTCTGTCCGATGTCCCCGGCTCCATTCTCGTTGAAACAGATTTGTCGTTTCCATAACAAAGCAGAATCCCTTCATTCTGTAGAATCTCCAAAGACCTGTTGTATACTTTTGAGTGCCAGTTGAAATAAAGCACACGGAATTTTCAGCCTGACTTCGTTATGTGCAAGTGTGGTGACTCTTCCATTTTAATTTGTTAGGACGTTTATTATGAAAGCTTGCCTGATTGGAAAATCCGCTAAAACATTTCCAAGTCGTAGACCGATGCTACTGAGCGCGGAGCAGTTCAGCAATCGGTGAGTCAGAAGAGGCGAACTACATGCTCGGTCTGTTCTATTTATTACTGAATTGTTTTTTTTTGGTTTTTGTCCTATTTAACAGAGCTGTAAATATCCTTAAAAAGGCAAGGAAAGAAATATAAATCTCCATTTAGAGTTTGGGTTCTTTAGAAGGAACTGCCCCAGCTCTGGATATTCTCTGTAAAACAGTATCGCTTTCAGAACCTCCTCCAGGTCAATGTCCTTCCGTGGAATGAATGGGAAAACAACAAGACTTGATTGTTTTTACACAGATGCACTTCGTTTGTATTACGGATTTTTTTTTGACTCTATTAAGATAACAGGTCCGTTATTTAATGGATTGCCAATGATGTCTTTCTAGTTTCTAATATTCATTTTTAAGATCAATAGACTTTAGTTAAACCATGCTGGCACCTCTGTCCTAACTGATGTTATCGCCAAGGTTTTATTTTCAGTTTCAGAACTTCATTTTTAAATTGAAATCTGATGCGAAACGTCCCAATTAGTTACAAGAAACTACATTTAATCACGAAGAGACTAAAGGGATGTCCCAGAAGCCCCCCCCCCCATGTAGTTCAGATAAAAATCGTTTTGCCCTTAATAGGAGCGGTTACAAAAACGATTTTAAATCGGCGCCCATCTAAAGTGCGCTCCAGTTGTCATTGGTAGGAAGTGGGACTGTACAGGGCAATGTGAATGTATTATCAGTGTAATTTTCCCATACGGGCTATGCATTTTATGTTCAAAGTTAAGAACACAATCTGAAAGGCCTATAAGGCTGCAGAACAGAATTTTCTGCTATATTATTGGTCGGACTGTACAATATATATTATATTGCTCAACCTTCCTCGGGAAAAGTTAAAGTAACTTAGGGAAGCTGCGTGTCACTATAAAATCAAGCTTTGACATTGAAACAGGTTGAAAATCCAGAGCGCGCATATTGTTTCGTTCGAATGAAAAGGTACCGAGCAGAGAAAATTTCCTTAATTCCTTTGTTGACTATAGTTTTCCATTTCTGATGACATATGAGGTGCCAGGAAAGGTTAAATAAACGAGAGAGTGAGAGGAATCGAGTTGATATTTGATCATTTCTGTCCATGAGTCTGCCTTAAACGAAAATAAATTTATTTATTCCACTCGTCGAGTTAACAATCTTTAACATCGTTGGTACCGAGGTTTTCCAAACCGTTATTAGGCTTTTTAAAAAAAAATTCGGGTTTCCTCTATTGGAATATCAGGGGATTGATTTCAGTGTGGTTGTCTTTTTGCGATTTATTTTCAACTTTTTTTCCTAAAATAAGTTGTAACAATGAAAAGGGTCGTTTCCAGCTCAATATTACCGATGAAGTGTAATCTGTGGAAGAGACTCAGAGTAATGGATTAAATCTCGGTCTCAATACTGGATGTAATATTAAAATACTGAGAGGTAGAATATTGCTGAGGAGTAAGAGTGGACATATGTGACCTTGTAGCATTTTAACGGGTTCAGAGTTAAGCTCCTACTAAAGGGACAACAGCAGAAAGCCAGTTGCCATGGTATCAGATAAAGGTGGAATCCGCAATCTCTGGTTTTCCCGCAGTTCGAAGATAGACCTACGGAATCCTTTATTGATTGTACCCTTTGATCATTAAGTAACGATCCGGCTACGTTCTACTGAGAGATCACTTGAGAGCGGACAGTCGCGGACACATAACCGAGTTATAAAGAACTGTAAGCGGATCATTAAAGATCTCCAGGAAAATAATATCATTCCGAAACTCTGAGAGTCGCTTTCAGGAATTGTCTTCTTTAAACACATCAGATCTTACAATTCAGGGAGCTTTTGAGTTACTCTCTTCGGATTTCCAAAACTATTCTACATGGGTAAATCTCCAGAATAAGGATTTCCAATCTTTGAAGTGCCGCTGTTATTTTTTACACACTTTAGGAAAAGTAGGAAACTCAAAAAATATTACACTACGGAAATGTACCGGCGATTTGTACATCAAACAATCACATTCGCTTTACATTTTTGGCGAACTGGAAAAAGTTTTGTGGTTTGACAACCTTACAGACTTTTTTTGACACTTGGCATTTTCGGATCTGCCCTGGTCTGTTTCTTCCTGACAAAGAACCACCATGTCATGTGACATCCTGACCTGTCACGGTGAAAGCTGACAAATATAGGCCGTCCCAAATCCCTTGACAGCCACATTGAAACAGCGAAGGATTTTGGGACTTGTAGTTATCAAACATAGAGGGAAATAAATGTCATGCGAACTTTTAATGGCCAATGAACTGAAAATGACCTTATGTACAGCGGATGTGATGCCCCGTAATTGCAGCCGTAAATAGCAGACGTAGCGGTATTCTAAATAAGTATTTTAATTGGGAAACAACGTTGAAAAATTACAGAGACAGCAGTTTTCAAGAGTTGCCAGTAATATACATGGTAACATTTAAAATACTTGGTTTCTTAACAAAGTTGTTCTTTCCAACAGATACCTTGAAACTCTGCAGCGAATTTCTGGGGATTGGTGTCGGTGGGTGAAAATCTACAGAACAGGGATTTATTCTTTGATCGTCAGAGATCCACTGGTAACGATCGGCCGCTGTTGTCAAAATCCGCAATCTCTCAGAAGATCCATTCTAATCCCCAATCATCGATCTGTACGTTTTGTCTCATTTTACACCGAATCCCTTCAGCTCAAAGTCAATCAGTCTTCCACAGCATCCGAGAGCTCACTGCAGATAATCTAAAAATCGTGACCAACACTAATCTTCTGACACGTTTTTGTAGGCGTTTAAATGCTTAATTTATGCGACTCCGTCGCAGAAAATTGGGATATTTATTTATAGATTCCTTGTCTTTTCCTTTAATGTTGTAGAGGAATTATGTCATGTATTCATTCAAATAAATGACACTTTAAAGTATAGAAGTAGTTTAGCAACAAACCTATCATTTCTGACAATACTGAACTTTTCTGACATAGGGGTATCTACCTATCTATCTATCTATAAGCAATAGGAAACCCGTGTGTAATTTTGTTGAAAAGTTACGTTTTATTGTTCACTTTCTTTGCGACAGTTACGCTCTTTGAAGGGCGTACTTAATTCTGGTAAGCAGAGCACCCACCTCTAATTTACCTGCTTCATCACCCCGCCCTCGGCAAACCGCTCTTTTACCCAATTGCTATAAAGTGCTCGGCTGCCGTCTCTCGAAATCACAATTTCTCTTTATCACTTGGAGTTTTCGATTAACAGCTCACTACAAATACTTACTAACTGGTTAATACTGAGGAATTCATAAATTTTAACGTGCAAACCCCACGGCCTGCTGGACTGTTTAAGATTTCAAAAGGCGAAGCTTTGTGTGTGTGTTCTACTAAATGTCTGCCCAAAATTATCCTTAGAACGAGGTAGACTCTGCACCTGTTTGAACTGTGGAGGGGCCTGTCTCGCTGATCAGTGGGGAATTTTACCTTGGCGCGTCATTGCTGTGGGTATGTGACGTTTGGTAAAGAGTGCGGTAATAAGCTCGATGCTACCGATAGCTCGTGTCATTTATTTCACTGCCCGCTCCATGTTCAGTTACGCTGCCGCAGTGACAGGCATAGGTACCGATAATTTGCCGGCGTGAGATCTCGCTTCCGTTTGAGAGATTTATCTATAGAAGCGTCTCAGATTCGGAATGTAAACCAGAAAAGTGACGCTTTTGCAGAATTGAAGGGTGGGGGGAGGGGGAGGGGGTGCCATTGTATATTGAACATGTATTCCCACACAGCGGAGAATGTGGCTTCCCTGCTGGCTTTCCGGTTGCTGTGTGGTTTTGCTGCTGGTGACAACACGTAACCTGAATGATAGACAGCAGGGTTCCTAAAAATCCTGGAGCCAACGACGTGCACTTAAGCAATCTTCACTTGCACGTATCTTTTTTTTTAAATGTCTTATCGCTGGCTTTTGCAATTCTTTGCACATGCGAATATAAAGCAGCCGAGTCCCTGTGAGCACAATAGTTAAAAAAGCAACCCCTCGCTTGTTTGTGCCCAACATTGATTGCAACTGTTCATTCGCCAGCTGCAGAGCGGTGTTCTGTCTACTTCGGCAAGCGACAGAATGCAGGGTATTATTATGAACCGATCTGTTTTTATCTTCACATTCACGTACACCGTAACAAATAGAATGCACGTCCTGTTTGACCTTTGACAAGATTTAAAGACTCGGGAGGAAAATCCTCGTGACTTTCCTGTCGCACCGACATCACCCATATGCTAAAAATGAAAGTAATGTGCTGTTGGTTGAGATGATGGGAAGCGCGCCCGGAATGGACCCTGCCAAGCGCCTGACGATAGCAGCCGCTCGCATTTTATGAGCGTGTCCCCATCAATCACCCCGCCGGGCCGAAAGGCATGTTTCAGAAATGATGTTATACTTGGCACACGAGACCGGCTTATTTCAAATTAAATCAGGCTGTGAAGTAAAGGGGAGAGGGTGGGGGGTGACTGTTGTTGGGGAGAGGGCGGGAGATTTAAAGGAAAGCTTGCGGAGGGACGCAATTTCATGAAGCACGGTTTAGCGAGGAGCTGTGCAAACCGTGGCTAGTAATAGTTATAGGGCAAAGGACGTTAGGAGAGCTGCTAATGTCCGGTGGGCAACATCATGATCAAGGCTGACATGGACATTCACTAGGGTGGGGAGGAGAAAAAGGCACACCATTAGGCTTGAATCGAGATTGATAGCTGTGCAGAGTCTGTAACATCCCATCGACAACGGGGGTAAGCTTTATCATTAAAAGCATGGAATTGGTTTGCTTTCACTTTCTACCACAAATGCACTCACCCCAGCCGCCCCCTCCCCCTTTTGGCATGGCCACATAGCAGAAGGCAATGTAGAATATTTCTGATCGACAGAGATGTCGGGTCGGGGACGCCCAACTAAAGAGAGTCAGTTGTATAATCTGGCGCAATTCAAACGATTCGGATGTTGACCTGCGGTTTCTCCCCCTCCAGCCTGTCGTTAAGTGTTCGGCTACTCACTGAGCATGCGCCTTCCCCACTAGTCCCCACTTGATGCCAAGGAGCAGATATACCATCGAATGAACGAGTGAACGTAATCTGCTCGCAAGGAAGAAATGGAGAAGACCGATATTTAAATGAACCAGAAACAGGAACGCAGCCTATGATGGTCGGCATGGGTTCCGCGCCATTAATAAGACGTGCGTGTGATTGAGAGTTCACAGGAAACATGGCAACATTTCGACATCAGTCACTCAGTGTGTCCGCAAAGTCAAGCCCCTGTGTAATTTATAAGTATTGCATTACAAATTACAAATAATTTTTGTCCAACGTCCGAAACATATTTAGCTCATCACGTTAAATTACGGATGAATTCAGATTTCTGTGAAAGTGGCTCAAATTCAGATTATATAAACCGCTTTGAATTCACACGTTCTCGTTGAAACTACAGTAATCAGTCACTTGGGTATCGCAAGAATTACGTGCTTGGCGTAATATTGGGAGTAGTATTGCCTTAGACTTTAGACTAGCAAAATAAATATGAAAATGCATTTGTTAGAAATCTTAAATGAAAACTAGAAACACTCAGCGGGTCAGGCAGTATCTCCGGAAAGAGAATCCTTTGGTCAGAAACATTAACACTGTTTCTTTTCCCACAAATGTTGCCCGACCTGATGAGTGTTTCCTGTACTTTCCTTCTTGATTTATTTTACATCAGATAACCGAGTTTGTCGTTTTTTAAATGATACTGCCATGAATGATTCAAATACAGTCTTCAATTTAACTCGTTTTTCTGTGATTCTAGCAGGTACCGAATCTCATTGCAACAAACAGTTTTCGGCATATGTCAAGAGAAATGGTAATCGGATGAACGTGGCCAACACAAAAATTCAGATATTGCTTAAGAAATTCCCACTCTGAAAACTTCACATAATTTTGCATAATTTGTCTTTCGGCGTTTTAATGGCCTTCACGTTGTTCCAAAGTGATCTGTAATAGCATATACATACATTGGTCTATTGCAAATATCAGAATTTTACATTATTTTATGTATACGCTGTATATAATGGTCTCCAGTTTAAAAAAAAAACAAAATAACAGATTGTAGATATATCTGCTTAGTAATCCATTCTCTGCCAATTATGCTAATAATAACGTTTAATTTTTAGATTTAGCCGCAGGGCCTAGCAAAATGCATGAACATATCTGAAGATGTTTCCAACATTATTGCAAACTACTGAACACAATAGGCAAGGTGAGTGCGGCGTTGGACAGTGACTGGATGAGCAACTACTCTATTTGAATAGACTGTATCAGACAGGCCCCGGGGATGGTCATTTTCCCTCTGGTAAGTGGGGAGGTCCTTTTTGAACAGATTTGTGTAGTGACGTCAAATCTGAATATATCTATCTACATTTCACCATAGGTTACTCTTGGATTCCAGACCCTATCTCCGCTCTCTGTACCCACCCCTGCCAATCACCTCCTCCCCCCAACATCCCGCTTCGCTCCACCTCAAAGTTGCAAGCCCCACTCCAAGAAAACTCAGTATCAAGTCCTTTTTTAAAACCGTATCACTGTGCTTTTAAAATGGTTAGCACTCCACCTTTGAAGTATGTGGATGGAGTTTGAATAAATTAAGCTCAGTATTTAGATACAATGTATAAACAATAAATATGACAAAACGCTTTCAATCATTTTAGTATAATTGGAACTAAAATGCCAGTATATCAATTAATTAAGTGAGATCGTTACCTCTTCCAGGATGTGTGGTGTCCCTTTATTTTGTTGCTTGGAAATTCAGTTACTCCGCCGCTGACAACATGGTAAATTTCTATGCGTAGTCTGCTTTTAACTTGCTCAGACAAAAAAACCCCACCACTTTCGTTATAACGGCCCAATGATCAAAATTCCAGTGAAAGGAAACAGAACTTATAAAGTTAAATTTGAATTCATGGCCTATTGCGGGCAATCTTCAGTAAATGAAATGTGTCTTGTCTAATATCTCAACCCATGGATAGTTTATTAACTTCTCTTGGTACTCTGGACATAACTTCTAAATGCATAATTAAGTCAGGTGCATGTCATTATACTTACTTGTCTCTAAAAATCCATTCCAGAATGTTACCAGAAGCTAGTATTGGGCCATTATCAGGGGACGCTGAAATGCACCTTTATATCTATATGATATTTTCTTTTAGGATATATTAAACTATTCCCCTCATGGTACATTGCATAGTTCATAATACTAGATCCAGCTACTTCTCTCAAATGATGCAGTCTACCGTCACAACTATATGTACCACAGGGTAATCCTGACTGTGAATGTAGAGTTCTCATGCTGTGTGGATACCATTTCGCACACTGCATAATGCAAAAGCAGATTTCTGCACAACAACTCTCGATGTACATATGGGACATAGTCCTCGTATGTTTATGTTCTCTGTGATATTCACAGCTACGAATAATAATTTATTTTATATATCGCAACAGGCCGTACAGTTGATATCTTTTCCTTATTAAATAACATTCTCATTGTAAGTTATATATGATTTCCCATATCATTCACAATTTCAATGTTTCAAACATCATTCTGTACATTTCTCATTCATTATTCCATTAATTCTCATACCTCCTGAATGTATTCCGTGTACGGTACACAAATCACCAGCACAGTTTGGCAAAATATAAACTGGTACTAGCCCTTCAAAGCACAAAAGAAATGCATGGCGGTTTTGCACATAATATAGATAACTGCTTCCCACGTTGCACTGTCCTTTTGCTTATCTGATATTCAGGATAAACATTTCTTTTTGGGTCGCTGGGAATCGGATGTTTAACACTGTATAGTGTTGCTCTGGTGGGCATAGAAGTTTGTTTGAGGCAGAGAAAATGGAAGAGCTTGGTCATAACGGGGGGGGGGAGGGGGGAGTGTTAAACGGTGTGAAATATGTGGCAGTGTTTTCAAAGTTCTTTTGGAATATGTCATCAATGGATCTCCAGCACAGCCACCAACCAGATTAACAATGGTTTCGACCTGGAAGTGGAGCTGTACACATAAGGAAACACACTAACCCTCCAAGTGAAAGACTATTCTGAGTTAGAAATACATCTCTTTGCTCAGTCGCTGGGAATAAATGCTTGCACTAACTGTATGATGCCAATGTGGATGAGCCTTTATTTTACGCCGCGGCTCGAAAAGGTCCGAATTTCTGACGTGAAGTTTGGAGCCCCCTTATCACGACTGAGCTCATTATGAGAGGATCAAGTATCTGAGAGAGGCGTATTGCCCGGTGATTATGTCTGCTAGGTGCTGCCCAGCAGATGGGCCAGTGCAGCGGGAGCGCCGCAGACACATAGAGCGCAAGGCCCCGATCTGCCTTTTCAGTAACAGGTGGTCAAAGCGAGATGAATAAAGAAGGCGGCGAAGATCGGATGATAGCGTAATGGATAAAAGGAGCAAGCAATCGACAGAACTGAATTCAAATTCTGACACAGTCGTCTTGGAATTTAAATTCATTCAATGCAACGACAAAGAAGGAAAAAACAATCATGTCCATGAAACCACCGATGCATCTGGATTTCATTAATGTCCGCTAGGGAAAGAAATCTGAAGTTTTGACCTGGTTCGGCCTATATGCAATTCCAGACTAACAGCAGAGTTGTTGACTCTGAAATAGCCTAGCCAGCCATGCCGCGGGGCTGGGGGCAATAAGTGCTAGTGTTGCCATTGATGCCCATATTCTGAACAAATAAATGTATACTTCCAGATAATGCATAAAATATAGCGCAGAGTAATTTGGAAAGCTCTAACTTGACACTAAAGTAAATATAATTCGTATGGTGATTTATCTAAAGGAGGAACAACATTTGTAGTTAATACACATATAAAATAGGTTAGCAATATTGTTTTTTGAACAGTCACGGGCGAGGTTCCATCGACGTAATCTATCCATACCACAATGCGCACATTAATTGCTCAAATCTTACCCAATTGTTGCAGATAATACAAATATCATGATCTCAACGCGTGTACGCGTCTCCCAGGGGTCACATTCAGTTCAGCGTTGGTGGCAGTGCAACCCCCAACTCTTAACCTACAAAATCCACATAAATCCATAGAATCACAGAATGCAAGGAAGGTACTCTACCCGTCCCGTCTACACAGACTCGTTGAAAGCGAGTCCTCACTTCCTCCCGCTCCCTTCCTCCCTCTCCCTTATTACTTTTCCCATGGCCTTGCAAATATTCCCTGTTCAAGGAATACGGTGGAGACAAATTATTTAAATAATGTCAATCTAAGGAGAAAATAAAACTAAATGCAGGAATTGTTAAATTGGAAAATTCATTCGGCTATGCCGTAGTAAATGTAGATTAAACGGAATTAAAGAACTACTTGAACTCAGTCAAAGATTGATTCAAAACTAAGAGCTGTTACCATCGCAAGTCACCGGTTATCTTCTTCCACACTCAAGTGGAAATGATTTCATACTTCAACACGATTGACGTTTTTCTATACAATGAAAAATGTTGAAGTTTCGTAATACAATCGTCCATTAGATTGAATGAGCAGACTATATTGAATTGTCATTTCTCTATCTAATATGACTTTTTTATTTTAATTAAATTCAATATTTGTTGCATAACAAAGTCAAGAAATTAGATAGTATACTCATTTTGCATGCCGAGTCTTACCTTACTGCGTATAGAACAACTGTATATAATTTTAGTGAGATATTAGTTCCAGCAGGATTATTCAAACAAACTGTTAATGCAATATATTAGCTGGCAATATAATTTCAAGCATTTACTTGCACATTGGCTCCTATATTTTATTTGTATTTCGGAATACGTCTAGTACGTCCATTACAGGTTGCCAGGTCTAATTCTGGTCCTTTGTCATTTGCCGCATGAAAATTAATCTCAGGGTTGTATATGGTGACGTGTATGTACTTTGATAATAAAATCACTTAAAATGTTGAACTTTACTTGTGTCTTATATATTACAGGAGAATGCGGTTGAGAAGGATAACAAATTAGCCACGATAGAATGGCGGGGGAAACTCGATGAAGCAAATGGCCTAGTTCTGCTCCTGTGTCTTTTGGTCTTGTGAACATATTCCATCTAACATAAAATAGTATGTCGTTCTAGACGCATGTATAATATGCGTTACATACATGTGCAGCCGCTCATCCTCCGTCCATGACTGGCCTTCTTTCATCGTATTTGTGGCCATAACGCTGTAATTTTATGTGGTTAAAGGAGACTAACAAATTACATTTACTGTATGTTGGTCTCCAATGCCATTGACAATGCTCTGGACTTTGTAATAACATTTATTATATACAGCATAGATCTGAATCTGAACACGGTGTGAATTATCCGTGGTTATTTGTTTCAACGGAAAGTGACAGTGTTCTGCTGCATGACAAATGTGATTCAGAGAGCTTTAGGATCTCACCTCGCATTGTGTCTGCTTGGGGGAAAAAGCGTTTAGTTTGTAACTCATTCCAAACATAATATATTGTTAAGGGACATGTGTGCGGCACAATCCCACTGTCCCCGGACAATACGATCAGATTTTTGACCATGGTACTTAACTATTTTGCTTCATGAAACAGAAATGACGTCCAAATCCGATGAAAGAAGGCCAAAACTGGACGGAGGGTGGGCGGCTGCACACACTTACTGTACGTGCTTAACATGTTCCTGGGAGAACTATAAAGAACTAACAGCAAGGCATATGACCTCTGAGGTTGACTTTTGTTTTTCTGAGTACCAGTTGATAACTTGCATCCTGTTCACCCACACTAAACATCATTCGCATAGGAAGGTTAATTTGACACGTTTTTCCGAGGAAAAAGAACACGTTTATACCTCTTACCGAGTCACCCGAGACCGCAGATGTTAGAATCAGCAGCAAAGAACAAACTGCTGGAGAAACATAACGGGTAAGACAGCATCCGTTGAAGGAAATAGAAAGTCGTTCTCTGGGAATCTCAGCCCCAACGTCGATTGTCCATTTCTCATCACAGATGCTGCCTGACCCGCTGAGTTCCTCCAGCACTTTGATTTTTTTCAGTACTCAAAACCACCGCACGGGAAGAGGATGGCAGATACCTGTACAAAATTTGATCCATTGTTTGCTACCTCCTGATCTTTGGCTAACTCTGTTACTGTTTCTAAGGCTTCTGACACAACACAGATTTCCAAAGAACTCATTAGGCCCTGGCGTGTATTTCTTAGGTAGTCGTAGGAGACATATATTCTTCAACTGAATTGCCATAGGTAAATTAAACTAGTTTCCTCTAACATGCTTAATAAATTCATTGCCACGTGTGTTGTCTTTAGTTTCGAAAAGTGAGCGAATGTATTATGAATTAGTACCAGAAAGGTCTGATATTAGAAAGAGCAATCGGAAAGCAGCTTGCACTTCCTTCCATTTGTACTATGCAGCTTGGCTTAAAACCTAAATTTCTGAGTTAACGTATCCCCACAAATGAAAGCTGGCCACTGACTGAACTTTACTCAGTTTTCTTTTTGTATTGTAATCGCGATCCGAAGGTGAATAGTGCTTTAATGATTCTCTATGAAAACTGCGTTAAAAATGCAAAATGCAAGGACTGGCGAGCTTGGAACCGGCATTGTGGTTAGTGGCCATTGATAATTGTCTCCCATAAATGGAGTTTTTTCTCCCCTCAATTCTCAAAATACTGTTACACACACACACACACACACACACAGAGTGAGAGAGAGAGAGAGAGAAATGTGTGTGTGTATTATTGGGAATATATATTATTAGTAGGACATTATTGGGAAAGTAAAATTGAAATTGAAAGTTTTTTCCGTACTTTGAATACATGGTAATGCAGCACAATTAAAGCATAGTGCACGAGACCCGAGGATAAGGTTCACCGAATTTAAAGTCGTATAGATATAAAAATGGTCAAACACATCATTTTCTCAGCGCTGATAGAATGCTCACAAGAATTTTTGTGAACTGTGGCCATGGCTGAATTGTTGCTGCACATCGAAAATGTTCCTGATTTAAGGTGGGTCACAGTGGTCGCAGTTATATCACTTCCTCCAAATCCGCTGTATAAAATTTTAAAAATCGCATTTATATCCCAAACAGCTGCGCAATATTCAAAAACATTATCTCTGATTAACTTATTTCTACTATGGATGTTTTCCGATTTATGAGTGGCTTAAACAATCCATACAACATGGTTCGCAAGTGTCAGTCATTTCAAAATATATATTAAAATAACACATACCTGTTCAGCTTAGTCTTGACCCGCCGTATGTACCTTACATGAAATCTAAACCAGGATACAATAGAGTTATGGTAAAGACCATCCGTTGTTCATTTGAACATTCTAAGAAAAAGTGGACAGGTAGGTATCTGTCCACGCATTTCACACGGCCATACTCAATATCACAATAAGACCAAGGTATAAAACTCACTGTTAGCAGCACAGAACTGAATTTTACCCTGTAATCTAACCATTGAACACATATGCCTCATGGCATTTATCTTCAAGGTGTGTGCACAATCTACTGGTTATGTAATGTACACAGGTATATCGAACCGTATCGTTATTGGTAAGAATATAATTTAGTCATTCCATGAGTACATTTCGTCCTATGTTATCCTATTTTGGTGCACGTTAGCGAATACTACATCTCTCTACAGAGCTGGAAATTACAGGGGTCATCTGCTTTGACTGGAGCTTGTGTTGACTCTGTTAATAAGGAGTCAGTCCGTATCAGTCCTAGATTATCTTTCCTTATGTTCATAAAAAATAACCGTACAGCAGTCTATCCGTATACACAAACGCAACCAACGGTTAACAATAACATACCCGATCAATTTCAGAATAATATTTTACCGGCCATTAGGTTCCACGAAGCTCAATGTGATTGCTATTATCGTGTTTTAATGACCTCTGAAACATGTACTAATTTTAACGTGAATTGTGGTTATAAACGAATTGGATTATATAACTCCAAAATCTGATTTTAAGTACACATTGAATAGTAAATACGAGAATATGAAGCCATTATCGCCACCCGCGAGTAATCTCCTAGTGATTCATATATGCAAATCTTTGGTATTGGCTTGTCAATAAAAAACGATGGAGAAAGCAATTTCCATTTGTTCAATACACTAAGAAAATAATATTTATGAGGAAGTTAACATTGGGAGATACCTGGAAACAGTTCAGTAACAATGTTGTATAGCTTAATTTGTATAGGAGTCTATGGTGAAAGGGTTAAATAGCTCTAGGGCTTCTTTGATGTTTCAAATATTATCTCCCCTCCCCCATCCTCTACTCTGTCACGTTTGCCTTCCTCATCAGAATTCCTCTGACTTTGACAACCTTGTTCTTCACGTACTGATTCTCCACACTGGAGCCATGCTGGACAGGAAAACACTGGAAATAGTGGAATATTTGAAAGTATCACAGCCATAATCAAAACCACCATCTCATATATAACAGGATCAAATCAGACTCAAGTAACTTGGCATCTCTCTGGTCGAATCCATAGTTCGTTTATCATGCTTCAATATAGACTCGAGCAAGGCTACGGTTAAAGTGGGGAAATGACACATGAAATGTTTGAGCACCTTGCTACAATATACATTCATCACTTTTAAACTGGACATTTACGGTGAGAATATACACAGCAGTTTTAATTATCTGCAAATAGAGGAAGCAATGAGGTTTGTTTATAGATATTTAACTTTCGTTATTGGAAACCACACCGACAAAAAATAAGGATGTGGTTGTATTAATTTGGTAACCAGAAACCACATAAACTGGATAAATCACGCAGCAAACTCCCGAAGTATATCTTTAAGGTCTGCAATAAAGTCTGTATAAAGTCAATTTGTTTCCCCACTGGATGCAACAGAGCAGTTTGAACAAAAGAACTCTCTACCTTTGTGGAGCTGTGCGGGAATCATTTCAAGAGTCGGCTGATCCCGCACGGGTCACTGAATTCATTCGCTAAAAACTTCTATATTTCTCTTGAAGGTTTTTTTTCTAGTACAATTGCACAGTATCACTTCAGACCCAGATTGATTACGTTGTTCCATCTAACAATTACTTCAGGTCGGTAAAGGTCCACGAATGATCTTACGCTTTTTTAATTATCGGAGCATTAGAACCAATGAGTAGCCCTGGCCATAAAACGCTAAGTCCAAACAATTACGCTTTAATAATATGTAGCATGGAATATGTTGATTTATCAAGTTACTATATAGCTGCCTCTAGGCAATAATTTAACTACCACATCTATGCATAGTCATGCCTAGGTTCTTAAACATTCAAGTCTTGAACAACACGAATATAAGATTTTAATACATCCAAGTTGAAGGTGACAAATTAAATACAGGCGTTTAAAGGCGGATGCCGTATAGACGGCATTACGCGTTTTTAGCGTTAGTTTCTGCAATCAATCTAAAAGTAGCGATCAATTAAAAGATCATAAGAGATAAATAATAACGAGGTCTAATTCAACTTAAAAACTAACCTACACAATATACAGTCATGCGCAGAAATCTGTCACTTTAAATGCCTTAGTTAGAAATCTCGCGGGGTTTTAAGGAGGTTTAGCATAACACACGGATTCAGGCTCGAAGTGTAAATGTTTCCCCACCAGATGGAGTGACCTGTTCAATTACTACCAAGTTTGGGCAAGCACGCAATTCCTTTTCACTAGTCAATCTGTAACACTCTGCATGAGAAATCATCTAAAGAACGGCCCACATCACAGAAAGAAAAACCATCGAGCACTATGCACTATGCTAATTCAATTCTCTAAGATAAACCTCATAATCCATTTTTGGAAACAAATCTAATGGCAGAGAACATTTTATTAACAGAAAGTGATGTTACTGAGCAATACGACTGCCGCATTCTCTCCAATATCTACCTTACCAGCCATATAAACTTTATTCAGTTTCGAAGTTCGGAATTTATTTGCAGCTCTGAATATACACTCACTACAAACAAGTTAACGTGGAGAATTATTATTCCATTGTTATTCTTCGCCCAAAAAGTAATATAAAAAATCACTTTATTTCAACTCCGCTAGAATTTGGTTGCTAAGCAACCAGAGCTAGCTAATCGATCGGAGAAATGAGGTTTTCTTTTAAGGCTGCTGCCTTTTAATGAAACCTGGAAAACAACTTGCAGTACGGGCAGCATCTGTCTTACGTGAAGGCAGTGGAAACTCTCGGCAAGAACCCTTCCAAGCAATATCAGCACCAGTTAAAACAGAGTCCCTAAATCACAATGGCCTTCCGCACAGCAAGGATGAAGACCACGATCCGGCTGTAAAGATTGCAATAATCTTTTTCAGATGTATTTCTTTTCTTCTTACATTTGGGAGCATATATCGAATAAATTATTGCACGTGCAAACCTGGGCCTTGCACTGTTATTTTTCCGAGGAGGAGGGAGTGGGTGGGTCAGTGGGAGGTTGGATCAGCTGAAACTGTAGCATTTATTGCAATGGGAACAGAGGCAGAGCAAGCAGAATGGAGACACTTTGACTTTAGAGCCTAGATGGGCTTTCATGGCAATTTGCAAGTAAAATGCATATCAGTTTAACAAGACACAAATATACTCCTGTGCTTAAACATGACTGCTGCATATGGTTTTGAAAAATTAAAGGTACTCGTATATAAAAATACTCTGCTTTGTGATTTGACCTTTCTGTTCTCAATATTAAAAATAGAATCAATTTGATCTCGAATTACGCTCACAGTATCAGGCAGGCGTACCAAGCATTTTAAAAAATGTTTATAATAACGAAAATCAACCATGGAAACACGCAGTAGTCAATGATGCCTCCCCAAGCTTAAGAACTATTCTTTCACAACGCCTTCTGCCACTGGCATGTAACATGTTGTCAAACTGTTGCTAGATTAAATTACAACACACCTTTGTTAGTGCAAGAGAATTAAGACCGTAAGA
Organism: Mobula hypostoma; assembly: GCF_963921235.1. Classification (NCBI taxonomy): domain Eukaryota; kingdom Metazoa; phylum Chordata; class Chondrichthyes; order Myliobatiformes; family Myliobatidae; genus Mobula; species Mobula hypostoma. The sequence goes on along the minus strand of NC_086103.1, from coordinate 133,039,849 downwards.
TATAGGAGCAGTATTATGCCATTTGGCCCAAGAGTCTACTCCGCAATTAACTAGAAACTAATATACTCATTCCACCCCTGAACTCGAATATCAAACCGCAGAGTGAATACATCTACCCACTGACATTTGTTTTTTGGCGTCGTTTCTGATCCATTTCTAAAGTAGCACAACCTAGACTCAGATGCCAAATTAATATATCATTCCCGAGTCGATCCAAATCAAGCAAAAGAAAGGCAAGCATACTACTGGCAATTCGTTTAAAAGATAAGACGAGTTTATTACAAGTATTTCAACATTTTTTCGAATGAAATTGGTGGAAACAGATTAATTTCCACATTGTGATATAGGAAAACTTGCATAAGTATGCAAACTCAATTTAACAAGTTCGGTACAAAATACACCTGTTGCAGCAGCTCGTGAGTTTTGATCAATTAACAGTTAAGTTGGCAGCACAATTTCAACGTAAAGTAAATGCTTGTGTGGTCAGTTCAGAATGTTCTTATAACTTAAAAAAAGATCAATCACGTAAAGCCTCATTCAATAAATGATATTTTTGAATATCGCTTAATTTGAAACTATTGCCAGTTACAGTGAAACTTACCTTACCAGCAGGAAGACTTATCAGCAATTTAGTTCGCTCTCTCTTGTGACAGTTGTACTTGAAGGCGAATAAATTTCAACGGATGAAAGTCGCAGCTATTTCTGCATAAGCATGACATGTACTTTTGAATAATCAGTCCAAACCCCAGCACTCTCTTTCCGAAAGCGTTGTGGGATAACTTCACCACAACAGCAGCGGTTCAAGAAAGCAACTCAACCCCACCTTCCCAAAGGACAGTGCGGGATGGACAATAAATGCTGGTCTTGGAGCGACACCCACATTCGGTAAACGAGTATATAATAATCATAAACATTCGCAGAAGCAATAGACACTGACGTAAGCATAGAGAGTAAAATATATAATTGAAACACAGACACTCTGCGTGTATCTCAGTGGCCCTACAATTTCTCCAACATGATTATGGATATTCTAACAAGCTCAGTGAGTAATTGATAGTAAGTATTTTAACATTGGGAATTAGGAGACTTTCATAACACGACAGCCAGAAAACAGATGATGCCTCTTAGAAAATGCGATTCGCTGTAAAGGGAGGATAGCTAATATGTCACTGAAAGATACAAATAAAGGACAGAGAAAATAATGCAGGTTAACAAGGGACCTTTCTACAAGTATACATATTCCACTTCAAATGGAAATAATACAGGAAATTATAAAAGCAAGTCCTAAGAAAACACAATGATAAAACAAATTCGTATTGTACGATAAGCGGGTTAAATGAGTTCTTAGACCCAATCCGCTGAGGTAATATCAAACAGTTCAAAGTTTGCCACCTAGAATATTATGTATATATTATATATCGAGATAGTTAATTATTACTCTTCGTTTTTGATTCTCCATTTTTTTTTTCGCAGACTTCACAGACTCGTCCAATGGATCGTCTCAGAATTCAGTACAATTCTGGATTTGGTTCAAAAGGGGCCTTAAATAGAAATTCGCCGGGATAAATCGAACTAATCTGGAAAAGAGTGGAACACTTTTTTATTGCACGCAATTCTCGAGTGGCTCTTCTGGGATCTAATGGAACACTTATAAGTAATCCAACGTCAACGCTTCATTTCCTCCAGAACATCAAACTTACAGAATCAGGTGTTGGCCTAAATTTCGGAGGCTTTAATCGCTCGGGATTGACACATGAATCATTCAGAATTGCACTACTTCATGAATACACGAATTAACACCCTCCAGGAGAGTTTATACAGTTCTCATCATTTCCCAACAAGCAGCCCACTTCATGTGTAAAACAAAATGTATTTTCGGAATCACATGTTATTAGTTGCTAACATCTTACTGACAAGCCCAAATTCCCATAGCGCCCACTATTCATTAGTATCACCGTGCCACTTATCAGCGCGGTTCTCAGTAACCGTAAGTACCGAGAAACATTTCTATTTGGGACTTAACAACTTCTGGTATTGCGATCTAGAATTCCCAGTACAACGCTGCGCTGACCCATAACTTCCAACTGGTACACGCCGCATGCACACATTTTCATAAACTAAAATACAATAACAAAATGATCATACATTCCGAGATGCTAACAGTAATATAACACTTCACTGACGTCACACGCCGAGCTGTTCAGGGAAAGAATATAATCCAGCATGCCAACAACCTAACATGTGTTGTCAACTCGTGTGATTATTTTGTATTTTAAAACAATAACGAATCTCTGCACTAAGCATCCCGCTACATCAATCTCCACCAGAACTCGTACCATTAGGGACGTTTTGACAGTCAAATATATCTAGACTAGACTGGATTATAAGTATCATTTCAGGAAATACAGAAAAGGCAGAATCACAATAGCATCGCACATCAATGTCAGCCAGCCAGGCATTTATATATATATATAAAAGACGTTCAACTATCAAATAGTAGGGAAGTGGATATTCTGAAATATTTCAGGGAGCATATTTTGTTTAATACTGAACTCATTTCTCAAGCATGAAGAATATAATTGCGAACAGAAATGCAATAAACATAACTGCATCATACTTCTAATTCTACAATTATATTTCTAGTAGGATGCTACAAATATAAAGCATAAAAGGGTGTTTGTGAGGGGGGAAAGAACAACAGAGAACTCTGTTATAAATCAAAACGGCTTGCGACCTTTGTCCGCAGGTAGGTTAAATATTAAATGCCATGAAAGGATTTCATGATAGTCTATAATTTTATTTTAATATATTCCCTCCATATGATATGTGGTTTACCTTTAGAGCTGTACTAGATTTCTTTTAGGGAAAAACGCCTTTAATTACGTATAACCAGACGCCCTTGTTCTATTGGATCCTGCTTTTGAAATAGAGAGTAAACCAGTAAACTCTATACACACAACCATTCAATGCAACTGTGACCTGCAGATGAACTTCTTTTTCAAATTTCATTTACCACTCAACCTAAACAGTTCTAATATGTTTATTTCGAATAAATTACTCCATATTTAAACCGACCGATCAACGTCCAATATTTTTGACAACGCTATTTGTTTTGGTTTTTAAAAAGAACGAACCAATGGCGCAGAAAAATACACAACTCAATACAGCAGCCGGTGAGGCTTGTTATGTTTTCCGTTTCGGAAATTCCTTAAAATACGCAAAACAGGTACAGGGCAATCATCCAAACTCATCAGATGACTTAAGCGTGATTAAAAGCCTATCTGTGTATGATAACATGGAAAATACTCTAATTAAATTTCATTTAGAAAATCATAACTTATTTTAACGCAAACTATCCTTTCAAAATAAAATAAAATGCGTACTGTTTAAAACTAAAACTGTATTAAATATCAAAGCCGAAATGAATCATATCCCATTGAATTTATGGTTCATAAATAAATTAACTATTTATTCTGGACTAACACTTTTCTTCAACAGAATCCCACTGTTATTGTACACCAGACACATGAGCCATAAAATCGTTTGACTCTAACAAATTTATTTCTCGAATCATCTCTTACGGAATCACTACTCAAATTAAATTACAATCAAATTATCACATCAAAAGATACCCTTATTACCTAACAACTGTCCATTTTTCATCGCATTTATTTGTGCTCGTTTTGAAAACATCTAATACAAGATCTGGGGAAAAATAAATTACCGTTTTGCAGCAGTTCATAGGTATTCTGAATAAAATATTAAAAGAAGTCAATTTTGATGAAAATATAAAGTAAATATTTTTAGATCAGTAACTGATCTACTGACTCTATATTGCCGTCTTTGTAAAGTCTATATTGAAACCTACCAAGAACACTGCTTGGAAATGGCAGTTTTATACAGTCGCATCCACAGCACCCATTCATTCAACTTGGCAATGGTTTTAGAAGAGGATAACTTCAATAAGTGCAGCTGCAGATGCTGAAGTGGTTTTTTTTCTCTTTTTCTTTTTAATAAAAAATGTTTCTACTCCATTCGGCTGGAGGTGAAATTAGAAAACATTGGGGCGAAGGTTTTTTGGGGGATGGTGTTGGGAAGGGGGTGGGGATGAGGTCGAATACAACATAATGAACCAATCATCAAAGCCACATCTGGGACGATTTCTCGCCCAAATCCCCCAGTCCTTTGTCTTGTCTTTTCCAACAAGCCTCGCCGCTGAAAGTTCCATCTGTCATTATTTTTGGATCAACCCTTTCAATTATTTTATCTTGAAATTTTCCCTGCCTTGCAGGTTTATGTTGTTCGGAAGTTTTGCGTTTTAAAGGCCCTCTTTTACCGGTCTTCCTTTCTATATAGTCAGTACAGATTATCTCCTTTTCTTTCTCAGATGCCGTGATTTACATTAAGAAGAGTTTCTCTATTACAAACAACAGAATGAAAGATTTTCGTTCTTTCCATTTTACCGATGCACCTGACAAAACCAAGAAAAACAAGCCGCTGGAAGTATACCAGGCACCTTACAGTTAACCAGCGACCACGGCCGATCTCACTGGACCAAATCTAAAATTATTTTATAAACCAGTCCTTCTGAAACAGCAGGGAAATGAATTCACACTTATCTGGAAGTATCTGGGGGCATGGGAGTAGGGAGGGGTCCACCTGTCGATCACCACAAGCCAAGAGGGTTCAGATTTTTCATATTAAAAAAAGACACCTGCAGTTTTAATGCACTCATTCTATGCAATCGCCAGCCTCACAATCACAGTAGAAAACCTGCTATCATTGCGATAGTCCTCATCTTGTTGATTTCGTTCTGTTCCATAATTTTTTTAAAAAATCCAGTCTAAACAGTCTATTTTTAGTGTTTTGCTTTCACTGAACGGCGGTTTGTAGTCCATGGTGAGAGGGCGGTGTGTCGGCGTTTACATTGCCGACCTGTGAGTACACATCGTCCGTCTGCTGCACTCCTCCCGGCGGCGTCATGCGTTTCTCTTTCTGCCTCCGATTGCAGAACCAAACCCGGACAACTTCTTTTTCCAACTGCAGGCTGTCTGCCAGGCTTGAGATCTCCTGCGCCGAGGGCTTGGGGCATTTCAGGAAGTGGCTCTCCAAAGCTCCCTTGACACTGACCTCGATGGAGGTGCGCTTCTTTCTCTTCCTGCCCTGAGCCGCTATCTTGTCGATGCTTGTGGGGCTACCGGTTGAAGAGTCGGCTTCTTCCAGCCACTTGTTCAGCAGAGGTTTGAGTTTGCACATGTTCTTAAAGCTCAGCTGCAGCGCTTCGAACCGGCAGATCGTGGTCTGCGAGAAGACGTTGCCATAGAGGGTCCCCAGCGCCAAACCGACGTCGGCCTGAGTGAAGCCCAGCTTGATCCTCCTCTGCTTGAACTGCTTGGCGAACTGCTCCAGGTCGTCCGAGGTCGGTGTGTCCTCGTCGGAGTGGTCGTGGCTGTGGTGCTGCTGCCCATGGTCCACCAGCTCCGGCGTGTCCCTCAGCCCAGGGTGCAGGCTCTGTCCTCCCGCTTGACTCAGCATGCCGTTAACGGTGAACCCACCGGGTTGCGAGTAGATCAGAGGCTGAACGGCCGAGCCCATGGAAGGCAGGTGAGCCGTAGTCGTCGTCCCCCAGGCAGTCGGGTGGCCGCCGTGAGACGGCTGGTGCGGCGGCAAGTGAGGCGGGCGGTGGTGGTGCAGTGGAGCGGCTCCCGTGTGCAGCTCGTCCCGGCCCACGACCTGCACCGACGGCTTCACGTCCTGTTGCTGCTGTTGTTGTTGCTGTTGTTGCTGCTGCTGCTGCTGCTGTTGACCCAAGGGGCTGCCGGACATGGCCGAGGACCAGGGCGAGCCGGCATCGGTGTGCGGCAGCGCCGTCACCCACTGGTGTGCATGGCTGAGCATGTGGCCGTTGCTGGTGATGGCCCCCTGCATGAAATCGCTTTGCACCATTTTCGAGGGATCCCGGTACGTGGTCGCCTGCTGCATACCGCCTGAGTCGCTGTGCACGATAGAGTTGGACGACAGGATGCTATTGCTCGGCATGTAGGGATTGGACGCCGCTGTCGCCATCGCTTGGCTTTCCCCCTCGCTTGTCTTTTTTTTTGTAGCAGTTGTTTGATTGCCAGAAATAAATAGAAATAAAAGTGTTTTTTTTTTAAATCCCTCTCTTTTTTTTTTGCTTTCGTTCTCTTTTTTGTTGTTGCTGAGAGTTTTGTTGTTGTGTAATGGGATGCTGGTGGTGGGACTTGGTAAAGCTGCTGTTTGACAGCTCCCTTCTCACATAGCCAGTGTTTACCTCGGCCGCCGTGCCGCGCTCTCCCCGCACACCACAAAAAAAGGAGGAAGTTCAGCCAGCAGCTCCCGCTGATTGGCTACCTGCTGAGTGATTGACGCGCTCCGACTGCGAGATTCGGGAGCGCGGCTTCCTTCCGGCGGTTCCGATTGGCTGCTTTTTAATTAGGGGAATGTCGTTGTGTTTGTGGTTTGGGTGAGGAGGGGTCGGGGGGGGAGGGAGTGGTGGCGTGGGGTGGGGAGTGAAGGGAGATGCGACCGAGCAGAAAAGCGGCAAACAGTTTTTCTCTTTTGTGGTAAATCAAGAAAATAGATATTTTTAAAAGAAAGATATTGACCAAAATAATGGCCGGGGGGGGGGGTTGCAAGTTGACAATTTCTGACTGAAGGAAAATTTAAACTTACTCCAGACTAGTCCAAACAAACAAGACGTGTGTTCACGAAAGTAATAGTAAGAAATTCATCCGGCTCATCTTGCATTGTAAACAGAATCCTTTTGGATAGTAGTCCAGTTTCATTTTACCACTTCACTCAGATCTGAAAGAATGAACTGAGTTTAGCAATCGACTTTAGTCGTATACACGATCTTAACAACTTGGGTGAGAGGAACCGATTCATTTTAACAAGCAAGAGTTTTGTTTTAAAAGAGAAGAAATATATTTTCTAGTGGTAGTTAACCCGTTATACTCGAACAATTTAAGCGTATTATTCTCTTCTTTACAGGGTTGCGAAAGAGTTTACAGATGTAACACAGATCTCATTTAAATCTCTGATCTCCAGGTGCAGACGCTGAATAGTCTGTGCCAGAGCCCCAACAGCATGTTTTCCTTTCCAGCAGATTTTCCTTGGACCTCTCTCAAACCGAGTCTCGTGGTTTTGTTTACACTGAATGGAGAGTATAGCAGCGGTACCATGGGGCCGTCTTTCATTAATATACAGTGAGGATTTTGTCTAAATTACTGCCACGAATTTCACAGTACACGCATTTAAAGATGTCTCAGGTGGACTACTGAAAGCCGCATGTGCCGCCAAAAAGAACTGCGTTAAAAAAAACTCTTAAGGTCAATGACAATGTAGGGAAAGACCTGAATGTATTTGTCTTTAAAAAATCCTTAAATTGTTTTCCCACCAAGAAAAAAGTAAAACATCAGAGAACAATTTGTACTGATTTACATTTGCATAAATTTTCATATATTTTGGTGAAAATAATAGACTAGCGAAAGTCGGGCTCAGTGAAGCCAGTATAAGGGCACATCCTAGCGAGGATCGACCAGGAACAATTCGGAGCGAAGGTAAAAGGCAAAATCAGTAATCCAAATACGCGAAACTTTTCTATGCTATTTACCAGTTGAAAGCGGCTATCCCGTTGGTAAGTCTGCATTTTAATCGCAAAGTGTTTATTGACAGCGTCAGCTCGATTTTAGAAATTGGGACTTTAGAGGTTTTGCAATGTTGAGCTCGATTTTTATGTGGTATATTTTGTCAAAATCGATCTGTTTCACAAAAGGACAAGTGAAGAGCATGGGGCAAGGTCACAGTGGTTATGAGATTCTGGTGCTAACTTCGAAGCGAAAACGCATTGAGAGAGTTCACGGAAATAAACGTTAACTCTGAAGTAGATCGTGCAACGATACCACCGTCTATAAACGAGCCCTGTGGTTCATAGAAGTCCTTCCACGGGATACCATCAATCATAACTAACTTGGCTGAGTTCTCCGGAGAGGTGGGTGCGAGCGTCCTGGTCAGACACGAACGTACACGCCGCCATCTCGCAACATTAAAATAATCTTCATTAACTTTCCTTCCATCGAATATAAATGGTGAAACTCAATGCATACCGGAAGCACTTCGATTGTCAAGGTCAAGTGTAAAAGAAATCTTCCAAAATATGACATTTCAGACAGTGTTGTCTTCCTCCGTAGCTCCCGTCTTTAAATCGAGGCACTTCATATCAGTGATTCCAAAAACAGATTCCAGTAGTGACGAATGGAATTAATTTGAATGTCAGGCTTTCTTAAAACACCACACAGACACACACACAGACACACACACACACACGCAGATACACAGACACAGACACAGAGACATACACACATACGCGCGCGCGCGCGCGCACACACACAGGCACACACACACACACAGGCACACACACAAACACAGATATATATGTATGCGCGCACACACGTGTGATTACATGATATCACGGACCATAGTTTTACACCGTATTCAACTTTGATGCAGCTTTTCGATTCATTTTCATTGTACGGCTTATTTTATAAACATCGATGTTGCTATCTTGTGAAGAGTTTGTGGGTACATGATGTCATAAATAATTTTATTTGACCCTGTCGTGTCAGTGTTTCCTAATATCCATAAATTATGACATTAAGCTCACATTGAAACTCTGATTTAAAGCACCGGTAACAAAATGTATCAGCATTAATATGATTTTTCTCATTGTTCATGTTTTCATTCACAGGCCGACTCATCTTTTCAGACATATATTTCATCTCCATCACGCTCACACGTAGTCCGTTCTGTATCACACTTACACTTTCTCTCTCTCTCTCTCTCTCTCTCTCTCTCTCACACACACACACACACACACACACACACACACACACAAACACACACATTTTCACTCTTACCTTCCTTCCCTGTGTGCCCCTTTGGAACAGATGCCATGTAGAGCTGTTCCCCGAAGATCATTTGTTTTCTTGACGGGGTGCATTTCTGCGCACAGCGTTTTCGTTGCCATAGAGAACTAAATAAAAGGAAAGAACAGTAGTCACATTAACCTATATGTTTGTGCACTCGGGTTTAGATAAAGGATTCCATTTCAGCCAGGAAGAAAGCTCGGGACCCCGAGTCAGTGTATAGAGCTCTCTATATAGTCTCAATAAAGGTAGCTGTCTTCTGTTCCCAATTCTGACATTTTAAAACATATAGCTTATTTTTTATTTGGATGGCGTTAATTTTGTTAGACACGGGGTCTAGAGCTCAAATGCAAATTTGGAGAGTTTGAAAGACATTGCCTTTGCGCGCTGTGGGCGGTAGGGAGCACTGTCGTGCGAGGAAAGATGCAGCAAAGCGAAGAGGAATAACCGGAGCTTGGGTGAAGTAATGAAAAGACGCAGGAGAACGAGGGAAGGCACAGAAAGAGTTTATGAACAAGGAGAAAGACAATGTGGTGAAAAATAAAAAGTCAAATAACAACCGTTTAACTGTATTGAATAGTAGACGTTGCGCGTGGCTACCATTCGCTTAATTTCTATTGGAAGTTTGAGTGACTTTTTTAAACATAAAAAAAATTAATTACTTTTCGCACTGCGAAAAACACTTAAGAATTATAGTTATTGAGATTTTACCGGGCAGGGTGATTTTTAAATTTGAAAAATGTATTATTGACTACCGAATTCCGTAAGGGAGAGGCAGGCGTGAGGAAGTGATAAATGTTTTTCGTTAGTGTAAAATTCAAAGTACTTTACTGAAACACTTCCATACAGTAGCCTGTAACGGATACTCGGCAGAAATTGCAGGCCAATAGATCAGCATTAGTGTCCTTAATTGTTTTTTTTTGCTGAAATTGATAAATATGTATACCTGTCTGTGTTGTTGCTAATTACTTAGTTTTGCAATGGTCTACAGTTATAAGATGAAGAGAGGGAGGGCCCAGTTTCATATTTTACATGCAACTCCGATCCCCCAGCTTATTTTAAGAAGTTTGAATTAACTTTGTTACGGTTGGCTTGAATATTAAACAAACATAGGCCGCCTCCCTGGAGTTAAGGTGCACGTCGAAGTCTACTTTCTGATGCTCTGATCAGTAACAGAATGTGGCGATAGTTTGGGGAAAACTTTGATTTAAAAGCTTAATTCTGATGTGAACAACCAGAAGCTCTTTTTGCTTTAGGGGATAAAAACTAGGTTAAACATCTGTAGTTCTGGGAGGGGTCTGGAGGATTGGAGAAGGTTTAGTGAGAATACGACTTCCCACTGAGTTAAATTTTCAAATCAAAGCTCTGAAGTAACATAGGGAATTAAAGAGGCGAAATAGCACGTGAAACGTGTCACTGAGAGAAAAAGGATGAAAATCATCTTGGGATAGAGACTATTTAAAAGTCCCAGAGTGCGTAAAGAGGAGTGATTCTGCTCGCTAAAAGTCGGGGATCTTTCTGGGGATAATTACTTCATTGCTTTCATGAAGTCTCCCCATTATTTACACTGCAACATAGTGCAATAATGTACCATTCCGGGAGACCGTCTACTGTGTCAGATGCCAGATTATAGATTTTCTTCCAGTTTGTGAATGTTGTATAATTTTATAAACGACAGATTATTTTCTTACATTATAATCCTCAACTTGTCATCAATAAAAGTTCAAAATTAACATTTAGCACAATTCGCAACACAGATAACACAGAAACAAGTTGTTTATCTGAAACGATGGGTACGCAGTTTATAGGTTCCCAGGGATATTTGTGCATCATTAACTGCTTTAGATGAAAAATACACTCCCGGTAAACAGTTCCATGGTAATTGTGGCAATTCCACTCATTGTTTCCGGACCGGTTTATATTCGTTACTGTTCTCATTTGACACCTTATAATTCCAACAGCCCGAATTTACAGGCACTGTTCACAATGGGGTGGGTTAGTTATCTCTAGTAACATCGCTAATTATTGCATTTCTGCAGAGAAAAAGTTATGGAAGGTTTCGGCTTCTGTGGTGTGTTTTGCACGATTCTGCATTTAGCAGAGTACGATATTACAAAGCTGAAGAGCGCCTTCATTACACTGTTTATTTACAATTAATAGTCAGCATTGTTTTAAGGTGCAAGGTGTACGTTTACTACTGAAGTTTCAGATTGCCCGTCGAAAAAGTAATTACCTATTGTTCGATAGCGAACGACATATGCAAATATATTTTCATTTTTTTGAGTGAAATCGGAAAGATACGGGGTGGGTGGTACACAGATAATGAATTTGCAAATAGGTATTTTAAGATTTAAGCACACACAAGCGCATAAACTGTATTTTGCAATTATTACGCGATAATACAGGACAATTGTAACCATTTTGACAGCACGGATGGAAAACGCAACTTTCTACATCTTTAATTGATAATCGGTAACCTAACACTGACAAATTATGTTTCGTTATATAACACCTCAGGAGAAAGGCGCATCTTGGATAAGTAATGGTCGGAACATTAATATACAGAACATTAATGCTAAATGAACAATATTGCTACACAGGCGGACTTGTTGATTCTGTAATGGTTAACTAAATGTAGGTTCAATTTGTATTGATTATCAACTCTTAGAACTTCAGTATAATTTTATAATCTGGCAATAGATAGGATTCTAATATTGAACACGTTAGTCGCGCGGTTAACTGAGAAGCTATAAAACCCTGACAACATTTAAAGAAAGGAATTAAACTAGTACACAAAGTTTCGGCGTTTATCACTTTCAAACGTAGGTAATTGTTGAATCTTATTCAGGCGTAGCATGGAATTTCATCATATTGAATTGACATGGTTGTGTCAAGTGGCTTTTTTTTAAAAAAAAGTTATATTTACGCTGTTCTCAATAAGAAACAATACTAAATAAATGTCCAGGCCCATTCCCAATCCCGTTCACGAGCTACAACCTGTGCAATTCATTAGTGGCCATCCAGGTTTCTCATAAAGATAAAAGAGTCAGATTTTATTAATTGTTTGGCCGAGGATTCTGCATCATTTATCGACCGAAGCGAGTTAGAAATCCCCATTTTATAGAAGCTTCACGTGGGAGGCCCTTCATCTGCTCTTCCCCTCCCCCAACCATTCTCAGCCTTCTTAATCTTAAATAAGATTTTAAAAAAAGCGAAGCACGCACAAGAATGGACATATAACCGCAAAGTCTTATTGAAAGGGTTGTTTTGCTGCTAAATTTTTTAAAAAATGACTGGATTCGTAAATGATCGGCAAACACTTGAATCTTAGTATGGTTCGATTATCCTTTGGATTGTCTCTGTTTTAGCCGATATTAACTCGTTTTATGACTTAGCAAAGTTCATTCTGCATCTGTCAAATAAACCAAGCACGGATTTCGAAGAAGGAGGTTCTTTATGTAATGGAAAACAGGAACGTTATTTTGGAGAATTGGTCTCTCTGGTTATGGATTGGAATAGCTACACAGTGATTGCTCCGGCTGCTTTGTTGTGCACTAGCTTCATGTTAAAATATGCTTATCATTCATCCTGTTTCTTGGATGTGTTTGTGCTGGTTTTGTATTAGGGGTTAAACAGGATGTTGGTGGAGCCCGGATAGCATCTATCCCCGGACATTTTTCAATTGTTTCATGATCAGGATATGGCTGTCACCTATTCTGCATTATGTCTCCCAGAGGCCCTGTGCATTCTATATAGTTTGAATTACATTTGTGTGTACGGTGCCTATCTCCGAGACAGTAAGGGCGTGTAATAGGTCTAGTTCAACAACACTGTCTTTCTTTTAGCATTGTTTACAGAGTTGCTGGTTCGCTTGCAGGTGACGGTATTTGCAACACACGCCAGTTAATTTTGCTTTTTGTTTAATCTTCAGATCAATTTGATATTGGATTATGCATTTTGCCTACCATATGATTGTCCGTTGCCACATTTTATTTAATGCCGCCGTGACATTGGAATATACATTTTATTCCGGTGCAAATAAAACATCGTTTTTTTTTGCAGCGCTTTCGCAAAGTTCTTTGATATGCAATGTTGCTGCAAATATTCAAATATAACAGTTATTTTCCCCCTCAGCGCAGCCTGAAATGAATTTCCAACACGTATTATCAAGGGGTCTTTTTCTTGCTGTTTGGCGTTAGTTGAAACTGGTTATGTTCTGAGTGTGCGATTAGAGACTACATGTACCCCGCTGTCAGAGGCTGGGTGCAGAGCGCAGCTCTTGCAGTTCCCGTGGCTGCTCTTTTCCTTATTGTTAACATTAGAATGCATCTCTGCGAGTGGGTGCGGATTGTAATAGTTGCACTCGGCGTGGTCGCTCTGTTTTTGTTTGTCAAACAGGGCTCATCCCCTGGGAGCTGGGCATGTGGCGTATCCCTGCCTAGGATTACATTAATCAAAGCATTATTTCCCGAGGGATTCCCGCGCACAAATGATAGTATATCGTAATAAAATTGGATTGCAGGGAAATGGAATGCCAAAGTAACCTGCTCTCTTAAGATAAACACTAAAGCTAAATTATCTCGGTGTTGGACCTCCCCGAATTTCACAGCACCTTCACGGAAGTATAATTATAACCATGACACTGGGATTTTAAAATATATATACAGTATATGCGATGTCTACTGTTACAAACATCTAGGTCCTGGTAGGGCAACGTGCAGCAACCAGCATCCAGCGATTTCAAACACAGGTCAGGATAAGTACTGTGAGCGGTAGCTGCCGAACATCAGCCACGGTGACAGAATAATGGAGCCTTCCAGCAGAGACAAGGCAGAAAGCGTACTGAGTCGCAATTATTGTGATGCAGAGCGAGATAAACGCTTCCAAACGCTGCGGAATATCTGAGTCGCTGCAGTAAAGGTCAGACTATCCTGATTACGTTACAAAAACATACAGGCTGCTCACAGCCCCTGAATCCAACTGTACAAATCTACAGAAAAATCTACGGGGAGCTGCCTCAAAATTAAACGAATGCAACTGTAACCTGGACCAATAGAACATCGCCTGTAACATCGGAGAGATTTCCTTCCTCGTTGCCTCTCTTGGGGGAAATATCGGTTCTGAGTATGTGGTATTTAAAATAAATCAGCGCCTCGCCGAAACGGGAGGTGGATTCCACGTTCGAAATAGAAAGGAGCCGAATTAAACAGCAGCCAGGATAAGAGCATTTGTACTTCAAAAGAACGAGAAAATTAGAAAGCAGGAGTGTTTGAATTTCGGCCTCGAACAAAAAAATACGGTTCGTGCTGCAGTAGAAGAATGAATCACATGCAAAAATAGTATATATTGTCAGAAAGAGAAACAAAGACAATGCCATAGATGAATGGAAATTTGAAGTACAACCAGCAAGTTATAAAAAAAAACTTAGCAGGCCAGGTAGCATTAGTTTGAGAAAAAGAAAACAGAATGATAGAGTTTACCTTTCAGTTAGGTGACCTTCTGCAAGACCAATTAGTGAAACCTGGGAGATTCGTTCTTGAAAAAAACAGTTCTTAAAAAAAATCAATGGTCCGGTGGGGGTGGGGGGGTGGGGGGGGGTGAGGCACCAGCAAGTTTTGAAAGCAAATAGAACTAAAGAGCAGAGAGTAGTTTTCACTAAATCTGGGTTTTGAAACTTTCGTGTCCTAGCTTATGGAAAACTCTGAAGGAGATAAAGAGTTTTAGTGTTAAGCTTCTTTAAACAATGAGGGATGCAGTGAGTTACATTTCCAGGGGCTGATGTAAAAAACTGATGCAAGACATCCTAGAAATCAAATACAGGTAGCAAAGTTAGCATTTTTATTTGGATGGTGTGGAGTTACAAGGATAATTTGTATTATAATTGTACATTTAAGGTAGAGGGTCACATGAGTTTGTATGAAATGGTTAAGGATCAGAAACATAACTGAAAACAGGGAGTGAATATAAGAGTTGGTTCTGGATGTTAAAGTGGGAACCAATCAGTGGGCAGATAAACATCTACCAGAATATTGATATACAATAGACTTATGAAGTCTGAATTCATCTATTTTTATAAATAGAAGGGGACGTATCTGGGTGGTTTAATTATTGGTCTACTAATATGCAGAAATGTATCCATATCTCTTCATATATGAGAATTTGACACATTTTAAAAGTTTATTAATAAAAAGCAAGTATGACTAAATATGACCATGAGGCATGGACTCAAGTCAATTCACTGCTGCTTTTAGGGAGGGAAAATGTTTTTACTTTGTCTAACCACCATCTGATGCCAAAGTAATTGACTCTTACCTGTCCTCTGAAGTGGCTTAGAAGCTGTTCAGATTCCAGGGATGTGAAATAAATGCTGGACTCAAACACATCCTAAATTTCACAAGAATGAACATATAGCTTGGTTCAAATACGCATATGCATTCTACACATAAACACATTAACATTTCTGACAATGATAATACATACATCTATCAAAATAAGTCACGATTAAGCATTAACAGACACATGCACATATTTATAACAATATGCATGCAATGGCTAGTGCTTACATTATGGGTACAAATTCTCCAGTCACTAACAGCTATACACAACAACAGATATTGGTATCCACACAAAATGAGCAAATACACACATGGGGTAGCGGTTAACATACTGCTGATATAGTGACAGCCACTCAGGTTTGATTCTCGCTGCTGTCTGTAAGGAGCTTGTATATTCTCTCCATGACCATGTGGATTTCCTCTGGGTGCTCTGGTTTCCTCCCACATTTCAAAGGTTAGTAAGTCACATGGGTGTAATTGGGCGGCGTGTGCTCAGTGGGCCAGATGGGCCTGTTAATGTGCTATATCTCCAAATAAAATAAATAGAAGAAAATATATCCATTAGATCCTAACACTCAAATGCACAAACAAAATTGATACAGAGAATAATCAAGAAATATCATCATTTTTTCAGGCAAATGTACCACATTTACATTTAGCAAACAACACTTCCGAATTCATACAAGATTATCCTCCAAAATGTGCATTAATAATCTTCAAAAATGTATTTGATGTTTATAAAGTAATTGGCATGTTCCTTACACTTGTATGTATTAATCGTAAAGCATCCATATAACAGAAATGTATTTTTTCATCAACATACAAAATTAAATTGATACATATACATTCAGATTACAGATTCTGTTGCAGGTAAAGATATTATTAACTCCCACACGAAACCTCATTAGAAATGCAGTAACTATTATGTGTCATAGACTTAGAAAATACACTATATCTCAAAGTTCAGGCCATACCAATGCACATGGAAATGCATTGATTCACATGCACATAGATCATCGATTTACACACAAGCTGTTTTTATTTGCTGTTATTCTTAAATTGTATTTTAGAAGACCAATGTCCATGAAAAAAGATTTCAGTGTTTGTTAAATTGAAAATTCTTGTCCTGGAAGCAGATTTGTAATTTGGTTTTTTTTTGTATATGTATGCCATTGTTAAAGTAGCAACAAATATATGAAATTACTCCGTTATTTTGAAATGTAAATGATGTTTATGTAAGGATCTGCACATGCAAGAACATGATTACACAGAGAAACCCTCAACTGTGTACATACAGATCTTTATAAAAAAAAGTCCAGGTATATTGAATGTTGGTCTCCCAGAATCCTAATCAAAATGGTGTACCTATTAAATGATCTATTATTAATTACTTCCATATCCAATCATAAACACACTCTCCTACACATATTCCCTACAACAGCAAGAAATATACATTGTCTGATGCATGTGCTTAGATAAATGTGTTTTCTTTTCATTTTGTATTTGTCAAGAATACACTTATATTAATATTTTCATACAAAACACAATACATATGAATGCAGTCAAATACATATAAGGAAACGCACAGAGGTACTCTTCCTATACTTACCAGATATATTCATGGAAGATATAATGACATAGAGACACTATACATTAACTCCAATATAAATACAATTTCTCTCACAACTAAAAATACTCATATGAAACGATATTGTTAAACTACAAATTGCCCACACTAATTTTCTCCATAGTAGTTCTTCCAAACTCACTCAGATTTTTTTTTAACACACATAAACGTGATTAGACAATGACACACACAGATGTAAAAAAAAAACATTTCTAGTACAAGAATAATATGAGCAATGCACAGTGTGAGATATATTTTACATAGAGACACTTAGGTAATGCACTCACGTGGCAACATGCTTGCACTTAAACACTCCCCTGCACCCAATGCATTCAATACATCATACTGAGTGAATTTTCCAAAAGGAGGGGTGGTATGCTTATTGAAGATAGGTAAAATTAGTTGCCTAATATCATATTCTTTCATTCTGTCTTTATGTATGAATGATGTATTTAAATTATACAGATATTAAAAGTGAGTATTAGACATGTTCGTATGTAAACTTACCAGAATGGAATTTTTATCAATCGTACTGCTTGGATGTAAACCTTTAATTTTTTTTCCCAATTATCTTCTAAAATCATTATATTTAATTTTCGTGCTTTAGTTATAAATATAAATCAATATAAGGAATGACAGAAGTCAAGGAGAATCAGACAGAGGCAGTGAGCCCAATTGCTTCTTTTTTGGTATGCACATATTTTTTAAACTGTTGTGTTTAATGCTGTGCCTTCTTATTATGTGAACTACGGTATACATGACATTCAGGAATTTGTCCCAGCCTGCCAGGTCTCAAGGCACTTTTTAATGTAAGATCCCAGATAAAAATTCAGAGGTACTGATTCACAATAATAAGGAGAAAAAAAGCAATTTTAAAATACTGTATGTGTTATTACTGACATTTGTGTGCATGCTTGTCACAAGCTAACATATAGCTGTGTAATGACATAACATTGGTTATTAGCATTCCTGCACAGGAGCATTTCTTGTGCGTTAATGCTGTTGGCACATACTCTATATGAATCACTCTATTTCTATGTTTCATTTACCACCACCAGTTAGTATTTGCGACTATGATGGGGATGTATGTGGTCGCAAGAGGCAGGATACTTGGTTATTTATGTTATAAACCACTGAGAAAGTAAAATATGAGCATCCAGTCTTATATTTTCTTTATTGGTATTTTCAATACATACATATTGGTATTTTAATACATAGTGCATGAAAATATGGCTTGTATATGCTGTTCACCCTTCTTATACTGCTGGAGGTCTAGATAGAGCATTGTTATAATTGTATCAGAGCCTTTTCATTTTATCTCTAGAATATATTTTATTTTACCAGACTGACTTTTTTTTTGTGCATATGCATAAGAGGGAAGCTACACATACATTCATTTGCCCAGAATTTGTTCAGGATAATCTCTACAATTATTATTCCATTATGCTGTCTTGCTAATGCCAACTATGCAGAAATCTCTTGAAAATGATCAGAAGATTTTGATGTAAAATAAATTGATGTTAGCAAAAAGACAGGACATCCCGAGGAATATGTGAACAATCAACTTTCTTTAGGTCCCTCATTATACTATAAATGTTGCAAAAATTAAACAAAACTGAATCCATCAAACTCTTGCTTATTTATATTAGCATAATGGAAATAAGAATGCCTAATTGTTGACAGTTTTCTTTTCCCAGATTGAGATGCCATAAATGAAACAATCAGATGTGTCGAAAGTACTTTCCAGGTACAATTTACAAGATGAATAAAACAAAAAATATGCTAAAAATAACAAAACGGTAATTGAAATATCTTGGTTTTAAGTTACAGTGATCAGAACTGGACTTACACACCAAAGATTGTATTTCTAATTGTTAAACATACCACTGAGGAGCTATGATAGTGAGTTATGTTGCACAAGTAATTGAGTAAGCATAGGTGAAGAGATACTGGAGTAAGTTACTACGTACACATTTAGTGAGAAAAAGGCACAACTGTTTTCTCACTTTTGCTCCGCATTTTTCCTTCAATTCCAAGCAGATCAGCTTGTTTAAGTATGGAAGTATCGATATACATGTGAGATGTGAGTAATAACATATATTTTTAACAAGTAAACTCTGTGAATCATAGAGAAGCTAAATTATGCACTAAGATTCTAGTAGTGAATCTAACTCATTTAATAATCACGTTATGCTAATTATACATTTTGCATTGGTCATTGTGTGTGTGTGTGTGTGTGTGTGTGTGTGTGTGTATACGCACATGGGCATGATATCACAACAATGTATTTTGTCCTGTATATTTCTTAATGTGTGTTCAGATTTTAGATAAAAGCATTTAGATAGCAGGAGCATCATACATGAATCTTTTCTTTCACCGCAATGCAGATAGATTCAAATAGTTTTGTACTTCATACAGTATTTTTTGTATCTGAGCTATGACTGAATACAATCTGTATGTTCATAGTTTGTTTTTAACAATGCTCTTGCGCATTATAGCTTTCTATGTTATTCAAAAGGCTGGTGACCACTGATGTTCTACAGGGTTCTGTTTTGGGACCCTGCTCTTTATGATTTTTATGAATGACTTAGATGAGGAAGTGGAAGAGTGGATTAGTAAGTATGCAAATGATGTGAAGGTCAGTGGTGTTGTGGATACTACAGAAGGTTGCCATTGATTGGATGTAAAGCTGGGCTGAGAAGTAGCAGATAGAGTCCAATTCAGAACAGTATGAAGTGATACAATTTAGAAGATTGAACCTGAAGGCAGAATACAGGGCGAATGGCAGGACTCTTAACAGTGTAGATGAACAGAAGGATCTCGGGGTCAATGTTCATCCCTCAGTGTTGCCATGCAAGTTCGTTTGATGGTTAAGAAGGTGAATGGTGTATTGGCCTTCATTAGTTGAGGACTTGAGTTCAAGAGCCATGAGATAATGTTCCAGCTCTCTAAAGCTCACTTAGAGTGTTCTGTCCTCTCATTACAGGAAGGATGTGGAAGGATTAGAGTCGGTGCAGAGTAGATATTCCAGGATGCTGCCAGAATTATAAAATGTGTCTAATGAGGATAGTTTGAGCAAGCTAAGGCTTTTCTCTTTGGAGTGAAGGAGAACAAGAGGTGAGTTGATAAAGATTATAAGAGGCATTGATGGAGTTGACAGTCAGCAACTTTTTCCCAGAGTGGAAATGGTTAAAACAAAAGGGCACAATTCTAAGGTGATTGGACGATGGGGGGGTGCGGTTTCGGAGGGAGAATTTTTACACAGACGGTGATAGATGTTTTCAACACGCTGCCATGGGTAGTGGTAGAAGCAGTTACATTAGGAACTTAGAAAGGCACATGGATGAAAGAAAACTGGTGGGGTATGTGGGATATAAGAGTTAGATTGATCTTGAAGCAGGTTGAGAGGACACACAACATCATTGACTGAAGGGCCTATACTGTTCTATGTTCTATGTTCTAAAATTTGGTTAAGAATACCATCTTCAGGATTTAGATGCTACTTTCTCATGTATACTTCGATTGGATTTGAATGTGTTTTCTTTTTGTATTTGTGGGTGCAAGTCTGAGAAGTGATGGAATAACTTTAAACTCACCCTTTGTCCAATTTGAATGTTGAGTTGTGAGGGTTAAAATAGTTATTAACTCTTCCTCCCTGCTCTTAATTTTTGCTGACTCTAAGATGGGCAAAGGTTCAGCTTCAGACAGTTAAGGTCCTAACTTAAATGTAAAAACACAAAAGGTTGTCTTTTAATTTCAAATCCTGCAGGAAGAGAAACAACATATTTCTGCTAAGTTGGGTGATTTTATTTTTATGTGGAATAGTTGTGTTTCAGCGGGGGAGTGTGGACAATTGAGTCTCCAACCTTGCTTCTCCTTCCTCCTGCTACCATTCAAAGTAAATTTCAAAGTTTGAAGCGAACTTATTATCAAAGTACATACGAGGGGTGATTGACAAGTTCGTGGCCTAAGGTAGAAGGAGTCAATTTTAGAAAACCTAGCACATTTGTTTTTCAACATAGTCCCCTCCTACATTTACACACTTAGTCCAGCAGTTGTGGAACATACGGATCCCTTCTTTGTAGAAGTCAACGCCTTGGACCTCCAGAAAGTGGTCCACAGCAGGAGTAATTGATAAGTTCGTGGCCTAAGGTAGAAGGAGATGAGTTATTAACTTCAAACTCTCTGCATAATCACTCAAAGAGTTGAACTGCACATGCATGTAACGAGAGCTGTATAACTCATTTCCTTCTATCTTAGGCCACAAACTTATCAATCACCCCTCGTATATGTCATTATATACAACCCTGCAGTTCATTTTCTTGCGGGCATACTCATTAAGTCCACAGCAGAATAATAACCATAATAGAATCAATGAAAGACCACACCAAGTTGAGCATTCAACCAGTGTGCAAAAGACAATAAACTGTGCAAATACAAAAATAAAGGAATAATAATAATAAATAAATAAGCAATAAATGAGGATGAGAAGACCTTTAAAGCGAATCCATATCTTGTGGGGGCATTTCAACGATGGGACAAGTGAAGTTGAGTGAAGTTATCCCCTTTGGTTCAAAAACCTGATGTTTGAGAGTAATAACTTTTTTTTAACATGGCAGTTTGAGGCCTAAGGTTCCTGTACCTTTTTCCTGATGGCTGCAGCTAGAAGAGAGCATGTCCTGGGTGGTGGGGATCCTGATAAAAGATGCTGCTTTCCTTCAACAGTGTTGCATGTAGATGTGCTCAATGGTTGGGAGGGTTTTACTTGTGATGGACTGGGCTGCATCAATTACTTTTTCTAGGGTTTTCCATTCAGTGGCCTTGGTGTTTCCATACCAGGCTGTGATGCAACCAGTTAATATACTCACCACTTTACATCTATAGAAGTTTGTCAAAGTTTTAGATAATGTGCCAGATCTTCACAAACTCATAAGGAAGTAGAGGCACTGCTGTGCTTTCTTCATAATTACACTTGCATGCTGGACCCAGGACACGTTCTCTGAAATGATAACACCAAGTACTTTAAAGTTGCTGACCCTTGCCACCTCTGATCCTCTGATGACAACTGACTCATGGACCTCTGGTTTCCTTCTTCTGAAGTCTATAGTCAGCTCCTTGGTCTTGATGGCATTGAATAAGAGTTTGATTCAGCTACAGGCTTCTGCTCCATTTCCAATGGCTGCTGTTCCCTTTGAGTGCAAAAGCGATTTAAAAAATATAAGTGTAACCTAGCAGCTGAATTTGCTTCTTTCTCAGAGTGCAGTGTGGCACGTATTTCAGGACCAGCCATGTACTGACGCCACCGTGGGTAAAAATTCTTTCCTGTTCTTTGACAAGCAATTTATTTTTCTGTGGAGTTGGTTTGGTCCTGGTGTGGGCTGCAAGGTATGTGTAATACCAATCTCTGTGAAAATCACTGACACTATTCTTAAATGAGTGGTGTTTCTTTTCATTAAACAGCAAGGTCCATCTCTGAGCAGAAAATACTAGAGATTGCCTTTGAGTGACAATGTTAACATTGCTCCTAAGCATGCAGCTATGCAGTTACACCAAGGCAGGTTTTGCCAACCTACTTTATACCATGGAGCCTTACATTAATCGAAGAGTCTGTGCATCCCAGGTAGGGAACCCCTGCACTAAGATGTCACCCAAGCCTGATGTTTGTCTTGGAGAGTGGGAATCAGGTCAGAACATCCTCATCCTGACAGCAAACCACCTGAAAGATGTTACCTCCTGAACTTCATCCATTGCAATAGGAAATGGCAATTGCTCAGCCCACAGAGGTGTGATAACAGGTAGCAGGGATCTTAGGAACAGTCTTCAGTACCAAAGTAAGCTGCATTGAAGAGGTCTGGAAACACTTTAGCATAAACTGTGGAATGAGGGTTTAAAGCAGTGAAGGCCAGAACCCTTTCTTTAGAGGGCAATTTATAACCTGAAAACTTAATTCAAATGTCTTGAGAGTGCAAGATGCTTCTGTTCCCTCAGGCCACTGACAAAAAGAAAACAAAAATATCCTAATCATTTAAATAGTCCATCCTTTTGTGGTATCTTTGTCTTCTCTGAGCTTACCCTTATTTTATGACCAGTTATTTTAACGTGTGATGCTAGCAGAAAGCATTGTGAGATTTTAGCACTGAACCCTTTAGGCATAGAGCGAATGGACTTTGCAGGGTAAGATGATGGGAGAAGAATTTATTTTCATTTAAAAACTTCGCTAAATATAATTTTACAGTTAAGTTATTTTAGCATTTTAGTTTTAAATCTTGATTGAATATAATAAACAAGTCTCCAACTTACATGGGAGAATTTGAACTCTTTAACTGAACTCAAGTGATACAGATGTATGTCTGTAGTGCCAGTAAGCCTAACATCTGTATTGGGAAATTGCTAGAATCTATTTTTAAAAAGTTGTAAAACAGCATTTGGAAATTGTATAATTGGATTAGGCTGTGGCAAGATGAACTTGTGAAATGAGTATCATATTTGAGAAATCTGTTAGAATATTTTTGAGCTGTAACTAATAGAATATATGAGGGTGAATGATTTAATGTGGTGTATTTGGAATTTGAGAACACCTTTATTTAGGTGCCGCATCAGAGTTTCTTGGTGTTCAGTTGGAAGTGAATGTCCTTGCACACGATTTAGTAAAAGTTAACATGCAAATTCAACAAGTAGTTGTGAAGACACCATTTCTCTTTATTGAGTATGACTAAAAATTATTACTTCATTTTTACAGGAGCCTTGCTTGGTGAGACCATATCTAGAGTTTTATGCACCTAAGGAAGGACATACTTGTGAAAGGGAAGGAAAGTGAAAATGACCTCTGGGATGCAGGGTTTGTTGTATGAGGCGATATTCAATAAATTGGGCCTATACTTAGAATTTAGAGGAATGCAACTTGATCTCGAATGTTCAGAATTCTGAAGGGACTTGTCAGGGTGGATATGGAGATGGTGTTCCTCCAATCTTGAGTGACTAGAACCGGGAATCAAAGCTGCAAAATAAGGAGTCAGCAATTCAGGAAGAACTGTAATGAATTTTCTCTGTTTAGAAAGTAGTGGAACTTTGGAATTGTCTCAAGAGGACTGTGGTAGTTCACTTGATGACTACATGCAAGAAATCAATGGGACTTTGGTAAGGGAATCGGGAATTTCAGAAGAAGGAATTTTGTAGGAAAATGCTGCTGAACATTGGCTCTGATTTTATTGTATGGTGAAACTGGGAGAAGGGGCCAAATAACTCCCTTTAAACTCATTAAATAAAATAAACATGGCCTTCTTTAGTTTGTAAATAGCTAAGATCTAAAACCTATCCTTATGAGTCTTCTCCAGTTATATTTTATCATCTCAAAAATAACCTATCCATAGTTATTGGATTTTTCTGTCCATTAATCGATTGTCAATCTATACTGCATCAATATATTACCCAAATACCAAGACTACTAATCTTATGCACCTTATTATATATCCTCTAAAATCCTCTATATTATGTCCACTACTTCTCACTTATGTATAGTACCTGGAGAGTTATGTCTTCTAAACTCTGACAATTCTGTCAATCACTATCTCCCTTCAACAAACCAATCATATTGTGATTTCCCAATAGTGTATACTGTTTGATTGTATACTATGTAGGCAGACTATGAGGTGTGCTCTTCTAGTTTGCATTATGCTTCAGTCTGACAGTGGTGGAGGCTGGGGACAGACATATCAGTGTGGGAATGGGGGAGGAGAATAACAATAGCTGGCAAATAGGAGATCTAGAAAGCCTTAGTGGACAGAACACAAATGGTCAGTGAAGTGGTCATCAAATCTACACATGGTTTTCCCATTGGTTCTCCGCTTCCACTGTTCCCATCTGCCCTCTGCACCTCCCTCTCTTACTTCCACTCTCCACATTCCTTTGCTTTCAGATTCCATCATTTCAACCCTTTGTTATCTCTGCCTATCACCTGCTAGCTTTTGTGCCCAAGATTTAAAAATGGTTCTGAGGTTTACTCCTTTCAAACCCATGAGGAATCTCAATGGAATTCTCACAGGATAGTGAAAAGCTAACTAAAAGTAAGTTGTACTTTTGGCAGCAGGAGTGTTTGAAATGGTCCCAAGCAAGCATCAAGCAGAAAGGTATTAGCAAAGAGCAGAAACCAAAATGGCACATAGAAATGGAAGCAGAAATATACAGAAGGCCAGGTTGCAACTGCAGACAGAAAAAAAATTAGAGTCAACATTCCAGATTCCAGGTTTGTGATCATTCATTGGGATGTACCAAATTAATGCAGCTTCATCAGCTCTGAGATACATACGTTACCGGAATAGAAAATCTCAGAGGAATTTCTTCTGGGTTATTGAAGAATGGAGATACTAGAACTTGAAGTGTGCTATCAATTTGAGGAATGGAGATTTGAAAGAATGAAATATGCTCTGTCAGGCAATATATCCAGAAATGTGTGCCATTGGTTCTTCAGGCTATTGTTTAAATCTGTTCTCATTTCTTTCACCAAGGGGGAGCCTCATTATTCTGAACACCTCAACTTTCAGCTTTCAGTGCTTCTCCAGTCAGTCCCTATAACATTGTGCTCTCTTTCGTGGAATCTTTCCTTAAACCTCTCTTCATGCTTTGCGTGTCCTTCATGTCCTTATACTAGAATATTTATTTGATTCATTACTACAATTGTGATTGAGCCAGTAATATATAAAAATTTCTCATCATTCTTTATTTTTGTACACTTTACTTACAAAGGTCAGGCACTAGTTAGCTTTTTAAGCTGTCTTCTCAACCTTCACAGCTGTGTTTGAAGATTACTGTACAAGTACTGTACACCAGAGCCTCACTATTTTTACATTCCCCATAGATTTGTATCCTTTATATTCCACTGCCTTTTCTCTGCCTTCTTGCAAATATATGCCACTTCAGACTTATGAACAATAAAATAATATACCCATAACTTCTACGCATTGAGCCCAGTGATGGAACACTTAAGGAGGGTTCCAGCATTAATTGACACAGGGCAGGTATTTGAATGGCACCCTTTCATTTGAATGGGGCCACCAACCCTGTTGAATCAGTTAAGTCTTTGTCTTATTGTACTTAATTATAATATTTTTAATTATTTGTTGTTACATTTTTTTATTAATTTTGTCTGAATTATATAGTTTACAAAACAGATAATTAGATCTACTGACTACAATAATTAGATCTCTGACTTTCAGGGGTGTTTCAAAATAACTAATAAGCCTTTGGCATCTAATGAGCTGTTGAGGGTTATCACGGCATTATAGATATGGAAGCTCAGGATGTGCTGCCTGAGACCTACTAACCATTGCAGTCTACTCTGCCTCCTTGAGTAGCTATCTGATGTGCAGACTTAGCTTATTACTCTATGTTTGGGAAAAAGTGACATATGTGAGGATATCATCCAATGAATCACAGTGGAACACCAAACTTAGCCACTTGAAAAGAACAGAATTCTACTCTGTCATTAAAGTGAGTAATGTGAAACTGCAGATGTCAGTTGGTCAGAATATCCAAAGAGATTTGCAGTGAAGCTTATCTATGCCTTAGATCAAAACAAAAGAGTCTGATCTTCCCATTCCTTTCTCTTCAATTTATTCCTGATTTCAAGAAAGTTAGCCAATAGTTTTTGAAATGGTAGGAGATATCCAGCCTTCATAAAATAACTGAGAATTGAGCTATATGCCTAAAATGGTATTTCCATTCTTATGAAAGCTCTTTTGCTACCCTTCCATGTGTTCTGTATTTTAAAACATCAAAGGTTCAACTCTTCATTACCCAAAGCCAGGAAAATGTTCAATTTCTGAGAAAAGGATTTCATTGTGATGTGGAAACCACAGCGGACCATATATAATGATCATTCCTAGACATTGCTCAAGGACACCTTAACTGGCAGAAGTGTGAAATAGGGCAGTATGGGAGTTTTGAAGAAGCTATCTGAACACCAACAGATAAAAAAAGCAGGTTTAGCAACACTGTCCATGGAGTGATGACAAGGACAAAGGATCCTAATGATGTCCTGAAATCACAGAGTCACAGAGAGGGATAGCACAGAAACAAACCTATTTTGTTCACTATGTTGCACCAGCCATCAAGTATCCATTTTTACACTAATTCTACCAGCACACATTTTCTTCACCCATATTACAGTGACCAAGTAATACTACTTTCCCACACTGGGGAAAATGAACCTATCAATAGGCACCATTTTTTTGGAAGTAGGATTAAGCTAGAGGATGCAGAGAAAACCCAGGGAGAATGTACAGACTCCATGCAGGCAACATTCAAGGTCAGGATTGACTCCAGGTCTCTAGAGCTGAGAGGCAGCAGTTGTACTAGCTGCACTATGTATTTGTTAGGAGGGCACAGGAAAAAGAGGGGAGCCTGCAAGTGCATTGCATATTTACTCTACTGCTTAGAAAATCTAATAAAATGTCTGGCATAGAAAATATTATGGAAAAGTCACACAGAACATGAAAAATGTGATGACTAATAGAGATACAGTATGGCAATTAACATTGGATGGAAGCGATTATTATATAGTGAAAAAAAGTTATAATGGAAGAGAACAGATTGTGAAGCAAAAGTTTCCATGGAAGAAATTACAAAGAACCAAGTCTTCAAGAACTTAAAAAACGAAAAATCCGCAGATGCTGGAAATCCAAGCAACACACACAAAATGCTGGAGGAACTCAACATGTAGGTGCTTGCTGAAACAGTCTCCCAATCTACGTTGGGTCTCGCTGATACAAAGGAGGCCACTCCGGGAGCACCAGACACAGTATGTGACCTAACACACTCGCAGGTGAAGTGTCGCTTCACCTGGAAGGACTATTTGGGGCCCTGAATGGTAGTGAGGGAGGAGGTGTAGGGGCAGGTGAAGCACTTGTTCTGCTTGCAAGGATAAGTGCCAGGAGGGAGATCAGTGGGGAGGGACGAATGGACAAGGGAGTCGTGTATGGAGTGATCCCTATGAAAAGCAGAAAGTGGGGGGTGGAGGGGAGGGAAAGATGTGCTTGGCAGTAGAATCCCATTGGAGATGGCAGAAATTGCTGAGACTTACGAGCGGGATGTGGAGGCTGGTGGGGTGGTAGCTGAAGACAAGAGGAACGCTATCTCTGGTAGGGTGGCGGGAGGATGGGGTGATTGTAGACATGCATGAAATGGAAGAGAAGCTGTTGATGGCTGCGTTGATGGTGGAGGAAGGGAAGCCCCTTTCTTTGAAGAAGGAAGACATCACCTTCATTCTGGAATGAAAAGCCTCATCCTGAAAGCAGTTACAGTGGAGACATTGGGAGAAGTGGATGATGTTATTACAAGTAACAGGATGGGAAGAGGTATAGTCCAGGTAGCTGTATGAGTCCGTGGGTTTATAATAGACATCAGTAGATAGCTGTCTCCAGAGATAGAGACAGAGAGATCAAGAAAGGGGAGGGAGGTATCGGAAATGGACCAGGTAAATTTCAGGATAGGGTGGAAGTTGGAGGCAAGGCGGATGAAGTCGACGAGCTCCGAATGGGTGCAGGAAGCAGCACCAAAGCAGTCGTCGATGTAGTGTAGGAAAAGTGGGGGACAGACACCAGTGTAGGCTTGGAACATAGACTGTTCCACACAGCTGACAAAAAGGCAGGCATAGCTGGGATCCATGTGAATGTCCATTGCTACACCTTTTGTTTGAAGGAAGTGGGAAGTGGAAGAACTTGTTCATTTGGTGGAATCAGAATCAGGTGTGTATCTCTGGCATGTGCCGTGAAATTTGTTAGCAGCAGCAATTCAATGTAATACATAATATAGAGGAAGAGAAAATAAAATAATAAATAAGTAAGTAAATCAGTTACTGTATATGTATATTGAATAGATTAAAAATCATGCAAAAAACTAAAATAATATATATTAAAAAAGTGAGGTAGTGTTTATGGGTTCAATGTCCATTTAGGAATCAGATGGCAGAGGGGAAGAAGCTGTTCCTGAATTGTTGAGTGTGTGCCTTCAGGCTTCTGTACCTCCTACCCAATGGTAATGGTGAGGAAAGGGCATCCTTAATAATGGACGCTGCCTTTGGGAGACACCGCTCCCCAAAGATGTCCTGGGTGCTTTGTAGGCTCATACCCAAGATGGAGCTGACTAAATTTACAACCATCTGTAGCTTCTTTCGGTCCTGCGCAGTAGCCCCCACCATACCAGACGGTGATGCAGCCTGTCAGAATGCTCTCTGCGGTACATCTATAGAAGTTTTTGAGTGTTTTTGTTGACATACCAAATCTCTTTAAACTCCCAATGAAGTATAGACGCTGTCTTGCCTTCTTTATAACTACATCAATATGTTGGGACCAGGTTAGGTCCTCAGAGATCTTGACACCTAGGAACTTGAAACCGCTCACTCTCTCCATTTCTGATCACTATATGAAGATTGGTATGTGTTCCTTCGTCTTCCCCTTCCTGAAGTCCACAATCAGCTCTTTTGTCTTCCTGACGTTGAATGCAAGGTTGTTGCTGCGACACCGCTCCACTAGTTGGTATATCTCGCTCCTGTACACCCTCTCATCACCCCTGAGATTCTACCAACAATGGTCATATCTCAGCAAATTTATAGATGGAATTTGAGCTATGCCTAGCCACACAGTCATGTGTATACAGAGAGTAGAGCAGTGGGCTAAGCACACAACCCTGAGGTGCACCAGTGTTGATTGTCAGTGAGGAGGAGATATTATTACCAATCTACACAGATTGTGGTCTTCCGGTTAGGAAGTTTAGGATCCAATTGCAGAGGGAGGTACAGAAGGAAATAGATTCTGCACCAGCACGGCCCAGTCAGGACAGATGGTGCTTAAGTTGTTTTTTGAACTGAATTCGTTAAAGCTGCTCTGGTAAAATTATTTTGGAGTTCTCATTTCTGTCTCACTTGTGGTGACTGGGATCCAGTTTGAATCACACAAACACTCTTTCAATAAACAACCAAGGGGCCTGATACAGGAAAGGCAAGTGATACTTGTGATAGTGGGAGCGTGAGTTGGGAAGATACTGCCAAATTTAATGCAGAACTGTTACCAAATTTTATTGCAATGTAGAAGGACTTTATTATAATTTTCCTGCTATTTCCCTTACCGGAATTGGCAAGATTGCAAGGATAGCTGTCTGCCAGGTGGAAAAATCAGAAGCAAGAGACACTGTCGTAGATTCTTAGAGATGGTCAATAACATTCAGGGAGGAGACAACTATAGAGTAGAGCTTGGTACAGTGTGAAAGTTATCAGCCTTGGGAGGAATGAGTTCAGTTAGGGTTTGGTGGGTCTAATTGCCAACTCATGCGATATGTTCCATAAGATTTGCTTATGTTATTTGCCCATGTGGTTCAGTGATGTTTACCCACCATTCACAATGTCACTGCTTTTCCTGAGCTGAGCATTTACAGATCAGCAAGTCTGCTCAAAATTTGACTTTTTTTCATGTTGATATTGATAATTCATTCTACAAAAGAATGCCTGCCATGCTGCTTGTCAAACTGAAGCAAGCTATTAAACAATAAAGAATAAATGAAATGAAAAATAAACTTAAGTCATCTCACTGACTCTTGCATTAGATCACATAATCCCAGCTTCAGGAATGACAAAGATCTGCTCTGAGGCTAAAGCACCTAAACTTGCACATTAATACTCAATATAGTAAACTTTCGGATTGAAAGGAACTGCCCTTCTTCCTAAATTCATGTTTCTCTTTCTCCTTCTCTTCTCCTATTTGTGTTTTTCTCTCCCTCCTTCCTCTAGTTTATACTTACCACTCTCCTAGTTTGTGCAGTCTTCTTTCTTTTCCCTTGTATGTGTTTCTGTCTCACTCCTGTGTGGAGGCAGTGGTCACAACTCACTTGGATAGTTGTGGACAAGGAGGAAGATAAGTTGACAAAAAGGGACTAGAAGCAGCCATTTGAAGGTGAGCAAGTGTCAGAATAATAGAAGGGAATTATGAGAGTTCATGTTGGACGTGTTCCCAGTAAGAGGGGGAAATCGCAATCCAGAACTGCTGGTTGTAAGAATGTTGTAGAATAGAATAAAGCAAGGAAGCGAACCTTATTACACTGCAGAAAGGATAGGGGAATATAAAAAAGTCAGAGAGTGACATTAAGAAGCAAAATGAGCATGACTAACAGAATGCCTGAGTACGTATTGGCAGGAAATGTCAAGGGAAACGTGAGAATTATTTCTTTTTAGCTATACAGTGTGGAGTAGACCCTTCCAGCCTTTTGAGCCACACCACTCCAGCAACCCCGACAAACCCGATTAACCCTAACCTAACCACGGGGCAATTTGCAATGACCAATTAACCTACATGGTACGTTTTTGGACTGTGGGAGGAAACTGAACACCCGGGGAAAACCCATGCATTTCGCAGGGACTCCTTACAGAACGGTGTGGGAATTGAATTTCAAATGCTGCGAGCTACAATATTGTCATGCTAACTGCTATGCTCACCCAATTTTGAAATATATGAAAGGGAAGAGGATTAGAAAGGAGAGAGGAGATCCTTTGAGACCAACGTGGTGGCAATGAACATAAGAAGGAGAAGGAAGTCTCTTTTGCTCCCTGGACTCCAAAGCATGTTGTGAAAAGCACTTAATTTCTAATTAAAAGTAGGTGTCTTGGTTTAAGAATGTGAATAAAGTGTCTAGTAATCCAAATAGATGGTACACAATTCCCCTACTCGTCAACAAGATGAACACAACTGGTAAACACTAAATGGATGGGAGAATTCACAAAGAAACTTGTGCTTGCAAATTCTACTCCAGGCAAAGTAGAACTTAGTGGAATTAGTATATGATTTTTCTTAGGCAGCTCCTTGGGCTCAAGGATTAATTCTTCCATTCCGTTCTGATGATTCCCTTCCTGTCAGCTCACTTTCACTTTATATACTTTCTTCTTCTTGAGCTCTTCCAGCTTCCTTCCCCACTCAATTCTCTTTCTCTGTGCAGCTCTGGCCTTTCCTCAAATTCCAGCTGCTACCTGTGAGCCCATCTCTGAGGGCAAAGTTGCCCATTGACTATTGCTGCTTGCTGTCTTTTCAACTACTACCCAACTGTGCATCACCCTGCCTCCAACCCCAGACCCTGCCTCCTTCTTCTAAGATCTTCTTAAATCAAGAGAGCTCTGACTCCAATGCTCCTCCTCATCATAAGGTATCTCTACCTCTCGTACTTCCATTAAACCGAGGGGACTATTTTGTTTCCTGTTCTCCTTTGAAACCAAGTGTGCCTCTTTCCATTATGCTTTTCTGAATCATGCATTCCTCTGCAACCTTCATTAGAAACAACAACTATGAGCATCACACAATCCAATTTCTAGGCACCTTAGGTATCACAAAAGAAAATCGCAGCGTCTCTTAAAGCTCAGCAAGACACTTGCTGGAACCTTTCCATTAATTTCTTCAAAGCTTTTGAAATGGTGCTTATGTAGCTGTCTTTGACTAAATTGGAAATGATGGGAAGTTATCTTAAATAAGATTATTTTCCCTGGCTGCAAGGTGATCAAATCTAATACAGAACTATTACAGAGAGAAGAGCATCCAATGGTTGTCCTGGAAAATGAGAGACAGTGAGGGGAAAATCACTTGAATACTTTTCAGACATTCATTTGCCTTTCTGGTTCAAATCTTAGACAGGCATTTAAGTGGGCACCCAACATTAAACCCAAAATTGGCCAGATAATTTATAAATATTCAGTGCACCTATTATTGGACGCTGATTGCAGTTTTAAAGCACAAATATGTACAAATTAGATGGTGTATACAGACCCCAGGTGTGAAACATACTAGTTGATCATTTAAGAGAGAACCAGAGAGTTAGGAGAGTTAAGCCTTCAGTTTGGTGACTCTAGAAGTTCTTCCAGGACTCTCCTGCTTACTCCTTAGGAAACGGTTCACTGTTAAAGGCCCAAGCTACCAAATGTCTCTGAGCAGAAATGTGCTGTTTCCTGAAACCAGAGCTGCAGAAAATATTACTATGATCTTTAGCTGGTGCATTGGGTGAACCACTGATGTCACTTCCCTTCTGGGCCAATGTCAAAGTGCGTCCCACTTTTCAGGAGAGAAGTGGGCCAATTTTATTCTCTGTTATTTATTCTAACATCCATCAAAGACATGCATTCTGACAAACATCATCATATGGAATGGCTGAGTGTCTATTTCTGGCAATTTCACTGATGTCAAACTCCTTTTCACAAACGTTAAGGTGTCTCAACTTGATATCTTGTGCTCAGTTTGGAGAGTCGTAGAACGTCGTCACATGTTAAATTGAAACTTCCATATACAGTCCATTGATTAGGTAAGTTTATAACATGATTCAAAATAACATAGAAATAGGAGCAGTAACATATAATTAGGAGCTGAAAGCCCACTGTTTACAATTCTGCACAGCAAGTTTCTTTTTTGCAGATTATTTATCATACTTGTTTAATTTTTTTATTGAAACCGTTTACTTTTGAAAGACGTAGGCAGAGTATTTAGTTAAAATTCTAGATAGGAATTTTAATAAATGTGCATAAGAGGTCGTACTCAGTAGCATTTCAAGCCCCTTTGAACCATTTACTCTTTTAAGAGCACAAGGAATCTCAGTGTATGACTAGGTTCACCCTTGAACTAGGCAGCATGCCAGACACACATACTAATTGGTAAATAGATCGAGATGTGCTACGCAGAGTGTCGCATGCCAAGTGTTGGTGAGGACTAGATTGCAGTATGGTCGTTGATGAAGTGCCAGTCCCAAAAAGCTGAGTGTCCTTTTTGTTGAATTACACTTTCATTAAAAGCACCTTGGAACAATTTTCTACATTAAATGTTGCATGTCGCAAGTTGCGACTAAGGTGTTATATGACTTCAGGCACCTTCTTTTAAACAAGGATGCTCTATTAACTACGTAAAATTGAGAAGAATTTTATGCCCTAGTAAAAAGTATTTGAAGGTGAACTGATTAATCAAATGAGACTAATGCTTGGATATATGCTGCCATCTTCCACTAAAGTTGTTGTGGATATTGATTGCAGCTTTGCAATCTGTCATTGAGCACACAGCAATCGGAGCTGTCGTGCCAGCCTCACTGGATCCTCATTTCTCATGAACTGTTCCATTGCCAACATAAGGACTGTAGGGACACTTCATCTTGCTTGGAGCACAGATAGTAGTGACAATGAGATATTTTAAGAACCTAAGATACAAAATGAAAATGCTCTTTCTGATTGCCAATAATTATGAAGAGATGTTCTTCATCCATGGACT
This sequence comes from Mobula hypostoma, assembly GCF_963921235.1. Lineage (NCBI taxonomy): Eukaryota > Metazoa > Chordata > Chondrichthyes > Myliobatiformes > Myliobatidae > Mobula > Mobula hypostoma. The sequence goes on along the minus strand of NC_086103.1, from coordinate 133,005,669 downwards.
AACTAGTTGGCGCTCATATCAGAAGCATTTTGATAACCTTGCACAATAGGATGCCAGATGCCTCCTCAATTTTGAGTAAAAATGGCCAAGTCACCAGACATTGGTGCTGGTTGCATTAGTTATACTTGCAGATTATAGACGTTGTGCATCCCTTGAAGTTCTACAAATAGCCATCTTACCAATCACCATTACAGCCTTTGGGTCACTGAAGCACTAAATAGTCACTGTGTACTGTATGAAGAAGTTTATGACAAACAAAAGGTAGAGGTTCTATAAACATGCATATTGAACAACTTATAACCAAGGCATTTTTACTTATTGTTTTTTTTTGTAATACTTTCATTTTCAGAAGTTAGCCAGCAGGGAAAGTATATATATAAAAAAAACAAAAACACCAATCAGTTACTAACTGATCGTTAATTATGAAATTAGTTAGCAAACAATACCAAAACATAAGTAGAAAAAGAGTGGCGGATTGGATATTTCAAAATTTTTACTTCTGATTTGAAGCACCCACTTTTTTAACACACACTGGTCAACAGCCAAGCTACAGGAAAGCATCTGTGAGGTGTATTGGGTATTTGGAAAACCGAATCTTGGCATTCATTCGGCCTCCAGGCTGTGGGCAGAATCTCATGCTCTGTTTATACTGCCCACCCAAGAGTTGGCTGAGAGTGAACAGGGAAGCAGTAAAACATTAGCAGCATCAGAGAGAGCTCTGTCGATTCTTTGAGGCTCAGAGTTTGCTTTCAAAAGAATGAAAGGTAAAACATGAAAAAACTAGTAGACTGAGAAGAGGGTCCACAAGACACATAGATACAAATACACCCAAAGCTTGGTTTGAAAAAAGAACAAATATCCAATGAACACACATCGAAGTTGCTAGTGAACGCAGCAGGCCAGGCAGCATCTGTAGGAGGAGGTGCAGTCGACGTTTCAGGCCGAGACCCTTCGTCAGGACTAACTGAAGGAAGAGTGAGTAAGGGATTTGAAAATTGGAGGGGGAGGAGGAGATCCAAAATGATAGGAGAAGACAGGAGGGGGAGGGATGGAGCCAAGAGCTGGACAGGTGATAGGCAAAAGGGGATACGAGAGGATCATGGGACAGGAGGTCCGGGAAGAAAGACAAGGGGGAGGGGGGACCCAGAGGATGGGCAGGAGGTATATTCAGAGGGACAGAGGGAGAAAAAGGAGAGTGAGAGGAAGAATGTGTGCATAAAAATAAGTAACAGATGGGGTACGAGGGGCAGGTGGGGCCTTAGCGGAAGTTAGAGAAGTCAATGTTCATGCCATCCGGTTGGAGGCTACCCAGACGGAATATAAGGTGTTGTTCCTCCAACTTGAGTGTGGCTTCATCTTTACAGTAGAGGAGGCCGTGGATAGACATGTCAGAATGGGAATGGGATGTGGAATTAAAACGTGTGGCCACTGGGAGATCCTGCTTTCTCTGGCGGACAGAGCGTAGATGTTCAGCAAAGCGGTCTCCCAGTCTGCGTCGAATATCCAATGCACTATTCTTTATGTGCTCATTTTTCTATATTGGTTGCTAATTAATTTCATAATTTATGATCACTTCATTTAATTAGTGTCCTCAATTTTTTATACCTTATCTGCTGATTAATTTCTGAATAATTAGAGTGTTACAAGGAACAATAAATAAAAGATGCCTTGGTTGTAGGTTGTTCAATATGCCTGTTTATTTAATGCATATTTACAGAACTTCTACCTTTCATTTGCCACAAATTTCTGAATATGATGATTACTTACTACAAGGTTCTTCAACAATCTAAGGACTACAGTGCTGAATGATAAGATGGCTATCTGCAGAGCTTCAAGGGATGCAGAAAGTCTATGATCTGCATGTATGACTAATGTTACCTTACCAACAACAAAAGAGACTTGATCTATTTAGCCACTTCTGTTGTCGAATTTCACTGAGCACTCATGCTTTGATCTTGTTTTATTATGTCCTTAATAGATCCTTCTATTGGAAGCATTTCTATCTTCTCTTTGGTCATCTTTCATTTGTACATTTCTGACATCTTCGGGTGTGTCTTCTGAATAGAAATTTCCAGTTAAGAGTATGAAGTGATGGTTGCTTTGCATTTCCAGTGCAATGTTTCGGGTGTGTTGCCTGAATTATGGTACAAGAAAAACTGTGCCTCCTGATGAGATCGAGGAGATACTATCTGGCGTTATTCAACCTAAATTATCATGGAACTACAGGATGAGAGAGGACTGGAAGCTATTCAGCTCATCAAACCTGAACTAGCTCTTTGGCTGGTTCAGTCCTCAATGATCAACCATTTCCCATATTCATATGTTTACCCAAAGTTGGAGGAGTCAGCATTCAGATGTAACTTGAGGGACATAACTGTTGTGGCAGTAATTTGAGGATGCATTTACCCAAGCCAATCATTCATAAACTTTTATGTAAACCATTAAAATGATTTTAACTTGTGATGAGAGCCCGATACCTGGAAGCAAGTATACCTATGGCACTGGCTTTTTAGTTTTGGCTCCTCCTTATCATTTTACTTCAAGTCACTGCCAGTGGGTGAGAGGTCATCCAATGTGAAGTGATTTCAACTCCAGTATCAAAAGTGCCAATCGAAATATGCAAATTGGCAGACGTGGATTTGGCTGACAGAGAATTGAGAGTTGAAACTACCTTCCACTCACATCTACCTGGATGTGGTGCTGGGGCCTCTGAGAAACATGAGAAACATGATCAATGATTCTCTATTTCACTGATTGTCCTCAGGGTCAGCAACTGTGCTCAGCTGAGAAGAGGTTGAGAGAGGGCAGCACCCTATCGTGCGGAGTCTCCACCACGGCCCACAGCCTCTCGGTCAATGGATCTTCACTTGTGAAGAGGAAATACTGGGTGACTGGGTGACAGGAGCAAAGCCTCATGCTGATTGTCTGTGCTCTCACAGGGATTTTCGTCGTCTTTAGCGTTCAACAGAGTGACTGTGAGTGGTGTGCATTCACTAACACATATACAATATACAGTAATACCTCTGTATGTATACAGGTGAAACTTCTCCAGTTCAAAGACAACAGTAAGTAGTTTCTTCATAATTTGTATTTATTGAAGTCTGCTGCCAACCCCCCCTACTGCAAGCTTGTTGTTCCAAAACCATTTGCCAATGGTGTCATTTAATCTTCCAAGGTATCATAACACAGACTTAGCTGTAACTGTCTCCTTGATCACTTGCTCATAAACATTCAACAACCATCAATTTATATCTTTCTTGACCAGATCTCTGAGTGGCTCCATACATCTAAAAATTAGCTTTATTTGTCACGTGCACATCCAAATATTGAAACATCCAGTGAAGCGTTTGTGTCAAACTAAATCAGCAAAAGCTGTGTTGGGCAGTCCGCAAGTGCTGCCTCACTTTTGGTGCCAACATTGTGCGCATGCACACACACACACGGGCCAATTACAATAATCTCTGCCTCACGATGTTGTGCTGTAAACTATGACCATTGTGAAGATCCAGGCTGGATTGTACCAAAGAGTACCCAAAGTATTTCTGAAGCATTATCTGAGCATAAATATTGATGCATCAGGTGATTTATATGGTGCTTATTGTGGTGATATTGGGCTTGGATGACTGGATACCTGATGACACTGAGGCCATGGGTATCCCTATTTTCCTAACAACCATTTCCCAATCCCATTTCTGAGTCTGAAGAAATTTGGGAATCAGATCTTGGTATAAATTGAAAGAGCTTTGTCAACTGCCCAACTGTTTGCACAGGCTTGCACCTTCTGAAAATTAATGGAAGAAGTAATGATTGTCAAATGTTCTAGCTGGAGTGACATGAAAGGCATTGTTCATCTATGGAATCCAGTCAGTACCACAAAGCCAAACAAAACATCGTTTCATTCTAACTGGCTTTATCAGTGACATAGAAGTTATTAGTGACCTATATGCTGCATTTAAGTGTGGATGGTTCGGACATATCTATCATAGAACTAAGGTGGATTATAGATGCTAAAAATTGCCTCCTTGACATCTATTGCAAGGTCTAGAAGCAACAAAGGCTTTTTAAAAACGGGATGTGATATTTTGAACCTTCAGAAGACATTGTTGCCAAGGAAACCAAGCCTTTGAACTTTGTTTTGTTGGCATTGTCACCTTTTATTGGCACAGTCACCTCTTTGTTGGTTGTCCCTCAGTTGATTTTCTCTCTGTTGTACAGCTCTGTGCTCGTGACTAGCTGTTTGCAGAAATTGTTGCCGTGTTGCTGCTGACATCTCAGTCTTCACCAAAGCCCCACTTTAAGGCAATACACAGCCTGATACATAGAAAGTAACTTCCAAAATGTAACACGTAACCTCTCAGCAAAAGAGTGGTAAACAAATCCTTCGCCATGTATAAGTCATATTTCAGGAAGGGTGGTTAACTGTACCAACATTAAACTGTATAGTAGAGGATAGTATGATATAGGAGTGTACAGTTGAAAAAAAAGATGATGAAGATCATTTAAGTTAACCAACAAATATTACACTGGGTTTCCACCATGTATCTGAATGCTGCATTTCATATCTCTATGTACTTCACATACTTCAGCAATAGAATTCATGTAGAAATTTCTAAGTTTGTATTTTTACCCTGAAATGCTACCCTGCTGTATATATGGAATTATAATGTGATTTATTTTGTTTTATTATCAAATACACCAGGTTGCAATGAAATTACTTGCTGGCATGAGTGAGTGAGTGAGTGAGTGAGTGAGTGAGGCCTCTGTCAGTCTGGGGCAACCATGGATGATCTACATAATCAAGTCTGGGCAGTATGATATGGAGAGCAAGCTCCCTCTCTTCATGTATGTGATGAACCCAAAGGAATGGCAGAGACCAATACAGTTTGGTACCAGTAGCGTCACAGGAATTGCCAGTCAGCATTGAACTGTCTTAGGGACCCCAGATTTTTCTCTCAGGGTTTACTCCTGAAGCCTTTCCCATGAGTGGCAAGGCAGCGGAGATTTGAGATCAGAGTTTTCCTTCTCCTGGATGAGACACCAACCATTACTGGAGAGCCCCATCTGCCCGGAGCACCTGGTTTTAAGGTGTCTTTGCCCTTTCTCCTGTCAGTAGAAATGGTTCCAACAGGCTTAGTAGCTAAGCCACACATGAAGCCCAGGAGATGGACTTGGTTGTCAGAGGCTATTTGCCTCCTTGACATCCAAGGCAAGGTCTAGAAGCAGGATGGTGCACAACTGCAGGGTGCTGCAGTGGGTGGTCGGGCAAAATGAAGTAGTGCAAAAAGAAATACTGAAGTGACAATAACAGAATACCTGAAAAAGGGAGAATTAAGAGCCCAAGAATGTGACAGCTCCGAGGAAGGAGTTTTGTAGCAGGTGATTGGTTTAGATGTCTGTTACCAGTGGGGAAGAAGCTATTCTTAAGTGTGGACATCCAGGCTTTCAAGGTCCTGAACCTTCTCCCAAAAGGTAGTAGAGAGAAAACGGAGTGGAGATGTAGGATGCCATCCTTGATGTTACACCTAACTTCCTTAAGTAATGCACTGTGAAGATCAGGTGGATGGAAGGAAGTGCTGAGGCTATGATGGACTGAGCTATGCTTCCCAGTCTCTGTAGGCCCTGTCACTCCAGAGCAGTTGCAATACTAGGCTAAGATGCAGGATGCTTTCTATAGTGTATCTGTACTTCGAGATAATCTTCAAGAACATGCCAATTTTCTCAGATGCCTAGAAAAATAAATACACTGATGCATGTTTTTGCATCAATGCAGTCATTTAATTGTTTTTGGTTTTGGAACTACTGGCTGGTAGTCATTGAGACAGGATCCTTTATTGAAATTACCATCCTGCTTGAAGTGAAAAATCATTATAAATATAACTCCAACATAACTGTTTAAATTGTATTTGACCATCTGGAAGGTAATTCAGAATCTTATTTTGTGATATATTAAGCTTGCAACAAACAGCTGATGAAGATGCCAGATAAGTGAAGAGAGAAAAGCCGCAAGTCCTGCTTGCTCAAGTTGTGTGAGATAGAAGGAGGGTCAAGCTCAATGTTGGATCAAATGGAAAGTTACAATTTCAGCTGCTAATAGTTAAAAAAATTAGTTTACTTCAAAATTGAGGCCTCCTGGTTATGAGGGCACAGTAGTAGGGGAAAGGTGAGTTGATCAGTCATTAGGAGGTGTACTTGATCAGGTCATTGGTGGAGTCACACTGGCTCATTATACTGAAGGACTGGAAGAAAGGCAAGGGGATCATTTGTGCAAACTTTCACATTGTAACAGTAAGTTTATCTCAGGTAAAGATACTTCGTCACAGAAGAAGGAATGGGACTTTTAATATTTAGAAAATTCCTGATCAGAACTTCTGTAGCGCAGGTGGTAATTCAGTTATTGGTCTATTGTAAGCATCAGTGGGCAGGGGAATACACTAGTCCTACACCATACTAGATAACAAAGGTTCTGTATATATTAGCAAGTTTTCCTAAAGTTGACTCAGGTCACGAATTGCTGCTGTGTGTTGGCTTTGCATTCGGTGCCAAGTTACAGGAAACCTGTGGACCAATGTTAAAGTCAAAAGTGTTGAAATGTTTTTCTGACTGCATGACTAGTATTTGCCAATGGCAATCTATGTCTTCTGAGGGAATGTCTCACATGCTCCAAATATACATCAGTGAAAGATGAGGACCAATAAGCGAGAGTCAATGTCCCAAAATGCAGTCGGTTTTGCAGACTTCCACACCATACTTGCACAGGAATATATTACTATTCAGTCCTATGCAACTGCTTATCTGATCAGGATCTGTCCAAAGCCAAACTGGGTTTTTTTTCTGCAATTTCCTTATCAAGTAGTGTAATGGTAATGATGAGTTTGAGTACAGAGAGAAAATTAAGAACCAGGTGGCATGGTGCGAAGACAATAACCTATCCCTCAATGTCAGCAAGACGAAGGAAATGGTTGTTGACTTCAGAAGGACCGCACGACCCAATTTACATCGGTAGTACGCAAGTGGAACAGCTCAAAAGCTTTAAGTTCCTTGGGGTCAATATCACAAATGACCTGACTTGGTCCAACCAAGCAGAGTCCACTGCCAAGAAGGCCCACCAGTGCCTTTACTTCCTGAGAAAGAAATTTGGCCTGTCCCCTAAAACCTTCATGAATTCTTATAGATGCACCGTAGAAAGCATTCATCTAGAGTGCATCACAACCTGGTATGGAAGTTGTCCTGTCCAAGACCGGAAGAAGCTGCAGAAGATCGTGAACACGGCGCAGCACATCACACAAACCAATCTTCCGTCCTTGGACTCACTTTACACCGCACGCTGTCGGAGCCGTGCTGCCAGGATAATCAAGGACACGACCCACCCAGCCAACATACTTTTCGTCCCTCTTCCCTCTGGGAGAAGGTTCAGGAGCTTGATGACTCGTACGGTCAGATTTGGGAACAGCTTCTTTCCAACTGTGATAAGACTGCTAAACGGATCCTGACCCAGATCTAGGCCGTACCCTCCAAATATCCGGACCTGCGTCTCGGCTTTTTTGCACTACCTTACTTTCCCTTTTCTATTTTCTAGTTATGATATATAATTTGAATTTTTAATATTTACTATCGATTTGTACTCCAGGGAGCGCGAAGCGCAGATTCAAATATCGCTGTGATGATTGTACGCTCTAGTATCAATTGTTTGGCGACAATAAAGTAATGGTGAAAATGAGATGTAGTGTGTGGACCAGCAAATAATGTTGACATAGTCAGCCACACTCTATATACCTTCTCAATAGTTTTCAACCACTTTTACTTTTAGTTTCAAGGTTAACCTTCAGCTAGAGACAATTATGAATATCTCCTCTACTTCTTATCCAATTTGACATTCTATTGAAGCAGTGTGTAAAATGGATGCCATGGTACCCCATTTTACAGTTCAGGCCATTCTGGAGTTTGGAATTCAATTCTGGTGCCTTTGTGTGGGGAGTCTCTGTACGTCCTCCCTGTGGAATGTGTGGGTTTTTCCCTGGGTGCTCCGGTTACCTTCCATAGTCCAAAGTCATAGTGGGTAGGTTAATTGGTCATTGTAAATTATCCTGATATCAGGTTAGAGTTTAATCGGGTTTGTCGGGTTTTCTGGGGGTGGTGTGGGTTGTAGGGTCTACTCTGCAATGTATCACTAAATGAAATTGAACAAAAATGGTGTAATTGGCAAAACAAAAGTTGGACTTGAATCTGAACATGAGTCTTCAACACCATTCCTATCAGGTAGTAAAGGATGGATTCTCGAAGCTCTTTAAATGACAAGTTTTAGATAGGTCCTGGCTTTATGTGCAGGTGCACAGGACTGAATGTTAACATATTTTCATAAGGCCATCAAAATTGAAAAATAGATTCTGATAATTTTAAAGATGCATTTCTATACTATATTATAAAAATATATCAGTTTACATTTGGAATAAATGAAGGTGGTATGATTTAATATACTCAAAATTATACTTTGTTTGCAAATTATCATTATGTTTTGGTAACTACAGGTGCAATTCAATTATTTCTAAGTATCACTGGTAAACCTGACGGATTGTACTGTTATTACCAACCTACAGTTTTGGATATGTATTCTATGAAAGTAGTTGAGCAGCTCAGGAGCCTAGACCCAAGCTGACTGACAAATACACTAAAGACAAATGATTTAATACTTTTTCAGGAGTTCTTCCAAAATGTAACTTGAATGTGCAGTATGTCAGGCAGCTGCAAAGTGGCATTTTCAAGAGTGCCAATTTGCATCACATTATAATCTTATCTTTGAATGTTTTGAAGTTAAACATTTTAATGCCCACCTTGAAAATTAACTGTTGCAGGGGGGTGTCAGTAGAGCTGTGAATACAGAAGTCTGAACATGGATCATGATTGATGCTGGGCAAACCTGAACTTTTCAGCAATGCTAGCGATATAGACTAGATTATGAAGACATATATACATATATATATCGGCTCCTTACAGTTTATTGCAGACACTGAGATCAGTAGGTGGATTACATTTATAAATTAAAACTTATTTATTTGATTCAGTTCTTGTAAAATGTAAACCACTGTTGTTGGTGATTTTAAGAGACAATGCATTAAATACACATCAATATTTTGTGATAACAGTTATATTAAAGAGATCATTGCAGAGTACACTGTCGACCAGAGAGTTCTGGTTTCCTTTCTCTTTAGGAAATCATAGTAGTCTCTTATACTTACCAGAATGAGGTACTTAAAGTAGGAGAAATTTATATTGTGTCCAAAAAGCTGCATGTTGTCCAGGTGATGAGGTGTTGTTCATCATGTTTACATTGGGCTTTGGTTTTTGATTTTTTTTCTTTCTTTTCTAGGCCTGGATCATTAGCTGCTGACTGACCTGCTGAGTATTTACAGCAGTCTTTGCTTTTATACAAATCTATGGCTAGTTGAGTTGTGAGCAAGACAGTCAGCTCAAAAAATTAGATTTTACAGTCCTAAAGCATTCTTCACATCTCCACCACTGTAAAGGCAAAAGGACCCACTTAGAAGAGTTGGCATAATTCTTATGGTTTTATTTTAAAGGTGCTATGCATTCTCAAGGCTGTTGTGACTTTTTTTCACAATCTCTCCTAATTTTGATCAGATGTGTGCACAATAATCTCTGAAAACTTTTGACTGAAGCAGCCTTGCCATATTTTCAGCTGCTAAGAAGATCCTAATAGGCAGTTTCAAACCTACGAAGCAGGTCAATGCATGTCACTGTGGCTTGAAACCTAAGTGCTTTCTTCACTGTTTCAGCACTACTTTCAGCAACAATTAATATCTCCAAAGTGTCAGAAATGGCTTTCTAACTGATAGTTGCTGATTCAATTGCCCGGCACCTTGCAGCATAGTGAGATGGACAGAAAGCCTTTAGCCCACAACATCCATCAAAGGGGAGGAGAAGAATCCTTAGATGTTCTCAAAAGGCAATGAATTGATAATTTCACAATGATCATGAAGCAAGATCAAAGCACTTCGAACCAAGACCCACTTGTTACTAATTTCTCTCAGAATAAGTTTCAAGCTCTGGTCCATAACATCTGAAGCAGTTTTGGATCAACATCTTTGATTTATTTAGCTCTGCTTGACATCTGGCTCTGGAGAATTGATGCATCATCACAACGTTCTCCTCTCCTGCAATCCATATCCAATCTGCAATGTACAAACATCCTCTTTATTGCCAAGAATATCAACTCTACATACGTTTCAGAGCAGTCATGCATTCCAATAAAACTTTCATGCCTGTGTAAGGTCTGACAATCACTGTAGTGCTAATAATATTTGCTCACATCCCACTAAAATTTGTGCTTCAACCGTTATTTTTGAAGTGGACTTCTGCCTTCATAATTTGAGAAAGATGTGGGAGCACATCTTCTTCATCAGTCACTTCATTATATCTCATGACACATGCTTGCCTGTATATACACAGTTGTATATACAGGAAAGCATATATTCAGTGTCAGTGTGCAACACTCACTTTCATAACTTTCAAAAGTTGCTTCTTCTAAACGCATCATCGTAACCTCTAGTACCGAGATTGTGCAAACAGCTGAGTTTTTTGAAAAGGTCCAACAGCCCTTTTTTTTTTCAGCTGGCTTTTGCTGAATGCATGGATACTTACAGGAATCACGTCCTGTAAAATATGAGTTTTCATTCAATCCAACATCGCATGACTGTCATTTCTTCAAATTTGATGCCATTTTTTATCTCCAGACTTTGAAAATGCAGAACGCTGTTTTCCTACAGGAATGCTGACAAACTGTGCCATAGGTTCTCATGCACATCTTGGTTAAAGCAAGATTTTCCATCACTCATTATTAAAATATCTTGCTCTTGTCTATGTACTCTTGCAAGTCATGTAGTAATCATTATAAAACCATCAGGACTGCTCTGATGAAAGGGCATAGACCTGAAACATTAATTCACTTTCCATTTTTTGCTTTTTATGTTTTCACTGCGGTATTTTACAGTTCTAGAATTATTAGTGCATTTTACATTTGAGCATACATTGACCACATCTGAAAATAATTGGCTGTCACACAAGTAACTGAACTAATCACAGTCTGCATGTAGTCAAAAATATCTTCTCCCTTAGGTGCATCAAAGCTTGAAATATTTGTATTGAATTAAGCTTGACTTGTGGCTGCAGCTGGGATTTAAACTATTTAGGTATTGTGACCAGATTCCAAGGACAACCATGTTAAAATATTGGCACAATGCTTCACAAATGCAGAAGTGGTGAACAATCTGGTAAAGTTGTCCAATTCAGGTAGCACTTTGGTGCAATGTCTCTTCATTTCTTTACAGCCGCATCCTTCCAATGGTGCTGCTGTGTCCAGCTCCAGCAATCCACAGGTGCTCTTTGTATCAAGTTATGATATGCTTCCATCAAGTGTATCTTAAAGATGTGCCGATAGGTGAAATAGCCACTCACTGGTGTTGTTAGAGAATGAGGGCAGAATTAATGTTCATGAGGGAGTGTAGGTTTGAGAAGACAATTGGGGGAATGGGACTCGGGAATACTCTGAGAGTCATTAAAGGCATGATGGGTGAAATAATGCCCTCATTTGCATTGTAAGGATCATCTAGATTACTGGCTGTAACTGTCTTGTGGCTTGAATGTCTGGGGTGGTAAAGTGAGCTGTCACTCCAAAACATATCTCAGCCAGTAACACCTCCCTGTTACAAAGTGACAGAGGTTCTCTGTTTTGTCCTGTCTCATCATTTGGCACAAGATTCTTTTCCTCTATCAACACTTTTCCTTTTGTGCCAAGAGATGACTTTCTTACTAGCCAGGAACCCTGATGTTTATGTTCCATCATTCAACTTTAAGTGGTTGATCAGGCTGCCATGCAGATGCATTAGCAGCAGAAAATTTCCTGCTCTGTTACTTGTGCCAACTTCCACTGATAAGTAGCCCCCCCCCCACTTCCAAAGGCACACACAGCATATCCAATTAGTTCAATCATGGAAGTTTCACTGGGTCTGCAATGTGTTCATGCACTGTATGCTACACACTGATCTCACTGCCCGACAACAAACCCTCTGTTCAGCTAGGGAGTATATTTTACAAAATCGTAGCTGAATTCTGTACGATATTAGCTTGACAGAGGCATACATGATAACATTCATGGAGAACATCTACGAATAAGGGGAACATGGTTTAGAACAAATTCCCACAGTGAGATAAAGGAGCAGAATTAGGCCATTTGGTCCATTGAGTCTGCTCCGCCATTTCATCATGGCCGATCCATTTTTCCTCTCAGCCCCAATCTCCTGTCTTCTCCCCGAAATCCCTTCATGCCCCAACCAATCAACATCTGCCTTAAATATACATAAAGACTTGGCCTCCACAGCAGCCTGTGGCATTGAATTCCACAGATTCACCACTGTCTGGCTGAAGAAATTCCTCCTCATCTCCATTCTCAAAGGACACCTGTCTATTTTGAGGCTGTGCCCTCTGGTCTTAGACACTCCCACTCCCTTAGGAAACATCCTCTCCACATCCACTGCACTGCGGCTCCTGCAGTCAATGAGACAGATACAGGGGGATTGCTGGGTTCTTCTGCCTTGAGTTCTGTAGTTAGATATTAACTATTGCTCATCAAATATACAGCCATTGAACAGGATCAGGGATTTGCTGGTCCTCGTGTCCTCCCTTCCATGAGGCCTACCATTTTCCTTTCGTCCAGTGCCTCTTAAATGTCCCTAATGCACCTGCCTCTACTATCTCGCCTAGCTGTGCTTTCCACAAACTCTCTGTGTCAAAAACGTACTTCTGTCATCCCCTCTATACTTTCCTCAAATCATTTTAAAATTAAGCTCTATCATATTAACTATTGCTGCCCTGAGTAAAAGGCACAGGTCGTCCATTCTGTCTAGAACAATAACAGAACCAAAGTAATTTATCAAAAAATATTTAATGGAATGAACTGTTGACATACTAAGCATTCATTTTAGGTACTCTGAAATGGGAATGTCCTGCATTCTGAATGAGCCTGGGTCTCCAGTATGGCAATGGCCGTGAGTTCTGCACATGGTTATTCAGCTTCTGAGGGATTGTCTCACAAGTCAGGGAGCACAAAGCTCATTCAGATGAGGAAGAAGAGGAGTGTTGTTGCATATTGCTGTCACGGCAGGTGAAAGCCTTCTCTTGTAGCACTGGATCTATGTGCGGGTGACTGCCTCCTGCTGCTCAGTTTTGGGACAGCTCAAGGTGTTGATGGCTTCTTCCTTCTATAGCCCGACACCTACAACTCCCTGATCCCGGGACTACAGCATGAAGGCACATTTTGCCTCAGTGTTATTGTGACGCCAACTCTAGAAACCGCTGAATCTCATACTCAATTTCAACTCCACAATTTGAAAGCAAGTTGTGCGGTCACCATCATTAATTCATCCAATTGGGAAGGAAATCTAAAAATAATGGGGCAGATTTTCTTTTTTGCCTAGCCTTCCAATTCTGACAGTGCCCCTCCAGGGACAGTGCTCTTCCCGGGCCCCAGATCATAGGACTTCAACATGCCAGAGAACAGCACAGGAACTATGCCAGAGCTCAGAGCCTCCTCTTGAACACAGAATGACTCTGCAGCAGGCTAAACTACTACTGTACAGTCCATGCTGTCTTCTCAATGCTACCATTGGACATGAGTTACAGAAGCCTTAGGTCCCACACAAAATGCTGGACGAACTCAGCAGGCCAGGCAGCATCTCTGGAAATGGAAAAAAAAACAGTTGAAGTTCTTGGCCAAGAGATCTCTTCAGGACCTTGACCTGAAACATTTACACTTTATTCCTTTTCATAGGTCTTGCCTGACCTGCTGAGTTCCTCCAGCATTTTATGTGTGGTAACCTGGATTTACAGTATCTGCAGAATCTAAACGCAAGAGATTCTGCAGATGCTGGAAATCCAGAGCAGCACACACAAAATGCTGGAGGAACTCAGCAGGTCAGGTTTGTTTTTTTTTGGGTAGGGGGTGTTTCTTTGTAATATCCTTTTCTTTTTATTTTTTTCCCATGATTAACTATGTCAAGAGTTTGGAAATCTACTACACTTGTACTATTTGTAGTCTTTTTTTGTATATGTTTAATAACAATAAGGTAATTCCATTCTCTTTGTATCAGTATTGTTATTATGTTTATGAACTTGAAAGTTAATAAAAAGATTAAAAGAAAGAAAGAAAGAAAGGAACCCAGCAGGTCAGGCAACATCTATGGAAATGAATAAACAGTCGATGTTTTGGGCTGAGATCCTTCTTCAGGACTGGAAAGGAAGGACAAAGATGACAAAAACTCTGCAGAACTTCTTGTGTTTATGTTTAGTGTTAGGTCCCACGCCACCAGTTTCAGAAACAGTTATTATCCTCCAACCTTCGGGCTCCTGAACCGGCCTGGGTAACTTAAGTCAACACAATTGAACCTACAGACTTACTTTCGAGGACTCTACACTTCATGTTCTCAGTACCTTCTTTTTTATCTGCACAATTTATCTTATTTTACACTGGTTGGTTGTCAGTATTTGTTTCTGTATAGTTTTTCATATATTTTATTGTATTTCTTTGTTTTCTTGTAAAAGCCTGCAAGAAAATGGGTCTGAAAGTAGTGAGTGGTAACATTTATGTACTTTGATCATAGATTTTACTTTGACTTTGACCCTTCCGGGTTCACTGGCCATCAAAATCTGTCAGTGCTCTGTGAGTCAGAGAGTCAGCACTGAAACAGGTCCTATGGTCTATCTAATTCACATCAAACCATTTTAACTACTTACTTCCATTAACCTGCACTTGGACCACAACCCTCCGTACCCCTCTCATCCATGTACCTATCCAAACTTCCCTTAAATGTTGAAATCAAAATCACAACCACCACTTCCACTGGCAGCTTGTTCCACACTCTCACTACCCTCTGAGTGAAGAAGTTTCTTCTCATGTTCCCTTTAAATGTTTCACCTTTCACCCTTAACCACGACCTCTAACTGTAGCCTGCTTGCATTTACCTTATTTATACCCCTGATAGTTTAGTATACCTCTATCAATCTACCCTTAATCTTCTACATTCTAGGGGATGAAGTTCTAAACTATTCAAACTTTACTTATAATTCAGGTCCTCCAGACTCGATAACATTGTTGTAAGTTTTCTCTGTACTATTTCAATCTTATTTACATCTTTTCTGCAGGTAGGTGACCGAATCTTCACACAATATCCCAAATTAGGCCTCACCAACCTTTTATACAACATCAACATAACATTCCAACTCCTGTATTCAATATATTGATGTATGAAAACAATGTGCCAAAAGCTTTCTTTATCTACCTTGATGACGCTTTTCAATGAATTATGGCCCTGTATTCCCATATCCCTTTACTCTACAGCACTCCTCAGTGCCTACCCTGGTTGGTCCTCCCAAAGTGCAATACCTCACACTTGTCTGCATTAAATACTACCTTCTATTTTTCAGCCCATTTTTCCAGCTGGTCCAGATTCCGTTGCAAGCTTTGATAGTCTTCCTCACTGTCCACTACACCCCAGTGTTGGTGTCATCCACAAATTTGCTGATCCAGTTAACCACATTATCATCCAGATGGTTGATATAGATGACAAACAACAACAGACCCAGCACCTATCCCTGTGGCACTCCACTTGTCACAGGCCTCCAGTCAGCGAGGCAACCATCTGCTACCATTCTTTGGCTTCCTCTGTGAAGCAAATGTCTAATCCAATTTACTACCTCATCCTGAATGCCAAGCTACTGAACCTCCTTGACCAACCTCCCATGCAAGGTCTTGTTAAAGGCATTGCTAAAGTCCATGTTGACAACACTGCCTTACCTTCATCAACTTTCCTGATAACATCCTTGAAAAACTGGTTAGACATGACTTACCTCACACAAAGCCAGTCCCTGTCTATCCAAATATTTCTACTGTATATCTAGTCCCCTAGACTACCTTCCAATAACTTTCCCATGACTGATATCAGGCTCACTGGTCTATAATTTCTGGCTTATTCTTAGAGGCTTTCTTAAACAACCGATGAACCCACTATCACTACAGATCACATCTTCTCCCAGTTCCGTTCTGAGCCACAGAGCCAGACTCAGTGCCAGTGACCTGCTTGCCGCAGCCTCTCCCTGGTATTCCCCACCAACAGTATACACTGTATATATAGTATATATTGAGTGAATCAGCCACAGGGGGACTCTGCACTGGCTGTCCATTCCCCTACCCTCTCCCGACAGTCACCCAGGTACCTGCCTCCTTCAACTTAAGGGTGACTATCTCCCTGTAGCTCCCATCTATCACCTCCTCATTCTTCCATACGAATCACAGGTCAACAAGCTGTAGCTCCAATTCTTTAACACGGTCTCTAAGGAGCTGCAGCTCGGTGTACTTTGAGCAGATGTAGTTATCAGGGAGACTGGAGGTCTCCCAGAGTTCCCACATCTCACACAAGGAACATACCACTAACTCTAGACCCATTCTCAGTGCACTTCCTATGTACTAACAGAAAGAAAACTTATTGGAAACTTACTTAGAGCCTATGTCTGTTCTCTTGAGTCATCGTGGAAGTCTTTCATATTCACAACCCTGATAAAAAGAAAACACAATTTTAAGCAGAGTAAAATTGTTATTTTTAAAATCTAAAATCTGAAGTAACATATACACTTAAAGACAATGAAAATAATTTAAAATCACTTAATTACATAGCAGGAGCTCAATGTACCTTTCTTCTGTTGCTCATTTCATTTGACACAATTCCACTTTTGCAAGGCTTACTTGATTCAGGCTCAGCAAACTTCTGAGTCTGTTGCAGAGCTGACTGATACAAGGGCAGCTGACAGGACAGGTAATGGGGCAAAGGATGCTACTGCTGCCCTCCACCACACCAGCACCAGATTTCTGGTGAGAAGAGTATGTAATAATGGTACTCTAGGAGCAGATTATCTACTCCAATAACGTTAACACTGCGACTGAAGGAACATTTAAGTTTAGTAGCCTTATCAATGCCAGAGTGTTGAGAAATTAAAATTTAGGATTGCTAGAATTTTAGTTGTTGGAAAAATTTTGGAGCAATCTCCATGAACGGTTGGTTATAGTGTCTTAACAATCCGTCGGGAGATCACAGGGGGTCGAGGTGTGCTGTGGGAGGAAGGGAATTGGTGCTATTTTAGGTCAAAACCCCACATCAAGGCGCGCACATCAGCATTTTTTTCTGCCAGTTATGTTTGCTCCCCTGTACGTACTGTAACGTGACCTGAGCTCTGCTCTGCATTCCCTGCTGCTGAGTAACATGTTTAGCAATGAGTTTGTGATCTCCTGACACTGTTTGAAACATTGTTTCCAGAATCTTTCCTTACCTTATGAGTATGAAATAATGGTAAGTACACTTATTAGCAGTTTTACAAAAGCCTAAGTTACCCAGTCCACCAAAATAGTTAGAACAGGAACTTAAAGTGACCGCCACAAGTAGGGCTAATTTGAGGCTAGCTCACAATGCTGGGTCAAAAGAATTTTTGCTCTGCAGGCTGATCCGATGCTGAATTGGTTACTTGAAAATGTGAAGTAATCCAATATTCAAAAGTTTGGAGTATGTTCAAACCCCTGTTTCATATTTTGACATTGCTCTCCTATTACTGGCATTATGTTTGTGCATTCATTTTCATGTGACAGATATAATATATGTTATTAGCAATTTCAGTTCAGGTTAGTCAGGAGAACCTTTCAATTTATAACATATATAACATATAATATAACATATGTTATTAGCAATTTCAGTCCAGGTTAGTCAGGAGAACCTTTCAATTTATTGCAATCTACTTTCATATTTAATCAATATTATTCCACTAGCTGAAGAACATAATTGGCTTGGTGTACATAGACTATGTGAAATACAATTTTACTTACATACATATTCAGACTTGTCAAGTAGCATATCATTAACATGGGCTAGTTTACAATAATGACCCGCATTCACCAGATGTTGTTTTATTAGCATTTCGTTTGATACTCATTCTTATTAAAATACTGTTTTAAAGTTTGGAAGTCTCTGATCTTATTTCAATGTGCTTCTCTTAGATACAGATAACCACATTTCAAAAATTGATCAGTGCAATGGAAGTTGAGTTTAAAGGGCATGAGTATTCAGCAACTACATTTGGAACTGGTGTGGATATGGTGAATAGCCAGTAGAAATGGAAATATCTTCTAGGAAAATGTAAATAGCAGCTTCTCTGTAATAGCAAAGCATTGGTTTCAGTACAATGGCAAATAGATTGCTATATCAATGCAGTGAAGCGTTGTGGCTGTTAAATTGGTGATTATTACTCACTGACCACTTGTTGATTCATCAGTGCTTGGCAAGAGTGTTATGGGTTACAAAAACAAAGTGCAGATTGGATGTAAACTAATTGGTGAGGCACAAACCTATTTCTGTTCTGTATCTTCTAGCGTTGAGACCAAGGCCAACTCTACACTTGATGTACCTGCCATCTACTGAAGTTCTCTGATGCATTGCCCACAGAGAAGTGGCTTCTCTAATCACCCAAATGTGATGTAAGGTAGGAAGTATTCACATGATATGACTAACATGCTTTTCCTTTACCTTTCTCTTGTTTTCAGTACTTAAATCGTGTAGAGAAACCTAAATCCCCAATGAGAGTAGTCCAGAAAAATTGTTGGGAACAATCAACAGACCTATCATGTCCCAGTGACACTTGATATTCTGATACCTAAATGCCTGAGGCACTTCAAATGCTTCAAGCAATACAGTCTGTCAAATTATGTACGTAGAATGGCCTCATTATGGAGAGAGATTAATGTACTTCTGCAAGACACATGCAACTGTGATCAAATTACATTCTCATTGACAGGCCTCAGGTTTTATTTTAGGATTTTGGTACATCATAAGTAATATTTATGCCTATATATCTAAGAAACTGAGAAAACAAAATGGAGAAAATAAGAAGATGGCACAAGGCAGAGGTCGTGTTTGAATATGTTTAAAGTCTAAACATGCCTGTGGGCAAATCCAGCTTTACAGCTAGAACAAATATTGAAGATTTATTTTGACTGTACCAAGATTTATTCTTTTGAAGTCAAGTTGATTTAACATTCCCAAATGTTACATATTATGGATGTCTCTCTTCCTAACACTCACATATATTCGCTCTCTACAACACATATCAAATGTGCTGTGATTGTCATGTACACAAAGATAATATAAAACATGTTCATAAATAAGTTACACGTTGAATATCTTTATCTTACACTTTGAACATTGTGACAATTGCAGATATGCAGCTGATAAATTATGATTTCAGACTCACATTTTGCAAATCATAATTATCATATCTAAATATTATTTTGGATTAACCATGTCACATTCAATGTTTCATGTCGGCTACTGTTATATTATGCATTATGGGTGACATACATGAATATATTATGACAGATTTAAATAATGATTGTTATACATGCATATTGTTGCAGAAGTTCCTCAGGGAGTGCCATATGCCTAGGCATCTTTATTGTCAAAGATCTTCTGTTATCATGATGTCAGAATAGGAGACATTTGCCGAGATTCACACTGTGCTCGGATGAATTCTAACCATACAGATAATAGTATAGTCTGGGCCAGATGCAACAGCTTAGGTAACCTGTAAGCTTCCGTTTATATGTGGTGAGCAACGCTCATGCCCCACAAGTGATAGTCAATGGCCTTCTTCAACTAGAAAGTACTGAACTGTGTCCCCTTGATACTCAATGGCATGACCAATATAGGATGCAGATATAGTATCCTGAAGGCCTTAATGACCAGAATGTTAACTGGATACATACTGTAGTTAGAAGAATGGACCAAATGATTGTTATTCTGTAGTGACTGCTCAATACCTAAAACCCCAACGTCTTCCCACCGCCAACAGGACACAGACTAGGAATCCGACTGGATAATTCCCCTCACCCTGATGAGTGCAGCACCAATGGCATGCAAGAAGATATACACCATCAATTTTGATCTGGAACATTTTTGTTTAGTGGCTGGCAAATGGCAGTTTAACAGAAGGAATGGTGAGTTGATATACAGATGCCAAACTACAGTCAGTGGTCACTTCATTAGACACTTCTTGTACCTAATAAAGTGGTCACTGAGTGTACTCTTGAGGTCTTCTGTTGCTGTTTGACGTGTTGTGTGTTCAGAGATACTCTTCTGCACACAACTGTTAAATTACACCTGGTTATTTGAGTTACTGTTACCTTCCTGCCAGCTCAAAATTCAAAGTTCAAAGTAAATTCATTATCAACGTAAATATATGTTAGCATATACTAACCTGAGATTTATTTTCTTGCTAGCATTCACAGTAAGTATAAAGAAACACAATAGTGAAAAACTGAACACATAGATTCTATTGTGTTTCTTGAAGCAATCTGGATGTTTTCCTCTTACTGCTCTCATTAACAAGATATTTTGTCCGTAGAACTGCTGCTCGCTGGATGTTTTTTATTTGGCTTTTTGCACCATTCTCTGTAAACTCTAGAGATTGTCGTGTGTTAAAATCCCAGGAGATCAGCAGTTTCTGTGATACTCAAACCACCCCATTTGGCACTAACAATCACTTCATGCTCAAGGTCACTTAGATCACATTTCTTCCCCATTCTGATGTTTGGCCTAAACAACAACTGAACCTCTTGACCATGCCTACATGCTTTTATGCATTGAGTTGCTGTCACTCGATTGACTGAACAGATATTTGCATTAATGGGCAGGTGTACACTAAGTGTATAGATATGATGGTTTTAAGTTCTTGTTTGTTGGTGGTATAATGGAAACCAAAGAAAATTTGTCATGCAAGTGTCAGTGAGATGATTTATATGGTTCACTGACATTGTATACATAATTTCACTCCTCCTCCTCCTTGTTCAAATATGCTTCACTATCTCTGGTGCAATAAACTAGGCCTAAGTATCACCATTCTGGAGTCCTTCAAGATAAGTTGATACACTTGAAACACATAGCATACTAGATCAGTTTTCTTGAGGATGTTGCTTTAATAAAAATACTTTCAGCTGTGTCACTTGGATTCCTCACTGGAATCATAATGATGTTTTAGGGGAAGATCTTTTTTCTCTAAGCAGCCATGTTGCAAACCTACTTAGCAACATGAATAGATTCGGGTGGGTGGATTGTTTTTCTCCACTAATGCTCTCTGCACTGTAGTGTATTTTCAGTATATTCTGTTTTTGTTTAAAAATTCCAATTTCCAGTATCTGTAATGTTCTGCCCTTAGCATATAATTTACCTGTTTTATTTTCATACGGTATTTTGAATTCTAACAATGAAGAGAATGTGTTTGTGTATAAAAGGCCATAGGTTGCACTTGCTCATTCATTTTATTGGACAAAAAAGAAAATAACAGAAGAAACTGAAAAAAAAATCACAAAGGACACAAATCAAAAGGTTCCCAAAATACCCTGATGCCATTAAATAATTATTGTGAAACACATTGTGAATTTTGATTTAGCAATCAAATATTGAGCGTAACATACTTTAAAAACAGACTTCATAAATGGGCCGTGAAGATAAAATATCCAAGTTATATTAGGAAATATTGTATCATCGACATTGTCTGTCCGCAGAAACCTAATATTCCATCTGCTGGTTCCAAAGTTTTTGAGTTCACAATGCTTTCAGAGGACATTTCCAAGTAATAGGTCTCTTCAAAGAATTACTTTTTAAATTAAGCACTACAACTAAACAGTCAGTATCAGGCAATGTCAAAATTTCACTCTCCCACCAAGGTCAGTAATAATTAAGCGAATATTTTGTACTTTATCAGTGCTTTGTCAGTTAAAGTTATAAGTTTCAATTCATTATATAACTTGCTATTAAAACTACATTATTAGTTTTCCAAAAATAATCAATAATAAATAGACAATCAATTTTGATTGTGAGAATTCATTTGATGCTGCATTATAAGCCAATCTGTAGGATTTTGTGGGGCTGGTATAGTTTGAGATTCCTACAAGTTTCCTGCATTGTCTAAGGAGCAATTTATTGGTTGACTGTGGTTCAAAGTTTAGTATTTGAAGATGCAGAAATTAACTCTTCATTACATATCCTTTAGATATCTGACTTCTGATCTAATGGTCATGCCATGGCCAGTAATAGAGGGTAACATATTTAATTGGAGTTTAAAAAGCTGCATGACTCCATGCAATGAAAATTCCTTAAGATATTACTTCTTCTTTCATCTTTTAAGTAGGCAATTGAACACACGGCCAACAAAACTTAAAGATAAGTGGATCAAATTATTGTGGCATAGCACTGTAAAATTATCTACAATCAAATGATTAATAAAAATGAGCAGGATTATGTTCAGGAAAAAAATCATATAAATGTTTTATGATAAGTTAGTGAAAGCATCCAATGAGAGCTACCCTTTCCTAAAAAAATTTGGTTTTATTTTATGATCAAGCTCATAGGAGAATTTGATTCTCTATTTTATTAATAACCAATGATAGTTACATTTTCCACTAGTAATGTTAAATTATAGATTATTGTATTATGAAGAAATCTTGATGTAGCACTTTCTGCATTATGAATCATAATGGAGGATGTCTTTCTAAGTGATCTTTTTTTTGTATTTTAAGACTCCATTTACTCGGTCATTTGTAACCTAGCCCAGATGGCCACTATCATTATGTATATAGTTTTAAAGTGACACTTGAAGGTTTATGTGATGGTGTTTCCTAGGAAAAAATAAGGCTATTGTTCTGGACTTTAAAAAGCCCAAAATTTGTTACTAGCAGAGACATAAAAATTCCATTCACAAATTACAATCTTTTAAAAGTATTACTGTAATTTGTTTTCAGACATGATAGCTAATTGATGCAAAATAGTTTTTGGGTTCACACCTGCTTAATGACAACTCTGTATGTTTTTATGCTATGGTGTAGTGCAATCTTTATCTCCCAGTTAGAATGAGAAAACCCTCAGCTGGCATCACCTTGCTGGCTTTGACTCATTTTAATTTTATAATGTGAGGGTGCAAAGCATTGGTACAACTGTCAACTGTTCACTCCCCAACTAACACACCTCACTTTCCTCTTAGAATCTGTCATCAAATCATCCCACCTTTCTTGTCCCAGGAATCCCTGTCCACTCAGAATATGTTGGCAATTCTCAGTCCCAGATGAGTTTCACAGTCTTAATCTGGGTATAGTGGTTGAAGAAGAGGGCCAAAATTTATAAACTAAATACAGTTTCTTCTTAATTCTGAAGATAATATTTCTAATTCTTGTAGCAAGATAATTCTAGCTTTATTTTTTAGATTAATTTAAATAACTTTATGAGACGTTTATGCAATTCAGTTTAATTACTTGAGGAGCCTTTATGAGTTGGTTAGGAATTTATCCTTGATTGCTGATACTAAACATACAGTATGGTAGTGTCCATGTTTTGTATTCCACTTTTGCAAGTCAGTCCTTCAGACTTTAGTGGAACTGAATTTGGAACTGAACCACACTGTGCAGCCACTGGCTACTATATCAAGAGTTTAGCACTAGTGATCAAGGACAGATTTGATACCCGCTCCTTCATGCTGCTTTGAAGCTGAAGGCAGCACATTGCTTTCACCTTTTGCTACCTCCAGAAATAGGAAAGGAGATAATGACACTACGCAAAGCTTCGTTGAGATGGTGGCTCCTATATAATTTGGCAGGTTGAGCTAGGATTATTTTCACTTGGGTTATCAGGTGCACCTCACTTCATATGCTACAACAGCATTATCAGCAGAGTCAGCTGACAGACTTAGACAATAAATGGGGCTGTGCATACTTAAAAGTTAGGGGCGAATTTAAAAGCTCAGGTTATAAACATTATTATTTTGTTATTTTCAGACTGGAAAGTTCAAGCAAAGTTATATCTTCAATTGAAGGCTTTAGTATGGAAACCACATTTTAAGTTTTGTAAACACTAAAATAGAATTCACAATCTAAGGTTAATATATTCATCATAATATCCATTTCTGCATCTTCTGCCAGTGTCCTGCTGATGAAGCAGAATGTAATAAACAAAGCTCAAATATTATACAAGGCTATAGTTTTGGACATTAATGAATTGGAGACTCCTCTCGCACAGACATTCATGGCTGAATTGCCTGTTCCATGTCCTGACCTTAGATATTGTAAATAACTAGATCCAGGAATCAAAAATAGTTTACCCTTATAGTCACTCCAGAAGGAAAACAATAAAAATAGTCCAAGAGAAACTATTATTAAGTCTGGTGGGTTGGGGTGCAACTCTATTGGATATGTATTGGATAGTAAGTTCATGACCTTCTTAAAAATAGTTTCAGGAAATAGTGATTTGAGTGAAATATTTTCATTATTACTTTCTATTGGGACTGTGGAGCAAGAATTTGCCTTTAGCACCAGTGCAAAACTTTAACCCCCCCCCCCATCTCCTGATAATATGTAATATGCTTTCCATGGAGACAGAAAAGACTGTAAATGTTGGATTCTGGAGTGAGAAACTGCTGAAAGAGCTCAGTAGCTCAAGCAGAATTTGTGGTAGAAAAAGGGTAGTTAATGTTGTGGGATTTGTTGACTATCTCTCTGCCTCCACAGATGCTGCTTGACTTGCTGGAGTCTTTCAGCTGTTTGGTTTATGCAATATATATATTCCTTTGGATATTCTGTTCAATCGGTTTCTAAAGAACCATGTATGACAGGATTAAAACTGTTATTGCTTTGCTTTCAAAAGAGCAACATCCCAAAGAATGTCAAATTAAAGAGCTATTGCTTCTTGTCATTATGAATATTCTTGTCTTAAGTTATTCCCTTATGGGTTTTCTTCATATTTTCCATCTTTGGCTTTTTCGATTACTTGAGAAAACGTTCAGTGAAGATGTCAGATTCTTGCTCTATTCTTCTGCTGGCTGAATGTTGCTTCTTTCAGATTCCAACTAAACGTCATTGAGATCCTCTGGCTGTGATAGGAAAGTACTTTAGAATTAATAAATGTGATAAGCATATTTCAGATCCTTTCTAATGACTGAAATCCAACATAACTCTAAAATCTCTACTCTTCAAACAAAAAAAAATCTCTTCCATCCTGTTAACTTCAGTGGCTAATTGCCATAAATAAAAAGAATAGTTTCTATCATGTTAACTTCAATGCCACATTATCTTGCATTAAATATTATGGCATAATTTTTGCAATGTTTTTGCCTTTTATCATATTTTTATCTTTAAACAGAAACCATAATAATTTTGTTGGTTTGAAGAAAATAACACCATGCAACATATTAAACAGATCAATTATCAAAGGTGAAATAAAACTGAATGCCAGTGATTTGAAATTAAATAGGGGTAATATTGGATGTGGTTAGAATCAGAAAACAGCTAGATTACTGAGAATTCTGTCACTTCAGCTTGGATGGCATGGGAACAGGGATGCCTAAAGTGAAATGGACATCTTTAACCAGAGAGAAGAAAATTGCCCGTGGTTCCTGATTGCGATGCAGTCACCCTAACTGTAAATGAGTATAAGTCAGGTGAAGACAGCTTTGAATTTGATTGCTCACAATTGCGAGGAGTAGCTATCAGTACTCTATATAGATAATGGGTACTTGCACATGATACAGGAGCGCCAAGAGCAGCTGTAAGCACTGGTAGGAAAAGAGAAAATTCGTGCACACCCCCAGCTGACACCACCCCATCATTTGCATATCATGAAAGTGTTTTAGTTGGAATAAATCAGAAATAAATTGAAACAGTGAGTATAAAAATGTCATCTCTTTGCGAGCAGCAGTATGTCCGATGCAATGTTAATCTTAATCCACACCTTGTTATGTAATTCACCCTTGCTTTTTCCTCATAAGAAAGTTTATTCATTGACTTGTACCCACTACCAAATTTCTCTCAGAATATGAACAGTTTTAGATAGAAATACATCCAGCAATGAAGAAATGATAAATCAGTGAGTTAATTCCATGCATCTTTATGAAAAATCTGAGTTAATTTAAACACTCATAACCATGTAGCATTTTATATAAAGAACACCAGATAACAAGAAGTTACTAATAGGTGCCATCAACCAAGCCCTTAAGCTTTCCCTGTCATTCGATGTGATTGTGATTGATCTATACTGACCTCGGCTTCTATTCTGTGCCACTTCCCTATAACCCTCCATTTACTGATCTTTCAAATATTTATCTATTTCATCCTTAAATATGTCTAATGATCTGGTCTCCAACACCATATATGGCAGAGAATTCCAGAGATTGACTAGCTTTGACGAGAAGAAATAATTACGCAACTCAGTTTTAAGTGACTGGCCACTTATTTTTCAGTAATGTCTCCTTGTTCATGTGACCATTCCACAACAGAAAAGATTTTAACATCCACCCCACAAAGTCCACTCAGAATCTTTCATGAAGCCCAATTAGGATCTTCTGTGCTTTAAAACGATCAACCCTCATCCTTTCAAACTCCAAGGGATACACAGACCCAAACTCTCTAGCCCCTCTTGAAAGGACAGATTGTTAACCTTTCATTGGAACTGATTTCGAAATGCATTTGATTAGATTTGTAATTACTATTTTGCTAGTATTAGATTTGAGTCTAAAACTGACATTTGCCCTGTAGTTTATACTTGCTATATTTTTATACAATCACCTGTTTGTCAATACAGTAACTGTTTAGTGAATTTTCAGTAATAGTAGTTAAGTTCATTCTGTATTTTTCCAGAAGTTCTCCTATAGCCTGTCTCAAGCCACTGAACCTGACTATTTTACAGGTTACTTCCTAGCAATGGAATGTCTTTTATCTATGTAGTCCAAGTTAACTTTTACTACAAGATCACCAAGCTTCTTTGTACTTTTTCTTTCTTTATTCATTCTTTGTTCCCTCCCTTCATTACAGTAGAGTGAGCAGGTTGCTGTTTTTTTTTGTTAGGAACACCTAATAAAATCGCTATAAACATTATTCTTGACTTCGGATGAACTTCTGGATCATAGCATCTCCATCCAACATTAGTAAGTATACAATCATATCTAACACCCAATGAGAGAGAGTGCAAGCAATTTGGTATGATAACACAGTTCTGCAGAGTAAGGGTGATCCGGTTAAATGAGGAGTTGTTGAGCAGTGTGGCTCAAAGGCCAGGAAGAGCTTATTCTGCATTGTATCTCAATAAATAAACCAAAAAATTTGTCAGATCATTGACTTCCTGAAATTCCATTATTATGATACAGGAAAAGAAAGAGGAGCAAAATTATAGAAACTCACCTGTCCATCATATTTATCAGCTAACCGTGATCTCTTTTCATGAATATTCACACTGCTATTAGATTGGTACCAATAGAGCAGCAGATTTTCTCCCAGATGAGAGCTTGGACTCTTTGACACTTTTGCATCATGAATTAACTGTTGGAGAAAAGAAAGACACAATAAAAATAAACAATTTGTCTTCTTATAGTGCAACGTTTAATGTGAAGTGGAAATGGATTGAACTACACTGTCCATGTCACATTTGTAGAAAGCTATTCTTTAAATTTGCATTAACTTAAGTCACTCCGATCATTTTTTAAATTGAGAGATACAAGTGCAGAGCTGGAGTACATAAGGTCTACAGAATAGGAAAGGACTAAGGTTGAATTAATAAAGCAAACAACTGAGGAGGCCCTAGAGTAGTCCTAGAAATTGGATTGCATCTGATTCTGAAGTGCTGACCATTTACGAGGGGTGATTGATAAGTTCGTGGCCCAAGGTAGAAGGCGTCAATTTGAGAAAACCTAGCACATTTATTTTTCAACATAGGCCCCTCCTACACTTACACACTTAGTCCAGCGGTCATGCAGCATATGGATCTTGGACCTTCGGAAAGTGTCCACAGCAGGGGTGATTGATATGTTTGTGGCCTAAGGTAGAGGGAGATGAGTTACACAGCTCTCGTTACATGCACAACGCTCTCAGTGATTATGCAGAAAGTTTGAAGTTAATAACTCATCTCCTTCTACCATAGACCACAAATTTCTCAATCACCCCTGATGAGTTATCAACTTCAAACTTTCTGCATAATCACTCAAAGAGTTACATAGAAACATAGAAACATAGAAAATAGGTGCAGGAGTAGGCCATTCGGCCCTTCGAGCCTGCACCACCATTTATTATGATCATGGCTGATCATCCAACTCAGAACCCCGCCCCAGCCTTCCCTCCATACCCCCTGATCCCCGTAGCCACAAGGGCCATATCTAACTCCCTCTTAAATATAGCCAATGAACTGGCCTCAACTGTTTCCTGTGGCAGAGAATTCCACAGATTCACCACTCTCTGTGTGAAGAAGTTTTTCCTAATCTTGGTCCTAAAAGGCTTCCCCTTTATCCTCAAACTGTGACCCCTTGTTCTGGACTTCCCCAACATCAAGAACAATCATCCTGCATCTAGCCTGTCCAATCCCTTTAGGATTTTATACGTTTCAATCAGATCCCCCCTCAATCTTCTAAATTCCAACGAGTACAAGCCCAGTTCATCCAGTCTTTCTTCATATGAAAGTCCTGCCATCCCAGGAATCAATCTGGTGAACCTTCTTTGTACTCCCTCTATGGCAAGGATGTCTTTCCTCAGATTAGGGGACCAAAACTGCACACAATACTCCAGGTGTGGTCTCACCAAGGCCTTGTACAACTGCAGTAGTACCTCCCTGCTCCTGTACTCGAAACCTCTCGCTATAAATGCCAGCATACCATTCGCCTTTTTCACCGCCTGCTGTACCTGCATGCCCACTTTCAATGACTGGTGTATAATGACACCCAGGTCTCGTTGCACCTCCCCTTTTCCTAATCGGCCACTATTCAGATAATAATCTGTTTTCCTATTTTTGCCACCAAAGTGGATAACTTCACATTTATCCACATTAAATTGCATCTGCCATGAATTTGCCCACTCACCCAACCTATCCAAGTCACTCTGCATCCTCTTAGCATCCTCCTCACAGCTAACACTGCCACCCAGCTTCGTGTCATCCGCAGACTTGGAGATGCTGCATTTAATTCCCTCATCCAAGTCATTAATATATATTGCAAACAACTGGGGTCCCAGCACTGAGCCTTGCAGTACCCCACTAGTCACCGCCTGCCATTCTGAAAAGGTCCCGTTTATTCCCACTCTTTGCTTCCTGTCTGCTAACCAATTCTCCATCCACATCAATACCTTATCCCCAATACCGTGTGCTTTAAGTTTGCACACTAATCTCCTGTGTGGGACCTTGTCAAAAGCCTTTTGAAAATCCAAATATACCACATCCACTGGTTCTCCCCTATCCACTCTACTAGTTACATCCTCAAAAAATTCTATGAGATTCGTCAAACATGATTTTCCTTTCACAAATCCATGCTGACTTTGTCCGATGATTTCACCGCTTTCCAAATGTGCTGTTATCACATCTTTGATTACTGACTCCAGCAGTTTCCCCACCACCGACGTTAGGCTAACCGGTCTATAATTCCCCGATTTCTCTCTCCCTCCTTTTTTAAAAAGTGGGGTTACATTAGCCACCCTCCAATCCTCAGGAACTAGTCCAGAATCTAACGAGTTTTGAAAAATTATCACTAATGCATCCACTATTTCTTGGGCTACTTCCTTAAGCACTCTAGGATGCAGACCATCTGGCCCTGGGGATTTATCTGCCTTCAATCCCTTCAATTTACCTAACACCACTTCCCTACTAACATGTATTTCGCTCAGTTCCTCCATCTCACTGGACCCTCTGTCCCCTACTATTTCTGGAAGATTATTTATGTCCTCCTTAGTGAAGACAGAACCAAAGTAATTATTCAATTGGTCTGCCATGTCCTTACTCCCCATAATCAATTCACCTGTTTCTGTCTGTAGGGGACCTACATTTGTCTTTACCAGTCTTTTCCTTTTTACATATCTATAAAAGCTTTACAGTCAGTTTTTGTGTTCCCCACCAGTTTTCTCTCATAATCTTTTTTCCCCTTCCTAATTAAGCCCTTTGTCCTCCTCTGCTGAACTCTGAATTTCTCCCAGTCCTCAGGTGAGCCACTTTCTCTGGCTAATTTGTATGCTTCTTCTTTGGAATTGATACTATCCCTAATTTCTCTTGTCAGCCACGGGTGCACTACCTTCCTTGATTTATTCTTTTGCCAAACTGAGATGAACAATTGTTGTAGTTCATCCATGCAACCTTTAAATGCTTGCCATTGCCTATCCACTGTCAATCCTTTAAGTGTCATTTGCCAGTCTATCTTAGCTAATTCGCGTCTCATACCTTCAAAGATACCCCTCTTTAAGTTCAGAACCTTTGTTTCTGAATTAACTATGTCACTCTCCATCTTAATGAAGAATTCCACCATATTATGGTCACTCTTACCCAAGGGGCCTCTCACGACAAGATTGCTAATTAACCCTTCCTCATTGCTCAAAACCCAGTCCAGAATAGCCTGCTCTCTAGTTGGTTCCTCGACATGTTGGTTCAAAAAACCATCCCGCATACATTCCAAGAAATCCTCTTCCTCAGCACCTTTACCAATTTGGTTCACCCAATCTACATGTAGATTGAAGTCACCCATTATAACTGCTGTTCCTTTATCGCACACATTTCTAACTTCCTGTTTAATACCATCTCCGACCTCACTACTACTGTTAGGTGGCCTGTACACAACTCCCACCAGCGTCTTCTGCCCCTTAGTGTTACGCAGCTCTACCCATATCGATTCCACATCTTCCCGGCTTATGTCCTTCCTTTCTATTGCGTTAATCTCTTCTTTAACCAGCAACGCCACCCCACCTCCCCTTCCTTCATGTCTATCCCTCCTGAATATTGAATATCCCTGAACGTTGAGCTCCCATCCTTGGTCACCCTGGAGCCATGTCTCTGTGATCCCAACTATATCATAATCATTAATAACAATCTGCACTTTCAATTCATTCACCTTATTACGAATGCTCCTTGCATTGACACGCAAAGCCTTCAGGCGCTCTTTTACAACTCTCTTAGCCCTTATACAATTATGTTGAAAAGTGGCCCTTTTTAATGTTTTCCCTGGATTTGTCGGCCTGCCACTTTTACTTTTCTCCTTAGTACTTTCTGCTTCTACCCTCAATTTACACCCCTCTGTCTCTCTGCACTGGTTCCCACCTCCCTGTTGTGAACTAACCTCCTCACGCCTAGCCTCTTTAATTTGATTCCCACCCCCCAACCATTCTAGTTTAAAGTCACCTCAGTAGCCCTCGCTAATCTCCCTGCCAGGATATTGGTCCCCCTAGGATTCAAGTGTAACCCATCCTTTTTGTACAGGTCACGCCTGCGCCAAAAGAGGTCCCAATGATCCAAAAACTTGAATGCCTGCCCCCTGCTCCAATCCCTCAGCCACACATTTATCCTCCACCTCATCGCATTCCTACTCTCACTCCATGTGCATGTAACAAGAGCCGTATAACTCAGCAGTCCTGACGAAGGGTCTCGGCCTGAAACGTCGACTGCACCTCTTCCTAGAGATGCTGCCTGGCCTGCTGCGTTCACCAGCAACTTTTGTGTGTGTTGCTTGAATTTCCAGCATCTGCAGAATTCCTGTTGTTAACTCATCTCCTTCTACCTTAGGCCACAAACTTATCAATTACCCCTGCTGTGGACACTTTCAGGAGGCCCAAGATCTGTATGCTCCATGGTTGCTTGACTAAGTGTGTAAATGTAGGAGGGGGTCTATGTTGAAAAATAAATGTGCTAGGTTTTCTAAAATTGACTCCTTCTACCTTAGGCTACGAACTTATCAATCACCCCTCATATATCTAATCAGGCTTTCTGAATAGAATATCTGAAAACTCACCGAAGTCTAGTTTAAAATGGAATTAGGATAGATTTACACCCAGAATTGGGTACCATAAAGTGATAATGCAGTTCTCAATGGATTCAGTTAATGTCGACAGCATTGCAATCAAGAAAGGGCTTCAGCTCTTAAGGACACATTTCCTATAGGTGCCAGACAACAGCAACAGATGCTGTGACTGATTAGAGCATCTGTAAAACAGTGCATGGCAGGAAGTGCTTGGGCGTTCTTCTGCAAGATTAGATTAGATTAGATTACGAGGACATGCAGTCCTCTTTTATTGTCATTTAATAATGCATGCATTAAGAAATGATATAATGTTTCTCCAGAATGATATCACAGAAACATATGACAAACCGACTGAAAAACTGACAAAAACCACATAATTATAACATATAGTTACAACAGTGCAAAGCAATACCGTAATTTGATAAAGAACAGACCATGGGCACTGTAAAAGTCTCAAAGTCTCTTGAAAGTCCCATCATCTCAAGCAGACAGTGAACCTCCAGCGCCGCAAACTTGTTGATGCAGCATCCTGGAAGCATCCGACCACAGTCCGACTCCGAGTCCATCCGAAAACTCTGAGCCTCCGACACCGAGCACCATCTCTGCCGAACGCTTCGACCCCGGCCCCGGCAACAGGCAATAGGCAAAGCCGAGGATTTGGGGCCTTCCCCTCGGGAGATTCTCGATCGCACAGTAGCAGCGGCAGCAAAGCGGGCATTTCGGAAGTTTCTCCAGATGTTCCTCCGTGCTTCTCACGTCAGTCTCCATCAAATCAGGATTGTGCACGGCCTCCTAGTTAACACATACGATACCATTCGGAACGGCCGCGTGTGCTGCGTTCAAGAGTGAGAGTCTCTGCAGCATGTAGCAAAACTTTGTGATCTTACAAGGGACGTCAGGGTGAGATACAGGCCATGGTCCTATGCATACTTACCCAGACATGCACAGTCATATGGTCAGTTACAGTTCATTCACACTCACATAGACTGTTCATGACACAAGCTGTTATCAATCCTTCCCCCACCCCCACCTACTCCACCCTCTCCTGCATCCTCCCTCACAACCTTAGTATTCTACCAAGTTTACCACCCATACAGAGGTCAGGCTTCAAAAGGTTGAATAGTTAAACACTTCCTTTACACAATGGCCTCCATTCCTTTAATTCAGACTAAGACCATTGAGGAACTAGAGGGAGGTGACTGACACGCTGCAGGAACATTGGGGCCTTGTGAGTTTATTCCCTCGCCATGTTGGAGGAGACCATCTTTCTCCTTATGGGGCAAGGTTTATCGAAGTAGAGTCTATAAGAAGTCAGCTAGGTAAACACAAAAATATTTCATTGTGATATTTATGTCTGCAGAGATTTGAGCCAAGATGACTTCATAACCACTTGTGTGCTGCTTCACTATGGGCAGAGTATACCTTCCCCAGTTTATCAGAAGAAGCACCCTATTTCCCTTGAGCACCATTCCTTTGAGCTATGATCCTTATTGTACTTCCACCATTTGTATCATCCCAATACATACCTCTATTAAGATCAATAATGTATACCGCAAGGAGCAGTGATCATAATGTTAGCCCTACGGTTTATCATTATAGATTTCCCTCCATACTGAAAATCTGTTCCACCATCACTTATTGCTTTTCATAGCCAATTTAACATCCGTACTGACACTGCTTTGTTAATCCTATGGTTATCATTTTTGTTTATATCTTTAATGTAGTTTCTAACCTTCAGTTTGAACTCCATACCATATTTCCTCCATCCCTCACAATTTTCTTCACAATCACACTCCCCTAACTTGTATTCTTGTTGAAATTCTGTTTTTTGTTATGCCCTTTTATTTTACATTGTATCTTATCTATCACATCATCTAGTCAATATTTATCGGGCAGGGCTGCTGGCTTTGGAAGCTGATGTACGTGGAGTGCTATCTCATGAACTGAGATGTAAAATGTATTCCTCACCTTTCATTTTAATGTGTGAAACCTTATTATGCAAGAAAACAAATTAAATCAAAACCTTTGTTGTAGTGAAAATTTCTAAAGCATCATAGGAATCACATCATTAATCAAAGTTATTGGCTGCACAAATAGATAGGAATTAGTGAATCGTAAAGAACCTCTACTGCCATGATGAGGCTAAACTCAGGTTGGAGGAGCAACACCTCATATACCGTCTAGGTAGTCTCCAGCCCCTTGGTATGAACATAGAATTCTCCAATTTCCAGTAATTCCCTCCCCCTCCCTTCCCCTATCCCTATGTCACTCTGCCCCCTCCCCCAGCTGCCTACCACCTCCCTCTAGGTTCTGCCTCCTTCTACTACCCATTGTGTTTTCCCCTATTCTTCCTTCACCTTTCCTGCCTATCACCTCCCTGCCTCCCTTCCCCCACCCCTTTATCTTTCCCCTTACTGGTTTTTCTCCTGGAACCTACCAGTCTTCTCCTTCCCACCCTCCCCCCACCTTCTTTATAGGCCTCTGCCCCTTCCCCCTACAGTCCTGATGAAGGGTTCCGGCCCGAAATGTCGACCGATCTTTTCCACCGATGCTGCCTGACCTGCTGAGTTCCTCCAGCGTGTTGTGAGTGTAGGAATTAGTGAAGTAGGCTATCTGATCCTTTATGGCTGTTCTACTGTTCATTAAGAACACGGCTGTGTGCCATTATCCTGCACTACCCACATCCCTGCGTACCTAGAAATCTGGCATCTCTGCTTGAATGAACTCAATGACTGAACCTCCACAGCTCTCCAGTCCTGAGGATCCCTGTGTGAAGAACTTTCTCCCCACTTCAGTTCTAAATGGCTTATGAATGCAAACCCACATTCTAGATTTTTCTGAGGGAAGAAGAACTTCTCTATTACCCTGATAAGTCTCGAATCTTGAAAGTTTCAAAGAGATCACCTCTCCTTATTCTGATGTCTGGAGAATGCAGATTTAATCTACTCAATTGCTCTGTTTACAGCAAACCTGCCATACCATGAAATAATCTAGTGAATCTTGGTTGCAGTTTATACAAGATACGTACACCCTTTTGATGTAAAAAGATGAGTATTGTATACAAGATTTAAAGTGCAGTCTCATTAAGGCCCTGTTCAACAGCAATAATGAATTTTTACCTCTGTACTTAAAACCTCTTTTAATAAATGTCAATGTACCATTTGGCTCCTTGATTACTTGATGCATCTCCACATCCACTTTCAGTGATTTGTGTACAAGGATAATTAGGTCCCTTTGAACATTAGCATCCCTCAGTCCTTCACTATTTAAAAAGTACTGTGCATTTCAGTTTTGTGCCCCAGATTGGATGAACTCCTATTTTTTTCTATGTTATTTCCCACCTGCTCTGTTCTTTATCATTCATTTAACTTGTCCATATCCCCTTGAAGTCTCTTTACATCCTCATGATCCTTTGTTTCATATCATCAGCAAACTTAGAAATAAATATTCATTGTGAATCACAAAATTTTCAAAGAAATCGGGCTGCAATATAACTTAACAAAACATCTTTAAAATAATCGATATTCACCTGTGGATCTGACCAAGTGTAGAGAATTTCATCTGCTTCCACCTTTCTCTTATTTTCACGATAGAATGCTTCACCCAGTCGGCTGTCAATTTTGTTTTCCTCCATTAGAATTTTGAGATTCATTAAATCTTCATCATTTTCATCCTGGAGATTTTTGACATCATCCTTAACTATTCAGATAAGAGCACAAAAGCTTTTAGAATTAACCCATTCTTCTTTTTTTTAATCAATCTCAATATAATTCATTTTGGCAACATGTACTAGGTTAGGCAACATCTGTGCAAAGGAGAAAAATTTTCAGGCTGTAATAAGAAATCTGATTTTCTCAACATTTTCTCTTCCTTTAAATATCTGACCCTTTGAGTTTCCTGATCCACTATTTCAACTAAGAACTTATTCTGTGATGATTCCTTCTTGAGATTTTATTTTTTTCTCTGCAAAATGCTGCAAGCCAGGTAATAGTTGCTACAGTAGTTAAGAACGTTACCCAATACTTATTGTTTTGCTGTAATTTGCTTCCAACTTGACGAACTTGATTTCAGCTTTTTCTTCCCCTCTATGAGCTGTAAGATTCATTTTTAATCCATTTAATGCTGGAGTGGATGAAGTAGGCAATATTCTGTCAGTAGTAATGGACACTTGAGTCACCAAGACAAAGAAATCTATGGACTAAGTGCTGGTAGATGGAGTTAGTATAGTAAGTACTTTATGGTAAGAATGAGTATAATGGGCTGAATAGCCTGTTTCTATCCAGTAAGACTATGACCTTATGGATGTGGACTTTTCTGAAAAGTTGTTAGTTATGGTCTAACTCTGAATTAAATGGCCTCTTCTGTCCATGGTTGAAGTCAATCGCATTGGTGTGGAACTAGAATCACGTTTAGGAAAATCTCCAACATCAGTAAAGCATATGGTTTATCTTGACAACAATCAAATAGTCGCACGGTCACTCTTAAAGATAACTATTTTAAGATCGTTAACTACTACCGTGGCTGGATTTTGAATATAGCCTCGGATTATTAGTCCAGATTTCTGGATGACTAATCCAGTAACATAACTACTCCTCTTCCATATAATCCTGTGAAATGAATTTGGGCAGTCTCAAAACAATTTCAAAAAGGCACATACTCACAGCACTAAAAAAAAACACTGTAATTTGGCACAAATTGCTATATTGGGCAAAGATTTGCTCTCTGCACCAGGCGCAATAAAATCAGAAATACACTTACCATTTCATTATACCCAGAGCACAGAGCAAATCTTCTGCTTAAATTGGCAATTCATTGTCGAAAGAAAATAAGGATATTTGGTATAGGAAAGGGAAAGCTTTACAGTTGTGCAACAATGACATCGTTGTTAAAACAACTGTCTGACAGAGAAAAAGATTTATGTTTCTTCTAATGAAACAATACTGCAATACAAAAAGCAGAAAATGAAAGATATCTTAAGTCAGCATGACATAATTACAACATTTAATGTATTACAGGCCAATGATGAATTCCTGTTGCCTTAGTTTGGAAATGGTGCACTAAGTATATATATTCCAATCAAAATTACCACACCCAATGGTCAATATTTCATAATTGCAGAAAAGTAATTCTTATGTTGAATGTGCAAGAAACTTACAAAAGTAAATTCAACTCCTAACTGAATGATGGATGTTTAAGACACATTACTTAGAAAACATTGAACTTTGTGGTTTACATTTTAATACTAATTGGCCATGCCAATAAATCAATGGAGAAAATTTCACTTGAATATTCATTGTGCATTTATGCATGTGAATTGGATTGTACTAGTTTTATTGTGTGAATATATAGCTGCATTTAATCCCATTGGCAAATCAAATCCCTGGTTAAAACAAAATTGCAAAACTAGTCAAAAACAAAATTGAAATAGTTTTAGAGTGTTTTATGCCCAGAAGTATTTACAAAAACAGGACCTGAATTTTTCACATTGGGGCTTTATCCACGCCCATGCAAAGCTCAACATTCTGTCAGAATGGAATGAGAGAGGGGTTTCAACTCTAAAATACACATTCCCATGGCAGCCATCATTCCCACAATAAATGAAAGGGATGTTGGTCCTGATCAACAGGATTTAGAGTCATGGAGTCTTAGAGAAGTACAGCACAGAAACAGGTCCTTTGGCCCATCTAGTCCCTGCCAAAACTATTTAAACTGCCTACTACATTTGTGTGAAGGAGATTCTGTATGCTAAAGGAGACAGGAGATTCACCAAAGTTACCATAAAAAAAGCTAGGCATGGAGGTAGAGATCATAACTTCCTCAATATGAAGCAGTGTTAAAAGGAATTGCATGTTTTCATGTGGCCTTCCAATCATCGTTTTCATCTTCAGAATTGAATGTTCACAGAAAAATGTATGGCATCCGAAGGGCTGTATTACTTAGGTGAGATCTCAATCATAGAAATGCTGTAACAAGCTATTTAAGAAATTACAACATTGATTTGTTCATTCATATGCTATAATCAATGTAGGTGGACATACTAAAGCAGGGTGTGGGAGATTGTTATACATATTCAGGTCTCTCCAGCTATTTATTGATATGTCATGCTGATGGTGTTGATTGGAATGTATAGGGAGTCACTTGGTTTACACATGGATCGTGAATGGGAGTTTAGTAAGATTGCTGTCTCTCTGTCAGGATTTCCTTTAAATTCTTCCCTCCTCTGCTGTGCTGGGCTTTGGATGATGAACAGGGAAACTACGCTCCAGCCATCTTTCTTCTGCTTCCCATTTAGTTTGACTTCTTTCCCCAAGATTTGTTTGTCTTCATGAAATGGCTACTCTTTTCACTTTTGCAAGTCCGTGTATTATGTCTCCACAGAGATGAAATTTCTAATGTAGTAGGTATGTTCCTCCTAGATTGATGCTTGCAGTGCAATTTCCCCTTGAAAGACTTTCCATAGTTATCCTGGTGTGTGCACGGCTCTTGTTGTACCTGTACTCTGCTGTTGTGTTTGGAAAATGCCCATTTTGGAAGAGTCTACACCCACAGCCTTCATATGCACTACATCCTACTTGGACATCTCTGCTGAACAATCCGTTTTTAGGCTCAGGTTTCCCAGGAAATCATCATGTGACATTCTATGGGTATGCATTCAGTTATGGTCTTGCATCTGAAATGCTCTCTCCACAGAGCTGAAGGTCATGTCAGCTTTCAACAATCACAAAGTAGCTGATAATGGATCATATAAAATCCCACCTTCCAACTACATTAGACTCTTTCCATTTTGTCTACCACTCAAATCAGTCCACTCTGTCCTGTCTCACTCAGAAAATAATGCCTCATATGCTAGGATGTTGTTCACTGACTTTAGCTTGGCATTTAACATGATCATCCCTCAAAAGCTGGTGGGTAAACTGTCCTCATTGGGACTCAACACCCCTCTTTGGATCTTGGAATTCTTGATGGAAAGAACCCCAGCCAGCCTGAGTTGGCAGCAAAATCTCAAGCTCCATCACGCTGAGCATTGGTTTCCCCTAGAGTTGTGTGCTCAGCGCACTGCTGCTCATCCTGCTGACTCACAACTGCACTGCCAAATCCAAAATAACCACATCAAGTTCGCTGATGACACAACAGTGATGGGCTTCTTCAGCAACACTGATGAGTTGGCACACAGAGAAGAGCTCTAGAGGCTTGTCAATGAAGTGTGAGAACAACAACCTGAGTCTCAACGCAGACAAGACAAAGGAGATGATTGCGGACTTCAGGAAGGTGCAGGTTGACCACTCTCCATTTGCACATCAATGGCTCTGCCATGGAGAGAACGCACAGCACAATGTTTCTTGGTGTGCATTTGGCGGATGATCTAACCCGGACCCACAACACCTCCTCATCAGTCAAGAAGGCACAGCAGCTTCGACACTTTCTGAGGAGACTGAGGCATGCAAGTCTCCCAGCCCCCAGTCTAATAACTTTCTACAGGATCCCCATTGAAAGTGCTCTGTCTGGCTGCACCATTGCGTGGCAGAGAAGCTGCAAAGCATCAGATCACAAGACCTTACAGTAAAAACTGCCGAAAGCATCACCAGGGCCTCTCTCCCCACCCTATTTGTGACATTTATCGGGGGCGTTGTATAAAAAGGGCCCAAGGCATTGTTCAGGGTCCTTACCACCCATCCTAAAATCTCTTTGACCTGTGGAGGTACAGAAGCATTAGGACTAGGACGAACAGCCCAAGTAACAGTCTCTTCCCTCAGGCTCTGAGACCAATGACCACCCTGCCACTGCCGAGGCCCCGTCCCTACGATAGTGAGCAGTTCATTTGTGCTGCCCACGACATGCATTTTGAATCATATTTATTAACTTATTTGGTAATATTTTGTTTTATGTTTTGTGTGTGATATGTTTTGCAGGTGCATTGTGGTCTGGGGGGAATGCTGTTTCATTTAGTTGTATATACTGTATGTACAGTCAGATGGCAATAATCAAGCAACACACACAAAATGCTGGAGAAACTCAGCAGGCCAGACAGCATCTATGGAAAAAAGTACAGTCGACGTTTTGGGCTGAGACCCTTCGGTAGGACTGGACAATAGTCATGATCTAGAATGTGAGCTTTCTTGTCATTTCTTCCATATGACCACACTATTTCTACCAATTTGCTGCTCAATGCAACATCAGAGAATGCACTCAGGCATTGCATTCATGAAGAAATGATTTCTCCCTTTTTGTTCTCACCGAGGAATAGATGTGTTGAGCTTTCAGAGTTGCTGGCAATGCTGTTTTCCATTTGACTATTGCCCTTACATTTAATGCCCATCACCTTCCTTACTTAACAGATTTCGGAACCTACTGGCCTTTGTTGTCTCCATTTATTGCCTTCTAGTCCAGGGATTTCCAAATGTTTTATGCCCTAGAGCCTTACCGTTAACCGAGGTGACTGTGGAACCTATGTTGGGAACCCCTGCTCTAGTCTCTCTAGCTTTACCTCCACCCACCCCTCCCCACACTTATCCATTTGTCCATCATCTCTCACCTCTCCTGGTTCCTCTTCCACCTGCCAATGTGTCCAATCTACACCCTGTGTCCTGGTGTAAGGTCTTAACCCCAAATGTTGATGGCCCCTTCGCTTCCACCAGTGCTACGTGATGCACATAGTTCCTCCGGCAACAAGTTTCATTTGTAT
Organism: Mobula hypostoma; assembly: GCF_963921235.1. Taxonomy (NCBI): domain Eukaryota; kingdom Metazoa; phylum Chordata; class Chondrichthyes; order Myliobatiformes; family Myliobatidae; genus Mobula; species Mobula hypostoma. The sequence continues at coordinate 132,965,093 of NC_086103.1, read as the reverse complement.
TGGTATTTACACTTATTGAGGAAGTGCAAGTAAGAGCAAATGTGCACACTACACTGTACTGTTGAAAAGGACATGTACTGTCTGAGCCTTGTATCTACTACGACTCCCTCGTACTGGCTCAAATCAACAGTCCTTCCACATCTTTCATTTCAAGTCTTTAAAATCTTTTCCATTGCTGAATAAAAACTACTACCATGCCTGGGGTCACCTTCATGAAATCCCACTTGTTAGCCCATTGTTCAAGTGGGCAAGTAAGGCATGTAGGCCCTTGTGTTATTTCTATCCTGTCCCGTATTAAATAATTTTGGAAAAGGCAAGATGATACAAATAATAGGACTTGAGCTGTTTTCTGAAAAATCAACATGCACACGTGTCAAAATTAAAATATAGGCAATCCATACTGTAGGAGTTGGACCCACAACACAAATATAGCAACATAACAGTACTGTACACCACCTACTTGTGAGATTGTCATTGATAAACTCTGAATTTGATTAATTGAGCTGGTAGTCAAACAAGCCTCGAAAGCAAATTTGTTTTTGGTAACGATAACAGCAGTCAGGAGATAGTTCATGGACGTTATTTGCATGGACTTTCAGAAGACATTTGATTTAGTGATTTGAAATGAGATGGTCTGATATAGGTGAAGCTTATCCAACTGAAGACAAATTATTGACTTCTTTAGGAAATAGCAAGACTAGCAGTACACATACTATCAGGTGACATTTGCCATGCTGCCACTGTTAAAGTTAGTTTGATCACATCAAATAAGATCTTGGTTTTTGCATGGATTGTTATGGACACAACAGCTGAGGGCCAATACTCTAGACTTAGAGGGAGCACAGCATAGAATTAACAGAATGATAAATGAGCCTTGAAATTTGATTTCACACTTAACACAATGTGTTAAACTATTGGTGCATTTAATACCGTCACCCAATCAGGTGATTTGTACCTTAACTTGTTTGTTGAATGAGTTATTATCTAGGAAAATGAATAGATAGTCAACGTTTTGGACAGCCCCCTGGGACTAGAAAGGGGCTAGAATAAGGTGGGGAAGCTAAAAGGTGATAGGTGAAGCCTGGTGGATGGGGATGGGGAAGGGGGAGGAGATGAAGTAAGAAGTAGGAGGTGATTGGTGGAAAAGGTAAAGAGCTGAAGATGAAAGAATCTGATAGGAGAGGACAGTGGACCATGGGAGAAAGGGAAGGAGGAGGGGCACCAGAGGGAGGTGAAGGGGCAGGTGATGTGAAGAAAGTGGTAAGAGGGAGCCAGACTGGGGAACAGGTCTAGAACCGTCAAACACTTCTCATACATTAACTCTTTCATTCCTGGAGTTGTACCACAACACAACTGATCTATCTCACTCCAGTACACACAGAATTCAACCAGCTGATCTGTCTCATTCATGACTTGATAAGTCAAAGGACCTGTTTTCATGCTATATTTCTCTACAACTCAGTGAATCTAAGTTTGTGAAATGTGCTTTGTTCTGTACTGTTCCCAGGTTCCAAATTAATCTGTTGGCATGTTTGAATTACATGTGCCCTTTAGTGGGAAGCCTGAATATCTATTGCAAAAATAACCTTTAAAAGTGTTGGCATCTTATATATGAAGAACTTTGAAAATGATAATCTTCTGGTTTAAAATGATGCTACTGAAGTTTTATGACACTTACTCATAGTTCAGAAGGCAAGAAATATAACTAATGTAATTAATAACACTTTTTATGAGGTAAATTGAGCTATTGTGATGCTGAGAAGGGGATTTTGATGACCAGGCATCTCAGGATCTCTACACCTTCCACCCAGGCTAGTGATGATGATCATCACCCATTGTCTTTTGAGTCAGATGGATGCCAACCACTATCACCACAAACAATGACGAGGCAAGTGGGGGCAAAGCTGACTCAAGGGATGAGCCATGCTGGTCCATTGTAAAGTCAAGGCAGTTTTGGAGAATGGAGATGGAGTTGGAGCGAGTAATTTGAAGAGGAGTTGAGCTGGAGAAGTTTTGGGGCCTGTCCTCCTAAATGAGGTGCGAAGGTGGATCATTGTAAGTGCCAAGCTGATTAGGAGAGGTCAAGACTGTTTCAGGCTGGGCGATGAGGTCTAGGCCCTGCACTGGGGCCTGGCGGGGCATGATGTATTGTTTGAACAACTGAAATGTCAGACCAGATAGACTGGAAAGGCAGGGTGCTGGGTCTGGAGGCGAGGGTCGGTCCAATTTTGCTCGCACTCCCGTGATGTTCACCGCTCTCTCCATGGTGCTAAGGTTGTGAGTCTGCTTCTGCTGCTACACATTTTGTGTCTGCAAGCTTTGCGGTGGCTTGCCCCACTATATGATGAATCTGAGACCGAGGCTTTGGGTTTAGTCCGGCTGCTTTGGGGGTTCGGGTCAATGGAGTCAATCTGGTGCAGAATGCTGTTGCTTGCTTCTATTGTTTGCATGATCTGTGTGTTTTTTCTCTTTCTCTGCACATTGGGTGTTGGTCTTTCTTGTTTTTTAATTGGGTTCTTTTGCGTTTCTTGCTTTGTGGCTGCCTGTAAGCAGACAAATCGCAAGGTTGTATAATGTATACATATTTCGATAATAATTGTATTTTGAATCTTTGACTTTGAATCTAAATGTAATTTTGAAATAAGGCAAACCATCAGAAAGCTCCAAGAGAAGAAATTTCATGGAACAAATTTATAAATGAAAAATGTTAAGACGAATATCTACTATCGTTTGTGCTCGGTTTCAGATTTACTTGGTACAATCCTTACAAACAATTGTAAATTAATGTTCCCTTTTTTTAAGAGCAGCAATCTTGTTGTTTGCCTCAGGCTGTGGATAGAAACTGACAATCTCTCACTGGAAGCAACAAGCACTTCAGGCATTCAAAAAAAACTCTGTTGTTCTGGGATAATGTATCCTGTCTCACTGGATGCTCAGCCCAGGTTGTGTTTCTCAATCATGTCTACAGAAATAAGTGCAACATAGCCTTTCTTGACCCTATTTCTACAAGGGTTAAGGTTCTGGAATGATTGTAAATTCAGCAACTCAGCCTCGCTCTGCTGCAAGCATGTTGCTGCCTCTCAAAGTAAAAGAAATATTCTTTTGAAGGATCAACACAGTAAAATACATATTTTCCTGCAGTTTTTGGTGAAACACCAGAAACAAAAAATGCAGGTGTTGCACTTGTACTCACTCTGAGGAAATGTCTTTACCATACATGTTTCCTTTCATCTGATAGCCTGAAATTGGCTCATCTGTTGATGTTCAGTTTGTCATGTACCATTCCTCTCTGTATTGGTACAAAAGCTATTCGAGAGCAATGTCTCACCAGTGTTACATTCAGAATGAAAGATGAAACAAAATGTCCCTAAACTATGGTAGTGATGTGTTGTCTTACAAATAGCTGAGAAAGTGCATAATACAAAATAGACTGACATGACTATAATAGTAATGAAACTGAAATATATAACAAATACCCAGCAGTCAGGAAGCATATGTGGAGAGAGGAGATGTGGAGAGGAGTTAATGTTTTAGCACAAATACCTTTCATTGGAACTGGTTAATGGAAGGCCATCAACTTGGAATGCTATCTAATACCTCTGAATTTCTGAGCATTTCCTAAGTATTCTGATTTTATTTCAGTTATCTGGCATTTTGTTTTTTTTTTGGAGAAATTAAGGATGAAAGTGTCAGAGATTTGTACAGCATTGAAAGAAGCTCTATCAGCTCATCTCATCCATGCCAACCATAATGCCCAGATATGCTAATCCATCTCATATTCATCTATGCCTTTCCTATCTAAGTTGGCACACTATTCTATACTGATGCTTGGCTGTGGTACTTTCCCAATGATGTCTAACTATTTTTAAACTGTAACTTCTGTTTGCATGCATATGTTAAATATTATTTTAACTGCTTATTCTTTAAAATAGCTATTGGTAGTATACCCTATCTAGAGTTTCATAAAGAAAAGAAAATTTTACTACTGTCAGCAGGACAAATGCATACTCCGTACATAGTATTCATCAAGCATAAGTCAGTAAAGCCAAACTCTCTTTTGCTACCCAAGACACAAAGTGCATGGATTACTCAATTCCAGTATAATGGCAGTAAAACACTGTACAACTTCAGGGGTTTCATATCCTGCAGACGCAGCTTGTAAACCTTAGAAATATACTTTTGTATTTTCCATATGATATCTTAGAGGAATTTAAGGTGGGGAGTTATATGGGAGGTGGGGTTTAAGGGTCGGTACAACATTGTGGGCCGAAGGGCCTGTACTGTGCCGTACTATTCTATTCTATTCTATGTTCTATATATGTGCACTTCCCCTAAATCCTGCAGGTTGCTGTCTCTCATTCTGTCCCCAAGCCTACAAGGCCTCTGTTTACCACTGTTCCTCAACCCTGGGAGCTCTGTCTCATGCATCGTCCCAAAACCTAGCAGATCTTTGTCTCCTATGCTGCCTTTAAACTGTTGGGATCCCTGCTTCCCATGGTCCCTAATTTCACATGATTGTCTCTGGTGCTGCCATTAAACCCATGGAGCCTCTGTCTCTCACACTCTCCTGAAATTTGAACAGCCTCTGCTTTCTGCCTTTAAACTCACACAGCCTCTGCTGCAGTGCTAATTTCATACTCTGCCTCTGGTGGTTACTGAACTCTGGTGGTCGTTTATCAGGTGAACCATTAACTGCTGAAACCTATCAGGTGAATTGTAAATCCTGAGGTATTTCTGAGAGAGGTTCGGTGTTCCAGACCACGCTGAGCTAGAAAATGAGGCCATGCTGAGGGAAGAGAGTCAGAGAATGGAGAGTGAAAGCAAAGGGTCAAACATCCAAGGTGTAAGGGGGTGAGTGAAGAAAGGGAGCAGAGTCCTTGATGGCTACCACTCAACGAAGAGATATCAATTTTTCTTATGCCTGGAATCTGAGTGATTGTGTGCAAAGATACAGGGTAGATTCCAGAACCTGAGAGGAAAGGGATGTGCAGAGAAGGAAGAGGGGACCAAATGGCAGTAGTCAGGAGAATGGAGTTGCTTTGAAGGAGAGTGGGAGGACGTTCAGGGTGGGGGATCTGAAGAGATGCAATAACAATGTTATACAACCCGAAATGATAACTCTTTCTCTTCCTAAAGATGTGGCCTGACCTGCCGAGAATTTCCAGCAATTTCTGTACCTATTTTAAAGTTCTAGCATCTGCAGGGTTTTTTTTGATATTCACTTACTGTAGCTGTTAATTTTTGTAGCTCACCACTGCTGGCATTGAAACAGGCAGCTGCCCCTTTCTGAATGGCCGCCATTAATGATGCTGTAAAGTTTACCCAATGGAAGCAGTCAGGCTTTTCTCTCAGCAACTGATATTAAGCGCCTCATTTTCCAAGTAAACAAAAGTGAAAGTTATTCTGTCCATCATCTCTGCGTATTGAAAATTGTTGCTAATGATTTTTATCATGGCCTTGTAATGAATTAGGCTATTTTGCGTGAAAGCGTAGTTGAAGCTGGGTAACTGACAGCTTTTAAGAATTGCCTGGAAGTGCACTGGAACTGCTTTGGTGTAGAGGGTTATGGGTCAAGTGCTGGGTGATGGGGTTAAGATGGAAGCATGCCCACTGGTTGGCACAGTTCCATGATGTTCAATTCTACGACTCTGTGATTCTGATTTACTTGAGACAGAACTCTAAAGCAGCTTTAGTTCACACACTTCCCAAATTTGAAGCCAAAAAAAAATAACGGATGCTAGAAATCTGAAATAAAAGAAAGCAGAAAATGCTGGAAGCACTCAGCAGATCAGCTAGCACTGATACACTTTCTTAGGAAATAGAAATGGTTTCTGTTTCTCTTTCCTATTCCTAACCTACAAGATCTCCAACATTTGTTGTGTGTAGCCTCTAAATGGTGCTTCAAAACTTGGATGAAGCAAACGAGTGAAGTATGGTTCATAAACTAGGACAAGATTGGAGCCTTGAAACTTTGTCAGTGAAAGAGACGGACAAAGAGTAAAAGGCAAGATTTCACTTGGTAGAGAGAGGAATAACACTGGAGAGTCTCAGAAATGTCATAGATCTTACAATGTTCGGAAGTTTCTGTAGAGCTGAAATTGTCAAGTTGGTGGAAGTTCAGTGCAGCAAAAGTCAGCATGATATGATGATAGAGAGAGTGCCATCATCCAGGCAGAACATGACCTTTGAAAGCCTTACTCTCACTTGTACAGCCTTTTCTGTTCAAGCCTGGGAACCAAGGTCACCGAGCATACCAAGATGAGACAAAGATGCAAACAAAGGATTCACGTGCAATACTTACTATTGGTCAGTTCTTTTACTAATCCTCAAGGATTATTGGCCTTTATCACAGATTTAATTGGTTACTAACTACTGAAATATGATTGGTACTTAAGTATGTAATTGACAGAAGTGCTCAAGGTTTCAATTGGATCAATAACTGTATAAAAATGGGCAATTTTGAGCTGTAACTTCAGAGCAGTGCAGTGACAGACTGAACTGCTCTCCTTGTGCACACTAAACATGAATGAGTGTGAGTTTTCAGAGTCCTGTTAATCGGGCAGCAAAGTAGCAGTTAGTGGAACACTGTTATATCGTCAGTGGCCTGGGTTCAGTTCCTCTGCTGTCTATGAGGAGTTTGTCCATTTTTCCCATAACCGTGTGGGTTTCCCACAATGCTCTGGTTTCCTCCCACATTCCAAAGGCTTACAGAGCAGTAGGTTAATTGGTAACATGGGTGTAATTTTGTGTTATGGGCTTGTTGGGAAGGAAGGGGCTGTTACAAGCTATATATCTATGTAACAATAAATAATCGGTGACCACAAGGTGAGAACAGGACAGGTCAGCTATTTGGTAAAAATTCCAAAACATGATGCGGCAGGCAAGCTGCAGGGAGCTGCACTGTTTGTCTCCTCAGTAATCCCATAAATCACAATACAGTCTTCAGGTTCTAACAGAGTTCTGTTCCTGAGAACGGTTTGTAACCCAAGAAGTTTACAAGTTGAAAAGAAGGAAAAACAAGGTGTGGGAAAGGATCACAGAAACGGCTGCGATGGGAGAGTAAGCAGGCAGGGGATGAATGGCCACCAGTGAGCGGGGGGGGGGCGCGGGGTAAAGAAGGTACATCGAAATGCACCAGGATGTCTGCAGTCCTGCAGAAGTCAGTAAATCCATCCCTTCCATCCCATCAGTACCCTTAACACTTATTTGTATGGACAGGGTAGGTATGGCATTCATAGTCTGGGTGGATATATACTCAGCAGGAAACGTGCCCATGGTCCATTGTTGGAGAAGCTGAAACAACATTGTAAGAAATACTCAAGGACATCTTTCTTAAGCAGTAGTATCATAATAACCAGAAATCACTTTCAGTAATTCTGACTCATGGATAAATATTGATTAGGAACCAAAAATATTTCCTTGCTCTTCACAAAGTTAAAGCCAGTTGATATTATCCTTCAATTTGAGAGACAGAAGTTGGAACCTCAGCTTAGTGTTTGATAATAACTCTTATAATGCAATAGTTCCTCATAACTGCACAGAGCTGTCAGTCTGTAAGGTAGAATTGAACACAAAACCTACTAATACACTGGCAATAGAGGGCTACCAATTGAGACATTAAGAGCACATATTGTGGAAATAATTATATGTCAATCCCACCAAAAATTTGCTGACATTGGATGAAATTCAATTTTGAGAAATATCCAAGGTATCAGCAAAATTCCAGCCTCTGACCAATTAATGGCAATTAGTTGAAATTCTCAATGATGATCATTCTAATCTCTTAATACTTTTGAAACTTTTTGTACATTTTTTTCTGTCACGTCATCCAATATTAAATGACATTTTAGCAACGCCATTTTAGACACATGATTTTCCCTTAGATATCTATCCACTCTGATTCTATTCCTTTGATATCCACCAACTCCGATTCTATGTGTTTGCTTCTGTTTTATTCATTGCTACTTGATATCTCTCTTTTTGCCTGAAATATTCACACCAGACAGCATCTGTGGAGAGAGAAAGTTAGGTAATATGTCAAGTCCAAGACATACCAATAGACTGTAAAAAATCTGAGGAGTAATTGATCTTCAGGACGTAAGCAAATGCAAGATGAGAGAAATAAAGAAAAACAAGGATGGTCTGCAATAGGGTAACACTGCAAGAGATATCAAATGGTAGAGGGATGAGGGTGCAAGACAAGAAATAACAGCACTGGATTGAATAAAGATACCAAAAATGGGTCTGAGCATGTGATAATGGGGGTGATGGAATAATTATTATCTGAGCAATTGGGAGCAGCTCTTCTTCAAAAAGTACTGAATTCAATATTTACTTTAAAATATCAAAACATTGTACTTTAACTTACTGTCTTAGATGAAGACTCTGATTAGGAGCAGGGCAAAGAATTAAAGTGAAAGGTGACTAAAATTCGGCAGCACGCTTAGGTCCCTGATGGAAGTTTTATAAAGTTGTCAGCAAATTATTTCTTCACCCGACCCCCCCCCCCCAATACTCACCACCTCCAACCCAATTTAGAGGAGGCCACCTAGTGAACAACAAGTGGGACATACTGAACTGAATCAACCAAATCAATATTCAATCCTGCAAGTGGGCTTGGAGACCTACACTTTGGAAAAATATTGCATCTCCTGGACTTGCTTAGGAATGTACTTGAAAAAGGGAATGGCTGTTAGTTACGACTGAGGCATGAAATATTTATCAGTTTATTATCAAGAGGAGGATTCTTTTGTGAATGGAATAATTAACTGGTGCCTGCCAGTGGTTTCATGCTGAACATGAAGTAAAAAGGCAAGTATATTGAATCTAGAATGTGGCGGAAAGGAAGATGAAAATGAGTGAAACTCAATTTCAGTTTTGCAGAGAGAAATATTGAGGGCAGAATTCCGGGAAAAGGGAACAGCTGTTTGAAGTAATGTGGTGAAGAATGTTAGGGAGAAAAGGAAAGGAAGACATATCAAAAACCTTTTCACTCAGCGAGTGGTGGATATGTGGAATGCTCTGCCCCAGAAGGCAGTGGAGGCCAAGTCTCTGGATGTTTTCAAGAAAGAGATGGATAGAGCTCTTACATTTAGCGGAATCAAAGGTTATGGGGATAAGGCAGGAACTGGATACTGATTGTGGATGATCAGCCATGATCACAGTGAATGGCAATGCTGGCTCGAAGGGCCAAATGGCCTACTCCTGCACCTATTGTCTATTGTCTAAAAACATTTTGTGGAAAGGTAATATCTTCAGTGTAGGTGTGCTTGAGACAGAAAACTTGGTTAAAGGAATAGAATATTTACAGGGGTCATGAAATGAAGCTTCGCATGTTAATAGGCACAAAATGGACATTGATTGAAAACCTGGCTTTCAAAATCGATAAAGAACTTAAAGAAGAGTTAGGAAAGGAGCTTGAGAAAGTAACAGAATTTATTTGGAATAACCTTCCATCAGAACTAAGAAAAGTTTGAAATTGAACAAGTCTTAACTTGCCAATAATTGCAATGCTTTTCTCTCTTCTCTGTCCTCATTCACTTCCTTCTAACTCAGCTCTAGGTAACAAGTCTTCATCATCTTCTAAGCCAAAGCACCACCACTGAGTTTTTCTCTTGGTCTCCATTCTATCATAAATATTCCTTTTATTTTCTCCACCACCTCCCCTTGTCTACAAATATGTTCAATTTCCAACATTCCTAGCTCTGATTTCAGGTTATTAATTCAAAACTTAACTCTATTTCTCTATCTGTAGATGTTGTCTGACCTGCTGAGTGTTTTTGGTATTTTCTGTTCATATTTCAGAATTTCAACATCTGTAGTTGTCTTTTGCTTTTCTGTTAGTATATCATATCTACTTTATTACTTTTCAGCAATCATGTGAAATGTGAAAAATGTTGAATCTATTATCTTTCTAATACTTATCTACATTGTGAGATTCACGCACTTCCTCGTTTTTCATCCTTATAGGTTCCCCACAAGGTTAACTTAAACTTGTTGATCTGTCCTGATGTCAAGAGCTTGTTGTTTCGGAGACAGCCCTCAGCAGAATCGAAAAGATCAGTAATCTGAAAAAAAAAGTATAATTTGAGCAAAAGTGAGTTCAAACTTTGTTTTTTTCTTTCTGAAATGGGTACAAGTCATGGTATCAATGTTGGAAATACGGATGCTAAGTAGTGGTGCAGGTTACAAGTGTGTAACCAATCTTATAGAGTTCTTCGAAGAAGTTACCAGGAAAATTGAAGGAAAGACAGTGAATGTTGTCTACATGGTCTTTCGCAAGGCCTTTACTAAGTTCCCTCTTGGGAGGTTGATCAAGGTGGTTCAGTTGCTCGGCATTCAACATGAGATAGTAGATTGGATTGGACATTGACTTTGTGGGAGAAGACAGAGAGTGGTAATAGATGGTTGCCTCTTTTACTGGAGGCCTGTGACTAGTGGAGTGCTGCAGGGACTGGTGCTGGATCCATTGCTGTTTGTCATCTGTACCAATGATCTGGATGATAATGTGGGTGACTGGGTCAGCAAATTTACGGATGACACCAAGACTAGGTGTTAGTGGATAGCGAGGAAGGCTATCAAAGCTTGCAGTGGCATCTGGACTAGCTGGAAAATGGGCTGAAAATGCAGATGGAATTTAATACAAACAAGTGTGAGGCGTTGCATCTTGGTAGGACCTACCAAGGTAGTTCTTACACAGAGCACTGATGAGTGCAGCAGAACAAAGGGATTTAGGAAGATAGGTCTGTAATCATTGAAAGTGGAGTCACAGTTGGGTAGGGTTTTACAGAGAGCTTTTGGCATTTTGGCCTTCATTAATCAAAGTACTGAGTACAGGAGATGGGATGTAATGTTGAAATTGTATAAGATGTTGGTAAGGCCTAATTTGGAGTATTCTTTGCAGTTTTGGTCACCTACCTACAGGAAAGATGTAAATAAGTTTGAAAGAGTACAGTGAAAATTTACAAGCAAGTTGCTGGGACCGGAGGACCTGGGTTGTAAGGAAAGCTTGAATAGGTTAGGACTTTATTCCTTGGAACATGGAAGACTGAGGGGAGATTTGATAGAGCTATACAAAATTAGGAGGGGTATAGATAGGATAAATGCAAACAGGCTTTTTCTACTGAGGTTGAGTGGGACTACAACTCGAGGTCATGGGTTAAGTGTGAAAGATGAAAAGATTAAGGGGAACATGAGGGGAAACAGCTTTATTCAGGTGGCTGAATGAGTGTGGAATGAGCAGCCAGTGAAAGTGATGCATGCAAGCTCGATTACAGCGTTTAAGAGAAGTTTGGATAGTTGGGAAATGGAGCGCTATGGTCCAGGTGCAGGTTGGTGGGAGTACGCAGTCTACATGATTTGGCTCAGACTAGAAACGGCCTGTTTCTGTGCTGTACTTTTCAGTTACTCTATGACTCTAAGTAAAGCTGAAAATGCAAGAACAAATCTTAATAGAATACAATCAGAATTATTATCATTGCAACATGGCGCAAAATCAAAGTGTAATTATTAAACTAAATTGAAGTGGGCTCAAAAGTTGATCTGGGTTGGAGGGAGAGGCTTGCATAAGTACTTTATGTTTGAATTAACAGGGAAAGAATGGTAGGGAGATACACTGAGAGGAAATGATTGAATTCAACTGAAGTGCTAATGCAATGAAGGGGAGATATGTACATCCTTATGTCTGGAGCATGGGAGAAATATACTGTGAAGTAACATACCCATTGAATCCAATAGAGGAGAAGATCTGCGATGGAGAAAGGAGACCAGATTTAGGAGAAAGAGTACATAATACGTATTTTTAAAATTGTTAGAATGTAAAATAATGTTTAAAAGACTTTTCTCAGAACAGGAAGAACATTGATATACTGGAATTTTTGAAGGAATTACAATTGGTTGAGAAGTTTAGTAGTGAAATGAAAACAAAGCTGTTTGAAGGTTGTTGTAGTAAAAGGGAAGAGATGAAAAATATCAAATCCCATTAAGTGGAAAACAACAATAAGAAATGTTTTACATGAAAAGCAGCAATATATTGATCCAACACAATGGTCTATCTATTAAGAGGCTTGAGAATAATATTTCTAACACATAAAAATAAGTTTTGCATTCACACATAAAACATAATGCAGAAATTCAAGTTGGAATTCAAGATGGTGTTGCAAGGCAGAGTTGATTCATGTCTGTTGCTTCCAGTGCAGGCACCACTTCTGTGATTAACGTGATTGCCACTTACAGCCAGCAATAATCATGCCTTTGAATGGCTGTTAATAATTTTTAAAGACATGCCACACAATTTGAAGAACAGGTTCATTGGGATTGCAAGAATTAGGCCATTCATATTAAAATTCAGTTGGTTCACATCTGAGTCATTGAACCATGGAGTCATAGGGAGATAGGGCATGGAACGGACCCTCAACCCATCAAGTCAGTGCCAAAAATTATCCACCTATTTACACTAATCCTACATTAATCCCATTCTACCTGCCATCAACTTCACCCAGCTTCTACCATTTACCCAGGCACTAGGGATGTGCTGAAGTTTGGATGCAGAATTTATGCCAAAACATCCAGGCCCTTCCTGGCTTCTCACAAACAAGATGTGGCATTGAGATTGCAAAGGGAGCTGGAAAGGGCATGTAACAAGGGTAATGTTACAATTGTAAGGGGGAATTTCAACATCCAAGGGGATTGAGAAAATCAGGTTGGTATTGGATTGCAAGAAAGGGAATTTGTTGAATGCATGTGAGATGGCTTTTTAGAGCAGCTTGTGTTTGAGCCTATTTGGGGAGGCCCTTTCTGGTTGGCTGCCAGTGACTAGTGGTGTTCCTCAGGGGTCAGTATTGGGACCGCTACTTTTCACATTGTTTTTCAGTAATTTAGATAATGGGATTGATGGCTTTGTGGCAAAGTTTTCAGATGATATGAAGATAGGTGGAGGGGTAGATAGCACTGAGGAAGCAATGCGATTGCAGAAGGACAGACAAATTGGAAGAATGGGCAAAAATAGTGGCAGGTGGAGGGGTTAACATATGAGGAGCGTTTGGCAGCTTTGGGCCTGTACTCACTGGAATTTAGTAGAACGCTGGTGGGGATGGGGGAGATGATGTCAATGAAACCTATCGAATGTTGAACGGTCTTGGATTTGGAGGGTGGAGGGAATGTTTCCTATGGTGGGGATGTCCAGAAGAAGGCACAGCCTCAAACTTGAGGAGTGACCGTTTAGAGAATTGAGAGGTAAGGAGGAAATTTTTTAGCCAGAAAGTAGTGAATCTGTGGAATGCTCTGCCACAGACAGCAGTGAAGGCCAAGACCGTGAGTATATTTAAATCAATGGTCCCCAACCTCTGGGCTGCAGACCGATACATTGATGCGAAGAATGCAGCGGTACAGCGGTAGCTGGAATACACCCAGCACATCTTTAAGAAAAAAGCCGAAATAACCAAGCTATTTAATTAGGTGCTGCCCGGCAGGTAAACGTTGACCCAGATCAGAGGCGATTGCCGTTTGCGTCGCCTCTGATCTGAGCTGACATTTACGTGCTGTGCGGCACCTAATTAATTAGCTTGATTATTTTGGCTTTTTTCTTAAAGATATGCTGAGTGTGTTCCGACTACCGTTGCACTACTGCATTCTTCACGGCCCGGTATCGGTCCGCGGCCCAGAGGTTGGGGACCACTGATTTAAAGCGAAAAGAAAAAGGGAAAATCTGCAGATGCTGGAAATCCAAGCAACATACACAAAATGCTGGAGGAACTCAGCAAGCCAGGCAGCATCTATGGGAAAGAGTACAGTCCATGCTTTGGGCTGAGTCTCTTCATCAGGACTGGAGGGAAAGAAATGAGGATTCAGAGTTAGAAGGTGGGGAGAGGGGAGGAAGAAACACAAGGTGACAGGCGAAACTGGGAGGAGGGGAGAGGTGAAGTAATGAGTTGGGAAGTTGATTGGTGAAAGAGTTACAGGGCTGGAGAAGGGCGAATCTGATAGGAGGGGGCAGAAGGCCATGGAAAAAAAGAAAATGGGGAGGAGCACCAGTGGGAGGTGATGGGCAGGTAAGGAATATAAAGTGAGAGGGAAAAGGGAATGGGGAATGGTGAAGGAGGGTAGGGCATTACTGGAAGTTTGAGAAATTGATGTTCATGCCATCAGGTTGGATGGAATAGAACGTGTTGCTCCTCCAACCTGAGTGCGGCCTCATCGCAACGGTAGAGGAGGCCATGGACTGACATGTTGGAATGGGAATGGGAAGTGGAATTAAAATGAGTGGTCACTGGGAGATCTAGCTGTTTCTGGCAGTGCATAGGTGCTTGACAAAGAGGTATTCCAATCTAGGTCGGCTCTCACCAATATACAGGAGGCCACACCAGGAGCACCGGATACAGACTGAGGTGAAGTGTTGCCTCACCTGGAAGGACTGTTTATATCCCTCAATGGTAGGGAGAGAGGAGGTGTACGGGCAGGTATAGCACTTGTTCCACTTATATAGATAAGAACTGGGAGGAACGAATGGACAAGGAAGATGTGTAGGGAGCGATCTCTGCAGAAAGTGGGGTGGAGGAAAAGATGTGCCTGGTGGTGGGATCCTGTTGAAAATGGCAGAAGTTATGGAGAATTATGTGCTGAACGCGGAGGCTGGTGGGGTGATAAGTGAAGACAAGAGGAACCCTATCCCTGGTGGATGGTGTGATGGCAGATGTGCATGAAATGGAAGAGATATGGTTGAGGGAAGTGTTGATGGTGGAGGAAGAGAAGCCTCTTCCTTTGAAGAAGGAGGACATTTCAATCATTCTGGAATGAAAAGTGTCATCCTGAGAGCAGATGCGGCAGAGATGGAGGAATTGAGAAAAGGGGATGGCATTTTTTAAAGTAACAGGGTGGGAAGAGGTAAAGTCCAGTTAGATGTGAGGTCAGTGGGTTTATAATAGGCATCAGTAGATAAGCTGTCTCCAGAGACAGAGACAGAGAGGTTGAGAGAGGGGAGGGAGGTGTCAGAGATGGACCCAGTAAATTTGAGGGCAGGGTGGAAGTTGGAGGTGAAGTTGATGAAGTCAACGAGCTGGGCATGGGTGTAGGAAGCAGCACCAATGCAGTTGTTGATGTAGCGTAGGAAAAGTTGGGGAGTGACACTATTGTAGGCTTGGAACATAGACTGTACCTCGTACCCGACAAAAAGGCAGTCATAGCTAGGATCCATGGCTACAACTTTTGTTTGAAGGAAGTGGGAGGAGCCAAAGGAGAAATTATTGAGAGTGAGGACAAGTTCTGCCAGACAGAGGAGAATGGTGGTGGAGGGGAACTGGTTGGGTCTGGTGTCCAGAAAATAACAGAGCTTTGAGACCTTCCTGGTGGGGGATGGAGGTGTATAGGGACTGGACTTCCATGGTGAAAATAAAATGTTCAGGATTAGGGAACCTGAAATCATTGAATAGATCAAGAGTGAGTGAAGTGCCATGGATGTAGGTAGGAAGGGACTGAACCAGAGGGGATAAAACTGAATTGAGGTATGCCAATATGAGTTCAGTGGGGTAGAAACAAGCTGAAACAATGGATCTACCTGGAGGGGCAGCTTGTGGATCTTGGGTAGGAGGTAGAAAATGGGTGATGCGGGGTGAAGGAGCTATGAGGTTGGTGGCAGTGGATATGAGATTTTCAGAGTTAATAAGGTCAGTGATGGTTTTGGGGACAATGGCCTGGTGCTCCTTAGTGGGGTTCTGTTTCAGAGGTAAGTAAGAGGAGGTGTCTGACAGTTGACGCTGGGCCTCAGCAAGGTAGAGATCATCTACTATATCCGGTGCTGCTTGTGTGTCCTCCTGTACGGTGCCTATAAAAAATATGCACAAAATATTTGATTGCATAAGTATTCACCTCCTTTAATATGACAGGCCAAATCATCACTGGTGCAGCCAATTGGTTTTAGAAGTCACATAATTAGTTAAATAGAGATCACTGTGTGTAGTCAAGGTGTTTCAATTCTGGCAAAAACTACATCATGAAGTCAAAAGAACACTCCATGAAAAGATTATTGAAAAGCACAAGTCAGGAGATGGATACAGGAAAATTTCTAAGTCACTAAATATCCCTTGGAGTACAGTTAAGTCAATCATCAAGAAATGGGAAGAATATGGCACAGCTATAAATCTGCCTAGAGCAGGCCATCCTCAAAAACTGAGTGACTGTGCAAGAAGGGGACTAATGAGGGAGGCCACCATGAGACCTAGACAAGTTACAAGTTTCAGTGGCTGCGATGGGAGAGACTGCACATACAACAACTGTTGCCCCGGTGTTTCACCAGTCGCAGCTTTATGGGAGAGTGGCAAAGAGAAAGCCACTGTTGAAAGACACTCGCATGAAATCTTGGGTAGAGTTTGCCAGAAGGCATGTGGGAGACTCTGACGTCAGCTGGAAGAATGTTCTATGATCTGATGAAACCAAAATTGAGCTTTTTGGCCATCAGACTAAACAATATGCTTGGCATAAGCCAAACAATGCACATCATCAAAAACACACCATCCCTACCGTGAAGCATGGTGGTAACTGCATCATGCTGTGGAGATGCTTCATTGCAGCAGGCCCTGGAAGGCTTGTGAAGGTAGAGGGATAAATGAATGCAGCAAATTACAGGGAAATCCTGGAGGAAAATCTAATGCAGTCTGCAAGAGAACTGTGACTTGGGAGAAGATTTATTTTCCAGCATGACAATGACCCCAAGCATAGAGCTAAAACCGCACAGGAATGGCTTTAAAAAAACGAAGTTAATATCCTGGAGTGGCCAAGTCAGAGTCCAGACATGAATCCAACTGAAATTTTGTGGTTGCTCTTGAAAAGGGCTGTTCATTCATGATCCCCATGCAATCTGACAGAGCTTGAGCAGTTTTGAAAAGAAGAATGGGGAAAAGTAGTAGCGTCCAGATGTGCAAAACTGATAGAGACCTATCCACACAGACTCAAGGCTGTAATTGCTGCCAAAAGTGTTTCTACTAAATATTGACCTGATAGGGGTGAATACTATGCAATCCATTCTTTTGTGTTTTATATTTGTATTTCATTTAGATTGCTTCGTAGAGATGTGTTTTCACTTTGACACATAAGAGTCTTCTTCAGTGTCAAAAAAGCCAAATTAAATCCACTGTGATGCAATGTTGTAAAACAATAAAAAATGAAAACTTCCATAGGGGATGAATACTTTTTATTGGCACTGTATATTGGTGAGACCCGATGTAGATTGGGAGACCACTTTGCTGAGCACCTATACTCCGTCCACTAGAAAAGATGGAATTTCCCATTGGCCACCCATTTTAATTCTAATTCCCATTCCCATTCTGACATGTCAGTCCATGGCCTCCTCTACTTTTGCAATGAAGCCACACTCATGTTGGAGGAGCAACACCTTATATTCTGTCTGGGTTGCTTCCAATCTGATGGCATGACATTGATTTTTTGAACTTCCAGTTAATGCCCCTCCCTTCACTAGTCCCGATTCCATTTTCCCTCTCTTACCTTATCTCCTCACCTGCCCATCACCTCCCACTAGTGCTTCTCCCCCTTTTCTTTCTTTCATGGCTTTCTGTCCTCTCCGATCAGATTTCCCCTTCTTCAGCCCTGTATCTTTTTCACCAATCAACTCCCAGCTCTTAACTTCACCTTACCCCCTGCCTCCCCATTTCACCTATCTCCTGGCCTTTCTTCCTCCCTTCCCCTCACCTTCTCACTCTGATTCCTCATCTTCTTTTCTCCTGTCCTGATGAAGGGGCTTGGCTTGAAACATTGACTATACTCTTTACCATAGATGCTGCTGGGCCTGCTGAGTTCCTCCAGCATTTTGTTTGTGTTCCCTCCTAGCTTTTCCTCTCTTGCAGCAGCCTGACATACCCTATATGCACCCTCCTCCTCTTCCTAAATTGCAGTATGAATCTCTACTTGTCCGTGCATATTTCATAACAGTTGGTTTGAATATAGAAGAAAATCTTTCAGCAGCTAATAGAGTACACATCTCACTATTTATTTCAACTAAGTTGCATCGCACTCAACTCTTCTTTGTTACCGCAGACTTGCTGCTGTTGTGAAGGCTTTTCTATCCTCAGATCCTTGCCTCTTATTTCAAACCTTTTGCAATTATCATGTCCTGAAAAAAACACAAGATATTTGGCACTTTTGTCCTTGCAAACTATCTCTTCACTTCCAGCCTTCTTTTCTTCTCCAAAGCAAATGTATTGTAATCTTCCAATTCAAGGACATTTTCTGTTAAACTCCTCAAACTTAACTTCTCCAAATCAGGTTCCTAGCCCTGCCAGGTATCAAAGCAAGACTAAACAAAGTTACAAGTGAAATCCTTTCTGAATAGGACAATTGCATCTCCTCCATTTTCTTTTCTTGAGTGACCCAAAATCCTTTACCTTCTTCTACTACTTCTTCTAACACTTCTCCGCAATTCATCTGATTTAGATTACAATTAGATTTTACTTCTCTCTCCAGCCATAGTCAGAGAATCAAACTTCTATCCACTATTCCATTAGTAGTTCTGATATTACCAAAAAACCATACCTAGCCCTGTTCTAATTTTCATGTACATTCTGGCTTTGGTAACATCAGCCCAAAGCATCAGTTTTTAAATGAAGATAAGAAAATTCAGATGCTGGAACCTCCTGCAACACATAAGACACTGAAGGACGTGGGTCAGGCAGCATTTATGAAGGGTAATGGACAGTCGAAATTTTAGGTCAAGATCCTTCATCTGGAAGGGTTTGAACATGCACAGCACTCAGGAGATATTTTCTCAATCCAAATACAGTAGTGTGAAATTTGACATTATTCTCTTTGTCCTCAAACTCCCCTCCCCAACTACCAACTCCATTCTGTAGTCTGGTAGTTGCTAGAAACCGAGTCAGGTGGTCTTCCTGTCATACCTGACCACAGAATGATTTTAAGACCTTCTTGTCACTTCTTTCATTAAGATCATAATATTGTTTGGATCAGTCTTCCTTCTGCTAATCCACAGCTGAAATCCTCATCCATGAAGATATTACCTCTAGCCTTAAAATTACAGTGCATCATGGGCAGTCTCTTGATCAACATTCCGTCAAATTATGATTATTCAAAGGTTAACAGTGGATGAGAGGTGACCTGACAAAAGTGTATGAGATAATGAGAGGCATTGATAGTGTGGTTAGCCAGAAGCTTTTTTCCAGGGCTGAAATGCCTAACACGAGGGGGCATAGTTTTAAGGTGCTTGGAAGTAAGTACAAGGGGGATGTCAGAGGTAAGTTTTTCACACAAAGACTGGTAGGTGCATGGAATGCACTGTCAGCAAAGGTGGTGGAGGCAGATACAACAGGGTCTTCTGAGAGACTCTTAGATAGGTACATGGAGCTTAGAAAAATAGAGGGATATGCGGTAGGGAAATTCTAGGCAGCTTCTAGAGTGGGTTACATGGTTGGCACAATATTTTGGGCTAAAGGCCCTGTAATGTTCTGTAGATTTCTATGTTTCTATGTTTCTATGTTATCATGGTTATCATAAACAGAAAGAACAATTTTTCACATGTGATTTGTATTGGAATTAGAAGTTTCTAGGTGAATACAATGTGTGTTAGGTAGATATTTGAACTCTCTTTCCCTATCCCTACTGTGTTTACGCAGGCAATGGGTAATTGATTTGTTATTGTCACATGAACCAAAATACAACAAAATGCTTTGTTTTGCATGCCATCCATGTAGATCATTCCAAAGCATAATTATCTCAATGTTGTAAAAAAAGGAAAATAATAACAGACAACAGATGTATGGTTACAGGTGCAGAGAAAAGTGCAGTGCAGATGGACAAATAAGGTCCAAAGGACCTCGATGAGGTAGAATGAGGAATCATGAGTTAACGTTTATTGTATAAAAGGTGCATTCAAGAGTCTTATGGCAGTGTGAGCTTATATTCTATTCTACACTGAATTTTTGCTTTATACATTGCTATTCAGAATCTTTCTGTGTGAATTTGCACAACATTTCTAAGTTTCTTTCACTACATTTCAATGCTCCGTTCAGAATACTTGCATAAAAGGTTGTCATTTGAAATAGGTCAAACATCAGGTCAAAAATTAATAGTGTTAACCTAGACTCCATGTATGCTGTGGTTGTGATCTTTGTTCCAAATGGTAGCTATGCATGTGAGTAGACGATTGAAAAGCCAGCTTTTCAAGATGATCTTAAAGGAGAGATGTGAGAAAGAGGCGTAGGGAATTTTAGTTAGGTAATTTTAGACTATGGAACTTTGGCAGCTTAAGGGACAACTAGCAATAATGAAATTACTAAAATAGGGAATGTTTAGAAGGCTGGAAATAGAAGGCTGAGAGACTTGTAGAATGTGCGAAGATTACAGATGCAGAGAGGAAAGGATTTGAAAATAGTGATGAGAATTTTAATTTGAAGCCTTGGTTAATTGGGTGCTTGCATGAGTCAGAAAGCACAGAGGTGATGCTGAATGGAATATGGTGCAAGCCAAGAGATATGGATCAGAATTTTGCATGGTGTTAAATTTTCTCCACACTTTCTAAAGACATTAAATAAAAAAGGGATGAAAAAGTAAACCTACTAGGCTCCCTTAATTACAATTATCCTTCAGTGACTCACTGACTAATATGCTTTCAATGAGGCTTTAGAATTAGAACTGGACAAAGTACAAAAAAATTAAAATGATTTCTAAATTGGAGTTGCTCCTTTATGAAATGGGACTGGTAATAGGTATCCTGCGGAGATTATAAATGTTTAGAGAATAAGAAATGTAGCATTTCAGAATGTGATAGAAAGTAAATGATAGCACTGTAAGAAATAGAGCCTTTTGGAATGACCATGAAACACTTCAGATGTAATCTTTAAAATAAGATTGTACATAATTGCCCCATTTATTGATGGAAAGCTGCTTGAAACAAAGTGAAGAACATTCTGAGAAAGCAAAGATTCTGCAATTGTACATAATTGATGCAGGAAGATGGCTTTATAGGGACAGGCTTGACTTTAGACTATTCCCAAATAGTATGATGAGTAACTTGTACTACCTTCTACTTGGTAGCTCTGTTCAATGGACGATAATGATTTTGGAAAATCAGTTTTGGTTTACTGAAAATGTAGAAGGGTGTCTTGATGAAAGGTCTAAGACCTGAAACATTAAATTGGATTTTCTACTGTCCTCTCTCCCATATGCTGCATGTCAGCTCAGCATTTCAAATATTTTCCTTTTTTTTCAGAACCACAGCATTTTCAGAATTCAGCTTTTGAAGCATTTGAAATGGTGCATTTAAGATTCCCACAAGGAGCATGCAAAGGGCTGTAAGCATGGATGACTACACCCTCCAACTATCATAACTGCCACCCTTAAGGGTGTAGACAAATGCATGTGTTTATAGTGAGTATCAGTTTAAAACAGTCCTCCAAAAGTGGTAAAAGTGAAGGGTCAGCATATGCCCTTAATCACCAGTCCTATCCATGCCAGGGCCCAGCAAATGATTCTTCCATCATCAGTTCCTATCAATCAGGGAGGCCATGGAAGTAAAAAGCAACTGTGTTATTATACTGTATAGTCTACATTATAACAAGGGACTACTTTATGTTTTAGTAACACGTCATTGCATGCGCTATTAGGCGAGCATTGAGCATGCGCTATTAGGTGGGTATTGATTTGTATATGTGTACTGAGTTTGGTTTCTGCCAGTAAAGAACCATGAAACTTAGCTCCCGTCTCCAGCATTTTTATTAATAGCATTGTTGTGTAACCAGGCCACATACACAACAAATTGGCGATGAGCTTAATGAACCTACATCTTATCGGAATGCCGTGTTTTAGCTGATTATGACACTTGGAGGAAGAGCACAAGGAACGAGCCAAAAAGCAGGAGAAGGAAGCAGAGCAAGGCAGCGAGGCCGCGAGTCTGAAAGGAAGCGGGAGCACAGCTGGGGTCAGAAACATTGGGAGACCAAGAGACACAGTCAGAGCCACAGCACATCCAGCCGAGACCACAGCCAGCACTGACCCCCAGGGGCTGAGGGTCTGCCTGCCCCAGAAGGGACGTAAAAAGGAGCGACACACGCATCTAGATGGAATGCACTCATGGCGCTAACAAAAAGGACATGTGAGTCAAAAAGAAAACAAGGGGAAAATGGGGCTAAATTAACATAACAAAGATGGCAATGATTGGAACCATTACAGCATTTGATAGTGGCATTGAAGACTGGGCAACTTACTTTGAAAGAGTGGAGTTATATTGTGAGGCTAATGGTGTTAACGATGAAAAGAAAGCCAACGTCTTACTCAGTATTATGGGAGCAAAAACATACAGCCTGTTACAGAGCTTGTTAACCCCTGAAAAGCCAGCTGACAAAATGTTCAAGCAAATAGATGACACTCTCCAACAGCATTTAAACCCCAAACCACTGGTCATTGCTGAAAGATTTAAATTTCACAAACGGAATCAGAGCGAAAATGAAAGCATTTCTGAATATTGTGCAAATTATCAGAACATTGTCAATTTGGAGCTGGTTTATCAGACGCATTGAGGGACAGGTTAGTGTGTGGCATGCACTGTGAAACCACACAGAAGAAGCTTCAGTGTGAAAGAGACCTTACATTTGAGAAAGCGCTAAACATTGCAATATCAATGGAAACAGCACTATGGGGTGCTTCCGAGATACAACAAAAATCTCTGGAATGCGACAAATAAAATGTCACTGAACAGGAGTGAAGGAAAGAAACGTCACTGTTGTGGGAACAGGTCACTTGACCCTGATGACTGTTGGTTTAAAGACAAAGAATGCAGAAACTGTGGCAAACAGGGCCACATTGGCAGATTATGCAAAGCTAGTAAACAGCAGAAAAAGGACAAAATACGGAGAAACAAGAAATCCCAGAGAGGAAAACACACCAATGTACACAACATGGAAGAAAGCAGTTCTGATGAAAACAACAAAGACGAAAGTGAATTGTCTTCTCTGCAACTCCACAGCGTAAAAGAGACAGATGATCGAAGAGTAATAAGGATCACTCCACAAGTGGCAGGCATAAGACTGAAAATGGAGTTGGACACAGGCTCAGCTTTAACAGTGATCTCTGTACACGACTACAAATGACTGGTTTCTCACATACCTCTGAAACGAACTAAGCTACGGCTAAAGACTTACACAGGATAGAAAGTGCATCCCAAAGGTAAAATTAAAGTGACAGTGAGCTACGGAGACAAAACAGAGCAGCTGAACCTCTATGTATTGAAAAATGGAGGACCATCGTTGCTGGAATGTGAATGGTTCAGGAAAGTCCAGTTGGATTGGCACACCATCAAGGCACTAGATGTGTCAACAAAGGAGGGCAGCTCGGCAGGGAAGACGTCCACAGCTCTCCTCTCACCCATTGTCAGCTATTACAACGACGAGGAGGATGAACGCAGTAACATGGCCGTGATTCGGATGAAGATACAGAGGATGCAAGTGAGACAGATATTACCAATAAGTTGGATGATGAAGACTATCTGGAAGTAAAACAGCAGATGTACCAGGAGAAACTGATATCTCTCAAAAGACAGCTACAGCAGTTACAGGAAGGCACTTTGCAGGAGTATCAGAAAAAAATGAAGAAACTAGATCAATAATACAAGGAAAGAATACGAAATGCAGAGTTTTCTCTGCAACTGGAGACAGAACTAGTGGAAAGGAATTATATTAAAGTGAAGAAAGCAGCAAGTGAAAGAATTTGAAGATAAAAAGATTGAGTTGGAAGAAAAGAAAAAGATGATTGAGAATGAGAGGCTAACAATAGAACTCACAGGAGATTTTTTGGAGGTAAAGCCAATAATGACTAGGAACCTAAGGAGGAGACCTAATGACCCTGCTCCAATTACAGACAAAAGACAAAAACCTGCACCTATGCAGTTAAATTACTTGTTAACAGATGAACGAATAATGGAAGATCTGTGAACTCTCAATAAGCTTAAATCTCTGAAAAGACCAGCATCTCCATCTTCTCCTGAGCATCTTCCCAGCACTCCTGCTGAACCACCAGCACAAAGGTATGAAGCACGAAGAGAAGATCGAAAGTTATATTACGATAAGAGATGGTATCATAAAGGTCAGGCTATGTATTTGGAATCTAAGGAGAATACGAAGATTGGCTGTGTAATTAGCTCAGTTGGAACAAATGAGATATGGGTAAGGAAGACAAGTAATAGCACAAAGATGCATATATATACTGCACAGAGCAGTCTTCATTAGACGGAGGCAATCTGCTGCCTAGAACTCTTAGCAAGTTGGAGAAACACACCTTCTTAACTCCCTATGCTCAGAGGTCAACTGTTCATGAATTTTATATGGAAGTCTGTATTAAAACAAATAAATTTATTGACAGACTGAAGAACACACTATTTGAAGACACTTTCCAATGACATCTCAGTTTGGATGATTGTACATATTTTTAAGAATAACATTCACCTTTTCACAGATTTCACTTTGCTTTCGCCATCTTTGCAAGATGGAGGTGACTACTCTTTATGGCTAGAACCTGCCAATTTGTGGATTGTTCAATTTATTCCAGACAATAGAGTGAAGACCTATTTGCTTCAGTGCCGGACAATCTAGAGAAGACTCCCCCCTCCCCCCGAGACTTGAGTTATAAATGGGTCTTAGACCAAAAATTGAACAAAAGGCTTGTTATAACTTGATATTATTAAGTTGCTAGTAAACAAATGGTAGGTGTTTGTATGTTAAGGGTAACTTTGGAATGCGGAAAGGATAAGGAAGAACAAGCGCGAGAAGAATAGGAAAAAGGCTGCTTTCATCAGGAATCCTTATCGTTTTTCTGCAAGTGTGTTAAAAGGGGAATGATCAGGCAAACTGGGGAAACCAAGAGAGGAAGTGGAGGTATACCTGCAGATGAAAGATGAGACCTGCCACTGGGGGAAAGCAGCAGGATGGAGCCAGTGCAACAGCCGCAGAAACCTTTTGATGAGAAAGAGCCAACACTGAAGGAGGAAAGAGAAGTCGTCAGAAGGTGAGGGCAGGTGCCCCACCTGGGCCCAATGGGATCACATATAAAGTCTGCAAGAAGTGCTGAAAGCTTCTCAAGAGGATGTGGAGGCTGATGAGAGTCATCTGGAGGAAGGGCCAGATACCACCTTGCTGGCAAGTGGCTGAAGGATGCTTTGTGCCAAAACAGGAAAACTCAACCGAGATCAAGCAGTTCAGAACCATTTCCCTCCTCAACGGTGAAGGAAAAATCTTCTTCACTGTTCTAGCAAGAAGGATGACATCATACATGGTAGAAAACCAATACATAGATACGGCAGTGCAAAAGGGAGGGATTCCTGGATTCGCAGGATGTTTGGAACACACAAGTGTTATATCCCTGCTGTTAAAGCAGGCCAAGGCAACCAAAGGGAACCTGACGGTTGTGTGGTTGGATTTAGCCAATGCCTATGGCACAGTGCCGCACAAGCTCATTGAGACAACACTGAAACACTACCATATCCCGGAGAAGGTCACCAAGATCCTGGCAAGCTGTTTGAGGGGATTCACCTAAGGCTTAGCATGCAGGACTACATAACATCATGGCAGTGAGTAGAGAAGGGTATTGTGACTGGCTGCACTATATCAGTAGTCCTCTTCGTCATGGCCATGAATCTACTTATAGAGGCTGGGAAAAGAGGACCAGAGGGCCAAAGACAAGCACTCATATCAGACAGCCGCCAAGCAGAAGATTTATGGATGACCTTACAATTACAACCACAACACATATCCAGGCCAGATGGGTACTCCAGGCAATGGACACGAATGAAATTTAAACCTGCCAAATCAAGGTGTTTGGTGATAAAGGAAGGCCAGCTTAACCAGAAGTTCACCTTGAAGATCCAGGATGAAGAGATCACATCTATCATAGGAAACCCCATCATGTGCCTAGGGAAATGGTATGATCACAGCCTGAAGGATGTCAACAACAGCAGACGCCTGGAGCAACAAACAACATAAAGGCTGGTAGAGATCGACAAATCAGGTTTACCAGGAAAGTTTAAGGCATGGATCTTCCAACTTGGGCTCCTGCCCAGACTAATGTGGCCAATGATGCTGTACGACACCGCCCTGTCAACGATCGAGGGCATGGAGAGGAAGATAAACCGGTATTTGAGAAGGTGGTTTGGAGTACTGCAGTGCTTCTCTTCAACAGGGCTCTACAGCAAGTTAGCCAAGCTCCAGTTGCCCCTCTCCTCAGTAGTAGAAGAATTTAAGGCAGGGAAAGCACGCCTCATCGTGACCCTCAAAGACTCCAAGGCTGACAAGGTCAGTGAAGCAGAAGTCAAGATACAGATAGGGAGCAAATGGAAGGCGGCAGAGGCAGTAGAAGAAGCAGAGTCCCCACTTCGCCACAGAGATGTTGTCGGAACAGTGTGTAAGGGCAAAAAAGGCCAAGGATGTTAGTCAACAATCAGGTGGAAGGAGGCCAACCCTAAGGACAGACGGCACTTGAGATAAGGAAGAAAGAGGAGGAGGCTAGATATGTGTGAGCATTCGAGATGGAGCATCAAGGGACCTGGACAAAGTGGGAAACAGAAGTGGAAATATATATCTTTCCAACTCCAGTTCTTACTGAGGGCTGTGTATGATGTATTACCAACTCCAACAAACCTGTGGAACTTGGGAATAACAGAAGACCCAACGTGCCATCTGTGCCAGGAACCTGCCAACCTAGAGCATATTCTTTCTTCATGCCAGGTTGCCCTTTCCCAGGGATGTTACAGATGGAGACAGGACCAGGTTTTGAGACCACTCGCCCACACTTTGGAGACAGAGAGGAAAAGGGACCACAGAAAGGACAGCACAGCCAACCAAACTTCATCAGGACTGGGGAACAGGCTGCAGCAACAAACAAGCATAGAGACAGTATCCTGAGCATGGCAAAGGACTGGGAGATAAAGGTTGATCTTGAAAAGAAGCTGGTTTTCCCACCAATAGTAGAGACCACACTTCGACCAGATGTTCTACTATTGCCAGAGAGTGCAAAGAAGCTCGTGGTGATAGAGCTAACAGTACTACGGGAGACCCGATGCCAAGAGGCTCACGAGAGGAAACTTGTGAGGTACGAAGACCTGGTGGCGGGCTGCAGACGGCAAGGCTGGCAGACATGGAACTTCCCTGTCGAAGTGGGAGCAAGAGGATTTCCCACCATGTCATGTTGGAAGATGATGGCAGCTTTAGGGATACAAGGGAGAACCAGGAAGAGAGCCGTTAACACCATGGGCCAAGCAGCAGAGAGAGCATCCAGTTGGCTTTGGCTGCGAAGGGACGATAGTCGTTGGATGTCTGACCATCGGGAGTAGAAGACTGATCACCTTCTGCTGTCCCACCATCCCGAGGATGTTCCGGGTTAGGGGATGAAACATCTGAAGACGGATGGACCCGTCTGATGACTCAATGGTCCAGCAGCAGAAACATCACAGCTGTTTAAGTAATGAAATAAAAGGGGAGGAGTGTACTGTATAGCTTACATTATAATAAGGGACTACTTTATGTTTTAGTAACACGTCATTGCATGCGCTATTAGGCGTGTATTGATCTGTACGTGTGTGCTGAGTTCGGTTTCTGCCAGTAAAGAACCATGAAACTTAGCTCCCGTCTCTAGCGTTTTTATTAATAGTGTAACCAGGCCACATACACAACAGTTATCAAATGAGACTTAAAAATTACTTAATGAAGGTTAAATTTGGATTCCATCTTTATTACTTCGGAAACTGCTGGCACAATGATGGAAGCCGTGAACACCGCCTGAGATGGAGGACCTTCACTGCTGCCCTAAATGCCAATGGCTTAATAGGCAAAGACAAAGATTTACCTTTACCACTTGATTCCTTGCCTTCTCACAGGCCTCAAGTACACTCAGAGGCAGGAGCAGAATATCAAAGGGAAAGGGAGAGTAGCTGACCTAGAATAGGAAGTAACTTCCCTTTGGTATGGACCAATTTATTAAAATAGAAGTGGGTTGAAGGGGAAAACACTCTGGAACTCTTTCTGAAACAAGGAACACAGACGTGGTTATTGGATATGTGCTATCACAGCCTTAGGACATCACTTTAAATTCCTCAAAACAACATAATTTGCCCAATTGCAAACACAAAATACTCTGCAGATGCTGGGGTCAAAGCAACACTCACAACATGCTGGAGGAACTCAGCAGGTCCATGGAAATGATCAGTCAATGTTTCGGGCTGGAACCCTTCATCAGGACTGAAGAGGGAAGGGGCAGAGGCCTATAAAGAAGGTGGGGGGAGGGTGGGAAGGAGAAGGCTGGAAGGTTCCAGGTGAAAAACCAGTAAAGGGAAAGATAAAAGGGTGGGGGAGGGGAAGCAAGGAGGGGATAGGCAGGAAAGGTGAAGAAGGAATAGGGGAAAGCACAATGGGTAGTAGAAGGAGGCGGAACCATAAGGGAGATAGTAAGCAGCTGGGGGAGGGGGCAGAGTGAAACTGGGATGGGGGAAGGGAGGGGGAGGGAATTACCAGAAGTTGGAGAATTCTATGTTCATACCACGGGGCTGGAGACTACCCAGACGGTATATGAGGTGT
Source organism: Mobula hypostoma (assembly GCF_963921235.1). NCBI lineage: Eukaryota > Metazoa > Chordata > Chondrichthyes > Myliobatiformes > Myliobatidae > Mobula > Mobula hypostoma. Next base: position 132,936,522 of record NC_086103.1, on the reverse strand, counting down.
TGATCCTCCAACCTGAGTTTAGCCTCATCATGGCAGTAGAGGAGGCCATGTATGGACATGAAGCAGAGTTGCAGTGGGTGACAACCGGGAGATCCTGTCTGTTGTGGCGGATGGAGCGGAGGTGCTCGACGAAGCGCTCCCCCAATCTGCCTTGGGTTGCACCGATGTAGAGGAGGCCGCACCGGGAGCACTGGATTGCATCGTGTGCCTCCAGCATGTTGTGAGTGATAATTTGCCCAATCATCTTCAGCTACTTCAATAATTATTTTGTCTCTGTCATAAACGATGTGGAACGTCCCTTCACTGATGATCATATAATTTACATAATTATAAAGCTACAATGATATCCCATTTCACGATCTGATAAAATCAGTTTTGGTTTGGCAACTGGCAAATACTACATAATTATGAGGGATGATGTCTCCAGCAAGAAACATTGAAAGCTTCAGTGGCATCTCTGTGGGGAATTTTTCAACAATCAACATCTTGGGTCCATTATTGCTCTGAAGTTTGTTATCATCAAAGCAATGATGACGTGCAGAGTAATGGCTGGATGGTGTCCAATGAACAATATCTGAGAAACACATACATGGATAAAAGCAGTAAATGACTCCTCTACAGTTAGGCACTGGGCCCGTTGTATGCAATATCCAATGAAAGCACCGTGGTTACTCAATAACTGCCAAATCTCTTGATTTGTAGCACTAAGAAGGGAAAACTAACCCTCTATATCACACACATATACTGTTATTTATTTATTGACGAAGAGCATTTTCTATTCTTTTTGAAGCATAAACATAATTATGGAGACAATTTTAAAATGATTACTATGAAGAATGTAGCATTTATAATAAACAAGAAAAAAAAGATTTCCTCTGGCGAGTGAAAATTGACCTTTCGTACCAAGTCTGACTTCACTCTATATTTGAGTTGTTCATCTCTTGAGAATGTTTTCGGTCAATGTAATTCTTTTTGCTTTTTGAAATAGTCCTGCAAGCTGTCTGTTTGTGCATCAAGGGGCAGTTCTGGAATAGTCAATGAATGCAGATTTGCCTCAAATCCAGGGAACATCCTTAAAACATTCCTCCTTGTTTACAATGTTTGAAATGAAGGATCCTCACCTCGTAATTTTACCGGCTCATTCTGTACCAGAGATGTAGTGTGAAATTCCAGCTATTTTAAAATCCAACTCACTCATTGACAAAAACTCCCTCATAAGAGGGAGGCTAACTACCTAGTCCTGATATTGAATTACTTTACCATCACCGAGTCTCCACACTTTATGTCTTGGGCATTGCCATCGATCAGAATCTAAACTGGGCCAGCTGCATAAATAACACAAACAAAATGCTGGAGGAACTCAGCAGGCCAGGCAGCATCTGTGGAAAATAGTACAGACAACGTTTTGGGCTGAGACCCTTCGGTAGGACTCAATAGTTGCATAAATGCTGTGGCCACGAGAGCTGGGCATCCAGCTGTGAGTGACCCACTTCCTGAGACCAAAAACTTTTCCATACCTTCAACACACAAGTTTGAGGAATACTGGAATATTCTGCACTTACCTGAATGAATGCAGTTCCAGAACATTTCAAGTAGCTCAACACTATCCAAGACAAAGCAGCTCACTTAAACAGCATCCCATCCACAGAGAATCACTCCCTCCACGCTTGGTGCAATGTATGCATCGTCGGCAAAATACATTGTAAACTGAATCCTAGGTTTGTCTGACAGCATTTCTCAAGCTGTGACCTCTACAAAGGCCTCATATACATGACAACACCAGCAAGCTGTATTTCCCCTCTAAATCATACACCATTCTGACCTGGAAATATACTGCTATTCCTTCATTGCCCCGGGTCTAAATCATGGACATCACTGTGTAATAGCACTGTGGTTGTAGCTTCACCAGAAAAGCTGCAGCAGTTCAAGGTACAACTTTCTCAAGGACAGTTCAGAAATGGAAATAAACACTCTGACCTTACATAGGGGTTCCTAACCTTTTTTATGTGATGGCCCAATAGCGTTAAGCAAGGGATCCCTGAACTCCAGGTTGGAGTTGCCCAGATACAATGCCCAGATCCAGAAAAAATAATTCAAAATATCATTATAAATACTCATTGATTTAGCATTTCTTCATATTAAAAATGTTTGCCTTTTAATGTTCTTGTTCTGCATTTTTCAATGCAATATGGCACATAGTACTAATAGGGGAGCTATGACAGCCTGAAATTTGAGAATTTTTAGTTATATATTAATTTCATGGAAATATTTACACTGTTACTTTATGACTGTTCCCTAAAGTTTTAATAGCAATAAATCTGGACTTAACTGAAATAGAATCTTTATTTTCTTTTAAAAAGAGAGAACACTATCTTTTCTTTATTTATTCAGTCCTGTTAGTGACTGAATGTAATGTTCTCTCAATCAGGGACTGTGTTAATGTCCTGGAGATCACTTGAAGCATTAATGGTCAGCTTCCTAAGAATAATAACAGATTATAGAGTTAGAGGAAAGATAATGATGGCTTTAGTCTAAGAATGTACTGTTAAGCACAGTCTGGGGAAGGAAGTAAACATCCAGGTTATTATCTCTCTAGGTTTCCTATTCTATTTTAGGCACTGTCATCCCAAGCATACAAATGCTTACCCATTTAGACAAAACTCCTGAAAAGTGGGTTTAAATAATAATTATCTGGTTATTTATAGTAATTTTTTCAGTCTATTCTTTATTTGGTCTTAAGGTGCAGAGATGAATATCAAAGAGTTTACCTCCCTTGCACATGCAATTGATGCATTGAATAAACAGCTCTTGTCAGTAAAATAAACAGTCAATTAAAAACTCAGCAGAATTGGCCAGAAGTTGAATGCAGAAGAAGTGTGAATAGGAACACAGACAGCAGGGGAATAATAATGTTGCCTTTGATGTTGCTGAAAAATCATTTTTAAAGAAGGTTTCCTTTATGCTGATGTTATTATTCAAAAGGATTGGCTTGAAATACAACTTGCTTGATTGAATAAAAGCCATAATGATCGAAATAGACAGATGGTTCAGCAGTACTTGGATATCGGGAGTGTTAGTTAATATTGTGGTTTTGAGCTTATCATCTGAAAAGTGCAGTTACTAGCAAATGGTCTATCAAAGGGTTGCTAATTTATCCTTTCTCTTCATCGTTGTTAGTACTCTTCTTCAGTGTAAATAGTGAATCAATAGTGCTTGTTCTTCTATGCAATGTAAGTGTTCTTACGTTTCCAAAAGGATACTTGGAGGGACAAGTCACTGCCAGGCTCTAAGCTGTTGGGAACACAAATGTTTAACTCTACAGGTAACACCATTTGGCAGGAAAGAAACCTTTCACCCAACCGTCTTCATTGTGCTCGCCCTACTGAAAGGGATCTTTGACTTTGGGTGATATCTGCATTATGGAGGGTAGGGGAGGGCAGAGGAGTCATGGCTACATATCCAGAAACTGATCCCTACTGTGATTTTCCATTACATGAAGTTGCATGTTCTATATATTTGTCAAGAAACGCAAACTAAAAAAAATTACTTTTTTTTTCCAGCACAAGTTCTATAAGAGCAAATTTTACTCTGAAGCTGGCACCTTTAAGCCCTGATTGATTCAGGTGGTGGACATGGAAGTTTCTGATCAGGTCCTGGTCCAGGATGTCATGGAAGGGAACGCATGACCTGTCCTCTGGCTGTAACGCTCCCAATCCACCAAATACTACCACAAACCAGGCCGGAGTTGAGAAGCTGATGGATGGTGTACACTGGCTGACCATCAATGATACAAAGAGTCATGGACCGTCTCAGACAGCACAGAAGGTCCTTTAGACAGAGAACATGGAAGGTGGGATTGATACATAAGATGAGTGACATCGGGAGACAGTTAGTAACTGTGTTGATGTGATAGATGACTTTGAACAGTCCAATGTAGCATGGTGCCAGTTTGCAAAACTCAACCTGTAGAAGAAGGTCTTTGGTGGATACCCAGACATTGACAGACCAGCTGTTTAGCCGATGGAACTCCTGCCTTGGGTTTCTGCTTGGGAAACAGAGAGGATAGATAACCAAAGTGACACTCAAAAAGAGACATGCCCATAGAAGAGTGGTGCAGAGTGTTATAAGCAAACTCTGCCGAGAGCAGGTGATCACTCAAGATGGTTGGGCTGCCCGATGAAAGGCACCTCAGGGTTTTCTCCAGGTCCTGGTTGCCCCTTTCCATCTGCCCATTGGACTGTTGTGAAATCCCTATGAGAGACTGACCCTACCTCGAATGAATCAACAGAAGGCCTTCCAGAATCAGGAGGTAAACGGAGGGCTTCAGTCAGAAATAACGTCCCAGGGAAAGCCATGCACTCTGAACACAAATTTAAGCATAAGGTTGGCCATCTCCCAAGCTGAGGGAAGCTTGAGTAGGGGCACAAAGTGGCAGATCTTGTAGAACAGATCCACTATCACCATAATTGTGATGGTGGTAGACTGGTCATATGGGACCAGGGATGGGAGAGGATGGGCAGTGAGTGTAGCAGCTCCTGTGGACATGATCTGTGTTCTTTGTTCTAGGTGCAGATGTGACAGGCTGCAATTACAGGCCATGCCTGGCTATCAGAATCGCCTCTTGCTGAATTCTGCTGGACAGAGTTAGGGATGAAAAGGTGAGCTGGTGGGTTATTCCCTGGTTCCGCCTTCTACTGTTGTGCTCTTCTGACGATGGTCTTAACCTCCCATTGGACTGGTGCCACCAGATTGGACCTCAGGAGATTGGGTTCTGGGACATTAACCAGCTCTGGTGGCTCAAATTGCCTGGAGAGGGCATCCAGCTTTGGATTTTTCAAACCGGGACAGTAGGTAATAGTAAAATCAAATGGTTAGAAAGAGCGACCACCAAACTGGCATGAAATTGAACTTTGGCCAGGTTCTTGTGGTCTGTTAGAACACAAATGGATATTTAGTGACTTCCAGCCAATGTCTCCATTCCACCAGGGTTCTCCAACAGTTCTCAATTCCCCATGTCATGATTCATCTCCGTGGGAGAGAGCTACCGGGAGAAGAAAGCACAGAGATGGAGTTTCTGGTCAGACAGGGGTCATTGTGAAAGAACCACCCAACCCCAGAGTCTGAAGTGTCTATTTCAACAAACAGCAAATGGCAGCTCTGGGTCAGAAAGAACAAAGACGGGAACCATTGTGAAACAATATTTCGATTCTTGAGAAGCTACCTTGGCTTCTGGGGTCCAGCAAGATGGGCTGGAGATTCGCAAAACTTGCAAATTCCAGAAACCACTGGAGTTGCTCGATCATGATTGGTAGCAGCCAATCCCTACTAGCCTGGGTCCTGCTAGGGCCGATCTACAAATTTCCCTTTGAAACAGTAAACCGGAGGAAGGAAGGAGACTGGGGAGATGTGGAACTCATTCCTCTCCAGTTTGACAAACAGTTCATTGTGGATTAAACATTGAATTTCCCACTGAACATGTTGGCTATGTTTGTGATAGATTTTGGAGAAGATGAGTATATCATGAATGTAGGTACACAAAAACAAACTGATGTAGCATCTCATGGGGAACATCATTGAGAAGGGCCTAGAAGAATGCAGGGGCATGGACTAAACCAAAGGGCATCATGAGATTCTCATAGAGGCCAGTGTGTGTGCTAAAAGCCATCACCCTCTTGAATGTGGACCAGTTTGTATGCATTTCAGTTTAGTAAAGATGGTTGCCCCCTGCAGCAACTTGAAAGCTGTGGTTATCAGTGGCAAGGGTACTGGTTCTTCACTGTGATCTTATTGAGACCTCAATAATCTATTCATGGTTGGAGTCCACCGTCTTTTCTCACCACGGAAAAGTCTGCACTAGCAGGGGATGTGGAGCGGCAGATGTAACTAGGTGCTAGAGCATCATGGACAGAGAGAATGGCAGCCCTCAAAGACTCACTGGAATGTTCTCGTTTCTTTTCCTGGAGATGATTGAAGTATCGATCCACATCTTGAGGTCCTCAACAGAATCTCTGGCTGCCAATTCATTTTCAGTTTGCACCAGATAACTAATGGTGGAATATGACTATAATGGCACTCTCTACTGCCAGGGTGTGGAACTCAATTGTGTCATTAGCCATGCTACAGGGACCCTGACAAAGTTGGAGTCGTTGGTTGGCAACCTCTCATCAGCTAATTGGGTAGTCAAACTTGGTGAAGGGTAATACGTCTGCACTACTTGGACAGTTTTATTCCGAGAGCACCATAGCCCAGGCGAGAGTATTGCCAGAGAGGAGAGAGATTGTAAAGGTCAGAGGGGAACTTGGAGGGTTGCAGATTGAAAGCCAGAGAAAGTTGGGTAAGAAACCCTCTACATGTCTCTGGGTTGCTCAAAAATTGCTCTTGCACCAGCAGTTTCAGGGTGGCAGCAGGGGCTCCTATATCATATGGTCTTATTATCTTGATATAATAATCCCTTGTGTATCCCAATCTTCATTTTGCTTTCAAAATGTTTTCACAGTTAAATGAAACTCATATTCTTATCTTCCAAATCTCTCACAAATTTCTGCAGATGTACCATGGAATGCATATTGCTTGGTCACATCACTGCTTGCTAAGGCATCATCCATTATTAAGGACCCTCACCGTCCAGGACATGCCCCCTTTTCATTACTTCTCATTACTATCATCAGGGAGGAGGTATGGGAGCCTAAAGATATGCACTCAGCATCTTAAGAACAGCTTCTTCCCTCCACCAACAGATTTCAGAACAGTCCTGAACCCATGGAGATTACTTCACAATTTTTCACTCTTTTTGCACTATTAATTAATAATTAATTAGCAGAACTTACAGTATTTGTAATGTATTGCACTGTACTGCTTTTGCAAAACAACGAATTTCAATACATATGTCAGTGGTACTAAACCTGATTCTGACTTTGATTGATTGCAAACCTGCCTAATTGTCTCTGGCTAGTTTGAAGACATTGCCTGTTGTTGCATGCCTCAAATCACCACTCAGTGACTGGAAATCCACACCACAGAAGCTGCTTGTTCATTTATGGTACTTCTCTTTGAGGTCAGTACTAAACTTAATTTCAAGTTCCATTGCTGTTAGTCAGATTATCTACGCTATGTTTTCCTTTACATTTCTATTAGAATATTGAAATGAACAAATATCTACTTACTTAATTACATATTCTGGCAGATCACATATCCTTGAATATCAACTCTCTCACAGCCATAGTTTTCAATATTACTGAACAGCAATTTTGCCCAGTGGAGAAGAACAGAGATCTTAAACCATCATGGCAACCAAACAGGAGGGAAGGGAAATTCACCTCCTGGGAGGCAAGATAAAGAACCTGAACAAACAATTCAAAAACAGTTTGCCTGACGAAGAAGATGGTGTCAAAGATCTAACCAGCAAACTGCGGGAACAGCTGTGCAAGCTCGGGAGGGTGGAGCAGCTGTGAGAGCGAAGAAGGGAGAAAGAGAGAAGGAGAATCACAATTGTTAAAAACCCATTCAGGTTCATCAGGGCTCTTCCCAGCCAGCGAAATTTTGCCACCCTAACCAGCTCAAAGCAGGAGGTGGAAGAATTTCTGTGGGAATCACACAGCGATCCCCGTAGGAATCAGGGACTGGAACTCAATCCAAAAATCTTCCAACCAAGTATCCCAGCAACTGAGCAGAATGTGGCAGAGCCCACGTGGCAGGAGGTCCAGGATATCATCAAGAGAGCAAAGTCATCTTGTGCCCTAGAACTAAGTGGTATACCCAACAAGGTATATAAGAAATGCCCAAAACTCCTCTGGAGGTTGTGGAAGATGATGAGGAAGATTTGGACCAAAGGCTCTCTCCCACCAAGCTGAAAAATGGCGGTAGGATGCTTTGTTCCAAAGGAAAAAGATTCCTCTACAATCACCCAGTTTAGGACAATCTCCCTCCTTAGTGTGGAGTGCAAGAAGGCTGACCTTTACTTAATGGAGAACCACTATATCAACACATCCATCCAGAAAGGTGGCATCCTGGGTTTTTCTGGGTGCCTTGAACACACCCCAATAATCAGCCAATTGATCCATGAAGCCAGGCAGAAGAAAGGCGACTTAACAGTCATTTGGATAGACCTCGCCAAAGCCTATGGACCAGTTCCACAGTTCCTCATCCAGGTTGGCCTGGTCAATTACCATATCCTGCCAGCAACATGAGACATGATCACCAGCTACCTAGGAGGATTCAAGCTGCGCTTCACTTCAGCCCACTTTATAACCAGGTGGCAAGACCTCCAAAAAGGGATTCCAACCGGCTGTACCATCTCCCCCATCTTGTTTGTCATGGGTTTGAACCTCCTCATATCAGTAGCAGCAGATGTAACCGAAGGCCCAGTGTTGGAGCCCGCCATCTGACAACCTGCAATGCGGGAGTTCATGGATGACATCACAGTAATCACTATAACCCACGTCCAAGCAAGATGGGTATTGGAAACCCTGGAAAATGTAGCCACCCGGGGTAGGATGACCTTCAAGGTCAGGAAGTCCAGATACATGGTGATCAAAAGGGCAAGGTTATTAGCAAGTTCAGTCTTCAAGTACAGGGAGAAGTCATTCCATCCATAGAGGACAACCCAGTAAAGTGTCTTGGAAAGTGGATTAATAGAGCAATGATAGACAGCACCAACATCACCGACACCATAAAGCAGATTGAAGAGTGGCTGAAGAAAATCGACAAAACCAGACTCCCTGGTAAATTTAACGCATGGGTCTTCCAACATGGTCTTCTTCCAAGGCTGTTCTGGCTTTTCATGGTGTACAATTTCCCCATGACCACTGTAGAAGGCATTGAGAGGAAAGTCAACAAGCACCTGCAGAGGTGTCTGGGGATCTCTCCAAGGTTTTCTTCAGTGGGGCTCTACATAAGATTAGACCAGCGACAGCTTCCATTGTCATCGGTAGTGGAGGAGTTCAAGGTGGCAAAGTGTAGAGTTGTGTTAACACTGAGGGGCTCCAATAACAAGCTAGTAAATTGAGCAGGAGTCACAACAAGATCAGGCTGAAAGTGAGTCACCAGCTCGGCTATAGACCAGGCAATGAGCTCCCTGCAATTGAGAGACATCATTGGTAACCCATGCCTGGAACGGCAAGGCCTTGGCTCAGCACACTTCCAACGATGGGGGAGTGCAAGTGCAAGGGATAGGTGTGACATGGTCCAGGCAGAGGTATGGAACTGTGAGGACGAAAGGAGGGTATCGAACGCAGTGGAATTGGGGTCACAGGGCTCCTGGACAAAATGGGATCTTCCCAAGTGCAAGATCACTTGTGCAGAGCTTTGGAGACTGGAGCCCTTCTGCATTTCTTTCCTCCTGTGGTCTGTGTATGACACTCTCCCTATATCATCACAGCTGCACACATGGGGGCTGAGACCGGATCCCAACTGCAAGCCTTGTGGTCAGCGGGGTTCACTGGCACACATACCGTCAGGATGCAAAACAGCTTTAACACAAGGATGGTATCGGTGGCACCACGACAAGGTCCTGCTTTTCCTTTGCTGACACACTGGACCAGGAGATGTGGTACAGGAGACCAGCTGGCAGGGAGACAACCAGGGCACTCATTTTCATCAAAGAGTGGACACGCTGGTCATTTCAAAGAAGCTTAAATCCAATCTGCTGCAAATTGCCAAATCATGGGAGATGTGGGTCAATGTGGGGAGGAAGCTGCAGTTCTTGGAGATGGTGCAAACCACACTTGGACTAGATATTGTACCATCGTCTATCAAAGTCAAGAAAATCAATCTGGTGGAGCTCACAGTACCATGGGAGGAAGGATGCAAGGAGGCTCACGAAAGGAAGGTCCTGAAATACTAGTCCTTAGTCCAGGAGTGCAGGGACAAAGGATGGCAGATGTGAATATTCACCGTGGAGATCTGCTGTAGAGGGTTCCTGGCAAGATCAGCATGAAGGTTGCTGTCTGTGCTGGGCCTTGATGAAAGGAGCAAGAACCAAGATGCTCGCAGGAAGGGGGAGGAAGCAGAAAGGGCCTCTTGCTGGATATGGAGCAGGAGAGAGGAGTTGAGCTGGAAGTCAGGAGCAGATGGGCAGTGACTTGACCACTACTGCTGGCCCACCAACTGGAGAGGGTAGTGGTTAAGGGTAAAGGCATTCTATGAATGTTGGGCACCACCTGATGACATCTGCTCCTGGCCAAAGGCTACGGTTACCTCATCGGGTAATGGTAGAGAGCACCCCAGTGTAAGATGCAAGAAGAATCAACCAGTAATTAACTTCTAAATGATTGATGAATATTTTAAATGGTGCTTGTCAGAGGTCTTTCCTGATTGGCACTCATCCATGATAGTTTAAGAGAGTCTGTTAATTCAAGTGTTGAGCTCGATAATAGTTGTGTTGAATGCTGATTGAAATTATGATCTGCCTTCACCCAGAGAAATCACCGTAGCACTTAAATTCTTCACTGGTATACCATAGGCACCATTTTGGAGTTCCATCGACTCTTACAGGGCCAAATCAAATTGTACTATTGAGCCAAATTCAATTCCCATCCACTTTCCTTGTAAAACATTTCCTTCCAAGTAATATCTGTAGCTTCAAGCTAGAAAAAGTGGAGAAATTCAACACTCAGTTAACAACCAGAAGGACACGCAATAGGTCCAAAACCGAACATGCTGTGAATGCTAATTCAGCAAAAGTATAATAAAAAAAGAAAAATAAAACCAGCAGGCTCCCTAGCCATTATCCTCACCATGATGCAAGTAGATCTGAGGCACTTAAATAACTGAAATAGGATTAATTACGCAAGTTGATGTATAACATTATATCTCACAGTAATTTTATATAATGCAGTGGTTCAGTGTACTTCTTCTACTGGACAATCATGAGTGTATAATAAGAGTGTAATAACGCAGCTAAATTACTTTTTAACATGGAACATTCTTCCAAGCACAGCAATTTGGTACTCCACATTTCACAGATTTTGAGACATGATTTTTATCCTTGTCCAATAGGGATGGTTACTCAAATTTACAAGACTTATATTGGGATGTGGGAGCAATAGGAACCTGCTGCTCAAAGACTAAGAGCATATCACAGGAGCTCCATTGTAATGTGCATACTCTTATCTATAAGCAGTTACACAGCCTGTAATTCATGGAGAATGGCATCTGTACATTCCTTTTTGCTTTTTTTCTTGATAAGATTTGCTGTAGATAGCCTTTCAAAGAAAGCTGAAATAGGCATTCTAATTCTGATTCTAATGCACCAGCACAGCTTGAATGCATTAAAATCATTTTCCTGGCTGCTCCTTTCACATCTCCTTTCATGAAATTACATCTTTTAGTTACTTACTTTACTTCTCTTTAAACATTTTTTTGTATTTTCACCCAGTTTTTTTTGTCTCATGCTTTGTGGTTCTAGTCAGAGAATGGGCAGATGGCCTAGTCTGAGTCCTTTGTCAATTGTAGTCTTGAGCTGTCCGTGACTCAGTAAATGATAGCATCCCAATCTACTTATCTGCAAATTTCTATTCCCCATGCGCCAGAAATTAAATGTCAGTGGTGATGCTGAGATTTTGAATTACCATGTGAGGTTCTTTTCATCTCCTGCTAAAAACAGACTGAAGTATCATTTTTTAAGTCAAAGAATACAGATCTTGGAAAGTAATATTCCTGAGAAAATTATTTAACTTCTAACTTGTAATCAGAAATAAAAATAATAACATACATCTCTAATGGTGTTTTTTCAGTATACAAATAAAACTATAGAACAATTGAAAATATTATCAATCCAATTGTAACTTTAGACACAAGAGAAAATCTGCAGATGCTGGAAATCTAAGCAACAAACACAAAACGCTGGAAGAACTCAGCAGGCCAGACAGCATCTATGGAAAAAGGTAGTTGATGTTTTGGGTCAAGACCCTGTACTGTTTTTCCATAGAGTCTTGCCGAAGGGTCTCAGTCCGAAATGCTGACTGTACTTTTTCCATAGATGCTGTCTAGCCTGCTGAGTTCTTCCAGCATTTTTTGTGTGTAACTTTCCATAACAGTGTTAAGGCTGAACTTGTATTGTGTGCAGTTCTGTTTGCCACACTACAGGAAGAAAGTGACTGCATTCAAAGAGTATGGAGAAAAATCAGCAGGATCTGCTTGGATTTAAGGACTTTAGTCATTGGGAGAGATTGGATAGACCTGGACTTATTTTTACTAGGGTGAAATATATAAAATTATGGGAGGTATAGATAGGGTAGATGCTTAAAATCTTTCTCCCATTGAAAGGCTATCAAAAAGAAGAGGGCTTGTGTTTAAGGTTAGAGAAGGAAGTTTCAAAGGAATTTGAGGGATAAATGTTTTCATAAAGAGTGTTTCACATTTGGAACTCACTGTCAGAGGAGGTGGTGGAATCAAATATAATTACTACATTTACAAAGGCTTTAAATAGACAAGGAATTGAAGGTTATGGTTCCAGTGTGGGCAAATAAAATTAGTACAGATGGGAAAACATGTTGCTATGAAGCTGGTGGGCCAAGGGGCCAATTTGTGTGCTGCATAACTCTGATTCTATGATTATATAATCAACACATGAACGAATTAATATTCGATAATTAAATAATAAAAGAAGATACATGCTTACAGAAGAATCCAATTTTCTCACAGCTATAGTGTTTCTTTGAAAGTGGAGCACTTATTTAGTGTATTAATACAAGAACTGTCTAGAGTAAGGTATTTATTTTCTAGATCAGAGACAAGGAATTCTCACATGTATCATATTTTGGTAAATTGTCTATTTGTAGTTTTTTACTGATAGATTTCTTTTTGTAATTTGCAGATGAATCTCACTGAAATATGACAACGTGGAAGTGCCATTCCTAATGTGTCAAGTTAAGACAAAACATATTGGACTGACACATTTGCTGCTTCAGTTTGGCTTGTTCCGATGCAGATAACATTATATACACTGAGTGAAATATACAGTGGATTCCGATTAATTGAGATACGTGGGGACCAGTACATTTTGGCGCAGATAAGTGGCTGTTCCGATGAGTCAAGTTTCATGGAAATAGTTAAGAAGGTATAAAAAAAGCAAAGTACTGTTTAACTGAGTAACAAACTGTGTATTTAAATTAAGTACAGAACAAATTAGAACATCATCAATACTACTACAATTATATAAAACTGTGAATTAGTTCCAAATAGTTATTGATGGAGGAATTCATTCAGTGTACACTGCTGTGTTCTTTTGATGGACTGTAAGTGAACAAAATCAAAGCAGACACCTTGTGCAAATAATGGACTGACATCATACAATGCACCCAACTATTCCATCTTCCAAATCTTCATTTTATTGTAACATTCAAGATGACTGTCAATACATTCAAATTCTATGTATTTTCTAATTTATTGACATAATGAAATCGTTTTTTTTTTCACTCACGGCCGCATCTCCAAGCCTAAATATTTGAAACTGCAGTGAGCGAAACAGTTCTGGGTTTCCTTACTGGTTATTTCTCACCCACTATCAGTGACAAAACTCACTGTTTCTCAAACACAAACAACTGACACTATTTAAAAACTGTTTGCTCTAAGCATGATGTATAGTGTTGAATGGTCACGCAAGTGCACATGGCTGATGCTAGTTAGGAACTGTTTGGCAACAGCCTCAGTCCCAATGAAATGGCATAGTGTCCCAAATAAATGGTAGAATCCTGGCTAGTTTCTAGATTTTTATCTTTAAGAATTTTCCCAAATAAGTGGCTGCCCTTAATTGCATTTTGTAACTAGAGTTGTTCAAGACATTCTTTCCTTCCCTGATCACTTGGGGGATGTTATTGAGGGTGATGACACATTGTTATTGAATTAACAGTTGAACGAATCTGATAAGCCAAGAGGATCGTCCCATTTGAAGATTTGAGATCAACATAAACACCTACAAGAACATTAGTTCTTAAAGCAACAATAAGTTAAACAAAAAGACAGAAGTGAAGATTATCCAGGGTCAGAACAATCTCAGAGTGGGGGGCAGGTGACAATTTGAGGCAGTAGGCAAAGCTTCAGGTTTATCACCTCCTTTTTTCATTCCCCTTTTGTAGGGTGCAGATTTTTCACAAACCCTCAACTAGTGCTTCACTCTGGAGGGCTTGTTTCATGCGCAAGCTTGGACAGCGAACGCCAACAAGTTCTTTCCTATTGTGGGAACATGTAGCTGAGTGAATCGCATATTTACATGAGTGCACTTTCATCAGCAGTGCCCGGAAGATGAACATGAGTGGGAAATCTGCTCTGCGCCCCCACCAGCTTCTGCTCCCCTCCACCCTTCCCCACAATCTACACGCTTTAACGCAAGGACTTCTCCCTGAGTTGGATGACATAATGCAAAGCAGATAGGCATTCTGTCCTCCTGAACATTATTGGACAGCATTTTTTTGCTTCTGCTGACTGAAAAAGTTACTGATGGAGCCTACTGATATCCATTTTACAAGTAATAACACATATTACTAAATTAATGAGTCTGTTGCTATATTTTCTTCTGTGGTAGTAATGATTGTTGTGTATTCCATATTGCTGGACAATCATAATCCTTGAGTTGATGCATGATTGTGACATAATTGTTGTACGTTTATCAAGCAATTCTCTTTCATCGATCTGTGGGTAATAATTTGCTCAGTATGTATTGAAAAAAACTTCGTTGTGAATTTAGCTGCAATCCAATCTTCAAGCTCAGATGATGGTTATGAAGGAGCTGAAATAATATCGGTATTGAAACTGCCATTAACCTGAGTTACTCACACAAAATGCTGGAGGAACTCAGCAGGTCAGGAAACATCTATAGGAATGAAAGTTGATGTTTTGGGCTGAGACCCTTCTTCAGGACTGGAAAGGAAGGGGCAAGACACCAGAATAAAAAGGTGGGGAGAGTAGGAGGATTAGCTGGTAGGTTGCAGGTGAAGCCAGGTGGGTGGGAAAGATAAAGGGCTGGAGGAGAAGGGATCTGACAGGGGAGGAGAGTGGACCATGCAAGAAAGGGAAGAAGGAGGAGCTCCAGGGCAGGTGATAGGTGGGTGAGATGAAGAGGTAAATGTCCAGAGTGGAGAATAGAAGAGAGGGAAGGGAGGAGGGAGGAAAAAAATTGCCAAAGGGAGAAATAGATGTTCTTGCCATCAGGTTGGAGGCTACCTTGATGGAATATGAGGTGTTGCTTCTCCACCCTGAGAGTGGCCTCATTGTGGCAAAAGAGACCATGGATCACCATGTCGGAGTGGGAATGGGGGTAGGAATTAAAGTGGTTGGCCACCCGGAAATTCTGCTTTTGGTGGATGGAGTGGAAGTGCTCGACAAAGCAGTCCCCCAATTTATGTTGGTTCTCACCAACATAGAGGAGGCCGCATCAGGAGAACTGGATACAATAGACGACACCAATAGATTCGCAGATGAAGTGTTGCCTTACCTGGCATGACTGTTAGGGGCACTGAATAGATGTAAGGTAGAAGATGAACGGGCAGGTGTAGCATTTCTGGCTATCTGCTAGGATATGTGTCAGGTGAGAGATTAGTGGAGAGGAAGAAATGGACAAGGGAGTCACAGAGGGAGCAATTTCATTAACCTGAGCTACTTCAGCTACAATTTTGTTAGTTAACTCTACCAGTACATCTGTGGTAATGTACTCAGACACCTCTCCTGCCAAAGTTCCCTGAATAATGTCTTCAGCACTTTACTGGTCCTGAAATGATGAATTTCACTTTGGTATTCAAAAGAATTTTAGGTTTTAAAAGAATTATCTTTCAACAGAATAGCAGAAATAGGCATTTAGAAAGTCAATTTTTTTTCATTTTTGGCATTTTTAAGGCACTTTGTGTGGTGATTCACAGACAGTAATAGTACTGATCTTGTCCTTCCACTTAGAGTATCTGCTCACAGTCCCTTTAGGCCTTCATTACTCCATCCAGATGGTGAGGCCAACCTTGCTGGCCCAAAGCATCCAGAGCTCTGCCTGTGTGGTTGGGAGAGAGCACGGACCCCTGGACGTGAAGTGAGAAGGCTCCATCCTGACAGCTGACAAAAATACAACACAGCTTTGCTGGCTGCAAAAGCCATCAGGTATTTTTAAAACTCTCTACAATTCAGAATTCTTTTTTATAACTATTACATTTGAAATAATAGATTAAGGAAAAACTTAAAAGACTCAAAATACAAACTGATATTTTAAAACATAAAACTAAAGAAAAAAAATTTAAAGTAGAGTGAGCCATCACCATTTTATTGATTCCTACAATCCTTATTGAATTCATTGGGGTCTTGGGTCCTGCATCAGGTCAAATCTAGCACCGGATCCAGGCTTATTGGTGTGGAACATTGATGAATCAATGACTGTGGGCACTATACTATGTGGTGCAATACTGAAAGAGTGAACTGAAAGCAGTCCAGTCTGCCGATCTCTGGTACTTCTAAATTTCATGGGGCATGGACCTAAATTGGGAGTTGCTGCTTCCTACATGGTTAAACACTGAGGGCCCTGACTAGAAGTGTCATCATTGGGCGCAAGTTCTGGTCCCATTCATCTGTTGCAGCTGAAAACGGTCTTAGCCCTGAGTAGAGCAAAATCATGAATAGCCTCATAGCATCCATTGGGAAATGTGAAACCTGACCTCCTGCCAGTATTTCCATTAATGTTAGAAACATTTTGGAGTTATGAAAATGAATTTCTAGGCTTCTAACATCCATAAAAAATGATTGGCAAAAGGTGATGGATAAAAGAGAATTAACATCTTTGATTTTATTATTTTCAATTAAACTTGCATTATTTCATTACATTAAAAACAATAAAACCAAAAGCGTAAATACTTAACAAAGTCAGTATCTGTTTAAGTGTAATGTACCTATTGATAATGATGACATTATCAATAATTGCTCTACTTGTAACCCTGAATGGCTTCCTATGCTGCAGAAACTACCAACCATCTTAACCACAGATCCCCTCAGGGCAAACAAAATATAGACTTTTAATGAATTCCTCTTGTTAAGTTCAAAGTTCTAAGTTCAAAGTAAATTTTATTATCAAAGTACATACATGTCACTATGTACAAACCTGAGATTTATTTTCTTGTGGGCATACTCAGTAAAATATAACAGGATCAATGAAAGATCAGCGTGCAGAAGACAACAAACTGTGCAATGCTATTATAAATAAATAGCATAAATAACAAGAACATGAGATAATGAGATAAAGAGTTCTTAAAGTAAAGGAAAATGAACATTAGAAATTATTGGGGAAATACTCATCATCTTGGCCACCAAATATGGAACAAAATACCGAATTAGAATTGACCTGGACCATTATCCCTTTCTCCCTTGTACCTGCTGTTTGACCTGCTGAACATTTTGAAAAATTTGGATTCAGTTTCAGACTTCCTGCATTTGAAGTATTTTGCTTTTATGTTATCACTGATAACTCTAAATTGGTGTTATTTTGCTGAATTCAAGCAACATTATGTAGTCTGGTGTCTCATAAACATAAATAATATGCTGGCCGTGATTGCAATTGTGTTTTATCGAGTAAGTGGTCCGCTGGCTGTGACTTGCAGAACACAGTAGCTGCTGGAATCCAAAATAAATACTGGTTGATAGGAAACTCACCAAATATGCGTATTAGTTATCTGAAATTCTTGAATTTGGTATTAAGTCCTGAGGACTACAGTGTGGACAGATGGAAAATGAGGTGTGATTTCGAGAGTTTACATGGGACTTAACTGTAATGGTTTGCTCATCGAGACAGATCCAGGTGACAGTGGCCACTAAAACTTGCTCACCCTTCATTAGCCTCAGTTTAACAGTGATTTTATCAATATAGTCGAGTAGCCAGGTGGCCTACACCTGCTCTGAATTTATTATGTTCATATGTGTCCTTTCATAAGATGTTCTTAATTCAGAAAAAGCATTAGTCATAGATGGTGATAAGTGGGAATGGAAAAGAAAACCCTGGCCTAACAAATTCTCTTCAGAAGGACAATGATATTAATGCCCAATTGACAAATGTGACTTCAAATGCATGTTAATGGCTCTGGAGCCTTTGGGAGATTCCAAAGTCACGAAAGCCATTCAAACTGCTGTATAATTACAATTCTTTCCTCCCTTATTATGACTGGTGAATTTACGTTTACAATGAATGAGAACTGAGTGCGATCTGTTGATTACTCTGCAGGCTGCATCATCACATACATTGACTGAAATTCATAAAGCAGGATCCTGAAGGTCATAAGTCAAACAAAACCAAAGCTAAAAGCAAGCTAAAATATACTCACCGTAAGTTTCCATTCGCCTTTGGGGTTCTCTCCCCAGGAGTGGATGGTCATGAATGTCCAGTTTTTTATTCCCATTTTGCTGTTATCAAATATACGAACTCCCAGGAGTTCAGACTTGGTACCATTTGGGGAGGTGAGATGAATGCTCAAGTCTCCACGGCAAATGCTTGAAATGGTGACAGTCACCTGAAATAGTTCGATCCTTTAGTATTTGCACGATCAAACAAACCTACCCAGTCAACACCTGTTCCCAGGATTTTGTTTGATGTATAAAATGCTCATGCGAGATACATCACAATCATAAAACATTTTTCGGCAATTGCAATGTATTTCCTTCCTGGCTCTTGCTTTGGGACATCATAACAGATAAATCCAAGACTACAATAGTGATATTTATCTTCATATCGAAGGATCCAAACTAAAGAGCTGAAGAGTAACATTGTGGCAATCGAGCTGCTGTACGTATTCATTTGAACCAACATGACTGACATTTAATTATCATTATACAATGATTCTTCTTATAAAGTTATTCTGGGCTGCTATTGGGCCATTGTTGTTTCAATGGTTCAATGGTTTGATTTACTATCAGGGCATTTATAGTATACAAGCTGAAATCCATATTCTTCACAGAGATCCACAAAACAGAGAGGAAAAAACCCAAAAAGAATGAATGACAGCTGAACATTACAATCCCAAAGCCCCTGTCCCCCATGCACAAGCAGCAGCGAAGCATCAACCCTCCCCTTCCCCCTTCTCCCATTTGTTCCAGTAAAAAGCATCAGAGCCCCACCCCCCATCACCACCCACTTTGCAAGCAATAGCAAGACCCTAGAGACCATAATCATAGTCATTGTCATAATCATACTTTATTGATCCCGGGGGAAATTGGTTTTCATTACAGTTACACCATAGATAATTAAATAGTAATAAAACCATAAATAATTAAATAGTAGTATGTAAATTATGCCAGGAAATAAGTCCAGGACCAGCCTATTGGCTCAGGGTGTCTGACCCTCCAAGGGAGGAGTTGTAAAGTTTGATGTCCACAGGCAGGAATGACTTCCTATGACGCTCAGTGTTGCATCTCGGTGGAATGAGTCTCTGGCTGAATGTACTCCTGTGCCCAACCAGAACATATGTAGTGGATGGGAGACATTGTCCAAGATGGCATGCAACTTGGACAGCATCCTCTTTTCAGACACCACCATCAGAGAGTCCAGTTCCATCCCCACAACATCACTGGCCTTATGAATGAGTTTGTTGATTCTGTTGGTGTCTGCCACCCTCAGCCTGCTGCCCCAGCACACAACAGCAAACATGATAGCACTGGCCACCATAGACTCGTAGAACATCCTCAGCATCGTCCGGCAGATGCTCAAGGACCTCAGTTTCCTCAGGAAATAGAGATGGCTCTGACCCTACTTGTAGACCACCTCAGTGTTCTTTGACCAGTCCAGTTTATTGTTAATTCGTATCCCCAGGTGTTTGTAATCCTCCACCATGTCCACACTGACCCCCTGGATGGAAACAGGGGTCACCGGTACCTTAGCTCTCCTCAGGTCTACCACCAGCTCCTTAGTCTTTTTCACATTAAGCTGCAGATAATTCTGCTCACACCATGTGACAAAGTTTCCTACCGTAGCCCTGTGCTCAGCCTCATCTCCCTTGCTGATGCATCCAACTATGGCAGAGTCATCAGAAAACTTCTGAAGATGACAAGACTCTGTGCAGTAGTTGAAGTCCGAGGTGTAAATGGTGAAGAGAAAGGGAGAAAGACAGTCCCCTGTGAAGCCCCAGTGCTGTTGATCACTCTGTCGGACACACAGTGTTGCAAGCACACGTACTGTGGTCTGCCAGTCAGGTAATCAAGAATCCATGACATCGATCCACCTACATCGCTGTCAGCTTCTCCCCCAGCAGAGCAGGGTGGATGGTGTTGAACGCACTGGAGAAGTCAAAAAACTTGACCCTCACAGTGCTCGCTGGCTTGTCCAGGTGGGTGTAGACATGGTTCAGCAGGTAGACGATGGCATCCTCAACTCCTAGTCGGGGCTGGTAGGTGAACTGGAGGGTATCTAAGTGTGGCCTGACCATAGGCGGGAGCAGCTCCAGAACAAGTCTCTCCGGGGTCTTCATGATGTGGGAGGTCAATGCCACCGGTCTGTAGTCATTGAGGCCGCTGGGGTGCGGTGTCTTCGGCACAGGGACGAGGCAGGACGTCTTCCACAGCACAGGAACCCTCCGGAGCTTCAGGCTCAGGTTGAAGACATCCAGAGTCCATCAAAAACTACTGTCCATCCCAACATTCCAACATCACAACAGGTCCCTCTCTTTCACTAATGAAGAAGAGAAAGATATCGCTCCTGTCACGTGAAAGGGGAGACCAAGTTTGTCATCTGCATTAATGATTTGAATAAGAATGTAGAAGGCGTGGTAAGTTTGTTGATGACACTAAAATAAGTGGTATAGTAGTTAATGAAGAAAGTTATCAAAAATTACAGGGAGATATTGATCATCTAGTAAGCGGGCCAAGTGATGGTAAAGGGATTTTGATTCAGATAACCATGAGGTGTTGCGTTTTGGAAAATCATATCAAACATTCACTATGAACTGGTGGATCTTGGGGAATGTTGGAGAGCAGAGAATCTTGGAGTACAGGTTCTTGGTTTAGTAAAATGGAGTCATGGGTAGATGGTGGTGAAGGAGACTTGGCAAGTTGGTCTTCAGCATTGAATGTATCGAGTATAGAAGCTGGAAAGTCATGATGCAGTTGTACAAGATGCTGGTGAGGCTGCACTTAGAATATTGAGTTCAGCGTTGGCCATCCAAAGATGTCATCAAACTTGAAAGAGTGCAGAAAAAATTTATGAGGAGTTTTCCAGAATTCAAGGGACTGAGTTATAATGAGCGGTAGGACGTTTTGTATTGGAGTCCAGAAAATTGAGAGGTGCATAAAATCATGAGGGGCATTGGTAGGCTGAAAACACTCAAACCTTTTTCCTAGGGTTGGGGAATCAAGAACTGGAGGGCATATGTTTAAGTTGTGAAGGGAAAGATCCAGTAGGAACTTGAGGAGCTAGTTTTTTTTTTGCACAGAGGATGTAATGTATGTGGATGAGCTGTCAGAGGAAGTGGTACAATAACAACTTTTAAAAGACATTTGGATAGGTGTATGGTAGTAAAAGTTCAGAATGTCATGGGCCAAACTCTGGCAAAAGAGACTAGCCTGGATGGGCTTCTTGGTTGGGCTAAGTGGCCCAGTTGGGCTAAATCGTCTGTTTCAGTGCTCAAATCCAGTACTGACTGATGAGTCAAGTGGCCACTTTGGCGTCATAATACACAAGTTCAGAATATTATGTGACGGCTAATAAAAATCTCCTTGTAGGAAATGAGTGGGGAAATTGCACAAAAAGATTGGACTAATGTTGTTTGAAAAAGATCCTTGAGCCTCAGGTAAATGAGAAGCAATTGATTGGTCATCATGGTGACAAATTGGATCAGCATCATGGAAGTGGGAATTGGGAAGGAATCTTCCTTGGATTTGGATTCAAAGGTTTTAGAGTTCAACTACGTTATTGAAAACCTCAACAAAAATGTGAAATCAATAGGATTTTGAGCGGCCTGATGACAATTTTTGTGATCTGTGGATATTGCCCGTGGTATTAGTGTTTATTCAGTTTAATTTATCTGAGATAAAAGTGCAACATATCAGTCATTTGCAGGAAGAATTTGGGAATTTCAACGAGTTTTTGGTAAATGCTGCAATGTATGAAAATGGCAGTTTTTGGGCACTTTTATCGCCTGTTCCATTTCCGTTTTGTTGTCTGAGGGGTGGATGTTTGGGGGGGGGGTTGATGTTCTCTTAGTGTTCCGTTAGTTTTTTGTGCAGGGGTGGGGTTGTTTTTTGGGGGTCAATGTTCTTGTTTCGTTTTGTGTGGGGGAGGGGGTTTTTGGCGGGTTGATTATTGGGACGCCGTTCTTTTTCTGTTGCGGGGGGTGGATTTGATGTTTCACTCTGAATGACTTTCATGTTCGCTCTTTGTTCCATGGCTATCTGGAGAAGACACATTTCAGAGATGTATGTGGATACATACTTTGATAATAAATTAACCTTTGAAAATGCTACAATTAACTGTCTCACACCAGTGCAGATTTTTTTTTCTCTGGCAGGTTTGTAGCTGTAATCTCCAGGATAATTTTCTGAGTATATATCAGTGAAGAGGACACTGAACGTTCCAAGTGAATATCAGAAAAATTGCAGGTACGCTGCCCATGATAATCTTATAAAGTGAGCAAGGTTCCCCACCACAGGGAAAGTAATCTGATATTCTAACAGTTTAGAGGCCAGCTTTAATTCTATGAATCATGCAACATACTGACAGGGAAAGCATTCAATTTTACAGCTCCATGTCTTGATTACTTTCAATCATTTCTCCCCCTGACCCCCATGCCTTCATCCAGGCATTGACTTCCTCCTATCCCTCCCAAATAAAGTACATATATGGAACAACAGTGCAATCCAAAATGACAATTCTATTTTTAGCAACTCTGCATTAATATGGGTTCATGTTAACTGTATCATCATGTGCTCAATCTCAGTCCTCTGTCCTATTCCCAGCAAAAGGAGTGTGGGACATCAAACAACATATAATTATCCTACATTTTAATACCAGTGGGGCTATTATGTTAAGTGCACAGCTGAGAACACTGACAAAATTCACATATGATTGCAACACTGAATTCAATTTCATTGTAGTGTCAGCTTTGTAACCATGGAGGTGCCAGCCTATTGTTTTACTGAGACTTCAATGAATGAGGCGATTTTACAAGTACTTTCCTGACACCTCCATAAGTTAAAGGTCTGGCTCTAGTGAAGCTAAATTTAATCTGATCTATTAAGAAGTCATTAGAGTTTCTTCTACAGTGACAGCAACATAAAAAATAAAATCAATATTGCACATGTAATAACTCCTAATTTTTTTTCAAACATCATTGTGGAATTAAGCCATTTCTCAGTAAATGAATGGACTGGGATATTTGCTTTGTTGATTACCATTGGAACCATATTTAGAATTTCTTATTATATCATCAATTTCCTCCCATTTTATCTCCTTTTTGCAAACAGTATTGATTTGGGTGCTGTTTGTTTTCTGTTAATAAAAGCTTTTTTTGCAGTTGCTTTTGCATTCATGAAGTTGAAGTGAGGAGTATCAAGTTTGCAGCTTGGCACAGTAGAGGTCCCATCTCGATGGCCACTCCATGAAATAAGGTTGCAAGTTGGGCTGATGTACAGCACCGAGGATGTACTGCGTGGACAGAGGCGCATACTGTACTTTCCAATGAAGACAGAAGCTGACGACCCAGCTGACTGCATGGACTGACGTTACAGGGCTAACTAATCTTACTATTTGAAAAAAAAAAGCAGTAGCAGTTTTTCTGGTTTCTGGCAGGTATTTGTACTTCAACTAAAAGCACTAAAGCAGATAAATTAGAGATTTAATTTACTGTTGTTTTGTGGGATCTTGTTGTACACATACAGAGAATGCATACAAGGATAAATGGCTGCCACATTTATCCACACAACAACTGTGGCCTGCACTTCAAAGAGTTACTCGTTGGTTGGGACATCCTGCTGACATGATAAGTGCAAGTTTCCTTCTTAAATATAATTTCTGTTGCTTTTTCTGGAAATTGCTACTCTGTCGACAATAATCCCAGCTATGAACCCACTGTGCAGCATCTGCTTTGCCAGCTTGCTGCCCTGCAATTAAAGGTGGCACATTAGGAATGCTTAAAGTTTCCTGAGACAAAATTCAAATTGATTTGTGGTTTGGATGATTGTTTCAAACCCAAATGATGGTGCAGCCTCTGACTATGAGGACGACCCTTTAGAACAGAGATGAGGAGAAATTCCTTTAGCCAGAGAGTGGTGAATCTGTGGAATTCATTGCCACAGACTGCTGCAGAGGCCAAATCATTGAGTATATTTAAAGTAGAAGTTGCTAAGTTCTTGGTTATTCAGGGTGTCGTCGGTTACAGGAAAAGGCAGGAGAATGGGTTGAGAGGTATAATAAGTCAGCCATGATGGAATAGCAGAGCAGACTTGATGGGTTGAATGGCCTCATCCTGCTCCTATATCTAATTGTATTTTATGACTACAGCTATATCCAAAAGTTAAGTCGCAGCACAGTGGTAAGAGAGAAAATGTTAATGTTTATGGCCAATGGTGCCAAGAGTACTTAGTTAAAGTATTAAATGTCGATATTGTAGTCAAGTATGGCAGTCATCTCTACACAACAGGATATACAAAAATGCAATTAGATAAATGAGTAATTAATTTGTTTTTGTTGGTATTGGTTCAGGTATAAATGTTAGACATTCTTTACTCTTCTTCAATCAACGTTTAGAAAACTTTAAAGTCCAAAACCATATGTTGCTTCAGTATCTCAGATAAAGGATGGGATCTCCAATATTGCAGTAACCCCTCAGCACCGTGCTGAATAGTCTGCTTAAACTAAATTATGTGCATAAATCGTTAGAAAGGGTCTTGATTGCGCAACCTTGATTCTATGACTAAGACGCTGAATCATACAACACTGCATAATCTATTACAGTGAAGGAAAGCACATGACTTGGAGTACTTGTACAGTAATTGATAAAAAGGAACCTAAAATAAATAGATCTGACCTCTATCTTGGCAATTTTTAATTGCTAAGATGAAACATTTAATTTTCTTGAACTAGTCAATTGATCAGCCAATGAAAGGCATGCCAAAACAGAAAAGTATCCATGTTGCCAAGTGCTGGCTTCTAAATAAATCTTCAATATTTTTATTGGATTACAGCATAAACAATCCTATTATTAGCCTCAGTTACCAGCAGGTTGAGTGCTCTGCATTGCACTAAATTCTGGTTCATCTGATAAAGTTACAGTCAAACAGATTTAACAGGCAGCATTAATTTTTTAAGTTTAAATGTCAGTAAAATATTTATTAGTGTTTACACAAAAAATTCTGACTCTACATAATTTGATTTATGTCAGCCATTGCCTGCTTCATTTATCTCCATTTTATGAAATATGGTTAGACTGGTGAAAGCTGTGCTTGTTAGAGCCTCTCTCACCTCTACATGCTCGAGTGTGTCAATTGCATTCTCTTTTCCATGGCATGCATTTGTTTCCAGACTCAGCATCAGAGAACCTTTTGTAGGAATAGATCTGGAGGATTGAACAGAAGAGAGGAGAGGAAAATAGTCATTTTACAGAAACTGTAGCTTTTAAATAAAATGGCACATTCCAATCATTTAGACTGCATAGATCCATCACTGTTAGATAGTGCCCCTGCTTTTTTATGCACTTTTCAAATTTTCTGTCTATTTTTTAAAATTTCTTCTGGGAAAGAGGCTTGAAAGTGAGTTGCAGGTCAAGGCAATAATTACCTGCTGCTCGAGATGCTCTCTGATGGCTTGTTCTACCTTTGCAGCCATGCATTCCCCAGTCACCAGGGACTTCACGTTACCTATTCTAGTCACATCAGTTTCTGCTGATGACAGAATCGTGCCCTCATCCATCACATTTACATTTCAAAATGCCATACTGCTGGTATTGATTAATTATTAACAACTCTGGTCACTTGTGAGGATTATCAAATCTTGAGTCTGGGTTATGGTCCCTTTCATTTCCATACTCCTTTTATACATATTCTTTCCAATAGTGATTCAATCTGCCTTTTAGATCTGATCATTTGGATGTACTCGTGGCACTCACCAAATTACATCAACTGTTAAAATACATGATGAAAAATTAACGGGTGTTATTGAATAGAGACGACTATTCTGGTGTAAAACCAGAAATTGCCGGAATTGCTCACGGGATCAGGCAGTAATTGTGGAGAGAGAAATACACTATTTGCTTCAGGTTGATGACCTTTTATCAGAACTGGAAACATTTTTTGAAAGAAGACGTGTTGTAAGTTACAGAAAAGGTAAGGCAACAGACCTAAAACACAACCCAAAAGCCTGCCCCAACCAGCCAAGCACCCCCAGCTCTCTATTCCCTTGCAGGACAACTCATGATTCAGATTTCAGTAACTGCAGTATTTTTCAATCTGGTCCATGGTCCCTTTTGAAGTACCAACTTCTTTCTGTCCATGTTTCATTTTGGGCTTTCCCATTATACTTCTTTATTTTAGATTTCCAGCAACTGTTATGCTCTATATTGCACAGTTTCACAATCCATTCCTTTGTTGTCCCCCGATTAACTCTCCTTTGAGTATATTTGCTGTCATTAGGAAGATTTCAATATTTCTCTCTCAGCGAAATCCATATCCACCGAGAACTACCCCACCAAAGACATTCTTTCTTTTCGTCCTCCCTCCTCAATACTTGCAACTTAAAATTTGCATGTTTTCTAATCTGCCTCAATTTGAGGAAGGGTAATCAACTTATAGCTCCATTTATTAGCTTTGTTTCTCTCTCTGTGGATGCCGTCTGAACCACTGTCCATTTTGAGCATTCTGTGCTTTAACTTCAGCTTTCCAGTATCTGCACCTCATTATTTCTCAATCACTATCCTGGCATCTTCATGGTAAAATTTCCAGCGGGGAACTGGATGCATCAACTTCAACAAGAGAATGGAGTTAATGTATCCAATTACGTACTGGCAACTTTCAAATCTTGGCTGTTGTTGAGGTGTGGTTAAGATGTGAAAGCAGCTCTGAGTTTATTACTGAGAAACTCTCATTCCCCAATCAGCAAATTTATTTATGGTATCAGATACGGCTGTGCCAGCAGTGAAAACCATTGAGTGACCATGCCTGTACTATACCAGAGAACAAATGGAAAATGTTTGTTTATCCAGTTTGATTCAAACTCAAATGTTATTGAAGTATTTAGTTTCTGACATAAATATCACATCTCAAAGACTGTGTTTGACTGGCTGTGCAACTTTTTGCAGAGCAGTGAATGCTGACCAGAGTAGATGGTGCCCTTTCCTTCGCAGCTGCAAAAAACAAGAACCAGCCAAGAGCCATAGTGAAACAGACTACAGATCAGACAGAGCCTAGATAGGATGAATCAGCTGAGAAGTAATTTCTTCTCGTGGAAGGTTGTGAATCTATCCAAGGGCTGTGGATGCTGAATCATTTAAGTAGATACAAGGTTAAGGCAGAATATTTTTGACTGCAGGGAGGTAGGATTGGAGCCAAAGTTCATATCAGCCATTCCCTTACTCAGTGCTGGAGGAGGCCTGCGGCAGATTTGAAGTCGGAGCCAGATGGGAGATGAGGAGGTTTTGTTTTACGTGAGTTACATTAATCTGTAATGTAGTGTCTGACAGGCTGAACAAAGACAAAGAGGAGCTTTCAGAAGGGAATGAGATAAAAACAAAAAGCAGGAAATTGTACAGCTCTGAGGAAGAAGCATTGGAGTGGTAGTGTGGACTGCTCTTTCATTATGAATGGCATCTTCTGTGCTGTAAAATTAGAAAAGATGCACTTGCTTTGTGCCTTGTTCTTCAGCAATTTTCTAAAGAGTTGTATGCTTAGATAAGTCAGATTAAAGTTCTGCGATCCAGCAAAGCTCTTGGCTGTGTGCAACTCTGAAAAAATTCCAACTTTTCAAATGTAATGTCCATATTCCAAACTGAAAGCAAAACAAAGATCTAGAAAGTGAACAATAGTTGAGTAACAACTTCAAATAACTAACAAACCCAGAAGATGCCAACAAATATTCAGAATGTTAAAAGGCCTGAACAGATTAGATATGGCAAAGTTATTTCCCATGGTAGGGGAGTCTAGGACAAGAGGGCACAACTTCAGGAGTGAAGGACATCCATTTAGAACAGAGATGTGGAGAAATTACTTTAGTCAGAGGGTGGTAAATCTGTGGAATTTGTTGCCACAAGTGGCTGTGGAGGCCAAGTCATTGGGTGTATTTAAGGCAGAGATAGATATGTTCTTGATTAACCAAGGCATCATAGGGTATAGGGAGAAGGCAGGGGAGTGGGGATGACTGAAATATTGGATCAGCCCATGATTGAATGGCAGAGCAGACTCGATGGGCCGAATGGCCTACTTCTGCTCCTATATCTTATGAAGTTGAGTGCTGCTTGAATGAGTGGAATATTACAGCTGATGTGAACCCTACTCTCACCAGGCAAGCCTACTTGTATCTCTCATCATTGCACAGAAATCTGAAAGCAGATCTCTGATAATTGTTTCCAATCTAATTCAGTTATTGAGTTCAACTAAACTAATGCAAGCTGTAAGTGAAAATAAAAAAATTTCAGATGCTAGAAATCTGAAATAAAACCGGAAAATGATGGCAACTCTATGACTCAGCAGATCAGGCAGCATCTGCAGAAAGTGAAAAGTTAATCTTTCAGCTCTGGGACCCTTTGCCACAACTCAGAAAGTGAGAGAAGCTTTTCCTCCTTCTGATAAATGGCATCAGGCTTGAAATGTTAACAATTTCTCTTTTCTGACCTGCTGAATGTTTCTGGAATTTTTATCTCAAATGTTACTCCTCATCTTTTAGCTATCTGTTTGTTAGCCAGCTAAATCATTGAACAATTAAAAAAAAACAGGTACCAATCTCGTGACAAAATTTGGGGGCGTAATGTTGATGTTCTGGCCAAACTTAACACTGTATCCCTGGTTCTGGTTACCATGGTAACCATAATGCTTTGAAATCCACACGGTTGTTTCAGTTTTTTTTAGTTAAAATTACAGGTGACCTGGAACTGCCTGCAATTAAAGTAATTAACATTGATCATTTTCCACAGGAAAATAAAAAAAAACTGCAGATGCCAGGAAGCTGAAATAAAAAAAAAGGGAAAAGGAAAATGGACATTTTCAGCAGGTCAGATAACATCTGTGAGAGGAAAACAGAGTTCACATTTCAGGTCACTGTCCTTTCATCATAAGCCTATAAAGTGCTATTTCATATTTTTAGGATTTTTCTATGTTATACCGTATACATTAGTTATCTCTGATGAACATATATATAAAATTGCAGTCTGTCCAGTATTTATCCTGAGAAATGATGCAACATACCTTTTTTGTTGAAAAACATAATTATTCACACAATGCCTCTGAGGACCAACTAGTTTCCACTTAACAGCTTCCTTCAGTATTCGCCCAGCATCAAGCAGACCAAATCCATATCTATGAGCAAAAACAATGACACATACTGAATACAAACAGAACTGAAAATTATAAGCACTGCACCTCATCCAGTAAATAACGTATTTGAGAAAAAACATACTGAAAAGGGCAGTCACTAAAGAAACTGGGGATTTTCTCTATCCTTAATCTTTTGGCTCATTATTGTTAGTGGTAGCACTTAAATAGTCTTCAAAGGTACTTTTCAGCTTTTGCACTCATGCCTTTTTAAACATAAGCCATTATTCTGATAAATTAACCTAGTCATTATATTAATGAAGATTTAAGAGATTATTTAGAAACTGTTGCTAAAACCAAGAGGACTTTTCAACCTGTTCTTCAGCTGCCAACCAGCCTAACCTCTGAGCTCACTTCATAGACATCAGCAACATACATCAGGACAGTCACAGGAGGAAGAAAACAGGCAACATATTGGTGGCAATACCTTCAGAGGTTAATGAAAATGCAATGTTATTCAACAGCTGTTTATTCTTTGTTTTAAATGGTGTCAAATTGTGTAAACTGGGTAAAAATCAACAAGGACAATCTATATATCTATATCTATATACACACCTGCAGTGGATTCCAGTTAATTGGAACACATTGGGAACATTACATTTTGGCCCAATTAAGTCCTTGCTCCAATTTTCATAGAAATAATTATAAAGGTATAAAGAATACAAACTACTTTTAACTGAGTAACAAATTATTTATTTCAGTAAGATACAGAATAAATTAGAATACTACCAAAGCTACTACAGTACTTCTGTATAAAACTGTGTATTATTTCTTAACAGTTAAACAATTGTGGTATTGGTAATGTTCTAATTTGTTTGTATTTTATTTAAATACATAATTTGTAACTCAGTTAAATGGTAGTTTGTCTTTTTTTATAACTTTTTAACCATTTCCATGAAACTTCAGCTAATTAGGCCAAAATGTACTGGTCCTGATGTGTCCCAATTAACCAGAATACACCATATATGATTGTCCACTTATTTGGTTCTAATCCAAGAGAGATAGGATGTGCTATATGCATGTATGTGTGTGTGTGTGTTTGTGTGTGCACGCGTGCACGCGCATATATACTGTATACAATATATCCTGTATCTCTTGGATTAGTACCAACTACGCGGACAAGAGGAATTTTTTTAAAATTAAAGATTGATTCCTGCCTATTGTTGTCTAACTGTTTTCGCATCACTAACAGCAACCTACAGGGTGAAAATGACTAATAAATGGTGGAAAAAGAAAGAGAAAAATGGACCAAAGATGACAGGAAGAAAAATCATTTAAAATAACAATGAAATTTCAGCAGCAGAAAATATTTGCACACAAATTAATTCTGCTAGTCATTGTTTTCATGAAATTTGTAAATGCAGAATTACTATAGATGTCCCTACCAACCTCCTCCTGAATAGAATTGATAACAAGCAACACACTTAAAAGTTGCTGGTGAACGCAGCAGGCCAGGCAGCATCTCTAGGAAGAGGTACAGTCAACGTTTTGGGCCGAGACCCTTCGTCAGGACTAACTGAAGGAAGAGATAGTAAGAGATTTGAAAGTGGGAGGGGGAGGGGGAGATCCGAAATGATAGGAGAAGATAGGAGGGGTGGGGGTATGAAACCAAGAGCTGGAAAGTTGATTGGAAAATGGGGTATGAAAAGATCATGGGACAGGAGGCCTAGGGAGAAAGAAAGAGGGAGG
This sequence comes from Mobula hypostoma, assembly GCF_963921235.1. NCBI lineage: Eukaryota > Metazoa > Chordata > Chondrichthyes > Myliobatiformes > Myliobatidae > Mobula > Mobula hypostoma. Next base: position 132,905,376 of record NC_086103.1, on the reverse strand, counting down.
GGGAATCCCAAAGGATGGGCAAGGAGTATAGTGAGAGGGACAGAAGGAGAAAAAGAGAGAGGAAAAAAAATAATATATATATAATAATAATAAATAAATAACAGATGGAGTACGAAGGGGAGGTGGGGCATTAACGGAAGTTAGAGAAGTCAATGTTCATGCCATCAGGTTGGAGGCTACCCAGACGGAATATAAGGTGTTGTTCCTCCAACCTGAATGTGGCTTCATCTTTACAGTAGAGGAGGTCGTGGATAGACATATCAAAATGTGTGGCCACTGGGAGATCCTGCTCTCTCTGGCAGACAGAGCGTAGGTGTTCAGCGAAATGGTCTCCCAGCCTGCGTCGGGTCTTGCCAATATATAGAAGGCTGCATCGGGAGCACCGGAAGCAGTATATCACCCCAGCTGACTCACAGGTGAAGTGTCGCCTCACCTGGAAGGAATGTCTGGGGCCCTGAATGGTGGTAAGGCAGGAAGTGTAAGGGCATGTGCAGCACTTATTCCGCTTACACGGATAAGTGCTGGGAGGGAGATCGGTGGGAAGGGATGGGGGGGACGAATGGATAAGGGAGTCACGTAGGGAGTGATCCCTGTGGAAAGCAGAGAGAAGGGGGAAGGGAAAGATGTGCTTAGTGGTGAGATCCCATTGGAGGTGGCAGAAGTTATGGAGAATTATATGTTGGACCTGGAGGCTGGTGGGGTGGTAGGTGAGGACAAGGGGAACCCTATTCCTAGTGGGGTGGTGGGAGGTTGGGGTGAGAGCAGATGTACGAGAAATGGGAGAGGTGCGTTTGAGAGCAGAGTTACTCCCTTGTCCATTCGTCCCTCCCCATCCCTTCCCACCAATCTCCCTCCCGGCACTTATCCTTGTAAGTGGAACAAGTGCTACACATGCCCTTACATTTCCTCCCGCACCACTATTCAGGGCCCCAGACAGTTCTTCCAGGTGAGGCGACACTTCACCTGTGAGTCGGCTGGGGTGATATACTGCGTCCGGTGCTCCCGATGTAGCCTTCTATATATTGGCGAGACCCGACGCAGACTGGGAGACTGCTTTGCTGAACACCTACGCTCTGTCTGCCAGAGAAAGCAGGATCTCCCAGTGGCCACACATTTTAATTCCACATCCCATTCCCATCCTGACATGTCTATCCACGGCCTCCTCTACTGTAAGGATGAAGCCACATTCAGGTTGGAGGAACAACACCTTATATTCCGTCTGGGTAGCCTCCAACCTGATGGCATGAACATCGACTTCTCTAACTTCCACTAAGGCCCCACCTCCCCCTCGTACCCCATCCGTTATTTATTTTTATACACACATTCTTTCTCTCACTCTCCTTTTTCTCCCTCTGTTCCTCTGACTATACCCCTTGCCCATCCTCTGGTTCCCCCCACCTTGTCTTTTTCCCCGGACCTCCTGTCCCATGATCCACTCATATCCCCTTTGCCTATCACCTGTCCAGCTCTTGGCTCCATCCCTCCCCCTCCTGTCTTCTCCTATCATTTTGGATCTCCCCCTCCCCCTCCCACTTTCAAATCTCTTACTACCTCTTCCTTCAGTTAGTCTTGACGAAGGGTCTCGGCCTGAAACGTCGACTGTGCTTCTTCCTAGAGGTGCTGCCCGGCCTGCTGCGTTCACCAGCAACTTTGATGTGTGTTGCTTGAATTTCCAGCATCTGCAGAATTCCTGTTGTTCAAGTAAAATCTGTATTGAATTTCTGCCAGTGTGCCTTTCAATAATCAGTGATTGGGTGTGCTCCGAATATTCTTCTCCTTGAGAACGGACAGGCTGAACACAAGAAATTGCTATTTCAAAATAGCCTCTAATACTGATAGAACACTACAGAAGAAGACACTTATTTTTGTGGGGAATATTGAATAAGAAATTGTACAGGTAAGCCATTACTGTGATCTGTGAGTTCATTGCCCCGTTTCTTGATGTTGCCTGGGTAAATCTTCTCACTGCGTAGCAGTGAAATCCATGACTGCTGTTTTGTTGATTACTTTTTGTCATAAGGTCCTTTCAAGATCATGGTAGAGATTGCAATGGAATTATTCACTACACTCAATTTATTCAGGAGCAGATTCTTTTTTTACTGTTTCCTTCATGCTTCATTCATTTTTATAAAATAAAAACAACAACAAAACAATTGTTTGGGCAGCAGAAGCTCCATCCCAGACCAGAATGTGCTCAACTACACACATGTTGAGATATAGACAGCCTTTGAACAATTCACTGTACTGACTAGGAAGAGATTTTACTCATAAAACATTTAGGTGATCTGCAAAAAAGGGATTTTTTTTCTTTCTGTTTAGTGTTACATTGTACATTTCATATTTCTGGTCCCATTTAAAGTTTTCTTTTGGTTATTATCTTTGGCAAAATCAAACATTTTCAGTAATAAAAAAGTCTTTCGGCAAACGTATCAACTTTGGTTTGTATGATGAATTGCAACCAAAATGAAAATGACAATAAATAATATCTGCACATTCAAAGCAGTCCATTAGTGTCCTCCGTTCTACTAATCCTGGTTTTCCTCCCTCTGAGGTACCCAGCCAAGTCACTGACTAATATATTCTATTAGGTGTCCACAAAGAAATGTGATTGGTCAGCAGGCTTTGCACAGTATCTGCTTTTTGAAAGCCGCATTCTTAAAGAAAACTGCTTGGTATATTGTCAACTACAGAATATATGGTCAACATAGAGTTTAGCAATGTAAAAAAATACAAAAGCCACATTTTTAAGCAAGTCCTCAGAAGTATTTCCTCAGTTATTTTCAGTAAAAACTATAGACTTAAACACAAATTATATTGAAAAATTCACGAATTGTTCAAAGATAGCATCTGCGATGATAGCACTTGTGCAGAAGTTGGAGTAGTTTTAACCCAAGACAACAGTGTTCAAATCCAAAGAATAAAATTACAATCAACCACATGAGACAAGCAGATAACCATAGTACAAGTCACTAAAACACTAAAGAATAGCAAGTGTATTTTGGATAGATCAGGCAACATGTTTTCACGCAAGCTGGACCAGTATTAGAAAATTATTCCTCTGTGTTGTATGTGACATTGCATGGGGACAAGAAAAGATATGATGCACAGCAGAAGGACAATTTAACAACCTTTGATACCTATCTCCAAACAGTACTATGTCACTATTGTCGGGAGATTTGTTGAATCAAGTAATTAAAGTCAATTTTTGTATTCATTGTAAAAGCATTATTTTAGCTTGACTAGCTAAAAAAATACAAATATTGCATTTAGGTAGAGCCTTTCACATTCTTCACAAAGTCTTCCAAAAATAAATTATTTTTGTTGGAAGTCAACATCGATTGCAGGAATGGATAGGATTTATTAATTTGTGTGAAGCAAATTTTCATAAACAACAGTACGATTGTGATCAATATGTGTTTTTGATGGGTAATTATTGGACAGGTCACCTAGGATACCTCTCCTGGTCTTCTTCACAATGTTGCTCAACAGGAAATGTCGATCATCCCTCTGCTTTCATAGTTGCACCTGACCTATGGAGTTCTTCCAGCAATTTGTCTTTTTCTTTTCCAACACATACTGTCCTCATTTATACTGTCTTACAAATAAATTTCATCTATTTACTTCATTTAATTCTGACCTTCTGCTCTGTATTTCCTTCAGTTGCAAGAGGCTTTGAGGTAAATGGCCAATACCCTTCAACAAAGGCTTTAAGACTATGAGGTGACATCTCCTAGTCTTTGATTGCTGTTAGTTAAGTATCCCTTGTCAATGGAAATGTGTTAAAATTCCTGCACATGTGCAAATCTGAAATTTTAAAAAAAGTGCAGATGTGCAAATCTGAAATGAAAAAAAACCCAGAAATTGCTGCAAACAGCAGGCCAGGCAGCATCTCTGGAAAGAGAAATAAAATTAATGTTTCAGGCCTGAGACCCTTCATTAGAATACAACAGAAAAATGAAAATAAAAAAAATCAAGATCATGGAATTTCAAAATATAATGGATATCCAAAATATACTACGAGGGGTGATTGATAAGCTCATGACCTAAGTTAGAAGGAGTCAAATTTAGAAAACCTACCACATTTACTTTTCAACATAGTCCCCTCCTACATATACACACTTAGTCCAGCGGTCGTGGAGCATACGGATCCCTTCTGTGTAGAAGTGGTCCGCAGAAGGGGTGATTGATAAGTTCGTGGCCTAAGGTAGCAGGAGATGAGTTATTAACTTTAAACTTTCTGCATTATCATTCAAAGAGCTGATCTGCACGTACATGTAACGAAAGGGTCTGGGACGTCCAGGTGGTCCACAGCAGGGGTGATTGATAAGTTTGTGGCCTAAGGTAGAAGGAGATGAGTTATACAGCTCTCGTTACATGCACATGCAGTTCAACTCTTTGAGTGAAAATGCAGGGAGTTTGAAGTTAATAATTCATCTCCTTCTACCTTAGGCCACAAGCTTATCAATCACTCCTGCTGTGGACCACTTCTAGAGGTCCAAGACACCGACTTTTACAAAGAAGGGATCCATATGCTCCACGACCGCTGGACTAAGTGTGTAAAAGTAGGAAAAATAAATGTGCTAGGTTTTTTTAAAATTGACTCCTTCTACCTTAGGCCACGGACTTATCAATCACCCCTTGTATAAGGTGGAAACCTGTGGAAAGAGAGACAGAGGCTGATGTCTCGAGACCCTTTGTCACTCTGTAGATGTTGCCTGACCTGTTGAGTGCATCAGGTATTTACTATATTTATTTAAGCATTGTTTAGATTGAAGTTTAAATGCCAGATTAATTTCTTAATGTGTTAATCAATGGAGAAAAAGCTAAGGTAATGGAGAAAATTTGGAGGGTAACTTTCCCTGTGTAACTGTCATCTGCAGATTCTCTCTTGTCTATGTTACTGTCAGATGCTTCGGGATTTCTGTCTGATTATTTTATTGAGTTGCTGGTGTTTTTTTAAAACTGAATGTGATGGTTCTGCATCCCTTGTAGTACATAGCACATACAATGGGGCATCGCTTGAATAACCTGCACCAGACAGTTCAGTGAAGATCAAGAATTATATGGGATGAAGTTAATTTAGAACTTTTTTCATTAGCTGCATGTATTTAAATAAATGTTGCATCATGGCACAGGACAGTAGATTGTACTGTAAGAGCACACCAGAAGATTTATAGATGTTAGAACCCTGCAGATATCATATCTGCTTTATTTTTATACCTTAGTAAATGATGGCACATGGATAGAGGAGTTAATCTGGCTGCTTCATAGCTACAGGGACAATTTTGGACCTGTACTGCTGATTGTGTGGAGTTTGCACATTCTCGCAGTGATTATCTGGATTGGTTCTGGATGCTGTGATTTCCTACCACATCCCAAAGGAGAATGGGCAGCCACATGCTCTGTAAGTCACCCGCACCACCCCCGTGTAGCTAATGGTACAAAAGAATCAGAGGGGGTTGGTGTAAAAGGCCCGTGGGTGTGCCAGGGACGCACACGGTGACGAACATCAAGTGCTGCTGATAGGTTATCAGCTTGACGAAAGGCATTCTTCGGTCTGCCCAGAACTTGTTGGTCTACCAGAACATTGAGATGTCTGTGGCGAAATGCTGCCAAATGGCACATTCCAGGCTGCAGGAGTGTGTGCTGAAGCTTGGTGCAACCACTGCAAGTCTCAATGGGGAAGGACTAGGGTGCAGGGTTCTTCTCCTACTGGAGAGGGAGGGGCTGGGTGTAGGGAAGAAGCCCCTGAATTATTGTAGCAGATAGTATACCACCCCAGAGTGCCACATGACTGGCAACAGAGCTTTTCATGTGTATGAATGTATTAGAACAATAGGGAAAGCATTGATCTTGTAGCTAAAGAATGAATAGGCATTGAATAGTTTATTCTTGTAATTGTTAAAAATTATGAATAAAGTTTATTTTGTTAAAAAAATATGCCTGTGGGTTTGCGAAGAGGGTGTGGAGAAAGGAGCAAAGACCTGTGACACGGTTCATCCCGGGAAACTGTGAGACAGAGGACTCTCTGATCTATGTGCTGCTCTCAGCTACACACACGGAGACGAACATCAAGGGCTGCTGGCAGTGCGTCAGCACAGTGAAAGACACCTTTCGGTCCACCCGAAAGTTGCTGATGGTCTGCACATCGAGATGTGCGTCGAGGAATGCTCCCAACCTGCATATTCCAGGCTGCACGAATAGATGCTGAGAGACGCACTGTGAAGCCACCACATGGGCTTGCTGGGGAAGGGCCATAGTGCACAGTTCTTCAGCCTCCGAGGGGGGGGGGGCTCAATTATTGTAGCAGTATATCACCCCAGGGGGCAACAAGTGCAGCAGCATAGAAGCGTAACAGAAATGAATGCAACGAATGAAAGGCATTGCACGGTTTATTCTTCTAAGTATCTTTTATTATAAATAAAGTATATTTTGATATAAAGAATAGGAAGTGATGTAATAGTTGATGGCACAGGTAGGTGAGAAAGAGAGCATCAGGTAGATTTTGCCTGATCCACTGAGTTCTTTCAGTGTTCTGTGTTTTGCTCCAGATTCCAGTATATGCAGATCCTTGTGTTTCCGTGTGAGAAAGAAAATTCTGTAAATTTTGATGATTCAGGGAAATAAGGAGAGAGGGATTGAGACTGCTAGACTGCTTCCACTAGAAACAACTGAATGGACTACTGAAAGCCTCCTTCTGTGCTGTAATAACTGCACTTATGCATTTTAAGGCAATATTCTGGTTCATTACAAGGAATTCTGGATTGTCCGAGATGTTTAAGACGTAGGAGTGCAAAATGTTTGCTCAATGAAATGTCTTAGTACCAACAATTTCCTACAATGTAGTTTGCAAAGTATATAGTCCCAGAAGACTGGTGGAAAAATGATGCTGTCCATCCTTCCTAAAGGAAAACTGAATACATTCATGAAATTATACAAATACTAAAATATTTGCTAAAAGATGAGTAATAAGAACATCTAGTAATATAGAATATAATTTTAAAATATCTATGTGGCTTACTAAAAGGCAGATTGTATTACCCAGTATTGAGTTCTCTTCAGGAATAACCAGAGTGGACAATGATGGCATGCATAGTGGATGTGATAAATATTCTATGAGTTTTCAACAGGCAAAAAGCAAGGTCTAAGTGATATAAGCCAGTTGAAATGACTGGCCCTATCCTTTCACTAGAGTACCATAGATTAATAAGGATTTGGGTTTGCTTGGTTATCTTCTGAATATTGCTGGCAAATTATAAATAGTGTTTAATACAGTGACGGGAGCAGGGGGAACTGAGAAACATGGCATGGCTGTCTCTATTCACCTTGCTGGATATCGTGCTGATAGTTAAGGTCACTTCCCTGTGAATAAAACCATAGGGTTATAATGGGCTTACTTGGAACATTAAAAGTGCAGCTCCAGCCGAGTTTGGCAGTAGGCCCACTGTGGAGGAAAATTTAGCTCACCAAATATAAACATTTCAATAAACAAAAGATTTTAAGCAGCTGCTATAAAGCAAGTAAATGAGAGATAATTAAAATGTCACATCAAATTTTACTGTCGACAAGTTAGCCTGACGGGCAGCAAAAGTAGGAAATCCATTTATTTAAGCTATGATTAGGCTGGGTGAATCCTGACTGGTTTGCATTGTTGGCCAGTTCGATGCAGCATCAACAGCTCAGCTATTAGAAAACTGCAATGAAGTTGAGATCTGTCACCGACAGATGTTCAATATTTTATTTGAGAAATTTTGATCTTGATATAGAACATTTAGTCCTGTGGTCAATGAAAACTTGATCCCATAACTTTGCTAGGGAAATCTATCATTCATTAACGAAGTAACTAAACCTAATGTTAATTATTGCAAATCTACAGCTATTCATGATGTTTAGTCCACTCATGATGTAAAACTCCTCAGAAACAAAAATAAAATCCAGATTTATAGACTTACAACTTAAACCCACCACCCAGAAAAAGAAAAGGATGCTGCAATTTTAACTTTAATGTGTAAAGGCACTTTTAATCTGCTTAAAAAAGATATATTGTTTCATGTTTTTTTCAGTTAGGATATAGTGTTACACTTAGGAGGCATCACAAGGGGTTATTCAAGTAGAATTAGCATCAAGTTGGTAATGAGAATTTAGGAGTGGATTCACTGTATAGGAGCTTCCAACGTGATCTCGATTAGGTATCAATGGGTGGCCAGTATGCAGGTGCGGGAATTTGAGCAGTCAGAGGCCGTTCTGTAGGATTCATGGGAATGGTCTCCAGTGCAAAGGTTAAGTTATAAATTAACTTTATGAATGGTGATTAACTTGGTGTCCTTCAATGATCTTGTCGTTTACAGTATGCATATTAGGAGGAAGTTTCTGGGAAGCACTAACAAGCACGCAGCTTATTTCCTCATTATCACATGCCAACTTAAGAAAATAAATTTCCATTGATAAGCGTCTTTTATTTCCAAATACATGGAAATCTAAAAATGCCTAATTGTATCATTGTGTCACCAGCGAGAAACATTAGTTTGATGAAAGTAATACATTATTTTTCCAAGCAACACACATAAAAGTTGCTGGTGAACGCAGCAGGCCAGGCAGCATCTCTAGGAAGAGGTACAGTTGACGTTACCTCTTCCTAGAGATGCTGCCTGGCTTGCTGTGTTCACCAGCAACTTTTATGTGTGTTGCTCGAAATTCCAGCATCTGCAGATTTCCTCGTGTTTACATTTTTTCCAGTTATTTTAATATATATGTATTATCCAGGTTTATTAAAAATTTGTTTGTAATGAAGACAGAATAAGTTCAGACAGAAATTTCTCCACCTATACGATTTATTTCTCACATCACACAAGAAAACTAATTTTACTATTAGCCTATGTGCTCAGATGTAACAAGACTGTTCAAGTATAGTATGTCTTTACTAACTTCCTCAACCCTCCTGTTCAGTCTCTACTAACATACAGTTCAGCTTATTCATATTTTGTTTTTACTATGGTCACTGGGAAATGTAAACTACATTTCTACCTCAACGTAATTTTTAATATGTATATCTTTTAAAAAGGTATTGTCGGAACGGAAAGTCGAAAAATTGTTGACATCATCATTTAACTGGGCAGTAGACTTAGGCAACATGAAAATTTGTTTTGATTTAGCTCTCAATAACCAGACTGCTCTAAGTGAAATTAGTTGATGCCCTGAACAGTTCAGAAGACAAAACTTCCTAAAAAGGAAGGCTAAGATAAATAGCTGGAGAAAACCAATGGCCTACAAATAGTATACTGTAACAGCAGTTAGAAGACTGTTAGGAACCGCTTCATGGAAACTTGTCAAGTTTCTTTAAGCTTTGATACACATTGAGTTCCTCCCAAGCTTATTTAAGTCTCCACAAGCTCTGTAGTCATCTGGTATCATATATTTCTTTACAAATGCAGACCTGGACAATGAATGCTGTTTGACTTTTTCCAACAAAGCAAGATTACTAACTGACATGTGCCAGACAGGGTGGTTTGAGTCAGAGACTGCTGATCTCCTGAGATTATCAGGCACAACAGTCTCTAGAATTTATAGAAAATGGTGCGAAAAGCCAAAAAAAAGACTTCCAGTGAGTGGCAGTTCTATGGGAGAAAATACTTGCTAATGAGAGAGGTGAGAGAATGGCCAGACTGGTTCAAGCTGACAGGAAAGTGTCAGCAACTCAAATAATCACGTGCTACAACAGTGATGTGCAGACGAATATCTCTGAATGCACATTAAATGATGAAATGGATGGACTACAGCAGCAGAAGACCACAAACTCACTCAATGTCCACTTTATTAGACATAGGAAGTAAACTTTAGTTTCTTTTCCTAGAGGATTTTAGTGTCTTCCTGTTTGCCAATTTCACTCCATAATTGGACCTCATGATCTTATTTGGGGTTTGTTTATCATAAATCGGTTGCTAACACCATCAGAATGATCTCAGTTATTACATTAGGGTGCTGAATGTAGACTGCAAACAAAATCTATCAGTGGTGCAGCATGTGATGTCACAACATAGGTGCTTGACAGAATTGGCTTAAATTCAGAGCTCAGCTTTGCATCCATCTGGCTGAGGAACATCAGAGCTCGGGAATGAGCAACTATTCTTCATGCTTCATTCTCAGCAAGAATTTTGTCAAAGGATTCTTCACTGGAATCCTAAATTGGATTGCAGTACAAATTCTAACAACTGGGAAAGCAGACTAACATTTGTCAATCAGGAAGTTCAACTGCATGATTCAGTCTGCTAATCACTATCCAGCCCTTAATGTGCCCGTCAGCTTCCTAGAACCGATATTCACACAATTCACCTGCTGTTCCAGATACACGGATTAGAAATATTCCACAGTAATTAAAAACCAAGTGAGGCAAGTGTCGAACATGATAGGTTCTGCAGATGCTGGACATCCAGAGTAACACATGCAAAACACTGGAGGAACTTAGGTCAGGCAGCATCAATGGAGAGGTATAAACAGTTAACATTTCATGTCGAGACCCTTCATCAGGATTGGAAAGGAAGGTGGAAGAAACCTGTAAGTATTGCAGAAACTAATTCACAGTTAAGGTCTACAGTAATGTAAGCTCCATCTAACTCATCTGACAGGATGTGCACAGCAGGGAGAAGTTAGCTGTACAAGGCCTCCAGTAACTGAAGAATCTGCCAAGTGACCAGGTGATGGTTTTGTGATGTTTTGAAGACCACCAAGAAAAATAATAATCAAATACCTGACCATCATCATCCCTGGTGTGAAATCAGAGGACACAGGCAGTGCTGTGCTGAAAATTCTTGGCTTTTGAAAGTCTGTAAGGATTGACTGCAGCCAAAACTGTTGCTTATCCATGCCATGAATAAAGCATTGATATAAAGCACAATCTATAATGGTTGGATGTATATCATTACCAGCAATCTACCCTTCTTTTATTATGCATTTTAAAGCATAAATATAACATCACAACCACAGCTCCTTCAACTACCACAAACAGTAACCTGAATGATCTACTGTAGTGGTGTCTATGCCCTGAAGTTTGTTTGTCCTGATTCTGTATTAGCCCAGTGGGTTCAAATGAGATAGTATGGGCATTCTACCTATGGCTTAGTGTCATATTATCTGAAGATGGCTAATTCCCCAAGTAGCTTTAATTTTCAACATCCTAATTCTAAAATCTTGCTGATATATGCAATATTGATTTTAGAGATAGTTTCAAGAACCAAGTCCTGTTTCTTCTTAAACTTTTCAACCCCCAAATCTGCCACTGTTGTTAAACTGTGCTTTAAAGGTTAAACAAACCACTTTAGGTAATTCAAATATAATGCATAAATTTTATGAAAGTTCTTGCACTATGGAAGTCAGCAAATCCAAAGAATTTGCATGTTTCCTTTACAAACAAATCCTGGGTGTTACACTTGTTGTTGTATGAAGGCACAATGATTAGTTAATTTAAAGTGATTTTAGACTTTGAGGTCTAAAGAGTTACAATGACTTTCTCATCCTGGATTTTGTTTAGCTCGGCAAGGATAGATGGTGGGCAACCATCTCCAATCCTGTGTACCAGTTCAGTCAGACGAAGAAAATGAATCGTGAATGCAGCATTGTAGGTCAGTAACAACTCAGTACCAGTTGTGCAGCACTTGAGAAACACATGAAAACGTAGTCAAAGGGAATATGGATATAATAAATGTACATAAGCAGCACAGACAGAGCAACAACTCCCTCTCCCTTCAATTTACCACCTTCTAAGTTAATGACAGGCATAGAAAAGTTGAATCAAATCATTAAAGGTGATGGAGGAATTAATCAGAAATATGGTGCTACACACACAGAACGCTGGAAGAACTCGGCAGGTCAGGCAGCATCTATGAAAAGAAATAAAGAGTCAATGTTTAGGGCCAAGACCCTAGACCCTAGATTACAGCACTTGTGTGTGTTACACTGGATTTCCAGCATCTGCAGAAATATGGTGATATCTTAGACCATAAGACCACAAGACATAGGAGCAGAATTAGGCCATTTGGCCCATCAAGGCTGCTCTGCCATTCCATGATGACTAACTTATTATCCCTCTCAATCCCATTCTCCCGCCTTCTCCCCATAACCTTAGACATCCTTACTGATCAAGAATATATCAAGCTTTGCTTTAAATATACCCAATTATTTGGCCTGCACAGCCACCTGTGGCAATGAATTCTACAAATTCACCACCATCTGGATAAAGAAATGTCTCCATATCACTGTTCTAAAGGGATGTACCCATATTCTGAGGCTGTGCCCGCAGATCCTAGACTCCTCCACTATAGGAAACATCCTCTCCACATCCACTCTATTTAGACTTCCCAATATACAGTAGGTTTCAATGAAATCCCCCCTCATTCTTCTAAACTCAGTGAGTACAGGCCCTGGGCCATCAAGCACTCCTCATATGTTAACACTTCCATTCCCGGGATCATTCTTGTGAACCTCTTCTGGATCCTTTCCCGTGCCAGCACATCCTTTCTTAGATAAGGGGCTGGAAACTGCTCACAAAACTCCAAGTGTGATTTGAATAATGTCTTATAAAGCCTCCAACTCTGTAAATAAACTGGGACGTGTCTTTTAAAAGTGGATAAAGCAAACTTCCAATCTGCGATTATTCATCAGATTCAGAAATGTACCTTCAGTCCTAAACAGGATTAAAGAGTCCAGTTATTTTCTTTCCTTTTCTTGCTAGTATTAATCTTGCACATGACATCAATAAATTTTAATACAACTCCTCTCTTATCATGACTGGACTGACAGCAGTGAATAATACATACTTAAAAACATTCTAACAATCTGAAGTTGTGGCACAAGTTACCAGAATCATTATTTTCTCTGGTCCTCACTTTTTACTAGTATAATACAAAACTGATATAAAAAATTTTAGGTGAATTCTCCATTCTTATTCAAAGACTGCAAAAGTACTTTACTGATTTTACTGCACTCTTCTTTTCCAACTGTCATTTACATTATTTGAATTGAAGAAGAAATATTTTTACATTATCAACTAAAATATTGAAATCAGACAACATTAGCATAATTCATGTTATATTTAATAGCAGAATGGTTATAACCTTCAAGTTTCATTTATATAGGACAAACATTTTTGGCTTATTGGGGAAACTGTACTTTGTAATTAATTTAATTTGCATATATAAAGTGTGTCTAACGAGCAGCATGCACTGATATGCTGCTTCTTAACATAATGAATATATTCTGTAACTTTTATGCAGATAGGCCTTACTGTTTTTGAGTTATAGAGGAAAATCTATTTTGTAATTAACCTAATTAGAATATGTAAATCACACTAATTAGCACATTGTTAATATGTTCTCCCATGTAGCATAACAAATGTGCCCTCTAAGTTTCAGAAAGATAGTGCTCAAATTGTGCAGTTATTGATGAAAATGTGGAAAACTTTATTTTGATCCTTGTGCTTTTACATAGCAAATGTAAAACAGTAGTTTTGCTATTCAGCACCTTTTAAAAAATATTTGTACAATCTTAAAAGTTATGTTGAAAATAATATAGAAAGGCTGTAACCATGTTTTCTCCTTCATTTGCCACATTAGATTAACACCTTCCCAACATGGAGTTGAATTCAACCCAAGCTGAATGCTTCACCCTGATATTGGTTTCTGTGTAACATCCATCTGTGTGATTGAAATTCTCAGTGTGACCATGACACAAATCCACCCGGTATCCATTATCACTTGGAATAATGTGAGAAACTTGTTTAAAAAAGTTTAAAATGCAAATATTGACCTTATACAGTACCAGGTATTATGATGATATTGGGCATTAAATTGCATTTTTGCTGTAGGATTGAAATATGGGGGAATGATAAAGATCATGCAACATGGAAGCCATCAGCAAACTCTGTGGATGGAAGTGGAGGGGGCTTGGACACCAATAAGTCTACTTTCCAGACCCAGTAAGGAGGAATATTCTGGCTATTTCTGTCTCCAGGATATTAACTTACTTTAGTGTCCTTGCTGACCTTCTTTTAGAGAAACCACAGCAAAAACATAAACATAAACATCAGGGATAGGATAAGGTGACCATCAGCTCTGAAGTGAATCTTTGTACCTCAGTTATCATTTTCTATTTATGATTCTTGCTATGATAAAAATTTTTCAACATGTTGGGTTGTAACATCTTAACCGCTTGCCATTTTTGTTCTCAAAAAGGGGTAATTAAGATTTCTCCCTGTTAAACATGTGGGTAAGACCAAAATATTTTTTTCGAAGAAATTGCTTGTGATGGCTTCATTATTTGTCTTCCTCTGATGCCTCTGCCAAGACCTAATCCCTTTCCTCTGGTCCCTTCAAAAGAGCCACGTTTTATTAAGATCAATATAATTCCTGCTGAGAAACGTAAGATAGGAATTAAATCTCAAAACAATTACTATCATTACACTTGCTGGGCCAAATAACCCATTCCAATGCCTTCTATCATATGTAGTCCAATGTGAATCAGATTATCTGACTACTATCACTGTGGTTTGATGGAGATTGCAGTGATCAATTTGATGTGATGTATTGGTATAATGCATTACACCAGTGAATAAATTTCAAAAGTACTTCATTGGCACTAAAGTGCCTCAGGAGGAACAGAGCTCATGAATGGTGCTACATTAACGCCACTTATTTCCTTCATAAGCGCATAGGTAAAGGGGTAATGGACTTCTCCAGCTCCTTTTTAACTTCTATATGCTGAAATGTTTGTTGGCTTCCTGATCACTGCACTCCTATTGTGCCCCTGCATTTATTCAAATAGAACACAATATATACATGATCTCTCTCTCTCTCTATCTACATATCTCTCTTTCTTTCCTACTCCCCCTCTCTTTTCTCATCTTCCTTTGGTTCTAAAATTTTAGGTTCTTGCTTATTCTTGGTTTTGTGCCCTTTACCATTCATGCCAAGACTCTAAGTTCTGCAATTCTTTTCCTATGCTTTTCTAGCTGTAATTATTTTCTCTCCTACTTGAAGATGCTTTAGGAAGCCAAGTGCTTTGGATCAAAACTTTAATTAACGCCATCTTCCCTTCATTTGGTGTCCAATTTTGCTTGATGAACTTCTTTTAAAGTGAGCAGGGATGATTTAATACATTCGAGGGGCCATGCAATAGAAAGTTGGTGCGACAGTTCGAATATAAATATCAATTTCTTATGAGTCTAATATATAACTTTCCAACTCAGAAATATCTACCTGAGGCAAAATAATATTGAAATCCACTGCCATTATGTGGAATATTTTGACCACAGGGAGCATTTAAACAACAGGCAGGGATTTTAAAACAACATAAATAAAAGCATGGGATTAAAAGAAATTAACATTCTAAAGAATGGAATTGAAAGTCTTGCTCCAACGTTCCTAAGAATTATCTAATTCAATAGTCTGCCTCAGCAATTGATAAGTACCTTTTCCAACCAGTCTCGGAGATTTGTATTCTCAGAGACTTGGGAGGACTCGTGTGTCATAGGCCGTTCTCTGGTTGTGAGAAAATACTGAGATACAGAAATATATAATGATTGGTCATATTTTTAATCTAAAAGCTGCATGGTCCAGCAAACACCCAACTGAGGTGTCCTGGATATGGGAGAACAATTCAAAAATAATTTTGTTTATGGGAATTAGTTTGTTGCAATGTCGTCAAGAAATGTATTTCCTACTTTGTTTCACTATGTGAAGGTAATCGTACAGAATGCTGCAAGTGAATTTGACCACAAATATTCCTTCAGAATCCAATTGTTTTTAAATCACTCCTTCAAAATAATTGTGATCTGTTCTCATTCTCATGAAGTGCTTTCTGCCTAATTACTAAATGGCCGGAAAGCTTTAAATGGGGCATGTTATGAAATTATGAATATCTATTTCTTAGCAGAGAGAGATACCATAGTTATATCTGCATTGTTAGATATTGGGTATATGTAATAATAGCTTTCTACACGGAGTCAATGGGAATAATTAGCTTGACCTAGAGTCGTAGGGTACAGCACAGACACAGGCCTTTCAGCCCATCGAGTTTACATCGATCAACAACTTCCCAGTTACACTAATTTCATTTTTAAATTTGTAGTTTTTTTTTAAAACAGAAGACTAATAAGACAAAATTCAAATTTGCTGCCCAGCGTCCTTAATGCTTCATCGTGCTATAATTTTGAAAATGTGACATGTAATGGCAAATGTTTCAGCAATTACAGGAAATTCCTTTTGTGGGGGTTTTGTTTACTTTAGACTGCAGACATAAGATTCAAATTTGAGGACAGTGGTAAACACTTATTCCCTACAATAGTGTTTTAATAATTAGTATCCACAGTTTATTGCTGATAGCTTTATGTAAGTGGATCGTATCTCATAGGTAGAGAATAAATGTAATAAAATAATAGTACTGAAAATGCCTCTGAAAGCTTATATGATATAACAGTATCATTAGGATTTTGAAGCTAGCCCCTGTGCATGAATAATTCATAACTGTATGAGGTACAATAATGATTCCAGAACAAGGGAAAGTCATTCTGTATAGTCCTCAATTTTTCCGAATGCACTCTACAGTCAATAAAATTCTTCTGAAGTATAGCCATTGTTATAATCAGGCAAATGCACCGGGCAATTTATACCTAATAAAGTATTACAAATATTAAAAAGTAAACAGAAAATAAAACAGTATTTTTTTCAGGATGTGATAATTAAGATGTAAATATTGGCTAGAATGCAGAGAGATGTTACATAAACATATGAATTAAGAGCAGGAGTAGGATGCTCAGCCTCTCAGTCCTGCTCTGATTTGTCATAAGATGGTGGCCAACAAAGCAATCCCCCATTCTGTGTCAGGTCTCTCCAACATAGAGGAGGCCAACAAAATGATCCTCTCGATTTAACGTTTAACTTTAATGTCTTTCCTCTTGAGCTGACGTAAGGTCGAGAACTCAGATGACTGTACTGCACTGTAACAATTCTATGGTCCTAAAGGGACTGCATCTCCAAGTGCAACACCACCTCAGAACTGCAATGAAACACAATACAAATGTGGACATACGCTTCCAGAGGTGACCCTTACCTATATACTTCTGATGTGGCACTACTTCTGTGCCAAGGCGGATACTACAATGTGGCTGTGTGTAATCAATGAGAAATGTCAATCTCAAGTGTAAGGGTCTGGTAGGGTATTAAAGATTATTAACTTCTTTAGGAAACCTGTGAAGAATCGTATTTGAGATTTTTCAATGGCTTAACGAACTTGCAATTATATAACACCATGGACCCTTTAAAGGGAAAGAGCATAACTGATTTCCAATCAGTTTACATAGGACAGTATAGTGAAATAACATTTGGCCAATTTTAGCCTCTGTTAAAAGTTCATGGTTTTCAATAAACGTGATGAAGATCTTAATCACTCCTGCTTTTTAATAAGTGTGTTCATTTTCTGAAGCCATTTTTGATGTTTAAAAAAATCTGTATGATACATTTTATACAGTTGCATACCACAAAAATTTTATTAGAATTTTGAACTGTTTTTGCAGCAATTAGAAAAAGAGCTGCTTAACCTTTTCAGAGATTTGACGTCCTTCCTACACTGACCTCCATGGGCTGTGTTTAGTAGCTATTATGCAAGATCAGGTCTGCATATGATTCTTAAATAGTTCCCATTAACATTTCCAAATGATGCCATTTAAGATAAATATGCCAAATGTATTGAATCTGTTCAAATGTGATGACAATATTCCTTTCACACGTGGAATTGACCTATTTATAAAACTTCGCCAATCCATCTGTGCCAAAATTCTGTTTAATCATAATTTAGTACATCATACCAAGAAACAGCTACATAACTACGTAATCCTTCCACTTCTGCTCCATAATTTACACAAGCAGTCACTCAACCTAACTTAAAATGAGACAAGTCATGTTCTCACGGAATATGAAACATATTTAATAACACATCTTCAACTTACATTGGAAAGTCATTTTCTATTAGGTAAGGTTCAAAGTAAATGTGAGCATTAAATGGTTAAGGATAATTTCATTAAAATTTTGCAAACAAACTACTTCAAAGAATATCTGAGTATGGAAAAAGCAGCAACACTTGAATTATAAGGATAAGGAACTGCTTTGTGCATTTCATTATCTTTCACAACTGACTAATGTGGAGCATCCACTATAGTATATTATCTGATATTTTAAAAAAAATCATTCCAGAGGGTTCTTTTCTTTTCCCGCTGTAAAATAAGGCAAATTTAAAAGAATTGTGGAAATAAGTAGATTCTATTTGATGCTTCACTTTTTTTTAAAATGATGAAACTCTGACCAAACATCTGTATACAGTACACTTTTCAGCACTGAGCTGTTTCAAAGCTCAATTGTGCATTTTGCAGATAAAGTGAGAAACTACTGGAGGCTGTATTGTAAGCAGTGGTTGCCATGGCGACTCCAGTTTCGAGAGCTGGTTCTCCATTACCACTTAATTTAGGCTTCCTAATTGCATTCCACTGAAATAGTAGCGACAATATCTGCAGAGCTAAACTGCATGCCCAGTCTAGCACAAACCTCTTTGAAACAGGCTTTTTGAAAGCCAGGAGCTATAAAAACCCAGCATGATGCAGAGTATATGAGAAACCTGTAGCTTGGATGTGCTACAGACTGCTTTCTCATCCTCAGGAAGTTCAGCTGCACCACTTCAATCTATGAGTTCATCCTACATAAAGATCATAAAGCACGGCCATGTGGAAACTTGCCTCTGGACTGACATTTCTGTGTAAAATACGTTTAATTGTATGCAGCACATGGTGTCATAGTCATCCTATTTCACCACACATCAGCAGGTAGTCAGGAGAAGGCTATACTTCCCTTGAACTGTCCTTGTCCCACAATACAAGGAGAACAATACGTTCACAGCTTAAATTATTTGCGATTGTTCAGCTGTGCGCTGAGCAACCGTCCGTACGTGACCTAAAGAGAGTCTCGTCAGAACCACTAGACATAAAAGCATTCCAATTATCGACCATGCTGCTTTAATAGAGGAGGCAACTAATATGATAGTGAAAGTGATTCTGCCAGCAAGGAGCTCTTTGTAACTGTCAGATTAACACTTGAGCCAAATTCTTGTAAATCAGTCACATTACGTTAGTGGTTGCAAATAAATAGTGCAGTCATTCTGAATGTAATCACACAATATTCATTTCCTACACATTGTACATTTCATGTTGTAAACTATTCTAATTTTAAGAATACTAATTATTTTCCAATTAAAATGATTAGACTGAATGGGAGGGGTTCTTGTTTAAAAATATTATATAATAGTTCCTGATTATTATTTGAGGTTTAGACTGGACTAATATAAATACAAGTTATTTATTCTGCCATTTAAAATATTCAAAAAATGCAATGCTATCAGGATTTTTTAGATATTAATTTCTAGCAACAGTAAATTCCTAAGCAGGCAGATTATTTAAACATAAGGTACTTGACAGAAACAAAATGTGCTGTAACTTTATACACTATTCTAAATTATTAGCACTGAGCTAACTAAATTTTACAACTAATAAAGATAATTAAATATTAATAGTATCTTGATATTCGGTTAATTCATTAACAGTCCCCAGAGCAGTCAGACATCACAACTACTGATCCAGAATAGATTGAGGGGAAGCATAGTTTGCCTGTTTCTCTAAAGGGAAGTGACACAGAGTGTGATGGTGTTTTGTGATTATATTTAGGGAGGGAACAACCTCAACTACCATACACTCAAATATTTTAAACAGACTTAGCAGGAAATGTGACTTCAAATGCACTGTGCAACACAGAAAGTAACTCTCAAGAGAAATTAGCAGTTAAAGTGCACAGTTGTTACCAGTGAATACAGATATGGGCTTGAAATGTGCTTCAAGGTGAAACACACTATGGTGAAAAACATTTAAAAACAGTGGACAACTAATGGAAGTTTTACCACAACACAAAATCAATTTTTATTTCCTGCATTGTACTGTTGACACTTTTGCTACTTTTGAGTTTTAAACTACCTGTTCTTCCAATTATAAAGAACTGTGACTTAAAAAATGGTTTCTTAATAAGATGTGAATGATAGAGCATTGTTTCTATGTTTTGCAAGTGTCCTTAGGGTAAAATAGCTTGAAACTTGTAATAACATGGCCTCTCTACTTATAAGTATTTTAGTCTTAGGCAAAGCAAATGAGTTATTCCATGATCAGGGCCTGGATAATACACAGACTGCTTCAGGTTGGACATTAACAACCTTAGAACAGCATTCTTTAGCAACAAGTACAACTGGTAAATGAAGCAATATTCTGACAAGAAGTAAGCTGTTTTGGTCTGAAATTTTCGGTCTGAAAATAGTTCAATGCATTCCCCAGACATTGTCGGTAGGAGAGTCATTCAAATTTTATCTATGGATCGCATCAGCCAGTCTTACAATCTACTGACATGTAGACAGCTCCCCTGCATGCAGCGCACCAGAGATGTTGGCAGCAATGCTGAGAAAACATCCAGGAACAGGAGAGGAGTGTGCCCAACACCAACCTGCAGCAGTGGCCTGGACAGAGGAAAGCTACTCCTCATCCCCTTGGTCCCTCATGATAGTAAGCTATGATTTACAAGTCTACTTATTGATTGTCTCTAGTTGTTCTGTCAAGGAACACATCTTAGTCTGTGGTATGAATTTGAAACTGAGAGGAGCATGAATTTATTGGAACCTTAATCAGGTTTCAGACACTTCATTCACTTTTATGATGAGCTATTGTTTGCTCAGTAAACAAAAGTATGTCTGGACTTCAGGAACCATTTGGGCACAGGAAAAGAAGGCTTATGAAATTGATCCTTATAGTTGAAAAGAATAAGGGATGACCTTATTCAAACTTATAATACCTTACAGAGGCTTGGCAGGGTAGATGTTGAGATGTTTTCACTAGTGAGAGAGTTTTGAATAAAGGGACATAATATAAGGGGTCCAGTCATTTAAAAAGGTGGTGTATAGAAATGTCTTCTCTCAGAGTATAATCATTCTCTGGAATTCTCTGCCCCAGAGGTGTGTGGAGACCAGATGATTAAATTTACTTAAAGTGGAGATAGATAGATATTTGAAAGCTTAAGGAACTAAGTGTTATGGAGAACTGTACAGAAGAGGGAATAGGGGGCAGTATGGGTCAGCAGTAATCAGATAAAATGATGGGCGGGCTTGAAGGAGAGTGGTCACTGAATCCTGCTCTTATTTTTGTGTGGCTTAAACTGGTTTATTAATAAGATGTGAATGACAGAATATTGATTTTCTTACAAAAGGAAAAAGAATAAGTTGGAACCAAAGTTTAGACAGACAAAAACAACAGAACAAATGCGAGGATCACTCATCAGTCAGCATCTGTGGAAGGATAAGCAATCAATAGTTCAAGTCCAAACCGTTCGTCAGCAGTGTTTTAGATATTACTCGGAATCCTTTGGTTGGTATGCTTATGATGGCTGACTTCCCACTCATTCACGAGGGCATATCAAACAGTGGTGCAACCTACAGCTCACCTAATAAGTTCTGATTGGCTTGCAGTAACTGTGGCATCAGAAGTCAAGGATTTCCTTGTGAGGCTTAAAGAGACCCCATCATAGTTCATGAGAAAAATGTCCCAGACCTTTCTTGAGCTGCATTGGTGAGCAACTCATTTCTGTTTCTTTTTAAAATTCATATAAAAATATCAGGTTTGGTTATAAAAGTGTGGATCTCAGAAAAGGACCTAATTTGCCTTGGGCAAATTTCCTCACGGCTTGAATTGAATATGCATGATGGTTAGGTCCTATCAACTAAACTGCCTGGTGATTATAACTATCCACACATACAGTTTCATTAAGGGATAATCGTGTTTCATTCTCTATGAGTTAATTCAGTACTGAGGAATATCACTGATTAGAGGATCTTCAAACATTTACAATGCCAGTAATAAATCACAACATCATATTTGAGAGACCTTGTGCAGAGTCAAATATAAACTGAAGGTTAGTGCATTGATTCACAAAGCAGAAATCTACAAACGTAATTGAATAGTAAGGATTGCAGTGTTTGTTTAAATAATTTTCATACTGTATCTGTGCCTGCTTGTACATAATCAAACGTTCTTAGGATTTGTCAAAACTAACACTCGGATAGAATTTCAGGGCATGGAAATAGGCCCCTTGTCTCAAATCGACTTAACAAGATGTTACTTGTTTTAAATAATACTTAAGTGTAAGCATTGTCATTTAAGTTACTGAACTCGGAATTGTAATTTAAGTCTTGAAGATCATCAAATGTAATAGTAAATTTAGAGAGTCAGTCTAGTTATATAAAAATAATGTTAGGATTGTGATATCAGTCATTCTGTATATTTAGTGTTGTGTACCTGAGCTCAAGATTATTGTGGCAATATTTGTTTACAGTTGTTTGATGGATTCGATTTAATATTATTACTCATTAGATAGTTTTCATTAAAAGCATGGTAGCCCATATTTACTTGTATCCAATTGTTACATAAAGCCTTTACAAATATTTACTACTTGTGTGACACTATGGGACACATAATGAACAGTTTGATGCTTATTCAAGTAAAAAATTGGTTTTGTACTGATGTTCCAATGCTTTGTCTTGTAGATTTACACATTTTATATCAATGAATTCACAGTTCAAAGGAAATAAGCACTCATGGATAGTCATCCAAGCTGAGTAAATTCCATGCATGAGCAAAAACTGCATACAAATATGCAAAAAAACTCTTATCATTATACAATGCTTAGTAATGATCAAAATGAATAGAACTCTAAGGAAGGCAAGAAAATAAAATCTTGGGTAAGACCAAATCTTTGGCTCAAAACTGCGGCTCATTTTTTAAAAAACTTTCAACCAATATTATCTACCCAATGTGTGAGAATTGACCAAGTTTTCCGTTAGGATTTATGATTATGGAAATTAGCTCTCGCAGAATCAGCAGAAGATAAATAGAGCACAATAGCTTAAAATTTAAATGGAGATATAAGAATCACAATGAGTGGGTCTCAAAGACAACCTTAATAAACCATATTTATGCCTGATAGGAGGTAGTGTTTTAATCCTTCTTAGTGGAGTCACTGGAAAGATGGATGTTGGTTACTATTGAGAGATGTACCATCAGTTGACTGATTCATATACTGCGGCATTCAGAGGAAGAACTGGGGAATTCTTGCTTCAGCTGTTTTACACTGTCGATTAAAGTAGTGTCAATGTGGTTTAAATTGGGGTAGAACTTACAAAGAGGGCAATAGCTGTGAAAAATAAACGAAAGGATCTACGAAACTGAAACCGGTGAGATAAATTCTGTAAACATGAGGAAATCTGCAGATGCTGGAAATTCAAGCAACACACACAAATGCTGGTGGAATGCAGCAGGCCAGGCAGCTTCTC
Source organism: Mobula hypostoma (assembly GCF_963921235.1). Taxonomy (NCBI): domain Eukaryota; kingdom Metazoa; phylum Chordata; class Chondrichthyes; order Myliobatiformes; family Myliobatidae; genus Mobula; species Mobula hypostoma. The sequence continues at coordinate 132,881,928 of NC_086103.1, read as the reverse complement.
TAGGAAGAAGACCCTTCGTCAGGACTAACTGAAAGAAAAGATAGCATGAGATTTGAGAGTGGGAGGGGGAGATCCGAAATGATAGAAGAAGACAGGAGGGGGAGGGATGAAACTAAGAGCTGGAAAGTTGATTGGCAAAAGGGATACGAGTCTGGAGAAGGGAGAGGATCATGGGACGGGAGGCCTTGGAAGAAAGAAAGGGGGAGGGGGGAAAACCCAGAGAATGGGCAAGGAGTTATAGTGAGAGGGACAGAGGGAGAAAAAAAGAGAGAAATAAAAGGGTGAAAAGAAAAATAAATAAATAAATAACGGATGGGGTACGAAGAGGAGGTGGGGCATTAACAGAAGTTAGAGAAGTCAGAGCTGGAGAAGGGAGAGGATCACGGGATGGGAGGCCTGGGGAGAAAGAAGGGGGGAGGGGAGCACCGGAGGAAGATAGAGAGAAGGCAAGGAATGATTGTGAGAGGGACAGAGAGAGAAAAAAGATAGATAGATAAATAAATAAATAAATAAGGAGGTTAGAAGGGGAGGAGAGGCGTTAACAAAAGTTAGGGAAATCAATGTTTTGCCATCAGGTTGGAGGCTACCCAGATGGAATATAAGGTGTTGTTCCTCCATCCTGAGTGTGGCTTCATCTTGACAGTAGTGGAGGCCATGAATTAACATATCAGAATGGGAATGGGACGTGGAATTAAAATGTGTGGCCACTGGGAAATCCTGCTTTCTCTGGCGGACAGAGCGTAGGTGTTCAGCAAAGTGGTCTCCCAGTCTGCGTTGGGTCTCGCCAATATATAGAAGGCCACATCGGGAGCACCGGACACAGTATATCACCCCAGCCGACTCACAGGTGAAGTGCTGGAGATAAATTCTGTGCTGTAGTGGAGATCTTGATGAATTTTTGTTGCAATGAATTTGAGCAGACTTTTCTATGTATCGAGGTTTAACAAGGGGCCCCCAAATTAGGTTACAGATTGATGTAGATAAAAATAATTGAATATTAGACTATTCAGATGATAATTTCTGTTCCATCATTGTGAGATCATAGATCATATGCATCTTAACTCCAATCACTTACAGCATTCAAAAATAAATATCATGGGTATGTCGTCTCACTGTCTTAGAGCTCAAGTCTCGATCATGATCTTGGGTGTTGTTTATGTTTACTTTGTGCATTCGCTCTGTGAGCATGTAGTTTTCTCCAGAAGCTGCTTGGTAGGTTAATTGGTTAGTGCAGGTGGCTGGTAAGAGTATAAGACCATAGACCATAATATGTAGGTGCAGAATTAGGCCATGACCCAATGTGAATTCTCCACCATTCAATCATGGCTGATTCTTATTTTCTCAACCCCATTTTCCTCCCTTCTTCCTATAACCTTTAACACCTTTTCTAATCAAAAACATCAAAAGCTGCCTTAAATATACCCAATGACTTAGCTTCCACATATTCCTGTGTCCACAAATTCCAGAGATTCACCACAGTCTAACAGAAGAAATTTCTCCTCAATCAGTTCTAAAAGGATTTGCTTTCATTCTGAACCCATGCCCCTAGATCCTAGATTCTCCTACTAATGGAAACACCCTCTCCATATCCAGTCTATCTGAACCTTTCAGTTTTTGGTAGGTTTCAATGAGGTCCCCCCTCATTCTTCTGAACTCCATTGAGTACAGGTCCAGAGCCATGAAAAACTTCTCATACGTAAAGCCTTTTCTTTCTTGGATTATTCTTGTGAACCTCCTCTGGACTCTCTGCAGGACCAGCACATCATTCCTTAGATACGGGGCCCAATTTGTCCAAAATATTCCAAATGTGGTCTGAGCAACATCTTACAAATCCTCAACAGTACATCTATGCTTTTATATTCTTGTCTTCTCAAAATGAATGCAAACATTGCATTTGTCTTCCTTACTACCAACTCGGCCTACAAGTTAATGTTAAGGGAATCTTGAACTAGGCTCCAAAGTCTCTTTACATGTTTAAGTTCTGAATTCTCTCTCCATTGAGAAAATAGCCTATATCTTTATTCTTCCTATCAAAGTGCATAACACTGCACCGTGTTCCACCCACCACTTTTTGCCCACTCTCCAGGCCTGTCCAAGTTCTACTGCTGCTGTAGCACTAGCTGTCCCTCTATCTTCCTTGGTATCAGGGGAATATTAATTGGCATGTGTGAGTGAATGGGTTATGAGGAAATAAGTGGGGGAACTGAATTGATGGGGTTTCTCTAAAACTAGAATTTAGATGGACTGCATGGCCTTTTTCTGTGTTTCAAGAAAAATAGGAAAAAATCTGAGAAATAAAGAAAAGGCCACAATGCTCCTTATTGGTACAATAGGTGCGCATTTCCATTTCCCGGTCTTTTCCGCTATCTACTTGGCCCCTTTTCTTGAACAGTTTCAATGCAAGTCAACATTGTTTTAACCTCTAACTATGCATTTAATTTTTAAAAACTTTTTCTACTATCCTCTTAATTTGACAGCTATAGTCAGATTTATGAAGATTCCCTGGTCAATTATTTCTTTTAATCAAGCATAGAATAATTTTGGTCTTTATTTGGGTGATCTGTTAGTTAAGATATTGGAAATAAATTTCATTGATTTATCCAAGACATAGTCAGAGTTCATAGGAAGAATTGCTGTAATCTTAATTGGATTGATGAGCTAAGTTTAATTTCTTTAACTGCATTTATCCTGCTATTTCATACTTACATCAACATTCATCATGAAAATTCTCACATTAACTTATCTTTATAATTTTTAGAAATTTTAAATTTCTTCTTTACTCCCATCTTCTCACTTATTGCAAAAGTTCATCTTCTTTAAAGTACAGACTTTGTATCTAGCACTTTGTTGCTTTATTCAGCTTCCCTAGTTAAGTACATTCTAATTTTGTCAAGTCTTTTTTATTTTATCAAACTGTTAAATATCTCAGTACTAACTTCTGATTAGATACAACAGCCACATATGCATCTGTTCAATATTCTTGTACCTAGTGCAAAAGCACACTTAAAGTGCTGGAATTTAGTTGTTTTTGGCTCACACCCTCTCTGAGTAAAGTTAACTCACTAAATCTATGCCCAGAGAGTCAGGACACTTGGTAGATCAAAGCAAAGGCTATTAAGATGCTATTACATGCAAAATACTCTTTTATTATATTTTCATGACACATGATGCCATTTATCGCATATTTTTCCTATTGGTTTGGCACATGGATGTTAGAAAAATTAAGGGCTATGTAGGAGGGAGGGGTTAAGTTAATCTCAGAGCAGGTCAAATGTCAGCAAAAAATCATGGGCTGAAGGATCTGCACTGTGCTGTAATATTCTATGTTCTGTGTTTGAATGTCAGCTCTCACAGCAAACCCATCAGATCCAATTCCCAGTTATTTTCCAGAACCCTATTCTCTCTTACATGCCAATCAATTTCTCCCAATGTTCCTATCACACACCTGCACTAGAGATAATTTACATAATCAGTTAACCCACCAGCCAGCTAATCTTTGAGAGCACCCAGAGGAAACCCAAGTATTCAAAAGCAGAAAAAGAAGACTCCACAAAGACAACATCAAAGGTTATAAGATGATACGTACACTAAACCTCAGCTGAAGACAAGCCTGGCAGTTGGTGATTAATTTACATAAAGAATTGAAATGACCAGAAATTCTCCTCCAGATATTATCTTTCAAGCTTTTTCAACATCCAGGGCAGACACTGGCCAGGCTGCCTTGTGTTTCAGTCGCTCAGATCAAACCAGGTAGCTTCAGGAGTTCATTAGTTTTCCATAGTCCTATGCTTAAAAGACATAGATCTTGAAGTGGACTAAGCCTATCCTACCAATGAAAGCTTCAAGTAGGTAGTTTAAGATGTCTTCCAAATGACTGCCCAAACATTGTGCCAACCTGTTTTGTGAACGTGAGGCAGCTGAATACCAACTAAATATAAGCAACATACATCAAAGTTGCTGGTGAACGCAGCAGGCCAAGCAGCATCTGTAGGAAGAGGTGCAGTCGACGTTTCAGGCCGAGACCCTTCGTCAGGACTAACTGAAGGAAGAGTGAGTAAGGGATTTGAAAGTTGGAGGGGGAGGGGGAGATCCAAAATGATAGGAGAAGACAGGAGGGGGAGGGATAGAGCCGAGAGCTGGACAGATGATAGGTAAAAGGGGATACGAGAGGATCATGGGACAGGAGGTCCGGGAAGAAAGACAAGGGGCGGGGGGGGTGACCCAGAGGATGGGCAAGAGGTATATTCAGAGGGACAGAGGGAGAAAAAGGAGAGTGAGAGAAAGAATGTGTGCATAAAAATGAGTAACAGATGGGGTACGAGGGGGAGGTGGGGCCTTAGTGGAAGTTAGAGAAGTCGATGTTCATGCCATCAGGTTGGAGGCTACCCAGACGGAATATAAGGTGTTGTTCCTCCAACCTGAGTGTGGCTTCATCTTTACAGTAGAGGAGGCCGTGGATAGACATGTCAGAATGGGAATGGGATGTGGAATTAAAATGTGTGGCCACCCGGAGATCCTGCTTTCTCTGGCGGACAGAGCGTAGATGTTCAGCAAAGCGGTCTCCCAGTCTGCGTCGGGTCTTGCCAATATATAAAAGGCCACATCAGGAGCAACGGACGCAGTATATCACCCCAGTCGACTCACAGGTGAAGTGATGCCTCACCTGGAAGGACTGTTTGGGGCCCTGAATGGTGGTAAGGGAGGAAGTGTAAGGGCATGTGTAGCACTTGTTCCGCTTACACGGATAAGTGCCAGGAGGGAGATCAGTGGGGAGGGATGGGGGGGACGAATGGACAGGGGAGTTGTGTAGGGAGCGATCCCTGCAGAATGCAGAGGGGGGGGGGAGGGAAAGATGTGCTTAGTGGTGGGATCCTGTTGGAGGTGGCGGAAGTTACGGAGAATAATATGTTGGACCCGGAGGCTGGTGGGGTGGTAGGTGAGGACCAGGGGAACCCTATTCCTAGTGGGGTGGTGGGAGGATGGAGTGAGAGCAGATGTACGTGAAATGGGGGAGATGCGTTTAAGAGCAGAGTTGATAGTGGAGGAAGGGAAACCCCTTTCTTTAAAAAAGGAAGACATCTCCCTCGTCCTAGAATGAAAAGCCTCATCCTGAGAGCAGATGCGGCGGAGACGGAGGAATTGCGAGAAGGGGATGGCGTTTTTGCAAGAGACAGGGTGAGAAGAGGAATAGTCCAGATAGCTGTGAGAGTCAGTAGGCTTATAGTAGACATCAGTGGATAAGCTGTCTCCAGAGACAGAGACAGAAAGATCTAGAAAGGGGAGGGAGGTGTCGGAAATGGATCAGGTAAACTTGAGGGCGGGGTGAAAGTTGGAGGCAAAGTTAATAAAGTCAACGAGTTCTGCATGCGTGCAGGAAGCAGCGCCAATGCAGTCGTCGATGTAGCGAAGGAAAAGTGGGGGACAGATACCAGAATAGGCACGGAACATAGATTGTTCCACAAACCCAACAAAAAGGCAGGCATAGCTAGGACCCATACGATTCATTGGATTCCAGACCTAATCAGTTCCCCTCTACCACCACTCTGCTCCGTCTAGCGGAATTAGTCCTTACTCTTAATAATTTCTTCTTTGGCTCCTCCCATTTCCTCCAAACTAAAGGTGTAGCCATGGGCACCCGTATGGGTCCTAGCTATGCCTGCCTTTTTGTTGGGTTTGTGGAACAATCTATGTTCCGTGCCTATTCTGGTATCTGTCCCCCACTTTTCCTTCGCTACATCGACGACTGCATTGGCGCTGCTTCCTGCACGCATGCAGAACTCGTTGACTTTATTAACTTTGCCTCCAACTTTCACCCCGCCCTCAAGTTTACCTGGTCCATTTCCGACACCTCCCTCCCCTTTCTAGATCTTTCTGTCTCTGTCTCTGGAGACAGCTTATCCACTGATGTCTACTATAAGCCTACTGACTCTCACAGCTATCTGGACTATTCCTCTTCTCACCCTGTCTCTTGCAAAAACGCCATCCCCTTCTCACAATTCCTCCGTCTCCGCCGCATCTGCTCTCAGGATGAGGCTATTCATTCTAGGACGAGGGAGATGTCTTCCTTTTTTAAAGAAAGGGGCTTCCCTTCCTCCACTATCAACTCTGCTCTTAAACGCATCTCCCCCATTTCATGTACATCTGCTCTCACTCCATCCTCCCACCACCCCACTAGGAATAGGGTTCCCCTGGTCCTCACCTACCACCCCACCAGCCTCCGGGTCCAACATATTATTCTCTGTAACTTCCACCACCTCCAACAGGATCCCACCACTAAGCACATCTTTCCCTCCCCCCCCCGCATTCCGCAGGGATCGCTCCCTGCACAACTCCCTTGTCCATTCGTCCCCCCCATCCCTCCCCACTGATCTCCCTCCTGGCACTTATCCGTGTAAGCGGAACAAGTGCTACACATGCCTTTACACTTCCTCCCTTACCACCATTCAGGGCCCCAAACAGTCCTTCCAGGTGAGGCATCACTTCACCTGTGAGTCGACTGGGGTGATATACTGCGTCCGGTGCTCCCGATGTGGCCTTTTATATATTGGCGAGACCCGACGCAGACTGGGAGACCGCTTTGCTGAACATCTACGCTCTGTCCGCCAGAGAAAGCAGGATCTCCCAGTGGCCACACATTTTAATTCCACATCCCATTCCCATTCTGACATGTCTATCCACGGCCTCCTCTACTGTAAAGATGAAGCCACACTCAGGTTGGAGGAACAACACCTTATATTCCGTCTGGGCAGCCTCCAACCTGATGGCATGAACATCGACTTCTCTAACTTCCACTAAGGCCCCACCTCCCCCTTGTACCCCATCTGTTACTCATTTTTATGCACACATTCTTTCTCTCACTCTCCTTTTTCTCCCTCTGTCCCTCTGAATATACCTCTTGCCCATCCTCTGGGTCACCCCCCCGCTCCTTGTCTTTCTTCCCGGACCTCCTGTCCCATGATCCTCTCGTATTCCCTTTTGCCTATCACCTGTCCAGCTCTCGGCTCTATCCCTCCCCCTCCTGTCTTCTCCTATCATTTTGGATCTCCCCCTCCCCCTCCAACTTTCAAATCCCTTACTCACTCTTCCTTCAGTTAGTCCTGACGAAGGGTCTCGGCCTGAAACGTCGACTGCACCTCTTCCTACAGATGCTGCTTGGCCTGCTGCGTTCACCAGCAACTTTGATGTATGTTGCTTGAATTTCCAGCATCTGCAGAATTCCTGTTGTTTGTTACCAACTAAATATAGTTTATCTCTCTGCTTTCCACTCTGCATAAAATGAATTCTTCAAGTTCATCATTGCTGCATTCAACCTGCATTTGATACAAAGTCTGATTTATTTTTAGCAACACCAAAAAATAACAATAGCTTGAACAAGTGCAGCCCCACTAACACAGAACAATAAATGGTTCTGAGACAGTGCCGGCATTTTGAGTGAATTTCCACAATGCCCTTTTTCAATCAGAACTATTCTTCCATTTCACCCTTAAACTAATTCATAATCATCAGTGTGTCTCCCTGTGTATGGGACAATTTTACAGAAGTGCCAGAGAAGTTTCTTTGAATGTAAATCCTTTCAAACAACCACTTTATAAAGTGCAGTCTATATTAGTTAGCATGCTGATCAATCTACATTATTAGGACTCCTGTTTAAAAACAGATTTGATATTGAATGCTAATGGACACTTACTGAAATGTATATTCCACATCATGTTAGATACTAATTCTGGTCTCAGTATCGATGATATACATTTTAAGTTAGACACAGACCAGAACAAGAATTAACCACATTCATTTCTTACTGAATACAAGGCTTAGCTCAGATCATTAGCTCATTCTGTTTCACTGCCCAAGTTTAAAGGCTGTGTTACTCCTAATTATGTGCTGTAAAAGACGAAGCCTTGTATGTCCAACAGCCTGCTAAAGTTCTGTTCTCCATAAAGAGTATCAATTATTTTTCACAATGTAAAACCTTCCTGGAGTGTAATAAAACCTAGTGCAATTATAGTTAGCCAGTAGTCTTAGTTCCAGATCTGATTAACAAGGCTTTCCTGTGAAGATTGAAGATATCACTGTGTGTGGTAAAGGGAGCCCATCCAAATTTAGTGCCTCTAAAAAGTCATGGAGATGGGAAAGTTAATCCATCTTGTATTATTGAAAAAAGTTCACCATCTACAGCAAAACTTCAATTTTATTGCACTTTAGAGTAGAAAGATGGTGTATGGTTTCTGCCAAGATATGAAGAACAAGCATACTGAATCAAAAGAAGCTCATTTGAAGAAGAGTGACCAGAATCTTGTTAAAATAATTATTTTTAGGAAAGCTTTTAAACATGTAAAGCAGGTGAAGAAGTAGACGGATTTACAGAACATGAGGCCCAGTTAAAAGAAAGTTTCTGACGCCTAGTAGATGAGGAAAAGGAAAGGAGAAATAGATAATTGGATGGAGTTAAGAGGACTGGGAAATTCATTGAACTGGGACATTGAAAAAGTTTTCATTCATGAACAGTTCAAGAAGAAAATTAAACATAAGGAAAATAAATTTAAATTAAATGGGAACTTAGGAAGCAAAATGACACAGCTGTTACACCACAGCACCAGCCTCTCAGGTTCAATCCTGACCTGTGGTGCTATTAGTGAGGAGACTGCACATACTGTATCCTTGTGAGATCAGCTTCCCTGAGTGCTTTGGTTTCCTCCCACATTCCAGAGATATGCACTTTGGTGGAATATGATGGTCATTGTAGATTGCCCTTGTTGTAGTTTGGATAACAGAATTGCTATTAGCATAGGTTACTGAGAAGCATAGGTTACTGGCAAAATTAGTGAGAGAGAGGTGTAGGTTTGTTTTGGGAATGAGCATAGACTTGATGGACCAAAACGGCTTTCTTCCATATCAAAATATGAAACCGAAGTCTGTGAGGAAAGGGGTGCTTGGTGAGAACGGTCTTTGCAATGTGAATGATATGGGATTGGAAGCTCAGATCCCGGTTGAGTAATCTACAAACTTTGCAAAAGGTATCGTTCTATATGAAGCAGTGTTCTGAGTGGGGCTTGAGATGTAGGTGAAGGGAGGGACCTAACAATAGTGTTGGAGGTGATCGGACTGGTCTTCCAAATGTTCAAGTGAAGCCAATCGAAGCAAATGAAAGACCATAGGTTTGTCTAGTAGTCCATGGAGCCAACAGAGCTGTTGTTTGCCTTGGAAATCCAGAGCTGGTTGTCCACCACCAAAAAGTTTGGTGTTTTAATGGGGTAGCAATAGCTTTACCTCTTTTTAATATTATTAAGGCAGAGTTATAAACCTCCCTAATACAACCACAGCCACACTATATTAAGATCTTTGCTTATGGGGTTCAGTTTCCCTGTGTGATGCTGCCATGAAACTCACAACACCATTTTCAGCCTGACATCTCCTATAGATCCATTGCAAGTTCTCAAAGCCGCCAGTGGAGGAGTGACACAATGGAAGAAACAAGTTCTGTAATGGTGGCACAGGTCTGGGAGATCGTTCCCTAGTCAGGCTGGTGAAGGTAAGTTCTTCAAGGTGGACCTGGATATTTTTCAGTGCCTTGGATATACCTGAATTGTGGACAAGTCACTGTGTACAGAAGGGAAAACAGACAAAGTCTCGTCTCTTTGAGCTGGAGTTTGTGTAATTTCCATATTGCAGCAGTAGGAAGTGGGAAATTAGTGGCAGCAACCTGGGTTGAATGTAAAGCTAAGAATTAGCATGACATTAGCCCCAAAAGCAAAGCATTTTACAATATAAACAGAGGAGATTCTGCAGATGCTGGAAATCCAGAGCAATGTAGAACATGCTGGAGGAAATCAGTAAGGCAGGCAGAAAATATACATCTGGAGAAGAGAGATGTTTATGTGAGAATGCTGTTCTTGGACTACAGTTCAGCATTTAACACTATAATTCCCCCCAGGCTCGACAAGAAGCTCACAGACCTCGGACTTCACCCTGCCTTGTGTAGCTGGATGGTGGACACCCTCTCAGATCACTGGCAGGTGGTAAGAGTGGGCTCCCTCACCTCTGCCCCTTTGACCCTCAACACTGATGCCCCTCACGGCTGTGTACTAAGACCCCTCCTTTACTCTCTGTATATCCATGGCTGTGTCACCACCCATAGCTCAAATCTGCTAATTAAATTTGCTGACAACACTACACTGATTGGCCTAATCCCAAATAATAATGAGGCAGCCTACAGAGAGGAAATCATCAGCCTGACACAGTGGTGTCAAGAAAACAACCTCTCCCTCAATATTGCATAAACAAAGGAGCTGGTTGTAGACTACAGGAAGAATAGAGATGTATAGACCTCAATGGATGTGGGGTTGAGAGGGTGAACAGCTTTAAGTTCATCGGCATAAATATTACCGAGGATCTCACGTAGTCTGCACATATCGGCTGTGTGGTGAAAAAGGCACAACAGCATCTCTTTCACCTCAGACGGTTGAAGAAGTTTGGTATGTCCCCCCAAATTCTAAGAACTTTCTATAGGGGCACGATTGAGAGCATCCTGACTGACTGCATCACTGCCTGGTATGGGAACTGCACTTCCCTCAATCGCAGGGCTCTGCAGAGAGTGGTGCAGACAGCTCAGTGCATCTGTAGATGTGAACTTCCCACTATTCAGGACATTTACAAAGATAGGTGTGTAAAAAGGACCCGAAGAATCATTAGAGACCTGAGTCTCCCACAAACTGTTCCAGCTGCTACCACCTGGGAAACGGAACCGCAGCATAAAAGCCAAGACCAATGGGCCAGTAGGACAGCTTCTTCCACCAGGCCATCAGACTGCTTAACTCATGCTGACACAACTGTACTTCTATGTTATATTGACTATCCTGTTGTACATAATATTTATTATAAGTTACTATAATTGCACATTTAGATGGAGAGGTAATGTAAAGATTTTTACTCCTCATGTATACGAAGGATGTAAGTAATAACGTCAATTCAATTCAAATAAACAGTCCTCATTTTGGGCGGGGACTCTCAACACCTCATCTCACCTACCCACTCACCTTCTCTCTCACCTGACCACCTATCATCTGCCAGCTTGTACTCCGTCCCTTCCCTCAACTTATTCTGCTTCTTCCCCTTCCTTTCCAGTCCTGATAAACACTGTTCCCACTAAGCTGGCCACACAGTAACTGAACTGCTCCCATACACATTGCCTTTGTTGCCGCACATCTGGAATAAAGACAGACCATAAAAATTTTACAAAACATCAATGATTGTTGTATATTTCATTATACCTTTTTGTACATGTATTACAAAATTAAAATATTTAAAATGTTGTGCAGTTTTAAGGCCATGTAAAATTTTCCTGCTCAGAGAAATGGTTGGTCCACACAGCTGTAAAAAAATTAGAGGGAACTTTGCAGTCTCTGCCTGAGATATCCATTCTTTATTCCCCTTCATAGATGCTGCTTGACTTGCTGAGTTCATCCAGCATTTTGTATACTTTTCAGGATCTGAGAGGTTTTATCTGAGTTTGCGGGAGGTCGCAGATCTCAGTGAGGACAAAGAATACAAAGTGAATGATAGCCCTTTAAATCGCATGGTTTTAGGGTAAGTACCAGCAAGAAAAGCTGGCTGTATAGTGAGTAAATAAGAACTGTCATTTCTCAGATCAGTGAGGATGAAAATCTCATTGGAGAGAATTTTGTTTGCTGCACAATTATACATTATTTCAGAGAGTTTTGTGTCAGAAAGATAGTGCCAGAATAAACAATAATTTTGTTTAAAATTTGGGTGACATAGTTCCTTCTGTGTATTAAGGCATGCAGAAGTGTACACAGCAGCACAATATTAGCAATTATCAACTGCACAGCACTAAATTGGTCAAAGGCTACAGAGATGTTGAGGAGGACTGGTGATAAAGAATTGTGGTCATGGTCTAATACCATAATCATATTGTGCTGAAAACACACAGTTGTTATGTTTTTTGCATCATGATTGCAGCAAATAAAGACAGAAAAAAAGTGAATTATTAATAAAACTGGTCTTTGAAATATAAGAACTCCCAACTCGTCGCTTCAGTTTTATTTGAGGCTGTGAAGCAGGATACTCATATAAGGCTGTTACAAACACCTGATGCAAATCGGTTGCTGATTTAAACTGTAAATTAAAAGTCAATGCACGTATTGGGCAGGTAATTAATTAAATTTAAGACCTTATAGCGTAAGAACTGACTGGGTGCAGCCTCTGCTAAAACTCTGGGGAAATCACGTTCAATCTGGGTCATCAGGATGCGAACTGAAGGAGATCTCAAGGGTTTGAAACAAGAAAAAGGATTTTATTTTCCTTTAAAGCTTGTTACTGCTAAAGCCTGCTGCCACTTCTTGGATTCAGCTTTTGACTGCACTTATACCATAGCTACTGATCTCAAATAGTACAGTTACAGCCGGGCTGGCAGGTTCTCTTTTAATCTTCAGGTTGGGGGAAAAAACACAGGGATCACAAAGAATTGCCCTGACTCTTCTTAAACCTGCTAATTTATGCAATTTAAACCTGAGCTTTATGACCTTATGTGAGGATGTTTTTATGGCTTTTGGGGTGAGAGGGTGGGGAGAGCATGTGGATGCATCCTTAACCTTGACACCAGGCTGACAACGCGGTATGCAAGACATGTTCTTCCAGCAACTGTGTATATAACTTGATGTTACACAGTGTTTGTTATGAGAGCATTTGTGCTTCTGCTTGCCTTGCACTTCCACCTACATGTCACCACCTTTCACATGATCGTGGAGACTGCCAGAATTATATTCTTTTGTTGTTAATAGCAAGGTTTTGCAAATCAGGTTCAATACTAGTCAAATGCATAGCAAAAGCTTTATAGCCTGCTCTAGTAATACAGACTAACCAATAGTGATAACAATATCTCATCCTCATTATTAAACCTTATATTCTCAAATCAAATTCAGATTTGATAACTTTCAACATCTAATGCAGAATGCTGGGAGTGAAATGGAATATAGTATTGAAGGGGAACAGTGCAGGTGATGGCAGAGATAATATCCTCTCTAGTTGCTACCATGAGTCCTGGAGGCTGTGTTGCCTGGCTGGTGACAAGTCTAAGGCAACTTCTCAGGGATGGAGAGGAACATGGAGTGGGATGGGAAAAGACCCACGTGTCAATGATCATGTGGGAACCAACAATAAAGACAGGATAAAGAAGGAGTTTCTACTGAAGGGGTATGAGCATCTTAAAACCTAATTACAAAAAAACCTGAACCACAAATAAGGTAATCTCTGGATTACTATGTAAACCACGTGCAAATTGTCACAGGGTGAATAAGAGCAGAGAATAGAATGCACAGCTCGAAGTGTGGTGTGGGAGAAATGTGCTTTATTTTATGGGGCACTGGCACCACCTCCAAGGAATGAGGGAGTTTTTCTGCAGGAATGGGCTTGACTTGAATTCAGCCGTGAGCAGTATCCTAATGAATAAACACTTAGCAGAGACTTAAAGTTAAAAGTGGAAGGAAGGTTTCTGATGGCAGGAATACAGAGATAAAGAGGAAAGACAATGTGATAGGCTGGGTAGAGAAATGGGTGATGATAACTAAAGTCTGTTAGGAAGGAACAGAGACCCAAATGCAAAATTATGCTTTTGGTTAAAGTCAGCACAGGAAGAAATATGGTAAAATGTAAATGAATTACTGACACAAATAGAAAGAAATAGGTAGAATGTAGTAGTCATGCCAGAAACATGGTTACAAGGGAACCAAGGTCAGCAATTAAGTATTCCAGGGTACTTAACTTTCTGAAGCGATAGGCAAAATGAAAAAGGGGATTGGATTGTTTTTATAGTAATAAAATGACAAAATCCATAGAGATAAAGGATCATACCTCAGAAATTCAAGAATTATAATTATGTTGTGTGCAGCTAAGAAGCAGAAAAGGCAGACAACATTGGTGGAAGTTGTCTGCAGGCTGAAGTGGCAAAGTAGAGCATAGTATAAATCAGTAAACTAGAGAGGTATGTAATAAGGGTTTTATAATAATCACAATGTTTATGCATATACACTTCAGATTCTTGCTCAGCTTTAACCCCTTTGAATTTGATCCAGTAGGACTATCATGGCACCAGTTCAAAAGATTGTCAGGATGCAATTTAAAAATCCCATCCTCTTTAAGTTTTTCAAACTAAAGTGAATCCATTTAACATTGGCAAAGTTGAAATCCCTATAACAGTAATCTTACTGCTTTTATACCACTCTGTCATTGGTTGACATTTTTGTTCATTCATCTTCCATTGAATATTGGTAACCTCAGCAAAATGATTACCTCTCTTTTTTCAAGCTCTACCCATAAGGAATGCTTCTAAGACATCCTACCTCATTATTGCAGTGATAATCTCCGTAATCAATATATGTTGTGGATATATGATTGACCACTAATGGAACATGTATTATCCAAAAATAGTTCAATTCAGAATCAGATAGATAAGGACCCTTTAGTGAAAAGAGCACAATCAAAATTATATAAGACCATAAAATAGAGGAGCAGAAAAGTAGGCCATTTGCTTCATTGAGTCTGCACCGCTACTCAATCATGGCTGATCCTTTACATTCCTTGTAGACTGAATGTGATTTAGTCCAATCTGAAACCAAGGTCTGAGGCCTAACCAATATAAATAACAAGAGTTTTGGAGTTACATTAGGGAGAATATGTCATGAGCAGTGTCCTCTTTTGTAAATTTGTCTACCCTTCTGCAGATTGAAAATGGACACTGGTGGTTGATGTGGTAAACTCTTTTCAGTACAAGTATTGGTAGAAATGTTTTACACCACAAACCAGACTCAAGGCCTCTTTGTCAATCTGTGCATAATTTTTCTCTGCAGTGGTAGAGAATGTGATGCAAAGGTCATTCACTTCCAACACTCATAACATGTAACATGACTGCAGTGAAGTGTCACAGGCAAGCCTCACTGTATGATGTGGATCATAATGTGCATGTAATGTCTGACATCACCATTTCCTTTACTTTTTCGAAGGCCAACTCAAAGTATTTTGGCCATTGTTATTTCTTCTTGATCTGTGGTAATGAGTTCAAAGGGTAGAGCACAGTAGCCTGGTTTGGCAGGACCCTGTTATGGTATACTAAAAAGGACTGCAACTGTGACACTTCCTTTGGCCTTGGGGCATCCACCACTGCTTGAGTTTTCTCAGCATACTTGTGTAATCCTTATGCATTGATTGTGTCACCACAGTAAGTGAAGCTTAGTTTAAAGCATTTGCACTTGTTGCGTCATGCTCTGAGTCCATACTATTCCAATCTTTTTAACACCATCTTGAGATTTTGGAGATGTTCTATCATCCTTATCAGGAACAATCAATTCACCCTTGTAACATTGAATACCTGGGTAGCCATGCAGAACCTGGTCCATAGCTTTCAGGTGCAGATGCTACTCCAAAAAATAAGCCTATAATAAGGGTAAAGCGCTTTGTGAATATTTATGGTGAGAGACATCTTGGACTCTTCTTCCATCTCCATCTGTAGGTAGGCCTTAGTTAAGTCCACTTTGATGAAGTATTTTCCTCCAGAAAGTTTTGCAAATATATTCTCTATCCTGGGCATTGGGTATTTGTCTATTTTTAGTAATCAGTTGATGGTGACCTTACAATCACCACAGATCCTGACAGACCCATTTTTCTTGGTTACGGGGTCCATTGGTCTTATCCATGGGCTCCAGGAATGAAAGGATATCGTATGAAAAGTGTTTGATGGCTCTGGGTCTGTACTCGCTGGAGTTTAGAACAATGTGAGGTGATCTTATTGAAACCTGTTGAATATTGAAATGACTAGATAGAGTAGATGTGCGGAGGATGTTTCCTACAGTAGGTGAGTCTAGGACCCGAACTTCCTCTATCAGAATAGGGGAATGTTAATTTAGAACAGAAAAGAGGAATTTCTTTAGCCAGAGGGTGGTGAATCTATGGAATTCATTGCCGCAGGCAGCTTTGGAGTCCGGGTCATTGGGTGTATTTAAAGCGAAGGCTGATAGGTTTTTGATTTGTCTATGTGTGAAAGGTTATTGGGAGAAGTCAGGAGAATGGGGTTGAGAGGGAAAATGGACCAGCCATGATGAAATGGTGGAGCAGACTCAATGGGGCGAATGGCATTATTCTGCTCTTATGTCTTATTCCATTCAAGATATCAGTAAAACTGGTTTTTGCTGGTTTAATTGGAGCAGTCAAACTTCTAAGCAAATTGTATGCACTTCCACCTAGTACACTCAGCAAAACTAGCACTCACATTTTATCCGATATACCAACTGCATCTTGCTGCACTTCAAACGGTAGGTAAGCACCACTGTTATGTTTTGTAACTCCAAAACATAAAACTAATTGAAAGGAAAATGCAGAACCAGGAATAACATCTGTACTCTCGCTTTATTTTTACTTTAAGTGAGGTGCGCACCCATGATGTGGTGGTGTAATAACGCATACCATTCATGTACTTTTGCACTTGACCCATAATGAATCATTTAAGCAAACAAAGAATGCTTAATCAAACAATATATCCACAATATTACTCAAATATTACTGAAATATTAAATGCACAACAAGAACATATTTTTCTAAGCCCCATGTACCTGTCTAAGAGTCTCTTAAAAGACCCTCTTCTATCCGTCTCTACCACCTTCGCTGGCATTGCATTCCACGTACCCACCCCTGTGTGTGTGAAATACTTACCTCTGACATCCCCCTTGTACCTACTTCCAAGCACCTTAAAACTATATCCCCTTGTGTTAGCCATTTCAGCACTGGGAAAAGCCTCTAACTATCCACATATTCAATGCCTCTCATTGTCTTATACACCTCTATCAGGTCACTTCTCATCCTCTGTTGCTTCAAGGAGGAAAGGCCAAGTATTCTCAACCTATTCTCATAAGCCATGTTCTGCAAACCAGGCAACATCCTTGTAAATCTCCTCTGCACTCTCTCTAGAGTGTCCACATCCTTCCTGCAGTGAGGTGACCAGAACTGAACACAGTGCTCCAAGTGGGAGTTTTCTGCTTAATGTGGATATAGGTGCTCAAGATTTGAGTGTATTTCAAGACACAGATTAACAATTTTTTTGGATATTATAAAAAAAGTCAAAGGATATCAAGTTAGTCCAAGAAACTGATACTGAGGCAAAAGATCTGAATGAGCGATAGTGCAAACATGAAAGGCTGGATGGGGTAGACCTGATTCTATTTCTTGCATTATTAATGTTATATTTCATTGGTCACTTAAGGATTTGAGAAAATCTGGGCAGAAAATTGTCTTTCACCACTAGTGCTAAAAGACCATTTATAGTACTAGCTGCCCAATGCACTTCTCTCAGTAATTAGAGGTAGTAGAAAATTGATTAATTGGTGACTTCCTGTTTTTTGTGTTGGATATTGACTATAGGGAAATGATTGGTAAATTGAATTACTCCATTTAAAAGTAATCCAGTTTTTGAAAAATGTGGTAAAATGCAGCATGAGTAAAATATTTTTACTTCTTTTATGAATAAGAACCCTTTTGACTTCTTTAAGAGGTGTCTCCAATTTTATAATAATTTGTGCAGAGTAAGCTGTGATTGATTTTGCCATTCCATACCAAGAAGTAGACAAATACCAAACTTATCTCACTAAGATTTTCTTTGCATCTGAATTCTTAAGTGAATATCAGTTTTCTCAATATGTTATGCATTCAGTCTTATGACAATGAAACAATGGAGTCCATGCACGACATTTGTGAACAATGTTTAGATCTACATACATACTGTATTTGAACTCTCTATAAGATTTCACAAGTACTTGGGACACATACAGTAGCTATGAATAAATGATCCACCTTCTCATTATCAGCTCATTCAACTCAAGTCACTCAAGGAATGGTTGATTTATTGTTAAGCACTTTCAGCAGTTTTTATATTTTCACATACAGTATCAAGGTTCTAATGAAGTCATTTTCATATCCTGAACATATTTGCTGTTTCCTCCTCCATTCAGGTGAACCAAATCCAAATACTAACCATGTCTGTTCAAATGAAACTCTTAGCAAATAATTCACATGTTCAACATAAGCAACATCCTAATACTATTTCCAGAAACTTAATTAGCCAACAATGGACAGCAAGTAGAAGATATTAGAAGGATCAAGCAGGTAGATGCTAGAGACGCTTTTTAAGGAGGAGAGTTTAAAAAGGAAGGTTGATTCCAACGGCTTTCTTTTGGATTGGGACTACAGAGCGGCGTGGGAGCTGAATTCTGAAGGAAGGCAGTTTTTTAAAAAACTTCTTAGAGTGCAAGAAGGACGAGACTGTGCAGGCGCGTGACGTAACAAGACAGCATGGAGAGTTTCAAAAGGAGACCACCCTATAAAGCGGGCAGCTGTCAGAGTGGGCAGCGGAGTGAGTGGTAGCAGAGTGTAGGGCTTTGGCTTCAACGGGCTTCGGCGGTAAACGGGAAGAGGCGAGAGTGAAGCACCAACTCTTTTTTTTCTCCTCCCCCACTTTCGCGAATCGGCCTGGACAGACAGGAACAGCAGGTCTCACACAGCTACGAGCTAACGGTTTAAAAAGTTCATCTGTCTGGTGAGGTAAGTCGCTGAGTATACTTATTTTTCCTGTTTCATTCCTGTAGAATTAGATAGCATGCCTGCAGGGTTAGTGCTTTGTTCACGGTGTCAGATGTGGGAATCCTGGGAGACCTCCAGCCTCCCTGATGGCCACATCTGCGCCAGGTGCACCGAGATGCAGCTCCTCGGAGACCGTGTTAGGGATCTGGAGCTGCAGCTTGATGACTTACTGCTTATCAGGGAAAGTGAAGAGATGATCGACAGGAGCTACAGAGAGGTAGTCATCGCTAGGCTACAGGGGTCAGAAAACTGGGTCACTGTCAAGAGAGGGAAGGGAAATGCCCAGATAGTGGAGAGCACACCTGTGGCTGTCCCCTCAGCAACAAGTATCTTGTTCTAGATGCTATTGAGGGGGATGACCTGACAGGGGATGCCCATGGTAACCGGGTCTTTGGCACTGAGCCTGGCGCTGTTGTGCAGGAGAGAAGGAGGGAGAAGAGGAATTCGGTTGTCCTAGGGGATTCCATAGTCAGGGGAACGGACAGGAGATTCTGTGAGCCTGATAGAGATACCCGCATGGTGTGTTGCCTCCCAGGTGCCAGGGTACGGGATGTCTCGGATCAGGTTCTGAATATTCTGAAGGGGGAGGGTGAGCAGCCAGTTGTCTTGGTACATATTGGTACCGATGACATAGATAGGACAAAGGAGGAGGTCCTGAAGAGAGATTTCTGGGAGTTAGGAAGGAAGATGAGAAGCAGGACCTCCAGGGTAGTAACCTCGGGATTGCTACCTGTGCCACATGCTAGCGAGGGCAAGAATGGTAGGATCAGGCAGATGAATGCGTGGCTGAGAGACTGGTGCAGGGGGCAGGGCTTCAGATTCTTGGATCATTGGGATCTCTTCTGGGGGAAGTATGACCTGTTCAAAATGGACAGGTTACACCTGAACCCGAAGGGGACCAATATCCTGGCAGGAAAATTTAATAGAGCTGTTAGGGAGGGTTTAAACTAATTTGGCAGGGGGATGGGAACCGGAATGATAGAGCGGAGGAAGGGGAAAACAGAAATAAATCTAAGATAGTGAGCAGCAAAGATGTCAGGAAAGACAGGCAGGTGATGGGGCAAATTTGTAGTCATTGGGATGAGTTGCAGTGCAACAGAGTTGCAGTGAAATCAAAGGGGAAAGTACCAAATACTGGTCTTAAGGTGTTATACTTAAATGCACGCAGCATAAGGAATAAGGCGAATGATCTCGTCGTACAGCTACAGATTGGCAGGTATGATATTGTGGCCATCACTGAGACGTGGCTAAAGGATGCATGTCTCTGAGAGCTGAACGTCCAAGGATACACGGTGTATCGTAAGGATAGGAAGGTAGGCAGAGGGGGAGGCATGGCTTTATTGGTAAGAAATTATATTAAATCATTAGAAAGAGGTGATATAGGATTGGAAGGTACAGAATCTTTATGGGTTGAGCTAAGAAATTGGAGGGGTAAAAGGACCCTGATGGCAGTTATTTATAGGCCTCCAAACAGCTGCAGTGATGTGGACTACAAATTATAACAGAAAATAGAAAAGGCTTGTCAGAAGGACAGTGTTATGATAATTGTGGGGGATTTTAACATGTGAGTGGATTGGGAAAATCAGGTCGGCACTGGATCTCAAGAGAGAGAATTTGTAGAATGTCTGCAAGATGGCTTTTTAGAACAGCTTGTTGTTGAGCCCACCAGGGGATCAGCTGTACTGGATTGGGTATTGTGTAATGAACCGGAGGTGATTAGAGAGATTGAGGTGAAGGAACCCTTAGGAGACAGTGATCATAACATGAGTGAGTTCACTGTGAAATTTGAAAAAGATAAGCCGAAATCTGATGCGTTGGTATTTCAGTGGAGTAAAGGAAATTACAGTGCCATGAGAGAGGAACTGGCCAAAGTTGACTGGAAAGGGACACTGGTGGGAAAGACGGCAGAGCAGCAGTGGCTGGAGTTTATGCGAGAAGTGAGGAAGGTGCAAGACAGGTACATTGCAAAAAAGAAGAAATTTTCGAATGGAAAAACGATGCAACCGTGGTTGACAAGAGAAGTCAAAGCCAAACTTAAAGCAAAGGAGAGGGCGTACAAGGAAGCAAAAATTAGTGGGAAGACAGAGGTTTGGGAAGTTTTTAAAAGCTTACAAAAGGAAACTAAGAAGATCATTAAGAGGGAAAAGATTAACTATGAAAGGAAGCTAGCAAATAATATCAAAGAGGATACTAAAAGCTTTTTCAAGTATATAAAGAGTAAAAGACAGGTGAGAGTAGATATAGGGCCAATAGAAAATGATGCTGGAGAAATTGTAATGGGAGATAAGGAAATGACGGAGGAACTGAATGGGTATTTTGCATCAGTCTTCACTGAGGAAGACATCAGCAGTATACCAGACACTCAAGGGTGGCAGGGAAGAGAAGTGTGCGCAGTCAAAATTACGACAGAGAAAGTACTCAGGAAGCTGAATAGTCTAAAGGTAGGTAAATCTCCTGGACCAGATGGAATGTACCCTCGTGTTCTGAAGGAAGTAGCAGTGGAGATTGCAGAGGCATTAGCGATGATCTTTCAAAAGTCGATAGATTCTGGCATGGTTCTGGAGGACTGGAAGATTGCAAATGTCACTCTGCTATTTAAGAAGGGGGCAAAGAAGCAAAAAGGAAATTATAGACCTGTTAGCTTGACATCGGTGTTTGGGAAGTTGTTGGAGTCAATTGTCAAGGATGAGGTTACAGAGTACCTGGAGGCATATGACAAGATAAGCAGAACTCAGCATGGATTCCTTAAAGTAAAATCCTGCCTGACAAACTTATTACAATTTTTTGAGGAAATTACAAGTAGGTTAGACAAGGAAGATGCAGTGGATGTTGTATATTTGGATTTTCAGAAGGCCTTTGACAAGGTGCCACACATGAGGCTACTTAACAAGATAAGAGCCCATGGAATTACGGGAAAGTTACATACGTGGATAGACAGTTGGCTGATTGGCAGGAAACAGAGAGTGGGAATAAAGGGATCCTATTCTGGCTGGCTGCCGGTTACTCGTTCTGTTCCACAGGGGTCCGTGTTGGGGCCGCATCTTTTTACATTGTACATCAACGATTTGGATTATGGAATAGATGGCTTTGTGGCTAAGTTTGCCGATGATACGAAGATAGGTGGAGGGGCCGGTAGTGCTGAGGATACAGAGAGTCTGCAGAGAGACTTGGATAGATTGGAAGAATGGGCAGAGAAGTGGCAAATGAAATACAATGTTGGAAAGTGTATGGTTATGCACTTTGGCAGAAGAAATAAACGGGCAGACTATTATTTAAATGGGGAAAGATTTCAAAGTTCTGAGACGCAACGGGACTTGGGAGTCCTCGTACAGGATACCCTTAAGGTTAACCTCCAGGTTGAGTCAGTGGTGAAGAAGGCGAATGCAATGTTGGCATTCATTTCTAGAGGAATAGAATATAGGAGCAGGGATGTGATGTTGAGGCTCTATAAGGTGCTGGTGAGACCTCACTTGGAGTACTGTGGGCAGTTTTGGTCTCCTTATTTAAGAAAGGATGTGCTGACGTTGGAGAGGGTACAGGGAAGGTTCACTAGAATGATTCCGGGAATGAGAGGGTTAACATACGAGGAACGTTTGTCCGCTCTTGGACTGTACTCCTTGGAATTTAGAAGAATGAGGGGAGACCTCATAGAAACATTTCGAATGTTGAAAGGCATGGACAGAGTGGATGTGGCAAAGTTGTTTCCCATGATGGGGAGTCTAGTACAAGAGGGCATGACTTAAGGATTGAAGGGCGCCCATTCAGAACAGAAATGCGAAGAAATTTTTTTAGTCAGAGGGTGGTGAATCTATGTTGCCATGGGTAGCAGTGGAGGCCAAGTCATTGGGTGTATTTAAGGCAGAGATTGATAGGTATCTGAGTAGCCAGGGAATCAAAGGTTATGGTGAGAAGGCGGGGGAGTGGGACTAAATGGGAAAATGGATCAGCTCATGATAAAATGGCAGAGCAGACTCAATGGGCTGAATGGCCGACTTCTGCTCCTTTGTCTTATGGTCTTATGGTCTTATGGAGATAGAGGCAGAAATGCTTTTGGAAGGGTAGTCCAATTATTTAGCATGATTAATTAATTGCCTGGCCTCAAATGTGAATGAAGGGAGGATGTACACAATTCCAGAATCAGAGGAAGACTCTGAGAAGGAGATGTAGCTGGAGGTAGGTACAGAAACAGGGAGACACAAAATGTTGGAGTCCATTTGAAAATGACAACTGACTTTAACTGAAGAGCTTAATTACTTAATTCCTGCAATTAATTAAGTAAACACAGTTGATTTAAAGACTGCAATATCATTAACTTGTACTTTTACCTCATCCCAAATCACCCATGAGAAGTAAATAAATCTTTCTGTCTGGAGCAACCCAGGTAGTTCTTCTTTAATAGAAAATAAGTAATATGCAATCCATCATCTGGTGCAAAGTTCATCATTGGCAAGATGAAATATGTATGTATAGTAGCACATGCATACCATAACCTGCTTGCTTTGGTTCCATTGGTGTCAGGAAAATTTTTTTTGCAAGTGGAGTAGAATAGTCAAAATCTGCTATTCTGTATATACAAGTTTAGTTCAAGCAACCAAGAATGAACATCTACATCAGATAACTTTCAATAAATGTTTCTCAACTACTGATTCAAATCAACTAACGATGTTGTAGATTTTTGTTAAATTAATAAGTTTTGTTGAAAGACTAACATTTATTGTGCAGAGGTCACCACATATTGAGAAAGCACAGATGACAAAATGTATGAAGATTCACTTTACTTGCTTATCTTTATTCGTCACAGGTGCATTGAACCATACAGTGAAATGAGTTGTTTGCATCAGAGCAAATAAGCAAGGATTGTGCTGGGGAGCCCACAAGTGTCGCTACTCTTCTGGCACCAAATTAGCATGCACACAATTCATTAACCCTACCCTAACTATATGCCTTTGGAATGTGGGAGGAAACCAGATCACCCAGAGGAAACCAGCGTGGTCAATAGGAGAACATACAACCTCCTTACAGTCTCTGTAAGTTCCCTCACAGAAGTGAAGGAACAGTGGTTAGGTAATACCGAGCAGACATTTTGAAAGACTGTTGATTTCAGAACGCAGAAAGCAATGTGCAGGGATAATCAATGATACTGTGAGTCCTGACATTATACCCAACTGGAGGATCCTTCATGTTCCTTGAGCATCCTTACCATAACTGCATGGTATGAGCAGGACAATGACAAATACTACATTCCTGCAATGGTAGGATAAGCTAAATTTTCGGTGGAAGGGCACTGAATAAAAGAAGTTGCTTTTTGAATACAAAGAAAGAATGCTGCTACAAGGCATAATTACAATGGAGCGATAGTAGCAAATAGAATAATTTATGAGATTAGGAAGGCAGAACTGGATGTTGCTCAAAATTATTTACTGGGATTATGATGTTTGGTTATCCTTTTCCATAAAATCTGATGTAGGAGATGTTCAAATTTCATGTTCGGATCAATGTGGTGAATAAACACTGACTTTGATTTTTACTCTTTGTCCAATTGCCTCACTTGCCCGAGAGGGCAACAAATGGTGAAGATAGCTGTCACTGACTAAAACTAAACTCATATCAAGAAAGGAGGAGAGAATTTCTCTACCCTGAGACATGGAAAAAGTGGAGGAGCATTATAATAAAGTTAACACTATGAAGGGACTCAAAGGACACAGAAACAGGAACTTAATAACCTCATACTGCATGGTCAAGATCTGATTGTCATCAGATTGCATTCTGTACCACTACCCACACACAATGCACCTCGACACTTACCTAACCACACTCATTCAATAGCGCAGCTCACTCATACATACTGAACATTGCCAGGAGCTTTACAAACAGACCGTGCATAGAATCACAACTACTCAGACGTGGTACCCAATTCACCAAGACACAAGTCACTTATTTACATACTCCTCTCTCTCTTAACCAGAGAACAAAGCACACGGCCGTTTCCAGTAACGCAGGTAACATCAGACAGACGGAGAACAAGCCTGTATCAGCTGACTCACAGCCATAAAGGGAAGAGTGATGATAGTTATGTGAGTGGCTGCCACTGAGTGCACAGTCAATGTTAGCGTAGAAGCCATTGAATATGGTGATGTAGACATAACTAATCTTCTTCCTCACATTCTACCTGCTCTGTATCCTGTTTGCTATTTTTCCCCACTTTTCTCTGACTTAAAAGCAGCACATGGTGTAAGAACTCTTCTCCACCCACCATGACACTATCCTTGTACTTTATTCCTTCAGGCCCTCACATCCCAAGTGGCGACTAGGCAGTGAAAGGGAAGGTGAATGTGTGTGCTGCCTGATCTGATGCTGCTGATCTTCCCTAGTGTGTTGGAGCAGTATTTATTCAGGCAAGTAAAGAGTACTGCATCCTACATTTGACTTCAGCCTTTTAGATGGTAGGAAAGTTTTAGTCAGTGAGAAGTTGGGCCACTTATCACAGTATGTGCATACTTCCTGACCTCTCAGACCACAGAGAAAAGTAGAAATAAGGTTTCCACTTGAATCCACACCATTTCAAAATGGCAGGCACACCGCACCAAGATTAGAAGCACCATGATCACTCCTTTACTCCAGTGCTGGGCTTGCACAAGGTTTGACATCACTGTCTGCCTATAACTCAAATCTGGCTAAGTAATATACATTCCACTGTGATACCAAAGTGTCAGTGCATGTAAACTGCACTAGTGTGGGTACATAAACCATGTAGCAATTTGAAACACACCAATAGTTAGGGATTTTGTGGACTGAATTTCAATTCGTGTTCATCCAAAAGATTTAAAAAAAATTGATATTCTGAAGCAAAGTCACAAATAAGATTGAAACAGGACTCATTACAAAACTTCGTAACATCAAGAATGTCAAAAATGTTGTCAGATCAGTATTGTTTTTAACTTATGAGATATAATTTCATAGTACTATTAAACTCTGATAATAGTTGATACATAATTTCATATTTTGCATAGATAAGCTACTGCTGGAATAAAGAAGCAGATTCCGAAGGCAACAAAACCTGTTCGGAGAAGATTTGTGGAGAAGATCTTGGACCAGAGCACTGGAACCATCACTTGCAATGTTACAAAGGTTTGATTGTCATATGTAATAATAAATAGCTCTGTATATTTTCACTGAATTTCAGTTACAAAGAAATCAATGTGAAGAAATACAGAAGCAATTTTCTGAACACATGTTTGAGTTTTGAAAATGCAGTGGAAATGGTAATGGAATAGAAGTGGAAATCCATAGTTCAAAAACTGACCTGAAGCAGAAATTCTAATGTTACTGAACCTGCCAAAGGGTGAACAGAAGAAGCATTTAGTTCTGGAGTGTATCACTAGGACCAAAGCCTGTAGGGTAAAAGTTAAAATCTTTTAAACTCTAATGAGTTTATTGGTTGTTATTTTCCTAAGTTTACCAGATAATACAATCATAAAACCTTCAGCACATCAGGAGGTTTTTCCCATTATTCCAGCCCTCGTGCTTCCATATCAGAGCAATTTATTTTAATTGAATTCCCTTGTACCTATTCCAAACATTAACTCTTTGCTTTTTCAAGTGCTTTCTTTTATTCCCTCTTAGACATCATGACTAATTTGGCTCTAGCAGCCTCTTATGGCAACTGATTTCATCTCACTGAGTATATTTATTTCTTTAATATATAATATGCATTTTCTCTGTTTCTGTGCAGAGCACAAATGGGAAAATACAATGTCACGTTGATAATAACACTAAATGTGTGAAGACTGAAAATATTATCGCACTGCTTGTGGCATTTTGTGGATTGTTTTTTCTCATTAGCTAACTGTTTAGATTGAATTGATCAGGTAGAGAGCCATAGTCTCCGAAGATCATGGAAGCTATGTTCTGTTATCTCAAGTTGTCCTGAGAAAGTGGCAACATCTTTTTTTTGAAGCTCTGGGCAAGCCCTCTCCTTTCTCCTATGGTCCACTGTCCTCTCCTATCAATTCCTTCTTCAGCCCTTGATCTTTCCCAACCACCTGGCTCCTCCCCTCCCCCTACCTTTTATTCTGGCATCTTCCCTTTTCCTTCTCAGTCCTGAAATGTCGACTGTAGATGCTACCGAGGTCTTCTAGCATTTTGTGTGTGCTACTATGTCAAGAACACTGTGTCCAAATTCACTGCAAAGCTGTGTTAAATACAAAACCAACTTCAAATTTACTTAAGCTGTAGGCTCAGGGCTGAAAATATAGAGAGTATTCAAGGGATAATAGGAGTAATCCTACATATTTGTGATCTTAGAATGGTGTTTTGCCTTCTGAAAATTTTAACTTAGCTATGTCTGTGGTTTTGGTTTGCCCACAGTGGTATTGGTAGGTAATTCTACCACTCAGATACTGAGGGAATAACAACATATAGCATGTTACATTGCGTGCTCCAGAAAATGTCATTAACCAAAAATCTATGCAGTTCACCAGTACTTTCTAATTATAATGATATGTTACAATCAGGAATTACACACTTGTTTGTATTATTCTGTGTAATATATCCAGGAAAAACTGTGTAGAGTTGATGGTAAGTTCTCATGTAAATTGCATTGACTTAATCAAAAGACTGCTGCCTCATGCTGAAGTCATTTAGATTTTCATATTGTCAATTGTTTTTTGACACTTGCATCATCTCTAAAATTAATGTCTGAATGTTGAATGGAAGCAATATCATGCTTGTTATTAATCCAAATCCATCCATTTTTTTCTGTCAATCACACGCCTTCAAACTTCCCTCTCAACCCGAATAGCCACCTCCTTCCCAAGCCTCCAGGTCACCCATCTCCACCTGAAACACCCTCCATTTTTTTTGCTTCACTGCCTTGTATAATTCATGTATAATTTGTTCTAGGTAGATAGATAGATAGATAGATAGATCAACACACATCAAAGTTGCTGGTGAACGCAGCAGGCCAGGCAGCATCTATAGGAAGAGGCGCAGTCGACGTTTCAGGCCGAGACCCTTCGTCAGGATTAACTGCAGGAAGATAGATAGATATTTGGTTTCGTTACAGCCGCACCAACCAAGAATAGAACGTGAGTATAGCAATACAAGAAACCCCAACAATCAAACAACAAAATGCAAAACTATGCCAGATGGAAAATAAGTCCAGGACCAGTCTATTGGCTCAGGGTGTCTGACCCTCCATGGGAGGAGCTGCACGTTCGATGGCCACAGGCAGGAACGACTTCCCGTGCCGCCAAGTGTTGTATCACGGTGGAATGTGGCCGAAGTCCAACAGTAAGAAGTTCAATATCCAGTCTGCAAACACGTTCCTCAATCGTAATATACCCTGGATTGCTCCATTTGTTGTTAGCCAGATCAGTAAGCACCCCACTCCTTCACGCCGCTAACCGCTCTCGGTGAACTTCCGGTCAGCTGGGACGGTATTACCCACCGAACTCCTCTTCTCCAAAAGTCTCCATTGTCTCGACCCGGTCCTCTTTCCTCGACTTTGTGATCCCCCTCTGTGTGTTTTCCTCCGGATTTCAGCAGGGGTGTCTGCCACTCTGTTCGCTAAGCCGACCAGAATTTGCTGGTCTGTGGAATACACAATGCGACCTTGCTTCTGTCCCACGTGTCGGGATGTAACCATTTCCAGCGCTAAAGAAAACCCAAATAAAACTCTCTCTACCAGCGTGTTAGAGAGGGTGCAGCTTCGACGTGTTACCATGAGAAAACATACAAAAAATAACGTAAATTAAAAAGTAAGAAGAAGAAAGTAAAAGAATAGATCCTAAGAGTTGTTTAATTCTATGTACCTGTGATGCTAGTGCAAACAAATTTTTCGTGGTACCTGTATCTCAATCTACTTCTGTAAATGATAATTAACCCAACCTGTCTTGACTTTTTCAACTGCCTTTTCCTTCTTGACCATTTTTTCCTTCCAAGCCCACTTACTCATCCTGTCACAGCTGTCTGAATTTGTCTCTTCCTAAAAGTTTCATTCTGCTTTTTATTACCTTCTCACTTACCATCACCTTTTCCTTCTTGATAAAGTCCTTCTTATTCATCCTTCTCTCTTAAACATCACCACCATTTTATCAATCCTTTTCTCCCTTTCACTTCTTTCTCTTTTGACCTTCATCAGCCAGAGTTACTCTGTGCACTTTCCTTCCAACTGCACTTGCCTTTAGAATGGTTCCTGTGGATGTATGTTCTTTGTTCAAATTCTCTGCCAATTTCCCATGCTGTGTTTGAGGCAAAATTAGCTGCTAAATTGAAATTTAGGTTCAGAGGTAAAAGAGCAGACACCAAAGAACAGAAATTATGTGTGAATTTATAACTTTGTGATTTTTGAAGCAATCTTTGCCTTGAGATTATCAATCATGAATTTGGCCTTAGAAGTACTACATACCTCTAGGAATATCCAGTTATTAATTAAAATTAATTGTTGTGTTGCCTAAGTACACTGGAAGGTAACAGGAACATTTAACAGCCTGCAGATATGCTGAGAAAATGCTGCACCCTGCTAAATACTGTAGTTTTCTGTAAGGGTCAGACAGAATGCTAAGCATGCACAGAGACAAACAGCAAACTGTGTGAAATGTCCTTTAGAGGCAGTACTTCACTAACCAAGTAGGAGCTGCTTCTGCATGACCTGGTCTGAGGCCTTGTAATTGGCACATACATTATTCTGAAGGGTTGCAGTTTCTCGTCATTTCCAACTAATCTCCTCACTTCAGGTGTTTTTGGGATTCCCATCACTAAACCCTGTTCAATTGTGACTTATGACTCTCCTGCCTATTGATTGAACCCCATTCTTTGATTCCCTTTCACAACCTCCAATCTCCATCCATGCAGAAGAGGTGACTTTGAATATGTTTTCTCTGCATGGTCTTTGCAAAATAACATGGAGCATGCATGTGACAGAATATTACTCTGGGAAATCCATCCTCAAAGTATGCATGCTGTATCATTGGGTTAACATATCTAAGGAGGTGTGGGTCGATTTCTAGACATCTTCAGAAGAAGGTTCTTAGGAAGAATTAATGACTCAAAACATCAAATGATTTCTCTTTCCACATATGCTGCTCAACTGGCTAAGTTCTTGTAGTTTATTTACTTTGGTTTCACATTAAAGTTTCTTCATCCATCCCTGATAGCAATATTTTAACTAGGAGTTTCAAGGTGAAAGATCATCGGATCACCCAGCTCCTTGTCCAATTGTTAAGTATTAGTCATGTTGCATTGCGTAAGAATCATGGATGTAATGACGACGTTAATGCAGAATTTGCTGTTGTCCCACAAACCTCATTTCTGACTCTCCTGAATGCAAGTTAAATAATGTCATTGTGGTTGAGGAGATAAATAGTAGGATGAAACAACACCAGAGAGCTTCACAGTTGAAGGTCAGCGTTCCCGGATGTTGGCTTGGTGGGGGCTGCGGAGATCAGCGATCTCCAGGTCAGTGAGTTCCAAGTCAGAGGTCCACGCAGCAGGAGTCATGGGGTCAGTGACCCCCCAAGGCCTCCGGGGTTGGAGGTTTGTGTGAACCTGGAAGCTGAGGCCTGAAGGTCACAGACTCATGATCAACGAGTCCTGGGGTCGACACCCAGAGGTGGATGGGGTCTGATGGGCAAAACTGAAGGTTGAAGTCCAGAAACAATGAGTCCTGAGGTAGAACCTGAAGACTGAGGTTGGGGACGTTTCAGTCGACGTTTCAGGCCGAGACCCTTCAAGTCCTGATGAAGGGTCTCGGCCTGAAACGTCAACTGTACCTCTTCCTAGAGATGCTGCCTGGCCTGCTGCATTCACCAGCAACTTTGATGTGTGTTGCTTGTTTTACTGTTGTTTGTTTTGTTTTTATTACATACACTGGCCTTGTCAGTGATGTCCAGATTCTGAACATGAATAAAAAACTATTTCACTATTTTCATTGAGAAAGTCTGCAAATTTAGCTTTGTCAGCTTTTCCCACAAAATCTTTTGAGATTAGTTTGGTCATGATCTATACAATCGTGTTCCAAGTCATGGCTTGGAAGTCATGACACTTCTTATTATTGTACAAGAAAACAAAACACTCAACAGGGAGTGCTGAGACTATATGCCTCAGTAGAAATTGATATCAGTGTGCTCTCTTACACCTTTACTCTTCTGGTGATGCATATTGTTATTAATATCAGAAAAGCTCACTCAGATGGCTTTGCTACTTGTGTAAATTCTGAAATCTATTCACTGGCAATCTTTAAGCATGAGCAGAATAAGGAAAAAAGTGTTTTATGCAAATTTTGCAGTGTCACACTCCCAACTATTCTGCTGAGAGAATGAATGCAGATGGCTACACCACTGACCCTGGCAGTATAAGGGGACCCAGTGGGAGATCATCGTACTCATATACTGTTGCCGGTTCTCTTGTCACCAGGTGAAATTCAGTTGGTCAAGGCTATGAGAGAATTTACTGTTCATCATAAAATCTATTTTATGTGCATTGGAACAAAGACATGTCTGATTTAATGCTTCAATCATACTGAGCTGAGATACCACCCAAAGGTAAGAGTTTAGGAGTCAGAAAGTGCTTGACTCTGCAACCTTCCTTACTGGTAGATATTGCTACCACTATAGAACAAGGAGTTGGAATAACTAATTAATGGAATGGTGTTGGAGAAAGAACTAAAGAGTTCAAAGGCAGGAGGTTGAATTGAAGCCTGATATGGTACCGACCAAGTAGGGAACTTGCACGCATCCACCCTCTAACATTCAGTTTCCATGTCTGTGCATCATGGTGCAGCAGTGAGAAACCTATCTGAACATGGATGCTGGAACATAGAAACGTAGAAAACCTACAGCACAATATAGGCCCTTAGGCCCAAAAGGCTATGCCAAACATGTCCTTAACTTAGAACTACCTAGGCTTACCCATAGCCCTCTATTTTTTTAAGCTCCATGTACCTATCCAGGAGTCTCTTAAAAGGCCCTATGGTTTCCACCTCCACCATCACTGCCGGCAGCCCATTGCATGCACTCACCACTCTCTGCGTAAAAAACTTACCCCTGACATCTCCTCTGTACCTACTTCCAAGCACCTTAAAACTATGCCCTCTCATGCTAGCCATTTCAGTCCTGGAAAAGAGGCGCTGACTATCCACACGATCAATGTCTCTCATTATCTTGTACACCTTTATCAGGTCACCCCTCATCCTCAGTCACTCCAAGGAGAAAAGGCCGAGTTCACTCAACCTGTTCTCATAAGGCATGCTCCCCAATCCAGGCAATATCCCTGTAAATCTCCTCTGCATTATTTCTATGGCATCCACATCCTTCCTGTAGTGAGGCGACCAGAACTGAGCACAGTACTCCAAGTGGGGTCTGACCAGGGTCCTATATAGCTGCAACATTACCTCTCAGCTCCTAAACTCAGTGCCACGATTGAAGAAGGACAATGCACTGTATACTTTCTGAACCACAGAGTCAACCTTGCAATAGCTTTGAGTGTCCTATGGACTCGGACCCCAAGATCCCTCTGGACCTCCACACTGCCAAGAGTCTTAACATTAATGCTATATTCTGCCATCATATTTGACCTACCAAAATGAGCCACCTCACACTTATCTGGGTTAAACACCATCTGCCACTTCTCAGCCCAGTTTTGCATCCTATCAATGTTCTGCTGTAACCTCTGACAGCCCTCCACACTATCCACAACACCCTCAACCTTTGTGTCATCAGCAAATTTACTAACCCATCCCTCCACTTCCTCATCCAAGTCATTTATAAAAATCACGAAGAGTAGGGGTCCCAGAATAGATCCCTGAGGTACACCACTGGTTACTGACTTCCATGCAGAATATGACCCATCTACAACCACTCTTTGCCTTCTGTGGACAAGCCAGTTCTGGATCCACAAAGCAATGTCCCCTTGGATCCCATGCTTCCTTACTTTCTCAATAAGCCTTGCATGGAGTACCTTATCAAATGCCTTGCTGAAATCCATATACACTACATCTACGGCTCTACCTTAATCAATGTGTTTTGTCACATCCTCAAAAAATTAAATCAGGGTCATAAGGCATGACCTGCCTTTGACAAAGCCATGCTGACTATCCCTAATTGTATTATGCCTCTCAAAATGTTTATAAACCTTACCTCACAGGATCTTCTCCATCAACTTACTGAACACTGAAGTAAGACTCACTGGTCTATAATTTCCTGGACTAACTCTACTCCCTATCTAACCTCCTGCTCCATAGCTGGTGTTAACCATGGAATCAGGTGGAATTTCTGGATCTCACTGAACTGAAGGACAGATACACTTTACAACTGGCGCTGCAGTTTCACACCAGTCATATATAAAAAAAAAACTCTGCTCAGTTGAATGAAGCAACAATTTTCATTATAAAGACAGGTTGGGCAAGTTAGAGCTTTTCTCTTTGGAGCGAAGG
This sequence comes from Mobula hypostoma, assembly GCF_963921235.1. Taxonomy (NCBI): domain Eukaryota; kingdom Metazoa; phylum Chordata; class Chondrichthyes; order Myliobatiformes; family Myliobatidae; genus Mobula; species Mobula hypostoma. The sequence continues at coordinate 132,848,861 of NC_086103.1, read as the reverse complement.
AGGGTGAGGAATGACTTGACAGAGGTGTACAAGATGATGATAAGAGGCGTAGATTGAGTGGACAGCCAGAAACTTTTTCCCAAGGTGGAAATGGCTAATATACGTGGCCATGATGTTAAGGTGATTGGAGGAACGTATAGGAGGGATGTCAAAGGGAAAGTTTTTACACAGAGAGTGGTGGGTGCGTAGAACACACTGCCGGGGTATTGGTAGGCATATGGATGTTAGAAAAATGGAGGGCTATGCAGCAGGGAAAGATTTGATTGTTCTTAGAGTAGGTTAAAATGTCAGCACAACATCAAGGGATGAATGGCCTGTATTGTGATAGAATGTTCTATAGTTTAGTTTAAGCTTTTATTTGTTTTCTTTATTTCACTTAGCACTAATGTGTCTTAACTAATTATCTTAGTTTAATGAAAATGAATAAAAAGTTTAACATTCCTTTAACAAGGTCTTATTTTATTATGTTCAAATATTAGTGATATTTGAATACATTGAAACAGGCCGGGTCAAGCACAATGCAGTCCATTATTTCCAGGAGCAAAGGAGCAGAGCAGTAAGCCATAAGATAGCAAACATCACTTGGATTCTCAAATAGAAACATGGGACAAGCTTCCATTTGTTGTCGGGGAAGGAATAGTGAGGGCTAATAAATGGAAAATTGGGATGTAGATTGTGCTAAATTGGCAACAGGGAACACAGACAAAGCCTAGATGTAGAGACTTGGAATGTAGCAGTGACGACATCCAAGTTTCAGTAATTATGTCATAGCATGCACTCATTATGTGAGAGAAAACTAGATGTTCTGTTAGACTTCTAGAAACAAAGAAAACCCATAGCACAATATAGACCCTTCAGCCCACAAAGCTGTGCCAACCATGTCCTTACCTGAGAAATTACCTAGGGTTACCCATAGCTCTCTATTTTTCTGAGCTCATCAGGGGTGATTGATAAGCTTGTGGCCTAAGGTAGAAGGAGATGAGTTATTAATTTCAAACTTTCTGCATAATCACTCAAAGAGTTGACCTGCATGTGCATGTAACGAGAGCTGTATAACTCATCTCCTTCTACCCTATGCCACGAATTTATCAATCACCCATCTGTGGACACTTTCTGGAGGTCCAAGATCTGTATGCTCCATGACCGCTGGACTAAGTGTGTAAATGTAGGAGGGGACTATGTTGAAAAATAAATGTGCTAGGTTTTCTAAAACTGACTCTTTCTACCTTAGGCCACGACCTTATCAATCACCCCTCGTACCTGTCTAGCAGACTCTTAAAAGACCCTATCATATCTGCCTCCACCACCGTCGCCGGTAGCCCATTCCATGCACTCACCACTCTCTGTGTAAAAAAACTTACCCCTGACATCTCTTCTGTACCTACTTCCAAGCACTTTAAAACTATACCCTCTTGTGCTAGCCATTCAGTCCTGGGAAAAAGCCTCTGGTTATCCAAATGATCAATGCCTATCATTATCTTATACACCTCTATCAGGTCACATCTCATCTTCCATCGCTCCAAGGAAAAATTGAGTTCACTCAACCTATTCTCATAAGGCATGCTCCCCAATCCAGGCAACATCCTTGTAAATCTCCTCTGCACCCTTTCTATGGTTTCCATATCCTTCGTAATGCACGACCTACACATGACAAAGCCATGCTGACTATTCCTAATCATATTATACCTCTCCAAATGTTCATAAATCCTCCCCCTCAGGATCTTCTCCATCAACTTATTGACCACTGAAGTAAGACTCACTGGTCTATAATTTCCTGAGCTATCTCTACTCCCTTTCTTGAATAATGGAACAACATCCACAACCCTCCAATCCTCCAGAACCTCTCCCGTCCCCATTGATGATGCAAAGATCATTGCCAGAGGCTGATCAATCTCCTCCCTCACTGCCCACGGTAGCCTGGGGTATATCTCATCTGCTCCTGATGACTTATCCAACTTGATACTTTCCAAAAGCTCCTGCACATCCTCTTTCTTAATATCTACATGCTCAAGCTTTTCAGTCCACTATAAGTCATCCCTACAATCACCAAGATCCTTTTCTAGAGTGAATACTGAAGCAAAGTACTCATTAAGTACCTCTGCTATCTCCTCTGGTTCCATACACACTTTTCCATTGTCACACTTGGTTGGTCCTATTCTCTCGTGTCTTATCCTCTTGCTCTTAACATACTTGTAGAATGCCTTGGGTTTTCCTTTATCCTGTCCACCAAGGCCTTCTCATGGCCCCTTCTGGCTTTCCTAATTTCTTTCTTAAGCTCCTTATTGCTAGCCTTATAATCGTCTAGATCACTGTTATTACCTAGTTTTTTGAACCTTTCATAAGCTCTCCTTTTCTTCTTGACTAGATTTACAACAGCCTTTGTACACCACCGTTCCTGTACCCTACCATCCTTTCCCTGTCTCATTAGAATGTACCTATGCAGAACTCCACGCAAATATCCCCTGAACATTTGCCACATTTCTTCCACACTTTTCCCTGAGAACATAGGTTCCCAATTTATGCTTCCAAGCTCCTGCCTGATAGCCTCATATTTCCCCTTACTCCAATTAAATGCATTCCTAACTTTCCTGTTCCTATCCCTCTCCAATGCTAGGGTAAAGGAGATAGAATTATGATCACTATCTCCAAAATGCTCTCCCACTGAGAGATCTGACACCTGACCAGGTTCATTTCCTGATACCAGATCAAGTACAGCCTCTCCTCTTGTAGGCTTATCTGCATATTGTGTCAAGAAACCTTCCTGAACATACCTAACAAACTCCACCCCATCTAAACCCCTTGCTCTAGGGACATGCCAATCAATATTAGGGAAATTAAAATCTCCCACCACAACAACCCTGTTATTATTACACCTTTTTCAGAATCTGTCTCCCTATCTGCTCCTCGACGTCCCTGTTACTATTGAGTGGTCTATAAAAATCACCCAATAGAGTTATTGACCCCTTCCTGTTCCTAACTTCCACTCACACTCAGTAGACAATCCCTTCATGTCTTCCTCTTTTCTGCAGCCGTGACACTCTCTCTGATCAACAGTGCCACGCCCCCACCTCTTTTGCCTCCCTCCCTGTTCTCTCTGAAACATCAAAAGCCTCGCACTTGAAGTAACCATTCCTGCCCCTGAGCCATCCAAGTCTCTGTAATTGCCACAACATCATAGCTCCAAGTATTGATCCATGCTCTAAGCTCATCCGCTTTGTCCACAACACTCCTTGCATTAAGATCTCAAACCATCGGTCTGAGCATGTCCCTTTTCTATCACCTGTCTATCCTCCCTCTCGCATTGTCTTCAAGCTTTCTATATTTGTGAGCCAACCACCTCTTCCTCCATCTCTTCAGTTTGGTTCCCACCCCCAACAATCCGAGTTTAAACTCTCCCCAATAACCTTAGCAAACCTCCCCGCCAGGATATTGGTCCCCCTTGGATTCAAGTGTAACCCATCCTTTTGTACAGGTCACATCTGCCCCAAAAGAGGTCCCAATGATCCAGAAATCTGAATCCCTGGCCCCTGCTCCAATCTCTCAGCCATGAATTTATCCTCCACCTCACTCTATTCCTATACTCACTGTCATGTGGCACAGGCAGTAATCTCAAGATGACTATCTTTGTGGTCCTGCTTCTCAACTTCCTTCCTAACTCCCTGTAGTCTGCTTTCAGGACCTCCTCCCTTTTCCTGCCTATGTTGTTGGTACCAATATGTACCACGACCTCTATCTGTTCTCCTTCCCACTTCAGGATATTGTGGACGTGATCAGAAACATCCCAGACCTTGTCATCTGGGAGGCAAACTAACATCCATGCTTCTTTCCTGCATCCACAGAATTGCCTGTCTGACCACCGAACTATAGAGTCCTCTATCACTGCTGCTATCCTCTTCCTTTTCCTACCCTTCTGAGCCACAGGGCCAGACTCTGTGCCAGAGGCGCAGCCACTGTTGCTTCCCCCAGGTAGGATAATCATTTTATTCTGTAATCGAGACCTAGTCTGTTAGTTAATTAATTCTTCCTGTAGCTACCATTCTGTTATCAAAATGTAGTTTTATTAATCTCATCAACTGAGAATGTAAAAGCCGAGTTTGTAACTTCATACACGAGTAGATCAGCTTTGACTGGTTTCTTGGTGATCACCGTTTCTTTTTTAGTGAATCACCCGTTATTTCAAACACCAATTCTGAGTGGCCTTTCCTACAACTTTTTGGTCAATGTGCCCCATTTCCCTTTGGTTCTTACATGAGGGTCACTAATAATGACACCAGCAGCCTGATCTTCCTGGCTTTCTCTGAGAGCTACATGATGGCAGTCGTTAGGTGTCCACTCAATGATATCCTTAACCCCTGCTTGAAAAATGGCAACATTACTGACTCCTGGAAATTCCAGGCCAGTGACCAGAGTCATTCATTCAGGATACCAACGCAATCCTTAATTCCAGTCTTTAGAAGCATAAAGAAGCATAGGAGTGATACATTCACCTATGATATCAGACCCTTCTGCCTTCTTGATGAAGTAGTCTGTAGTTCCCACATTGAGCTCGTCATTCATCTCTGAGCCCACAGAAGTGAAATGGAAGCAAGTCATCAATGAACCCAAGGGGCTGTCTTAAAAATAAAAGATGAAGGTGGCAAATCAGATTAGTTACCTCAGCTGTTCTTTGGATCTATCCTTTCAAGAGGGTGGATAATTGTAATGATTCCAGGGTGCTGGCATGGTCGTGCTGCTCACATTCTAGATTTAACCTATTTGTCCACACTCACAACCTCTGATAATTGATAATTCAGCGTTTCACACAGAATGTAGAGGTGAGTGCGAGCCAGAATGAGCAGTAGGAAAGTGGCTGACACAATTAGTACAAATGGTTAAATCTGGAATGTTAGTGGTAAAGTCATTCATGTAAAAAAAAGTTACTTTCACTCTTAACAGAATGTTTTCATAAATATCCATGGTGTCAATGATACTATACAACCTGAGTTTTGGGAGGGTGAGAATGTGTCACTTTTCTGCTTTGGACAAAATGAAATTGTTTCTGCACACCGGTTTCATTCTCAACGAACAAAGTCACATTTTTCCTCAATGTTGTTCAGCAAAATTTTCCAAAATTCCTCTCTGAATTGCTAAAAATGGTGGGGAAAAGAATCTGAGATAAACATATTAAGAATGGTACACTGGTATTCCATGTCACAATTGCAGGGCCCCATTGTCTGATGCTGAGAATGCTCAGTTTAATTAGTACCAGGAAAGTGCTTGTAATTTAGTGAGATGACAATCTGATATTTATAGATAGACATACAAAGAGCAGCATAATCTGGTGATAGGTGGAGGGCAGGATCATTTTGTCCCAATGTTGCTTTGTGACAGCACATTAATAGATTGATGAAGTAATTCAAAATAGATGTATCGTCTAGTTGGATTTAAGTGTATAGAATAACAACTTAAAAGAAAAAGTATTGTATACTATGTTGAATAGGTTAATGAACAACCAAAGTGCCCCTGCACATTAGCAGATTTTAGTTGATCATTATGGTCTTCTTGAAGTAGTTTTTGCATTTTCCTTCCCACACCCATGTTTCACTCTCTGGGTCCATGTCACACATAATACAACAGAGAAGGGAGCAGGTAGATGACTCGTTCCCATCCTTCAGCCAGTAGCCGCAAGAGTGTGAGAATCTCTTGGGCTCAACTGCCCCTTAATTGTTCCTCCTGTACACTCTTCAAATGACACGGCACCTCATGACATGTGGTTTAGTGTCACAATTTCAGGCATTCCGATGTTATTCATGCACATGGAAAAGTCAGGGAGGAAGCTTAGGGCATGATTCATTACTATTCATAATTTGGTATGTATGACGGTGCCACAGTTTAAAATTTAAACAAGCAGACACTTACTAACAAAACTTAAGAATTGTCCCAAGCCTTTACTAACATGATAGCAACATTTCTATTAACACTAATTGATAACTGAGAGACTCCTCCTTCTTAACCCTTTGACTTTTGCACTTTTCCTTCTCAGACTGCTGCTGCTGCAGTGTTCCCATTCATTCCGTCATGCTTGACCTGGAGGTCCCAGGTTAATACTCCCTGGCGTTATTCAACCCAGGATCTTTTCATTGTTCCACACTGCTGACCTATGCCTCTCTCACATCTAACAAGGTGATCTGAAAATAACTCATTTTTCATGTACTATTTCACAGATCATCTTTCACTTCCTCTGTTGCTTTCCTTTTCTGAAACTTGCCAAAGGTTCAACTTGCAAAGCCCTTTTTTTTAGGAGGAGCAGCACCATTTCTGAACCCGCAGCATTGTGAAAGTGATGCCTTCTTGACCTTTGGAACAACTTCCTATATTTCAATTGTTAACTTATTAGGTTTGGATTGCCAACTGGGAAGAAAACGACTTTTCCCACAGTCACCTCCAGTGAGAAACTCAGGCTGCAGCTGGAAATTGCCTCTGCTTAAATAGGTCATTTTAATCTCAGTCTTTAACAGGTTCCCTGCACAGTGCTTACACAGCTATATAAAAAGAAACAACAGACATGTTCTATATGGATATTGATATTATTGTAAGCTATCAAGTGATTGTTATTGTTTATAATTTTCATTCTTCCTTTCATTTCTATTTGTATAACACCTTTAACCTAATGAATAAAAAGTGCTAAGGCATATGAAACAGAAAACCTGATGCCTATACACGGTGACAATGCAAGCAGACAAACAATAAAATAGTTAAAGAACTATATTTGACCAAGATATTGACCAGCTCAGTTAAAGATGAAGATTTGAGCAAAATCTGAAAAGACAGTCTTTCAGAGATGGAATTTTAGAACTTGTGATCAGGTGTACTGACACAGAGATTTCTTCACACTAAAACAGTACTGTGAGTCACTGTCATGCTATTTTGAAAGTTATACAAAGAGCAAGCACTATAGTTGTAAGATATGTAAGTATTCATCCCCTTTAATAATACACACCTATTCGTCACTGATGCAGACAATTGGGCTTAGAAGTTGCATAATTAGTTGAAAGGAGACATGTTTTTGGAGACCAATGAACAGTCAGGGTGTTTCAATTGATTGTAGTAAAAATATACCTGTATCTGGAAGGTCCATCTGCTGGTGAGTCAGTATCCTGGTGTAACACTCAGCTATATTGGCTCGTATTTATCCAGGGGAAACCCCGTCTGCCGCCCACCTGGTCTCCTGCTTATGTAGGTTGCTGTACAACTGCCACCTGATTCAGCTTCAAACATCAATCATCAGCCAGCACACAATGTACGTTTTACCAATTACACTTTGTAGATATTACTAAGTCTATGAGATTAATAGCAGTTCAATTACAAAAAAAAAGAACGAAAAAGATGCCAGACTTATCAAAGTTCAATTTCTTCGTGCACACGTTGGAGCTCGGGCACCTCTTTGGGACCACTTTGACCCCTTTGACTCGCAGCTCGGGACCACCCGGAGTGATCAACCTGAGCTTACCCCGCACATCCGTTGTCCTCACGGTCTCTCCTCCAACTTCCTGCCAAAAGCCCCTGGTTCCCAGCCATATGAGACAGCATATCACCCCAAGAAAGAATAACCTGGACACCCATCGGCTCATAGTACATCTGCTATCTGTTATAACCCAAGCAAGGTGCTAGCTGGAGACTTTCTCAGCATTTAACATAACATAGAAGCCATTTTAATTCACATACGCAGCAACATAAAAGATTAACATAACGAAGAAGCCATTTTAATTTTAACATAACAAAGAAGAAACCCCTTACACTGGCAAAGACTACACCATGAAGAGAAAAGAACACTCCAAGCAACTCTGCAAAAAAATTACTGAAAAGCACTAGTCAGGAGATGGATAGAAGAAAATTCTCAAGTCACTGAATATTCCTTGGAATACAGTTAAGTCAATCATCAAGAAATGGAAAGAATATAGAACAGCTGTAAATCTGCCTAGAGCAGGCCGTCCTTAAAAACTTAGTGACTGTGCAAGAAGAAGACTAGTGAGGGAAGCCACTAAGAGACATATGACAACTCTGGAGGAGTTACAAGCTTTAGTAGCTGAGATGGGAGAGATTGTTGCCTGGGTGCTTCACCAGCTTTATGGGAGAATGGCAAAGAGAAAGCCACTTGAAAAAAAACTCACATGAAATCTCAGCTAAAGTTTGCCAGAAGGCATGTGGGAGACTCTGGAGTCAGCTGGAATAAGGTACTATGGGCTGATGAAACCAAAATTGAGCTTTTTGGCCATCAGACGAAACTCCATGTTTGATGTAAGCCAAACACCGTACATCATCAAAAGTACACCATCCCTACTGTGAAACATGGTGGTGGCTGCATCATGCTGTGGGGATGCTTCACTGCAGCAGGCCCTGGAAGGTTTATGAAGGTAGAGGGTAAAATGAATGCAGCAAAATACAGGGAAATACTGGATGAAAACCTGATGTAGTCTTCAAGAGAACTGCGATTTGGGAGAAAATTGGCTTTCCAGCAAGAAAATGACCCAGAGCATAAAACTAAAGTTACACAGGAATGGCTTAAAACCAACAAAGTTAATATCCTGGAATGGCCAAGTCAGAGTCCAGACCGCAATCCAATTGAGAATTTGTGATTGGATTTGAAAAAGGCTGTTCACTCACGATCCCGATGCAATCTGACAGAGCTTGAGCAGTTTTGTAATGAAGAATGGGGAAAAATTGCAGTGTCCAGATGTACAAAGCTGATAGAGACCTATCCATACAGACTCGAGGCTCTAATTGCTGCCAAAGATGCATCTACTAAATATTGACTTTATGGGGCTGAATCCTTACGCAATCAATTATTTTTTGTTTTATATTTGTAATTAATTTAGATCACTTTGTAGAGATCTGTTTTCACTTTGACACAGAAGAGTTTTTTTCTGTTGATTAGTGTCAAAAAAGCCAAATTAACTCCACTGTGATTCAATGTTGTAAAACAGTAAAACATGAAAACTTTGAAGGGAGGGAACTACGTTTTATAGGTACTGTAACCAACATTACTGGTTCAGCCTGGCAGTTCCTACCATATTTGGCTTTTGCACATTTCAGTCTGTAGCCCAGACTGTGCAATCTTTGCATAAAGCTCTCATAGGAATAGGAAGACTAAATACATTGAGAATGTTTCTGGTGGCTGAGAAATCCAAACACAGAGATCACAGACTTTTGGTACCATGATAAGGAGTATTTTTTTACTGAGCATGTGGAAAACTACCACAGAAAGTTCTGGAAAACGTCATTATACGTATTTCAGAAGGAGGTGGAAATATTTCCTGAGATAATGGGATATGAGGAAGAAACGAGAACTAGATAAGGAAGAGGAAGATCAGCTATGTCTGTGTTAGAGTAGGCTTAAAGAGCCAACTATATTATTCCTTCATATAGCACCTTCTAGCTTGTACTCCTTCCTCTCACCCCACTTCTTTATTCTGACATCTTCCCCCTTCCTTTCCAGTCCTGATGCAGGGTCTAGGCCTGAAACATTGACTATTTATGCTTTTCCAGTTCCTTCAGCATTTTGTGTGTGGTGCTCTGGTTGGTTTCTGCTCCTGATTTCTATGTTTCTATCTGTGGACAAATGTTGTAGAGTCAGAACCGCATTGCTGAAGTCAGGTATTTGCGAAGCAACTGTGAGTCCAAACCCACACTCTCCTGCCTTGTGGCAGACTGAAATGAAAGGATTTAATCTTATTCCTTGAAGGGCTCAGAAAAAAATACCCTATAGTACCTTTTTACTATTTCTGTCATACAAAACAGTGTATATTAGGAGACATGACTGTTTACCTCTAGCTTTTTGTCCATTGCATTATGGTACCATAGGGACACATAATGAATTCTGACTCCTCTGAGCCAGATCAACAATTCCTCCTGATCAATAACTCTCCTGGCTCAGTGACTGAAGGACTTTTCTTCAATTTTCCTGAGTGGGAGATTACAAAGAATAAAATAAGAAATTCTCCCACTAGCACAGTGGTTCAGTGAGTTTACTTGGCTGAACTGAGCCTGTCACAAAACTTTTAGATTACACTTTCATTCCTCTCTTCGCTTGCTGATATTACTTTTATTATTGTTCTGACTGACCTGAGTTATGGACCTGAATTGAACCAACATTTTCACTCTTTATCACGAGAAATTGGTAAGCTGGACTGAGGGAAGTTGGTGCTGGGTTCTGTGGATGTCAGACTGCAAAGGGACTCTCCTCCTGTGATGTTTCCAGTAGTTAATATGTACATTGACATTAACTATCATTGATAATGAATGGCCTGAGTGGACTGCATTGTGGTAATCCACAGCATCCACATAATCAGTCCCACAGCATGGGTGGTGGGGTGAGAGGCGCGGTTTAGGGATTTGATGTTTTAGATGCTGTGTCCGGGTGGGTGATCTGTTAGCCTTTGTGTGAGGGAAAGGCAGGGGAGGGGGTGGTGGGCGAAGTTTCGGGTTTGCGAGTTTTCCTTCATTTTCTTTTTCATGTTGGAGGGGGGCCTTAACAACTTCCACGGTTTTTCTGTATTTTATGGCTATCTGTAGAAAATGAATCTCAGAGTTGTATTCTGCACACATGCTTTGATAATAAAATGAACCTTTGAACCTTTGAAATATTGACACAGTAGAGAGAATGGCCCTTAGCATGGAAAATAAAGATGCAAAAATAGTATGGCAGGAGCTAAGAAACAGGAAAGGACAGAGGTATTTGTAGGACTTAACTATAGGCCTTAAACATTACCGGTAATGCAGGAGATACTATAAATAAAGAAATTAGGGGTTCAGATCCAAAGAGGACTTTAATCTGTATGCAGACCAGACAGTTCAAGTTATCAACAATAATGTGGAGGACAAATTTATGCAACGTGTTAGACATGGTTTTCAGATATGTTAAGGAACCAAAGGGACAGCAGGCTATTTTAGATCTAGTAATAAATACAGTACTTAGTATGGGTTCATTAGTAATTTAAGAGTTAAAATGCCTTTAGGGAAGAGTGATCTTAATATAATAACTTTTTATATAAAGATTAGAAGTCATTTAGTTCACTCTGCAACAAAAGTTTCAGATAATTTAAGCAAAGCAAATTTACAAAGATATGAAGAGTAAGTTGGCCATGGTAGACTGGGAAACTACACTAACATGTTTGACAGTAAATCGGTAATGCCTAACATGGAAAGAATTAATAAATTCCAACATAGTTTGAAACAAACCTGTATCCCTTTAAGACACAAAATGAAAGTGGTCTGACTGTGGCTAATGAAAATGCTAAAGGCAATATTAGATCAAAGGGAGAGGCTTATAATGTTGCCAAAGAGAGTGTAAGGTGGACAATTGGGAAAATATCAGATTTCAACAAAAAGAGATCAAGAAATTAACGAGGAAATGAAAAGAAAAATTCTAGGGTAATGTACTGAGAAACAAAGAAACAGACTATACAGTTTATAATTTAATGTAACACAGAACAGAAAATAGTTGCAAAACTTAATGTGGGACCCTTTAACAAAGGAGAAATAATACCAGGAAATAAGAAAAGGCAAAAACAAAAACTGTTGTGTATTTAACATTTCAGTAATATTGTAAATACTTTTTGATTAAGCATACTTTGCTGTTTTCATAATACATTGCAGGTTATATGTAAAATCATGTAAATCGCATAAGTCAGCACACCACCACATTATAAGTGTACACCTCGCTAAAAGTAAAAACGGAGTTTACATACACCTTTAAGGCTCTCTTGGTTTTCTTTCGATTAGTTTTATGTTTTGGAATTACAAAACATAACTGTGGCAATGAGGAAGTTTAAATGAACCCAAGATGACAACCTACCTGCTGAAGTGCAATGAGACATTCAATTTCAAAAAATTCTTCACAAGACGAGAAGATGGTTGAGTTAAATGAGATGGTTGCTGTTGTGTGCTGGGGCAGCAGGCTGAGGGTAGCAGACACCGACAGAATCAACAAACTCATTCGTAAGGCCAGTGATGTTGTGGAGATGGAACTGGACTCCCTGACGGTGGTGTCTGAAAAGAGGATGCTGTCCAAGTTGCATGCCATTTTGGACAATGTCTCCCATCCACTACATAATGTACTGGGTGGGCACAGGAGTACATTCAGCCAGAGACTCATTCCACTGAGATGCAACACTGAGCGTCATAGGAAGTCATTCCTGCCTGTGGCCATCAAACTTTACAACTCCTCCCTTGGAGGGTCAGACACCCTGAGCCAATAGGCTGGTCCTGGACTTATTTCCTGGCATAATTTACATATTACTATTTAACTATTTATGGTTTTATTACTATTTATTATTTATGGTGCAACTGTAACGAAAACCAATTTGCCCCGGGATCAATAGAGTATGACTATGACTATGACTAAAAAAAAAGGCAGAAAACAGATAAATTCATGGGTTCATAAACAGTGAGTACCAGGAGATGATAATCATAAATTTGAGAAAAGCAGACATAGTTTGCTGCATTGGAAAGGCAGACGCATTCAATTGTATATTTAGTAAATAGTGTGGTTTTTAAAGTAAATGAAGAACAAGTGCCAGTTTTGCTGAATCTATTTGGTGCGAAAGAATACAGTTTACTTAGATGTTTGATGGCTCCAACCAACCTTCTGAATTAAGCTTTCCTGATATCATGAAAGAAATGCAGAAACATTTAGAACCGAAACCATTTTGATTGCAGATGCATTAGGTTTCATGGAGTCCATTTCAGCATACATAGTTGAATTGAAGGAATTAACTGAGCATTGTCATTTCAGTGATGGGCATAATGATGCACCGAGGATATTTAGTATGTGTAATCTTCTGAGAAGGCAAGAAAGAAGGCTCCTAACTGAAGCACAATTCACATTTGAAAGAGAAGTTGGAATTGGTGTATCAATGGAAACTGCAGATAGAGGTGCAATTGAATTGCAGTCAGGATTGAAAATGAGAATGAACAAATCTACAGCATGTAAACAGAAAGCCGCCTGGCCAGACAAGTTGTGTTACCATTGAGACAGGGGCTTGCATACACCAGACCAATACAGATTTAAAGAGGAAAATTGCAGAAAATGCAACAAAGTAGAACACATACGAAGAGTATGTTGAGCAGACAAAAATAAATGGACTGCACAGGGAAGAGATAAAAAGTCAAATTGCATTTTCAAAAAGAGCACTAATCTGCATACTGTTAATGACAAATCTGATAATGGTGAGAGTGACACAGGACTGGGTAACCTTGAGATTTTCAGTGTGAAACCTAACAATAGACAAACAATATGGCGTACGCCAGACATGAACAGAAAATTAATTATAAAAGTAATTGGACACTGGATCAGCTGTTTTAGTCATTCTGCAAAATGAGTTTGAACGGCATTTCAAAGTTACTGAACTGAAGCCTGCATATATCCAATTAAGCAATTATACTGGGGAAAAGATAAGTCCAGTGGAATAACATTCATAACAGTGAAAGAGAACAACCAACAAGCCACATTGAGCTTGTATGTGGTAAAAACAGAAAGGCTAGCATTAGAGGGTCATCATTGGCTGAGACCACTACAACTTGATTAGATTCTATCCACAATTTGCATGCCACATCCCCTGAAATAGAGTCAACTGAAAATGAAATGAGAGAGGTACTGGATGATACCACGGCAGCATTCATGGATGGCATTAGAAAACTCAAACATATCAAGTTAATTCACAAACACGAGAAAATTTGCAGATGCTGGAAATCCAAAGCAACACACACAAAATACTGGAGGAACTTGACAGTATCTATGGAAAAGACTAAGCAGTTGTTGTTTCAGGATAAGATTCTTCTTCAGGATCGAGAGGGAAGGGGTGAGCTGCCAGAATTAAAAGGTGGGGGTAGGGGAAAGAGGCTGTCTGGAAGGTGAAGGGGGGAAAGGACCTGAAGGGAAGAAATAGGCAGGTGAGAATGAGTAAAAGGTCAGAGTGGGGATTAGACTAGGAAGTGGAATTTATGTTCACTGGAAGGAGAAATTGATATTCATGCCATCAGGTTAGAGGCTACCCAGACAGAATATCAGGTGATTATCCTCCACCCTTTGGCACAAGAGGAGGCCATGGATTGACACATAGGAAGGGAAATGGGAAGTGGAATTAAAATCTTTGCCCACTGAGAAGTCCTGCTTGTGGCGGATGGTGTGGAGGTGCTCGACGAAGTGTCTTCCAATTTACGCTGGGTCTCACCAGTGTAGAGGAGGCAGCATCAGGAGCACCTGACACAATAGATGACCCCGGTCGATTCGCAGGTGAAATGTTGCTTCACCTGGAAGGACTGTTTGGGGCTCTGAATGGAGGTAAGGGAGGAGGTGTATGGGCAAGTGCAGCATCAGACCGCTTGCAGGGCTAAGTGCCTGGAGGGAGATTAGTTGGGAAGGATGAATGAACAAGGAAATCACGGAGGGTGGGGGAAGTTTTGGAGATGGTGGAAGTTGCAGAGAATAACGTGTTGGATGTGGAGGCTGATGGGGTGGTAGGTAAGGACAAGAGGGATTCTATTAATATTATAATGGCAGGAAGGTAGAGTGAGTGCAGATGTATGGGAAATGGAGGAGATGTGAGTGAGGGTGGTATTAAAAGTAGAGGGAAGGAATCCCTGTTCTTTAAAGGAGGAGGACATCTCAGATGTCCCGGAATAGAAAGCCAGATCCTGAGAACAGATGTGGTGGAGGTGTAGAAACTGAGAGAAGGGAGTAACCTTTTTACAGAAAATAGGGTAGGAAGAAGTATAGTTGGGACAACTATGGGAATGAATAGGTTTTACAGGAGATGGGCGAAGAGGAATAGTCAAGGTAAATAACGTTAAATGAAAATGCCACAACCATGTTTTACATAGCCCATCCAGTTCCTTATTCTATCTTGATAAAGTAATCAGTGAACTATTCTGAATGGTGGCTGAAGGAATTCTTTCCAAAGTTGGAAAAAAAGTTTCCAGTGGGCCCAGTAACCAAGAAGAATGGGTCTGTCTGGATCTGTGGTGATTTTAAAGTCGCCATCAACCCAGTACTGAAAGTCAATTCTGCCCAGGACCCTTTGCAAACCTTTCTGGAGGAAAATACTTCAGCAAAGTTAACTCAACCGAGGCCTACCTACCAACCAATAGAAATGGAAGAAGAGTCCAAAGTGTTTCTCACAATAAGCACTCCCAAAAGGGACACTGTAATTGGTTAATTTTTGGAGTAGCATCTGCACCTGAAAGCTATGGACCAGGTGCTGCGAGGCTGCCCAGGTATTCAGTGTTACCTGGATGACATCATTGTCACTGGTGAGGATGACAAGGAACATCTCCAAAATCTCAGGACAGGGTTAAACAGATTGGAAGATTATGGGCTCAGAGCATGACACTGCAAATGTAAGTTCTTTAAACCAAGCATCACTTACTGTGGTCACATATATTGGCGCACAAGATTTACACAAGTGTGCTGAGAGTATTCAAGCAGTGTGGATGCCTCAAGGCCAAAGTAGGTGTCGCAATTGTAGACCTTTTTTAGGATTTGTCAATTACTGTAAATGGTTCCTGACAAACCTGGCTACTATACTTCACCCCTTGAATCCATTATGATAGACTGGTAAGAAATGGCAATGGACAAAGCGGTGTGAGGTGGCTTTCAAAAAAGTGAAGGAAATGGTGGTGGCAGACAATGTACTCACACATTATGATCTACATCATCCAGTGAAGCTTACCTGTGATGCCTCACCTTATGTTATAGGTGCAGTCATATCACAGGTTATGAGTGATGGAAGTGAACGCCCCACAGCCTTTGCATCATACTCCCTTACCACTGCAGAGAAAAATTATGTACAGATTGACAGAGAGACCTTGCATCTGGTTTGGGGTGTAAAATGTTTCACCAGTACTTGTATGGGAGAGAATTTACCCTCTTCACTGATCATCAGCCTCTAGTGTCTATTTTCAATCCACAGAGGGATGTGTGCACAGATATGGAGATGGACTCTGTTTCGTGGAGGGTACAAGTACAAGACTGAATTCAAGAGGAAATGCTGATGGATTGTCCCATTTACCCTTGGAAAAATAAATACCTGACAAATTTACAGAAGCAAACCTTCTTCTTGACATCTTCTCCCTAAAGCAAATTGAATGCCTCTCTGTGAGGGCGAAGGTGATCCAAAGTGAAACCAGAAAAGACCCAAAATGGCTGGAATGTACAACAGGAATTCAAGTTCCCCCATTTTTACCAATGCCAATGTTATCTGGAGATGGCACATCAGTCAGTTGAGGAGAGCAGAGTCAATTGTTAGAGAGGAAAGAAGACCAGAATTGTCAGAACTATTTCCTGCAGTCCCAAGGTCAACTCCTACAACCACCAGGAGGAGGTCCCTGAACCTGAGATTGTTTCACAGCCACAAATCTCACCTGCTATGCAGAGTGACACCAGCCCCCCCACCATTAAGAAAAAGAAAGACGTTGTACAATAAGAGTGAGAAATCCTCCACAGTGATTAAATCTTTTGACCTGAATGGGACAAGTGGGACAATTTAAAATTTACTCTGCTATGGATGTACCGTATATTGTAGTTATATTGTATAGAGCACTGTGCATGTGTGTATTTTTAATATATACACCGATGACTAGAAAGCAATACATTACATATCTGAGTTGAGCTGCATTCTGCACTGAGTTGGAGTTTATGGCTAAGCAGGAAGGAGTGTTGTGTATTTAGTATTTCTAATATTTGAGTTATATTGTAAATATATTTGATTAACCATTCTTTGATGTTTGCATAATGCATTGTAGGTTAGATGTCACAGTATGTGAATTGCATATTCCACCATGTTATAAGTGCGCACCAAGCAAAAGGAAAAACGAAGTTTACATTGCACCCCTTGAGCTCCATTGTTTTTCTTTTGATTAGTTTTATGTAGTTACAAATCATTAAAACAATTATTTTAGGTCTGTGAAAGAAGTCACACAAAACTTACTGAAAGTAGTGGAGAACAGTCGATTTAGATTAAATCAGGTGCTAAATGAAATCAGCATTCATTTAAAAATTAGTGGGATCGAAAGCCAATAAATTTCCAAGACCCGCTGACCTATATCCATAGTTTTGAATGTGGCGATAGGGAAGATATCAGATGCTTTGGTTGTTATCTTTCCCTTTTCCATTGATTCTGGAATAGTTTTAAGAGATTGTGAGTTGGCAAATGTATCCTTATTATGCAAGAAAGGTGGGAGGGAGAAAATGGAGAGCCATCAGTTAGCTTTGCAACAGTAGTAAGGACAATGGAGGGCACAGGCCTCACTTTGGGGTTCAAAGGGTGCTTAAGAGCCTGCAATGAATTTTCCATTTATCCAGCTGAGCATCCTAACTCAGCATCCAAGTATCCAAGCATCCACTCAAGTTAATGTCCCCTTAATTAATATGTGATATGCTTCTAGTTTTGCTGAGAATCTTCCATACAAGTCTTGATCTGCAGCTTACAACGCAGGGTCGAAATGTGTGCTGTGCAATGAATGATATCATTGATTGCATGTCTGACACTGAAAATATATCAAGAATGCTATTATAGATCATAACCAGAAATGTTTGGTTTAATTTTGCAGAAGGTACAATTTCATCCAGGAGTGATCATTGATGTGATCTACTGTAGATAAAGTTGATTTTTATGTGTGGTGTAAATAAAAACCAAATATAAAAGCTTCATAGTGGTGGACACTGACTTGTCATCAGTTTGTAGACAAAGGATTTGATGTTGAAATCAATGTATCCACACTGTCTGTATAAATGGAAGAAGTTCAGCCTTATAACGGTTTGCTGGTCACAGCAGGAGAGGTGTAGTTTCTATACAGGTTTTTGCAATCAATAAAATACGCCACAGGAGGAATGATTTATCTTGTTGGTTGCAGCATTTGTCACAGAGAAAAATTGTAAAAGATCAATTTACACATTTCAGTCTGAAAAAGCCATTGATGTAATGTTGCTGATCAGCTTTTGGCCAAATGTACACCAGTAATCGGTAGATAGCTTGGGACACATCTTTGTATGTGGTTGGTTCACCAGTCAAATTATAAATGGACTTTGTGTTTCACAAAATGAGTACTTGGCCAATGGATAACAGGACTCTTGACCCGTGATAGGTTGCCTAGCTAATTCCTAAAGTGATTATGTCAGAGCTGATTAGCTGTTTTTCCTTACGGAATACATGCATCATTTTTTTTCTGTGAGAAAAACCTACTCTGAGACCAACTAGTTTAATTACAGTCAACCTTTTCATTACAGGTCATACGAGTCTGGCACTAAGCAGGAAATAAGGATACGCACTACCTTCCTGCAACCAATACACTAACTACTAGTTCTCAATTTAGATTAATGAAGTTTAAGCTATTCGTCTTGATTACTGATTGGTCAACACAAAAACCAGCCAAGAGAATCATATAGACAAAGTATGTTTTAGGTTTGGTTTTCTACTGAATGATCTGATGCTAACCAGACTGGTATGAAGACACTGCCATTGATCTTATTACTCCTGGACTGAGGAAGAGATTGTCATGGAAAATTTCCAAATATATATGAGTGTCAAGTAAGATTATGACTGAGCTAATTGGTACAAAGCAATTGTATAGATCAAAGCTTCATAGTGCACCCACATCCAACTATGAAAGGTACCAAAGTATTTCCAGCAAACTGAAGTGGAGACCCCAGAAACATCTTCATCCCCATTGACGAAAGAGTGTTGAAACTTTTGTAACCACCCTCAATCAAACATGCTGAGAAGATGATCAATCTCCAATTTCTTCTAGGATCTCACCATTTGTCACCAATTAACTCACTCCACATACTTTTATGAAACAACCGAGAGCACTGGCTATAGAAAAGAACCACTTCAGAACCCAGAATGAATATCCAAGCTATTCCAGTTGAAAATCAACATTGGACCTTAGCTGATTTATGCTAAAATTGGCCAGGGTATGCCTTGTCGCTGAAATTAATCTCTAAACCAGTGTCATCAGTAAAGTGATGGGATATGTTTTCAGCAGTACTATCAAGAAGAATTTATCACCAATAACCTGCTTTCTGATGTCCAGATCAGTTTCACTGGGGCCACCTGGCACCAGCCTAAGTCCAAGCTTAACCAAAAACCTAAATTCTGGAATGAAATGAAGACAGATTTTAACTCTGAATGGCACGACAAACAGGTAATCACAGGAAAATTCTCCACTGCAATACTGAAGCTGATAGGTGATTGTTGGAGATCTGTTATCCCATCTCCAGGACGTCAGTGCAGAAATTATTCTGGGCAGTCATTGGGCTGACCACCTTCCGTTACTTCCTTTCAGTTTCCTCCCATCATAAGGTCAGAACTGGTGACGACTGCTGGTGAGCACACATTGTTTAATTTGCAGTCTTTCAGAATATAAAGCAGTTGCGTTCAGCAAGATCTGGGTGTTAGCCATAGGCAGATAATTGGCAAATTACATTCATTTTACACAAGTGATCACTTCCGACAAGAGAGAGTCCTGCCATCACTACTTGTCATTCAATGGTAGTATGACTGGTAAATCTACTCATTTAACTTTACTCAGGTCACCAGTGAGAAGAACCTTTGCTGAATCAGCTAGAAAAATACCATATTGAAGGCAAAAGGTTAGCAGCCGGGTATCCTGTAGCAAATACCCTTTTTTCCTGATTCATGAAGACTTTCTGTCAACCATAAGGTATAAATCAAGAGAATATTCCACGTGTCTAGATGTGTGCTGCCCCAGATTTGTTCATAATACTATCCAAAATAAACCAACCTCCTTGAATGGTATTGCATTCATCACTATAATTATTCCCCTCTCCATCATTTACATACGATGGCTTCAATGTGTAAAATGCACAGAGGTCATTCAGCAAAGTAAATCGACCTGTAGTTCCTAAATCCATACTTTTTAACCATCAAGGTAGTGGATATCAAGGAACATCAACAAGCACACATTCCCCTTAAAGCCACATATTATGCAGTCTGTTATTAGTTTTGGGGTTATATCCTCAAACTTCCTATCTAACAGAGCCAATGAAGTACCTTAACCAGAAAAATTGGTGTGTCTCCAGAAGTGGTTCACCACTACGTCTTCAAGAGCAATTAGGGATGGCTGAAACACACATAATTAATTTTTTAAAACACGTATAGTTGCAATGGAGTGGGACATTATCCAAATCCACTATTTCATGAGAGATGATGTGCCAGTTAGAAATGGGCTTATTTGCCACTGATTTCCCTTTCCAGTATTCAGCAGTATGTGTAGCAGGTGAGAGTATCCAGTGAGAACCCAGATTTCACAGATTTGTACAGCCGATGATAGAGATCGATAAATGAGCATACGTATTCTCCTGTAGCCATACTGGTTGGCAGGTAATGATGAATATAGGCACTTGACATGATTGTCGTCAACCTCCTCAAGTCATCTTTCATTATGTACCAGTTCAACCATGAAATATTACAAAAGGAATACATCAAAATCTCAGTCATTGGGTTGAACTTGACTTTCTTAGGATGGATCACTGAACATTACATGATATCCTTTATGTGGCTCTTTTATTATTGTTACTGAAGTCTTGTGAATTCTACAAAATAGTTCAGTTTTCTAAAGAATTAGAAGTAATATTTAAAAATATTTTATATACTTACATTAAATGTTTAAATTTATTTTATTTTATTTGTTAAAAATTAATCAATTAATTTATTGATTGACTCATTTAATTACCTATTGAATTATTTAATTTAAATATCAGAATTTAGTGTGAAAGGATAAAAATCTCCTTTTGTCTAAATTAATGATGAAAGATCTTTTATCAGAAATCCAACAAAAATGCATTATTCTCTGATTAAAAATATAGTGATAATGAAAGCCTAAAACTCCTATGGCCCTTCAAGTATGTTGTTGCTCACGAAGCTTCCCTTGGGAACACAGGACACTATAGATGCTGAAATCTGGAGGGGAAAAAACAAAACAGAGTGCTGGAGGAAATCGCAAACAACAGGAATTCTGCAGATGCTGGAAATTCAAGCAACACACATCAAAGTTGCTGGTGAACGCAGCAGGCCAGGCAGCATCTCTAGAAAGAGGTAGAGTCGACGTTTCAGGCCGAGACCCTTCGTCAGGATGAAGAGTCTCGGCCTGAAACGTCGACTGTACCTCTTCCTAGAGATGCTGCCTGGCCTGCTGCGTTCACCAGCAACTTTGATTGTGTTGCTGGAGGAAATCAATGGTTTGAGCAGCACATGTGGGGTAAAGGGAAAACAAACACATGACAACAGTTTGTTTCTGCTCAAGCTTCCCTTGAGGCCTTTCAGATTTGGTAGTGAGCTTCTTTTCAGGTCAGGATAAAGCTTTCTCCTAGTGTTCTTCTAATTATTTAAATTATGCCACAAAGACTAAAAACATTTTCAATGGAGAATCCACATGGATCAAGCTACAAGCAAATATTCTGAACCCTTATAATCACAAGAGACCCTGCAGATGTTGGAAATCCAGAGCAACACACACAAGATGCTGGAGGAACTCAGCAGGTCAGGCAGCATCATGGAGCGGAATAAGCAATCCATGTTTCAGGTCAGGACCCTTCATCAGGATTGGAAAGGAAGGGGGAAGAAGCCTGATGGGTGGTCATCAGATAGAAAGAATGTCCCTCATGATGCAACTTGTGATAGAACTGAAGACATTAGCCAGAGAACTGGGCATCACAGGGATTGGGACTTGACCCAAAACATTGACAGATTATTCCCCTCCATAGATGCTGCTTGACCTATTGAATTATTCCGAATCCTTGGTGGACATTTTAATCCTGAATTATTGATCCAAATATAGGGAGATCCACTTCATTTTGTACAGTGACATTTATACTTTAGTTTGGTTGCTTTTAATTTGCCATTAGGGGCCCTTGGCAGAGACGTATGCTGCAGAATAAACGACAAACAGAATCACTGCAAGTTTACTGAACAAAAATTAATTGTGTGGCACAAGGAAGTTATGTGAATGTATCTCATATAAAATTTTCCTATAATGATGGAGAAAACAATACATCTATCACAGGCAAATAGATTTGCGGCTCTTTTTAAAACTATGTGTAGAATGCATATAATAACTCAGTTACGTTCTGTTCGAATGGAACACATTGTAAAATTGAGGTAAATTAAATTGATTAAGCAAAATAATCAGAGAATCTGTGTGAAACCAAGCATTTTAACGTATTTCTCATGTCTTTAATTAATCTGAAGAGAAACAAACAGCAATTTTTATTGCACACACAGTTTTTATTGTCCTTGTTTAACTTCCTCATTCAACTAATACTGCTGCCAATATCATTAGGTACAATTTGGACTCTACAAGTTTGCTGATGACACCACTGTTGTCGGCTATATCAAAGATGGTGATGAATCAGCATACAGGAGGGAGGTTGAAAATTTGGCTGAGTGGTGTAGGAACAACAATCTCTTAGTCAATGTCAATAAGCCCAAGGAACTGATAGTAGGCTTCAGAAGAGGGAAACCAGAGGTCCATGAGAAGGTAATCATCAGAGGATCAGAGGTGGAGAAGGTCAGTAACTTTCAATTCCTGGGTGTCACTGTTCCAGAGGACCTGCCCTGCGCCCATCATGTAAATATAATTGCGAAGAAAGCACAACAACGGTTCTACTTCTTCAGGAGTCTGCGAAGATTCAACAAAACCTTGGCAAGCTTCTACAGCTGTGTGGTGGAAAGTGTGCTTACTGACCACACTACAGCCCAGTATGGGAATACCAATGCTTTTGAGCGGAAAATCCTACAAAATGTCGTGGATTCAGCCCAGTACGTCACGGGTAAAACACTCCCAATGATTGAACACATTGACATGAAATTTTGCCGTAGAAAAACAGCATCCATCATCAAAGATTCTCATCCCTGAGGCCATGCTTTTATCTCACTGTTGCTATCAGGGAGAAGGTACAGGAGCCTCAGGACTAGCACCACCAGGTTCAAGCACAGTTACTGCCCCTCAACCATCGGGCACTTGAACAAAAGGGAATAGCTACACTCATTTAAGGACTCTGCTATATTGCTATTTCATGCTCATTATTTATTGCTATTAATTTATATCTGCATTTGCAGAGTTTGTTTCCAGGTTACAGTTCCTGATGTTCACGGATACTGTTCTATAGATTTGCTAAGTACGCCCACAGAAAAAGAATCTCAGGTTTGAATGAGGTGACATGTATGTTAAGTTAAAGTTAAGCATCAGGCCGGTGCTTATGCCGGTTTCCGTGGCATGAAGCGACTGAGACTCCCCCCTCTTTCATGAGGTTAACCCCCAGCATTTTGCTGGTACCCATTTTCAGCTGGGTGGACTGGAGCAATGTGTGGTTAAGTGCCTTGCTCAAGGACACGACATGTTGCCTCGGTTGAGGCTCAAGCTCACGACCTTCAGATCGCTAGTCTAACGCCCTAACCACTCGCCCACACGCCACACACTGACATGTATGTACTTTGATAATAAATTTTACTTTGAACTTTGAATATACAACAGCTACTGACATGTCATGATGACAGCTTAGGATAAAGAAAAGCTCCTTAGAGATTGGTTAGTAGTGATTATTCTCCATTGACTTCTGAAGTTAACAAAAGTAATGTGGTTTTATCTGTTTGCTCACATCAGACTGTGACTTTCAGTTTTAACCTGAGAACTTTATATTCTCTTTTTTTTTAACGGGGATTGAGGTCTGAGGGAGAAAGGAATTAGGAATTGTGTTATTTCACAGAAGCTTCTAGGATTTGTGTTTATAACGTCAATATAACTTTTGGAATAGTCCCCTGCCAATTTTCTTAATTAATTCACTTCTAAGTAAAATGAGTGTACAAAAAAGCAATATTTTTAATATCCATATCTTATCACATGCAAAGAAAGTTGTGGGTCTGTAAAGCCAGCAGTGAGAAGAATCATTGGCTTTAGATGTGTCTTCCTCCATCATTTTGATATCATTCGGCAGTAAAATGTACAGCTTCAATGTATCATTGATATACCAAGTTAGCATAACTGAATACGATAAATATTTTAACAATTGAAAAAGTGGATTAAACATGAATAATTTGATTTCAATGGATGACTTCCTCTACTTTATCAAAACTGTTTAGACACAATAACTTATGTATGATATATGAAGTATCAGATTATATATGGTCCAATGTTTTAAATATTTTAGATGTTTTCATTTCCACTTTAAATTTTAACTTATGTTATTTTTTGCCAATTATATTATTTTGTGATACCTTTGATGTCTTCTGAGAAAAGCAAATGTAAGAACCAGAATAGTTAATTTAACTTTATTTACTGGAATAGACTTTTGCTAGTTTAACTGTACAAATTCACAGCCAATAATTCTGGTGATAGCCTTTACAATCTTCCTGTAATATTCCAAAACATGATTCCATATTATTACAAGTAAATTATGAAAGAATTGAAAATCTGGCGGAGTGGTACCACAACATCAACCTCATAGGCCTGATTTATACTTTTGCGTCAAATCTACGCCGTATCCTATGCCGTAGGCCTGATTTATACCTCTGCGTAGCTCTACGTCATAGCGAGTGTGCGTTGTTGTGTCTACATCGCTCTGCAATTCACCAGCAAAACGTGAACGCCACTGTGTTGAGTTTCTTCGTGAGAGGCAGGGACGAGGAAATGTTTTTGAAATATTTTTGGATGTTGGCAGGTAGATTTGACAATTTGGTTCATTGTCTCCAACCATTTATTTCGCATCAGTGTACAGACATGGCGGAGAAAAGCAACCGGAAGTGCGTAGGAGGAAATGCGATGCTACCAAGCGGACCAATCACAGTTGTTGCGGTCTGCGTCACTGCGACGCGTGAGTTACTTTTTTGGGGAGGTGCACGTCACCCTACGGCATAGGGTATGGCGTAGAGTACGCGGTACCTACGGTGTAGATTTGACGCAGAAGTATAAATCAGGCTTAACTCAATGTCAGCAAGACCAAGAGGCTGATATTGACTTCAGGAGGAGGAAACCAGAGGTCTATAAGCCAGTCCTGATCAGAGGATCAGAGTTTGAGAGGGTTAGCAACTTTAAACTGATAACGGTGTTAGCATTTCAGAGGTGCTGCCCTGGTTCCAGCACATAAGTGCAATTACGAAGAAAGCAAGGCAGCACCTCTATTTCCTCAGAGTTTGTGAGACTCATTATAACAACTAAAATTTTGATGAACTTCTATAGATATGTGGTGGAGATTTATTACTAACTGGCTGCAGCACAGCCTGGTATGGAAACATCACCACCCTTGAATATCTTACAAAATGTGATAGATGTAGCCCATTCCATCATGGGTAAAGCCCTCCCCACCATTGAGCATATCTACAAGGAGTGTTGTCGCAGGAGAGGAGTATCTATCATCAGGGACCCACACCACTCTTTTCTCGCTGTTGCCATCAGGAAGAATGTACAGGAACCTCAGGACTCACACCACCAGGTTCTGAATAGTTATTATCCCTCAACCATCAGTCTCCTGAACCAAAGGGGATAACTTCATTCAACTTCTCGGAAATGTTTCCCCAATCCATGGACTCACACTAAGCACTCTCCATCTTCATGTTCTTGATATTTACTGCTTGCTTGCTTATTTCTTTCTTTCTTTCTTTTTGTATTTGCATAGTTTGTTGTCTTTTGCACACTGGTTAAACACGCAAGTTGCTGTAGTCTTTCATTGATTCTATTATGGTTATTATTCTATTATGGACAATGAATATGCCCACAAGAAAATGAATCTCAGGGTTGTATATGGTGACATACATGTACTTTGATTATAAATTTTGTTTGAACTTTTGAACTTTGAATATGAGTTTCTCATTTGCATAGTTTGAAAACTGTTTGCATTCCTAACCTCTTTTCCAGGTATGTGTGCAAAAATTAATCAGAAATGCTGCATGGATTGTTGACGTTTTGGGTGAGACGCTGGATCAGGATTGAAAGGGAAAATACTTTACTTTATACTTCACTTTATACTTTATTGTCGCCAAACAATTGATACTTGAATGTACAATCATCACAGCGATATTTGATTCTGCACTTCCGGCTCCCTGGATTACAAATTGATAGTAAATATTAAAAATTTAAATTATAAATCATAAATAGAAAATAGAAAAATGGGAAGTCAGGTAGTACAAAAAAACCGAGAGGCAGTCTGGATATTTGGAGGGTATGGCCCAGATCAGGGTCAGGATCCGTTCAGCAGTCTTATCACAGTTGGAAAGAAGCTGTTCCCAAATCTGGCTGTATGACCCTTCAAGCTCCTGAGCCTTCTCCCGGAGGGAAGAGGGATGAAAAGTGTGTTGGCTGGGTGGGCCAACACACAACAAATAACCAGTATAAGGGGCGGGGGAAGGAGAGGGATGGATCACTCGTCTCTGACCCTCCACCTTTCTTCTTTATGCTAGCTATCACTTCCCTCTACACCTAAACCAGATGCAGGGACGAGATCTAAAGCATCAGATATTCCTTCCTATCCTGCCCGACCACCACCACAGATGCTGTTCAATCTGTTACATTCCTTCCACAGACTGGTTATTGCTCCAGAATAACTTCTCACTTTCAACCAGTTTAGATTCCTTTGGCAAACTTTGGCTTGATGTTGACAGGTTTCAGGGCTCGAGCCGGTTAGAGATTACAAGATACGTCTCAGAAAATTGTGGCTTGTCATGTAATAATAAAAAGGTGTGAAGTAGAATTGGGACAATAGAAATTTAGAGAAGAGTATGGAATTGAAGTCACAAGATGATCAGCAAGTTGATACACAAAGAGTTGTAGTAAGATACTGGAGTGTTGAAATCATTTGGCAATGATTGTGTTTGAGGTTAAGTTCTTTGTCTTCTTCATGTCTGGATTGCTAAGTGTTCATTCTATGCTTTTTTTAAATATATAGATGATACATGTATTTAGAGGAAAGATTCCAAACTGAAAGTGTTTTGCATTTTTAAATCACAATGCCATTGTAATAATGTTTGTTATGGATGTACAGGTTTGAAACATATTTGTAATGTGCAAAAATCATGTTAATGGTCAGCTGATGATGCACTAAGAGCACGGCAGATTGTCCATGTTATATTTCAGGGAAGCTTGACACTCTAAATTATGGGTTATCACCATTGTGTTCCAAATGACACAAACAATAATTTCTATTGGACTAGATTCATATTTTTAATTAAATCTGAGATGAGATTTAATTGACTGTTTACACAGAATATATTTCCTACATTGTCCTTCTCTTTCAACTTTTCCTCGGTAACAGTATTCATATTTTAAATCATGACATATAATGGCAGTTTCAGAAAATCAAAGAAATAAAACATTACTTTTTCTGAAATATCACAAGCATTCATTCATTTTTCTTTGGTTATGGCAGTAGTCATGTTTTGCTGCGGTTTAAAAAAACGCCAGCTGACTCATTAAAGCATAATCAACCACTTATCTATTATTTGATTTTTTTTCCCTTTCCAGCGTAAATTTTATCAAGAGTTACGTAATAAAAAGTAATGCAACTGGATTTGACCCATCTGCAACTGCTAAAGGTAATTAATTTTCTAAGTTTAGTAGTCAGGAATGTTTATAAAAGGTGTACGTATGTTATTGCATGGGGGGTGGGATGGAGATTATTCAACATAACTGACATTCTTGGCTTTAGTTATTATGCCAGTCAAGAAAGCATTTATGGGCCTGTATATGTTTCTCTATCTTGGATACAGGAAACTGCTTATTTATCAGCTTTCCCTCCACTCCCCTGAGAGGGTGGCCCAAAACTCCAAGCTGCAATACGAAGAATATTTTTCCAACACTATCAAATAGCCCTGAAGAGCTTAGGCTCAAATTAAAAGCTTCCCATACTTCTGGGAATTTATGTGGCTTTAATAACTGAAATGTGTTTTTACTTTCCATTACTAAGGTCATAAGGTTCCCGGAGAAACAAAATTTAACAATTATTTAGACCTATTTTCTTCACAAGTGAAATTTTCAATATATTATTTGGTCTGCAAATTCAATGATCGGGACCTACTTTATTCATAACAATTTTCCAATAAAACAGATTTGCAGGGGAACTTAATTTTCACCAATCTGTTTGTGTTGCAAGATATCAGCTGTTTTAGACACTGACTTTAAATGGTGTCTGGTTTATAGAAAAAAAACATACCAAAGCTTTTTTTTGAGTCATTTTACTTTTTATTGCTGATAAATAATGCAGTCAAATTGAGAAAGCTTAATGATTGGAATTCTTCATGGATAAACTTCTCTCTTTTTATTATTAACGGTTACTTTTAAATGTTTGCCTCTGTATTACTGGGGTGGGGAGGTAAGTAGTTATATTTTATTATCCAGTGAGCTGTGTTGCTTTGGTGGGAAGACAAAGGGGGTTGGTGGTAAATATGTGTTGCATTGCGGTCTTCTGCCAGACTGCATACTGCCAATCATACCACCCATCCCCTCACTGTTCAATAGGTTGCTGACACTCATTGTCTCAGTATTGCATGAAGAACAGTGACTGGGATAAGATACTGGAAGGCTTCTGCGTTCATTTTTTAAAATCCTCAGGGCGAAGGAGTAGTAATGGAAGTTACATAGAAACATTGAAAACCTATAGCACAATACAGACCCTTTGGCCCACAACGCTGCGCTGAACATGTACTAAGTGTAGTTGAATGAAGCTAAAATAGTAGGAAAAACCCTGTCTAAAATGAAGCAGAAGACAGTGGTGAATATGTTATAATATCAGTAATAACATTGGATTTTCCTTGCCTTCATTTGTCCTAACATTCTGATGTGTTTAAAACGTTCAACCACAATTATATACATATTGATCCATCCGATCTTTTGTCTGGTATAGAGATGTTAAAATTCCCTTCTAGTTTTCCTGGAAGAGCAGATACTTCTTTATCACTGGAGATAAAAATAGTTATACCATTGTTTTCCCACAATGTCAATTGCAGGGCAGTAAATCACAGAGAGTGTAAATATTGGCACTGCTTTCAATACCAATATTTATAGTGAGTATGCTTTACCTCAGCATATCCTTGAACTTCCAGAGAGTAGAAAATACAATCAGTTCTCTCAATCAGGAAATAAGGATAGTCCAAGGTGCTTCTGCACTGGTTGTTGTTTATACCAACAAATAGGAGAAAAGAAAGATTGTTCATTGGTGTCTCCACCTTTCCAGAGTTGACTAAGGCAGTATTCAAAATGACCCTGTCAAAGTAGACCAACACCAAGAAAGTACATGAATAATGAAGAAAGAAACTTGAATAAATTTATTGATTGGGACTTATGTTCAAACTCTTCATGTCCATCCTCAAAACATTCCCTAAATCATTATCTAATGATTCTCATACCCATTTATCTCAATATCAGTAGTGTGGGGTGGAAAAGTAGGCAACATTTCTATCCAGTGAGCTATATGCTTGTGGATGTTTGTCTGTTGGATGGCTGGGTGGGTGGAGAGAAGGCAGTGCAGAAGTTCACTGATAACGGCGGGGGGGGGCGCATGATGATTTGAGTTGTATTTTGGCCCTCTAAATAAATTAAAAGTAATCAAACTGGGGATCAATTTAATTTATACTACAGTAATTTTACTTTTCATTCCTGTTGAATAAAAACAGTTAAATTGAGATGCTTTCAAATTCTTCATGGATTCTGCTGTTTATGATTAATAACAATTTCTTTTAAACGCTTGGTTCAGTATCACTGAGGCAGAGAGATGAAGTAAGCAAACTTTTTATCCAGTGAGCTGCGTAATACGTGATGCATGAATGTTCAATGTTTGTTTCATTTTCTATTTACTTATTTAATATTTTTCTCCCATAAATTTCAAATTTTTTTTCATATCTCAGATTTTAGGGCAGTGATGTGAATTCCATGGGGGCAAATACCTATAAACCAAATGGCTGTAAGATGGGGGTCGTCTGTACTCTTCTCACTGGAAAATATCAAAGAACGGTATAACACAAGAGAAAGGCTTCTGCATGCTTTATTGGAGGCAATCTGAAACAATTTGATAGAGCACTAAACATTTTTAGAATTATATCCACAGCTAGAGGAAAAGAAAATTAGCAACTAACCCTTGAGCAGTTGATGATCATCTCAAACAACACTGTTAGCTTGGGGGAAGGTTGTCCTTCCTGATGTTGAATGTGCGTTCAGTCACACAAGAGGTGGTTGGCTGTGACACTGAGGTCCATATTGGCAGTTGCAGTTCATGCCACAATACACACTAATAACATTATCTTGTATCCAGAAGGATACAAAGTAGCTTCCAAACAAAGCAAGAAGTGTTTTCCAAAACAAGCAGAAAAGTACTGAAAAACTGTTTTTCACAGAGGAGATTTTCAGTAGTTTGAATTCAGTTCAGTTAAGGTTGATTCAAATCATTAGAATAATTCAATATTCGTCCAATTACTTGAATAAATAACTGAATATTTGGATAACATTGCAAAGCTATTACACTGTCAAAGTTAAATGTGTGCTTGGGATCTTTCACAAAATCTCAGTCAACCAAAACCCGACATCACTTGCTGCTTTTTAGCCAATTCAGCTAATAACTTGAAACCAATTTCAGCAGAACGTTTATTTATGTCAGTTTTCCACCGAATTCCTAGTCCTAGAATGTTAGATCATGGAAACTGAATTGCTGGCTCCAAAATATTTTGTGAAAAGAATGTTAAACTGCCATTTTGAATGAGGTGACAGTATGATTGTGGCTTTTAGATAGGTGCACGAGTATATAGGGAATGGAAGGATATGGATCATGTACAGGCAGAAGAGATTAGTTTAACTCGGTATCATGCTCATCACAGACATTGTGCACCAAGGGGCTTTTTCCTGTGCTATACCATCCTATGTACCTTGGCTCCAAAAACTAACACTGATACTCACATCCAGAATGTCTTCTGATTTACATGGTAATAATGAGTTAATGCTGCCAGAAAGATGCACCCAGGCAATCTTTGACTGGAAACAAAGTCCAGCAAGGAGGATAGCTATGTCAACATTTAGCCAGAAGGTAATTTTAATGTTAGATTTTGGTGAATTTCCAGAAAGCATTGACAGAAGAGGTAAAGAAACTGCTGATGGGAAAAGAGGGAATGTAGTGATGATCAAAGGTACAGATGAAGATGTACTGAATGAATCACTGGCAGAAAGGGATAGAGGAAATTGATAAGCAGAACCTCAAAGAGAAAGAACTGGTACAATTCAATTCTGCATAACTTGGAATTTACTACATCTGCAGTTTGTGGAATCAGACAGAAAACTGAGGGGAAAATAACATTGGAAATTGACAATGATGTAACTCCCAACCTTCTTTAATTATGGTAAGAGCAAAATGGTTGTGGACTACAGGAGGAATGGAAACAGACTGGTCCCTATTGACATCAATAGATCTGGGGTTGAGAGAGTGAACAGCTTTAAGTTTCTCGGCATAAACATCACCAAGGATCTCACGTGGTCTTTACATATCGGCTGTGTGGTGAAAAAGGCACAACAGCATCTCTTTCACCTCAGACAGTTGAAGAAGTTTGTTATAGCCCCCAAATTCTAAGAACTTTCTATAGGGGCATGATTGAGAATACCCTGACTGGCTGCATCACTGCCTGGTATGGGAACTGTACTTCCCTCAATCGCAGGACTCTGCAGAGAGTGGTGCGGACAGCCCAGCGCATCTGTACATGTGAACTTCTCACTAGTCAGGACATTTACAAAGACAGGTGTGTAAAAGGGGACTGAAGGATCATTGGGGACCCAGGTCACCCCCAACCACAAACTGTTCCAGCTGCTACCATCCGGGAAACGGTACCACAGCATAAAAGCCAGGACCAACAGGCTCTGGGACAGCTTCTTCCACCAGGCCATCAGACTGATTAATTCATGCTGACGCAACTGTATTTCTATGTTATACTGACTATCCTGTTGTGCATACTATTTATTATAAATGTCTATAAATTGCACATTGGAAATTTAGACGGAAGCGTAATGTAAAGATGTTTACTCCTCATGTATATGAAGGATGTAAGTCATAAAGTCAATTCAATTCAATGCCGTACATCTGCCAAGGCCTGAAACTTATTCCTACTATAAAAGCTGCATGATCCACTCCATTTGCACTTCTCTCTATTCTGAATGATGCAACACACTATGTTATTAGACTATATATTTCAGCCTCAAACCCTGCAAATGTTGGTATTTGAAAGCATATGGTGAACCTTGTACATTTACATATAATGTTAAAGAAGGTGATATAGCAAGAAATTAGAAAGACAAATTATGTTTTTAGGTTTTATTGGAGGGGGATTGGAGTGCAAAAGGAAGGAACTTGCAAAAATTAAACAGGTTTTTGGTGACATTATTGTTGGAGTACTTGGTTTTGCATTGGTCTTCTTTGCTATGGAAGAATATATTCATCTTTAAAGGAGGGTAACCAGGCCACATTCGATTGATTGTTGAAAGTTATCATAAATTAGCTCTATCTTCTTTGCAGTTTAGAAAGTGGGGATCTGCATTTAACTTTTAACGTTTGATTGGCTGAAAGTATGGATGAATGCTAAGGCTGCAGAACCAAAAAGTGGGAATCAAAGTTTGGCAATAAATTATAATTTATTTATTTAGTATTGCAATTGAGTAGAAATGTCCACACTCAACAAACCGTCAATGTGTGGAAATATCTGTCTCAGTCTTATTCGAGGCCAATGACACAAGTCTTGAATGCTCTGACATTAAAGGAATGTCAAGTGAGGGCAGAAAAGTCAAATTGAGACAGAAGATCAGCGTGACCTTCCTGAAGTCAGGGCTGTGCTCGAGGGACATACTGCTTGCTTGTGCTCCTGGTTTAGATTCTTATGTATTCAGATTGATTAGGAGCCACAGCTTGTGGGAAGCCAAAAGTACTCCCAAGGAGCTAATGGTATTTTCACAGTATTGTTGAAGATGTCCTCTGTTATTTTGGAACAGTTGTATTTTCTACTATTCAGAATAATGGGGCAGGAACTGCTAACTACTTGGTTTTTCATTTACTTGCCTGGGAGTGAAAAGAAGTTCAAAAGAAGTTTTTTGTTGACTGGGATGATACTTCCCTAATGATTTTGTCAAAGAAAACTGCATTCCGACTTTCTTGCAGTAACAAGCCAGCCAGTAAACATATCATCATTTCAATAAGTTGTAACCACAGTCCAGAACATTTAGAACACAGAACATAGAACTTTACAGCACAGGAAAGGTCCTTTGGCCAACGACGTTGTGCTGACTTTAACCTACTCTACAATCCATCTAGTCCTTCCCTCCTACATAGCCCTCCATTTTCTCTATCATCCATCTGTCTATCTATAATTGATAGAACATTGCAGCACAGTACGAGCCCTATATTCCACTTATGATTTCAAGGTAGTTTTGTAGATTTTCATATGTAAAATTCTTAGACACCTTCACAGATTATTTATGTATTTTTATCCCAGTAATTATGACAATACAAACACAAAAAGACACAACAATTGAAATTGCAGACGATATGAATATAGGTGCCCCTCCAGGTAGAGTTCAGGAAGCAGGAAGGCTGCAGAAGGACTTAGATAGACTAGGAAAATGGACAAAGATGTGGCAAATGAAATACTATGTCTGGAAGTGTATGTGCATGCACTCTGGTAAAAGAAATAAATGCATAGACTGTTTTCTACATCAGGGGTTCCCAACCTTTTTTATGCCATGGACCAATACCATTAAACAGGGAGTCCCTGCACCCAAGGCTGGGAATCCCTATTCCAAGTGAAGAGAAAATTTTTTAAAAATCCAAGGTGCAAAGGGATTGGGAGTCCTTGTGCAGAATTCCCTAAAGGTTAATTTGCAAGTTGAGTCAGTGGTGAGGAAGGCAAATGCAATGTTAGCATTCAGTTTGAGAGGACTAGAATATAAAAGCCAGGGTGTAATGCTAAGGCTTCATAAGACACTGGTAAGGCTTCACTTGGAGTACTGTGAGCAGTTTTAGGCCTCTTATCTAAGAAAGGATGTACTGACATTGGAGAGGGTTCAGAGGAGGTTCACGAGATGATTCCAGGCATGAAAGGATTAACAAGAGGACCGAATGATGGCTCTTCGCCTGTACTGACTGGAATTCAGAATAATAAGGGGTGCGGGTTCTCATTGAAACCTATCCAATGTTGAAAGGCCTCGATAGAGTGGATGTGAAGAGGATGTTTCCTTTGTTGGTGAAGTCTATGACCAGAGGGCACAGCCTCAGAATAGAGGGACATCCATGTAGAACCGAGATGAGGAGGAATTTCTTTAGCCAGAGGATGGTGCATCTGTGGAATTCATTGCCACAGGTGGCTGTGGAGGCCAAGTCATGGGGCATACTTAAGGCAGAAGTTGATTGATTCTTGATTGGTCAGGGCATGAAGGGTTACAGGGAGAAGGCAGGAGAATGGGGCTGAGAGTGAACTGGATAAACCATGGTGAAGTGGCAGAGCAGACTCAATGGGCCAAATGGCCTAATTCTTCTCCTAGATTTTATGGTCTTACAAGAGACTGTAGATTTTGGAATCTGAACAAAAAAACAATGGCTGGAAGATCTTGACTCAAAAGCTCAACCATCTTTTAGATTCCTTTGAAGTGAGAGTGCAGAAGTAAGATAGCCAGCATATGGAAGTGAGAGAGATGGGTGAGGTAGAGGCTGGTCAGTGTTAGGTGTAACTAGATGAGTGTGGCTGATAGCCAGATAGAGTCAGGAGGCGTTGGGAGTTTAGAGGCAGAGAATGATAGTTGAAAGGACACCTGTATTTCTCCGTACCACTGTAGGAGATGCAACCCATCCTTTTACCTGCTCCCTCAATCGGGGATCTTCCAAATGAGGCAGAGATTCAGTGCATCTCTTCCAGCCTGGTCTACTGCATTTGGTGTTTGCAATGTGGCCTCCTCTATATTGGCATGTCCAAACAAAGGTTTGACAAATGTTTGGCAAAGTCCCAGTGCTCTATCTGCAGTGGCCATCTTGAGCTTTTGATTGCCTGCCATTTCAACTCTCCTTCACATATCCACACGGACCTGTGTTTCCTTAATCTCCTGCACTGCTTTTGTGAGGGAAAATGCAAACTAGAAGAACAACTTGTACTCCTCTTACATAGTCTACATAGAACATAGAATTTTCCCACTCTCCCTGTCTTCTTTTCCCACTCCCATCAGTTCACTGATGGTCCGTCTCCCTTTGTTTACCTTTCAATCCATCCCTTCCTCATTAACTAGGTTCATAATACTCCCCATCTGCTTCCACCTGTCTGTCGTCTTTTCCTTACCCAGCTCTACCTAACACTTGCCAGGCCCCGCCTCAACACTCTTCATACTCCCTTTCCCACCTGACCAATGAAGCCATTTGGGAGGTGTGGAGTGATTGGGCACTCAGCCCAAATATCAAAGGTTCCATGGTTCATTTTATTGTCAAAGTATACAGGTACAATACAAATCTGATATTAATCTTTTCCAGACAGTCAACATGCTTGACCTGAGCTTATTCCTTGATCACAACAGTGGGGTGCTTTACTGAATTAAAGTATTATAATTAAATTATAGAATTCTCAACAGTTTCATAATCGTTTAAAAAAAGAAAATATAAAGTACTGAGGACTTCACTGGTGGAGAGGTGATAATGCAGGAAGGAATAATTGACGCATCAGAGGTTGGTCGATACCAACAACAACAATATTGATGACATTTCTTCACAGCACCATTAATGTAGTAAAATATTTCAAAGCTACTCCCAGGAACAAGGTTTGATTCTCAATTGCAGAGGGATGCTCTGAGCAGATGGAATAGTTTCATGGACCGTTTAAAGGAGGAATTAAATTCAGAGATACAGATTTAGAATGGGAATGTCAATGCTTAGGGCCTTGGCAGTAAAAGCCACAATTTCCAGTGATGAAAATATCAAATTCAGAGATCATCAATCAGCCAGATTGGGGGAGGC
This sequence comes from Mobula hypostoma, assembly GCF_963921235.1. Lineage (NCBI taxonomy): Eukaryota > Metazoa > Chordata > Chondrichthyes > Myliobatiformes > Myliobatidae > Mobula > Mobula hypostoma. The sequence continues at coordinate 132,812,866 of NC_086103.1, read as the reverse complement.
AAAACATTTGAGGTTTATGGGGCTTGGGAGGTTACAGAAATAAGAAGAGCCAAGGAAATGAAAAGGATTTGAAAGTAATTTCAAAATCAAGGCGTTGCTTAGTTGTCTTATTGATCACGAGGGGAATCAGAATCAGGTTTAATATCACTGGCATATGTCGTGAAATTTGTTGTTCTGCAGCAGCAGTACATCGCAATACATAATAACAAAAACTAATAATTGCAATAAGCTAAAAAAAATAAAATTAATTAAATAGTGAAAAGATAAGAGGGAAAAATACTGAAGTTGTGTTCATGGGTTCATCATCCATTCAGAAATCTGATGGTAGGGGGGAGAAGCTGTTCCTGAAACATTGAGTGTATATCTTCAGGCTTCTGTACCTCCTCCTTGATGGTAACAACGAGAAGAGGCCAAGTTCTGGATAATGGGGGTCCTTGATGATGGATGTTTTTTTGAGACATATCTTTTTAAGGTGTCCTGGATGCTGGGGAGGCGAGTGCCCATCATGGAACAAGCTCATTTTACAATGTCCTGCAGCTTTTACTGATACTGTGCCATACCAGACTCTACCCCTCCATACCAGATAGAATGCTCTTTGGTGACGTATCAATTCTGCTTAAACTTCCAATGAAATATAGCTGTTGTTGGGCCTGCATTGTAATTGCATCAATATGTTGGGCCCAGAATAGATCCTCAGAGATATTGACACCCGGGAACTTGAAACAGCTCACCCTTTCCACTTCTGATCCCTCAATGGTGACTGGTGTGTGTGCTTGCAATTCGCCCTTCCTGAAGTCCACAGTCAGTTCCATGGCCTTACTAACATTAAATGCAAGCTTGCTGCAGCAACACAACTCAGCTACCTAATCTATCTCACTCCTGTAGGCCTCCTCATCACCATAAGAAATTATGCAAAAATAGTTGTGTCAGTGGTAAATTTATGGATGGTGTTTGAGCTGTGAATAGACACACAATCGTGGGCTAGGCACACATCCTTGAGGTGCACCAGTGCTGATTGTCAACAGCGAGGGGGAGATGTTATTTCTCTTTCTTTTTAAATCTTTTTATTGAGTAAGTATACAAAAAAGGTAAGCCATATAAACATTAATACAATGTTAAAGTATAATAAAATTCCAAAAGATAACAATACCAAAAAGAAAATACTACAAACAATGTAATTTAAGCATAAGAAACCAAGATAACATAATAGTATACTAAATTTTATATATATCAATGGAAAAAAAAGAAAAAAAAAACCCCCCAAAAAAAAACCCACCGTGCAGCTAACTAAAAGCAAGGCAAAGCAATGGGCTAACTTGAAACCAAACAGAGTTAAACTTAAAATCACGTCCTCAATCCCGACCTCCATTAAAAACAGTGAAAAAAAAACAAGAAGGGTGAATATTACATTAAATGAAAATATCGAATAAAAGGTCCCCAAGGGAGATGTTATTTCTGATCAATACAGAGTGTGGTCCCCCAGTAAGGAAGTCAGGGATCCAATTGCAGAGAGAGATACAGAGGCCCAGGTTTTGGACCTTGTTGATTTGAACTAAGGGTATGATTGTGTTGAACGCTTGTTAGGTTTTGCTTTGTTGAAACTAATGCCTGCAAACCTTGCATCTGATTCCGTCTCTAGCCTGGACTGGAATTGGGACAGGTGAAAGTGAAATGACGTATGCTTGAAAAGCAGAATGTAGAAGCTTACAAATGGTGGAAACTACAGCATACTGGCAGAAACTGAGGATGCACAACCTTTAGTGAGGTTGTGAAGGTATGGTTTAGGGAGGTGGAGGAGTGCCTATTGGACCACTTTGAATTGATGGACTGGTCAATATTCAGGGATTCATCTTCATATCTGAATAAATATACCATAGTTGTCACGAACTTCATCAAAGCCTGTGTGGGAGAATGTGTGCCTTCAAGAACATATTGGACATACCCAAACCAAAGGTTGTGAATGAACCAGGAGATCTGCAGTATGCTATGGGCTAGATTTCTGGTGTTTAAGACTGGTGATCCAGATCCATGTAGGATTCCAGGTACAATCTACAGAAGGCCATTTTAAGAGCAAATAAAAATTCCAATTGAAGTTAGAGACAGAATCATATGCAAGTCTGCTCTGGCAGGATTTGCAGGCAATTACTTCCTACAAGGTGAAATCGAAAGTCACAAATGGCTGTGATGTTTCATTCCCTGATAAACTCCATACCTTTTATGCATGCTTTGAAATAAAACTACACCTGAACCCACAAGCAACCCTGCTGGTGTGTGTACCTGGGAGGGAACTGAAAATCTGTGCCAACTAACGATCTGGTGTGTTTAAGGACATCTTCAACCTCTTACTGCTGCAGCTGGAGATTTCCATCTGCTTCAAAAGGATGTCAATCATACCAGTCCCCAAGAAAAGCAGGGTGAGCAGCCTCAACGACGATCGCCCAGTGGCACTCACATCTACTGTGATGCTCTGCTTTGAGAGGTTGATCATGGCTCGAACCATCTCCTGCCCAAGCAAGCACATGACCCACTGCTATTTTCCCATCTCCACAATATCTCTACAGAGGATGCAATCTCACTAGTTTTCCACTCAACCTTGGACCATCTGGACAACAACATGCTTATTGATTAAAGCTCAGCATTCCGTTCCATCATACTCTCTGTACTAATCAACAAGCTTCATAACCTGGGCCTCTGTATCTTCCTCAGTGAGAGACAACAGTCAGTGCAGATCAGAAATAACATCTCCTCCTCACTGAAAATCAGCAGCAGCACACCTCAAGGACGTGTGTTAGCCCACTGCTCTACTCTCCCTATACCCATGACTGTGTGGCTGGGTACAGCTCAAATCTGCCAGTGGCACAACTGCTGTTGGTAGAATCTCAGGTGGTGACGAGGAGGCATACAGGAGTGAGATAGATCAGTTGGTTGAATGATGTGCAACAACAACATTGCACTCAGCATTTGTAAGACTAAGGAAATGATTGTGGACTTCAGGAAGGGGAAGTCAAGGAATCATCACCAGTCCTCTTTGAGAGGTCAGCAGTGGAAAGGGTGAGCAGTTTTATTTTTCTGGGTGTCAACATCTCTAAAGATCTATCCTGGCCCAACATATCAATGAAGTTATAAAGAAGGCACAGCAGAGGCTATATTTCATTTGGATTTTGGGGAGATTTAGTGTGTCACCAAAGACTTGAAAATTCCTACAAATGTACTGTGGAGAGCATTCTAACTGGTTGTATCACCGTCTGGTATTGAGGAGCCACTGCACAGAATTAGAAAAAGCTGCAGAAAGTTGCAAACTCATCCAGTTCCATCATGGGCATTACGTATTTAATTTAATATTCTCATATATATTGTATATATTTCTTATTATAATTTATAGTGTTTTTGTTTTTGCACTGTACTGCTACTGCAAAACCACAAATTTCAAATTATACTGAATGTGATTCTGATTCTGATGTAGAAGTCAGCTAGAGCGAATTAGAACAATTAAGATTAAAGGTTACAAAGGCCTGGATGAGGTTTTCAGCAGATGAGCAAAAGTATCAATATTATAATGATCATCTGTGTTATAATGATGGAAATAATTGGTCAAAGTGATAGCACGGATGTGTGATTATAAGTTCATAATTGGATCATATATTATACCAGCCTATTTAGTCTGCATTTCCCTGAAACAACTGCTGAACAGGGAGATAGAATCAATGACTTTGGAACAAAGTTTATAGCAGGGACATAATATCTGAGTATTCCAAATTTGCTCCTCATGATATACTGTATAGTCAGCAGAAAATTCTGGTCAAGCAGTATTGATCTTGCAGATGCAGTCTCACAGCCTAAATTTAGTTATACATTCAAAAGAGATGTTTGTGAAGTAAGAATGAGTTTTGCCAGCCTACTAATGGAAACTTGGTAGATTAGGTTAAAATGTGATACTTTGATGACACGTTCCATTTCATATAAAAGGAGTTATGTTGTAGAAAGCAATGAAAGATAATGATGCAGAGTTTTTGGACAATTTTGGCTCTCTTTTGGGCTGGTTCAATACTGTGCAGTTACTGAGAGGTAATCTATCTGTCTCTAATGGCTGGTGAACATAATGTCTAATCAAATGAGAAATTAATTCTTGGTTGATAGCACTAAATGCGTTGGAATGGATTTCAAATGCAATTGTAACTGCTACCAACCGGGGATGAATTTCTAGGCTATAAAAGATAACTAACCTTTGATTTAGTTGAGAAAAAGAAATTCTTCAATAACTTAAGAATACAATTCATGCCCTTGTTATCTCACATGACAATTCTTGTGATTACCCATATAAGGGATAATTGGTGTCAAGCTAACAAATTTTAAAAGAGCTTAGTAGTAAATGCAATCCTTTTGTTGAATAATCATTACCAATAACTTATTTTTTGTCATATAAAAAGTATGAGGAGATCCTTCCACAAATTCTGGAAAGATAACACCGTGGAGTTAGTATTATGATTGTTTCCCAATATTATCACGTGGTTTATATGTGTACATCCTTGTATCAAGTGTCTGACAAGAAACAGAAAAATTGGAAACAAGGTGCCAACACATTAAGAAGGATGGTAACAAGTGACATTGAATTTACTGCCTAATTTATACACTATTGTAATATGAACACACACTCTAAATGGAAACTTCAAGTAAGAAAATAACTTAGGAAAGATAATTACAATACCTGTTAAACAGCTTTATGCATAAGTCATCAAAAACCATAGCTCCATCTTAACTAGGGAAGCTGATCTAAACTCACATTAGTTTATAGTGTAGCTCAGGCCCATAAAGCATGATATCAATTTGTTTTAAAAACACCTTTTCAAGAACTTATTACACACTTTAGAGATATATTCCTTTGGCTCCAACCAAGAAAAATTACAGGTGCAGTAACAGACCATTTTTCCAGCAGCTGGAATGATGCTGTATACCAGTCACAAGGGAGCAGTAAAAATTACACACAGACAGCAACAGGGCAGAAGCCCACAAAGCCGCAGTACTGCGAATGGCACGGCCAGACAGCATGCTAATAAATCAAGATAATTCTCTTTCTGCCTTGAACTTACACCCGACTACAATTCATTGGGAACAGCAGAAAAAGTCTGTTACTGGAATTCAGCTATACTGGGGGGAACGTGATTAGTCATCGGACAGATTGAGCCTCGATTGCATCTAAATGGTCCACTTTATGAACCATTTATCTTCCACTCAGACCATTTTCATTACAGAGAAACTGATGCTGAGCTCCCAGCTGTAAGATCAGCCTTGTGAAAATTAATAACCTTTTTTTTGCCAGTTCTCCTGAATATGTGAACAGCAGCATTTGTCCGTGTTTTGTTGCTATTTGCATCTCAGCATCACTGGCAGTCTTTCAATTTTCTCAAGTCTCTTAGCCTTTGCCCCCTGTTTCGCTTTCCTTACACAAACAATCCATCCTGCACATTTAAAATTCTCTCAATGCCCTGACATCAGGATATAGCCTTAGAGCAAGTAGCAGTTTACACAGGAAGGACTTTTATTAATTCCTCTGTCCTAGTTTAGAGCTAAAATATAGGGATCTTGAGATTACTGCCTGGTCCCTTAAAGACCATTTAGAGTAGTGCAATTTTAAGAGGGAGACCTTTATTAATACTTGCTTAAACAACTGACTGCAGAGAGGGCAAGGGCTACGGCTATGATGGAAGATAGGCTCTTAGTGATTCCAAGTCACATGATGCATGATTCATGATGGGCACAGTGAGCAGTTTGTAGCTACTGATATATATGCTGATACAATTACAATGGCACACAATGAAATTATGCAGGCTTATGCAGTGTTGATGCCTATTATCCACTGTTAAGAATTAGATCAAATGAATAAAACTCTAAACAGGAAATGTTAAAGATCTTTTGGAGTTGATTCAGAATTGTTTTGTCGCAATATTTATTAATCAAGGGTTTGTGCCTGTTGTGTACTTCACTATACTCTGAGTACTTTATTAGGAAATAAATAAAGAAACTGATTTCAAGTATATTTGGCACTTTATGAATGCAGCATATACAAAGTTGGCGATTTCATCTAAGCTTACAGATATCTTCCAAAATGAAAAAAAAGTTTTTATGGTTATTTTTAAGATACATTTTATTATAATCCTTGAATTCTCTCATTAGTATTGATTCTAGAAACCTCATCTAGATTTTGAAGTAAAATGAGTTGAGAAAAAAAATTGCCACATTAACTAAACTCAGGTAAGAGTGTGAGTGTGTATTTAAGAATAAAAAAAAGAGAAAGGTGCAAAAGGACAAAGGTGTTTTTTTGGTGGAATGATATTATTAAATCTAATTTTGCATTTACTTCCTCTCACCTGAAACTAGAAAAAACAAAATTAGGAGATATTTAGTTTATTTCTGGTGGACTGTCATCTAGTAGCTATGAAAATGAGTTGACCACAGAGGAGAGATCAATGTCCAGATAGTTATACCCAGTGAAAAGGAAGAGAGATTGCCCTCATCCTCAGTATCAAAGAGGCCATAAAATTATAAGCCTAAGATTTATTCTAATTCATTTAGCAGTAGTGATGGACTAGGTAATATCTGGTCAAATATCAATGATAGAGAAGATGAAGAGATCCTTGAGTCACAGTGAAGGCATTTATCTCCATTTCTTTTGAGGCATGCCACACTCTAAGGTCTTCTTGTCTTTAGTGCAGTGATATTGCAAAGGTAGACAGGCACAGATATTGTATCATGCCACTTTGACCATATAAAAGCACCCTGGGTCACTCAAATGCTACTTATAAAAGTTGTCTAAATGATAGGAATATTAATTATGAACTTCAAGGACAGCATTGTTGGATTTCCTTAACAACATTGATGTTATTGGTTTCAACACACATTGCCCTACTGATTTGTTCTCACAACTGTTAACATATAGGTAAACAGGTACAAACTCCACACCCAAGCCTTAAAGGGGTGTTGCTTCTGAATTGAAGGCTACTGATATCATGGAGAGAGTGCTCATAAGGGGCTTAATAGAGTTTATTAAATCCGGAACTATGGGAAGTTTGTGATGCAAGCAAATGCCATACCCATTTTATCTGCTCCTGTGGCATGAAGGAAAAGACCATAAGACCATAAGATATAGGAGCATCGAGTCTGCTCCACCATTTCATCTTGGCTGATCCACTTTCCCCCTCAGCCCCAACATCCTGCCTTCCTCTCCGCCTTCTCCCGTATCCTTTCAGGGCCTGCCGAATCAAGAATCTATCAACCTCTGCTTGAATTCTCTCTTGAAGTATGGAGTTTGGCTGACTGGACTATTGTAGCAGTGTGCTAAAACTGTTGGGTGCAGTAAAGATCTCAGCACCAGTATAGAATTTTCCTGAGGTTCAGAAGCTGTGAATGGCCATAACCCAGCCTGCCTATGGACATAGTGGTCCAGACACATTGAGTTTAGGAGAGGTCACAGATCTCAGTGGTGACAAAGGATGCAGACTGAGTGTCGGCCTTGTTAAGGGCATTGTTAAAATGGAAACATGGCCAGAGAAAATGAGATCTTTGCCATAGGCGAGATTTGTGTGTTGAATTACCGTTGATGTCATCTGGGAGAATTTAATAGCAGAATAAAGCGTGTTTAGGAAGAAATAAGGGGGTAAGTTTCCTGGTGAGCAGTAATGTAGTGGAAATTAAAAAATGTTGTTTTACCCTAAGTAAAGCAGTTTCCTATGACACAAACTATTTTCAGTTAATTGAATAATTTTCTAGCTTTTATTATATAATTTTAGTTGAAAATGACTATTGCTTTCTAAAACTGTTTCTACATAACAATGTCATTGTTTCATTCATGTTCTTTTATGCTTTCTCTCTACTTGCCAGCAGGAAACTAAAGTTGGCACAATTGGATTGTTTTACCTTCAAGTTAATTTAACCAGCTATAGCGTGTTTGTTTTTGTGGCTGAAATTTATCAGGATTTTTGGTGGAATATTTTAGCTTCTGCAGCTTTCTGCTGAAAATTGATATGTCCTTTAGTAGGCTTTAACAAAAGAATATAAAAACATCTATGTTGCAGTTTTATAAATTTCTGATTCGACCGTATCTGGAATACTGAATTCAGTCCTTGCCACCACATTATCAGAAGGATGTTGAAGCTTTAGAGAGGGTGCATTAGACGTTGACCAGGATGGCATAAAGAGAGGTTGGACAAATTTGGGTTGTTTTCTCTTAAGTAAAGGAGGAGGAGGGGAGACCTGATACAGGTTTAAAACACTATGAGAGGGATCGATAAAATAGAGAGCTGTGTATGAAGTTGACATTGTGTAGGAAGAAGCGATTAGTTTAGTTGGATGTTTGATTACTAATTTAATTAGTTTGGTACAACATTGTGGGCAAAAGGGCCTGTTCCTTTGCTCTACTCTTCCATGTTCCATATTCTACATAAGTAACAGAAGCAACAGTGAGTCATTGGCATTTTCAAGCCTGATCCCGCATTTATCAAGGTCATGTCTGGTCTACTTCAGAGATATTTTTCAACATGATCATATTGATTCTCTTAACACCCAGAAATCTAATGACCTCTTTTATAAATGAACTCAGTGATTGCTCGCTGAGGCATGCCCTGTTAAAGAATCACCACTCTTTAAGGCTCCTCATCTCAGTCCAAAGCAGCTGGACCTTATTCTGAGACTTGTCCTCCCTTTCATCTAGCCTGTCAAGACTTTTAAGAACTTAGCGAGTTTCAATCTGATCTCATCTTGGTCTTCTAAACTCTGGAGAATAAAGTGAAAATCACAAATAAAAAAATTCAGATGTTCAAAGTCTAAAATAAAAATAGAACATACTGGAAATAATCAGCAGGTCAAATAAGAAAGCAGAGTTAATATTTTAGGTTGAGACCCTGTGACACGCTTACAGTAAGATTTCCTTTTTCAAACTATCTCCTAAATGCTAAAATAACATTTGCTTTCCTAACAATTTATTGCACTTGCACGTTGGATTCCATGGCTTGAGTACAAGCACGTCTGAGTTCCTTGTGAAAACCAACACCCCCAATATCTCATCGTTAAAAAAAATCATCAAGAACTGTACATGAAAATGGAATATCACCATTAAAGAATCAAATGGAATCTGCTAGTCTGCCAGAAATCAGATAACTTCGTTTGCAGAGGAATGGAGAGATAAACCAGTATATTTTTTAAAAACTGTTTTTGTTTGAACACCTATATTTGTCTCATTTATTTAAGTCACAGCTGTCAGCTGCTTTCTCACCAGTCAATATGACAAACAGTTATGGGATGTTGAGTAAACTGGAACACATATACAGAGTATTATCTTTTCCAATGCACATCAATTTTGGAGAAAATATGTTCACCGATACATTTTACTACAGCTCAAATGAAGTACAAAATTAATGGCAATTTAATACTTCGTTCTTGAAATTTACACTCAGTGGCCACTGTGTTATGTGCACCTGCACACCTGCTCATTAATGCAAATATCAATGTCTTCTATGCTCACTTTGAACATCAAAGTATGGAGGAACCTCCACAAAGTCTCAGAGCCACCAATGACACTGTGATTTTAGTCTCCAAGGCCGATGTGAGAGCATCTTCCAGGAGTGTGAACCTACGGAAAGCATCCAGGCCAGATAGGATATCTGGCTGAAAACTAAAGACCTGTGTTGCTGAACTGACTGGAGTGTTCACCGCTATCTATAACTCCTCACTTTGGCAGTTAGAGGTATCTACCAGCTTCAAGCAGGCTTCATGTAAACTGGTGCCAAAGAACATGGTAACCTGCCTCAATGACTATCATCCAGTGACACTTACATCTACTCTGATGAAGTGCTTTCAGAGGTTGGTGATGAAACACATCATTTCCTGCCTGAGAAGTGACTTTCATCTCTCCAATTTGCCAATCAGCACAATGGGTCCACAACAGATGCCATCTCACTGGCTCTTCACCCAACCTTGGAACATCTTGACAACAAAGGTGCATATGTCAGGATGCTCTTTATCGACTACAGTTCAGCATTCAATACAAGTTAATAGGCTTCAAGTCCTTGGTCTCAATTCCTCCTTATGCAATTGGATCTTCAGTTTCTGATGTGTATTTAATATTTCAGCAACATTTGAGTAATATCGTAAATACCTTGTTTGATTAAGCATTCTTTGTTATTCACATAATTCATTATGGGTTATATGTAAAAGTACACAAATGGCATACGTCATTACGCCACCACATCATAAGTGTACACACCTCATTTAAAGTGAAACTAAACATACTTAAATTATTCCCAACTCCGTGTTTTGCTTTCAATTAGTTTATGTTTTGGAGTTACCAAAAATAACAGTGGTGACGAGAAAGTTTTAAAACAAACCTGAGACGACTACCTACTTATTGAAGTGCAGCGAGATGTTCAAATAAAAGCACAGCATTTTTTCTTCACTAGAGGAGAGAGCTGGTCAAGTTAAAAAGAAAGCGCAGCACATGGTTTGTTCAGAAAAGAGGAGAGATGGTTGAGTTAAAATAAAAGGCAGAAAAAGGACAAAATTTACAGGTTCATAAATGTGAGTACCAGGTGATAATTATCATAAAATTAAAAAAAAACAAAAAATGATTGGCTACATTGTTAAGATTGATGCATTTGATGGCAAAGAGCTAACTGAATGATGTATACTGAACAAACTGAGCAGAATTTAGAGACAAATGAAATAGCCAATGCCAAGTGAGTGCCAATTTTGCTGAGTGTAATAAGGTGGAAAGGCATACAGTTCGCTTAGAAGTTTGACTGCCCCAACCAAACCAGGCAAAATGAGCTTTGCTGATATTGTGAAAGTAATGCAGGAACATTTAGAACTAAAACCCTTTGTTGATTGCATAATACTTTAGGTTCCATTAGCCGAATCATAAAGAAGGGAAGTTCATTTCTGCTTATATGGTTGATGTGAAGAGTTTGTGTGAGCATTGTCAGTTTGGTAATGGGCTTAATGATGTAATGACAGATTACAGAGTTTGTGGAATCTTACAAGAAAGCATTCAAAAACAGCTCCTAACTGAAGCACTGCTTACATTGAAAAGAGCAGTTAAAATCGCTGTATCAATAGAAACTATAGATAGAGACACAATTGAGTCACAGTCAGGAATAAAAGTGGATGGGAAAAATATTGCAACATCTAAACAAAAAAACATCCTGGCTAAACAAATTCCATTACCATTGTGGCAAGGGCCCACATACACCAGACCAATGCAGGTTTAAAGGTGAAACTTGCAGAAAATGCAGCGAAGTAGGACAAGTTCAAAGAGTGTGTTGGGCAGACAAAAATAAATGGACTGCACAAAGAAAAGAAATAGCTAAGAAGTCAAGTTGTAGTTGCAAAAAGAGCACTAATCTGCACGCAATTGATGAAAAATCTGATAATTACGAGAGTAATGCAGAACTGAGTAGCCCTAAGATGTGATTGTGAAAACTAACAATAGACAAGCAATATGGCTTATAGCAGAAGTGAAAGGGAAATTAATTAAAATGTATTTGGACACTGTCTCAGCTGTTTCAGTCATGCCACAAAATGAATTTGAACAGCATGTCGAAGATACTGAATTGAAACCTGCAGATATCCAACTAATACTGGAGAAAACACAAGTCGAGTGGAATGACAATTGTACCAGTAAAATAGAACAACAAACAAGCTTGCATGTGGTAAAAATAGGAGGGTCAGAATTGTGGGGCTATGATTGGCTGAGGCAAATCTGACCTGATTGGAGATCCGTCCACCATTTACATGCTTTAACCTCTGCAACAGAGTCAACTGACAGCGAACTAAGAAAGGCGCTGAATGATGCCATAGCAGTGTTCAAGGATGGCATTGGAAAACTCAGACATATCAAGGGTAACATAGCGTTAAATGAAAATGCCACAGCAAAGTTTTACAAAGCCTCTCTGGTTCATGATACCATTACTGATAAAGTGCCCAGTGAGCTAGATTGCATGGAGGCTGAAGGAAATTTTTCCAAGATCGAGTGGAACCCATGGGTAACACCAGTGGTCCCAGTAGCCAAGAAGAATGTGTCTGTCAGGATCTGTGGTGATTTTAAGGTCATCATCAACCCAGTACTGAAGCTAGATCAATAACCTCTGCCCAGGATAGAGGATATATTTGCAAACATTTCTGGAGGGAAACACTTCAGCAAAGTGGACTTAGCTGAGGCCTACCTACAGATGGAGATGAAGGAAGTGTAAAGTGTTTCTCACCATAAACATTCACAATGGTGACACCATTGATGACAAGAATTACACAAGTGTGTTGAGAAAATTCAAGCAGTGATAGATGGCCCAAAGCCAAAGGACATGTCACAGTTGCAGTCCTTTTTAGGGTTTGTCAATTATTACAACAGGTTCCTGCCAAACGTGGCTACTGTGCTCCACCCCTTGAACTCATTAGTACAGATTGGGAAGAAATGGTAATGGACAAAGCAGTGTGAGGTGGCTTTCCAAAATGTAAAGGAAATGGTGATGTCAGACACTGTACTCACAGATTATGATCTACACCAACCAGTGCCTGTTATGGTACAGGGGCAGTCAGGTCACATTTATTAGTGATGGAAGTGAATACCCCATAGCCTTTGTATCATATTCCCTTACCATTGCAGAGAAAATTTATGCACAGATTAATAGAGATACCTTGCATCTGGTTTGGGGTGTAAAATGTTTTCAGTACTTGCATGGGAGAGAATTTACCCTCTTCATTGATCATCATCCTCTAGTGTCTATTTCCAATCCACAGTAGAGTGTTCCACTAACAGCAGCAACACAAATGCAGAGATGGGCTCTGTTTCTTGGTGGACACAATTACAAGATCGAATTCAAGAGGACAACGAATCATGGAAAAGCTGATGTATTGTCCTTTTTACCCTTGGAAAAGAAAATTCCTGAAAAATTTACAAAAGAGGGCACTTCTCCGGAAGTATTCTCCCTAATGCAAATCGGAAGGGTCTCTATTACGGCAGAGATGATCCAAAGGGAAACCAGAGAAGATCCCACACTATCTCAGGTCTGCATGGAAGCGCAAAATGGCAGGAATATGCAGCACAAATTCCAATTCCCCCATTTTTACCAGTGCAAGGATGAACTTGCCCTCGACAGATGTTGCCTTATGTGGGGATTGAGAGTTATTGTACCATCCAAACTGAGAGTTAAAGTGTTGGATCAGCTTCGTGCCAGTCTTATTGGCATGGTCTAAAGTAAAGTGTTGTCTGGTCACCTGAGATAGATCAGCAGAACTTTTCTCTTCACTGCTATCAGGAAGAAGGTACAGGAACCTTAGGACCCACACAATCAGGCTCAGGAATTGTTATTACCTCTGAACCATCAGGCTGTTGAACCAGAGGGTATAAATTAACTCAACTTCAATCACCCATCACTGTCTGTTCCCATAACCTGTGGACTCATTTTCAAGGTTTCGTCATCTAATGTTCTTGATATTTATTCTTTATTTATTTGTATTTTTTCTCTCTCTTTTGTATTTGCACAGTTTGTTGTATTTGTTATATTTGGCTGTTTGTCTCACCTGTTGAATACAGTCTTTCATTGATTCTGTTGTGTTTCTTGGACCTGTGCATGCCCACATGAAAATGAATCTCAAGGTTGTATATGGTGACATATATTTACTTTGAACTAATCAGCCAATCATGTGGTAGCAACCCAATGCATAAAAACATGCAGATGTGGTCAATAGGTTCAGTTGTTGTTCAACCCAAATGTCAGAATAGGGAAGAAATGTGATGGAAGTGACTTTGACTGTGAAATGTTTGTTGGTGCCAGACTGGGTGGTAATGTATAATTCCAACCCTAAGTCTGCAGCAAATGAACATGCTTGCAAGCAGTGTGATATTGACAGCATTCAGGCCTCAACTAAATAGCGGCAAATAATATCTGTGCCACTAAAGTTCCTGGTAATGACCATCTGCAGCAAATGAGATTCTAGACATCTACCCATGACATTCAGTGGCATTACCATTTAGTCATAGTCTTAGTCATAGTCATACTTTATTGATCCCGGGGGAAAGTGGTTTTCGTTAATTGGAATGGAAATTTCTAAGTCCATCATCAATATTTTGCAGGTGACCATTGAATGGAAACTTATCTGCATCAGCCTTGAAAATAGTATGGTTAGGAGAGTAGGTAAGAGTAGGCTGTTGGTGAGTGAATACTCCTAATATCTTAAAGCGTTTATAAAATCTACAAGGCAAGAAATAGTTCCAAAAACTCTCAAGAGGCTTAATATCATCCGGGTTAGTGTTAATATTCATAGTCACAAAGAGGTTGCTGAGCCCTGTTGTAATCACACCACTTTCTCTGCAAATCAATAAAGAAGGTTTGGAAAGATTTATTAAATCTCAAACCTTTGCTAAACTTGACCTAAGTTTGAAATTATATGTGATCTGTTCATTGAACAACCAGCCATTGGTACTTTTAGCATATATATTCTAATATAGTTTTATATTTTGCCTCTTCATACTATTTGAAAAATGGACCATAATCTAATCTAAAATGAGATTACCCAGTTGGGAATCAGAAAGTGAATTTGAGCCAAAAAGATCATAAAGTTTTTACTACCAGATCTCAATCAGGAAAGGTGTTTAACATTACCACAAGTTTAGATATTGTGGAGCTGGATAAGGAGACATACATGGTTATTATCTAAAGTGCTGAAACTGTGCTCCTTTGGATATTGGATATAAAAATCAAACTTGAATGCTCATTGGTTGAAGTTGACTATTAAAACTCACTATTCAAGCTGAAATGTGACACATAGCTGTCAGCACAAGGTATTCCCCCACTGCATGACAGCTGTGTAGATGTGCCTATCAGGAATCAACTTCAGGAGGTGAACAAGGAGTAAACTGCAGGAAAACAATGTCAAGAAATAATAGTTCCTACATCATGTGCAGGTAAATTATACTTCACAACAGACCACTCAAATACTGATGTAACCCTGCTGGGCTAAGTTATAAGAAACAGCACACATCAGGTGAGAAGTATATTTTAAGAAAGTAGATATCAAAGTCTTAAACTCCACCTGAAAAAATTTACAAATAGTCATTCATGAATAGAAGAAACATTATATGATATGCATGTATGAATTGCAGATATGATTCTGGTGGTAAAGCTATACATCTGGGCTCAAGTCTATAAAATTATTCCACCAACTATTAAAATTTCTATTAAAAGCTCCTGAATTATATAATTTATTTATTTTCATATACGGTTAGTCCGATACTTTAAGAGAAAAGGTAACTGATGTGTTTAGAGGTAGTAGGCGCTGCAAATGTTCTGAGGTTTATTCCTTTTGTTTTTGCAGGCTCTCAGTTGATTAATATCATACAGTCAGATAAGAAAGGCCTCTTCATAAGAATAAAAAAAGAGTTGGCCTAAACCATCATGCATGGTTAAATAATATATGGTACACTGCAACTTCAAAGGATTATTTGTATTCAGAGTCTTTGTAGGATATTCCAATGCAATACAACCAAAAGGCTATAATATGCAAGCCCAACTAGTCCTTTGAGCATCGATGCAGAAACCATTCTTATCATGTGCAGAGTATATTTTATTTTAACCAAATATCAGCCTACAAAGCATAAATCCGTATTTGTGAAAATAATTGAATTACTGCAATCTTTTCCCTGCTATCAGTGATTTTACCTTTGTTTGCAAAATTAAAGTGATCTTGGATTGCCTACATTTCACAGATATTTGAATTAAGGTTGCTGTATTGACATGTTGTTATCACACGGGCATCTTATTAACAATGCACTAGATTGTGTACTCAAAATACCTTTAATTTAACCTGTTAATTCCCACTTCGTTGATCTTCTGCCAATCAGGAAAGTGATAAACTCATGACAAATGCTACTAAATTACATCTACTTATCAATAATTTGAGTTTTACAACACAATTCATTTCAGTTTTAAACCAGAGAAGATGTCCTATTTGAATGACAGGTGGAAAGTGAAAGCGTATTAGGCCAAAATCTTCTGTTGAAGGCAATGCACAGTATTTGCCACTAACTTTGAAAGAAAGCTTCCCATAAAGATGTAGCGATTTGTGTGGAAAACATTCACTTTTCTGATATATTGCTGTCAGGAGTCAATTCAAGGGATCCCTGGTGTACAGAAGCTGTGCTGTCATCAAGCTGATTAAGTAACCAATTACTTCAGAGAATTCTCACAGTCACCAACCAGAAAATAAAATTATCATTACCTGGACAATTTGTATGTTGCTATTAGGACTGATCTTAAAATATAAGCATATGATTAATACAGACGTTGAAATATATTTTAACATGACTATATTTAAAAATGTAAATGAGAACATTATTTTATTGGGATAGAGTTTATTAAACAGTAATTATGGCCTGGTACATCAGCAAAACTGATATGCCACTCATGCAACAAAATGTAATACCCTCAGATGGCTTTCAGTGGACTAATTCCTAGAAAAGTCAACTTAAGTATATTCCTTTGAATCTGCAGAAGGGACAACAAACAGGATGACTGATGGTGATGGGAGGAGGGGAATGCTGCATTACTGAGAAATAAATAAGGCTTTCCCCATTAAAATGTACACAAAAATCCCAAATTTATGGTAGTTTAAGAACATTTTCCACCAGTCATCAAGGTAATGATTGATCTTCTACAACACACAAAATGCTGAAAGAACTTAGCGGATCAGGCAGCATCTATGGAGGGGAAGAAAAATTTGATATTTCAGACTGAGACCCTTCATCAGGACTGGAAAGGAATGGGCTATACACCAGAAGAAGGTGGTAGTGGGGGGTGTAGGGGGAAGATGAAAAAGTACAAACTATCAGGTGGTATGTAAGACCAGGAGAGGGGGAAGGTGGGTTTGTGGGAGACCGGAGAATGAAGTAAGTAGCTGGCAGCGTTAGGCTCAAGAGGCAAAGAGTTGAAGAAGAAAGAAGCTAATCAGAAAGTGCAGTGGACCATTAAAGAAAGGGAAGGAGGAGAGGAACCAGAGGGAAGTGATGGGCAGCTGAAGAGATGAGAAAGGGTGAGAACGTAACCAGAATAGGGAAATGGTTAAAAAAAAAAGAGAAGGAAGGAAGTTACAGAAAACAATGTTTGTGTCATCAGGTGGAGCTTACCCAGATGGAATATGAGGTGTTGCTTCTACATGACTTCTATTTTCCTGCACTATGCTCTATACCTTGATCTCTTGGAATTTCAGGAACCTATTCATCACAAATTTCAATGTATTCAGTGACTGAGCCTTCACAGCCCTCTGTGGTAGACAATTTCAATAAATTTCTGGCCACTGAATGAAGGTATTTCTCATTTCATCCACAAACTGTCCATACTTAATTCAGGATCTGTGGGCCCTGATTTAGATTCCTGAGCTAAGGGAATTACATTCCTGCGTTTAGAATGTTAAAGCATCATTTTTTAGATAAGAAATCAAAACTGTGCTAAATAATGTTGATAGTCTAGATCAGGGGTTCCCAGCCTGGGGTCCACAAAATCCTTGCTTAATGATATTGGTCTTAATGTTAATGATGTTTAAAAAACTTAGGAACCCATAGCTTATATAGTCTCTTGAAGGTCTTACATCCTATTATACTAAGACTTCCTTACTTCTCTATTCAATTTATGTCATAATGATGATCAATGCAAACTTAGCCATCTTAGATATATGTTGCACCTGCCTATTGGCACTCTGCAACTTATGTGCACACATGCCCAAGTCTCAGAGTAATAATGGAGAAAAACAACAGTTTTAGTGTCAGTATGAATGTAGGGTCCAACCTATTGTTGGCATTAATGGACTAATTATGATGTGAAGGAGTTGTAGCAGAATTGGTCAGTGGAGATCCAAGATAAAATTGTCCAGTGGATGCGTCATGCAAGCACTCTTCATAGAAATGTGACCTTTTGGCCAAGTATTAACTGAAAATTATAGTCAGTGGGGCATTCAAGAGAGATGACAACCTAATATAAGTAATGGAAATGAAAGACCAAAGAGAGCAGAGGGTTAATTGTCATTTGATTTTAATAAATCAATTAGCAAGTAAATACCAGCAGGCAGAAATCTTGAACGAGGGACCTTGAATTCCAGAATATGCAGAAATCTACGTGGAAAGGATACAGATTAATAGCTAACTAACTTGAGTTTCTATGTGGTATAGTTATAAATTCATGCAGGAAGTCCAAAGTTTCAAGCAGTTGATTCATATGATATGGAGTTCCGACCCAAAAGTACATAATATTTAAATTATTCAGAAGTTCAAATAAAGATCTGATCTAGCAAATAGATATTCATCATCTCTTTAAAATATAATACTTTTGCATCAACTTACTGAAATAACCGCCATGCTTCTAGTTGGACCAAATGATAGATGTTTAATGGAATACTTTATTTGTTTCAGGATCAGAAATCTCTTATTAAGCACAAACTCCCTTCATTGTTGTTGCAAGGTTTCTGAGACCTATTTCAGAATCAGAATCAGGTTTATTATCACCGGCACGTGATGTGAAATTTGTTAACTTAGTAGCAGCAGTTCAATGCAGCGCATAATCTAGCAAAGAAAAATAATAATAATAAATAAAATAAAAAAAAACAAGTAAATCAATTATGTATATTGAATAGATTTTTTAAAAGTGCAGTAACAGAAATACTGTATATTTAAAAAAAAGTGAGGTAGTGTCCAAAGATTCAATGTCCATTTAGGAATTGGATGGCGGAGGGGAAGAAGCTGTTCCTGAATCACTGAGTGTGTGCCTTCAGGCTTTTGTACCTCCTACCCGATGGCAACAGTGAGAAAAGGAGCTGGACGTCCTTAATAATGGATGCTGCCTTTCTGAGACACCCAGCCTCCGCTTTTTAAATGAACTATAATGCAATATCACTATTTGTTTCCTTCAGGGTCAGCTGATTACTGCGAGCCTCCTTCACTATTGTCAAATAGGTAGATAGGGTAGTTAAGAAAGTTTATGGGGTGTTAGCTTTCATAGGTTGAGGGATAGAGTTTAAGAGTCGCAACGTAATGATGCAGCTCTATAAAACTCTGGTTAGGCCACACTTGAAGTACTGTGTCCAGTTTTGGTCACCTCACTATAGGAAAGATTTGGTTGCATTGGAAAGGATACAGAAGAGATTTACCAGGATGCTGCCTGGTTTAGAGAGTATGCATTATGATCAGAGATTAAGGGAGCTAGGGCTTTAGTTTTTGGAGAGAAGAAGGATGAGGGGAGACATGATAGAGGTATACAAGATATTAAAAGGAATAGATAGAGTGAATAGCCAGCGCCTCTTCCCCAGGGCACCACTGCTCAATACAAGAGGACATGGCTTTAAGGTAAGGGGTGAGAAGTTCAAGGGGCATATTAGAGGAAGGTTTTTTACTCAAAGAGTGGTTGGTGCGTGGAATGCACTGCCTGAGTCAGTGGTGGAGGCAGGTACACTAGTGAAATTTAAGAGGCTACTAGACAGGTATATGGAGGAAATTAAGGTGGGAGGTTATATGGGAGGCAGGGTTTAAGGGTCAGCACAACATTGTGGGCTGAAGGGCCCTACTGTGCTGTACTATTCTATGTTCTATGTTCTATGTAAATTCTTGAAATACTACTGGAAGCCTCCTGATGATTTTCTCACCCAACATGGTAATGCAGAACAGACAATATATATTACTAATGCAGCTTCCAGATCAACTGTATTGGCAATGGAGTGAAAATGTCATCAAGGCCCAGTCATGACTTTACAGTATTTTATGAGGAACATTATTAAAAAGTCCATGGAAACTGCTGCACTTGTAGTAAATGTAAATGTAGTGATAGAATCAGAGATTAATACAGCACTCTGCAAAGCGATCTGTCCGCTTTTGACAACACTGTAACTAGCATGCCTCCAAAATGCTAGGCACCTGTAGCCAGTACGTGAGGTACTGACGTCTGTATCTCAGTAGAATGAATTGTATCTCTTTGGAACGACTGTTAAGAAAGGCTCCTTCTGCACATCACCACCCATATCAGTCAACTTGATGGATTATTTCTGTCAGAACCGAGTGAAAGTGCCCTGGATGCTGCCTATGAGGTAACAATCCACAATAAAGAGGGGAGTTGGATGCTGGCCAGAAGGCAGATAAACCATGCTATACTTCTTAATATTTCTTCAAGAAGTCTTTAAATAGATCACGGCACTGCTGTTAATTGTTGTATAATATGTCCAAGAAGTTGACATTAGGGCTTGTGAACTTCACTACAAAGGTACAATAAACTCTAATAGCTCATTCCTGCTTAATAATACACTGGCACTTAAGTGAAGTTTACAACACTGTAGTCATGACGATATTGTAATGGTTATCTTGAATTTTGGCCCCAAATGTTGGTATGAAAGTCATGGTCAAAGTGATTTTGTGTCAGAAAGCAATGCAGCTTGGCATTCTGGATGTGAGTTTGAAATGTGGCTTTATTGCTTCCTCAGAGCTGCAGTTTGTTCATCGTGCATCAGATGGACCAGCTCATAACGAATTGCAAAATAACATTCCACCTCCACCTATTAAAATGGACATGTCATTATTATAATCAACAAAAGAACAATTGTGCAATTTGCTCTTTCCTGAGTTATAGAAACAGTTGTCCTTAGTAAAGCTACTTGTTGTGCATTACCCGTATTTCAGGAACTCAGCTGACTATTATAAACCATTTACTTGATAAAGAGTTGACATGCATCAAAGTAAGGTATATGATATGAACATGCAGAGTGCAAGGCTTAAAGATATACATCATAATAAACAGGTATTACTGTATAAAAAAACTGCATATCTATTTAAGCTCATCTGTTTTCATCTATATTCTATAATTTTAAGTACATATTGAAGTATTTGTTTCCTATTAAATACATTTTAAAAAAGATTCTGCTGAGCCATCTTGACAACATAATTACAGATCATACCTGTTCAAACATTGATGAGCAGTTTTGGAAAAAAAACTTAAATTTACAAGCATTTAAGGGCATTATTTTGGCATTCACCAAGGATGGTTAAAATGGTATCACAGAATTTAAAAATGGATCACCTGGGGATAATCACCATAGAAAAGGTAGCACTGCTATATTGATTTGATCTTTGCCTACTTTGCACTTGTACAAGATGCAATATAGACCAGTTTCTACCTCATTGACTCAAATTCTTAAGCATACGATGGTTTCAGTAGCTGGGAATATCAAACGGTTGGGGGGAGGGTTAACGGGACTTAAGGAATACTGCAAAACCTTACCAGTATACGAGGCAGGCCGTTTACCCAGAAACATAAAAAAACACCTGATTTCACTGATGTTTTTGTGTGTGAGGGATAAGTCTCATTGAGGAATTTATTGATAAATTAAACTGCTTTTCAACTGGGACAAGAAAATAATTAACGTCACTTATATCTTCCCTCTTCACCTCAAACAGTGAATTAAGCTGGTCTTTCAGAATGGTAATAAGGCACACCTTTTCACAATACTTCCCACAGATGGAAAACGTTCATTCTGTAAGGTTGAAGCAATCAATAATGGATATTCCCATGGTTCTTAAAGGGCTCCATTAAGGCAAATTTACTACTGCAATGAACTGTTAGGCTGGATTTGAGCCAAGGCGTTTCCTTGATAAATTTGATTTGATGATGTCAGAGGTAATGCAATGTCCTTAAGTCAATTCACTATGGGCTCTATTACAAAATTCCTGTGCAGTACAGTAAACTTACTTTGACCCAAAGGTCAACCATCCTGTCAAGCACGCCAAAGGTCTACAAGTAGTCATGGCAGTATATGTAAGGATGGTCTACAAATGAGAGACTAAAGCTCGAAATACTTCATTGGGTATGGAGTACTGTGGAATATCTGGTGTCATTAAAAAGAATGTTAAAATGCATGCTTTAACTGGGGTGACAAACTTGACTGCTTCTCCCTTGGGTTCCTGTTTAATGAGCAAGGAATGAAACTTGTGCATTGAAAGTCACCATTATTTTCATACTACCTGCATCAATTGGGTCAAACATGTTTGATGAAACTGTACTTTATGTTGTATTTGCAAGACTAGATTCCGGTTTGCCCTTCTAATGTAAAGGTCAAAGGGTCGCAAATTCTGTGAAATTGTACATCTCGCTCTAATTTTCCATTCTCTATGATTTAATCCAAGAGAAAAAAAAATTGTTTTGCTGCAGATGTGTGATTGTGTAATTCAAGCCTATTAGTAGTAAATGAAACATCAGTATCTAGCCTCATTATCTGGAAAGGCCAGGACTGTAACTAAACAGATTTAAAAGTATGGAAGTTCATTCTGTAAAAAAAAATGCTGTAAGCGTGTCTCTCTGTGAAAAATATGTAAGCGTGTCTTATGTTTAAAAACATAAATTAACGTGGAATGGTTAAAAATTGACTGTGTGTCTCTGAACTGAAACGTCAGCAGATTCTAGTATTTACCTTACTAATCTCAATTTATTTTGTTGTGCACACAAGTAGTGAAAAAGACAGAGCTTGTTTATTTGTTAAGAATTATTGTACCATCAGTACTGATTAGAAACAAATGTAAAAATAATAGAATGTCTATCCTCCTACATTATTTTATGACCAGATTCCTTTTTAATTCAGCATAGGAATGAGGGAGAAATAAGAATTAAATTCAGCAGAGGCATTGGAATGCACACATTATTGCTTTCTGATTTCTCTGGCAATAAATTCTCTGATCCAATGACGATCCCAATTCAGAAACATTTCTGGGGCTCATCACCTATATATTTTCTTTGAGATATGTAATTCAGTTATAATCCTTTAAGGTGAGGATGTAAAGTCTTTGACTATCACTACCATGGTATGCTGAATTTTCTCATTCTTGGTACCAGGAAATACTGTTGACCTTTGCTGCTAATCCCGGTTTCAGTGACTATAACTGCAAATCCCAGTATTGAAATCCTGTGTCACAGTCTGATAATCTCATTACCTCCAGTGACCCCTCCCACCAGTGTTAGTACTTTAAGGGGACTATCTCTGTACAGTTAAAGAATAGGTAGTCGTGTGAAGCTAAACCTGGCATAAACAGACTTCTGCTGTTGTGCAGCTAAGATCAGTTAATAACATTGTATAGACTCTGAAAATCTTTCTCACAATCTTTATTTGGACAAAAAGATAACAACTGTATATGAAATAATTAATAGTAAATGAGGCAGTTACAAGCTTATACAGTGTCACTGATTAATGGCTATTATTTGAGCTCCACTGGATAATAGGCTCAGTATTCTTCTGTCTGCGTTCAATTAGCAGGGTAGAGGAGAGAAAGGCAGGGCAATCAAATACAGGTGTCTATCACTGGATTTTCATCACAGGTTCAGTTTTTCATTGTCTACACTATTAACTGGCCAATATTTGATCACCCACCACATGGAAATTATGGTTAAGGATTGAGGGCCTATAGACATCATGTTCAGCTGCTTTCTGCTGACTCATCACTCCTAGACGTTGACAGTGATTCCCGGAGAGTAACCGATGCTAGGCAGAGGTACTGCTTTCTTTGGTTAGACGCCAGATCCTCACAATGTTTCTTTTAATCCTTTCAATACTTAAATAAACACCATCTTCAAACAGCTGTATTAGTGACCTTGCACACTGTTCAATGCACTGTGATCATTTACCAAGATGATTGCAAGAAAAATAAGTAAAGGGTCTCATGAAAACACACTTGATCCATACAGTTGGACCATTCACCAAGATGAGCTTGATTGTTGTAACAACTCCTATATCTCACTGCTCCACATGTACTGTAGATTGCTCCTTTAGTACCACACACCCACCTATCAAAGGTGATCAACTATAGCATGAGTAACATACAGGACACTACAGACCCTCCATGGCACCTGACTCTTGTGTTGATTTTCCAGGTACAGTGCTTCATAGATTAAACTGTGGTGTTGCTGGTTTGGAGGCAGATGGACGGAGAACACAGAGCAGATTTGGACATGGTGAATCCAGCTTCAGTCATGTGATAAGATGCAAACATCCTTGCAGTCATTTATTCAGACCATGATGTGTAGCAGGCCCAACAATGTGGATCAAATACTTTTTCATGCGGCCTTTTACTTATTTCTCTGACAATCTGTAGTTGTGACAAGGTCATGTTCCTAAGCGTTTTGTCTGGAGGAGGAGTCTATTGGAATTAATTTTCCCTGTTTCTTCCTTGCCAGTCATATTTTCCTAGAGATCACTGGGTCTTTTGATATTAACATTGAAATCAATAAGGAGAATCAATTTGTTCCTCATTGAGCCTTGGATCAGAGATTGCTAATAGGTGGAGTGGAAATCCTTTTTGGCCTCATTCATTGTGTACTTCTTCAATTTTACCTTCTCAGAAGCAGTTCTACCCATTACCCTGTTTCCTGAACTAGCCTTCACTTTCTCATCATCGTGGCAATCTCAATCCATATATCCATGTGCTTGATTCCTAGACTGTGATAACAACGTTCAAAGTACATTTATTTTCAAAGTATGTATGCAGAATACAACTCTGAAATTCCTCCTTCTGCAGGTAGCCATGAAACAAAAAAACACCAAGGAACCTCTTCAAAGAAAACATCAAGCACCCAACGTGTGAGAAAAGAACAAGTTGGGAATACGGCAAAAAGTGAGCAAACCCAGATAAAATATCAAACATCCAACATCAGACCAGGAGTATTCAGGACATCATTTAGGTTTTCCACTCTTTGGCTTATTCAAGTCTGGCTTTCGAAGCTCTAAACTGTATTTTGAAGTTCCGAAGATATCTCTGTGTGAATTCTTCTAAAGTGGCATGGCCATTGCACATCAGCTGCTATATGATCTTTACAAAGCAAGATCTTGGTCCAAAGAACAGGTGGTTCAGACGACTGGATGTCAGTATCTGACGTATGGACTTCGACAACATAGCAGGCACAATATAACACACAGTGCACTCACTGATTTTTCTCTCTGTTTCTGTAGGAAGTGGCATATAAGTCACTACTGAGGTCATTCCCTTGATTGGCAATATTGCTTGTATTAAGGAATTTATCAATATTCTGATGCCTGAGTCAGTGGTGGAGGCAGGTACACTCGTGAAGTTTAAGAGACTACTAGACAGGTATATGGAGGAATTTAAGGTGGGGGGTTATATGGGAGGCAGGGTTTGAGGGTCGGCACAACATTGTGGGCCGAAGGGCCTGTAATGTGCTGTACTATTCTATGTTCTATGTTCTATGTAAGAACTTCATTATTACAAAATAGAAACAAATCCCAATGTGATAGAGTGAGTAAAATGGAGGGAATCTAGCCAATGTAGAGCACCTTTGGAATAATTAGGATGAAAATCACCGAACAATCTATAGTTGCTGGGATTTTTAAATTAAAAGCAGAAAATGCTGGAAACATTTAGCAGGTCAGGGTGCAGATGGTAAAGGGAAACAGAATTAATGTATCATGTCAAAAACCCTTCAACAGACATAGAAAAGAGAGAATGTTTTTCATACAGTTCGGCTGTCTACATGATCCCAATGTTTATGGAGCTGTCTGGTTAAAAGATGGAGGCGAGGTTGAGCACTTAAATACTCAGGCTTCATACTGGCACTACACATTGCTCACTTTAGTCTCAGTGCCCATCAGCATCATTAGTTCAAATCAAGACTTGTGGGACAGAAGTGCTGGTTGCAATGCTTTGCTCAGCAGATTTGACGTAAAAATCGAAATTAATTCTACCTCCTGGCGAATCTATGTGTTATTCCATTTCTGTACCTCCATCCAGTAGTCTTTGCTGAGTAGCTGTAACTTGGGAACAAAGATCACTATTTTGCTGCCTGAGCAGTCTGGTAATCTTTTACTCTTCATAACAGTGGTGAAATATATTAAATCACATTTGATGCACCTGAACCAGTGCAACTTCATTCATATGTTATGAATTGTAAATTTAATACCACAGCATATTTTAAGGTGATGTATTTATTAAATGGCTGAGGTTGAACAATATTAAAATATGTGAAGAAATTCAGTTCAGTCAAAAACAAAATGAAAAGAGTCTGACAAGTTTATGAAGTAAGCACAATAACTCTATTGTTTTAATATGCTGTACCTTAAAAATACAGACTCTAGAGAGTGTAGATAGGGTATAGATTTAAAAAATACTAAATCTATTACTGATCCATTCTATTACTTTCAGAGCGGTTAATAAATACCACTCATCGTTATACTCATTTGGACAGGCAGTTTCAGTCTTTTACTAACTCCGTGAACCAAACAACCTTAATGTTTTAAATTCCAGAGTTTCCTCCATGTAGATTCCTTTCCCAACATTCGATGCAAAATTTTAATTACAACCTATAGACCTAATTTTATTATAAATTTCGGGAGTTGATTAATTTTACAGTTTTTTTAAAGTACAATGTATAATTAAAAGGAGATGAAATAAACTACATTGCAAACAACTGAGATCAGAAAACAGGAGGTAGTAGTGATAATCTAAATCAGGTTATTCACACCAGAGCTTGATTTCAATGGATGACACACTTTCTTTCTTAGATCATAACCATCCCAGACATTGTCACTTCTCCTGTATCCCATTGGGCTGAAGGTAGAAAAGTCTGAAAGCATGCACCACCAGGCTCGAGGACAGGTTCAACTCTACTGTTATAAACTGTTGAATGGTTCCCTAGCACAAAAAGTCGGACTGTTAACCTCGCAATTACTGTGTTAGAACTTGCATCTTATTGTCTATCTGCACTGCACCTTCTTCGTAGCTGTTACACTTTATTGTACATTCTGTTCATTTTACCTCGTACCACCTCGAAGCACTGTGTAATGAATTGATTTGTATGAACAGTATGCAAGACAAGCTTTTCACTGTAACTCTGGACGTGACAATAATGAAACAATTCCTGTTCCAGTTCAAAATCTATAAACTGCTGGAAACACTGAGCCTGTCAAGCAAGGTAGAAACATTAGCTATTTCTCTTTCCATAGATGCTGCTCGACCTAGTTTTATTTCATTTCCTACCGATGCAGTTCTTTGCCAGTTTACCTTTCCTCCCAGATAATTGGCTGAATTCCTTCTCACTAGAGGTCTTTATATCATTTGGCATGCAATGACATATTGGGCTAGAATTTTCTGTCAAAATAATTGTGAGGCTAATTGTGCTTGCCATTATTTTGGTAGAAATATTACAACCGTTCAGCCAATGAGTAGATGCACAATTAAATGTCAATATCCAATAAATTGCTGCCTGAGTTGTGGCATGAAACTCCATTTTGCTGCTCCTCTCACCAACATAATGCATTGAGTGTCATTACATTGCTTTGTTTTCCTGGGAGATATGAACCAAACCTGGCGTAAAAAGATAAGGCTTGTCATTTTAAACTATTTTAATGATATGATATATTAATTAGTGTTGTTCAACCTCTGGTAATATAAGCATGTCTACTGCAAGTGTGTGCAGTTTTATTCCTTCAGGTATTATTTGAATCATAAAACCATAGAATAGTTAGAGTACAGGAGGATGGCACTTGGCCGTTCTTGTCCATGCCAGCACTCCATCAGAGCTATTCTTTTGTGTTTGAGATTTTAAAAATGTCTAAAACTTCCTTGTAATTTCTTTTCCCCTTTTTAAGGATTTATTCTTTCTATCCATCGCTCTTTCCTTTTCTGATCTTAACCTAACATTCAATTCCCCCAGAACAGACAACACACACATTGTCATTGGTGCTTCTATTAATTGTTTCTCAAATCTTTAGTCTGTTCGTTGCCCTGTTCATTCAGAGCCCAGTTTTACACCTCACTGTGCCATGATTTGTCTGCTCTTACATCCATCCTAAATTATCGCATATGTGATACGATTTACAATGCGCAAAAGTAAATTTAATGTAACTCCTGTAATATGATAGAAGACTTTAGAATTGCAGATAAAGATATATCTTTTTATTGACAACTAAAATATTCAACTGATGTTACATTTTATAACTATGCCAATACAGCTTATAATATAGTTGGTTTGTTCCCAAATGGCTCATGAATTCAGCTACCGTGACCTAGGTTCAATCCTTACCTTCTATACTGTATGGAATTTGCTCACTCTCCCTGTGACCATGGTCATCTCCCACAGGAATCATCATAAACAGTATTTATGGCCCACACGTCCATGTGTGAAGTGTCTACGTATCTCTACTAACCCATTTGCTAGCATTTAGTATGTAGCCTTCAACAGCTTGGCGATTCAAGTCATATTTTTTAAAAACAGTGATGGTACCTGTCTCCCCTATCTTCTTAGGCAGTGTGTTCCAGATTGCAATTACCCTCTGGGTGAAAATAATTTCCTTGGATTCTTTCTAGCCCTGCAAATCCTCACCTCAAACCTATTCTCTTTGCACTTAGACATCTCCATTATGGAAAAACATTTTCATTATCCACCCTATCTCCACCGATAGCCTCTTTCACTCCAAGGAAAACAAACTCAGAATACCCTGGTTTCTTCTCACCTCCCAACGTGTACTGCATACTTGGTAGGTGGTGAATTAATCCTGGTGTCAGTATGTGGCAGGAATATCGGGGAGAGGTGATGGGTATGTCAAAGACAATATGTCACAGGGAAATTAGCTGGGGAATGGGTCAATTAGATTGGTCTCAGATCGGGCACAGATTTGATTGGTTGAATGACATTTTTGTGAGAATATTAGATTAGATTATGAGGACACTCAGTCCTCGTTTATTGTCGTTTAGAAATACATGCATTAAGAAATGATACAATATTCCTCCAGTATGGTATCATAGAACGACAGGACAGACCAAGACTAACACTGACAAAAAACACGTAATGATAACATATAGTTACAACAGTACTAAGCAATACCATAATTTGATAAAGAGCAGACCATGGGCACGGTAAAAAAAAGTCTCAAGGTCCCGACAGCCCATCATCTCACGCAGACGGTAGAAGGGAGAAACTCTCTCTGCCATGAAGCTCCAGCGCCGCAAACTTGCCGATGCAGCATGTCAAAATATGAACAAAAACATAACAGATGTATTGGATGTACATCTAAGAATGGACGTGTTGGCATTGGACAGGGTCTGAGGTTACTTTCTAGAATGACCATGGGAATGAAAGTTAACATATAAGGCTCCTCACCTGTACTTGCTGGTGTTTAGAAGAATGAGGGGGATTTCATTGAAACTTACTGAATATTTAAAGTTTGAAATAGAGTGAATATGGAGCGAACACATACAATAGTGTGAGAGTCTGCGTCCAGAGGGCACAGCCTTAGAACACAAGGATGTCTCTTTAGAACAAAGATGAGGGTAGTGAATCTGTGGAATACATTGCCACAGGCAACTGTGAAGGCTGTCACTGGGTATACTTAAAGTGGAGGTTGATAGGTTCTTGATTAGTAAGGGCATTAAAGGTTACGGGGAGAAGGCAGGAGAATGGGGTTAAGAGGGTTAATATATCAGCTATGACTGAATGCCAGAGAGGATTCAATGGGCCAAAGGCCTAATTCTGTTTTTATGTCTTATGGTCGTATGGACTAATTACAGCAGGTCTTGTATTTAACATCTTTGAGGGGAAGAACAGATTTTCAACGCATACAGAATCTAAATGAAGGATGAGCCCACATGTTAAAGATATAGAAAGGTCATTGGCTGTAGAGGTATGAAAAATAAGCTGCTTATTAAACTTTAGAAGATTGTTTCCCATACAAAACAATAGATATGTAGAACAGTCTGCATGCAAAAGCAATTAATTTGAGATTGATTTACTCCTTTAAGATGTAGATATGTTGGAACAAAAATCAGGGGGAGATAATCAAGTATTTGGTGTAACACTGTAGGATAAAACCTTAGATTGTGCTCCTACTTCTGTGGCAATCCAGTCCCACCCGACTACACACACAGAGTATGCATATCTGTTTCTGAACTATTTGTTCAGCGACAAATTAAATATTCATGCCAAGCTTTCAACTGCAATGTTGTTAAGAGTCAGAAAGCAAAAGGCTAGTATTTGGAAACATTGCTTCTCTTCTTAAAGGTCTGCACTAGTGTATTGAAATAGGCTGGATCTGTGAATGCAAGATTACAAGTGAAAATGTTGAATAATGCTGATGCAGTCATTTCAATGAAAATATTACATTTGGTAGAGGTGGATATTTATGTCATCACCCTGAGTCAAAATTACCCCCCTGTTTGTTAAACTTTTATAATGGCATCGTGAAAAGCTCGCTGACAACACAATAGCTCTTCTAACCCTTAATTCCCCAGTAGTGGAACCACTTACCTTCCCCATTCTTACCATTTTCACACTCATTGCTAAATAGGCTCTCCCACTAAAAATCCTTTCATCGCAGCACAGTTTTGAAAGACATAACCTTTGATCTATACATGTGAAATATATGACTCGTACTTGGATGCCACTGAATATAGAGTCATAGCATTATAGAATATTACAGCAAAGAACCATGCCCTTCAGCCCATCTAGACTGTACTGAAGTATTACTCTGCCTACTCTTACTGATCTGCACCCATACCCTCTCATCCATGTATCTATCCAAATTCCTCTGCAATGTTGGAATTGCACACACATTCACCACTTCTTTTGGCACTCATTCCGCACATTCATCACCCTCTGACTGAGGAAGTCCACTTCATGGTTCCCTTAAGCATTTCACTTTTCGCCCTTAACCCATGACCTCTGGTTCTAGTCTCACCCAATATCAGTAGAAAAAGTCTGGTTGCATTTTCTCTATCTATACCACTCATAATTTTGAATACCTCTATCAAATCTTCCTTCATTCTCCTATATATCAGAGAATATTATTCAGATTGACATCTCAATATTTTTTTCATTTTGTAGATCAAACAGGACAACAGTAGAAGGCAGCAAACCTTCAGCACAGTAGGGTTTACTAACCTCATACCGGCACTCAACATGATCACCTTCATGTGCACAAAGAAAGATGGGACAATGTGATATAATGTTACTCTTGCGTTTACAGTTCTTACTCTTGGTAACGTTGGGAATGTTTCACTCTCATCATAAGCACAAACTGTTTGTGTGGTTGGTTCAATTAAATTTATACTGGGCCTTTCTTTAACAAGAATCAACAACAAAACAGCTGCCACGGTCGCTCCATAAAACAGAATCGTGCTGCTTTAGTGGCTAAATGAACGGGTCTAACCAACACCATGATATAGGCTGTGTTGACTATGATGCATGCTTCTGTTTCTAAGCTCAGATACCTGTCTACAAATACCGTGCATTTAGAAATATAGAAACTAGAAAATAGGTGCAGGAGTAGGCCATTCGGCCCTTCGAGCCTGCACCGCCATTCAGTATGATCATGGCTGATCATCCAACTCAGAACCCTGTACCAGCCTTCCCTCCATACCCCCTGATCCCTTTAGCCACAAGGACCATATCTAACTCACTCTTAAATATAGCCAATGAACTGGACTCAACAGTTTCCTGTGGCAGAGAATTCCACAGATTCACCACTCTCTGTGTAAAGAAGCTTTCCCTAATCTCGGTCCTAAAAGGCTTCCCCTTTATACTCAAACTGTGACCCCTCGTTCTGGACTTGCCCAACATCAGGAACAATCTTTCTGCATCTAGCCTGTCCAATCCCTTCAGGATTTTATATGTTTCAATAAGATCCCCCCTCAATCTTCTAAATTCCAATGAGTACAAGCCTAGTTGATCCAGTCTTTCCTCATATGAAAGTCCTGCCATCCCAGGAATCAATCTGGTGAACCTTCTTTATACTCCCTCTATGGTAAGAATGTCTTTCCTCAGATTAGGGGACCAAAACCACACACAATTTGGGGCACATATCCAAAGACTAATTGAACAACGAGGTCTGGAGCCTGCCTATTTGTTTCTGCTGTTGTCCTGATAAGTTGCACTTCATCAGAGGAAAAGTCAGATGATCTGGGGTTGCAACTCTCTCTCAGGAACAAGCTGGCATGAATAGAATGTCAATTCATTTGCACAATTATTTGTTCAGCATGCGTTTGTGATTGTGGTGTTGGGGTTGCTGCTAGAAAAGGGAGTATAGGTGAAATAAAGCTATTAACACCCTCCTGTAATGATGGGGGGAAAAACGTATTTTGGTTATATTCAATTTGGAGTTGGCTGCAGTCAAGTAGAGTGATTAATGAGGTTACAGATTGTTACTTATTCTTTTAGAATTAGACAACAAAAATAAAACAATACAGATGCTGAAATATTCCATCCAGTACTGCCTATTGGTAGCCAAGTTGAGGTAAAAAAGGTTGATGTCCTGTCACAATATAGGATGGGCAGTGGGCAGTGGAAAATTTATTTTATTTGCAGTTAAAAGACATAAAAGGTTGCAGGTCCTTCTATCTCATGAAAAGAAGTTTTCAAGGATTTGCCATTTCCTGATTTAGCCTGACATTATCATGCCCCAACTTAATCCTCTTTCTTCCTCCTCTTCTATGAATATGGAAAACAAGGATATCCCTGTGGATCTTAAATCTGCTCCTGATGTCATCCTGGAATGAAAATCTTCTAAAGTGTCCCTGTCAGAAGTGGATAATGGCCTATGCAGGCCAAATGGTAAGAGAAATCAGGTAACACTTGCCTTGCAGTGGCAGAAATAAGTCATAAAACACTTTCTATGAACTTGAAGCTGAGCTGACATAATCTTGTAACATTCTCAAGGTCCTTTGGGGATGGAGCAATAGGAAACAGGGAACTGCAGTGTGACAAGTCCTTATCATAATGTATGTAAATTAGAACATAGAATTCACTGTATAGTTCAGTGAAAGACCCTTAGCACACAGAATTTTTTGGGAGAAGCGGAGGATAGGAGACTGGTTTTAAATTTGTTTGGCATGATCATGAGAAGCTGCTAGACAATTTTGTTAGACACTATATGAAATTTATCTAGATACTGAATAGAGATTATTTCTTTTTTTCAGTCCTTCCTCAATAATGTTAAATGCCCCATCATGTATTAAAACTACACAAAATCCCAATGGCACTTAATTCCATGATTATTTACCGATTTTCCAATCATTAAATATATTGATCAATGACTGGACATTTGCTTTTCTAAATTTATACTAATAATTGGAACTTGGGTATGCAGGACTCAGTTTTCAAATCTAAAAAAAGTACAGAACATAAAGTGACAGACTTCAAGAAGAATGATTTAAGATAGTTCTGAGCTGCAATCTCTGTTGAGGTTATGGCTGAGTTTTAGTTGATTTTTATTGTTTTTTTTGGGTTCTTTTTGGGTTCTGGAGTTGGAATTCCATACGAGTAGAAGAAATGAGATCCAGTGACAGCCTGGATCTGTGAATCAATGAGACTAAAGTTCAAGGCCTAGTGTTTGGTGATCAGCAGATCCTGGGGTTGATGCCAAGGACAGAGGCTCAAGAATTGGATCAGAAGTCTGGAAATCGAGGTCCATTTGGTTGGAGCGCCGGTAGCAAATCTCTGCAAGTCTGCTAGGTTGTTGAAGGTCATATGTCGCTGAGTCTGAAATCTGAGTCCACTGGAGGCTGGAGGCCCAACTTGGATTAGAGGACTGTGTGTGTACGTGGGTGGAATGGAGTTATGGGGCTTGATTAGCTGTTGTTGTTTTGTTGCTTGTTGCATTGTTGTGTTCTATGTTGTTCTGCTGAGCATTGTGGGCATGCTATGTTGGCACTGGAATGTGTGGCACCACCAGTGGGCTGCTCCCAGCACACACTTCGGTATGTTGGTTATTAACACAAATGACACATTTCACTGTACATTTTGATGTACACGTGACAAACAAACTTGAATCTTGAAAATAGACAGGTGGAGGGAATTTAATGCATGTGAGACTTGAGATTTAACATAACCAAATGCTATTTTACACTTTGGTAGAACAAACAGATAGGATGCAATTCTATTAAAAACTGCAGGGCAGACAGATCTGAAATCATAGATGTACACAATGTTGATTGTGCAGGACAGGTTGAAAACATAAAGCACAACACAGGAACAGGACCTTCAGCCCTTGATGTTATGCCGAATATATGGCCCTGACCTTCATAAATTGAGAAAGGAAGTTATGAAAAACTTTTCTAAATATATACTGATAACTCGAAGACATTTGCTTTGGCGACAACTAAAATAATTGCCTCTCATTTTGGTACCAACTCTGTGAAAGTTTTAGAGATGATGTAGAAAAGAGTTCCAAGAAAGAGTCAGTTATGTGGACTGATTGAAGAAACACAGTCTTCCTTGGAACAAAGAAAATTGAGAGTAAAACTGATGAAGGTATTTAAAATGACAAAGGGTCTACCAGGATTTCCTGATCTGTGGTCCACGAACCCCTTGCTTTACAGTATTAGTCCATGGTATAAAATACATTGCAAACCCCTGGTCTAGACAGACCAGATAGATACAAACTGTTCTGACTGGTGGAGTCAAATACTAAAGGACATGGAAGAGACAGACTGGTAAAAAGTAAATCAAAGAAAAGTTTGCATTTTCTCAATCAGTAATCAGAATTTGGAATGCACAGCCAGGGTGAGTAGTGGAGGAAGATTTAATTATATTGTCCAAAAAGGAAACTGGAAAATACCTGAAAGGAAAATTATTGCAGAGCTATGGAGTGAGGTGAGGGGAGTAAGGTAGCTCCTGTATAAAGTGAGGATGAACACAACGGTTGAATAGCTTCCTTCAACAGAACATCCTCTCTGTGATTCTGTGATTTTGTGCTTACAGGCAGCTCCCTAGTCAATAACATTGTCAGTATGATCATTACTCAGCATTACACCTATGCACGTGATAGAATCTGACTTGTCGTATTTGAGTGAGGGTCTCACCTAAAACAGGTTGGCACTAGTGTTGCTCAGACTATCTAATTATCATTTCCTAATTATTACATTCTTGAATACAGTGAATCAAATTGTGGCATATTTCCATTTAACAGAACAGCAAAATGACTATGATTCTTCAATCTTATACTTCTATCTCTCAAACTGGAGAGATGACCACATTGCTCTCAGCTGACTTCTACAGCCTTGGCAGTGACTTGAAGTCACTATGCAGAATGGAAATAAAAAGTGGGGCAGCCTGGACAGCAAAAGTCTTACATTACTGCCTTATTCTATCACCATTCCCAACTTTGTTTTCCTGGGACTGGTAGCATGTATTCAGTAGAAGTGCAGAATGGTCTGACAAATGAGCTCTGGAACCAATCTACCAAAGTTCGCAGGATTAAGCTAAATTTGTTTCAGTCAAATAACCTACCTCTAGTGCTCCAATATTGTTGGCAATTCCCTGTGCCAAAATGGTACAGATTGAATTACAGAGTCTAGAGAATGAATTGCTAACACTAAGGCTGGTCAGGTGCCTCAGAAATGAGGCAGGCATGGCGTGGAAACTTGTTTTGTCAAACATTTGAGCTTCATCTTGTGCTTGGAAACCTGATGTGGCCTACACTATGGTCGCTAAAAGAAGTGACACAGCAGGTTTCTGGCCTGTGAGAGCAGATAGGGAAAGTCTTAATCAATCATCTTCAACAGCCTTGACATTGTCTCCTGCATCATTAGTCTCTTTTGAATTGGATGAAGTCTTTGTAGCTCTTACTAGGCAGAAATAACAAGAATTGACAAAGCAGATTTTCAACAAAGCCTATCCAATTGTTCATATCATAGAGTGAAGAATACAATTAAGCATTTCAAATATTTCATGATATAGTCTTATTCACCATCTTCACACTTAATTGCAGTAACCCACTCTAATACTCAGTGTACAGTATTGTTTACTTTTGCTATAAAATCACAACACATGCCTTTTGAAATCTGTTACTGATTATAAAGTCTCAGTCAAATTCTGCTCCAACTGGAGATGTAAATACCTAAAAGTAAAAATAGCTGTAAAGATAATACAGGGACATTTCATTTGGAACTATCTTGTTTTGTTTATATCATGCATTCTTCAAAACCATGAAGATTAAAAAGGAAGGAATATATCCTGCTAGGTAACTATTCAGAGAACCAATCATCATGAAATGTATGCACCTACTAGCCTCTCACTAGTAAAAACATAGAGTACAAAGAGAATAAAGGTCTGCGAACCCTGGACTTTTCCTTTTAGTTTCACAGTTAATTGGCTCAAACAACAATTAATTTGGTGAATTAAATTTGGCTATTTTTAGCAATCTAAAGCAAGAAATCGTGTCTTAGGGCCTTGAATATA
This sequence comes from Mobula hypostoma, assembly GCF_963921235.1. Taxonomy (NCBI): domain Eukaryota; kingdom Metazoa; phylum Chordata; class Chondrichthyes; order Myliobatiformes; family Myliobatidae; genus Mobula; species Mobula hypostoma. The sequence goes on along the minus strand of NC_086103.1, from coordinate 132,776,630 downwards.
AAATTTTGATAATGCTTGAAGCAATTTAGTACTTTAGCAATGGGATTCTGGCAGAATGGCTCTCATTCTGTAAATAGCCTTGTTCACTGATCCTTCTGAATCTAATTCTAAATAAATAATTCCAGTGGGAAGATAGTGTATTTGTGAAATGACCGCAGTGGCATCACAATTTTAAAGACCAGATCAAGAGAAGAAGAATGACCCTGAGTTGGGTAAAACATTTTGGTGCTGAAATCTTTACTTAAGACTTAGGAAGCCCATTAAGCACCTGTCTTTGAAGTGAACTAATCTTCCTACTGAGGTGACCCAAATCTGTTTGTTGCTCTGATTATGCTTGCATAATCAATCACCACCCGCACAGAGGAAGAAATGAGATGGGCCTAGAGAAAGGGGATTGGTAAAATGTTATTGTTGGTGAGCCATTATCCAGCAATCAGTGCAGTAAATGCAGGAAAATCACATTCATTAATCCCTCCCCAGGATTCTCTCAGTGCCAGAGGGGTTAGGTTTAATCTGGCCTGCTTTCACCTCTCACACTGACTGCTGTATTTAAATAACATTGTGTCCAAACATAGTGACTGCTGTCCAGCAACAGAACTGGTTGCCTGTGTGTTATTTTTACAATAGACTTAACGGTTCACAATGAGATGCTTCTGTGTGGGATAATTTATTGGTCCTTCTTAATTGAGCAGCTCATCTGGGGATAATGTTTCAGAGAAAGCGCTAAATTGTTCAGCAGAAATCAAAGATTTACTGAGGATTTGGTTCAATGCTGCCAAATGTTGGCTATTTTTTGTTCTGCTTATCAACAGCTTCCTAAGGCCATGTTTTTATTGATAAATGCACATCCCCTCACATTAGCACTATTAGCTTATCTGCCATTAACTTTATTTCTAATCTTAAGATTTTTTCTTGTCCCAGCAGGCTGCTGCCTCAATATGAAAAGAGATCAAAGTTGGATTTGAGCAAGAAATAGTCACTCAATGTAGGGAGAAATGCAAAAAAATTAAACAAATGGAAAATCAAAATAAATATTAACTTGAAAGAAGAAATAAGCACAAAGTTCAAAGTATCAGAGTGTGTATATGTCAGTATATACTACCCTGAGATTTTGTCAATATTTTTTGTCAGTTGGATATGTTTTGTGTGGTTGAATAAAACTGAGTTAAGCCTTGAAAAGCATTTGACACTTGAAACTTGTGTACTTGCACTGGGATTTCTAGGAAACCTGGTTAGTTGTCAAAACTTTGCTATTCTGCTCACTTAATCAGTCATCAATTTATTCATGAATCCTTACACTAGAACACAACTCCAAAATGTGTTGCTGCCTCCAGACAGTGACAGTAGCTTGATTCCATTTATGGGAACTGAATATAGGGATATCTAATTTAAAATGGATTTTGCATTGAAAAAATTATGGTTAGAGGCTAGAATATACTGGGCAACTCATTTTGGGCACCAAATGTTGTAATGTATGCTCATTTCAAAATGAAAATTGACATTCACTCCAGATGTATCGATGAGCTTTGAAGTCCTCCATGCTCCTGACATGACAACATATAGACGAGTTTGGTTATGTTTTGAAGATCAGGATGGCTATCTATGCCTGGAAGCAAAAGAGATGAGGAGATCGTATAGAATTGTTTGCATCTATATTTACTCTGGAGATGGACACAGAATCTATAGAAGTGAGGCAAAGCAGCATCAACTTCATGGAGCCCATACTTTGGAGGAGGTGTTTGCTGTCCTGAGGCAAATTAGGGTGGATAAATCCCTGGGCCCTGACAAGGTGTTCCCTCAGATCCTATGGGAGGCAAGCACAGAAATTACTGGGATATTTAATTCATCCTTAGTGACAGGTGAGGTACTGAAGGATTGGAGGATAGCCAATATTGTTCCGCTGTTTAAGAAAGACTCTGAAAATAAGTTGGGAAATTATAGACTGTTGAGCCTGACATAAAAGTTATTGGAAGGTATTCTAAGGGACCAGATTATGAGTATCTGGACAGACATGGACTAACAAATACTTTGTGTGTGGTAGGTTGTATCTAACCAATTTTATAGAGTTCTTTGAGGAAGTTACCAGCTGGAAAAATGGGCTGAAAAATGGCAGATGGAATTTAATGCAGTCAAGTGTGAGGTGTTGCACTTTGGTAGGACCAACCAGGGTAGGTCTTACACAGTGAATGGCAGGGCACTGAGGAGTGGTGCAGAAAAAAAGGAATCAGGGAATATAGGTCCATAATTCATTGAAAATGGCATCACAGGTATATAGGGCTGTAAAAAAAGCTTTTGATTCATAAATCAAAGTATTGAAAGCAGGAGATGGGATGTTATGTTGAATTTGTATAAGACATTGGTGTGGCCTAATTTGGAGTATTGTGTGCAGTTTTGGTTACGTCACTATAGGAAAGATATAAATAAGGTTGAAAGACTACAGAGAAAATTTACAAGGATGTTGCCGGGACTGGAGGACCTGAGTTACGAGGAAAGATTGAATAGGTTAGGACTTCATTCCTTGGAATGTAGAAGATTGAGGAGAGATTTGATTGAGGTATACAAAATGATGAGGGGTATAGATCGGGTAAATGCAAGAAGGCTTTCTGGGATTTCCATTGCAGCACATCAGAACGCATTGCTTGTTTCAATATTACTTATAGAAAACTGCTTGGGTAAGCTTCGTGGTCTGCCATTAAAAAGTTACTTTAGGTAGGTACTTTGCAAGTGATATACTTATCTTGTCATCAACCTCAACATCTTTCTTATTTGTGATCCCCAACTGCAGAACTTGTGACACTCACCCAAATCCGGTATCAGATATTTCTAATTGTCACCTCACCCAACTGGCAATCTACAATCAGATTCATCCTCCCATATCCAGTCTGTGGCTCATCCTGCCTTTGACTCAAAAGTCCTACCTCAACTTTCAGTATGACATCTGACTCTGCAGGACATCCACGTATGAGTGAAGATCATAGCTTTGTATTGATAGTCACTATGTATGTTAATGGTTTTCATGCATGTCTGGTTTTTATGTGTAAAGGACCTAGAAACAGAAATCACGAACCTCAAAATACATAATGTGAATCCAATGTAGCTGTTTTCTTTCCCCCCAATAAAATTCGAATGTACAGTGCACATAGGCCCTTGGGTTTACATTTTAATTTCAGAAACTGTTACCTGAAATAGAGGGGTAACCGTACTTTTTATGTTAAAAGATTTGTAGAGTCGGTTAAGAGACTGTTAGATGAAAGAAGAACAGAAGTGTGTGTGGGAGTGAAGTGTTAGAGAGAGGAGTTGGAATAGGTTAGAAAGCCAGCACAACATCATGGGCTGACGGTCCTATACTATGCTGTACTGTTCAGTGTTCTACGTAAGTGGACATGTGGTGCTACTTCACATGAAACAAGATAGGCATGGAACAGATTTCACAGCACAGAACTGAGTGTCAATAAGGTACAGTGGGAAAGCTGTTGGACTGCAATCTCCAATCTGTAATCTAATCATAAGGGTTCAACAAATATATTATTCATCTCTCTATCATAAAGACAGGCAAATCATCAGCAGCAGCCAGACATGGTTACAGCATGAGGACATAAAAAATGGAAGCATGCATCATTTTTATGCCCATTATACATGACACTTTATTAGAAACACCTATACAGCTGCTCGTTAATGCAAATATCTAATCAGTCAGTCATGTGGCACCAACTCAATAAAAGCATGCGGACATGGTCAAGAGGTTCAGTTGTTGTTCAGACCAAGCATTAGAATGGGGAAGAAATGTCATCTAACTGACTTTGACTGTGGAATTACTGTTGCTACTAGATGACGTGATTTGGGTATTTCAGAAACTGCTGATCTCCTGGGATTTTCATGCACAACAATCTGTAGAGCAGGGGTTCCCAACTTTTTTTATGCTATCTACCCCTACTATGAAGTAAGAAGTCTGTGGACCCCAGGTTGGGAACCCCTGTCCTAGAGTTTATAAAGAATGGTGCAAAAAAAAACAAAAAAAAAAAAATCCAGTAAGAGGTAGTTCTGTGCGCAAAAATGCCTTGTTAATGAGGGAGGTCAGAAGAAAATGGCCAAATTGATTCAAGCTGACAGGAAGGTGACTTTGAACCTTGAACGTTGAACCTTGAAGTGAATGGTCTACAGCAAAAGACCATGAATATACATTCTGTAGCCATTTTATTAGGTACAGGAGATGAAGTGACCACTAAGTGTTTGTTCTCTGCCACTCTGCCACGATAATGGCTGATCTTTTGCCTCAGCATTATATACTGCACTCATGGATTCTCTCAATACCGAGTATCAATTTCTAATTGGACATAGTTAGTGATTGAGCCTCCACAATCTTATTGTGTAGAGACTTCCAAAGATTCTTTTTCTTTGGTGTAGTAATTTATTTGAAATCTATTTTGGAATGTGACACCTGTTTTTAAACCTTTGTGTCAAGGGAACAACCTGTCCCTGTAAGTTTTGATGAGATCAGCTCTAACTTTTCAAACTCAAGACCATCTATGTCCAACTGGCAGAATATCCAAAGCTACATTCTTTGTGTCATCTGCAAACCTATTAGGCCACCCTTCCACTTCCACATCCTTATCCAAGTCATTTATGAAAATCACAAAGAGAAGGGGTGTCAGAGAAGTTCCCTGCAGAACATCACTGGTCACCAACCTCCAGGTAGATTATCTACTACCACCCTCTGCCTTCTGTGGCAACCACTCTTGAAGCAGACCAATATGAACTTACAAAGGAAAATAATATCAATACCACAAAATTGCCAGGGAATGATCATCACGAACAAGAGAAAGCAAATAACCCACTCTTAACATCCAATAACATTACTGTTACCAAGTACCCCATCATCACCATTCGGGTGTCAACTTTCACTAGAAGCTGAATTGAAACAGCCTCATAAATACTGTGACCATGAAAGCACAAAATGCATTGGGTATCCTGCAACATGACTGCTTGATGCCTTTCACATGATATATGAAAAATAGGACAGAATACTCTTCGGATGAATGGATCTTTAACAGCACTCAGGGAGTTCAACAAGATAAAGCAGCTAACTGGACACTCACCACCTTTTACATTAATGGCTGCATGGACCAGCAGAATATGGCTGCTGTGTACACTATTAACAAAATGCAATGCATTTAGCCCCTTGTTTTAAACCATGTATATAAGCTGTAACTGGATTACCTGTCTGGACATGTCCCTCTGCTGACTGCTCCTGTGACTCCTCCCACAGTCCCCTGAATAAAGGCGATTGTGCCACTGCTCCTCCCTCAGTCTGGGGCAGATACTCAGCATGGACGTGGTCCATTTTATTGTAAATAAATGCCTTTCAGTATTTACTATACTTCCAGTCTTTTGGAGTAATTGATAGTGCATCAATTTTATTTACAATAATTTTAAGGCATGGAACACATCCTGAGACCCGACAAGCTAGACCTCGGCCCGCAAACACCTGAAGCTGGAAACGCTTTCGAACTCTGGCTAGCCTGCTTCAAACCATACCTGGAGGAGATTAAAGTGACCGAGTCCACCGTGAAGCGCAGAGTTCTCCTCTCCAGGGTCAGTCCACGAGTCAACTCAATGATCAGAGACCAGCTGAGCTAGGACGGTACGATGAGCGCCCTCCGAAGACAATACCTGCGACCAGTAAACACCGTCTATGCGCAACATCGTTTAGCGACGCGGCTGCTGCTGTCGGGGAGTTGAGCACTGAGTTCATCCGGGCCCTACAGACACTCGTGCGGGCCTGCGACTGCGGAGAACTGACGGCTGAACAGCATGCGGAGCTCCTAGTAATAAACGCCTTAGTCACAGGGACCAGGTCAGTGTATGTGCGCCAGCGGCTGCTGGAACACGCCGATTTTACCTTACGTTCGGCGATTGAGCTGGCCGACAGGCTGGAGGCCACTCTGCACAACTCTGATGCTCTCCAGGCACGTGATCTCCGGACGGCCTCGTGGGCACCGTAGACCCTGCAACCCGCCAGTGAATCGACCATAGCTGCTGCCAGTCGCGAGACTGCGAAGTGCTACTTCTGCGGACTTGAGAAGCACCCCAGGAAACACTGCCCGGCCCAAGAACCTACCTGCTCCAGCTGCGGAAAGAAGGGCCATTTTGCCAAGGCCTGTAAGTCCAAACTGCGAGCAGGATCGAGCAGCGCCGCGTGCGAGACATGGGGGTCGCCATCTTGCCTGCACGCCGCCACCGCGTGCGAGACATGGGGTGGCCATCTTACAACCCATGTGTGCTCACGGGTCACCCCACCGCGCCGGACCAAGACAGCGACGCAACTCTGGCCTCCGTGACCCTCGACCAAAGCGCTCCCCATCAGCTCACAAGGTCAATGATGGACATCCTGGTGGAGGGGCGCAGGACAAGCTGCCTGTTTGACACAGGCAACATGGAGAGTTTTATCCACCCGGACACGGTGCAGCATTGCGGACTCGCGATATGGCTGGTAAGTCAGAGGGTCACCATGGCTTCTGGGTCACATATAACAGACATCCAGGGGGGTTGTGTAGCGACACTAGTGGTGCAAGGCACAGAATATCGAGACTTTACATTACTGGTCATGCCTCAACTGTATGCCCCTGTGCTATTGGGGCTCGACTTCCAGAGCCACCTGAAAAGCGCGACAATGGGGTATGACAGGACCCTCCCACCAATTACTGTCGTAAATCCTCAGTTTTGTAGGAATACGTCACATACCCTGCTACTGTCCACACACACACACCGACCCCCACATCCCACCCAACACCATGCCAACAGCCGCACGACAGACACCACTGGTGGCCTCTCCACCCTCAGGATCTCTCCCCCACCGCTGTTCGCCAGCCTGACCTCCAACTGTAAACCTGTGGCAACTAAAAGCAGGAGGTACAGCGCGGGGGACAGAGCTTTCATTAAGTCGGAGGTGCAGCGGCTGCTCAGGGAGGGGGTCATTGAGGCAGGCACAAGTCCTTGGAGGGCGCAGGTGGTCGTTGTTCAGAATGGGGAGAAAAATAGGATGGTTGTGGACTATAGCCAGACCATCAATAGGTTTACGCTGCTCGACACGTACCCTCTACCCCACATCGCAGATATGGTCAATCAGATAGCACAGTACAAGGTGTACTCGACCATAGACCTAAAATCCGCTTACCATTAGCTCCCCATCCACCAGGAGGACCGCCCTTACACCACCTTCAAGGCAGACAGCAGGCTTTATCAATTCCTGCGCGTCCCCTTCGGTGTCACGAATGGTGTATCTGTCTTCCAGAGGGCAATGGACCGAATGGTGGACCAGTGCCAACTGAAGACCACGTTCCCATATCTGGATAACATCACCATCTGCGGTCACGACCGGCAGGATCACAACAACAACCTCCAAATTTTCTCCAAGCTGCCAAAGTTTTCAATCTCACCTTTAACAAGGACAAATGTGTGTTCGGAACCACCCAACTTGCTATCCTTGGGTGTGTCGTGGAGAACGGAGTCATTGACCCTGACCCTGACCGTATGCGCCCCTTGTTGGAACTCCCTCTTCCCAACACCCTCAGAGCCCTCAAAAGGTGCCTGGGCTTCTTTTCATACTACGCCCAATGGGTCTCTAACTACGCAGACAGGGCCCACCCCCTGGTCAAGTCCACCACATTTCCCCTCTCAGCCAAGGCTCACGCGGCCTTCAGCCGCATAAAAGGGGACATTGCCAAAGCAGCAATGCATGTGGTGGATGAGACAATTCCCTTCCAAGTAGAGAGTGATGTCTCCGACTTCGCGCTGGCTGCTACCCTCAACCAGGCAGGAAGACCAGTGGCGTTCTTCTCCCGTACCCTTCAAGGCCGTGAAATTCGGCACTCTGCGGTGGAGAAAGAGGCCCGGGCCATAGTGGAAGCTATTAGGCACTGGAGGCACTATCTCGCCAGTAAAAAGTTCACCCTGCTGACTGACCAGCGCTCAGTCGCATTCATGTTTAGCAACCAACAGCGGGGCAAAATCAAAAATGATAAAATTCTGAGGTGGAGAATCGAACTCTCCACCTACAACTATGGCATCATATACAGGCCTGGGAAGCTCAATGAGCCCTCCAATGGCCTTATCCCAGGAAACGTGCACCAGCGCGCAGATCGACCGGCTAGACACCTTACATGCAGATCTTTGCCACCCGGGAGTCACCCGGCTTTTCCACTTCGTGAAAGCCCGGAACCTGCCTTACTCCCTTGAGGAGATCAGGACGATGACCAGGGACTGCCAAGTCTGCGCAGAGTGCAAACCGCACTTCTACCGACCCGAAAAGGCACAACTCATCAAGGCCACCCGCCCCTTTGAGCGACTGAGTGTTGACTTTAAGGGCCCCCTTCCCTCCACCGACCGTAATGTGTACTTTCTTAACATTATCGACGAGTACCCGCGGTTCCCCTTCGCCATCCCCTGCCCCAACACCACTACCACGTCAGTCATAAAAGCCCTGCGCAAGCTCTTCACTCTGTTCGGATACCCATGCTATATCCACAGTGACAGAGGGTCCTCGTTTATGAGTGATGAGCTGCGCCAATACCTGCTGGCTAGGGGAATTGCAACTAGTAGGACCACGAGCTATAATCCCAGGGGGAATGGACAGGTGGAGAAGGAGAATGGCACAGTGTGGAAAGCCACACTCTTAGCCCTCAGGTCAAAGGGACTGCCGGTCTCCCGCTGGCAGGAGGTCCTTCCCAAGGCACTCCACTCCATCCGTTCCCTGTTATGCACATCTATCAATGCCACCCCTCATGAGTGACTCTTTTCTTTTCCCAGAAAGTTGACTACCGGGACCAGCCTACAAACTTGGCTGGTAGTGGACACCTGTTCAGTGGACACAATGGTAAAATCTGGGATCTGCCCAGATTTTACCATTCTGTCAAATTACCATCCAGCCCAGACTTCTTTGGAATCTGGGAGGAAACAGACCATCCCTGCAGGAAGCTCACATAGCTTAAAAGAGAAATGGAAAACTTCACACAGACAGCATTAGAGATCACGAACGAACCCAGGTCACTGTAGCTTCTATTAGTTGCCCAGTTATTAAAGGACTCTATGGACTTCTATTTCTGGCATTCAACCATTTGAAAGTATTTTGCTGTCTTTTTTAGTTCGGAGTTATCAACCTCACATTTACCCGTGATGAAATCCATTGACAGCAGTTTGCCTGTGAAATGTTTGATTAATTTCTCTATGAAACATAATATGCATACAGTATGTTATCTGCCTTTGTGCCATTGAAAAACTGAAGAAATGCTTTTCTATCCTAACAGCTCCTGGCCGTTAATCTGGTGAATAGCTTCAGCCCATACGGAAATCCTTGCAGAGCTCCAGAAGTCCGTAATCCCTAATATCTATCACCTACTTCTTAGCCAATTTTATCAAACAAAAATAAAGGAAGCTAATAATAAAGGAAAGCCAGCATTATTTGCCAAGGTTAAATTATGTTTAGTTAGCATACTTAAATTTGCTGATGAATTAGCAGAAAGTATCAATGAGAAATTGCTCTTAGCTCCTGCTGGAGGATCCACTCCAATTTGTCTCCTGTTACACAGGTCAAATGCAGATGCCATTTCACTGGCTGTTCATTCAACCCCTGGAGCATCTGGACAGTAAAGATGCATACATCGAGACACTCATCATTGACTATAGCTCTTTTCCAATGTCCTTGAATGGAAAATCCTACAAAAAATAGTGGATACAGCCTAGTCCATTATGAGTAAAGTCCTTCAACCATTGAGCACATCTACACAGAGTATTGTTGCAGGAAAGCAGGATTTATCATCAGGGAACCCCACCACACTGGCATGCTCTCTTCTCACTGTTGCCTTTTGGAGGAAGGTACAGGAGCCTCAGGACTCACACTGACAGTATCAGGAAGTGTTATTACACCTCAACCATCATGTTCTTGAATCAGAGGCCATGGCTTCACTCAGCTTCACTTGCCCCATCATTGAACTGTTCTCGCAACCTATGGACTCACTTTCAAGGACTCTTCATCTCATATTCTTTATATTTATTTCTTATTTATTATTATTATTATTATTATTATTGTTATTATTATTTCTTCTTTATTTTCTTTTGCATTTGTATAGTTTGTTGTCTTTTGCGCACTGGTTGTCTGCTCTGTTGGGTGTGGTCTTTCACTGGTTATTGGATTTATTGAGTATGTTAGCCAGAAAACGAATCTCAAGGTTGTCTATGGTGACATACTGTATATGTAATTTGATAATAAATTTACTTTGAACTATAGATGTGGAGAGTATATAGACTGGTTGCACCACAGCCTGGTGTGGAAACAACAATTCCCTTGAAGAGAAAAGTCTACAAAAAGTAGTGAGTATGGCTTAGTCCATCATGGGTAAAGCCCTCCGTACTGTTGTGCATATGTATATGGAGTGCTGTAACAGGTAGGCAGGATCCATTATCAAGGACCACCACCATCCAGACTGTGCTCTCTTCTCATCACCATCAAGAAGAAGGTACATGAGCCTCAGGGCCGACACTGTCAGGTTCAGGAAAAGTTTTTACCCTTCAACAATCAGACTCTTGAATGAGAGGGGATAACTTTACACATCTTCACTCACCCTAACACTGAACTGTTCCCACAACCTATGGACTCACTTTCATAGACCATAAGACCATAAGACATAGGAGTCGATTAGGTCCATCAAGTCTGCTCCACCATTCCATTATCAATGATTTATTATCTCTCTCAACCCCATTCTCCTGCCTTTTTCCCATAACATTTGATGGCCTGACTAATTAAGAACTTATAAAACTCCACGTTACTACCTCTCCAGCATCATTTTTCTGTGGTTCAATATCTACTCTCACCTCCCTTTTACTCTTTATATATCTGAAAAAAACTTTTGGTATTCTATTTTATATTATTGGCTACCTTACCTTCATATTGCATCTCTTCTTTCCTTATGGCTTTTTTAGTTGCCTTCTGTTGGTTTTTAAAAGCTTCCCAATCCTCTCAGTACCCACTAATTTTTGCTATATTATACGCTATCTCTTTTTGTTTTATGCTGTCTTTGACTTCACTTGTCAGCCACAGTTACCTCATCCTTCCTTTAGAATACTTTCAAGAACTCATCATCTCTTCTTCTCAGTATTTATTGTTTATACATTATTAATATTTTGTGTTTTTTCCTTTGTGCTTGCACAGTTTGTTGTCTTTTGCATGTTGGTTATTTGTCCATCTTGCGTGCGTCTTTTTCACTGATTCCATTGTGTTTCTTTGTGTTTACCGTGAATGCCCGCAAGAAAATGAATCTCAGGGTAGTATATCGTGACATATATGTACTTTGATATTAAATTTGCTTTGAACTTTAAACTTTGAAATAAGCTTCCAAATTTAGCTCAGAACAAGGATCTAGTGCTTTCCCAGTGTATCTGACGAATAAACTTTTCTCGGGCTTCCTGACGGTACAGGTATTGATTTCAACTGATGTTGCAAGGACAGACTCCTCCATCTTTATGAAATGTCAGTTGAAATTGATACCTGTACCTGGCTGGAGGCCTGAGAACAGTCCAGTTGTTAGCTCAGAACAATTCAGCAGATGCTTTGTCAAATAGTTTTGGGAGTTTATATAGGTAACAGCTGTTGGCATTCCCTATAACAAACCCATCTTCAAAAAAAAATCTGACACATTTGTCAGATATCTTATATTTTTAATATAACCACATAATCTCTTTTATAAAAGAGTTCATTCACTTTGTCTTTAATTATAGACTGTAGGAAGTTCCTGGTAATAGATTGTAGATAAACAAATGTGTAATTATTAGGTTTGGTGGGAATTTTAGAGGAATTGTGAAAGCTGATTGTATGGCTGCCAGTGGTAGACTAATCAGATCTGAATATTCTCAGAAGTCATTATTATCGGGTACAAACATCTCAGAAAGTTATAGTTTGGAGAATATTACAAGCTAGAGAGAGAGTGTGTGGAGGGGTTTGAAACATGGATAGGAATTGTAAACTGCTGGCTTTATTAACTGGGAACACGTGTAGGCACTGAAAGCTTTGGTGTCATTGCTAAGAAGCATATTATATAGGCAGAAAAGACTTCCATGTTATCACATTTGCATACAGCAAATTAAAGCAGATATTCTGGAATGTAGTTAATGGAAGAAAAAGTACTGATGATTATTTCTCTGGTGGGAGGGATGAGGCAATGGTGGAATCAGATGAGTTTCACTGAGTTTATCTCCAGGAAACTGAGTTTATCTCCAGGAGAAAGACATGGTTGTGTCACCATTTAGTTGGATGACATTTCTGCTCGACCATTGACAGATGGTAAACGGTCTGATAACTTAGGGACAGTGGATATGATGGCAAGATAAACCTGGGTGTCAACAAGGTACATCAGGAATTTGATACTGTTTTTGGATTGTGTTTTGATGAAAAATTAAGGGGCAAAGTATAGAAGATTGTGAGGCACCAGAGATAGTGGTGAGAGGTCCTGAAAAGATTCCATTGGTGGCTGCGGCTTGATCAATAACTGCCAGTAGTAGAGAAAGGGTAGAAGAAATATAAGAAAGGAAAGCTCGTGAGAGTAGATTAGTTGGTAGCACAAAAAGGACTTCCGGATATTATCAAGTCTTCATCCTCAAAACCGGCCACAATATATGTAAAAAAAGACTGTAACTTTGTTTCTTACAGTTCCTATACTGAACTAGTGAAAAGGTAAACAAAAGAAGAGTAAGATTAATTAAGGACCAAAAACAAAACCTTCCTGTGGAATTAAAAGGCTTGGATAGATAACTGAAAATAATACTGCCAACATCAAGCTTTTGAAAAAAAAGGTAGAGAAATTAAGTCAAGTAAAATTAGCAAAATGGGAGACATTAAAAATACTGGCAAAAGAGAAAGGTCATCTAGTCCGGCTAGGATGTATTCAAGATTACTGAAGGAAGAGAGGGTAGAAATTATGGAAGCACTGATTATTATCTTTCTATTCTTAGAAATGGTCTGTTGTCAGAGGATTGGAGAACTGGAAATGTTGCACTACAATCAAAAAAATTGGTGGGAAGGCTAAACCTGGCAATTACTAGCTAGACAGCTGAATATTAATAGTGGGGTTACTTTTAGAGATAGTGATCCAATATTATTTTAACAAGCACTTGGCAAGTTTAATACCAGCATGATTTATCAAAGTTAAATCATGTTTGGTTAACATACTTAAATTGACTGATGAATTTGCAGAAAGGGTCAATGAAAATGCATGGTTGCTATTGGATAAATTAATTTTCAGAGACTTCACATAACAGAAGGGTAAGTAGCCGATTTAATGAACGATGCTACATGGATATGAAAATGACTAAGTTCCAGAAAGCAGAGAACAATGATGATCTGTTGTTCACTGAAATGGAGGGAAAATCTTGTGGCAAGTAAAGTAGGATGGGGTGGAGTGATGGTAACATTGGGATATATGTTGGAGACCTGAACTTGGTTATACAAGTCTCAAAATCAAATTTTGCATATGAAGCAAAGAAGAGAGCACTAGATTTCCAAAGGGCATTCAAGGACTGGTGAGATACACAGAGACCTTGTCAACAGAATTTAATACAGAGAAGTCTGAAATAATTCCTGTAGGTAAGAAAAATGAGCGGAAGCAATAGAAACTAAATTGGCAAAACTTAGCTCAAGAACATGGAACCGTGGCAGTATATGTATTTGCAGGCCAAGTCAAATCCCGTAGAAGGCATACAGGATTCATAAATGGGCAGATAGCTCTAAAGATGGAAAAGGCATGATATATTTGAATAAAGCATTGCCTAATTCAATTGGAGCATTGAGATTAATTCTGGGTACAACTATTTAGGAAGGATTTCAAGATCTCAGGAAAGCTATTAGAATGATGAGAGCGATAAAAGATGGCAAATTGGAGAAATCAAAATTGTTCTTCTAATGCAAAGAAACTGCAAAGGAGATTTGATAGCTATCGTCAAGATCACTCTGTAGCAGTAAATAGTTACCGATGGCAGAAGATCAGGATGAACAGAGGACATCAGTTGTAAATTTTGATCACATTTCTTTTTAATGCAGCAAAAATTGTTCTGATTATAAATGCACTGACTGAAAAGGAGCAAGCAGCATTAAAAAAAACTTTCAAAAGGGAATTGGATGAGTACTGAAACCTGAAATATCTGCAGGAGCATAGACAAAGATTAAGGGATTAAAATCATTTGGATAGTTCTCTGAAATATGTGCAGGGAAGCTGGGATAGATTGTCAATTTGCATTCTGTATCATTCTAAGATTCTGATCTACCAAACAAGAAAATTTAAAATAATGCACAAAATATTACAGATTTTGATTCTCTCTCAATATTGAACTTATGATTTCTATTTACTCACAGGCCAGCCATCTTATCAGTCATCAAAGTTCCCTATTGACTCAGACAGCTCCCCTGCCACAATCTTCTTTCAGTTCACCATTGATCAGCAATTCCTAGCAATTTGCAACATAGTTACAATTGAATGAGGTAGGCCAAATTGTGAGTCCACAGCAGTGAGACCATACTTATTTGAAGACGATATACCCAAATTGGAGGCATTCAGATGGCTTCTGAGCGAAAAATATATACATGAAAAAATCTGCAGATGCTGGAGATCCAAATCAACAGACACAAAATGCTGGAGGAACTCAGCAGGTCAGGCAGCATCTACGGAGAAGACTACAGTCGATATTTCGGGCCAAGACCCTTCATCAGGACTGGAAAAAAGTTGAGAAGTCGAGCAAGAAAGTGGGGGTAGGGGAGAAAGAAGACAAGTTGATAGGTGATAGGTGATAGGTGAAACTGAGGGAGAGGGAGGGGTGAAGTAAAGAGCTGGGAAGTTGATTGGTGAAAGAGATAAAGGGCTGGAGGAAGGGGAACCTGAAAGGAGAGGACGGAAGGCTATGGAAGAAAGGGAAGGAGGAGGAGCACCAGAGGGAGGTGATGGGCAGAAAAGGAGATAAGGTGAGAGAGGAAACAGGAATGGGGAATGGTGATACAGGGTGGGAAGGCATTACTGGCGATGTTTATGCCATCCAGTTGGAAGCTACCCAGACAGGATATAAGGTGTTGCCTCCTGAGTGTGGCCTCATCGTGGCAGTAAAAATAATACTTTAAAATAATACATGGAAATTAACTAAAACATTAAAATTAAGCAATATAAAGAAAAGAGCACTTACCGGTACTTGTCTTTACAAACAAGTCAGTGATCCATTTCATGTGAATATGACTGAGCCACACAAGTCAGTCATAGCTAACAAGTAACTGAGGAACACAATGCAAAGTGCTTCGGGCTCCTCAGATCAGCAAATCAATGATGCATTCAGCAGCAAAGGGGGAGAGAAGAAACACCAACATCTGACTCCCAGCTTGTAACTAACATCCACATTTCAATGCTCAAGCAGAGAAATCGGGAACATGATGGCCTGTTCACTTCAACTATCCGGTGGTTCGTGACAGAACTGTTGTCTCATGTACAGCACAATCTCATCTTTTATATTATCAATATTGCTCAATTATTTCTTCATTAAAGTGATTACAATATAGTGCAATAATCAATGATATGATTTAATGTTCAACATTTCTAAAACCTAAGGCACTTAGAAATTACAATGACATTTTTATAACAAAAATAGTAGAAGTAGGAGCAGCCCATTAGTCCCCTGGACTTGTACCACCATTTAATATGACTGCAGTTTATCCTTTAGCTTAGTGCCACTTTCCTGCACTAATTTCACATCCATGATTCATTCCTTCAGTATCAATAAAAGCTATTGACCTCTGCCTTGTACATGCAAAGTGACTAAGCCTCTAGAGTTCTTTTAAGGAGAAAAATCCAGATATTCACTATTCTCTAAGTGAAGGAATTCATCTCTGTCCTGAATGGCAGACACTTAATGTTGAGATTATGAGAGCTTGTCCTAGACATCCCACCCAGGAGAAACATCACCTCTACATCTACCCCATCAAGTTCCTGAAGTGTTTTATATTTCATTCCCCTAAACTCAATGGGATACAGCATGAAAATAAAAGTAACTGCAAATGCTGGAAATGAAAAACAAAATCAGAAACTGCTGGAAACATTCAATAGATCAGGTAACATCACTGGACAGAAGAACAGAGGTAATATTTCAGGACAAAAATCATTTATCATGTTTCCTGTGACAGGTCTTGAACTTAAGTCAAAATGCATAGAGTTCAAACGAGGCTGTAGAGAGTTGTAGTCTCTGCCAGTTCCACCTCAGGCACAAGTCTGCCCACCATTGACTACTTCAGATAGCAGATAACTCAGGAAGGTGGCATCCATCGTTAAGGACCCTCACTGTCCAAGACATGCCTTCTTCACATTGCTAAAGTCTCAATTAGTCAAAATTAGTGCCTATACTTCCTTAGAGGTTTGTGGAGATTCGGCACGTCAGCAAACACTTAGGTATATTTCTATAAACAAACAATGGAGCTATCCAGACTGGCCTGGTATATCCATCATGGCCTTGTATAGAACCACCAATGCCCAGGGATGGAAACGGCTTCCACTGGATACAACCTAGTACATCACAAGCAAAGCCTCCCACCATTGAATTTAAAAACACAAACATGAGGAAATCCGCAGATGCTGGAAATTCAAGCAACACACGCAAAAAATGCTGGTGAACGCAGCAGGCCAGGCAGCATCTCTAGGAAGAGGTCCAGTTGACATTTCGGGATGAGACTTTTTTCCCACCATTGAGCACGTTTACATGGAATGCTGTCACAAGAAAGCAACATTCATCATCAAAGTCTCTCACCATCCAGGCTATGCTCTCTTCTTGTTACTACCATCAGGCTGGAGGTACAGGAGCCTTAGGTCCCATACCATCAGGTTCAGGAACAGTTATTACCCAACAACCATTAAGCTCCTGAACCAGCAAGGATAACCATTCTGAACTGACTCTATAACCTGCAGGCTCTCTTTCAAGGAACTTTCACAATTCATGTTCTCAGCATTATTTTTTATTTGCACAGTTTGTCTTATTTCATCAGTCTTTGTTGGTGTATTTTTTTTTGTAAATTCTATTGTATTTCTTTATTTCCCTGTAAATGCCTGGAAGAAAATTAATCTCAAGGTAGAACATGGTAACTTGTATGTGTTTTGACAATACATTTTACTTTGAAGATGCACACTCAGTGTTTTAGAAACAGTTTCTTTGCCATCATCATCAGATTTCTGAATGGTCTATGAACCCATGAACATTACCTCACTATTTATTTATTTTAATTTTTATTGGAACTTATAGCAATTGTTTTTGTAGCTTGCATTCTATTGCTGCCACAGACAACAAATTTCATGATCTATGTCAGTGATAACAAGCCTAATTCTTTTCTGATTCTGAACTTGGTTTCTCTATTCACAGGTACTGACTGGGTTGCTGAGTACAGCATCTTCTGTTCTTGTTTAAGAGGATATAGGCCCACTCTGCTGACCCTCCCATCATATGGCAAACACTGCCATGACAGGAATCAATCGGTGAACTTACACTCCTGTCACAGTTAGTTATTTCCTTAGGAAGAGAATTCCCAAGCTTTGCTACCCTTTTGGTGAGGAATTTGTTTCAATTTCTCTTCTGAAGAGTTGTCCCATTAGGATAATAACTATCTAAAGGAAACTTAGCATCTTCTGCCATTAGAATTTCATATTTTTCAATAAAATTGATATTCAGTCTCATAAACTCAAGAGGGTATGGGAACAACCTGCTTTTTTTCTCCTTATAAGAGAAGCTTAACATCCCAGGAATTAAAATCTAGTAAACTTTTCCTACACTCCCCACTCCCTTTATCACAAATATATTTTTGGTAGGGGACCAGAACTCTACACAATATTCCTAATGTGGTCTCAGCAGGGCTCCATTTAATTAAAACAATACATTTCTATTCTTGCACTCAAATCTACGTGCAATAAAAGCCAACAAACTCTTTGCCTTCGTAACTGCTTGCTGAAATTGCCTATTAAAATTTAGTGATTCATGTACAAGTAGAAATCAGGTCCCTTTGAACAGAAAAGTTTTCGCCTAATAAAAAAAAAGTTCACTTTTTATTTTTCTCTAACAAAGTGGATGACCCAGTATTTTCCCACGTTATATGCCATCTGCCATGTCAGTGCCCAGTCACCTATCTTGTCTATATCTTTCTGATGCTCCTGAGCATCCTCATCACAGCCAACACCTTCAGCTAGCTCTGTATCATCTGCAAACATAGAAATGTAACATTTGATCACCTTATCAAAATTACAGGTGCATTGTTCCCCGGGTTTCAGCATTGATCTCTGCTTGCCCTGCTAATCACACAGCAGTTCTCCAACCTGAAAGTGATTTGTGTGTTCTTTCTGTTTTCTTTTTTTCAAACGATCTTGAATCTGCATCCATAAATTAACTTCATGTCATGTGCTCTAATTTTGTTCAACAATTCTTTTCTGTGCTACCATCTGAAAGGCCTTGACAAATAATATACTGGTTTGTTCTTATATCTTCCATTGTTTACAGCTTCAAAAAACCTCAACACGTGTGTCAAATGTGAGTTTCTTTTTAAAATCCACATTCACTTTGCCCAGTACTCTTATTACTTTCCTAGTTACTACTTCCTTAATTATAAATTGCTGCATTTTTTGAACCACTAATGCCAGACTACATGCTTTATCATTACTTCCTCCTCTTCTTCATAGAGCTACTTTTAGCAACAACAGTTGAATGCTTCAGTCTTCATATCCTGTTTGACCTGCCTGAGATTCCTATTGTGATAGTGTAACTTTCTCCTGATGGTAAATATCTATGTCACAGCCTTCCATTGTTTAACCCATGGGCAATGAGAAATCAAAACCAGTCACTTCTCGTCATAAAGCTAAAACATATGAGCATAGTTAAATCTAAAGAAAATCATTTTGGTTCTGTTGCAGGAAATAGTTTCATTCACAGACAGAAATCTTTAATAATTTCAACAGGAAAACATGTATAACGTTGGAAACCTAAGCATTTTAATCAAACATATATTCAAATGTAGATAACATTTGCAATTAATAGAGAAAACAGTTATGTTGCTTCAAGCAGCATTGAGTACTTTTTCCCTTTAGTATTTTGAATTTATTATCCAGAGCATTTTTAGTCTAATGGTATTTTTTCACTATTGTCATCTCCAATTCAATCAACCAAATCTGATCATATTGCTACTCCTTATATATGAAGCACAACTCCACAAACAAAATCTTTCATGAATTGGTTTCTTACTTGTGATGAACATGGTAGCCTGCTCCATTAATCTTCCAGCCTTTGTTCATGGGGTCAGTGATTTTGCAGGTTTGAACAATCAGGTGCTGCACATCTCGCCATGTGAGATTAGGACTAAATAAAAAGAAAATTGTAAACAAACTGTATCATATTACTCTGGTATAGAAGAAATGGATTTAAATTGTCAGCTTCAGCTTTCTATCTTCAATCTACATTATCCTGCACTCATAGTCACATGGAAGATAAAGAAAAACTGAGCAGTGTATACAATTTCTCTAGGTGAAGAGTAGCAGGCTTACCACTAGATTGACTGCTTTTAACATTTTTGATTGACTCAAATATAAATGTTTGTAATAAAGTTTCTTTTAATCTCTCAGCTCCATCAAAGGCACTAGCTTCCCCACCATCAAGGACATCTTCAAAAGATAATGAAGGACTCTCAACACACAGGACATGCTCTCTTCTCATTACTACCATTAGGGAGGAGTTCATAAGCAAAAGATGCATACTCAACATTTTAGAAAGATCCTCTTCGCCTCCACTATTAGATTTCTGAACCCATGAACGCTACCTCGTAATTTTGCTCTCTTTTGCAATATTTATTTTTATATGTTTTTATTATTACATCACTTTTATGTATTGAACTATTGCAAAACAGCAAATTTCACAATACAGTAGATGTTTGTAATAACAAACCAGATCCATTACAGTATTATAGCTATTTGCTTGGGAAGAGATTATTCTAAAATTCTATTCTCTCTGCTATCTAGTATCCTTGAGTGTGAGGGATGGGCTGGTATGCTGTTGTCAAGAATATACTGGTTGCATGAGACTTGTTCAAAAATAAAACCTAAATATGCATAATCTTGAAATAGATTATTGAATTGCAGTATATATTACTTGCTTATCCTTATAAATAGCAATGTTCTACACAATTGTTCTGTATTTTAAGGCTAAGCTTGGTTAATGTAAAACTTGTTTAACATTCTTTTGTTAAAAATTACTAGTTACATGAGAATTCCAGATGCCCAAATCTAATAAACAAGGGTTTACTGCATTTATATACTTCAGTAATTTTCTTATGTGCCCTGGATTCTCTTTTGTTTCTGGTTATCATTAATGGTAGAATGTGACCTTATTATTGCCACATTTTCTCTGTGACCATACTCCTGGACTTAACAGTTTGCAGTGAGAAAAATGCTATAGATTTTGGACAGGTACCAAAATTAATCTTACAGCATCACCCTCTGCAAGGATAAGTGTGACTTTCATTTTCAGCTAAGGGACATGTAATGCTATATGTTCCATGACTTGCCTGCTGATAAGGCCATAAGCAACACTATGAATGAATGAAAATTTCTCACATAATAATGCAGCCCATATAAAGAGGAAAAAATACCAACATAATATTATTTTTAATACGGTATTTATTCAGCAGCAAATATGCTTCTCACCGAGCCAGCGCCATTGTGGAAACAACAAAGTATCACATACACAAACATTCACACACAAGACAACCTTTGCTAATTATGAACTGCATTTGTCGTACACAAAGTTAACCATTCATACTTATTTGCATGCATATAATGGGATAAACTAGTGAACCTAAACCACTTCAGTGTTTATCTAAAAAGAGAAATGACAGTGTCATAGAGTGATAGGACACTACAGCACAGAGACAGGCCCTTTGGATATCTATTTCATACCAAACTATTAATCTGCCTGGTTGCACCGACCTGTACCCGGACCATAGCCCTCCATGCCCCTCCCATCCATGCGCCTATCTAAAGTTTTCTTAAATATTGAAACGGAACCCACATCCACTTCCACTGGCAGGTTGCTCCACATTCTCACTACCATCTGAGTGAAGAATTTCTCCCTCTTGTTCCCCTTTATTATTTCACCCTTCACCCTTACCCAGGACCAGTGTTTCCTCTAAACTGCTCGGGTGTGTGGCCGCACAGTAAATGAATTGCTCCTGTGCACACAGTCTTCATTACTGCACAGCTAGAAACTTCCTTCTATAATATTAATATAGTTTTGAAATTTTGCCAATATAATTTTGTAATTATGATATAATATTGAACTTTGTGCTAATATAATTGTGAAATACCCTGTAATTAATTGTGTTAATGAATATAATTCATACATTTTCTAAATAATAAATTACCTAAATCTTTACTTTGAAACATTTTAGAGTTTTAACACATTTATATTGACAGTGTTTCAAGATAAAACATTATAAATTGTAACAATAAACACAGAATGGAAATCAGTAGCTATTGTTAATAAATTGCCAGCCACTGATATGTTGAACTACATGCTTAGAAATGAAGAATTTGAAGAATTGTCAATTCTGCTTGATATCATTGGACCACTTCAAGCTTCTAGTACTGACTGTGAACTTGGATGCAGTTTTATGAATTTAATCAAATATAAATCCATAAACAGAATAGAAGTGGACCATTTGGATGATCTAATGAGGATCTTTCAAAATTAATGCAAAATTAATCTGACGGTGTTACTAGACAATGGGTTTGTAATAAAGTTCTGCTCAGTTTTCAGGCTGTGTAAAATTTTCCAGCTTAGAGCAATGGTTAGTCTGCGCAGCTGTATAAAAAATTAGAAGGAACTTTGTCCATGACCTCTAGTTCTAGTCTCACCCAGCCTTAGTGGAAAAAGCCTGCACAGATTCACCCTATTTTAGAAACATAGAAAATAGGTGCAGGAGTAGGCCATTCGGCCCTTCGAGCCTGCACCGCCATTTATTATGATCATGGCTGATCATCCAACTCAGAACTCCCTCCATACCCCTTGACCCCTGTAGCCACAAGGGCCATATCTAACTCCTTCTTAAACATAGCCAATGAACTGGCCTCAACAGTTTGCTGTGGCAGAGAATTCCACAGATTCACCACTCTCTGTGTGAAGAAGTTTTTCCTAATCTAGCCTGTCCAATCCCTTTAGGATCTTATACGTTTCAATCAGATCCCCCCTCAATCTTCTAAATTCCAACGAGTACAAGCCCAGTTCATCCAGTCTTTCTTCATATGAAAGTCCTGCCATCCCAGGAATCAATCTGGTGAACCTTCTTTGTACTCCCTCTATGGCAAAGATGTCTTTCCTCAGATTAGGGAACCAAAACTGCACACAATACTCCAGGTGTGGTCTCACCAAGGCCTTGTACAACTGCAGTAGTACCTCCCTGCTCCTGTACTCGAATCCTCTCGCTATAAATGCCAGCATACCATTCGCCTTTTTCACCACCTGCTGTACCTGCATGCCCACTTTCAATGACTGGTGTATAATGACACCCAGGTCTCGTTGCACCTCCCCTTTTCCTAATCGGCCACCATTCAGATAATAATCTGTTTTCCTATTTTTGCCACCAAAGTGGATAACTTCACATTTATCCACATTAAATTGCATCTGCCATGAGTTTGCCCACTCACCCAACCTATCCAAGTCACCCTGCATCCTCTTAGCATCCTCCTCACTGCTAACACTGCCACCCAGCTTCGTGTCATCCGCAAACTTGGAGATGCTGCATTTAATTCCCTCATCCAAGTCACTAATATATATTGTAAACAACTGGGGTCCCAGCACTGAGCCTTGCGGTACCCTACTAGTCACCGCCTGCCATTCTGAAAAGGTCCCGTTTATTCCCACTCTTTGCTTCCTGTCTGCTAACCAATTCTCCACCCACACCAATACCTTACCCCCAATACCGTGTGCTTTAAGTTTGCACACTAATCTCCTGTGTGGGACCTTGTCAAAAGCCTTTTGAAAATCCAAATATACCACATCCACTGGTTCTCCCCTATCCACTCTACTAGTTACATCCTCAAAAAATTCTATGAGATTCGTCAGACATGATTTTCCTTTCACAAATCCATGCTGACTTTGTCCGATCATTTCTCCGCTTTCCAAATGTGCTGTTATCACATCCTTGATAACTGACTCCAGCAGTTTCCCCACCACCGACGTTAGGCTAACCGGTCTATAATTCCCCGGTTTCTCTCTCCCTCCTTTTTTAAAAATTGGGGTTACATTAGCCACCCTCCAATCCTCAGGAACTAGTCCAGAATCTAACGAGTTTTGAAAAATTATCACTAATGCATCCACTATTTCTTGGGCTACTTCCTTAAGCACCCTAGGATGCAGACCATCTGGCCCTGGGGATTTATCTGTCTTCAATCCCTTCAATTTACCTAACACCACTTCCCTACTAACATGTATTTCACTCAGTTCCTCCATCTCACTGGACCCTCTGTCCCTTACTATTTCTGGAAGATTATTTATGTCCTCCTTAGTGAAGACAGAACCAAAGTAATTATTCAATTGGTCTGCCATGTCCTTGCTCTCCATAATCAATTCACCTGTTTCTGTCTGCAGGGGACCCACATTTGTCGTTACCAGTCTTTTTCTTTTTACATATCTATAAAAGCTTTTACAGTCCGTTTTTATGTTCTCTGCCAGTTTTCTCTCATAATCTTTTTTCCCCTTCCTAATTAAGCCCTTTGTCCTCCTCTGCTGAACTCTGAATTTCTCCCAGTCCTCAGGTGAGACACTTTCTCTGGCTAATTTGTATGCTACTTCTTTGGAATTGATACTATCCCTAATTTCTCTTGTCAGCCACGGGTGCACTACCTTCCTTGATTTATTCTTTTGCCAAAGTGGGATGAACAATTGTTGTAGTTCATCCATGCAACCTATAAATGCTTGCCATTGCATATCCACCGTCAATCCTTTAAGTGTCATTTGCCAGTCTATCTTAGCTAATTCACGTCTCATACCTTCAAAGTTACCCCTCTTTAAGTTCAGAACCTTTGTTTCTGAATTAACTATGTCACTCTCCATATTAATGAAGAATTCCACCATATTATGGTCACTCTTACCCAAGGGGCCTAACACGACAAGATCGCTAATTAACCCTTCCTCATTGCTCAAAATCCAGTCCAGAATAGCCTGCTCTCTAGTTGGTTCCTCGACATATTGGTTCAAAAAACCATCCCGCATACATTCCAAGAAATCCTCTTCCTCAGCACCTTTACCAATTTGGTTCACCCAGTCTACATGTAGATTGAAGTCACCCATTATAACTCATAATTTATCTCATAATTTTGTATACCTCTATCAATTATCCTGGCAATTCTGGACAATGTTTCTCACCCTCTGCATGCCAACTTGGCTGAACAGAGGAGCACTTTTAGTGATAGACTAAGACAACTGCACTGCTCCAAAGAGCACTACATGAGGTCATTCTTACCCTCGGCCATTAGGCTCTATAATGAGTCAACCTATAGCCGGGGAAGTAATGACTCCCCCCTCCTGTTGGATGTTTGTGATAACTTGTTTTTTATTCTTTCTACTTCTCTTCTAATATTTATATCTGTGCACTTGTAATGTTTCTGTGACACTGTAATTTCCTTTGGGATCAATAAAGTTCCTATCTATCTATCTGTCTATCTATCTACATTATTATCCAGATTGTTGATATAGATGACAAACAGCTTGCAACACACCATTAGTCACAGGCCTTTAGTCAGAGAGGCAACAATCTACTACCACTCTCCAGCTTCTCCCGTGAAGCCAATTTCTAATCCATTTTACTATGTCAGCCTGAATGCCAAATGATTGAATCTTCTTGACCAATCTCCCATGTGGACCTTTTTCAGAGGCCTTGTTAGGAAGAGCAAAATGTAATGCAGACTCCCATCACACAGAAACACATACTCAGGTACTTTATTCCAAATTTAGACCTAAATGTTAACCTTGGGACCCAGTGTTTGCGTTAAACTGTTCAGTATCAGGCATACTGAATATGGAGGTAGAGATAAAGGATCCTCTTCTTCATGATTAAGGAGTGAAGAGTCATGATCTTACTTCTTAACATCACAATAATAATAATAATAATAATAAATGTTTGCATGTTTTCCCCATATGTCTTTGCAATGAAAACAATACCCAAGTACAGTCATGACGGAAATTACATAGTTTTGGACTGTGAGCTTAAGTAGATATAATATAATATAACCTGCATTTTCCCTTCATTTTTATGATATGCTGACTGTACATGAATTTCTTTCTCAACTCTCATTGCCCTTGAGAATATGACATTGGGTCTTCTTTGTGAATAGCTGCAACCTATGTGTTGAAGGCAGTTTCATGGTGTTATTCAGTAGGTTTCAGGGTTTTCTCCCAAAAGTGAAGAAACGGAATTAAATGTCCAAGACAGATAGGGGCATAGTGATTAGCAGAAGTCTATACTGTTTCCCTACGCTTGTTGACTCAGGAGGCTGTGAATTACTGAACCATATCATTTGGGTAGCACACATTATAACAAAGGTGTACAAGTTGAATAGAGCTGGTTGGAAGGATTGTTGTCATGTCACTAAGCTCTCGATCTCCCTCCTGTATTCTCTGACACATCACTATTTTAGACATGTTCCACTATGGCGGTATCATCTGTAAAGTTACAGATGGATTTAGAGTAGAATTTGGTCACACAGTTGTGAGTGTACAAAGATTAGAGTAGGTAGCCATATTGGGCACCACTGTTGAGGATATTCATGGTGGAGGTGTCCCTACATATCCTTACTGATACAAACACGAGGAATTCTGCAGATGCTGGAAATTCAAGCATCTCTAGGAAGAGGTACAGTCGACGTTTCAGGCCGAGACCCTTCGTCAGGACGGAGGGTCTTGGCCTGAAACGTCGAATGTACCTCTTCCTAGCGATGCTGCCTGGCCTGCTGCGTTCACCAGCAACTTTGATGTGTGTTGCTTATCCTTACTGATTGTGCTTTTTTGATCAGGTAGTCAGGATCAACTTGCATAGTGTCATTTTGAATTTCAGGTTGAGGAGTTTGGAGATGAGTTTGCTTGGAATATATAGGATTGAAGGCACTTATGTAGTCAATAAACAATAGTTTAATATAGATGTCTTTACTGTCCAGATACGGTATGCCAGGGATGAGTGTAGGGCCAGGGAAATGGTGTCCATCATGGACTTGTTTCAGCAGTAGGTAAATTACTGTGGGTTGAGGTTGCCTGGGTGACAGGAGTTATGACTGTCTGTGACCAGCTTCTTGAAGAACTTCATAATGGTGGATGTCAGAGCTATTAAGGTATGTTAGCTTGTTTTTTTATTAGGTACCAGGATGATAAGGAAGACGGGATTCACAGATTAAAGCATGGAGAGGTTAAAAATGCCTGCAAATATCCCCACTAGCTAATATGTGCAGGATCTATGGACGTACTCAGGGACACTATTCAGATCAACACAGGGACCAGGACTTCCTGAAGGATTCTATGCTGTTGGAGAGACCCTTTAAGGTGAAATATTAAACTGATCTGCTTCCTAAAGTAGATCTAAAAGATCCCGTGGCCCCTCTTTGAAAAAGAACAGTTGAAGTTCTTGCTCAATCAATATCACCAAAATAGATAGGTGGAGAATTTCCTTTATATCACAACGCTGAAAATGCATGTGCAGGTATTGGCCACCAGTTGTTCTCACCATTGTACATAGAGTTCCACTGATTACAATGAAAGTGAAATGCAAGGAGTATATATAACTAAGCAGTTTATTTACTTCATTAAAATAGTTATGATTATTTCCTATCTGTGGAGATGTTGAATTAACATTAGCTTTGATTTTGGTTTACTGATTTATTTTTCTTTTAGTTATTTATATCTACTTGACTAGTTTTATATACCATTGATGATCAGAAACCTTTCAAAACAGTTTCAAAGTGAGTTGTCAAATACTGTTGGGCTGTTCTGGGGTTGGAGCTTTGGCACCCAATACCTGAGGTGTGCCTGCTTCACTTCCCAGGTCTGCAGTTTGCCCTCCATTTTTAGAACAGTGTAATATGGACAGGAGGGCACTGCTGCTGGTTAATCTGGTCTGAGCTTCAGATACAGAATGACCCAGACTTACTTATTAAAATGCATTAAAAAGCTGGTAAATAATTGGAGCATTAAAATCAAATTAAACAGGTAAAAGAATAAATGATTGATTTTTTCCTTCCTACTTTCCAGCTTGGGAATCCTCAATCAAATGAATACCTTTCCAATTCCATCCGGCCACAGAGTCACAGAGGTGGAATTCTCAGTGATTAGGCTCTGCTACGGGATTGCACAATTATTTATGTGTTATTTTTTCACGGCAAGGAGGCTATTCAGCCCATTGTGTCCACGTTGGACCCTAGCTGATTAATCCTATCATTTGCATTCCCTTTCTTCTATTTCCTTATGGCTTTGTGTCTTATTCGCTCTCACATGCCCATCCACTTCCCTTTGAATCTTTTGCCGCTCACTCTCATTGACACATAATTTACCATCTTCAGCACGACTTTGGGATGTGGGAGGAAACTGGGGCACAAAGTGGAAACTCAACTTTGCACAGATTTCATCCATGCAACATAGGTCACACCCAAGGTCAGGACTGAGCTTTGAGATAATAGCACGAGATGATGTGCTACCATCTTTCACATCTAGCACTTAGCTTATCTCAGATTGACAATGGCACAGTGTAAATCCGGATGCTTTTAGAGACTGAGCCCTTTAAGGCTTTCACAAGAACTGTTGGTTATGATCTGGTCAATATGGCACATTATCGTTTTGGGGTATGCCTCAGGTTATGAGGAGCATTTTACAAACCCATTTAAGTTTCTAAAAGAAAGTTAAGGATTTTATTTTTATTTCTCAACTCCATTAAAAAATATAAATAAACTTTTCCTGGAGTTTACGCACAGTATTATCTTTCAACTGGGATCTGTACCATTACCCAGTAAAACATAACCAATCAGCAGGTAGAGACCAACCACTATAAGTAAGCTTTGCTGCACAGGTCGCTTTCTACCACCATTAGTAGCAACCCAATTTATGAAACCATTAGTGACACTTTCTTTCCTGCAGATAAAAACAGTCAAAATTATCTGGCAGCAATTAATCTTAATGGCTGTGTGCAGTAAACAGCAATGGGCTAATTCCAGTTCTGTCAGTCCCATCAAACAATCCCACATTAGGCAGGTTTTCACTGGTCCATTAAGGAAAGTCAGTACAACAACAAATCTGGTGCTGAAGGCACTGAGCATTACTACAGTGATCTTCTGAAACCATCATTATCTTTTAAATAGTATATCCCCAGTGTATTATCATTGCACTCTACATTAGAAATACTTTGATTAAACTCCCCTAATTCATAACAGACAGCTGCAAACCATTTAAGCAGTTAATCTCAACACAACGGCTATTGAAGAAATATAACAAATGAAAGCTGTAAACTCTAAATCATTACTGCAGCAATGACTTGTTTTTGTTATAGCAAAGGGCTCACTTGAGAGGATTTTTGTTTGTTAAGAAGAATTATATAGTGCATGCATTGTCCTTGTGTAACAGTTTTTTTCCTTCTCACATTTAATAAAAATGCTCTAAACCACAATGTGTTCAATTGATTAGAACTGTTATTAATACTGCAGCACTAACATTTGGATATCTATTTCGTTAGGAAATGATAATTATGAATACATTTTTGCCTTTCCCTTCCAATGTTATATTTTGAGCTGGTTGGTTAAAAAAAGGTAGCCAAGAACTAGAGACATGTTTCAAACCAATTTCCATACACAATGCCAGCCTTACTGAGTGGATCACAGAAGTGTTTCATCTAGCAAGCTGAAGAGTATTTCTTCTAAGAGTTTTCACTTGCTTTGAGTAGAAATAGCAAGAAAAAGACATTTACCTCTGAAAAAAAGAAAGAGTCCCATTTACATAGGGTTGTTCCATTTGCTTTTGGATGCCTCAATGAGCTTTAAACCCAAAGAAATACTTCTGAAGGATCATCATGACGCCATATTGGCAGTCAATTTCCTACAACAAGCTCCCATTAAGAGCAGCGTGAGCACATCCAGATAACTTTTCCAGATGTACTGATCGAGAGATAAATACTAATCAGCTCACTAGGGATAATTTTGCTGTTCTTCCTCAATATAGTGCCACTGGGATCATGTTAAAGAGCAAATGGGGCCTCAGCATTTTCAATAGCATTGCCTAAGTTCTGCAATACAGATTTTGGTGGCTTAGTCTTTTGGAGCAGGACTTGAACCCATTACCTTTAATCACTGAGAATTAACAGAAGAAACGAAACCTTGCCATTTATTAAAAAAATAAACACTTGATATTTCTGATACTTGCACAGTCAAATCCTTTGGGATTCATTGTTTTCTCTGACTGTGTAATATTGAAACAGTTAGAATTGATGCAATTACTGCCCTTACATAAAGGTGTTACACTGTTAAATATTATTTCACATAACAGCTATTCATTGCTGTGTCTAGTTTGCCCACTTTATTGCCTCCCACATTCAGAATGTGAGTACTAAAGTCTTCTCTTCCAGCTTGCTAAGGTTCCTAAACGAATTCCTATAACTACCCACCAAACTCCAGGTTCACCTCTGTAATTTTCTCACACTTCTAAAATGGTAAAACTGCCCGAAACAACTTCTCTTCCACTCCCCCATCTGCATTCTGAAAGGATCATTTCTTCAAAGCACTCTGTCTGAACTTCCCAGTTCCACTAACATTTCCCCTTCACACGGCATCAAACATATGAGATGTCACATCTGTCTCTTTATCACCTCTCTTTCACCATTCACTACCTGAACAACAGTTGTGATGTTATGTTGAAGTTGTATAAGACATTGGAGAGGCCGAATTTGGAGTATTGTGTGCAGTTTTCATCATCTACCTACAGGAAAGATGTAAATAATATTGAAACAATGCATAGAAAATTTACAAGGATGTTGCCGGCACTGGAGGACCTGAGTTATAAGGAAAGATTGAATAGGTTAGAACTTTATTCCCTGGGACATAGAAGATTGAGGAAAGACATGATAGAGGTTTACAAAATTATCTGGGGTATAGATAGGGTACATGCAAAACAGGCTTTTTCCACTGAGCTTGGGTGAGATTACAACTAAGGGGTCATGGGTTAAAGGTGAAAGGTGAAATGTTTAAGGGGAACATGAGGGGAAACTTCTTCACTCAGAGAGTGGTGATCTGCCAGTGGAAGTGCTGGAAGAGATTTTGATCCCAATGACCAAGAGAAGTTTGGATAGGTATATGGGTGGGAGGGGATGGAGGGCCCGGTTCCAGTGTAGGTTGACGGGACTGGGCATTTTAAGTGGTTCAGCACAGATTAGATGGGCCGAGGGGCCTGTTTCTGTGCTGTAGTTTTCTATGGCTGTATGACTCTAATACTTTCCAGGTGAAGTAGCACTAATGTACAAGAAAACCAGATGTAAATTGGACAATGACTTTGCAGAATGGCAGCATTCAGTCTGCAAAAATGAACTGAAGTTTCCAGATATAATTCTCTGTGTCATTCCCTCTCAAACTTCTGTAATTGGCCTGCTACAGGTTTAACAAAACACAATGTAAGCTTGAGGAGCAGTTTCTTATCTTCTGTATTGCCTTCCAGGCTCAACACTGAGCACAACAATTTCAGGTAATCTGCATTTTCAGTGCTTTTGTTTCAGATTTCCAACATTCAGTGTGTCTTTTTGGTCTTTGCAGATAATTGCTTTCCCCAATCACACCTCCTCCAGACCTAATTTCAGTTTCCTTCTATAACTACTATCATTCAATCGCTCTTGGTTTCTGCCAAATAATAGAACGTTCTTTATGTGAGCAGGAGGCATGAGCATGTAGAGTCCGAGCCTGGAGTCTGGCATCCCATCATCAGCTTGTCCAGGGGTTGATAATGAAGATCGAAGCTTGAAGTTTGATCAGAAGTTCGCAAGTTGAAGCCCTTTGGGCAAACCCTGGAGACTAGAAATGAAGGCTGGAAGCCTGGAGATCAGTCCTGGAGATAGAAGACTGTCTATGTGTGTGGCTGGGTGAGAGGAAAGAAAGAGACTTGCTTTGCTGCTGTCTTCTTGCGTTTTGTTGTGTTCTGTTTTGTGTTGTTCTGCTGAGAATTGTGGGCATGCTATGTTGGTGTGGAATGTGTGGTGACATTTGTTGTCTGCCCCCAGCACACCCATAGATGCACTGGTTGTTAACACAAATGACGCATATCCCTGTATGTTTCGAAGTGTGTGATAAATAAATCCAAATCTGAACTTTCAGTATCAGAATCAGGTTTGATATCACTGGCATACGTCATGAACTTTCATGTTGTTCTCCGCTACCTTCTTTCTTATCTTTGCATCTTGGAACCTGTTTACTTCTAGCTTTTCTCTATTTTAATGAAAAATCACTGACATTAAACAACAATTTCTTCTCGCTTCACCAGTTATCCCAGATCTGCTGAGTATTGCCAGTTCCATCTCTGTTCTTTCATGATCACTGAATCAAGATCTTAAAGCTGCTTTCTCAGCAACGGCGTGGGAACACCTTCACTCGAAGGGCTATAGTTGTCCAGAGATAGCTTACCTTACCAATTTCACAAATGCAAGAGAGAATGGACAATATAATGGTACCCTTGTTATCGCCAACCAACCCTGGCTGGTATCCATCTGTCTCAAAGAACAATGGGCGATAATGATCACCATCACGAGCTGAAGGGCGGAAGGTATGGAGATCCTGAGATGCCCAGTCATCAGGATCCCCCTCTTGACCTCACAGTGTAATTTAAAGGAACGCTTATGAAGCAATATGTTTGGCACCAGCATGGCTGCAGGAGCTGCCGGAAGGATGTTCAAAGACGTCCAGCCACCTGAGGGGCTTCAGTCTGGATTCGCTCTCTGGGTTTACTCCTGTAGTCTTTGTCTCTCCCGAGGCTATTTACTCATAGCGGAGGATCTGGTTCACGAGCACCAGGGCATGTCCCCATACTGGCGGGCCTACGTGCTATGTGTTCAGGAGCCAGACCTCCTCCCTATCCTCTGTATTTCAGCCTGAGGCTGAAAGGAGTTCAGTTTCCACCTGTCGCCAGTGAGGAGGCACTACATACGGCTTGCTATTGGAGTTGCTATGCACTGGCAGAGAGAGACTTACACATTCAGCTCTCCTTTTTGGAAGACTGTTAGCCAGCGGTGGAAACTGAAAACGAGGTCAACAAGCACTACCCACTACACTAGACACATCACAACCACTATATCCAATAAAGTAATGAAACAGAAGTCTATTTTATAGTATACAAGATGCTTTATCACTTTAAAGTGGGGCCAATTCCAATACCTGGAAGGTATGCATATTTGTATGTGAGTACTTATGTGTGTGTGAATTTTAACACAAATCTTGCTGCCCTTCAGTATTTATTTTCAATTATCCAAAAAAGAAGTCGGAGACCAGGACCCACAATGGCAATTTACAATGACATACAGAGTACCCAAACTGCTCTTTTTGAACTTGGTGGCACTTCCAACAGTACAGGCACTAGCTGTATGTTTGCGTTATTTGTGTTAAACTAAGTTGTCAAGCTTTGCTCTGCAACATGCCGAATAGCATATTCTTCACAATTACACTTAAAGCATAAGAAAAACAAATAGATAAATATAGTAAACTGTCACCATAAAATGTGTGAGCTTTGATGATATGCCATGTACACTTATAACTAAATACTTCAGAAGAAAACATTCGCAAGTGAAAATCAAAACATGCCCTGAATTATTAGCACTTAAACTTGTCCAGAAATTTTTTCGGCTTCTTCAATTTCAGCTTTTTGAACTGCCTCATCCTAACAGCAAAAACACAACCAAAGATGACAGTGAATCTGTTCTGAAATATTTGGATTAGAATTTCTTTTGTGTGTAAGTATCTGCCAAGATGTTACAGATTTTCATCTGTTGTTTCAGCATTCTTATATTGTAAGTGGAATTTCCCCCAATAACCCTGAACATACCACTGGATCCAAGTACAGAAAACAACACCAGAATTGATCAAGGTGACAGATTGGAATGGAAATTAGTCCCACTATGAAAAAAAACAGGGAAGCAAATTTCCTAATGGAGTAGATTAGTAAATTAAATGATCAGAAGTGGAGAGGGTGAGTAGTTTCAAGTTCCTGGGTGTCAACATCTCTGAGCATCTATCTTGGGCCCAACATATTGATGCAATTATAAAAAAGGCATGACAGTGACTATATTTCACCACATATTGGGAGTTTGAGGAGAAGTAGTATGCCATTAAAGACATTCGCAAATTTCTACAGATGTACCACAGAAAGCATTCTAGCTGGTTGCATTACCATGTGGTATGGAGGGGCCACACTACGGGATCAGCAAAAGCTGCCGAAAATTTTAAACTCAGATGTTTCCATCACGGGCAGCAGTCCCCCTAGCATCCAGCACAGCTACAAAAGACGATGCCTCAAGAATGGGACATCCATCATTAAGGACCCCCATCACCCAAGACGTGCCCTCTTTTCATTGTTACCATGAAGGAGGAGGTACAGGAGCCTGAAGACACACACTCAACTTTTCAGGAACAGCTTCTTCCCCTCTGCTATCAGGTTTCTGAATGAACAATGAATCCATGAACACTTCCTCAGAATTTTCCCTCTCTTTTTGCTTTACTTACTTAATTTATTTTTAATATGTACTTCTTATTGCAATTTATAGTTATTATTACTATGTGTAGCATGGTACTGCTACCACAAAACAACAAATAGCACAGCATTTCACTGCCGAAGATATTAAACTTATTTTGATTCTGATATCCTTCACCATCAAAATGGATGGTGAATATCTGAACATCCAGCTGCTACCTCCATACGAAAAAAAACTTCCATCCAAAGACATAAAACGTTTTACTTCATTTTTTATCTGTGGTTTTGACATAATGTGGAGTACATTTAAAAGTAAACAATGTCTACGTTTGCACTGGAGTGTGGAATTGTAATTCTTTGCTCTCTCAGCCTTGATTTGCAGTCCTAAATGAAGTGGCTATTGAGATAGTGGATGTGTTCATTTTTAATACTCCAGAATTCCTTATTAACTAGTAAGGACTTTTAAAAAATCAACATAACTCGAAAAAGTCAACTTTGTTTTGTGAAAGGGGTATCATGTTTGTCTATTTCAGTGGAATTCTGTGAAAAAGTGCCATGTACTGTGATTATACAGGAGCTAGTAGTTGTACGATACTTAGATTTCCAGAGGACATTTTATACGATCCTGCATCTAAGGTTATTGTGGAAAATTAAAGATCATATTGTAGGAAGTAACATATTGGCATGGATAGAAGTCTAAAAGAAAACAGAGAAAGGGCATGATGAATCTAGTTCTGTTTGCGCAAGATCTGCC
The DNA here is from genome assembly GCF_963921235.1 of Mobula hypostoma. NCBI lineage: Eukaryota > Metazoa > Chordata > Chondrichthyes > Myliobatiformes > Myliobatidae > Mobula > Mobula hypostoma. Next base: position 132,742,096 of record NC_086103.1, on the reverse strand, counting down.
TTGTCAATGCAACATTTGCTATCTCCGATTAGTTCCTGTCTCGCCAGGTGATCGCTCATCCCATGCTTCAGATTTTTTTCCAATAATTTCCCTGCCACTGGTATTAGACTCTTTGCCTGTAATTGCTAAGCTTTTCCACACAGCTTTCTTTGAAAAGGGTAACTAAATCTGCCACTTTCCAGTCATGTGGTACATAGAAACATAGAAACATAGAAAATAGGTGCAGGAGTAGGCCATTCGGCCCTTCGAGCCTGCACCGCCATTTATTATGATCATGGCTGATCATCCAACTCAGAACCCCGCCCCAGCCTTCCCTCCATACCCCCTGACCCCCGTAGCCACAAGGGCCATATCTAACTCCCTCTTAAACATAGCCAATGAACTGGCCTCAACTGTTTCCTGTGGCAGAGAATTCCACAGATTCACCACTCTCTGTGTGAAGAAGTTTTTCCTAATCTCGGTCCTAAAAGGCTTCCCCTCTATCCTCAAACTGTGACCCCTCGTTCTGGACTTCCCCAACGTCGGGAACAATCTTCCTGCATCTAGCCTGTCCAATCCCTTTAGGATCTTATACGTTTCAATCAGATCCCCCCTCAATCTTCTAAATTCCAACGAGTACAAGCCCAGTTCATCCAGTCTTTCTTCATATGAAAGTCCTGCCATCCCAGGAATCAATCTGGTGAACCTTCTTTGTACTCCCTCTATGGCAAAGATGTCTTTCCTCAGATTAGGGGACCAAAACTGCACACAATACTCCAGGTGTGGTCTCACCAAGGCCTTGTACAACTGCAGTAGTACCTCCCTGCTCCTGTACTCGAATCCTCTCGCTATAAATGCCAGCATACCATTCGCCTTTTTCACCACCTGCTGTACCTGCATGCCCACTTTCAATGACTGGTGTATAATGACACCCAGGTCTCGTTGCACCTCCCCTTTTCCTAATCGGCCACCATTCAGATAATAATCTGTTTTCCTATTTTTGCCACCAAAGTGGATAACTTCACATTTATCCACATTAAATTGCATCTGCCATGAATTTGCCCACTCATCCAACCTATCCAAGTCACCCTGCATCCTCTTAGCATCCTCCTCACTGCTAACACTGCCACCCAGCTTCGTGTCATCCGCAAACTTGGAGATGCTGCATTTAATTCCCTCATCCAAGTCACTAATATATATTGTAAACAACTGGGGTCCCAGCACTGAGCCTTGCGGTACCCTACTAGTCACCGCCTGCCATTCTGAAAAGGTCCCGTTTATTCCCACTCTTTGCTTCCTGTCTGCTAACCAATTCTCCACCCACACCAATACCTTACCCCCAATACCGTGTGCTTTAAGTTTGCACACTAATCTCCTGTGTGGAACCTTGTCAAAAGCCTTTTGAAAATCCAAATATACCACATCCACTGGTTCTCCCCTATCCACTCTACTAGTTACATCCTCAGAAAATTCTATGAGATTCGTCAGACATGATTTTCCTTTCACAAATCCATGCTGACTTTGTCCGATCATTTCACCGCTTTCCAAATGTGCTGTTATCACATCCTTGATAACTGTCTCCAGCAGTTTCCCCACCACCGACGTTAGGCTAACCGGTCTATAATTCCCCGATTTCTCTCTCCCTCCTTTTTTAAAAAGTGGGGTTACATTAGCCACCCTCCAATCCTCAGGAACTAGTCCAGAATCTAACGAGTTTTGAAAAATTATCACTAATGCATCCACTATTTCTTGGGCTACTTCCTTAAGCACTCTAGGATGCAGACCATCTGGCCCTGGGGATTTATCTGCCTTCAATCCCTTCAATTTACCTAACACCACTTCCCTACTAACTTGTATTTCGCTCAGTTCCTCCATCTCACTGGACCCTCTGTCCCTTACTATTTCTGGAAGATTATTTATGTCCTCCTTAGTGAAGACAGAACCAGAGTAATTATTCTATTGGTCTGCCATGTCCTTGCTCCCCATAATCAATTCACCTGTTTCTGTCTGCAGGGGACCTACATTTGTCTTTACCAGTCTGTTCCTTTTTACATATCTATAAAAGCTTTTACAGTCCGTTTTTATGTTCCCTGCCAGTTTTCTCTCATAATCTTTTTTCCCCTTCCTAATTCAGCCCTCTGTCCTCCTCTGCTGAACTCTGAATTTCTCCCAGTCCTCAGGTGAGACACTTTCTCTGGCTAATTTGTATGCTTCTTCTTTGGAATTGATACTATCCCTAATTTCTCTTGTCAGCCACGGGTGCACTACCTTCCTTGATTTATTCTTTTGCCAAACTGGGATGAACAATTGTTGTAGTTCATCCATGCAACCTTTAAATGCTTGCCATTGCATATCCACCGTCAAACCTTTAAGTGTCATTTGCCAGTCTATCTTAGCTAATTCACGTCTCATACCTTCAAAGTTACCCCTCTTTAAGTACCTTTCTGGTTGCCCATGATGACTGACAAATCTCAGCCAGAGCTGCCACCCTGACTCCCACAGCAGCCTAGGATAAGACCAATTTACCCTAGTGATTTAGTTACCTTCAAGTTCACTAAGACATCAAGTACCTCCTCTTTATTCATGGAGACTTGCACAGGAATTTCACTTTTCTGCTCACTGAGTTCTTCAACTACAAAATCCATTTGCTTTGTGAACAATAAGGAAAGGATTTCATTTTGGACCTCACCCATAGATTGCTCCTGCTGTCCCCATGAGTCCTCTTCTTTCCCTAGTTATTTTTTTTACTTCAGACATGTCTAAAATATTTACTGATTTATCTTGATCCTGATGGCTAGTTATATTTCCTGACCCCTTTCTGCCTATAGGGCTCCTCCATATTTAGTATTTTATACCTGGAATATGCTACCTTTTTTCTCTCTCTAATCAACCCTTGATATCCCTTGATGTCCAGGGTTCCCTGAGCTTGTTAGACATGGCTGTCATTCTTTCAGGAATATGTACGTGTTGAACTCTCATCATTTATCCTTTTGATGTTTCCCACCATGCAGATGCAGGCCTACCAATAAATCAGCACCCCTAGCCTGCCTTTGTCAGATTCTGTCAATTTTCTAATGAAATTGGCTTTCCTAAAATTTAAGGCCTCTGTTCCTGGTTTACCACTATCTTTTTCTATAACCACATTGAAATATGTGGAATTATGCTCACTATCTTCAAAATGTTCCCCCACTTACACTCTCTCCAGCTTGAGGCTACATTCCTCAAGGTAAGTAAGGCTCCACCATGTTCTACATAGTGGGTCTACTCTAGTGGGTCATAAAGCTCTTCTCAATACACCTCAAAAATTTTACCCACACCCCTCCCCCCACCGAGCCCGTTAATATTTGGGAAATTTAAGTCCCCAGTGGGATGTGAGCGAAAACCTTCTCTTGGTTTTCTCACATATCTGTTCCTCTGTCACTTGTTGACTGAAAGCTGGTCTATAATACATCCCCAGCAAAATGGAAACACACTTTTTGTTTTGAATCTCTACCTTCATGACCTCCCTTGATTAGACTTCTAGGATGACCTCCTTCAATATTGAAGCAATAAAGTAAAAGTACCTTTTTTATTATCGAAGTATAAATAATGTCACCAAATACAACCCGGAGATCCATTTTCCACTACACACTTATAGAAGCTTGTCGAAGTTTTAGACGTCATGCCAAATCTCCGCAAACTCCTAAGAAAGTAGAGGCGCTGCCATATTTTCTTCATAATTGCACTTATGTGCTGGGCCCAGGCCAGGTGCTTCAAAATAATAACACCTAGGAATTTAAAGTTGCTAGCTCTCTCCACCTCTGATCCTCTGATGTGTTCTGGCTCAGCGATTTCTGATTTCCTTCTCCTGAAATCTATAATCAGCTCATTGGTTTTGCTGACTATAATGCATAGATCTATTTCTTTTAGAGCAATGACTCCCCTTAGCATTATGTATGGATGGTTGTCTACGAATGGGTATTGATCTGTTGTCTACACATGCACATTGTTTTCTCTCTCTCTCTCTCTGCAATGTGAATTCTCTGGATGAGACAGTGAGAGGAAAGAGTTAAACAGTTCCAAGAAAGCTGTCGCGGACACTAACAAAGGCACGTGTGAGTAACTGCACAGTAGACAGTGAAAGATGCACAACCAGCAAAGGTAAAGTGAAAGTAACATGACGATGGCTTCAGCTGGGAACACTGACAAATTTGAGAGTGCTAATGAAGTCTGGGAGTCGTACATCGACTGTATTGTAATGTGAACAATATGGATGAGGAAAAGAAAGCCCACATGCTTCTTAGCTTAATGGGTGCTAGAACGCACAGTTTCTTCTGCAACTTAGTAACCCCTGAAAATCCAGCAAGCAAGATGTTCGACAAAATAGTTACAATTTTACAAATGACTTGAGCCCTAGGCTGCTGGTAATAGATGAGAGATTTACATTTTACAAATGGAACCAGTCAAAGAATGAAAGCATTTCAGAATACATTGCAGAACTGCGCAAACTTTCCCAGCACTATGACTTTAGAGATAGACTTTCTGGTGCATTAAGGGACAGGCTTGTATGTGGCATGTGTAGTCAAAGCACTCAAATGAGGCTACTGGCAAAAAAAGTCCAAACCTTAGATTGGGCATTGACCACTGCAATATCATTAGAGACTGCAGCAAAGGATGCAGGAGAACTACAGAAAAAGAGTTTAAAATGTGAAATGCACAAAATATCCCTGAATGGTGAAAAAAGCCAAAAATGTTATTGATGTGGCAAATCCTCCCCTGATGCAAATGACTGTTGGTTCAAAGAAAAAGTTCACAGAAAGTGTCACAGACAAGGTCACATAGAGTAAGTGTGCAAGGTAGACAAAAAGCACAACTGAGTGAAAATTCTCAAACATAAAACTAAGCAAATGCGTAAAGTGACCAAATGTGAAACAGATTCAGACAACACAGACTCAGACAAACATGAGTTGTCATGCCTAGAACTGCAAAGTATTACTGAAGCAGATCACAAAATCATATGGCTCACAATAGATGTGTCTGATGAAAAACTGAATATGGAGCTGGGTAACACAGACCACAATAAACCCCAGAGGAGTCCAGGCTATTTATGAAGAAAAATGGAATCAGACATTTCAACTCAGCTCCTCACCACCCAGCGATGAATGGGTTAGCTGAAAGGTTTATCCAAACCTTCAAAGTCCATTAAAGCTATGCAAAAGGAGGACATTTCTCTACCGCCCAAGGTGGACAACTTCCTTTTTGCGTATCAGAACTTTGTTCATGCAACGACAAATCAAACACCTGCAATGTTGTTCATGAACAGGAATCTGAGATCTCACATTGACCTCCTGAAACCAGATTTATGGAGGGAAGTGCAGAATAAACAGTTCAACCAGTTGCCATCAGCAAAGAGCTTTGATGTTGGACAGGAAGTTCTAGTGTGAGATTACTGAGAAGACAAGCAGACTCCGGTAGGATAGCTACAAGAACTGGACAACTGATGAACACAGTGAATGTTGGAGATCTTACATGAAGATGTCATGTGGACCAGATACTGGATGTCCAGCCAAACACATCTGAAACTGACGGCGTCCAAGAAGACAGACACATTACAGCCACTGGACTAACCTCCCAGTGATGATCATGTCACTGAATGCAACCTGACATGGGAAACTGAGAACGTTGTCTTAGACAAGACACCTACCAAACCTGATGCTGCTCCACAGGTCCAGAGGCACCACCCTGAAAGAAACAGAGCGCCACCCAAAGGACTGAGTCTTTAGTATAGAAAATTTAGTTAAGGACCATTATTGTGAAAGCATGTTTATTTGAATATGGTTTGTAAAAGGGAAATTGAATGCTCTTTACATTTACAGTTTTATGTTGCATTAATCTAAAGGCGGAGGAGGTGTAATATATGGACTATTTCTTTTAGAGCAATGACTCCCCTTAGCACTATGTATAGACTGTTGTCTATGCATACATATTGATCTGTTGACTATGCATGCACATTGTTCTCTCTCTCACTGCAATGTGAATACACCAGTTCAAGCCTTCTCCCAAGTGCGTGTTTTTATTTAATTGATATGTAGCTGCACAGACACAACACTGACAATCCTTGTCTAACACTGCAAAGCCACCTTCTATTTTACATCCTCCACTGCCTCACTGCCCTGAGATACTGAGCTGCCAGTCCTGCTTATCTTCAACCATGTCTCAATGACAACTCAGGGATCAGTGCCAGGGCTTTGACATGAATAAAAATTACTCAGACAGAAGTGCTAAAGGTATAAGTGCTAAATCTGCTAATGAGACAAATATAGGTAGAAAAGCAAGCTGTGTAGAGCCCATAAGGAGGCTACGAAGAGATAGTTAAGTTGGTGAACAAAGATCTGGTAAACAATATGGGAAAATGTGAAAACATTCATTTCCACAGCTTGAGTCTTGAGCTTGCTTGGCTATTCAGTAAGATCATGGCTGATCAAACTTTCCTCATCCATTTTCCACCTTATCTCTATTACCTTGATTCCACTATCAACTGAGAAACTATTTATTTTAGCTTTGAATATATTGAAGGATTCAATTTCTACAATATGGGGCAAGGAATTCCAAAGACTCACAATTCTTTCAGATACAAAATCCTTAGACTTATTCCCTCTGGTTATAGACTCTTCCATGAAGAGAAACATCTTCCCAGCATTCAGCCCACCAAGCCTCAAGGCTCCTAAAAACCTTACACTTCAATAAGCTCTTCTCTTATTCATCCAAACTCCAATGAATATGTACCCAACCTGCATAAGCTTTCAATGCAAGAAATGTTCTGTATCTGGGATTATCACCTTTAAATGCCTCTAATCAATGATCTGGATGATGATGTGATTAACTGGATCAGCAAATTTACAGATGAGATCAAAATTCAGGTGTAGCAGACAGTGAGGAAGGCTATCATGGCTTGCAGAGGAATGTGCATCAGCAGGAAAAATGGGCTGAAAACAGGGAGATAGAACTTAATGCAGACATGTGCGAGGTTTTGCACTTTGGTAGGTCCAACCAGTGTAGGTTTTACACAGTGCATGGTAGGGCACTGAGGAGTGTGGTAGAACAAAGGGATCTGGGAATACAGGTCCATAATTTGTTGAAAGTGGCATCACATGTAGTTAGGGTCATAAAGAAAGTTTTTGGCACATTGGCCTTCATAAATCAAAGTACTGAGTACAGGAGATGGGGTGTAATGTTGAAGTGGTATAAGACGTTGGTGAGGCCTAATTTGGAGTATTGTGTGCAGCTTTGGTCATGTAACTACAGGAAAGATGTAAATAAGGTTGAAAGAACACAGAGAAAATTTACAAGGATGTTGCTGGGACTGGGGGACCTAAATTATAAGGTAAGATTTAACAGGTTAGGACTTTATTTCTTGGAACGTAGAAGGTTGAGGAGAGATTATTGATAGAGGAATACAAAATTATGAGGTGTATAGGTAGGGTAAATACACGCAGGCTTTTTCCACAGAGGTTAGGTGGAACTACAACCAGAGGTCATGGGTTAAGTGTGAAAGATAAGAAGTTGAATTGGAACCTGAGGGGAAACTTCTTCACTCAGAGGGTTGTGAGAGTGTGGGACAAGCTTCCAGCACAAGTTGTGCGTGAGAGCTTGATTTCAATGTTTAGGAGAAGTTTGGGTAGGTGTAGAGATAGTAGGGATATGGAGGGCTATGGTCCTGGTGCAGGTCAATGGGAGTAGGCAATTTAATTGGTTTTGGCATGGACTAGATTGGCTGAAGGGCTTATTTCTGTTCTATACTTCTCTATGATTCTACGGATAATACTGTACATCTTTCCTTAAATAAGGGGACTAAAGCTGTACACAGTGCAGCAGATGTACCTTATCCAGCTTCTCTTGTTCAGTTGCTGTGAGATGCCCTGGCTTTTATTCTGCAACTTACTTGAAATAAAATCCAGCATTCTATTAGTCTTCCCAATTATCTGCTGCACCCACATACTAGCTTTGTGAGTTTTTCATATAAGCACCCAAATCCCTTCATGCTGTTGCATTTGTCAGTCTCTGATTTTGAATAATAATGTTTTATCATTCTTTCTTACAAAGTGAACAACTTCAGTTTTTGAGCATAATACTACCTGTGACCGATCAGTATTTCTCTGTGAAAGATTCCTTTCCTCCTTACAGCTTGCTTACCCACCTGCTCGTTTCATCTGCAAATGTGAATACAGCACATTCATTTCTTTCTTTGAAATCATTAGTGTATATTGTACAGTGTAGATGGAAAATAACAACTCTTCCTCACTGGCAATCAACACTGATGCACCTCAAGGATGCATAATTAGCTCACGGCTCTACGCTTCCTACACGACTGTGTGGTTAGGCACAACTCAAACACCATCTACCAATTTACCAATGACACAACCATTGTTGTCAGAATTTCAGATGGTGACAAGGAGGCGTACTGGAGTGAGATAGATCAGATGGTTGAGTGGAGTCAAAACAACTACCTTGCACTCACTGTCAGTAAGACTAAGAACTGATTGTGGACTTCAGGAAAGAGAAGTGGAGGGAACACACATCAGTCCTCATAGAGGGACCAGTGGTGGAAAGGGTGAGCAGTTTCAGGTTCCCTGGTGTCAAGATCTCTGAATATCTATTCTGGGCTGAACATATTAATGCAATTACAAAGAAAGCATGACAGTGATTACATTTCATGAGGAGTTTGAGGAGAATTGGTATATCACCAAAGACTCTCATGAATTTCTACTGATGTACCGTAGAGAGTATCCTAACTGGCTGCATCACTGTCTCGTATGGAGGAGCCACTGCACAGGATCGGAAAAAGCTGCAGAAAGTTGTATGCCCATTCATCTTCATCATGGGCACTGACCTTCATGGCATCAAGGACATCTTCAAAATGTGATATCTCAGAAGATGGCATCTATCATTAAGGACCCCCATCACCCAGGCCATGTCGTCTTAGACCATAAGACCATAAGATGTAGGAGCAGAATTAGGCTGTTCAGCTCATCAGGTCTGCTTTGCCATTCCAAAATGGCTGATCCCAGACCCCACTCAACGCCATACACCTGCCTTCTCGTCATATCCTTTGATGCCCTGAAAGATCAGGAAACTATCAACTTCTGCCTTAAAAATATCCATGGACTTGGCCTCTATTGCAGTCTGTGGTACAGCATTCCACAGATTCACTGCTCTCTGGCTAAAAACATTCCTCCTTACCTCTGTCTGAAAGGTCGCCCCTCAGGTTTGAGGCTGTGCCCTCTAGTGCTGAAAACCCCCACCATAGGAAACATCCTCCCCACATCCACCCTATCGAGTCCTTTCAACATTCAGTAGGTTTCAATGAGATCCCTCTGTATTCTTCTAAATTCCAGTGAGTACAGGGCCAAAGCTACCAAGCGCTCCTCATAGGTTAACCCCTTCATTCCCAGAATTATCCTTGTGAACCTCCTCTGGATTCTCTCCAATGGCAACACATCCTTTCTGAGATATGGGGCCCAAAACTGCTGACAATACTCCAAGTGCAGCCTGACTAATGTTTTATAAAGAATCAGCATCATCTCCTTGCTTCTATATTCTATTCATCTTGAAATAAATGCCTACATTGCATATACCTTCTTCACCGCAGGCTCAACCTGTAAATGAAACTTCTGGGAGTCTTGCACGAGGTCTCCTAAGTCCCTCTGCATCTCTGATGTTTGAACCTTCTCCCCATTTTGATAATAGTCTGCACTATTGTTCCTTTTACCAAAATGCATTATCATACATTCTCCGACATTGTATTCCATCTGCCAGTTTTTTGCCAATTCTTCCAACTTGTCTAAGTCCTGCTGCAATTGCACTGCTTCCTCAGCTCTGTCTACTGCTCCACCTAAATTGATATCATCTGCAGACTTTGCGACAAAGCCATTATCTAAATCATTGACAAACAAAGTGAAAAGTAGTAGACCCAATACTGACCCCTGAGGGACACTACTAGTCATTGGCAGCAAACCAGAAATGGCCCCTTTGTTCCCACTCAGTGCCTCTTGCCTGTCAGCCATTCTGCTATCCATGCCAGTATCTTTCCTGTAACACCACAGGATTTTATCTTGTTAAGCAGCCTCATGTGTTGCACCTTATAAAATGCCTTCTGAAAATATAAGTAAATGACATCCACTGCCTCTCCTTTGTCCACCCTGCTTGTTACTTTCTCAAAGAACTCTAAAAGATTTTTCAGGCAAGTTTTCCCTTCACAGAAACCTTCCTGACTTTGACTTATTTTATCAACAGTCTTCAAGTACCCCAAAACCTCATCCTTAGTAATAGACTCCAACACTTTCCCAACCACTGAGGTTAGGCTAACTGGCCTATAATTTCCTTTCTTTTGCCTTCCTCCCTTCTCAAAGAGGAGTGACATTTGCAATCTTCTTGTCCTCTGGGACCACACCAGAATCAAGTGTCTCTTGAAAGATCATGACCAATGTATCCATTACCTCTTTAGCAACCTTTCTCAGGAGTCTGGGATGTAGTCCATCTGGTCCAGGTGACTTATCCACCTTAAGACCTTTGAGTTTGCCTAAGCACTTTTTACTTTGTAATAGTAATGGCACTCACTCCTGCTGCCTGACACTCACGGACCTCTGGTACACTGTGAGTGTCTTCCACAGTGAAGACTGATGCAAAGTACCCATTAAGTTCATCTGCCATTCCTTTGTCCCCCATTACTACCTCACCAGCATCATTTCCAGTGGTCCAGTATCAATTCTTACCTTTCTTTTACTCTTCATATAACAGAAAAAAAACTTCCAGTATCCTGCTTTATATTATTGGCTACTTTGCCCTCATATTTCATCTTTTCCCTTCTTATAGCTTTTTCAGTTGCCTTTTGTTGTATTTTAAAAGCTTCCCACTCACTTTTGCTACATTATATGCCCTTTCCTTGGCTTTTATACAGTCCTTAACTTCCCTTGTCAGCCACGGTTGCCTACCCCTGCCATTTGAAAGTTGCCTACCTCTTCTTACTGCTGCCATCAAGGAGGAGATAAAGGAGACTGAAGGCACACACTTAACATTTCAGGATTTCAGGAACATCTTCTTTCCACCTGTCATCAGATTTCTGAATGGATATAAATCCATGAACACTACCTCACTATTTTTTGCTCATTTTGCACTACCCATTTAATACATATACACACACATTTCTTATTGTAATTTATAGTTTTTTTATTATTATGTTTTGCAATGTACTACTGCCACAAAAAAGACAGATTTCATAACGTATGTCAGTGATATTAAACTTGAGTTTGATTCTAATTCACAGCCATGGTCCCAGCACACTGATCTTTAGGAGGTTATATAAATTGGCAGTGATTACAAATTGAGTACTTGAAAATATCCTCCTTATTCCCATGTATTATCCAGTACTCTATCCATGCCAATATACTGTATTAGCTTCCATACCATGAGCTTATCTTGCAAAGCAATGTTCTGTGCCGTATCTTGCTAAATAACTTTTGAAAATCAAATTATATTACATCTATCAATTCTGTTCTATCAACTCTGCTCAATTTTTCAGAGACTGATCAGATAGTGTTTCCCCTTCATTAGTTCTGTCTGATTATATGACTTTCCAAATATTCTGCTTTAATAATTAATTCCAAAAATAATGGAAATTAGGCTAATCAACCTAAAATCAAAATTGCTTTTTGCCACCTGTCTTATTGATTAAGTGTTTCATATAGACTGCTTGCCAACATTTTTCTAAAACTAAATATTTTTAGAAGATTGCACATATTTGGATTGCAATTATGAGATAAATTCACCGTCAGCTTCTGAGAAGAAGAATAAATTGCATTGCACCATTCTCAAATTTAACCACAGATCTGACATAATAAATAAAATCTTTCTGGACTGTGAGGGCTGAAATGTCTTCCCTACACCTCCCCTTTCTTCTGCAATTCTGCTTTCCCATAACCTCCTGCTTAATGCACCACTTCTTCTCCTTCCTTAGATGGTTCAGCAATAGGGCTTGGTCTTCTTGAAGAAAAAAACTGAGTGACGGAGTTTCAGTTCAGGTTGGGGTAGATGGTAGTAGGGTCAGTGAGGTTTGTGTTCCCCACATAACTGAATTAAATATAATTGAGTGAAGGTAGTTGCTTCTTAACATTTGGCACTGCTTAGCAAAGTCAGAATGAGCATTTAAGGAGCCAGTTGATCAGAAAATAATGCACATAACAATTACAAATTAAATCTATTAACCCATGAATACCATTAATGATTTCCTTTTGATGGTGAAAGGGAAACCATTTTAACAGTGTCATAAAATGAGTGACTCAGAGTATTCAACTGTAACTCCTGCATTACTCACCATCTGACCATTTGTTTGCATTAGTGATAAACAGAGATAGCAGAATTTATATGCACAATGTAGAGAATTACTTACAAATAGAAGCACCTCAAGACATGGTATAAAATGATACATTTTTCTGACACAAGTGTTAAATTCTATGCTCTTGGAGAGAACTCAGTTTGGAAACTGATCATTGCTGTCTGCTTGTGGGTGATTGGCAATTTTACTTTTTAATATCATTATCAAAACAGATAACAATAGCTTCCAGTTGCTTTGTCTCTGTTCGCTCCAAGGAAACAACCAATTGGAAAGCAAAAAGATAGGTTCAAAGCTACAATTATAAGAGAAATACTTTGAACTCAGTTCTCAAATGTGCAATATGATTATTGTCCTAATACCCTCTGGTATGATCAGCAACAGATTCCTACTTTAGTATCTGATTCTTATTTAATGCAACTGATATGGATTAGAAATAAACAGAATTTTATATTAAACGATTTTTGAATTTCACATTCTAAGAGATTGAATCCAAAATGTTGTGCACCCGAAAGCATTCTGATTATCGAATCTTAGCGTCAAGCTCTAAACAACTTGAAGGAGAGCCCAGCTTCAGACTTAGCTCCCAAAGAGAGGAGCCTGAATGAAAATAATGGTGGGAAATTAAGAAAGGTATAATTATAAAATCTAAATGATGAAATATGAATGGTTAAATTTAACACATAGAAGGGAGTTTCATTATAGTACCATTATTTCCATGAATTTGTTGGCAAATCTTTGAATATAGTTCTAAAGTATGAGACAGAAAATACTGTGACTATACAGGATATCGGACAGTATCCAAGAAGAGAGAAGCAGGGTTAATGTTCCAAGACAGTGACAATGCTTCGCTTATGGATTAAGTTGTAACTCATTAACAGGTAGAGAAAGAAGGGGAGAGTGAAAAGAAGAAAAGGTTAATAGAGGTGATAATAGAATTTTGTTTGTTTTTGCTGTCTTAGATAATAAGATAATTGATCAGTAATCTATATCTCTATATTATGTACATGATAAAGTTCCTCAGATAAGTTTCTCCTGGTGACTGATTTATTGAGATTACATTCTACCTAGACTTTCTTTAGGGAAAGGCGTCAATACCTCTTATCTCATCCTATTCATAAAACATGACAAATATACAATGTTCACATCTGGATCTTAGCAGTAATGACCAATAGCTCTGAAAGTTTGAATTCAGAGCAAATGTTTGGAAATAGTGATTACAAAATGTTATTATCAATCTGCAATCTGCCAGCAATTTACAGTTAATTTATCAGTGACCATGCAGCTGTACTCAGTATAACTAAGAACTCTAAATAACCATTACATTTGCTTTGAAAACATTGTGTATTTGCAGGCAACAGGAAATCACTGGAGTAATTAGAAAGGTACATTGTAGTGCACATAATGGTAGGAGGCTGTTTCATTATAGTCCAACATATCATTAAATTTACAATTGTTATTTAATGTGGCACAAGCATCTTTCTGATTTTCATCAAATACACTTAAGTAATTACAACTTTCTTAGTTCATTGGCTCTGACAGATGGTTCGGCTAGCAAGCATTATATTTAATGGAATGTAAGTTCTTCTCCAACAGAGTAAAAATGTTACACGTGTATGAGAATATATCGTTACAATGTCTCAAATGATAAAGAGAAAGAAAATGTCATCAGTGCTCATAGGTCAAGCGGCATATCTCTGCTGAGAAAGATTTAAGATTTGAGATCACTGACCTTTGGTCAGAATTGAAGAAAATTAGTGTTTGAGCAAGGTGGTGTGATGAAAGAGGAGACTAACAAACAAGAAAGAGAGAGAAGCATAGGGCAGTAAGACTCTCTTTTCTGCTTCCCCGTTCAATAAAAACATGGCTGGTTGATTTTTAACCTTGACACCTCTTTTCTGCAATAACTTGAACCTTTTAATATTTAAAATCTAACAATCTTTGTTTTAAATGTACTCAATGACTCTACAGGCATCTTGGATAGGGAATTCCAAAAAATCTTCTAGGCTAAAGAGACTAGAAGATTACTGTTGATCGGAAGATTACTGAAGTAAATATTCAAAATTACGAACAATCTGAACCATCAGATAAGGAGCAAATAAGGTATAATTCCTAAAGCAGGCACAAATAGCAGCAACCAGAAGATATAAGCTTAAACAAACAAATAAATAAATAAATCAGCGAGAACCAAAGGTAAAATCATACAACTCATAGTTGACAATGTGTACTACCAAAATATTGGCTGATAGGATGATGAAGGCAATACACGCACAATGCTGGAGGAACTCAACTGGCCAGGCAACATCTACGGAAAAGAATAAATTGTCGCCGTTTCAGGTCAAGACCCTTCTTCAGGACTGAGAAGGAAGGGGAAAGTTACCAAAATAAAAAGTTGAAAGACAGAAAAGAGGCTGGCTGGAAGGTGATAGGTGAAGCCAGGTAGGTGGGAAAGGTCAGGGGCTGGAGAAGAAAGGATCTGATAGGGGAGGAAAGTGGAAAATAGGAAAAAGGCAGATTTGATAGTAACTTTCAAAAGGGGGTTGGATAAAAGCCTGAAGGGAAGCAATGTAAAGGACTTTGTGAAAAAAACAGAGTGAGTGGCTATTGTTAGATGGTTCACCCAAAGAACCAGCACAGTCATTGAAGACTGAATGAGCACCAACAGGTGCTGTATTATTTAAGATTCCAAGATGTAAAGTGCAGCTAATCAGTCCCCATGTTTTTTGCACCTTTGCCAGAATACAATTTTACTCCCAAGGTTTTGCTGAAGGACAGTTGGTAAAACAAGTTTAGAAAAATATTATTTTAACTCTGCATGCCTTCTAAATGATGAAATGACAAGGTCCCTCTTGTTTTCTCGAATATTGAAGAGGAGGTTTGCTCAGCTATTTATTGATGCTAACATCAAGTGAAAATGACTCAGTGCAAATCATGACTTTCACCTGCCAAAGAGATCTGTTTTATTCTGCAATTGAACAACAAGCCCCACAACCCCTATGACCTTTCAGCTCCTAGCAATATGGATAAGAATCTAAATATATGCTAAATCCACCCCATAAAATACAAATAAATGACATGCATTTTATTGCCCCTTCTGTCATTACAATGGGTGCTTCAGGTGACTATGTGTTTCCAACAGTGAATGTGACTGTTGGAGACATCTGTGATCCACGGTGCAACAACCATCTGCTCTTCCCAGATCTACTGGAGAAGCTACCTAAATTAACTGAGTGCAATTTTTTAAGGTACAGTACGACTTGTATTTATTGACCTACACATATATGTAGCTGTGTTTTGATTCTACAACACCTTTATACTCCAATTTAGGGTCAAGTACTAAAAGCAGATAAATGTAACAACTAATCCACATTTCTGGTCACTTTCAAAAGTCTGTAATCATGAAAATTATTGTCAGTGAAAAGGACTGGACCAGATTATGGTGGCTGGAGATGGAATCAGTGTCAGGCAGCAGCAATTTACATCATAATAGGTTCTGAGTGTTTCATCAGCACCTTTTGTTTGCTTAGTCTGCAGTGCTACAGTAAATTGTAAAAAAGTCATTCCTCTGCAATCAGCTGCACAAAATCAACAGTAAATAAAGGAAAAGGAAAATAAATTTTTGATTAAAGGAATAAACAGAAACAGTTAAGATCAATCTTCTGTGACATATTTGTGACTTAGATCAACAGAATTTTTTTTAACATTTACTTGTGTACTATATTGTGATTTTCCTAAAATACAAATATGTTCACTTCAGTGGGCTTTACACAAGAGGAATCACAGACTGCCCCAGTGGTGAATTGTTTTGGTCACTGCAACATAAAAATTTATTACTAGAAAAAAAAAGTCAATTTGCTATATAATAGCAATTGCAATCTCCAAATAATATTAAAATTAAAACGATGTCTGAATGATGTCAAATTTTCTTGTATTTCTTAAACACAAGAGATCCTGCAGATGCTGAAAATCCCGAGCGACACACACAAAATGCTGGAGGAGATCAGTATGTCAGGCAGCATCTATTGAGAGAAATGAAGGCGACATTTCAGGCTGAGACCCTTCATCAGGGCAAGTCCTTCAGCATTTTGTGTGTGTTCCAGCATTTCTGTCCTGTATGCTGAATCACAGGTCTTTCTGCTACATGGCCCAAAACTTTTACTTGAATTTTAAAAGACTGGTCTTAGCAAACAACTTCTGATTATTGTTCCCTAAAGGCCCCTAAACAAAATATTTGAAGGACTGTTTGCAGTGGTGATTTATTTGTTCTTCTCAAGGCTCTTGAAAGCCAAAGAGGTGTTTAAGGGAATAAAATATACAGTGCCTATAAAAAGTTTCATTCCCTTTGGAAGTTTACATGTTTTATTGTTTTGCAACATTGAGTCACAGTGGATTTGATTTGGCTTTTTTGACACTGACCAACTGCTGGTAGGTCAGTATCCTGGCAAAACCTACACCATAAGGACAAAAGAACACTCCAAGTAACTCCGCAAAAAGGTTATTGAAGAGCACAAGTCAGGAGATGGATACAAGAAAATTTCTGGCTGGATTGTTTCCGTCCAAATCGCTTCTCTGCCCCTTCCTCCAGAAGCCAGAAGAAATTTTAAAAAAAGAGAAAAAAATAAAGAAAATTTCCAAGTGACTGAATATCCCTTGGAGTACAGTTAATTCAATCATCAAGAAATGTAAAGAATATGGCAGAGCTGTAAATCTGCCTGGAGCAGGCTGTCCTCAAAAACTAAGTGACCGTGCAAGAAGGGGACTAGAGAGAGAGGCCACCAAGAGACAACTCTGGAGGAGTTACAAGCTTCAGTGGCTGAGTTGGGAGAGACTGCCTGGGTGCTTCACCAGTCACAACTTTACGACAGAGTTGCAAAGAGAAAGCCACTATTGAAAAACACTCATGAAATCTTGGCTAGAGTTTGTCAGAAGGCATATGGCAGACTCGAAGTCATCTGGAAGAAGGTTCTATGGTCTTATGAAACCAAAATTGAGCTTTTTGCCTATCAGACTGAATGCTAAGTTTGGCATAAGCCAAACACTGCACATCATCAAAAACAAACCATTCCTAGCGTGAAGCATGGTGGTAGCTGCATCATTCTATGGGGATGCTTCACTGCAGCAGGACCTGAAACACTTGTGAATGTAGAGGGTAAGATGAATGCAGCAAAATATAGGGAAATCCTGAAGGAAAACCTGATGCAGTCTGCAAGATAACTGCAACTTGGGAGAAGATTGGTTTTCCAGCAAGACAATGATTCTAAACATAAAGCCAAAGCTGCACGTGAATGCCTTAAAAACAATAAATTTAATGTCCTGGAGTGGCCAAGTCAGAGTCCAGACCTCAATCCAATTGAGAATTGTAGCTGAAATTGAAAAGGGCTGTTCACTCATGACCACCAGACAATCTGACAGAGCTTGAGCAGTTTTGTAAAAAAGAATGTGGAAATATTGCATTGTCCAGATGTGCAAAGCTGATAGAGACATATCCACACAGAATCAAGGCTGTAATTGCTGCCAAAAGTGCATCTACTAAATACTGACTTGAAGGGGGGAGGGGAGTGAGTAATAAAAGAATCAATTATTTTGTGTTTAATACTTGTAATAAATTTAGACCAATTTGTGCAGAAATTTGATTTCACTTTGACACAAAAGTGTCTTTTTTGTTGATCAGTGTCAAAAAAGCCAAATTAAATCCACTGTGATTCAATGTCGTAAAATAAAAAAACATGCAACCTTTCAAAGGGGGGGGCATGTGAATATTTTTATAGGCACTGAATAATGTGCACCCGAGGGATCAAATTCCATAGGAGTCTCCCAGCAGTCTGCTATAATTTCAATGCAAGTGCTACAAAGGTCCTGGAGTTCAGGTATACCCAGGACTTTAAATTTGACCTCTTTTGGAAGGATATTTCAAACAGATGCACATATATGCATATATTACTTCAATGTGCTTAATGATTACTGGGTAGATCCGTGCTCTTGCTACTTCACTCACCATCAAGCCCTCACATCCACTCCCCCTTCCAAATTGTGGAAATTCCTTTCCAGTGATTTGAACTCATAATATTCTGTGAGCTGCTCATTTTGACAAGCTCTGCTATTTCAGTAATCAAGAAAATTGCAGTTAACAGCTACATTCTACAGTCATGCCAAATTCTTCCAGCACCTTTGACACTCGAAGGTTTCTCTCCCATTGAGACATTTTGTAATATAATTTCTCCCAAAAAACCATTTCCTGCATCCTCGGTTCTCTTTATACCATCCACTTTGCACTTATCATCCTTCAATGTTGCAGTCAATATCATGAAGATTTTTATGTCTCTTTCCCCGGGTATTGCCATTTTTTAAAACTCACGTTCCTCCTCAAAGTGCCAACTTTGAGTCAGCTTTTCAATCATCTGCAAAGCTTTTTCATGACTTTCCCCCTCATTTCAAATCACTGATCATCTGACAGCTTGTACTCCTTCCTCTCCCCCACCTTCCTATTCTGGCTTCTTCCCCTTTCCTTACCAGTCCTCATGAAGGGTCTTGATCTGAAATGTCGATTGCTTATTCCTCTCCATAGATACTGCCTCACCCTCTGAGTTTCTCCAGCATTTTATCTGTGTTACTCTGTATTTCCAGCAATGGCCCAATCACTTGTGTTCATAACTTTTGTTCCTATTCTCATCTCTTCTTTTATTTCTCTGTTATATTTGGATTGGCACCTTGCAGTCCACACTCCTGCCTCTCCAAAGCTGTTAAGATACCCTCAGCAGAGTTTCTATCTAACGCACAGAACTAAAAGTGCAAGGTTAATATGTTCTGAATACATCATCGCTCTTCACATTCCAGTCTTAAAAGGAGAGCTTTTGTGCAGGTTCAGGTCATGGAGCTAACAATCTGAAATAGTTAACCTTGTGTTCATTTTACAGTAACAGTTTCTTGTTTTTATCCCCCAAGTCGTCATCCTCTGAGTACCCTCTTACCTGTGCAGCCTCTAGTTCTAACATCTGCAGGCATTAGACCACTGCCATACTTGTGTCAATATCACTATGTATTTCACTGTTATACCATTACACAGACATTGTTTCTGTGACAATTTCTCCCACAAGAGCCACTTTTCATTACCTCAGTATAGTGTGTAAAGAGTGGTGGAATCTTTGGGGTGGCTTTAGTGTAAAACATGTTGCTTGATGGTTGCTGTAGATTCAGTGGGCCAAAGGGCTTGTTTCTATGTTATTTCTTTCTATGACTACCTTCATAATTGAAAAATAGATATATTTTTATATTGCAACAACAACCAATTTTAAATTTTGAAGCTGAATTGAGCCATTTTCCTCATTGAAGGATGTGCCAAACAATACAGGCATTCTGTTTATTCACTTAACTCCTGGCTTTGGATTAGATCCCTCACCAAGCATGCTAACTTCCACCAATGACAATCCCATTCCTGACCCGTTCTATTTCATATTTGCTGACTAATCTGTACCTTATCACTAGCCTTCTCATATCTAATCTCTATAAATTCTAAAGAAATCAAAAATTCACAATTCACAACTCATCTTTTGCCACCGTCCTCATTTGGTAAACACATTTAAAATCTTAACATAATTTAGAAATCCCTCCACTGCTGTGAACCACCTTATCTTTCCAATTTTCCATAGCCAACATCTAACAGTCTCCTGATATTGCTACTGTGTGTTTAAATCTTTGCAGCAGTATTGGTGGCATCAGCTTCAGCTCTTTCCATCCAATTGCCTCAGATTACCCTTGTATCTCCAACCATCCTTCTATCCCCAACTTTGAGAAAGCTTGCTTAAATTCTAGCTACTTGACCAAATTTTTTGTTAGCTCTTCCACTTCTTGTTCCTCTGTGACCTTTCCTTTTGTGTTAAGGTACTTCATAATATAAGTGGTGATTGTTGATATCATTCTGCAAGAACGGATCTTGTAACTGTTCTTATTACAATTGCTTTTTCTGAGAATGGAGACCTAGGGGCTGATTATGCAGTTCACTGCTCGGGGACTGCTTCTCATCAAGCATTGCCTGTGCCTCCGCTGAAATGAAGTGACCTTGTACAATAATGCAAGGACAGTTCATTTAAATATTTCTGTGACACTGCTGACATGCAGTGCGTGACACTTTGAAAGCACCACGTGGTCAGGGGCTGGGATTCTGAGTGTGTTACCATGTTCCGTGGTACTAAAAAAATCAGGAGAGCTGGAAGGGCATGCCAAGGAGATAGTCAACCAAGCTCCCATTCTCTTAATTCTCTAATACACTTTAAAAGATAAGAATTTGGAAATAAATCAGATTTGTTTTCTATGCACAATGGTAGCAGACTTCAACATTTTGAAGCCCCATAACATTAACCTGCACAAAAGCTTTCCTTTAGATTAACGTTGTTTCCTAAGTGAGAGCATCTGGGGTAACCTAAACAAAATATAAACATTCTCAGCATTGTGTCACAGCGCTTGATCTTGCTTCTTCTTACTATTAACAGTAACAATGTGTGGTCTTGCTTCATCTCTTCTTATGGCTCCTGCCGAAGGCTGTTTCTGTGTGGTCACCACAGGAGTGTGGGGCTAGAACTAAAAGTACTGCTCATTCTACAATTGGAAAGCCTGATGACACTGCCTGTCCTGACACAGAATGACCATCAGTGTTCAACCTTCAACAGAAACACAAGGGATATAAATAAGAAGTATCTCATTGCTTTTTATACATGAAATATTTTGTTGTCTTTTTAACAAGAACAAGCATTAAGTTTAACTCAATTATCTCTATTTATTAGAGCAAGTTTGATCTGGTACCGTAAACTAAGGCTAAAAATTTCATAAACATTTTAAAAGTTATCCTGCCATTCCATTTTATTTTATTTCTAACTGTGATATCAATTTGACTAAATGGGAATATAAATGTACTTAAGATTTGCAAATAATTATTAGAAATGCTGAGGGACATTTAGTTTCGATGAACTCACATAAATATCTACAACTACCCTGCTGCTTTAATTTTACCTCCAGTTGTTTTATTATGTTAAGAATTGTCAGTAGGAAGCACTATAAAATTGTTATTGGTGCTGCTGAGAGATAGCCTTGTATACAAAGCAAACTTGCTTTTGTTGCTAAACAAGTGAAGGCAGGTTTTAAAATTCAGACTTGTAAAATCTTTGATCTCAGGGGAGCACCAAAACAGCCATTGCCACTGACAGTAAATCTCTACGTAGGTGGAAACACTTCAAGCTTTTCAGTAAGTACATATGCCAAGTAAGTAGGAGGAATTAAACACCATGAAACCTTTAGAAATCAGGGTGCAAGAAAACACATAGCAGGAGGGAAGCATCCGGCAAAATGGCAACTAGTTAGCAGCTGCCACTATGACCTCTAACTGCATCCATGGCAACTAGGCTAAAGATGAAGTTCAGTTTTATTATTCTCACACCCACAATGTCAAGCTTGTGAATCCCAGTGCTATTTTGTAGCTGAAATCAGTAAACAGATCTGTGTTCATTGGACCAGTGCTGATTTCCTTTAGCTAATGAGTGCAATCATCACTTTCTTGCCAGAAACTGCTGCATGAAGAGATAATATGTACTATGGTAATATTTACCCAAAACATGATGAAATGGTCACAGAAAGGAGCAAAAGCTTAATACAATGCAGAAATATTCCTTTTTCTTCTGTGCAATATGATCTATTTGTGTTTTTAATTTGGGTGCTGTTTTATAAGGGAACAAGCAAGCAGCAATATGTTGAAAATATACTCTGGCTTTCCACAAGAGTATAATTTCTTCAGAGACTTCATAAGGGGAAAACAGAAAGCACAACGGCAGAGGAAATTATGGACTCTATCTGAGTTCATTATTGTTCAAAACTCTGTGATAAAGATATTCAGCTATCCCACTGATCAAAACTCACCTCGAGTTATTCAGTAGTGTTCAGGATTGCCAATAGGAAGCACCACAGTATGTTGACACGGAGAATTTTATTGCACACTAAGCAAAGATACATTGATATCAAGCAAGTATAAAGAGACTTTATATTTAGTGTTACATGACCCATGAAATTTTAAATCTAGCACTACCCTGCAGCATTTAAAGACAAGTGAAAAAAACAGGTTTTCATTGCACCTCTGCAAGCACAAGTATTTTTCCAAGTTTCACTTTCTTGCCGGTGCAAAGACATTAGATTGATGTTCATTTCTCCTAAACTCTGAAGGCTGCATTCAATTCTGGAATGTCCCACACCCAACACCCCTGACCCCACTCCATCACAAATGTATTTATATTGACTATCACAATTGCAATGCCTTCCAATTAAACTTCAGCATCTCTCGTTCAAATTCCATAGGTTTGTTCAGTTCTTTCGCTATAATCTCCTCTTCTCTACAATTACACAATCAAGCAGAGGCAACGTGACAAAACATTATTTGTCAAATTTGTTAAAGTTTTATTGATGATGGAGTAAACAGGATGGATAAAGGAGAACCAGTAGATGTGGTGTATTTAGTCCTCCAGGTGGGACTCAATAAGACACTATATTTTAGAAAAAGTTAGGAAGGTAATAAATTGGTATGGATGGAGAAGTGTTGAACTAACATAAAACAGAGAATCAGTGTAAATAAGTCACTCTGATGGGCAATCAGTATTTAATGGAGTACCACTGGGACCTCATCTATCTCTAATGATAAACAAGTTAGCAAGTTGTGAAGAGGACAAAGAGCCTTCAAAGAAACATATATTGATTAAATAAGTAGGCAAAAGTTGGCAGATAGTTTATATCATAGGAAAATGAAAGGTTATCATTTTAGAAGCCTGAATGAATGGACAACACGTTATTTAAATAAAGTAGGACTATAAAATGGTGCGGTACAAGGGCACCTAGGAATTTTTACATATGAGACACAAAAGTTTAACATGCCTGTACGATAAGAAATTAGGAAGGTTAATGGAATGTTGTCCTTTCTTGTGAGGGTTATGGATCGTAAAATTGGGTAAGTTTTGATAAAATTTTACAGGGCATTGGTGAGATCGCACCTGAAGCTTTGCCTACTGATAACACAGTTCCAATATGTTAGGAAGGATGTGGAATCTTCGCTTTGGAATGAATGCGGAGAAGGTTCACCAGGATGATCCTGGGATGAAGGAAGTGGATATATGAAGAGTAGTTTGGTGGCATAGATGTGCAGCAGTTGGAGCTGCTGTCACAGAGATACAGGAACAAAGATTCAGTTCTGACTGCTTTGGTGATGTCAGCTTAATAAATCACCCCAGAGTTTATATTAATTGGCATGGTGCAGGTTAAAAGAACGTTGATGGGCATCTGTGAAGGTGAACAAGTTGAAAGGGTACTGTGAATCACAGAGAAATGGAAAATGACTAAGGGAACTGCTCTCCTGCAATCTAGCATGGATCGGATGGGCCAAGTGGTCTCTTTCTTTCCTGTTAAAAGCAGAAGTAGGATCTAGAGGTTTGGACTCACTTGAAAACAAAACTGACATATTCCACCATGTTTCTTGCCCCTCATTCCAAATTAAAACCATTTATCTGCTCCTGAAGGTTGGCAGGTTATTTCTATTCCCCCAATTTCCATTATGTAACCATGATCACCTAATTTGCTCAGTACTTATGAATTCAAGAGCAAATAATAATTCAAAAGCAAAATACCACGGATGTTGGAAATTAGAAACTAAAGAGAAAATTCTCAGCAGATTAAAGCAGACCTGTGACCTTTCATCAGAACAAGAAGGAGCATCATTTTTAAATAATTTTAGTACAGAAGCAAAAGAACTCTTTGCCCTAATTTTAGAAAATAAAAGTTACCAATCTACAGAAATCCACAAACTTGGCCAATTATCAAACCTAATTAACTAAACTAATCAAATCCTTCTGCCTAGACAAGGAACTAGGAACAACCGAGGATTGAACTAAAATCTGGAATGAGTGTATACCCTTTGGAGTTTAGAAGAATAAGAGATGCTCTTACCGAGGAGGACCAAAGGTGTCAATGCTGAGTGAATGTTTTTCCTCATGGAGATATCCAGAATAGGAGAGCATACTTTCAGAACAAAGCTCATCAATTTCGAAGGGAAATGGGGAGCACTTTTTTTCTCTCAATGGATCCTGGTTCATTTGGATTTTCTAGCAGAGAATTGTGGGCCCTCTACTCACAGCCTAGAGTGATGGGGAAATGAATCATTGAATATATTTTAAGTGAGGACTGAAAAACCTTTAAACTATAAGAGAGTCAAGAAGTATGGGAAGAACATGGGGAAAGTTGTATTGATGTCAATAGTAGATCATTCTGATTTTACTGAATGATGATGCATGCTGGAGAAACTCTTGCTTCTGCTGCTTCATTCCTTTATTGCCATTTTTGTGCAACAAGCAATGTCCCCTCCCCTTAGCCCTAGCTGTGCCTTCGACTGACTGCTGGGAATCGCAAGGACTGGATGCGAGTGGAGTTGCTTTTTTATGGCACCAGTGACCCAGATTCAATCTTGACTTCTGCGTGGAGATTGTGCTTTTCCTGTTATGAAGCAGATTTCCTCCTTGTACCACAATCTTTTTTTATCACATTCTAAAGATGTGAAGAATGGTATGTTAATTGGTCCCTGTAACTTACCCCAAGTGTGTCAGTGAGCATTAAGATCTTAAGGAGTTGATCGGATCACAGGGAGAAAAACAAGAGATTAGTATAATTAGACACCTGAAGGTTGGCGTAGATTTAGTGAGTAAAAGGGCTGCTTCCATCATTCTGTATGACTCCAGGACTTTAAAATACCTCATATTCCCACTAGGTATTATATTTCTCCTATTTTCCAGCACTTTGTCTGTAGCCTGTATCTGTATCTTGGTGATTGAAGTGTTTGCTCAGGTGCTTATTAAGTGTTGTGAGAGTACCTGTCTCCACCACCTTCTGAAGCAGGAACTTCCAGATTATGACCACCTCAGGCTGAATTTAATTTCCACTCAGATTCTTTCTGAACTCTCATTCCTCACTGGTTCTAGATACCTTCGCACTGGAGAAATATTTCTTATTATCTATCCTATCAATAGCTCTCATAACTATGTATATCTCTATCCAGTTCCCCTTCAGCCTTCTCTGCTCCGGGGTAAACAAGTCTAGCCTATCATAACTGAAACATCGTCTCTTGGGGATCTCCTTCAAAATCAGATTTAATATCACTGGCATATGTTGTGAAATCTGTTATTTTGTGGCAGCAGTACATTGTAAAACTAAATATGAAAAACAGAAATTGCAATAAGAAATACATTTATATGCATATAAATTAAATTAAAATAGTAGTATAAAAAGAGAATGAAAAAAGTGAGATAGTGTACACGGGTTTATTGTCCATTCAGAAATCTGATTGTGGTGGTGAAGTTGCTGCTCCTAAAATGTTGGGTGTATTTTTCCAGGCTCCTGCACCTCCTCCTTGATGGTAGCAATGAGAAGAGGGCATATCCTGAGAGACAGGGGACGTTAATTATGGATACTGTATTGTTGAGATATCACATTTTGAAAGTGTCTTGGATGCTGGGGAGGCTAGTGTCCATGATGGTGCTGGCTGAGTTTGCAAATTTCTGCAGCTTTTTCCGATCCTGTGCAGGGCCTATCCTTACCAGATAGTGATGCCACTAGTTAGAATGCTCTCCACGGTAATCTATTGAAATCGGCGAGAGTCCTTGGTAATATAACAAGGCTCCCCAATCTCCTAATGAAATCTAGCCACGCTTATGCATTCTTTGTAATTGGATCAATATGTTGGGACCAGGATAGATCTTCAGAGATATTGACACTCAGGAACTTAAAACTGCTCACCCTTTCCGCTTCTGATCCCTCAATGAGGACAGGTGTGTGTTCCCTCCATTTTCCCTTCCTGAAGTCCATATTGATTCCTTGGTCTTACTGACGTTGAGTGCAAGGTTGTTGTTTTGACACACTCAACCAGCTGAACTATCTCACTGCTGTATACCTCTTCATCACCATCTGAAATCCTGCCAACAATAGTTGTGTCATCAGCATATTTATCGGTAGTGTGCCTAGCCACACAGTAGTGGGTGCAGAGAGAGTAGAGCAGTGGGCTAAGAGTGAATCCTTGAGGTGCATCACTGTTGATTGTCAGTAAGAATGTGTTACTTCTGATCTGCTGCTGACTGCCGTGTCCTGATGAAGAAATCAACGGTCCAGTTACAGATCGAGGTACAGAGGCCCATGTTTTGGAGCTTGTTGATTAGTACTGAGGATGTGATGATGTTGAACACTCAGCTCTTTTGCACTCTCTCTAGCAGAATCACATCATCTTTTAGTTTGGCATATGAAACTGCACACAATATTCTAGCTGTGGCCTAACCAATGTTTTATAAAGTTATATACCAAGACTCTACTGCACTGACTGTATATATCTGCCCTGGCTAGTGAAGAGAAGCATCTTGTACACTTTTTTCATCATACGATATATCTGCAAAACCCTCTTTTGGGACCTTTAGACTTGTACACAAGGTCCCTTTGTTTCTCAATACTTCCTAGTGCCCTAATATTTACAACATATGCATTATTATTTTCTGAACCCCAAAATACATTGCCTCACACATCCATCTGTAATCCTTTTGCCTGATTTACAAGCTGATCAATATCATTCATTAGCTTAAGACTATCCTTCTCACTGTCAATAATAACACCAATTTTTGTGTTATCTACAGATGTACTCATCACATGTCCTACAGTGCTGTTTATGTCATTAATTCATTAATATACATAACAGATGACAAAGATTCCAGAACTAATCTCTGTGTTACACCACTGGTCATAGGCTTCTAGTCAGAAAAACAACATTTCACCATAATTATTACCAAGTCAATTTTGGATCCATTGTGCCAGTTTCACCTACCTTCCAGGCATTATAAAAAGGCCTCAGTGAAATCCATGTAAACTATACCAACCACACTGCTCTCATCACATACTTCTTCCAAAAGCTCAGTTAGTCAGTCAGGATCTCCAGTAAGCTCTATGCTGATTCTCCCTAATTAATCTTGCCAGGTGACTGCCCCTCAGAATATTTTCAATGATCTCCCTCCCTCACACTTTCAACCAACTGGCCTATAAGATCATGAGCTATCCTGTTGGTATCTTTCAGAGTTCAGTTCTGGTTAACGAAGATTCAAATATTGTTCTCTGAGCTCCAATAACACCCAACCCTTAAATCCCATAGCAAACTGGGAATGTTCTTATCAGAACCTGGCAATTTTCCCATCTTTACACTTGCTAATGTGAATGTGCTTGAGAATTTTATCAGCAAGTGAAATCTCCAGCTGGATTGTCTTTCTCCTTAGTGAAAGACATTGTTTTCAGACCTTGTCATATCTTTTGGCTCCATGTACACACTGTACCTATGGTTACTATTTTGACTTATCATAAGATATTATGATACAGTATAGGAGCAGAATTAGGACATTTAGCCCATCGAGTCTGCTCAGCCATTTCATCATGGCTGATCCAATTTTCCTCTCAGCCCCAATCTTCTGCCTTTTCCCCGTATCCCTTCATGCCTTGACCAATCAAAAATCTATCAACCTCTGCCTAAGATATACATAAAGACTTGGCCTCCACAGCTGCCTGTGGCAAAGAATTGCACAGGTTCACCACTCACTGGCTAAAGAAATTCCTCTTCATCTCCATTCTAAAAGGATGCCCCTCTCTTCTGCGGCTGCGTCCTCTGGTCTTAGACTCTTCCCACTATAGGAAACATAGTTACAGAATGCCTTGGATTTTCCTTAATTTCATGTGCCATAAGTCATACAATATGGAGACAGGTCCTGTGCCCTACCAAGATGCATGTCTAAGCTTATCCAATCTTCCTGCGTTTGGCCCATGCCCTTCCAATCCTTTCCCATGCCATGTTGAGTAGGGTAAATCTGAGAAGATTATGATTAAGTTTGGTAAGTCTGAGATAGGGTCGGAACACTTGGTGAAAAAAAGAGAACCTTCTCAGTTTGTTGCAGATGAGAAGTAAAACTCATAATTATTGAAGTGGAAGGCACTAATAAATGGCGGCCCAATTTTTAACCATCTACCATAACAAAGTGTAGGACTCTTCTAATTAACATTGAACAAATTGAATAGTTCTTTGTTTACACAATGGTGTTGATGTGGAGGATGAGGGCAAAAATATTCAGAGTGTGGCCTTGCACACTTGTAAGGAGAACTATGACTTGTGCCTGCTGGGGCAATCAATGTCTCATTCAACAAAATAATAGAAAAGCATCAAAACTATTTCAGCCCAGCACAGTTAGAAATTTGGAAATTTACAAGCTTGCAACTCAGACTAACAAATAGAAAGTTATTCTAACATATCTGCTGCAGCATTGCCACCTCATTGCATTCTTGGATTGTGCACCATGGGATAATTCGTCTGTAGAGTAACCAAAGAACTCATACAATTCAAGATGCAACACATACTGGATCTTGTATTTGAACAGATATGCAAGATATCTGCACTTAGAGAAATATCTTTCAGGATTCATGCATGAAAATTAAAAGGCACCAAACCTATACATGTATCAAACCAATTGCTTAAATAAAAAAAAACAGTAACCAAAGCAATAGATGTTCAAGCAGAGGCTAAATCGTAACAGAATAATTGAGTGACACCCATCAATGGTGGTATTAGGAGGCAGTAAAACTTTCTGGTTTTCTGGAGATTAAAAAGTGACATTTAACAGAGTGGTACATGAAAGACAATATAATTTGTTAATTTTTCAAGATTTGTATACAGAATTAGTAGGATAAAAAATTCTGCAAAGCTGAACCTGACTTCTACCTATTCCTACTTTAATGCTGAGGGTGAAAGTCAAAGTTACTTGATAATTACCAATTACAAATGATTAATAATCATATGAACTAAATTGAATGGAATGGCATACCGTGCAGAGGATGAAGAGAGTCTGCAGAGAGATATTGATAGGTTAAGTGAGTGGGCAAATGTCTGGCAGATGGAGTACAATATTGGTAAATAAGAGGTCAAACTTTAAAAGAAAAAATAGAAGCTCAGAATTATTATTTAATCGGTGAAAGAATGCAGCTTGCTCTGATGCAGGGGGATTTGGGACTACTTGTGCATAAATCTTAAAAGATTTGTTTGCAGTTGCAACAGTGTACACAAGTGAAATATTGTTACTCCGTTTCTGCTGCAGCACAAAAAGAACATGAAAGATAAAAAAACTTAATAATAATAATAATAAAACATAATAAATATTCATACATAAGATAGATTATATATATAGATTGATTTATGTCCAAAAAATGAAGCTAGGTTGTACATAAGGTGACTGACAGAAAATAATAAAGTAATGGTGGAGTTAGTGGGTGGAAGTGTTGCTCTGTCTTACTGCTTGGGGAAAGTAACTGCTTTTGAGTTAGGTGGTCCTGGCGTAGATGATACTTAGCCTCCTCGCTGGAGGGATTGGGACAAACAGTCCATGAGATGGATGGGTAGTATCTTTCATGATATTACTGGTCCTTTTCCAGCACCTTTCTCTATATAAGTCTTTAATGTCAGGTAGGCTGGTGCTGGTGATCTTTGGGCAGTCTAGACTACCCTTTGTAGAACTTCCTCTCCACTCCAGTGCTGTTTTTGTTCCAAGCAATGACGCAGCTTGTCAGGATGCTCTCTACCATTCAGTGACCCTGACCTCACACATCATGAAGACCCTGGTGAGGCTAGTCAGATCAGCCCTCAATCCTCAGGAGTTTGCCATCCCTCGACACATTGCACAATGCTGTTATCTACCTGCTGAACAAAGCCTATTCCCATTTGGATAAGCATGGCAGATCTGTGAGGATCATTTTTTTTGGATTTCTCAAGTTCCTTCAATACCATACAGCCCTCATTGCTGGGGGAGAAGCCCCATTCAAAGCAGGTTGGCACTTGCATTGAATCCTGGATAATGGACTACCTGACTGGCAGCCACAGATTGTGTCGCTTCAGAGCTATGTGTCAGATATGGCTATAGGCAGCACTGGGGCCCAACAGGGGACTGTATTGGCTCCCTGCCTGCTTACTCTGTATATCTCAGATTTGAGATACAATACTGAATCATGTCATCTGCAGAAATTCTCTGATGACTCAGCAGTAATTGGCTGCATAAGGGAGGATGGGAAGATGAATACAGGGCCCTGGTGGAAGATTTTGACAAGCTGAATCATCTGCAGCTCAAGTTCAGTGAAACAGAGAAGATGAGGAAGACTTAAGCCTGCACTGCTCCCTGTTGCTATTAACAGTGAGGACATGGACGTGGTGAGGACCTGGAAGTAGCTGCGGGTGCACCTGGGTGACAGACTTGGGTGGAGCACCAACACAGAGGCTGTGTACAAGAAGGGTCAAAGTCACCTCCCCTTTCTGAGGAGTCTGAGGTGCTTTGGAGTATGCAGGCCTAGGGGTGTTGGTGGCTGATTTGAAGCATATGGGGATAGCACCCTGGATGAGTGATGTGATGAAGATGTCAGTGAGCTGCTATGCACACTCCCTGAGTACTCGACTTGGGATGCTGTCTGGCTGGGCTACTTTGCTGGGCTTGACTCTCTGTAGAGTTCTTCTCATGTCTGCTGCAGTTAAAGACAATAGCTGCTCTCCTGGGAGGGGTATAGTTTTCATGGCTGGCGTTGTGTTGCATGCCTTGAAGTGTGCATACAAGTTGTTAGAGCATTAGAGAGGAAGGTGCTTCTGGGACAGTCTGTTATTTTTCCTTCCATAGTCTTTAATGCCCTTGATGTCTAGCCACATACACCGGGAATCATTATTGGACAGATGTACAGATGTTCCACTTTTTCTTTTGCTTAGATAGCCTTTGCCCCCCTGATGCCCAAGATGAGGTTTCTCTTGGCTGCTCTGACAGTTGTTGTCACTGGACTTGAAGTAAGGAGCACACCTCTACGTTCAGCTGGGGCTTGTGATTGGGCTGTGAGATGACCATTCTTAAGGTACTAACATTGTCTACACACTCACTGATGTAGCTGATGGTAGACGAGGCATATTCCTCGAGTTCAACAAGAAAAGAAATGAAATGTTGGCCTTCATTGCTAGGAAGATTGAATTTGTGCTAGTGAGGATGCACATGGAATAGTGTATGCAGATCAAAGCTTTTTACCTGAGTAAAGGCATATGCGCTTTAGAGGTGGTGAGGAAGAGGTTCACTGGGTTGATTCCAAAAATGAAGGGAGATTGTGTTGCTCTTCAACTGCACGCTCTGGACTTTAGAACTAAGAGAGGGGATCTATCAAAACATCCAAAATTATGAAAGGAATAGTGTGGGGAAGTTGTTTCCACTGGTAAGTGAGATATACTAGGGGACATAGCCTCAAGATTCAGGGGAGTAGATGTAGGATGAAGATGAGAAGAAACTGCTTTTCTCAAAGAGTATTGAATCTGTGGAATTCTCTGCCCAGAAGAATATTTAAGGACCTACTTGAATATATTTAAGATGCTTTTAGATAGATAGGTAAATTAAGTGTAACGGGAAAAGGCCTTTTTGGTAATTGAGGTAGGAGCAGAGTCCTCTGTCAAATCAGACATGACCAGTTGACCTACTTCTGCTCCTTTTCTGATGTAGAATATAAAACTACACCTGCATAACAAATTAACATTCAGGTTAAAATGTTAAAATCAAAAAATATTCTAGACAACTATGGATAAGACTATGGTTAATGAGGAGGAATTTCTTTAGCCAGAGGGTGGTTAATCTGTGGAATTCATTGCCACAAATGGCTTTTGAGGCCAAGTTATTGACTATAATTAAAACGGAGTTTGGTCTGTTTTTGATTAGTAGGGTTGTCAAAGGTTACGGGGAGAAAGCAGGAGAATGGGGTTGAGAGGGAAAATAAATCAGACATGGGCAATGGTGGAGCAGATTCAGTGCCTAAGTGGCCTAATTTTGCTTCTATTGTATGTCTTATGGTCTAAGACACAGAACGGGCTCTGAATTCATTGTGACATTTTACTCGTGGGTAGTAGAAACTCCAGCACTTTTGTGGAAGCGGTCAGAGGACGTCACGAACATTCTGTCAAAATGGAAAAATGTAAATGTGCCTTGCTGCAGTAGGAAGTGATTTAATTAGGTCAATGAGGATTTGAAAACAGGATGAAGGTGATTAAAGAGATAACTGAGGTCTTATAAGAGCCTGGGACATTACTGAGTTCTGGTCATTACCAATTTTGATATAATACCATGGCAGATTTCTGCCAGCCTTGTCATAATGTTGAGAGAACATTATCAAGTATTAAACAAAGAAATTGTGCTGGTGGGGAAAACGTCAACAGAAAGTATTCACCTCTGCAGGAGAAGAAACAGTAGTGAATCCTTTCTGCTGCATTTTCAGCTAAAACATCCTTGCAATTCTTCCAAGTGTGAAGTTACTGTGATAAAGCATATCATTGACAAAGGCCATAAAAGACTATTGTTTGCATATTATACACATGGACCAAAAGTGAAAAAAATCTGTTCAAGGGAAGGGGCTGTTGGCAATTATATTTGAAGTTATAGTTTTCCCATTCTTGTAGCACCAACTGTAAGACTTTGGCGGACATTTTGGGGTATGTCTACTATATTCATGATGCAAAGGAAGCCCATTCCACTGTCAGAACGCAACTAGCAACTTGTTAAAACTATCTTTTGGAGAAACCGCTGTGGACATAGCATGCTTATTTTAGCACAGTAGGCAATAGAAGATGAATTCCATGTCATAACAATGGTTTCACAGAAAGGCCCATTTCTACGAGAGGTGTATGGACACGTATTTAGTGAATTAACTGATTTAGATAAAAGTCTCAACCTGAAATAACTTTATTGAAGATTTAAGAGTTATTTACCAACTAAAATTGCTAAAATGGGGACATAGTCAAGTGATACGAAGTGATTTGCAGAGTAAAATTGTGGAATACTTCTACCTGGGTACAGAGCATATGAAGCCAACTGCTAAATCATTTATTTATTGGTCTGACATAGACAATGATATTGAATATGAATAAAACACAACCTCCTAAAGAACCCAAGCAGGTACTAAAGTATTTCCACATTTTTCATAATGATGTATATGTAGCGTCCTAGCATGAACCTATATATCAGTATGAAAAATGTGGAAATGATTTAATATTTATTAATAGCCATTTAAACAGACTGAAATAATATTATCATTATTTGATCTCAGATTACTTGTCAGAAAGTAAGCTCTGGGTGCCTATTCCTTGCAACTTCTGCACCAACTTTCATCCCACTGCTGCTGGTAGAGACTTAATCCTAATTATTGGTCATTTATAGAACACGCAGCATAATTCCATGAATATGGATGTCTTTTCAGTTGAGCACTTCATTGGAGTGGTGCTTTAGAATGGCAGTTCTATAATGTTGCTCAAGGCAGAATGATGTCCATTCTCTTCTAATCATTGGAGTGTTTTGAAGCAAATGAAACAGCAAATGAGATGTGAGTGCCATTTTGCTGAGTGCAATGGATTTAAAGGCATACAGTTTGCTTAGAAATTTAACTGCTCCAACAAAAAAACAGCTGAAATGAGCTTTGCTAATACCATGAAAATAATGCAAGAATAATTAGAACTGAAACCATTGTTACTTGCAAAACACTTTATGTTTCATAAGCAGAGTCAAAAAGAAAGGGAGTCCATTTCAATGTAGGTGGCTGATTTGAAGAGATTATGAGTTCAGTAATGGGCTTAATGATGCACTGAGATCATTTAGTTTGTGAAATTTTACAAGAAAGCATTCAAAAACAGCTCCTAACTGAAGCAGAACTTACATTTAAAAGAACAGTTGAATAGCTGTATCAATGAAAACAGCAGACAGAGTTGCAACTGAGTTGCAGTCAGAAATGAAAGTAAACATGAACAAAATTGCAGTGTCTATCAGAAACAGAGCTGGCTGAACAAGTTGTGTTGGCAGGGCAGGGGCTCACATACACTAGACCAATAGAGATTTAAAGGTGAACACTGCAGAAAGTTAGACAAAGTAGGACACACACACTGTGCATATCAGGCAGACAAAAATAAATGGACTGCACAGGGAAGAGATAAAGATAAAAAGTCAAGTTGCAGTTTCAAAAAGAGTACTAATCTGCATGCTGTTGATCAAACATCTTGTAATGATGGGAGTGATACCGGACTGGCGGCCTTGAGATTTACATGTGAAAACTAACAATAGACTAGCAAAATGGCTTACACCAGAATTGAATGGCAAAATAATTAAAATTGAATTGGACACTGGCTTGGTTATTTCAGGCATTCCACAAAGTGAGAGTGAATGGCATTTCAGATACACTGAACTAAAGCCTGCAGACATACAGCTAAGAACTTATACTGCAGAAATTATAACTCCTGTGGGAATGACATTTGTAACAGTGAAATACAACAACTTACAAGCCACATTGGGCTAGTATGTGGTAAAAACAGGAGGGCCAATATTGTGGGGATGTGAGTGGCTGAGACAATTACAACTTGATTGGAGATCCATTCACCATTTGCATGCCACATCACTTGTAATAAAGTCAACTGAAAGCGAATTCAGAAAGGTACTGGATGATGCCTCAGCAGTGTTCAAGGATGGCATTGGAAAACTCAAATATATCAAAGGTATAATAGTGTTAAATGAAAATGCCACACTCAAGTTTTGCAAAGTTCGCCAGGTTTCTTATATCATCTGTGATAAAGTATCCAGTGGGCATTGAGGCCAAAGGAATACTTTCCAAAATTGAATGAAGCCCATAGGCAACATAAGTGGTCCAGTAGCCAAAAATAATGAGTCTGTCAAGATCTGTGTGAGATTTTAAGGTCACCATCATCCCTGTATTGAAAGTAGATCAATACCCTTTGCCCAGGATAGAGTATATCTCTGCAAACCTTTCTGAAGAAAATCTCTTCAGCAAAGTGGACTTAGCTAAGGCCTACCCACAGATGGAAATGGAAGAAGAGTCCAAAGTGTTTCTCACCATAAATACTCACTAA
Source organism: Mobula hypostoma (assembly GCF_963921235.1). Taxonomy (NCBI): domain Eukaryota; kingdom Metazoa; phylum Chordata; class Chondrichthyes; order Myliobatiformes; family Myliobatidae; genus Mobula; species Mobula hypostoma. Next base: position 132,706,757 of record NC_086103.1, on the reverse strand, counting down.
GGGCTTTATTGCTGAAATAGCCTTATTTTTGGAGTCATATCTGCACCTGTACTCTGGCAGAAAACTATAGACCAATTGCTGCAAGACTGTCCGGCACTCAGTGTTACCTGGATGACATCATTGTTACCAGTAAGAATAACAAGGAGCATCCCCAAAATCACAGGACAGTGTTAAAAGATTATAAGATTATGGGCTCAAAGCATGACACAACAAATGTGAATTCTTACTGTGGTCACACTATGGACACACAAGAATTACACAAGTGTGCTGAAAAAATTCAAGCGATGGTAGATGCTCCACGGTGAATGGAAGTGTCATAGTTGTGGTCCTTTTTAAGAATTGGCACCTACTATAACAGGTTCCTGCCAAACCTGACCACTGTGCTCAACCCCTTGAACTCATCACTGCAGATCAGGAAGAAATGGCAATGGACAAAGCAGTGTGAGGTGGCTTTCCAAAAGGTGAAGGAAATGGTGATATCAGACACTGTACTCACACATTATGACCCACATTGGCCAGTCAAGCTTGCCATGCACTGTTCAGGATGTCAACACATTGAGAAGAAAGGTGTCCGAATCTGTCAGGACAACTTCCTGCATTCCCAGAGGCAACTCCTACAACCATCACAGAGGAAGCCCCAGAACCTGACATTGTTTCACAGCCACAAATCACTCCTGCCAAACAGAGTGATGTCCCCGTTATTAGGAAAAAATGTTATCTCACAAGAGTAAGAAATCCTCCAAAATAATGCGTGTGAGTATGTGTATGTATATGTATGTAAATTGAGATACATTCTAGATTGAGTTGAAGTTTACAGCTATTGAAAGAGCAGTGCTTTGAATTTAATATATCAGTAATATTTGAGTAATATTATAAATGTATTGTTTGATTAAGGATTCTTTGTTGTATACATAATGCATTGCAGGTTATATGTAAAAGTATGTAAATAGAATACATCATCATGTTACTATGTCATATGTGCATGACTCACTTAAAGTAAAAAAAAGTTAGACTCACATTCCAAGCTCCCTAGGTTTGTTTTCAATTTTTTTTTTGCTTTGGAGTTTCAAAACATTAACACTTGTATTTTGTTTTGGGCTTACCGTATATGGCATTATTAATATTATTTGCAAAAGAGAACTTCTTGTAGGCTGTTTCCACTTTGAAAGCTTTGGAGGAATCTATTATTCAAGGACACCAAACTGACATTTGGGCAATTTACTGGCAAAGCACCTGACTGGTGCGCTGTACTTAAAAGCCAGGAGGCAGTGATTTTAAGGCTCTGGACTCAGATCCTCCGTGGGTGTGATGCCTAATATACTTCATGATGCAATTCACTCAACTCAGCCTCCCCGTATTGTCCTTGCCAATACAGCAGCATTTTTAATTTGGAAGAGAGTGGAGGGAAGCTGCTGGGTAGCAATGACCTGAGTGATTTTTGTGGGATCTCGTGTCATACTCCTGTCAATCCACCACATTTTGTATTTCGTTTCATTTAGATGATATCAACTCATCTGTTCCATCCTGGTAGCGTCTGTACTTAGATCAATATGATTGCTGTGCTTGATTTCACCAAATACAAGAGGTTGAGGTAGAACATTGCATGCAAAATGGCAATCCCTGACCAAACTTTATTTGCTGAAGAATGCTCGGCAGCTGTAGCAGGGCTTGTATATTATCACTACCTTTAATGTGAAGCCAAGTGACATAGGTGGCAAAAGGTTTTGCTCCCAATTGAGCTCAATGCCTTTTTTACTCAGCTTTGTTGTCAAAACATGGAGGTATCTTCACAACCTCCCACAGCCCCCAATGACCCTGTCATTTCAGTCACTGAGGCCGATGGGAGAACATAATTCAGGATACACACAGAAAGCATCCTGCCCATATGGGGTACTTGGCTGAATACTAAAGACTTATGCTGATCAACTGGTGGTCTGAGGTACCCTTTTGCCTCTAGCAGGCTTCAGTTATACAGGTGCCCAAGAAGAATGTGGCAGCCTGCCTCAGTGATTATCATCCTATAGCACCTACAACCAACGCGATGAAGAGTTTTGAGAAGGTGGTGATGCAACATATCAACTACTGCATGAGGAGCAACTTGGATCCATTCCAAATTGCCTACTGTCACAACAGGTCGACAGCTCATGCTATTTCATTGGCTCTTCACTCGAACCTGGAACACCTGGACAGTGAAGATGCATACATCAGGATGCACTTCATTGACAATTCAATGCCATCATCCTCTCAAAACCAATCAGTAAGCTCCAAGACCTTGGCCTCAATATATCCTTGTGCAACTGGATCCTCGATTTCCTCACTTGCAGACCCCATCAGAATGGATTTGCAGCAACATTTCCTCTACAATCACCATCAGCACCGCAAGGCTGTGTGTTTAGCCTTCTGCACTGTAAAGCTAAGCAGAGCTCCAATGCCATGCATAAGTTTGCTGATGACACTAGTCGTAGGCTAAATCAAAAGTGATGACGAATCAGCATATAGGAGGGAGATAGAAAATCTGACTGAGTGGGGCCACATCAACAACTTCTTACTCAATGTCAGCAAGACTAATGAGTTGATTATTGATTATGGGAGGAGGAATCCAGAGGTCCATGAGTCAGTCCTCATTGGGAGATCAGAAATAGAGAGAGTTAGCAACTTTAAATTCCTCGATGTTATCATTTCTTTCTTCTCAGTGCTTCTTTCTATTTACTGTGAATGCCGACAAGAAAACAAATCTCAGTGTTGCATATGGTGGCGTAAATGCAATTTGATAAGAAATATATTTTGAACTTGGACCAATTGATAAATACCTCATTTCATTATATCCAAACTTTCATTTCATGAAAACAACATCATTCAGTGAAATAAATACAAAAAATAAAGTGGAAAGTGATTTTTTTGCCCAAAATGTTAATACGTGTATTTTTTTATTGCATAATTTTTGTTATTTTACCTCATGAAACCTTGGACTGTTTCTTACTGCTTGTCCTAATTTTATATACTTAAAGAAACAATATTTTTTTTGTAAAAATTAGCATCCAAAAAGGATGTGGAATTTGAGGTGCAAAGAGGATATATGCGACAGTTAACCTGATTGATTTTTGCACCTGGTGAGTGCCTTGACACATCCTTTTTAAGGGCACGTTTTCTCTCTGGGAATATCCTACCAGGAACATTTGCAATCTTTGTCAGATTACTCCATCAATTTCTAACACCATGGCCAATAAATTAACTTGGGCTAGTGTTCAAGTGTCCCCTCGAAGACAAAAAGCCCAAGCTCATCATAAAACTGGCCTTCAGGCCTCATCAGAATAATGGCGCAGAGCTGCTAGCATCGTCATGCTTTTACAAGCAGTTTGCTCAAGTGAAGAATTATCTTCTTTGCTGTCAGCAACTCTCAAGCAAATCTTGAAAAGGTGAAGGAGAATAGTAAGAAGATTGTTCATAAACACAACTTCCACCTATTGACAGAAATGTTGTGGATCAGGAAAAAAATACTGTTCCATCTATTTCCATGTCAATTTCAAGTCATTAATTGATCATGCTACTTAATTGTAGCTGCTGGATAGACCATATAGACTTCTAGAAATTACAAACAGAATGGATCCAGCTCAGATTTCCGGAAACATCCATTAGTTTCATCAGAGATAAAAGAAACTTGAATCTGGAAGAACAATCTGCTGAAGGAACTCAACAGTTTGAACTGTAAGTGTGGGAGGAAAGAAACTTGGTTTTTATTTGAAGGAAACAAATCAATTTGTTCAAAGCACCACACCGAATTTCAAATAAGCACTGCCTGAGGCTGACATGAACCAGGGCAAATATTGAAGACTCAAAACAGGACTTCTTTCCTCTTCTAAACCAAAGTTCACACTGGTCAAAATCCTACCTTTAGCACAATGCTAAAGCTATCCATTATTTAAGTTCAATCTGTGCGACAACTAGGTATTTTTGGCTGCTTAGAAATGGTAATACGTTGTGTTGAAAGCTTAAATCATTAGAAACACTGTTTTCTATAGTATATATGATTACAGCACTTGTGACACCATGCAAACTAGGACATTAGAGATTTATTGGAATCTTGGGACACTGAGAAATTGTCAACAACCATTACTGAAGTGGGATCTACTGGAAACCATGCAATTAAACTCGCATACTTCTATCATCAGTGTGATATTAATAATGACATCTATTATACAAAGGAGAGGAAGAAAGGTCTTCCCGATTTCCTGGATAAACTTTGCCTTTTAACTAAGTTGGCAGAAGAAATATCCATCTTTAGGGGGGATAAAACTGAAAATGCTGGAATTACTCATCAGGTTAGTCAGCATCGGTGGGGAGAGGATCAGAAACGGTGTTTCAGGGCAAATAAGTTTCATGAAAATATTGCTGAATCCAGGAACAGATATTTCACTATGTATCTAATTTCCATGTTTCCGTATGTAGGAGTGGAAAATAGAGACGAGTTGAGCAGTGGCAGAGAGGGGAAGGGTGGGGAAGGGGGTTATCTACAGAATGACTTTCGCCTAATTACATTTTTCACCATGATCAAGAATACCTCACAGAAAACCTTAGTTCTAAAGTCCAATTAGCATTTCAGAACAGTATTAGATGTACTATGTTTGCATTTGTGTGATAATACTTACTTGGCCTGAAGGACCAGTGCAATGATACCAGCTGCTATTGGAGCTGCACTGGAAGTACCTTTGAAGGTTTTGGTGCATTCATTATCAAGTTCTGTTGTCACCTGTTGAAAACAAAGTAATTACACATATTATACTATTAAAAGACTTAGCACTCCAATTAGTTCCCACCCACAAGTGCAACAACATTGAGCACAAAGAAACTATAAAATGTATTAAGAAGTATTTATAATGGCACAGTATGAAATATGTTAACAGAACCATAAAAATAATGGAATTTAATACTTGCTTGTTATTAAAAATGACACATTACTTCACCGACCCTAACACAAAGCAGTAATTGTTAAGCTATTTTTAAATCCTGATGGCATATTGGTTTATGTTTTTGATTTGAACAGAATAAACACATAAATGTGGTTTTACTTAAATCAGATTTATAACATTTTCTATTCCAGTAGCTTCACATTAATGGAATCTGCAGATAATAAACACATGTTGAGTATCTCTTATCCAAAATTACCAAATCTGAAAACTTTCAAATTCCGAAAATTTTTTGAGTGCTGACATGACAAATGGAAAATTCCACAAGGCATTGGGACGGTTCCTAGCCAATGTGCATCACAAACAGTTCTGAGAAGTGACCTCACATATGTAATGAGCAGAAGTAAATGAAAATTGAAAAACGCTGCATAAACCATAAAATGAAGATCTCAATTGTGTATTGAAAGAGTGGATTCATCAGCATCAGAATATAACTATATAGCTAGGGTGCCTAAAACCTTTGCACAGTACTGTATTTGTCAACGTGAAATGGAGAGCAAGTTTGTAAATCTGGCAGGAGCAACATATGATGGGAATGTGGAGCGCCACAGGAGGGGTGAGGGATATGTCACAGAGGAGTAGTGTCAGGGGTGTGGGGGGGGAATGAGACACCCAGTCCTGAGACACCAGGCAAGGTCCTTTGATTCCAAACAATTGGTTTAATGATCATGACAAAATAAATCTCTGGTGTTTCCAATTCCCTCTCCTTTCCCTTTCCCCTTTCCCAACCATGATTCCCCTTTCCCTGCCCCCTTCCCACCCTCAGTCCACAATGGAGGCCCCATTTCAGAATCAGGTTTATCATTTACATATGTCGTGAAATTTGTGTTTTTTTTGTCTGGCAGCAGTAAAATGCAATACATAAAATTACTACAATATTCTGCAAAAATCTTAGGCACCCTTGCTATCTATCTATCTATCTATCTATCTCTCTCTCTCTCTCTCTCTCTCTCTCTCTCTCTCTCTCTCTCTCTCTCTCTCTCTCTATATATATATATATATATATATATATATATATATAAAACATGTGGGCACATGGCCAAGTGGTTAAGGCATTGGACTAGCTTCCTGGAGGTCGTGAGTTCGAGCCCGAGCCCCAGCCGAGGGAACGTGTTGTGTCCTTGAGCAAGGCACTTAATCACACATTGCTCTGTGACGACACTGGTGCCAAGCTCCTAATGGCCTTCCCTTGGACAACATTGGTGTCGTGGAGAGGGGAGACTGGCAGCATGGGCAACTGCTGGTCTTCCATACAACCTTGCGCAGGCCTGTGCCCTGAAGAGTGAAGACTTTTCAGGCGCAGATCCAGGGTCTCGCAAGACTAACGGATGCCTTTATTTATTTATATCTAAGACTTTTGCACAGTATTGCATACATGTGTGTATATAGTATATAACTTGCACATGTATCATTCATTTAACAATATGACTCCCTTTATTTGTGAGGTTCCTAATGATCTTCTGAGAACACAAGGCACTTTAAGAGCAATATAAATGACCATTGCATGTGCATATTGCTGTTGACATTTCTAGGCTAGGCAGGTCTCACTATGAAATATTGATCAATGATAGTAACATATTGCCTATTTTCTCCTAAATAGTGAATCACAAATAGTGAAAATTGAATTAATTGCTACGTGCTATATGCTTCCGCCTAATTCATCAACAATATTTTCAAAAGAGAGAAAGGACTGTTGTCACACATTGTTGACAGAGTAGGTGTTTGGAAAAGACAACTAAAAGCTTCCTTAAAGCAGCAGGTTTTAAGGAAGATATTGAAGGAAGAAATAGGAAGTCATCTTTCCGGACTTCAGAATTAGTGGAGTATTGATATCTCAGAGGAGATTACCAATGCATTGGAAAGGTGAGGAATTTGAAAGATGAGAATTTTAAAGTTAAAACATTACTTAGCTGGGAGCCAATATGTCAATGCTGGGAGATGAATTGATGGGGCTAGTTGTGAATTAGACCATGGACACATAGCTTAAAAGACATCGTTTAAGGAGTATATTCTGTGGATGCAGGCCAGGATTGTATTGAAGACTAGAGGTAACAAAGTTGCGAATTAAAGTTTCTCCAGCAGATAGACTGAGGAGGAAGTGCTATTACAGAATGTGACATAAATCCTCTGAATTATGGTACAGATGTCTGTTTTAAGCTTATTTCAGAATCAAATGCAACTATGAGTAGTGAGTGAGAAAGCAATATCACTGCAGGGTGGGAGCCATTTGAAAGGAACAAGTCTCATCAGGCGTGAGTCATAATTTGAAGTAGTGAGTGAGAGAGTGACAATGTTGCAGGGTAGTGCCATTTGAAAAAAAAATGACATTATAGGTAGAATAAATATGAAAGACCTATTTACCTTAGAGGGGATGTGGCCTGGGGAAGGGACAAAAAAACTAGAAGGTACAGATGTAAAATAATTGATAGACTAGAAAGGAACTGTGCCAACATGGATTGAGTATTCACTAATAAAATGATGGAGGAACCATAAACTGTAATCGAATTTAAGATAAATTTGAAGTGTTATGACCTGTAGGTTAAGGATCTAGAGCTGGACACTGGTGTTAGGCTGGAGGGCTCTTCATTAATCAGCATGGACAGAATGTGGAAATGGCCTTCTGCATCTTAAGCTGTCCATGATTCTATGATTTATTGCAGGAGATGTTCCTCATTGACAATTTTGGAGCTTAAGAAAATCCCCAGATAGAAAGGTTATAACTTTGAGTCACAGGAGGAGATAATTAATCCTGGGGCATTACCCAGGCAAAATTCTGCATTGATGTACTGGGCCAGAGATGGCTAACATAACCATAAACCTCTTACTACCTCTTACTATTTATCATTTTTTAAAGATATGAACATCAGAGATTTTTTCCCCATAATTTCCATTTACTTCAGTTTTGTTAATGCTTGTAGTCAAATGCTGGCTCTGTCTCGAGGGCAGTTACTCTCTCATCACCTCTTCAATTCATTCTTTTATCCACTTTTCAACCAAGGTAGCAACAAAATCTCAAGTCAAATGAGTCTGCTGAAAACCACCACAGACCAGGTTGTCGATGTGACACTTGATCGTACTATTTATGACACCTTCCAATATTTGCTGCTGACTAAGATTTAGACTGGTGTGGCTTTAATTGGTTAGCTTTGCATTTGCTCTCATTATTTTGTGCATGGTTTGGCGAGCTGTAACAGGTAGTTCTGTGGCATAAATGTTTAACAACATTGTTGTCAGGGTTCAAAGCTTTTTTGTAATCAGTGGTGTTCTTCCAATATTAGGCACAATTCTTAAAAGATCCAGTAAAGTAAAATTTGGGAATATTGGGAGGAATGATATGCACAAATCATTTGAAGTGCCAGAGCAGGTTGACAAAAGAACTTCTCTTGTTAATTTAAATTATCAGGGATAATTAATACATGGGTGTTGATAACAGCAAGCCTTTGATTTTATCAATTAAATGTGGAATTGCTAAGTTATAGAATGTTTAGCAAGGCACTTGACAAGGTCATGCATGGGAGGTTGGTCAAGAAGGTTGAGTCAGTTGCCATTCAAGATAGGGTAGTAAATTGGATTAGACATTGCCTTTGTGGGAGAAGCCAGAGAGTGGTAGCTGATGGTTGCCTCTCCGACTAGAGGCCAGTGACTAGTGGTGAGCCACATGGATCGGTGCTGGGCCCCTTGTTGTTTATTATCTATATCATTGATCTGGATGACAACACGGTAAACTGGATTGGCAGGTTTGCGGATGACACCAACACTAGGGGTGTAGCGGACAGCACGGAAGACTAGCACAGCTTGCAATGGGATCTGGACCAACTGGAAAAATAGGCTGAAAGCTGGCAGATGGAATTTCATGCAGACAAGTTTGAGGTGTTGCAACTTGGCAATTATACAATGAGCAATAGGGCACTGACAAGTGCAGTAGAGCAGGGGATCTGAGAACACAGATCCATAATTCCTTGAAAGTGGCATCACAGATAGGTAGTGTCATAAAGAAAGCTTTTGGTACATTGGTCTTCATAAATCAAAGTACTAAGCAGCAGAGTTGGATTTGTATAAGACATAAGACATCAGTGAGGTCCAATTTGCAATACTGAGTACAATTTTGCTCATCTACCTACAGGAATGTGTCAATAAGTTTGTAAGAGTGCAAAGAAAATTTACGAGGATGTTGCCTGGACTTGAGCACCTGAGTGTCGATGATTCTATGACTTGTTGCATGAGATGTCCCTTCTTTATAAGAGGGAAGAGGTTGAATTGTTTAGGACTTCATTCCCTGGAGCATAGAAGAACGTGGGGAGATTAGGTAGGGTAAATGGAAGCAGACTTTTTCTACTGAGGTTGGGTGAGATTAAAACTAGAGGTCTGGGGTTAAGGGTGAAAGGTTTACTATTTAAATATTTAAGTGGAACATGAGGGGGAGCTTCTTCACTTAGAGGGTGGTAAGAGTGTGGAATGAACTGCCAGCAGAAATGGTGGATATGTGTTTGATTTCAACATTTAAGAAAAATTTGGATAGGTACTTAGATGGGAGGGATTTGGAGGACAGAGGTGCAGGTGCGAGTCGATGCGACTAAGCAGATTAATAGTTTGGCATGGACTACGTGAACCAGTGGGCCTGTGTGTATGCTGTAATGTTCTATTGTTCTATTACTCTTAAGTACTCATGGCCTCGTGAAATTAAAAACCACTTCAAAGTCAAATTACTACTCTTGAAACACAGGAAAATGTAGCAATCACTTGGTATAAATAAAGGTTTCACAAAAACACATGCACTAAATAATCAAATAATATATTTCATTGTTGTTCGTTGAAGGATAGCTGTTGTTAAAGATGCAAGGATAATATATTTGTTCCACCTTGCTGAAGATAAGGAGTGCAAAACTTCCTAAGTATTCCCTGATGTTTAAGAGGGAAGAATGCCGCACTTAAGACAAGGTCAAACATAAACCAAGTCAGTTGACAATTGTTCCTATCCCAGATAGCAGTTTAGTAGATCAGAATCAGAATCAGGTTTATTATCACCGGCATATGTCATGAAATTTGCTAATTTTGTGGCAGCAGTACAATGATAATATAGAAAAAAAACTGTGAATTACTGGAAATATATCAAAAAGTTAAATTAAATAAGTAATGCAAAAACAGAAATTAAAGAAGTACTTGGAGTGCTGTGTTCAGTTCTGGTCACCTCATTACAGGAAGGATGTGGATACTATAGAGAGTGCCGAGGAGATTTACAAGGAAGTTGCCTGGATTGGAGAGCATGCCTTATGAGAATAGGTTGAATGAACTTGACCTTTTCTCCTTGGAGCAGTAGAGGATGAGAGGTGACCTGATAGAGGTGTATAAGATGATAAGAGGCATTGATCCTGTGGATAGTCAGTGGCTTTTTCCCAGGGCTGAAATGACTAACAGGAGGGGCATAGATTTAAGGTGGTTGGAAGTAGGTACTGGGGGATGTCAGAGGTAAGGTTTTCACAAAAAATGGTGGGTGTATGGAATGCACTGCCAGCAAAGATGGTAAAAGCAGATACAATAGGGTCTTTTAAGGAACCCTTAGATAGGTACATGGGCTTAGAAAAATAGATGGCTACGTGGTAGGGAAATTCTAGGCAGTTTCTATAGTTGGGTCGAAGAGCCTGTAATGTGCTGTAGATTTCTATGTTCTATGAGGTAGTGTTCATGGTTTCAATGACCATTCAGAAATTGGATGGCAGAAGAGAAGAAGCTGTTACTGAGTCACTGAATGTGTACCTTCAGGCTTCTGTACCTCCTTCCTGATGGCAAAAATGAAAAGAGATTATGTCCTGAGTGGTGAGCGTCCTTAATGATGGACGCTGCCTTTTTGAGGTCCAGCTCCTTGAAGATGTCTCGGATAGTACCTACGATGGAGCTGACTAAATCTACAACAGCTTACTGCAATCCTGTGCAGTAGCCACCTCCACTCCTCATACCAGATGCAGATGCAGGCAGTCAGAATGCTCTCTATGGTAGTGTTATAGGTGACATTCCAAATCTTCTCAAACTCCTAACTGCTGTCTTGCTTTCTTTATAGCTGCATCGATATGCTGTGATCAGGTTAGTTCCACAGAGATCTTAACAACCAGGAGCTTGAAATTGCTCACTCTCTCCACTTCTGCTCCCTCTATTAGGAATGGTGTGTGTTCCCTTGCCTCCTTTCTGAAGTCCACAATCAGCTGTTTGGTCTTACCAAACAGTTGAGTGCAAGGTTTTTGCTGCGACACCACTCAACGAGCTGGTATATCTCACTCCTGTACGCCCTCTCATCACCATCTGAAATTCTGCCAACAATGGTTGTATCATCAGTAAATTTATGGATGCTGTTTGAGCTATGCCTAGACACACAGTCATAGGTGTAGAGACAGTACAGCAATGGGCTAAGCACATATCCCTGTGGAGTGTTGGAGTTAAATGTCAGTGAGGTGGAAATGTTATTTCCAATGCATACAGATTGTGGTCTGCTGGTAAGGAAGTCGAGGATCCTGTTGCAGAGGGAGGTACAGAGGCCTAGGTTCTATAGCCTTTCAATTAGAACTGTAGGAATGATGGTGTTAAACATTGAACTAGAGTCAATGAACAGCATCCTGACACGGGTATTTGTATTGTCAAGATGATCCAATGCCGCGTGGGGAGCCAATGGGATCCCATCTGCCGTAGACCTATTGTGATGAGAGGCAAATTGCAATGGGTCCAGCTCCTTGCTGAGGCAGGAGTTGATTCTAGCCATAACCAACCTCTCAAAGCACTTCATCATCAATGGCAGTGCCACTAGATGATAGTCGTTAAGGCAGCTCACACTGCTTTTCCATTCAGTGCTACAAAACATACAGTACACTAACAAGAGAAAACCTGCAGATGCTTGAAATCCGAGAAACACACACAAAATGCTGGAGGAACCCAGCAGGCCAGGCAGCATCTAAGAAAAGAGTACAATTGATGTTTTGAGCTGAAACCCTTCATCAATCCTGCCGAAGGGTTTTGGCCCAAAATGGCAACTACACTCTTTTCTTAAATGCTGCCTGGCCTGCTGAGTTCCTCCAGCATATCGTATACTAAACTGGTAAGTTAAGAATGGAATTAAGAAAATCTTAATTAAGTCAATCCACCTGTAATGCAGTATATGAATATAAAAGCTATAAAATCTTCATGGACAAATATTTCCTGGTAGCTTAATATGCTCTACTCACAGCAGGTATATGTTTAAATGTGGATCTGTAACTTGACAAGCATCTGCCCAACCTTTTATATTAAGACTTATAGATACCATAACATGAGGGGGAAAGACAATTGGCCTAACTAGCTATCAAAATGCTCAAGCATAGCATTCAGAAAGACAGGAAAATTATTCAAAAGCAATTAGAAAAACATGACATTAATAACTTAAAATATGGGTGAAAACACTTAAAATAATTCATACTGTTTAAGTAACCATTTAATTATTAAAAAGGTAAATTATCAAATTCTTACCTTAGTTCCTTTTCTTTTGAATAAATGGAAATTGTGTTCCTGCACCAGGGTACACCTGATATAGGCAGATTTCCATGAGAACTATCAAGGTTTCCCTGAAAAACTTACCAGATTCTCAAGATACTGGATTTTCAGGTAAGAACAAACAGAAAAATTATTTAAGGAATAGTTTTCTATTTTGCTATCTTAAAACATACATATGGTTATTATATTTCTAGTTCTCCATTGTTACAATTGAGTACTAACTCACCATATCTAATTCAGGAGACAAATTAGAACGAAGAGGGGTTTCGCTTGCTCCTCCTGTAGGAACTACTGCCATATTTCCTGAACAAGGCTCTGCATAGAAGGTACTGAGACCCTGATTACTAACAGCTCCAACTGCCACTGTGAAAATACTATTCACGTATCCATCAGCACCGCAGTGATCGAAGACCAGGCCACCGTTTCCCGAAGCCCACACAAAAATATTCCCTTTACCATTACGACCCTAAAAAATAAAAAAAAATAAATAAATAGTTTGTCTTCCTAAATGAAATATACTTCTAAGGCATTCAGTTATAAATTGTTGCCTGATTTCTTGATGATATAATTTTTTTTGGATGAAAACTTTCCTGGGCACACTAAGAATTAGTTTCAAAATGAGGAGGTACATTCATAGTATTGCACTTCAGGTTCTTTCATAAAATGCAAAGAAAGATATGCTTACTTTACTACTCTAAGGTGAAAGTAACATCTGCTAAATTCCTTAATAACTCTATGAGTCTATAACTTTAATGTGAAAAATGAGGTGGAGCATTTATAAAAATGGCTAGAAGAAACGGTCATATCCGACCATGAAATCTTTGCTTAAAGGGGAGGGAAAGAGCAAGACACTTCTATTTTGGCAAATGTTCATGTTACTTGTAGACTTGGAGTCATTCATGTAAACTTGATGAATATTTATCTGATAAAAATATTGTTTTTCTCTGGGTGCTAAAATTGTAACAGAATCAGAATCAGGTTTATTATTGCTGAATATGTGAAATTTGTTAACTTAGCAGCAGCAGTATAATACAATATGTGATAATATGGAAAGAAAAAAAGTAAAAAAGAGTAATACATATAATAGTTTAAAAATAGTGCAAAAACAGAAATAATAAAGGAAGTGAGAACATTGGTTCAATGTTCATTTAGGAATCGTATGGCAGAGGGTAAGAAGCTGTTCCTGAATCGCTGAATGTGTGCCTTTACTCTTCTAAACCTCCTTCCTAATGGTAACAATGAGAAGAGGGCATGCCTTGGGTGATGGGGTCCTTAATAATGGATGTCATCTTTCTGAGGCACTGCTCCTTGAAGATATCTTGGGTACTATGGGGACTAGTACCCAAGATGCTGACAACTTTCTGTAGCTTCTTTCAGTCCTGTGCATTAGCCCCCCCCCCACATATCAGAGAGCGATGCACCCCACATTCTGAAATGATGCGATGTTAGTGATGGCACTTATTACAGAGAATTGAAAGATACTAATTAATCTGAGGCATTAAGGTTGTGGTGTTGTAAATACGACACAAAGGTTGGTGGTGTTGTAGATAGTGTAGAGGATTGTCGAAGATTGCAGAGAGTCATTGATAGGATGCAAAAGTGGGCTGAGAAGTGGCAGATGGAGTTCAACCCGGAGAAGTGCGAGGTGGTACACTTTGGAAGGACAAACTCCAAGGCAGAGTACAAAGTAAATGGCAGGATACTTGGTAGTGTGGAGGAGCAGAGGGATCTGGGGGTACATGTCCACAGATCCCTGAAAGTTGCCTCACAGGTGGATAGGGTAGTTAAGAAAGCTTATGGGGTGTTAGCCTTCATAAGTCGAGGGACAGTGTTTAAGAGTCGCGATGTAATGATGGAGCTCTATAAAACTCTGGTTAGGCCACACTTGGAGTATTGTGTTCAGTTCTGGTCGCCTCACTATAGGAAGGATGTGGAAGCATTGGAAAGGGTACAGAGGAGATTTACCAGGATGCTGCCTGGTTTAGAGAGTTTGCATTATGATCAGAGATTAAGGGAGCTAGAGCTTTACTCTTTGGAGAGAAGGAGGATGAGAGGAGACATGATAGAGATGTACAAGATAATAAGAGGAATAGATAGAGTGGATAGCCAGTGCCTCTTCCCCAGGGCACCACTGCTCAATTCAAGAGGACGTGGCTTTAAGGTAAAGGGTGGAAAGTTCAAGGGGGATATTAGAGGAATGTTTTTTTACTCAGAGAGTGGTTGGTGCGTGGAATGCATTGCCTGAGTCAATGGTGGAGGCAGATACACTCGTGAAGTTTAAGAGACTACTAAACAGGTATATGGAGGAATTTAAGGAGGAGGGTTATATGGGAGGCAGGGTTTGAGGGTCGGCACAACATTGTGTGCCAAAAGGCCTGTAATGTGCTGTACTATTCTAAGTTCTATGTTCTATGTTATTAGCACAAAAACAAATACTATCACAGAGACCATCTTAATATGGCCTGCTTGATATCTATTTAGCTCAATATCAAAGTAAGTACATTGGCAAAGTACATATATGTTGCCATAGACTACCTTGACATTTATTTTCTTGAGGGCACTTACAAGAAAATGAAGTAATACAATAGAATTTATGAAAAACGATATACAAAGAAAGAATAACAAACAGCGATGTACAAAAGAAGATAAATTGTGTAAGTAAAGAAATAAACAATACCGAGAACATGAGTGGCGGGGTATTTGAAAGAAAATCTGTAGGTTGTGGAGTCAATTCATAGTTTTGGTAAGCAAAGTTATCCATGCAGGTTCTAGAACCTGGTGGCCGTAAGGTAATAACTGTTCCTGAACCCGGTGGTGATGGACTTAAGGCTCCTGTACTTCTTGCCCAATGGTACCGGTGAGGAAAGAGCATAACTTAGATAGTTGAGGTCCTTGAAACACCTTCCTCCCCTCTTCTTCTATTCCCCACTCTGACTTTTAACCTCTTCTCACCTGCCTATTACTTCCCCCGGGTCCCCTTCTCCTACCCATTCTCCTATGGTCTACTTTCCTCTCCTATCAAATTCCTTTCCTTCAGCCCTTTCATTTCCCACCCACCTTCTATCTACCCTCATTCCCCTCTCCCCAACTTTTTAATTCTGGCATCTTCCAGACGGGTCTCAGGTCAAAATGTCAACTGTTTATTCATTTTCATAGATGCTGCCTGACCTACTGAGTTCCTCCAGAATTTTGTGTGTGTTGCTTGATAATGGGAACTGCTTTCTTGTGGTGGCGCTTCATGTACATGTGCTCAATGGTTGAAGGGCTTTGCCTTTGTTGGACTGGGCTATATCCAAATTTTCTGTAGGCATCTCCATTCCTGGGCATTGGTGTTTCCATATGCAGCCTGTGGAAAGCAGCCAGTGAGTGAGTGAGTGGGCCAGTGAAGGAGTGGAGCATTGAGGCTTTGACTCGAGAGGCTTTGACGAGAAGAGGCAGAAGACAAGCTTGCTCCCAGTTAGGCTTTACAATGCCTCCTGAGACGGTGATGTGCCTCTCATGTGAGATGTGGCAGTCTAGGGGGAATGCCCCTCTCCCACAGAGTCACATCTGCCAGAAGTGCATACAGCTGGGCGATCTGGAAGACCATGTAAGGAATCTGGAGCAGGAGTTGGATGAGCTTCGACTCATAAGGGAGAATGAGGCAGTCATAGATGAGAGCTACAGGTAGGTAGTCACACCTAGGCTGTCGGAAGCAGGTCGTTGGGTGACAGTCAGAATGAGGAAAGCGAAGGTAAGCAGACAGTTAGTGCAGAGCACCCATGTAGCCATTCCCCTGAAAAATAAGTTTACCGTCCTGGATACTGTTGGCGGGGACAATCGACCAGATGTGAGCGACTGTGGCAGGGCCTCTGGCACTGAGTCTGATCCGGTGGTGCAGAAGGGTGGGATGGAGAACAAGAGGGCTGTCATCGTTGGAGACTCTATAGTCAGGGAAGCAGACTGGAGATTTTGTGGACGTGAGAAGGAAACCCACATGGTTTGTTGCTTCCTGGGTGCCAGGGTCTGGGATGTCTCTGAGCGGGTGCACGACATCCTGGTTCGAGAGGGAAAGCAACCAGAAGTCATGATACATGTTGGGACCAATGACATAGGCAGGAAGAGGGATGAGGTCCTGAAGTGTGAGTTTCGGGAACTGGACAGAAGTCTGAAGAACAGGACCTCAAGGGTGGCGTTCTCAGGATTGCTGCCAGTGCTACGTGACAGTGATGGTAAGAATTGGAGGAGATGGCAGTTGAATGCATGGCTGAGGAGTTGGTGCAGGGAGCAGGGTTATAGATTTTTGGATCATTGGTATCTCTTCTGGGGAAGGTGGGACTTGTACAGATTGGATGGGTTGCACCTGAACTCGAGGGGGAACAATATCCTTGCAGGTAGGTTTGCTAGCATGGTTCGGGAGGGTTTAAACTAATTTGCAAGGGGGATGGGACCCAGAGCGATAGAGCAGTGAAAGAAGTGCATGGAGTAAAGCCAGATCTAACATATAGAGAGGCTTTGAGGAAAGAGAAGCAGAATAAACGGTGTAAAGGTAATAAGGTAGAAGGGCTGCAATGTGTGTACCTCAATGCAAGAAGCATCAGGAACAAAGGTGATGAACTGAGAGCTTGGATATATACATGGAATTATGATGTAGTGGCCATTACAGAGACTTGGCTGGCACCAGGGCAGGAATGGATTCTCAGTATTCCTGGATTTCAGTGCTTTAGTCATAGTCATAGTCATACTTTATTGATCCTGGGGAAATTGGTTTTCATTACAGTTGCACCATAAATAATAAATCGTAATAAAACCATAAATAGTTAAATAGTAATATGTAAATTATGCTAGGAAATAAGTCCAGGACCAGCCTATTGGCTCAGGGTGTCTGAACCTCCAGGGGAGGAGTTGTAAAGTTTGATGGCCACAGGCAGGAATGACTTCCTATGATACTCTGTGCTGCATCTCGGTGGAATGAGTCTCTGGCTGAATGTACTCCTGTGCCCACCCAGTACATTATGTAGTGGATGGGAGACATTGTCCAAGATGGCATGCAACTTGGACAGCATCCTCTTTTCACACACCACCATCAGAGAGTCCAGTTCCATCCCCACAACATCACTGGCCTTACGAATGAGTTTGTTGATTCTGTTGGTGTCTGCTACCCTCAACCTGCTGCCCCAGCACACAACAGCAAACATGATAGCACTGGCCACCACAGACTCGTAGAACATCCTCAGCATCGTCCGGCAGATGTTAAAGGACCTCAGTCTCCTCAGGAAATAGAGACGGCTCTGACCCTTCTTGTAGACAGCCTCAGTGTTCTTTGACCGGTCCAGTTTATTGTCAACTCATATCCCTAGGTATTTGTAATCCTCCACCATGTCCACACTGACCCCCTGAATGGAAACAGGGGTCACCGGTACCTTAGCTCTCCTCAGGTCTACCACCAGCTCCTTAATCTTTTTCACATTAAGCTGCAGATAATTCTGCTCACACCATGTGACAAAGTTTCCTACCGTAGCCCTGTACTCAGCCTCATCTCCCTTGCTGATGCATCCAACTATGGCAGAGTCATCAGAAAACTTCTGAAGATGAAAAGGTTCTGGAAGTCAGGAACAGGAAGGGAGCAGTAACTCTATTGGGAGTATTCTATAGGTCCCCTGGTAGCAGCAGAGATATAGAGGAGCAGATTGGGAGGCAGATTTTGGAAAGGTGCAAGAATAACAGAGTTGTTATCACGGGTGACTTTAACTTCCCTAATATTGATTGGCACCTGATTAGTTACAATGGTTTAGACGGGGCAGAGTTTGTTAAGTGTGTCCAGGATGGATTCCTGTCACAGTATGTTGACAGGCCGACTAGGGGGAATGCCATACTAGATCTAGTACTAGGTAATGAACCGGGTCAGGTCACAGATCTCTCTGTGGGTGAGCAACTGGAGTACAGTGACCACCACTCCCTGGCCTTTAGCATTATCATGGAAAAGGATAGAAGCAGAGAGGACAGGAAAATTTTTAATTGGGGAAGCACAAATTATGAGGCTATAAGGCTAGAACTTGTGGGTGTGAATTGGGATGATGTTTTTGCAGGGAAATGTACTATGGGCATGTGGTTGAAGTTTAGAGATCTCTTGCAAATTTATATACAGCATTGAATTTGTATTTAGCCACACAATCATAGGTAAAACGCAACCAAAGGGCTAAACACACAGCCTTGTGTTTATAAGCCCATGATAGAATTCACCCTGCAGTTTGAGAGGGAGAAGCTAAAATCAAAATTCAGAAATCAGAAGTGCAAAGCAACTTGGGAGTCCTTGTGCAGGATTTCCTAAAGGTTAACTTGTAGGTTGAGTTGGTGGTAGGCAAGGCAATAAAATGTTCTCATTCATTTCAAGAGGACTAGAATATAAAAGCAAGCAAGTAATACAGAGGCTTTAAGACATTGGTCATACTGCACTTGGAATACTGTGAGCAGTTTTGGGCCCCGTAGCTAAGAAAGGATACACAGCCAGTGGAGAGAGTCCAGAGGAGGTTTGCACGAATTATCCTGGGAGTGAAAGGGTTAATGTATGGGGAGCAATTGATGGCCCTCGGCCTGTACTCACTGGAGTTTAGAAGAATGAGTAGAGATTTTATTGAAATCTATTGCATATTGAAAGGCTTAGATAGAGTGGAGAGGATGACTTCTATAGTGTGGGAGACTGACACCGGAGGGCACAGCCTCAAAATAGAATATTTCATAACAACAGAGATGAGGAGGAATTTCTTTATCCACAGTGTTGTGAATCTGTGGAATTCATTGCTACAGACGGCTGTTGAGTCCAAGTTATTGGTGTATTTAAAGTGCAGGTTGATAGGTGCTTGATTAGTAAGTGTTTCCAAGATTATAGGGAAAAAGCAACAGAATGATTTCAAGAGGGATAATAAATCAGCCACAATAGAATGTCACAGCTAACTCGATGGGCTGAATGGCCGAATTCTGCTCCTATATCTTATTTTCTTGTGGTGCACCTGTGTTGATGCTGATTGTGGAAGAGATATTGTTGCCAATTTGCACTGACTGGGGTGTGCAACTGAGCAAATCAATGTCCCAGTTGCACAAGGAGTTAATGAGCCTCAGGTCCTGGAGGTTAGTGATGAGTTTTGAGGGGGCGACCATGCTGAATGCTGAAATGTAGTCAATGAAGAGCATCCTGATGTATATATCTTCAATGTCCAGGTGTTCCAGAGCTGAGTGAAGAACCAATGAAATGCCATCTGCTGTTGACCTGTTGTGACAGTAGGCAAATTGGAGCAGAACCTGGTCACCATCAGGATGGAGCAGATAAATTTCATGACTAATCTCTCAAAGCACTTCATCACAGTGGATGTAGGTGCTACTGGGCGATAGTCATTGCGGTAGGTTATCATGCACTTCTTGGGCTGCGGTATGACTAAGTCTGCTTAAAGCAGGTGGGTACGTCCGACTGTCAAATAGAGAGGTTGAAGCTGTCCACAGCTCTCCAGCCAGTTAATTAGCACTGGTCTTCTGTACCCCATCAGTACCAGATGCGCTTGTGGATTCACCCTCCTGAAGGATGCTGTCACATTGGCCTTAGAGGTTGAAATCACAGAGTCAATGGGGAGTGTGGGTATGCATGAAGATACCTCTATGTTTTGTTCGTCAAAAGGAATTGAGCTCATCTGTGAGCGAAACCTTTTTGCCGTTTATGCTGCTTGGTTTTGTTTTGAAGGAGGTGATGGCATTCAAGCTTTGCCACAGCTGTTGAACATCCTCCTCTGATTCAAGCTTAATCTGGAATTGCCACTTTGCATGTGAGATGGCTTTCTGGAGGTCATACCTGGACGTCTTGTACTTTCCTGAATTGTCAGCCCTGAAAGCCATCGATCTAGTTGTACTGAATAAAAGCAAATATATTATAGGCAGCCAGTGTGAATTTTTAGCTCCAAAGGTGGTTTGTTTTTGTAATATGCAACGTCACATTACAGTACTTCAGGATGGCACAGTAGCATAATGGTTATCACAGTGCCAATGACATGGGTTCAATTCTGCCCCTGTTTATACTGTCTCCCTGTGACCATGTGGGTTTCCACCAGCTGCCCTGGTTTTCTCCCACGTTCCAAAGACACTTCTCACATGGATGTTACTAGGCCAGAAGGTCCTATTACATGCTGTATCTCTAAAAAAAAATCTCCTTTGTATTTCTGTATACAGTACATATTTATATTACTAAATTAAACTGTGGCAACAAAGAATCTATGCAGACTTAAAAATGCAGCATTCACTTGTTAATGAAGCCTCAGGGCCTAACAGGTAAGAAAAACTAAGTGGCTTTCTTTCTTTAACAATAAAAAATATTTCAATTGCATATATTTATTGGCACATATGTATGATCTTTGATAGGATACAGTCATAGAAAACTCCATCTAAAACTTTCCTGGTTCCAAGACGTTTAATAATAGATTCACACCAACAATCCTTTACCTCACAACTTTAAAAGAGGCAATCTTACCAAAGCAGCCATTAGCTTCTTTTCAAACTAGGTCAATGTCGCTTACATTTATCATGAAACAATTCTTTAAATAAAGCCTGTTTCAATATCTGCTCTGAATTTCTTACCTTCTCTGCCCCTTCTTGAAGTGCTTTGGTTCCTAACCTTTTGGGGCCTTCAAATTTCTGCCCATTGTCTTTGGGGCCCCAGCAACAGCTGTAGATATCTATATAATTGTTCTTGTAGGTGAGGGCCGCTGCCTCTAAGGCATCAGTCACTACTCCATCTAGGACGCGGATGCCTAAATCAGGAATACAATACTTATGGTTATATTGAAATGTGGCAGGGCATTTATTTTTTCATAATAGATTTGTTTTGATGAGCCATTACTATTAGTTAATAATTGCAGTGATATGTAAAACAATAGTTTGGTATTTCCTCAATTTTGCTGATGGAATGCAGTCATTGTTAATGTAGTCAATTTGTACAGAGCAAATTCCTGCAAACTACAACGCAGTATGGCAAGATAATCATATACACCAACTTGACAGGTTGGCCCTACCTATTACAGTATAAGTTTATTAGTTAGGCATCAGCCAATCAAATTTATCTTCCCCAAAGCCTTATTCTGTGATCCCACTGCAAGTTTAGAACTAGCAGCAATTACAAGTATGGGTCATTGTATTAGTATAGAATATTGAAATTGATGGTTTGATCACAGGGGATTAAACAAAGTATGTGAGGAGACTGTAGGGGACTTTGCCTCAATCTTTCATTGTTCACTCAGTTCCACAATTGTTTTCTTATATATTGGAAAGCTATAACTGTAACACCAATAAAGTAACAATAATGGGCCTGCCATCAAATTGGAAGGAAGGGCTTTGTGGTAGATTGGCTTATTATTGTTGTGTTGCGTTATCAAGGAAAAGGAGAAACCATCCATACCGGTCATTTCATCACATCTGTACATTGAAGCCGTACAAGGAAAACAATACAAAATCATGAGAAAGTCTGCAGATGCAGGAAATCCAAAGCAACACAAACAGAACACTGGAGGAACTCAGCAGATGAGGCAGGGTTTATGGAAAAGAGGAAACAGTCAACGGTTCGGGCTGACACCCATCTCCAGAGTCCTGAACAATAACAGAAGTCAACGTAAATTGTTACAGCTGCAGTGCAGGCAGACGATATGGTGCAAAGCCATGACAAGGCAGAACATGAGGTCAAGAGTCCATCTTTATTTTAAAAGTGGATGATGAATAGTCTTACTGTATAACTGTGAGACAGAGGCCTGGTGGTATGCACTTTCCGCCGTCAGAATTTTCTGCCTGATGGGGGTGGGGAGGTGGGGAGAGATTAGAGAATATCCAGCAGGGATAACGTCTTTTGTTATTTTAGCTGCTTTACTGAGGGCTGCAGGAAAAGTAGACAGAATATATGAAGGGAGGCTGACTTCTGTAATGTGCTGACCTGTGTCCATATCTCTCTGCAGTTTCTTGCAGTCTTGGGTAGAGCAGTTGCCATTGCAAGGCATAATGTATTCAGATAGGATGCTTTTTATGGTGCATGTATAAAAATTGGTAAGGGTCAATGAGAACATGCCAGCTTCCTTTAACCTCCTGAGGAAGTGGAAGTACTGATCTGCTTTCTTTCCAAGGGTATCGACATGGTTGGACCAGGACAGGAGTAACACTACTCCATAAGTAAGAGAGGTGCTGGCCCAGCTACTCATAATATTTAGTAATCATCTGAATTATAAAATAGATAGTAACTTATGCAAGTTATCCAATACTGCAAAGATAATATAAAAGAATACAAAAAGTGTACTGTAGCTTGGAGCATGAGATTAAAAGCAGACATTGGAGGAATCTTGAATATTCAATATGCCATTATGTTCAATATAGGTGGAATGTGTGATTATCCATTTACAGCCAAGGCAAGTCAGAAGAATGAAGGTTCAAAGAGATTTAGGAGGACATGTATGCAGACCCCAATCAAATTTAGTAATCAGGTGCCAATTAGAAAGTATTTGAAATCTAAAAAAGTGGAAAATGAATTAAAATTCTGCAACATCTATACAAACCCAGATTATGCCAATTCAGGGACAATTTGTACGGTTCAGGGCATCATGCATTAAAAAGCATACATTAGCTTTAGTAAGAGACCAACACAGATTTACCAGAATTTTAACAGAACTTGGGGATTTGATTCAGTGGATAAAGTACACAAAATAAGTCAACTTCCCACAATATAGTCCAGGGATGATTTGGTTTCATTACTCATCTGAGAAGAATCTCTCAGGTCAGTGGGATGTAATTGGACAGGGAATATAGCTATAGAGCCAAGCTGTTTGGAAGAGAAGCCAAAGGATATTTCTTTATGTACAGTAAAAGTGTCCCCATAAAACAAAAGCAATAAATGCAAGGTCAATCAATAATTTAAAATCTGATATCAATAAAACTTTTCTAGCTAGGGGTATTAAAATATTGAATCAGAATCAGAATCAGGTTTAATATTACCAACATGTGTTGTAAAATTTGTTAACTTTGCGGCAGCAGTACAATGCAAAACAAGATAAATGTAAAAACATGTGATTTACAGTATTAAGTAGTTAAGTTAAATGAGTAGTGCAAAAACAGAAATCAAAAAGTTCTGAGATAGTGTTTATGGGTTCAATGTCCATTCAGAAATAGTATGAAAGAAGGGAAGAAGCTGTTGCTGAATCATTGAGCGTGTGCCTTCAGGCTCCTGAACCTCCTTCCTGACGGTAACAATGAGAAGAGGGCATGTCCTGGGTGTCGGCGGGGGGGGGGGGGGGGGGAGAGTGGTTCCTTAATGACAGATGCTGCCTTTTTGAGAGACAGCTCTTTGAAGATATCTTGGACATTATGGAGGCTAGTGCCCGTGATGGAGCTGACTAAATTTACAACTCTCTGCAGCTTACTTTGATCCTGTGCAGTGGCACCCCACCCCCATACCAGCCAGTCAGAATGCTCTCCACAGTACACCTGTAGAAATTCTGAGTGTTTTAGGTGACAACCGATTCTCCTCAAACTCCTAATGAAATATAACTGCTAACTTGCCTGCTTTGTTGCTGCATTAATATGTTGGAGGCTTGGAGGTGGACGGTGTAACAGGGCAGATGTGATTGCACTGTATCATGGAACAATTATATTGTAGAGAAAGCTACATAAAACAACAGTCAAGTTACAATACTACATAAGATGATAACAGGATGGTAGCATTGTCTTTCTATAAGGATGGTTTGATCATTGGCATAAATTGTGATTGTTTATTGATCCGTCCAAACCACTTTCTATGTCACCCATAAAGTGCCAGCAGTAGACTAAGCATATCACCTAATTTAACAGTTCATTTTAAGATTTCTAATTCAGCAGATTGGAATTGATTTGGTCTCGGTGGGGAACAAAGCACACGGCTTGAACATATGAACAAGAAATGCCTGAGAACAGCAAATGTGCTAATAGTAGGCAAAAGAACCAGCCAATAATTCTGTGCTCAGAATGTAGAGATGGAAATGTGACAGAGCAGGACCTTGTCTTGTTGCCACATGCAATTAGAGTGTTGAACAGGCCTATTAAGAGAAAAAGTGAGCATCTAATACTCCCTACTACAGTGCAGGCAGCTGCTGTGAGTGGAACTTTCATCATCTCTAAAGGTCCTGTGGGATGTCAAAGAAGACAGAAAAGGTGAGGAATTCTCAGGTAATTAACAAGGTAGATAACTGAATCAGTTAAACATCAGCCTTTGGACTTTTTCACAGTTTCATGGCCCTTATCTGATAGCTTGGCTGGCCATGAGAGGGGTCCTAATAGTCAGATCCTTTCTGTACATTTGCTATATCATCCCCAATGCACAATGCCCTCAGGACCAGTGAGGCGGGGAAGAGGCAATCAGTCATCTCTTTGCAGATTGTGGATTTGCTGTGAGAGTATGAAGAAGGGTACGGGGATCCTTGCTTTGGTTCCACCCCAGCAACGGTGTAACAGAGGATTCTTTAATCTACATGCTGTTCACAGTGGCACACACAAAGGAACTTGGTGGCCTGTCAGCACAGCAAGATGTCAGTACAGTCAGCCTTCCTTATCTGCAAGGGATTGGTTCCGGGACCCCTCGCGGATACCAAAAAACGCGGATGCTCAAGTCCCTTATTTAACCTGTCTTAGTGCGGTGGACATTAGGACCTGGTGGCAGAGCTCTGAATCTGCAGTGTTTCTGTTCACATAAATATTCACGATCATGACTTAAAATAAAGTGGAAATAATAAAGCGATTGGAAAGTGGTGAAACGCTATCGGTCATTGGAAAAGCATTAGGCTACAGTCGGTCAACGATCAGAACAATTTTAAAGGATAAAGTGAGAAAGGCCCTGCCCCGATGAAAGCTACAATTATTACTAAGCAACGCAGTGGTTTAATTATTGGGTTATTGGGTTTTGGGGTCTTCGGTTTTTAATCCTCCACATCAACCTGGCATGGATGGAAAGCGTGCTCGGTCACTGGATCGAACTCGGGAACGATCTGTCACTGGATTGAACTTGGGAACTTCCGTTCCTGAGTCTGGTGCTGAAACATACGTTTCTTAAGTGTTTTATATGCATAGAAAGGTAAAATATATACTGTATACTAAGACAAACGTTTGACTAACTGACGCTAAATAATACGAGATATACCTGTTCCGACTTACATAGTAAGAGAACTTTGGTTTTTTTCACCCCGATCCACAATAACC
Organism: Mobula hypostoma; assembly: GCF_963921235.1. NCBI lineage: Eukaryota > Metazoa > Chordata > Chondrichthyes > Myliobatiformes > Myliobatidae > Mobula > Mobula hypostoma. The sequence continues at coordinate 132,681,060 of NC_086103.1, read as the reverse complement.
TACGCATATCCTCCTGTATACTTTAAATCATCTCTAGATTACTTGTAATACCTAATACAATGTAAATGCTATAAATAGATATTATACTGCATTGTTTAGGAAATAATGGCAAGAAAAAAAGTCTGTGCATGCTCGAACAACAAGTGCTGGAAGAGCACTTTGGGTTTTCTCGATTCGTGGTTGGTTGAATTCGCGCATATGTAACTCGCGGATAAGGAGGGCCGACTGTAATGGGAAAGTTGCAGACTGGCCAAGTCTATGCTGCCAGAATACACACTAAGGGGTGTGCTGAAAATTGCTGCTACCAATGCAAGGGCTCTGAGGAGGACAATCTCAGTCTAGGCTCCTTTTAATACTTCACATGGAAGGGCTGAATCACGTGAGGAAGATCCTCAATATCAGGGGTCACATGAGTAGAAATGGTACTATGGTTTAAAAAAACAAGTTAACCCTACAGAATGTATTGACCATGAGTATAAAAGTTTTGCATCTTTTACTCTTTAGGATATATATATATAGAGAGAGAGAGAGAGAGATAGAGAGAGAGAGAGAGAGAGAGAGAGAGAGAGAGAGAGAGAGAGAGAGAGAGAGAGAGAGAGATAAAATGAATAAAGTTTATTTTTGAAATAACAAACAAGGCTCAGCTTCAGACCTAAATTTCAGTGCTATCGATTTGGAACTTCCTGTAACTGCATAGGTTTTCCCCAGGTGTTCAGCTTTCCTCCCACATGCAAAGGATGTGTGGAATGGTAATTTAATTGCCAATTGTAAATTGTCCTGCATGAGTGCAGCAGGTGAGTGGTAGAATTTTGGGGGGAATTGGTAAGAAACTGGGGAGAACAAAACGTAAATGGGATTCTTGTAGTATTGGTGATAGTCAGCATGGACTAAGTGGGCCGCAGGCCTTTTTCACCGCTGTATCCAGCATTGACTCTTTAACTATATGTGTGGTCCAGAGGAATAAATCAATGACTTAATACAAGTTCAGAAACCATTTTGGCAGCTAGGAAAGTTATATTTAGTTAAATGAATTTGAAAGAATGAGATGATATCTGTGGTAATGTTAGTGAATGTTGTAAAATCCTTCAGAGAGAAAAAAAAATTGTCCATTCCTGTATGGTTTATATGTGGCTTCAGATTCATAAAGATATGAAAGACTCTTCATAGCCTGTTAAAATGGGCTAGAAAGCCATTGATTTGTACCAATAGTCTACGGACAGGCACAATGAAGATGAATGAATCATCTGACATTTATTTTGGATAAGACAAAGACACCTCAAGCACTGCAATTGTATTTTTACTATTATCTTGTACCTGTCAGAACTGGGAGAGCAGGAGAAGATTAAGCAATAGTCTAAAATTGTAATTGTAAAGGAATTGTGCCTTACATCTGAGATCCACTCTATCCTATTACCGTTATCAGAGAGTTTTCCATTAGTATAGACACATCTGAGCTAGCGTTTGTCATTTGGGAGGGAGTAACTTCGTGACATGTCGCCATTGACATCAGTCCTTGTGAAATCTCTTTGCATTCAGTCAAATAAAGGTAATAAAATTACTGGCTGAGAGCCAGCTATTCTATCTTTCTCAGCTGTTGATTCTGTACTCTTCCATACTGAACACCACTTGGAAAATATTCTGGGGAGAAGCAATGACTTAAAACATACACAGAATGGAGAACATCATTACCCATTACCAAAAGTGAATTAATTGCCACTCACTTAGTTAAGTCCTCAAGTAAAATTGGATTATGGCAGGTGTTGAGATGACTAACACAAGGACTAAACCCATTTGACCTTGTCCTCAGGAATCTGCCTTGGGCAAGTGCATTTGTAAATAAAAATCTTTTCATAGTCATATGTTCATACTGATGGCTTTTGTCTTAATGTGCAGCACAACCACCATGTTAAATGAAACAGTTTCAGATAACATCCAGTTAATGAAATGTGGACATTCATGAACATTGCCAAATATCAACAGATGGAGAACTATACTCTGCTAGAACATAACTCAAACCTAAATCCTGATCCTTCCATGACCATCAAGACTAGGGACTGATCCATGCTCATTAGGAAGATAGAAGAGCAGCACTAGGTATACTTAAAATTATATCTCAAAATCTAAGTAATACAATTAGCAACATATGAGATCAAAATCCTATAGTTTTACTGCATCAAGTTGTGAAAAGTGTTGGATATTTAAACAAATAGCCAATAGAAGTGGTTATTAAATATGCCCACTCTCTTTAATACACTTTTTCACAAAGTGGAAAATTAACTAACTGTGTTGTATACACAGAACTTGGGCAAGTAGCTTGTGCCCATCCATGGCAAGATTTGGATAACGTTCAAGTACATGCTAAAAAATGACAATCAATATCATGGAAAAAGATCCTATCATCTCTTGATATTTAATGATACTACAATCAATGAACTACTCACAATGAATATTCTATCAGGCAAAATTCACAAGAAACTTAACTGGACCAGTCTATATAAGAGCAGGTCAAAGGTTACATGCTTTCTCATTAATAATGCACATCCTCACTGTCCAAATTTTTTCCATTATCAACTGGGTAAGTCAGGTATGTGATGGAATACTCTCCTTTTACCAGGACTGGTAACTCCAGTAATACCCAGAAAGCTCAATGCCATCCTGAACAAAGCAGCCCACTTAACTGAAATCCCATCCACTACCTTTAAAAAATCTATCTTACTGGTGGCTTGAAACTACATTTTGTACCATCTGCAGGATGCACTGCTGCAACTTACGAGCTTTGACAGCATATCCTGGATCCACCATCACTACCACCTGACAATAGGTGGACAACAAATACAAGGGCCTGAGTTCTCTTTCAGCTTGCACACACATCCTGACATAAAATATATATTGGTGCTGGGTCAGAGACTTTGATCCTTAAATGGCTATAACTGTGACAGTACCTTCAAAGCATGGATAGAAACATTTCAAAAAATGCATCTTCCCATCAGCTTCACAAGGACAATAACAACTAAACATGAAAGCAATACTCACATGATGAAAGATCACAATAAAACCAGTGAACTTTCACATCTTAGGTCCTTAATCTTTGATATGCACTGTTACAATAAATAATCCTGAAAGCTGTCAACTACAGTCTGCAACTGTAGCAGCTAATTAACACCATGGATTCCTCTTGCAGGAGAAGATAACACACTATGGCAAAGAATGTCAGACCACTGTTGAGAGGACATGCTATCATTCAACATTTAATGGTACACGTAAAGGAAATGATCATAATCATTAGTATTAACTATGCCTCACAGTGGGACATGAAGACATGAAGACCTTTATTCTTCCTGTGGACTGCAAGAATGTAATCCTTTTCTCTCCCCATAAGTATTCCACATAACAGCAGCTCAAGCAGACCAAAATTAAGAGTAAGGTTGTTTCCTCTCGAGGATGGATGCCCGGACATGATGGAGAACATTGGCTTTAAGTTACAGATGACCATTGACTCGGGCCATCCTTCCCCTAATCTGACTGTACTGCAGTCCAATGACAATGACTCAGGGGAGTACAGCAAGAAAGTGCACACAAAATACTCAAAGCACAGGGCATATGAGAATCAAATAATGTAGAGTTCAATACTGAACTTGATATGTGAACAGAATTAACAAAAATGAAATGGCAGCCTTGGGCCGATGAGCAAGGTAAAGAAGAGGCTTACAAAGCCAATCTCAGAAAAATCTCAAAAATACACTTACAATCTAACACCCTTTTGCAAGGGTAGAACTAGGTAGTTTGGGTCTCATTTGGTTTCCTTTCTCTCTTATGCCTACTTTATTGCAGAATAAGTGAGGGCAGATTCCTATTGGAGAGTCTATGGTGTAACTACCATTGGTACGTCAGTGGTTGGGAAGTTGTTGGAGTCGATTGTCAAGGATGAGGTTACAGAGTACCTGGAGGCATATGACAAGATAGGCAGAACTCAGCATGGATTCCTTAAAGGAAAATCCTGCCTGACAAACCTATTACAAGTTTTTGAGGAAATTACCAGTAGGCTGGACAAGGGAGATGCAGTGGACGTTGTATATTTGGATTTTCAGAAGGCCTTTGACAAGGTGCCACACATGAGGCTACTTAACAAGATAAGAGCCCATGGAATTATGGGAAAGTTACATATGTGGATAGAGCGTTGGCTGATTGGCAGGAAACAGAGAGTGGGAATAAAGGGATCCTATTCTGGTTGGCTGCCGGTTACCAGTGGTGTTCCACAGGGATCAGTGTTGGGGCCGCTTCTTTTTACATTGTACAGCAACGATTTGGATTATGGAATAGATGGCTTTGTGGCTAAGTTTGCTGACGATACGAAGATAGGTGGAGGGGCCGGTAGTGCTGAGGAAACGGAGAGTCTGCAGAGAGACTTGGATTAATTGGAAGAATGGGCAGAGAAGTGGCAAATGAAGTACAATGTTGGAAAGTGTATGGTTATGCACTTTGGCAGAAAAAATAATGGGCAGACTATTATTTAAATGGGGAAAGAATTCAAAGTTCTGAGATGCAACGGGACTTGAGAGTCCTTGTACAGGATTCCCTTAAAGTTAACCTCCAGGTTGAGTCAGTAGTGAAGAAGGCGAATGCAATGTTGGCATTCATTTCTAGAGGAATAGAGTATAGGAGCAGGGATGTGATGTTGAGGCTCTATAAGGCGCTGGTGAGACCTCACTTGGAGTACTGTGGGCAGTTTTGGTCTCCTTATTTAAGAAAGGATGTGCTGACGTTGGAGAGGGTACAGAGAAGATTCACTAGAATGATTCCGGGAATGAGAGGGTTAACATATGAGGAACATTTGTCCGCTCTTGGACTGTATTCCTTGGAGTTTAGAAGAATGAGGGGAGACCTCATAGAAACATTTCAAATGTTAAAAGGCATGGACAGAGTGGATGTGGCAAAGTTGTTTCCCATGATGGGGGAGTCTAGTACGAGAGGGCATGACTTCAGGATTGAAAGGCACCCTTTCAGAACAGAAATGCGAAGAAATTTTTTTAGTCAGAGGGTGGTGAATCTATGGAATTTGTTGCCACGGGCAGCAGTGGAGGCCAAGTCATTGGGTGTATTTAAGGCAGAGATTGATAGGTATCTGAGTAGCCAGGGCATCAAAGGTTATGGTGAGAAGGCGGGGGAGTGGGACTAAATAGGATAAAATGGATCAGCTCATGATAAAATGGCGGAGCAGACTCGATGGGCAGAATGGCCTACTTCTGCTCCTTTGTCTTATGATCTTATGGTCTTATGGTACAGAAGAACAGCTGCAAGCAGCATGGGAAAACAGCAGAATGTGTTCCCAGTCTCTTTGCAAACTCCTGTTGGATGAGCCAGCCACTAGTAGTACAAGCCCTGACAGCTGTGAGCTTTAAAATGATGTGCCACCGCAAATGTGGTTTGTAACTCCTGCAAGCACATTTGGGTAAACTCTCGAAACTCAGCCTGCCTGATATACATAATGAGTACAGCATAATGCATTGCCACTAATTTCAGGGAGGTTAAAGTCATTGCACATTTGCACTCTAACTCATTAGTGAATGTACCACACACCACTGCTGCCTTCCACCTGCTTCCCAAAGCAACTTTACACAAGATGATGTCAGGATCTCCTTTCTTCCCTCTGCACTATATTATAATAGCATTGCTTGGAGTTTACCAAATCTCCTTTCATGAGAGAGAAATGAGAACTAAAGCGATAAATGGCATAGTGTAGGATCTAGTGTAGGCACACCTTGGAGTTCATGACTGTCTTTGAATTTCTTTACTTTCCATGTTATAGCCTGTTTCACAGTCCTTAATAAAGGAAGCATACTCGATTTAAAAATGTAAGTGACAGTTGCATCATCAACAGCAATATCAGTGACACAGAAAGGCAATTAAAGTTGAAAATGAATGTTCTGGAGTGTAGCAGAACTCTCACACAGAGTGACAGCCAATCACAGCAATACTATTGTTTAACTGCAAGTCTAACGCCGAAGCCAATATTTTGTTGTGCATTCCATTTGTGCTAGAAATGCTGAAATACAAATTTTATATTTAGAAAGTTGCTGATAAAAGGCTTTACTAAAATCAAAAAGAAAATTCGAAGGTACTTGTGCTACATCTCTATGATCTGTTTGCATCAAGAAGTGTACTTGCATTTGATTTTCTGTTACCCACTATGCCTTTTAACAAAGTTACAATTCTAGCAGAAATAAGGCAATAGCACAAAGACAGTAATATTAAACAATATTCAGAATTTCCTTGGCACCAATGTACAATTCATTACCTCCAATATTTGCATTGTATGCAATACCAACTCCACAGAAGCTGTTGTTGGCTTCCATTGCTACTTCTCCAGCACACTTTGTTCCATGACTTGGAAACATGAAAAACACAAAGGCAGAGTCTGTGTAATATACATATGATATAAATAAGTAACTACACACATAAAGCCTCATCATTTTCACACATGACTCAGAAATATACAAATTCACTTTATATTATCCCTATTGGCTTTTCATAGTGAAATATTGTTGGATAAATCATGTTTACCAGCTGGTTGCCCCACAGAGAAACATCAATTGTCACCCGCTTGACATCTAGGATGATGTAGAATTGCCTGTGTCCTTTGAAATGTAGCAGTCTGCCGAAGGTCAAAAGCTTTTGCTCTGTTGTTAGATTTACCACTGAGCTCAGCAACAGAACACCGACATTTTGAAGAGATGGTGTGCATGCACTGCATCTGACCTTTGACTTTACACCAAGGGCAACAAATTAATAATATTTAATTATTTGCAAGTATTTTCATGCTTCTTAAATTATATTTTGTATTTTTAATTACATTTTCTGGTATTAATTTTCAAATGCTTCTCATTTTCCATTGAACTGTCAGGTGCTCTAGGGTCAGGACCTTAGAGATGCAGGTTAGCGCCTGTCCTATCACCTCTACGTGTGTGTGTGCGCGCGCACACACACACACACACAACACTCTTCAGATGTGAAGAGTTGCACAATCTGAATGTAAAAGATGGATCATGGGGTGGTGAGTATGGGCAATGGGCCAGTTCCAGTACAATCTACCTCATTATTTTCAACATATTGGGTGCTATCTGTATGTGGAGTTTGCAAGTTCTCCCTATTACTGTGTGTGATTTCCCTGGGTCACCGCTGTATGTAGACCCTAATGTGTAGGTACTTATAAGTGGGATGAGGGAAGCATTATTGCAAATGGATGGTCAGTGTGGGGTACACAGACTGAAGGGCCTCTCTCCATGTTATATCACTCTATGTTATACCCAGGTGGTCAGTGTGGACATGGTGGAGGATTACAAATACCCGGGGATACGAATTGACAATAAACTGGACTGGTCAAAGAACACTGAGGCTGTCTACAAGAAAGGTCAGAGCTGTCTCTATTTCCTGAGGAGACTGAGGTCCTTTAACATCTGCCGGACGATGCTGAGGATGTTCTATGAGTCTGTGGTGGCCAGTGCTATCATGTTTGCTGTTGTGTGCTGGGGCAGCAGGTTGAGGGTGGCAGACACCAACAGAATCAACAAACTCATTCGTAAGGCCAGTGATGTTGTGGGGATGGAACTGGACTCTCTCACAGTGGTGTCTGAAAAGAGGATGCTGTCTAAGTTGCATGCCATCTTGGACAATGTCTCCCATCCACTACATAATGTACTGGGTGGGCACAGGAGTACATTCAGCCAGAGACTCATTCCACTGAGATGCAGCACAGAGTGTCATAGGAAGTCATTCCTGCCTGTGGCCATCAAACTTTACAACTCCTCCCTTGGAGGGTCAGACACCCTGAGCCAATAGGCTGGTCCTGGACTTATTTCGTAATTTACTGGCATAATTTACATATTACTATTTAACTATTTATGGTTTTATTACTATATTATTTATGGTACAACTGTAACAAAAACCAATTTCCCCTGGGATCAATAAAGTATGACTATGACTATGACTATGAATATGACTAATTGACTCAATCAAAATTATCAATATTTTCTCCAAACTGAGAAAGAACTATTTAATGTTTGATTGAAACATTTTACCTGCCATGCATTACCTCATTCCTTCATTCACAAGGGAAAATTATGCTTGTCATATTTATTTTATTTAGGAGACGGAAAAGTGGGAAGGTGTCAAAGTGAGTCCTGGGGTAATAAAAATGTGGGCTGGAGGCTGGTAGCCAAGGAAAATATAGGCCACAAATGCGTGATATTTCAGGAGTAAACAGTGAAATAGGACAGCAGCAGATCGGATGTAGAAAATGGTTTAGCTTGAGATTTGCAGTTTGCCAAAGTTCTTCACAAAGTATAAAGGGACATCCAGGAAGAAGTCTGAAATGTGTGGAGGTGTTTATAGAAGCCAATGTAGGCTGCCTTTGCCTTTGGTGATATTTAGTTTTTGTTCCATTAAATTAAAACTAAACTAAATGTCAGTGATGACAGCAATTGCCAGTTGGGGTAGCATCCAATAAACCAAACATGTGCAAGTACCTGACACCAGATTTACTGTATTAATCAACTGCCCATTTTAGAAAATGACAACGAATTTTTAAAAAAGTTTATTGGTGATAAACTGGGTCATGATCTGCAATAAGTTCATGGCTATTTGACAAAGTCCAGATTGCAAACAAAGTCTGACCTCATTACAAAGACTTCAGCATTCAGTCACTTCTCACAATGCTCAGCTGCCTTTCATGCATAATCTACAGGACCATTTTGTGAATGGGGCCAGTTAAAGCAAGCTGGTGCTAGCTGAAGCCACACATGCACATTTTAAAGGACATCTGCTGTGTGAATATTATTGGCAGGGTCAACATTTAATGTTTATTCCTAATTATCTTTTCAAATTTAATGGTGATCTGTTTTCTTGGACCAGGCTATGTGGTGAATGTGTTCTCAATGCTGTTAAATGAGTAATTCCAGGATTTTGACTTAACAATGATAAGAAATGCCAATTTCATTTTCAAATCAGCATGGGTTTTCATTTGATGCTGTTCACACACACTTGCTATTCCTCTCATTGCTGTTGGGAGTCATTATAGTTCAGGAGGGGGTACTGTCAAAGAAATCCTGATTAGTTGCTACAGAGCATCTTACAAACAGGCCGGTCAAGGTGGTTGTCTTGTCATCAGTCTTAAGCTTCTAGACTTGAGTGTTTCTCAATCTCTACTCTTCCATACAGATGAAAGTTTTGCTTTGCAGAGTCTTCAGATAAAGTCACTCCAATCTCTGACCTACTCTTAAAGCCACAGTTTCCCAGAATCGGAATTGGGTTTATTATCACTGACATATGTTATAAAATTTGTTATTTTGCAGCAGCAGTACAGTACAATACATAAAATACTATAATTTATGATAAAAAAAATATAAAAAATAACTAAATAATGCAAAAAGAGCAAAATAGTGATGTAGTGTTTGTGGGTTCAGAATGCACCTGCTTTGTCCAATTAAATTGATCTGGAGGGAAGTAAAAATGGTAACATTGTAGAGGAGACTTCATTGGGTGATGAGGGAGGAGGTGAAGGGACAAATGGTGCACTTCCCCATTTATCTAAGGGAAAAATACCAAGGGATGGGGAGGAGATGAGTAGACCAGGGAAACATGAAGGCTCTCCCCTGCATAAATCACAAATGTGGGAAGAGGTTAAGATGTGCCTGGTGGGCTCCTCTTGAAGTTGATGGAAATGCTGAAGGATGATATCATGGATGTGGTGCCTAGTGACGTGAAAGGTGAGGACCAAGGGAACTCCCTCTCTGTTCTGCCAAGTGAGGTGGGTCTTCAATCAGTCTCTTGCATCTCCATCTTCTATCACACTCTTGGAATTCTTTAGAGATGGTAGAAATACATTACAACAGGAGTTGAATCTTGCACCACAGAATGTCCAGCTTCTAATTGCATTGTTACTGCAGTAAGTACGTGATTGTTTGTTATTTTTCTTGTCAATGTTAACCTCCAGCATGCTGATGTTTTTCAGTTATTTTTCTTGTCAATGTTAACCTCCAGCATGCTGATGTTAAAGGGCCCTTCATAGGTGATGCTATCAAATGTCAAGGGCACTGCTTATTCTCTCCTGTTCCAGTTAGTCATTATCCAATGTTATATGCAGCTAATGCTAGTGCTCGTGTATTATCTCATGCCTAAGTGCTAGATGGCTTTTGTGTATACAGGCAGGAAAGCTTTGTTGTCCAAGAAGCAAAAATTCACATTTCTTACACTGAAAGAACAACGTTATCACAGTTTCTCCCCACTAGCCTGTTGTGAAAGCGATCCAGATCTCCTCCCTGCCCCTTGATTTTTCTCCAGTTCCACCGATGATGGACATTGCAGAACTTGTGCGATTGCCAGGTTGAGGAGAATGCAATGACTGATAATTAATTATGAATGAGGATCAGAGTCAGGTTGATTATCAATGATATATGTTGTGAAATTTGTTTTATTTGCAGCAGCAGTACAGTGCAATGCATAGAGTTACTATAAGTTACAATAAGAAATATATAAAAGTAGTGAAAGACAGAAGAAAGTGGTTTTCATGAGTTCATGGACTGTTCAGAAATCTATTATGAGAATCTTTCTGAAATGTAATGCAACGTGCAGACAGGAGAAGCTTTACTGGGGACACTGGAAGTCTGCCGGCTGGTGGAGTACTGACATCTGAATTAGACATCAAGGCGAGTGGTCCTGAATTTCAATCCGGCCGGCTCCTTGCATGCTGGGTTGAACATCAAGCTAGCAACTCAGCCTCATAAAAAACAGGAAAAAAGCTAAAGCAATGGCAAGATTACCACCCAATGTGCCACAAGGCATGGAGAGGAACAACAACTGAATGCCTGCTCAATCTGTGGCAGATAGCAACAATTCTTTCATTTTAGAAATGAGTTCCTCTTTTAATTTGAGTCCATAGTGGAATCAGGAGCAAGAAGGTTAGGGGAAAGTCCTTGACCGTAAGTGATAGAGAACAAGTGCAAGGTAAATGCACCGTGATGGCCCCTTGGCTAGTTGATACTATCCATCAAATTTGATGCATTTAGCTGCAGGCCAACAAATGCTCAGCTCAAGAAATCCTCCACAGCTCTGGTGTAACTCCACATTTTCAGGTAGAATCATTAAGCTGCTGTTGAAGCTCTCATTGAGTGTACTGCATTTCTGGTGACCCTGCTGCTTCCTGTCCAAGGTGAAGTTCAAAGTTCAAGGTCAATTTACTATGGAAGTACATATATGTCACCATACAGAATGATAACTTTGCTTTATCTACCTAATGCAGTGATACGTTACTAATACAGATATGCAGCCGGTGTCACTAGAAGCAACTAGGAGGGGGTAGGGGGTGGGGGGTATAAGGAGAAAAAGAAATCATGGCCACAATCATCTTAATTGCTCCTAGAAAGGTAGTTCTCACACAGATCAATGGCTCCAGTCATGGCAGTATCAAGTGGCATGTCTTAGTTTGAAGAAGAGCCTCAACACTTCTGAAAAAGAGAACGTAGGCACATGATCCCATTGATTTCAATGGGATTTCCCTCCAATAGTTAAGGAAGTCAAGGGAAAATCTAATTTTTTTCGACTATTTTGCTTTAGTTTAAAATCTTTGAATGTTTTATGTGCTGTTCATTGACAATTTTTAATTTTTTAAAATCAAATGATACCTATTATTCTTCAATACTTTATTTTAGTTTTAACAGATCTGAATGTGGAGATATTTATAAACTGTTAAAATCCATGATAGTTGTACAGAAGACAAAACCTAATCACCCCTTCTAGGAGCATTTAGGGGCAGGATCTTTACAATTATTATCAAAAGCCAAGTTGTTGGATAGACCTTTGAATTTCATTTAAATATGTAGGAGAGATTGTGTTGGTATTTGTGGGCAGTGGGTCTGGTCCAGCAAGATTTGGGGCGTAGGACATCAGGAATACCCTTCCCTGTTTTACTATACTAAATGTCCACAGCTGAGAAATCTACAAGTCTTACAAATCTACAGTTCTTGCATCCAATTTGAGTTTCTGCAATTAATCCACTTTCTATTCTTAACTATTAGTAACATTAGTAAGTTTGCTACTGAACGCAGCAGGCCAGGCAGCACCTCTAGGAAGAGTTACAGTCGACGTTTCGGGCCGAGTCCTGACGAAGGGTCTCGGCCCGAAACGTTGACTGTACCTCTTCCTAGAGATGCTGCCTGGCCTGCTGCGTTCACTAGCAACTTTGATGTGTGTTGCTTGAATTTCCAGCATCTGCAGAATTCCTCGTGTTTAAGTTTGCTACTGTTTTCTTTCCATTAATAAATATAATCACTGCTACATCCTTTGCATTATTCTACTAAAATACATTTTTATTCAAGATGGATGCTAATAAATTAGTTGAAATATTTACCCATTCTGCTTACTCTCAGATTCTGGAGCTGGATCATGCTTATCATCAAAATAATCATTGAAATCAAAGCTGGCATTGGGATCCTGTGAAAATAAAATAAATGTGATACATTTGTCTATAGATATATAAATAACTCATGCATGTGAATAACAAAGGTATCATCATATGTGTGCTGCTGGTAGCAAAAGCATCAATATCAATATTTTGGATTTCTTAAAGATTGTAACTGATTTATTGACCACTACTATAACTGTTAACTTTTAGTTAAACAATATGTACAGTATATATGAGTGTCAGAGAAAGAGTTTTTTTTCTAAATGACCTATTGGCAATACTGATCAATGGTACTGGCCAAAGGGCCTCAGTGCTCTATAGAAATGAAGAGAACGTAGCTCAAATAGGTTACATTGCAATATTTAGGACAATTCAGTAAAATAAGGATTGTGATAGTTTGTAGCACAGAAATGCTGAACAGAAAAGTTAAGCACACAGTAATGAGATTGGGTGAGTAAATTCAAGTGTAGCAGCACTGCTGCTAAGACAGTAAATGAGACAAAATATCAGCTCCAGCAAAGCAGGCTATAATCGAAGGCGAGAAATATGCAATGAAGTTTTGGTGTCCTTCACAGCATACTTGGAAAGGTTGAAATGTTCCTTATGGTTAATCATCTTCTGAAAGCAGAGCATCATTTTGAATATGTGTAGATGCTGAACACTGCTATAGTGGAAAGGTTATTGTATTGATGGAAATTGAGCAAAAAATAAATTGAAACACATGAAGTCCCAAAGGGACTTAAGAAGGTGAATATGGACAGGGTGTTCCCTTTTGTTGAGGAATGTTAAATTAGGGGTAATGATTCAAATTCAAGGCATTGTTCAGACAAATATGGTTAAAAACTCTCTCAAGAGTCTCTGGAACTGTCTTCCTCAGTGAGCAATGAAGAATGAATGAAACGTTGAATATTTTAATGCAAAATTAAGTAGAAAGTTGATAGGAAAGGAATGAAAACTTACTATAGGCAGATGATAACACAAATTTGAGATTACAGTTAGGTCAGAGACTGTGAGAAAAATGAAATGGGTAATGATAAGATTAATGTAAAAGTGGGTACTTGCTGGTTGTTGGTCTGAAGTGCCTGCTTTTGTACTTTATTACTACACCTCCACATGTTTAGTGTCCACTTAAATGCTATGAAATCTAGCTTGGAGATACTATGGCACAAATATCGCCTAGTCAAAATCAAGATTGTTTCTGCAAACTCTTGCAAATTAATTGAAAGAACAAGACACAATGCCAGTGTCCTCTCCCAGGCCAACATCCCAAGTATTGAGGACCTAGATACTCTAAGGTGATGAAAATATTATTTGCATACTCCACACCGAACTCCTGGTACAAACATTCTTTCCCAAGTTCTCTTGCAGGAATGACAGAGGAAAAGTTTAGAGGATGTATTCAAGGCCTCCTTGACAAAATGCAAAATCTCTTTGGAATCCCTGGCTCATAGTCCTTCAGAGTGGAGAAACAGTAATCAGAATTGAATTTAGAAGCTTGAGTGGTGCATTGGGAGACTCATTATACCTTGTATGAGTGCCAGAATGAACGTTATAAACTTCCTGCTCACCAAACCAGGCAGCTAGCTGCTATTCAATGTTTAAACCTACAGAGATGGACTGGAAGCATGGCATCCATAATCACAGGTTAATGTCCAAGAAGAAGAAAATGTATTCATAAGAAAAAACTGAAAGATAGTTTAGATAGAAAGCTCAGAATTAACATAGAAACATAGAAACATAAAAAACCTTCAGCACATTACAGGCCCTTTGGCCCACAAAGTTGTGCCGAACATGTCCCTACTTTAGAATTTACTAGGCTTACCCATAGCCCTCTATTTTCCTAAGCTCCATATACCTATCCAAAAGTCTCTTAAAAGACTCTATCGTATCTGCCTCCACCACCATTGCCGGCAGCCCATTCCACGCACTCACCACTCTCTGAGTAAAAAAACTTACCCCTGACATCCCCTCTGTACCTACTCCCAAGCATGTTAAACCTGTGTTCTCTTGTGGCAACCATTTCAGTCCTGGGAAAAAGCCTCTGACAATCCACACAATCAATGCCTCTCATCATCTTATATACCTCTATCAGGTCACCTCTCATCCTCCGTCGCTCTAAGGAGAAAAGGCCGAGTTCACTCAACCTGTTTTCATAAGGCATGCTCCCCAATCCAGGCAACATCCTTTTAAGTCTCCTCTGCACCCTTTCTATGGCTTCCACATCCTTCCTGTAGTGAGGCGACCAGAACTGAGCAGAGTACTGCAAGTGGGGTCTGACCAGGGTCCTATCTAGCTGCAACATTACCTCTTGGCTCCTAAATTCAATTCCACGACTGATGAAGGCCAATACACCGTATGCCTTCTTAACCACAGAGTCAACCTGCGCAGCTGCTTTGAGTGTCCTATGGACTCGGACCCCAAGATTCCTCTGATCCTCCACACTGTCCGAGATGAAATAATTGCAGTGAAAAACATACGAAGCCACCCTGATGGCTTTTATTCTAGAATTAGAAGGAGAATTTAGGAAAAGGAGGTATGAAATAACAGTGGATTGAGTGAAAATGGCACTGGTTCATCAGAATAAGAAATAATTATACAAGGACCCCAAATATACATAAGAAGGTTTGAGACAGTGAATTGACAGACTGAACCTGTAATTATTTTCCAAAAGTGGTTAACAACGTGGCACATGTGCAAATATTATGATACTTTTCTATGTAAGACGTAAGCACATAATAGTTGTTGTAAGCATATAGTAAAATATCAATCCACATTTTGAAGACTACAAACTACCTCCAACATATTTTGTAAGTGTACTATCATCAATAAAGATATTTTGATTCATACAATGCCTTTAGTAAAGTCAATGTTTTTAAGTGCTTTGCAGGTATTCTGAGAGGTTTCCTTTGATCATTAATATTAATATTTACACACTCTCAAATTTCTAGTCATTGCAAATTTTCATTAAATTGGCCACAAAAACCACTTTGCTGAGTGTTTGCATTGACAGGGTATTTACAAAATGAAGTATTGTGCCAATAGGTAAAACTTGTGTTTACTAACTACAAACATTGCAATACAAATATGCAAACATATGCAAAATGGAATCATTTGAACTGATTCTACAATATTTGTGAAACTTCTCTAAATTTCCAAATGTTTATAGAGAACTGAATCACATTGACTTTAACTTCCTGCTACTAATATTAAAATAGTGTAACTGTTTTGATATGGTTCATATTTTTGACTGGTGGGAGTGTGGGAGAGGGAGCGGTAAAGTCAAAAACTCCCAGATTATTTCATGTGCCCATGGAGGTTCTACTTATGGCAAGATGGTATTAACTCCCAAAGAACTGGAAATAACATCCTGATAGAAACACTGAAATTGGAACTCTCTGCCCTGGGGATTGGTCAAAGTAAATAGTGTAAAAGGGAAGGTGGACAAGCAAACATGAGAGGATGCATTGAAATATTTGGATAAGGGAAATGAAAAATTAACACAGGCATAGAAAGGCAGTGCTAAAGGTCTTGTTTCTGTGACACACATCCAATGCAATGCTGAGCAAATTACCTAGGCAGATATAAATCAGCAATAATTTATTCAGCATTTACCATGTAATATGCTATAGATTTCTGCAACTTGTAGATGGCAAAGATGGGCATAGTTCACATATACACTGACATTAGGTAGGGCTTGTATGCCAGGTACACCTTGATGTGGAGCTAATGCTATCAGTATAATTCATGCAGCTGCACTGAATGCACTTTGATGCTGGAATGACACACTTAATGCTCCACAATCTGGGCAATAATAATCATAAATTCAGGGAAAATAGTTTTCAGGTTTAGGCAAAAGATTATTAAAATAAGAACCGTTTGAACTTTCAAACCTATAACCGTATTTAATGATATCACAGCTGTTCCAACTTGCCTTGTCCACATTTCCACCATATCCTCATATCCCCTGATTTCATTACTACTTAATCACCTATCTGTCTTAGCTTTGAACATATTCAAGGAGCTAGCCTCCTCAGCTCTCTGAAATGAGAGTTCCAAAGACTCAAAACATCTGACTGAAGACATTTTTTTCATCTCAGTCATAACTATATGCTTGCTTATTCAGAGAAAGTGGCACTTGTCCTAAAATTTCCCGCAGGGGGAAACATCTTCCCAGAATTTATCCTATCCAGCATAATCTGCATCTTCAAGGCCCAACATTTCTGTCATTCTGATGTCACCATTTTACCAAGTAAACAAGCAGATTTCTTTTGTTCCTAATTCCAGCACCTGCAGTTTCTTGCTTAGGCTCTTATTCACCTCCTACTCACTGCACAAGCCCCGTGTAGAATCTCTCCTCCTCATTAGGATATATTGTCACTTGGAGTAATGAATTGACTCTTTTAACATTCGCCAGTGCAGATCTGTTGTGTTATCTATTCTCCATCTCAACAGTTTGCCAGTCCAATTCAGGCTCTCAATTTGCATTCCGTTATAATCCTCAGAGTTTAAGTTTAACACAATTGTTTCAAATTGAATTTTTTCACTCTCGAGTTGAATGCTAAATTCTGTTGTCTTCTGATCACTCTTTCCAAACAGATTTTTTATTCTGAAACCACTTACTTAACTGGTCTTTTTGCACATAGCAAGATTCAAAATAGGCTGTTCTCTGGTTAGCTCCACAACCATTGCCTTAGAAAACTATCTATAATACTAATAAGATGCAGCTACTATTTCCAAATTGTTCTACCTAAGCTACATGAAAATTAAGGACATCCACTACACTTTGTATATTGCATTATTTCTTGACCTATATGACCATTATTTCTTGACCTTACTGTTTGGTGGCTGATGCACTACTCAAAGTTCGAAAGTTCAAAGTACAAAATAAACTTTTTTATATATGTCTCCATATACAAAATATTAATTTTCTTGTGGGCATACTCAACAAATCTATGGAATAGTAATTATAACGGGATCAATGAGAGACCCCCACTAGGGTTTATAAACAGAGTTCAGAAGAGAAGAAAACTGTGCAAATGCAAATAGAAATAAATAGCAATAAATAGCAAGAACATGAGATGAAGAGTCCTTGAAAATGAGTCCATGGGTTGTAGGAACATTTCAATGATGGGGCAGGTGAAGATGACTGAAGAAATCCCCTTTTGTTCAAAAGCCTGATGGTTGAGGGTTAGTAACTTTTCCTGAACATTTGCGAGTCCTGAGGCTCCTGTACCTTCTTCCTGATGGCAGCATCTTTCTCTTCTTCTCTTCTTTCATTTGCTGTTTTTATCCTCCACCCAAATGAACTCCACTTTTTCTCAGGCTCAATCATTACTCACAGTAGTGCTTATTTCATACATTATTAACAAAACTCCAAAAAGGTTGTTGTGACGCATCTGGTGTGGTAATATAGTGGGTCATGCTCTCACTTTCAGCTCCCACCGCTGGCCAGTGGTCTTGCGAAAAGGAGAGCAGATTGTCTAAGTCTCACCCTGCCAGTACATAGCCTTTCCAATAGTAAGTCTCATGTAGTGCCTCCTCGCTGGCAAAACACAGAAACTGAACTCCTTTCAGATTCAGGCTGAACCACGGAGGACAGGGAAGAGGTCTGGCCCCTGTACACATAGCACACAGTCCCACCGGTGTGTGGACATGCCCTAGTGCTTATGAACCAGATCCCCAGCTATGAGTAAATAGCCCCACTGCCTTGTGGGCAGACTCAGGAAAGACAAAGGCTCAGGAGTAAACCCAGACAGCAAGTCTGGAGTGGAGCCTCTAAAGTGGTTGGACCGTCATTGAACATCCTTCCGGCAGCTCCTACAGCCAAGCTGGTGCCAGACGTATTGCGTCATAAGCTTTCCTTTGGACTACACTGGTGAGGTCGAGAGGGGGATCTTGATGACTGGGCATCTCAGGATCTCCATACCTTCCACCCAGGGTTGTGATGATCATCACCCATTGTCCTTCGAGACAGATGGATGCCAACCAACCAATCAACCATTAACAAAAGTATCCATAACTTTTTCATTCCCTGTCCTCCCTAAAAATCAAATATCTATGAGTGTTGAATTTTTCCTTTGATTTCCATAATGGTTATCAGAAGATACTTACTGTTTGTGCTTCTGGTTTGTTGTTTCAGATATAATGAGTATTTGGATATAGGGATCTGTCATCTTACTGGTTTTCCTTACATTAACCAATATCTGTATTGAACACGATGGTAAATTAAGCTTCTGCCTGCATATAATCTATACCTGTCCATTCAGAATATCTAAACAGTAAAAGCAAGAATAAAAATGAGAGACAGAAAAGTAGAAAACAAAAAAGAAGGCAGGTCAAGTGGAAAATAACGGCAGCATAGACCAATTGCAGTGCCAGAAATGTTAGTGGAAACAGAAAAATAGTAGCATTCAGGAGGCTTTTAGAAAGACAAATGAATACATGAGACTGTGAGACTCACACACCAATTTTCCTTTTCGAAGATGATAAGCACAACAGAGAGTTTACAAGAAGTGAGTACAACTTGTTTGCACCTGTAAGCAAGCTATTCTTAGTTACTGCTGATACCTGGCTGAATAATGATCAGAGGAAACAATGTTTACTTTCAACAACAGATACGTGGGGAAGAAACCTCATCATCAATTCTCTCAGCATGTTTAAAGAAGGAGCCTGGAGTTTCTAGGAAAACATACTGTATATAAAATATAGTGGGAGACAGGAAAGAAGAGTGTGAGGTGCCATACAGGAGATCCTGCATCTATGTCATTATTTCCCTTCAGTTGGTTTACTGCTTCAAAATCTGACATTAACACGTGAGTAAATGTCAAGTCTGGCTTTATAGTTCAGACACAGAGAATATTAATCACCTTAGACAGACATAGGACACAGAAGCTGAAGTACATCAGGTGAATGCTTGAGCTTTCTCAGTTATTCAATAAAATCAGAGCTAATCTGACCTTTGGTCTCAACTCCACATTCCTGCCTGATTCCCCGCATGCTAAATTCACAAATAAGATTCTTTGTCATGTTTCTGGATGCTTTAAAATAACATAAAGAAAGAACTTTGCCTCTGTGTTTCAACAAAATCATTTCCTCCTTGCCAATACCAACATAACATCTATGTGTCTTCCCCAGAACATCAGATCTTATGGACGTTGCAGGCTAAAGATACACAAGAGGTAAATTTAATTTTAGCGTGTCTATCTTGTGGACAGAAAACAGGTGCAGAAGTAACCAATGTAGTCTGACCTATGCAGATATAAGGCCCACAGCTAACTTCGTTGGTACATAACTGGACAATGCTATGCATAGGTTTTTGGGCCCAAATGAAAGATAAAAAGCACCAATTTGCTCAGCAACATTTGGAATCTGATGTATGTCTAACACTGCATTGTCTCCAGTTTCATAAAGATCCCCCTGAGTGGTCTAATGACCCTATCCTGAGGTTTTGCATGTGCCACCAGTGAAAGGGTAGTTTTGTTTTGAGTTTTAACACATTAGTTGGTAATTAAACAGGCCTGGACCCTCACTGATAAATTGGCTGCTCCATCCCCTGCTTGTGTCTTTCTCAGAGCTTAGACAGGCTGGTGGAGGTGGGTGGGTGGGGAAGGTTGGCAGAATGACATTCCAGGCTATGTCCTTGCAGGAAGAGCTTTGTTAAGAGTCATAGAATGTGAACGAGGTCTGTGAATTTCTACACAGGGAAGAGGCCTGCAATGCAGATGATTTCCCTGTGCAAAATCTGCCTATTCATGTTAGCAGCAGAACGTGTCTTCCTCTCCTTGAATTTCAACTGTGGGTGACCTCATTAAACAAGCAAGCTGCAAACTGTGAGATATGGCAGAGCTCAGTGGCGGCAGCTTGGAGTAACCCTGAGGACGGGAACCTTGGCCTCCACACACAAAGTAGGTTTGACTCAGAATCTGAGGGCACATATAAGACCATGAGATATAGGAGCAGAATTAGGCAATTTGGCCCGTAGAGTCAGCTCTGCCATTTCGTTACGGCTGATCCAGTTTCCCCCACAGCCTAATCTCCTGTCTTCTCCCTGTATCCCTTCATGCCCTGACCAATCAAGAATATATCAACCTCTGCCTTAAATATACATAAAGACTTGGCCTCTACAGCTGTCTGCGGCAAAGCATTCCACACACTCACCACTCTCTGGCTAAAGAAATTGATCTTCATCTCCGTTCTAAAAGGGTGCCCCTCTATTCTGAGGCTGTGCTCCATCTTGTGAAAATTGAGCTAGTGTACTTCTTAAAACAGTCTAGCTATGATCATGAGTTCCTTTAAATCAATAACAGACACAGGTCATGCCCTTATACCTATCCTCCCAAATACTGGGCACTGCATGACCTTCGACACCGCTTTGGGCAGTTCTGCCCTCCAAAAATGTTTATTGAGCTAATTAATATCCTGCTTGAGGATCAAGAGTAAGCTTCCTGATAGGTACTAAGAGGACAAGGAATGGTTGCAACTATACAACACTGCATTCTCAGTATTGTGAGAAGGATTTTTTTGTTGCATGATGGTACACTCAGTGTGCACTTTATTGGCAACAGGAGTGGAACCTGGTGTGGTCTTCTGCTGTTATAGCCAATCTACTTCAAAGTTTGATGTGTTGTGCATTCAGAGATGTTCCTCTGCACATCACTGCTGTAATGCGTGGTTATTTGTCTCACCTTCTTGTCAATTTGAACTAGTCTGGCTATTCTTCTCTGACCTCATTTATTAACAAGGCATTTTTGCTCACAGAACTGCTGTTCACTGGATGTTTTTTTTTGTTCTCACACCATTTTCTGTAAACTCTGAGAATGTTTTATGTGAAATTCAGTAGCTTCTGAAATACCTAAACAATCTTGTCTGGCACAATCATTCCATGGTTAAAGTCACTTAGATCACATTTCTTCCCTATTCTGATGTCTGATCTGAACAACAACTGAACCTCTTGACCATGTCTGCATGCTACTTTTATGGATTAAGTTGCTGCCACATGATTGCTTGATTATTATATTTTTGCATTATTGAGCAGGTGCACAGGTGTAGCTATTAAAGTGGCTACTGAGTCCGCAAAAGTTAAATTGATCGGATGTGGCAGATCAAAACTAGAATCTGTGGGGCATCATCAAAATTGTATGTCTCTATATTTTGCAGGCTTAGGGTCAAAGAACTTCACCATTTTACTAAAGGAAGGTCAACTCAGGCTCCATAACAAGAGTGAAAAACCATGACAAAAAGCGGCGTTGAAAATCGGTTTTCAACGAGGTGAAGCTACAATATAGATACTCACATGCAAAAATACACAAACAACAAACTAAAGCTTTTTGCATTCTCACAACATCCAGTCATGAATAATGGTGGGAATTAAAATGAAGGAGGGTGCTCCAAGAGCAGTGACACAGTCCAGTTCATGAATACACATGACATGACTTGATGCATTGGTCTTAATCTTTGGCGATGGATTAGCCATCTCATAATCCTTCTGAAGGCTTGATCATCACAGAAACTAGTCAACAGACTTGATTCACTTCACATAACATATGTGAGAAACAATTGCTAAAGCACTGAATATCGTAAAAACAATGGGACAATGCAGCATTACAGTCATAAGATTAAAGACTTGCCCTTCTGAAACACCTGTACATAAGGTCTTCCAGTGCAGCTACAATATTGACTTTGATTAAGCAATGTGGAAAATTGTCCAGGTGCATCTTATCCATAAGAAATACGTTGAAACTAATTTTGTTAATTATTCCCCATTAGTCCACGCTGAGTAAACTGATAGAAGATTATGAAGACTATCAAACAACATTTACACCTCAATAACCGTGCACCAATGCACAGATTTGTCTCACCTACGGTCACAAAACTCTTTGCAGTCTTGCTCCAAGCATTAGAATTATAGAGTCATAGAAAAATACAACACAGAAACAGGCCCTTTTGTCCATCTAGTCCACGCAGTATCATTTAAACTGCCTAGTCCCATCGACCTGCACATGGACCATAGTCCTACACGCCCCTTCCATCCTTGTATCTACCCAGACTTCTCTTAAATGTTGAAATTGAGCTTGCATACACCACTTGCATTGACAGCTCATTCCACACTCTCATGACCCTCTGAGTGAAGAAGTTTCCCCTCATGTTCCTCTTAAACTTCTCACATTTCACTCTTAACCCATGACCTCTATTTGTAGTCCCATCCAACCGCAGTGGAAAAATCCTGCTTACAGTTACCCTATCCATAACATAGAAACATAGAAAACCTACATCACAATACAGGCCCTTCGGCCCACAAAGCTGTGCCGAACATGTCATAACCCTCATAATTTTTGTATACCTCTATCAAATCTCGCCTCAATCTTCCCTGTTCTAAGGAATAAAGTCTTAATCTATTCAATCTTTCCTTGTAACTCAGGTTCTCCAATCCCAGCAATATCGTTGTAAATTTTATCTGTACTCTTTCAACCTTATTTACATCTTTCCTGTAGGTAGGTGACAAAAGTGCACTCAATGCTCCAAATTAAGTCTCACCAATGTCTTATACAACAGCAACATAACATTCCATCTGCTGTACTCAGTACTTCGATTTATGAAGGTTAATGTGTCAAAAGATTTCTTTTCGACCTTATCTACTTGTGCCACCACTTTCAGTTAATTACAGATCTGCACTCCAAGATCCCTTTGTCTATAGCATACTCAATAACCTACTGTTCACTGTGTAAGACCCATAGTGGGTCCTACCAAAGTGTAACACCTCACACTTGTCTGTATTAATTTCCATCTGCCATTTTTCAGCTCATTTTTCCAGCTGGTTCAGATCCCGCTGCAAGTTCTGATAGTCTTCCATTACGCTCCCAATCTTGGTGTCATCCACAAATTTGTTGATTCAGTTAACCACAATATCATCCAGATCATTAATGCAAATGAC
Source organism: Mobula hypostoma (assembly GCF_963921235.1). Lineage (NCBI taxonomy): Eukaryota > Metazoa > Chordata > Chondrichthyes > Myliobatiformes > Myliobatidae > Mobula > Mobula hypostoma. Next base: position 132,657,676 of record NC_086103.1, on the reverse strand, counting down.
AAATTACTGTGGACCCTGCACTGATACCAACGGTACTCCCCTTGACACAGGCCGCCAGTCAGAGGAGCAACCATCTATTACCACTCTTTGGCTTTGCCAACAAAGCCAATGTTTAATCCAATTTGCTACCTCATCCTGAATGCCAAATAACTGAACTGTTCTGACCAATCTACCATGCAGGACCTTGTCAAATATCTTGCTAAAATCCATGTAGACAATATCCACTGCCTTACCTTCATCAACTTTCCTGGTAACTTCCTTGAAAACCTCTATAAGATTGGTTAGACGTGACCTAGCACACAAAAAGCCATGCGGACTATCCTGAATCAGTCCATATCCATCCAAATATTCACATATCCATTCCCTTAGAATCACTTCTAATAACTTTCCTACTACAGATGTCAGGCTCACCAGCCTATAACGTCCTGGTTTATTTTTAGAGCCTTTCTTAAACAGTGGAACAACATTAGCTATCGTCCAATTCTCTGGTACCTCACCTGTTGCTAAAGATAATTTAATTATCTCAGTTAGGGTCCCAGCAATTTTTGCACTTGTGTCCCACAGGGTCCAAGGGAACACCTTGTCAGGTCCTGGGGATTAATCCACCCTAATTTGTCTCAAGACAGCAAACACCTCCTCCTCTGTAATTTGTCCAGGGTCCATGACCTCTCTGCTGCTTTGCCTCACTTCTTTAGACTCTGTGTCTGTCTCCCATGTAAATACAGATGCAAAAACTCCATCTAAGATCTCTCCAATCTCATTTGGCTCCACATATATACTGCCATTCTGATCTTCCAGAGGACCAATTTTTCCCTTGTGATCCTTTTGCTCTTAACATATCTGTTGAATACCTTAGGACTCTCCTACACAATGTCTGCTAGGACAATCTCATGTCTTCTTTCAGCCCTCCTAATTTCTTTCTTAAATGTTCTCTTATATTTGCTCTACTCCATTAGTAACTTATGTGTTCCTACCTGCCATACACCTCCTTTTTTCCCTCTTAACCAGGGCCTCAATATTCTTTAAAAACCAAGGTTCCCTAATCCTGTTATTTTCACCTTTTATTCTGACAGGTACATACAAACTTTATACTCTGAACATTTCACTTTTGAAGACCTCCCTCTTACCAAATGTAACTTTGCCAGGAAACAACCTGTTTCAACCAACACTTGCCAGATCCTTTCTGGTACCATCAAAATCGGCCTTCCTCCAATTTAGAATCTCAACCTGCGGACCAGGCCGACCTTTTTGCATATTTACTGTGATCACTATAATCACTAGTTTATAATCACTAGGTGCAAAGTGTTCCCCTACACAAACTCCTGTCACCTGCCTTGTCTCATTCCTTAATAGGAGATCAAGTATAGCACAAGCTCTCATTGAGGCTTCTATGTACTGATTAAAGGAACTTTTCTAAACACATTTGACAGATCTATCCCATCTAATCCTTTTACAATATGGGAGTCCCAGTCAATATGTGGAAAGTTAAAATCACCTACAATAACAACCTTATGTTTCTAGCAACAGTCTGCAATCTCTCTATAGATTTGTTACTCTAAATCCTGCAGACTGTTGGGTGGTCTACAATATAGCTCCATTTGCAAGGTCATACCTTTCTTATTCCTCAGTGGCACCCATAAACCCTCACTAGACTCGTTCTCCAGTCTGTCTTGACTGAGCACTGCTGTGCCATTTTCCCAGACTGGTAACACCACCCCACCTCCTTTAATCCCTTCTGCTCTGTTACAGCTAAACCAACGGAGCTGCCAGTCCTGCCCGTCCTGCCCGTCCTGCAATCAAGTCTCACTAATGCTTACAATATCATAATTCCATGTTTTGATCCACACCCTAAGTTTATTCTGTCTTTCCTAAAATACTTCTCGCATGGAAATATATGCAGCTCAGAACATCAGTTTCACCAAGCTCAAGTTTTTGATTCCTGACTTTGTCTGAGGTCTTAGTAACATCGGAGGGCGGAGCTTAGGATGATGGCACCAAACGGCGACTCGTTTGCTTGCATCTTCAGAAACAGCTCTATTTCTATCTTTAATATCTCTTTTTTCCCTTTTCAGGGTTCTTTTGAAGACTCTGAACTGGAGTTACATGCTGACTTCGGTCCTTTGTGGGGATGGGACCCACTCTCAGGCCTTCACGACTGGCGGCTTTTCGATATCCCAAGGACGCAGCCTGGAAGACTAGGGCGCCTTCAGGGTGCTGGATTTTCATGGATCTGGAGGTGGGCAGATTCGAGGCCAGTGCCGCCACCTGATGTGTTGTGGGAGTAGACGGAAGATCGAAAACAGCGAGCTGGCTGCTGGGTGTGTGGCCAGAGGCCAGAGTTCTTTGGACACAGAGCTCAGAAAAAGTGATGCAACAGACTTTTTAACACCTCACTGAGTTGTTTAGTTATGTCTCCCCTCTGTGAAATGGGGACACCTCTTTTTCCCTTATTAGGGGGAGAGAGAGAGAGCCTGTGGTATGTTGAATTACCGGGTGAACAAGTTGTCTTTGGGGTACTGCAAGTCTGTGTCTACATTGAATGCTTTGCTGCACACTTGAGTGCTCGGTGGATGGTGCAGATGCTTTTTTGCTGGGGGGGGTCGTTGCTTTGCTGCTGCTTATGCGTGGGAGGGGGGAGCTGGGGGGACTTAGGGGTTCCAACATTTAACTGTCATTCATCCTTTGGGGCACTCCTCTGTTTTCGTGTTTGTTTGCGAAGAAAAATAATTTCAGGATGTATTCTGTATACATTTCTTTGACATTAAATGTGCTTATTGAAACCTATTGAAACGTCTGTCATCACAACCTCTCTACTATCTGTTCTGGCACTCTGGTCTCCATCCCCCTGCATTTCTAGATTAAACCACACCCCCAACACTGTGCAGCAGTAGCAAACTTTCCCACTAGGATATTGGTTCCCCTCTAGTTCAGTTGAAAACTGTCTCTTCTGTACAGGTCTCACCTTCCCTGGAGGAGAGCCCAATAATCCTGATGTCCTCCCTCCTACACCAACTCCTAAGCCACATGATAAACTGTATGATCTTCCTATTTCTGGTCTCACAAGCACGTGGCATGGGTTACAATCCTGAGATCACAACCTGGAGGTTCTGTCATTTAACTTAGCACCCAACTCCCTGAACTAACTTTGCAGAACCTTGGCACTCTTCCTAGCTATATCATTAGTATGTCCATGGGCCATGACCTGTGGCTGCTCACCCTCCCTCTTAAGAACACTGAAGAATCAATCCGAGATGTCCTACTCTGGAACCCAGGAGGTAACATACCATCTGGAAATCTCATTCTCATCCTCAGGCCCTTCTTTCTGTTTAGCTAACTATTCCTCTATCACCATAGCTCACTTCTTCTCCCCCTCTCCCTTCTGAGTCAGAGTTAGACTCAACCGTAGAGATCTGACTGCTGTTACTTTTCTCTGCTAGGTTATCTCCCCCCTCCCAACAGTATCCAACGTTTATACCTCTTACCGGGGATATGGCCACAGGAGTACTTTGCACTAGCTGGTTAACCATTTCCCCTTTCTGACTGTCACCCAATCTTTTGTGTCCTGCACACAGGGTGTAACTATCTTTCTATATGTCCTATCTATCAACCCCTCCGTATGCCAAGTGATCCTAAGTTAATCCATTTTTAGCTCCAACTCCTTAATGTGGAATGTCAGAAGCTGCAGCTGGATGCACTTCTTGCAGGTGAAATCATCAAGGACAGTGGTGGTCTCCCTGCCCTCCCACATCCCACAAGATGAATATTCAACTATCCTGCCTGGCATCTCTATTTTCTAACTGTGCCAATATAAAGAAGGAAACAATAAATAAACTGGGAAAAAAAACCTACTTACAGCTTTTTTGCTGTCTCTTACTCAAGACTCTCCTCAATGAAGCCTCAAAGAGCAAAGGCTTCAAATAACCACTCTAACACTGTCCATTCTATCAAAGGCTGCTCCAACATGGACTAATAATTGGATTCTAGAGATAACTGAAAATGGCTGAACAGACCAATTGTGACATCAAAGAGCCGAAGTAAAATTGATCTAATGGGAATTAAGAAGTGAATTCTTCATTGACTAAGGTCAATACTTATCATGAAGATATCCCCAGGCAGCCGCAATCCTAATACGGTAGAAATATCTACTTAGAGAGAGGGATAGAATTCTAGTAGTTTAAACTTACGTAACTGCAACTATGAACATACCTACAATGAAGTGGAAATTTAGGTCAGTGGGATAAAGTCGTTGAAATGCAGCTGCATTCAAGTAGGTTTTTAGAAATACACAGAATAGAATGAGAAAGGAAAATTCCAAGAGTAGGACTCACCGTGAAATTTAAAGCTGTTAAAGATGGGATATCCATCAAAAAATGAGCACAAATGTGAAAAGACAGGTGGCAGATCTGAAGGACAGGTAGAATATAAATAACAACAATGAATAAGCAGAAGCTTTAAAAGACAGGAAAAATTAAAATAAGATTTGGAGCTTTGGCAGAAATATAAAAACCAGCAGTAAAAGTTTCAAAGGTATTTAGCAAAGAATTTTTGACGGGCTAGGAAAATTAACCAGGTATTTTGCTTCAAGAAATGAAAATAAAAGAAAACCATAAATGCTGGAAATCTGAAATAAAAAGAGAAAATTGTGAATGTGAGGCATTTTCTGGGGGAAGAGAAATAACATTAACATTTCACTGTGAAGACCACACATCGGCTGGAGAAAAGAAAGAGAGAAAAAACAGCAAGTCCAATTTAAGTTGCATACAGTGTTGTGGAGTTTTAGATAATAAAAAGGGAATAGGTTGCCCATTTCACACACACAGATAGTGAATATTTTCTACAAGGGGTCATAAGTCTTTGGGCCTTTCTTCCTCAAATGCTAGTGAAGGCAGAGCCATCAAATATTAAGGCTGAAGTAAATAGATTTAGGATAAGCAATGCAGTGGAAGGTTACTATGGCAAGTAAGAATGTTGAGTTGAGGTTACAGACAGATTATGTTTGATTTTACAAACTGGCAGAGCAGACATAAGGGACTCTGTTGCCTACTCTCATTCGCAATGTATATGTGCATACTGTATGTTCCTATTATACAACAAGCACAGAGGAAGATGTCTGTGGCTGCTGGAGATCAACGATCTCAGCCTCAGGTTATTGCAATGTGAGTTCTTTACGACAATTCTCTAAACCTAACATTTTAGTTCATTAATATCTACCCCTCTATTATGAGACCAGAAGTAGTGATGAACATTAATGAGTGCACAGAACATGACTTGCAGCTTCTCAAATAACAGAGCGGTCTGTGCTTGGATGGTGCAGAATCCAGACAACATTCAGGTGTTAGTAGATATTCTGCAGATATTATAAATGCCACACTAGTGCCAGGCAATAATCATTCTTCACAAGGAGAGTGTAACACCTACCCATCATCCTTACCAAGTACTCCATCACTTATATATTTCAGATGGACATTAGTCATAAACCTCTCTTAAATCGTGCATAAAATATTTGATTTCCTGTATCAAATGACTCATCTCTTGACTCCCAAAACCAGTCAGGAGTTTGATGGTTCACTCTCTATTTACCTGAATTCATTTGATTCCTGCAAAACTCAAGAAGCTTGATTCCACTTAGAGCAAAACAAATTATCGTTGTAGCACACAGTTCAGCAGCTTAATATTCGCTCACATCAATAGCACTTCATTATATCTGCAGGAATGATAACTTATAGAATACACTGCAGCAACTTTACAATTTAATTGATACCTTCTCTAAACACTTCCACTTCTTAGACAAAAAAAAGACAATAGTAGGCTGGAGGTACCACCATCAGATGTTTCCCTCTAAGTTAAACATTGTCTTGACTAGGAAAATGTTCTCATTCTTTCATTGTCACTGGGTGTAAATATTGGAACTTCTTATCAAATTGAAAAGTGGAGAACCCTTCGCTGGAGAGATTGTAGAGATTAAAGACAATTGGCCATTTATAAATAGTCTTTAAATATATCAGATGTCTTAATGAAAGAAGATGCACGTAGAAAATTACCTGGAAATAATGAAGATAAAAGAGAACTTCTGGTCTAGAGTAAATGATGAGCTCAATAAATTAGCATACATTTAAAAAAAAATTTTATTGGTAATATTAATGGGAATGAAAGGGGATTAGTTTCCAGAACCTGATGTTCTACATCCCAGATGTGAAAGGAGGTGGTCAAGAAGATGAAGGATTCTTTGGTTGTCAACTTTGAAAACTCAGACACCGTTTAATTAGATTGGGTTTTAGCAAATGTTACTCTGCTGTTTAAGAAAGGAATGGGAGAGAAAACAGAACTATAGACAAGCTAATCTGACATTAAAGGCTTGGAAAATGCTGGAATTGTTAGCAGGACATTGAGGAATAATAATTGGACTATTATTTTCTGAGGCTGTAACTTCCCATAGTAGATCACTGTTTGTGACTTCAATTGCTAATAAGACAGTGTGTCATTGAGTAATGGTGTAGTCTTCAGTCTGGAGAGAATTAACTGAACCCCAAAGGTACGTGAGAATTGAACTTCATTCATGGCACCCAATATTCCCTATGATGGGGATGACTGAACTATTGCCAGTTGATCACTTCCTTGAATTTGGTCTTGGTGGATACCTGGGGTTCAATGTGAGCCGAGTCTACATCATTCACTAGTTCCACCCGAAAGCAACATTCACTGCCTGTGCACTCGAGACTTCAGTCATTGGGGTATTACTGAAATCTATGATCAGAGCTTCTGATGGAACAAGAGATGGCACTATAGTTTCACCCATACTTTTAATTACACAAACACTTTCCCATGAGTAATCCACAGTTAAGTGATAACATGGCATTTTTATCAGCTGTATCAACAGCACTTACTGCTAAAAATTTTGAAACCAGTATTTGCATTTTATTTAAAAATGAGACAGACAATAGGAGACTAAGTAGTCAGCACATTTTCTAGTTTCTGTCAGTCAAAGTAAAGTAAGATCTGTTGATGTCCTTCTACTTAACTGTTAACATTGGACTCTGATATATTGAAATATTCTCTTCCAAAACTCCAGTGGATTTCTCATTTCATTTCTTTTCACTCCTAAACTTCTCATATTACTCTGTTACAAGCACTGATTTCTCTGTCTGACAGCAGCTCTCTGCCCATTATTCTTTCTCACCAGACTTTTGTGCATTAGGTTCACTCTTTGCTTCCAATCTAATTGTGTCCAACAAAGGGTCCATTCTGTTCACTTCCTCAGCAGTACATATATATAGGACATTACTTTTTCTGAAGTTTTCTCCATTATTTTTCCTTACTCTACTATCTATTTAAGCTTTCTGCCAGATACATGTTTTAATTTCATGCTCATCTTCTATTTTTCACTTCCTGTTCCAAATACTGTTATAAATCGGCTTGCAGACGTATTTATACCTTTGGTTAGAAAACCTCCCAAAAATTTCTTTTACTGCTCAGTCTTGTAATATTCCATGAAGATGGTCTGCTGTAAATGTTTTCAAAGCTCCTATTAAGTGTTAATGTTACGTCTCTCCCTGCCTCTGCCTCAGCTTTAGGAAGGCTACATGTGATCTGTTTCTTTTTGGTGTGGTTGCCAATTTCCCCTAATGACAGTATTGGCTTCTGTTCAAATCTTGGTCTATTACAGCCAAGTAATAAGTGGGCTATTTAATCTTGGAAGTCATCCTGTTCCCACCTCCCCCCCCCCACCCCGCCCCCCATCAAGCTTACTGGACAGGAGTCAGGAGATAAACCTATCAGGTTCATTTTTTCCTTTAAGTAGTTGATGTCAGTCACAATGTTCAAATTGTCACCCAGTATTTTTTGAGCACAGACCAAGAAATAAACCATGAAATTTCCAATCTGTAGTTCAATACCGTTATGTATTTACTGAATGCACCTTTAATCTAAAACAAGTACCACATTGGACCTATTTTTACTAAACTTGATGAGTTTGTTTGCTAATTTTCTTAAATACACTTCAAGTGTTTTGGTTTAAGAACTGATATAGTTTCCAATCTCAGCTGTAGGTCACTAACCTTGAGCAACAAATTAATTTTCTCATATTTAGGCAGAGCAATGCTAAAAGTTATCTGCCCAGTTATTAGGGCTATGTTCAAGGCTAGAACACTCTTTTGCATTATGAACTTAGAAAACCACCATTTCTGTCCTTATTTTCCACTGGTTTTATTCCTGTTCTATTTTCAAAAGCACTTCAGGATCTTCATCTCTGTGAGCCAGCATGCCAAACTCTGACAGCAGTGAAACTTTTTTTTAAAAAAGAAGGAAAACAAATCGTAAATATATCAGCAAGGTATGAGTAGGTAATTTCAAACATTGTTTGTAAAAGCCCTGGATTAGAGAAATACAGAAAGATCATGGTTGTACAGAGAAGTAATGGGAGAGAATTGCATTGTGATTTTTACTGGGCATCAAATGATCAGTATTCTCTCAGGGTATCTTATCTGAAACAGTACAGATTGACCTGGAGTTTATGGTAAATTACTAGGTTTCTGGATGTAGTTGGATTTACCTGGCATCTCTCTGTACCAAGCAGAAAAACAGCCTTTCAGGCTATTGTGCTACTACCTTTTAAATGGACACAACAGCCACCTTGTTACTTGCTGCATAGTGTAACAGTTGGGAAGCAGAAGGCAGTCAATCTCCTCATGCTACTCCCAAGGAATCAGTAGAACAAAATATGATTTTAGGTGTTTTGTTTAATATTCGTAAACTATTCCTTTATTAATAACTTATCGAATTAGATAAGAACATTAAACATTAGAAAGAGAAATGGGAATAGTCCATTCATCTACAAGGTTCTACTCTATCAATCATTATGATAGTGTCTGATCTTACAGATCAGCACTACTTTCCTGTACTAGCCACATATCCCTTGATTCCCTTAATAGCTGAAAATCCATCTTCCTCTTCTTGACTATACTAAGTGATTGACTTTCCATAACAGTCCTAGCTGAAAACTCCCCTAATTTTGCTCTTCGGTGGATAATAAGATTTGTTTTCATCTCTTTCCTGAATGGCTGACAACTACTTTGAAACAACTTACTTTGATATACAGTATAAGTGGTTTTATACATCCCACTAGAGAAGCATCAACTCTGCATCTATCTTCTCAAGTTCATTAAGAATTCAAGAGACCACTTTCTCAGCCCTTTAAAGTCAAAAGAGTATGGGTATTGTCAACTTAATGTCTTCTCATAGAATGAATTGGCTTTCTCTGGAATCAATCTGGTGAATCTTTACTATGCTCTTCTGTTGCAAGTATTGGTATTGATATAGGTTTATTGTTGTCGCATGTATTGAGATGCAATGAAGACCTTAGTTTTGCAAGCCATCCATACAAATCCTTTCAAAACATAAGTACATTGAGGTGGTAAAAGAGAAAAATGAAAACAATGCAAAATATAGTGCTTCAGTTACAGAGATAGGGAAAGTGCAGGGCAGGTAGACAATAACAAGCAAGAGCCATGATGAAGCAGATTGTGAGGTCAAGAGCTCATCAGTAACATACAAGTAGTCCACTCAAACATCTTTTAACAGCACGATAGAGCATTCCTTGAGCCGATGGGATATGGTTCTTTTGACCAGTACATAATTTACCTCATGCTTTCTCACCAGGGCCCTCTATAATGTGAGCAACATTTCTCTACTCTTGTACTCAAAGGCCTGTTCAATAAAATATATCATTTGCCTTCCCAATTGTCTGTGTACCTGAATGCTATCTTTCAGTGGCCCCCGTATAACGGCACCAAGGTACATCTGAACACCAGATCCTTTCACCATTTTAAGCTACTTTGCCATTCCATTTTTCTCCACCAAAACAGAAACCTTTGTTGGAGAGCTGGCTCAACCTGGCTTGCTTTGAAAACAGCTTGGAAGAGCCGTTCACTTACAAATTGTGAATACAGTGGCTGTGCAGAGGATGTTTCCTATGGTGGGAGAGTCTAAGACCAGAGGACACAGCCTCAGAATAGAGGGAGTCCTTTTAGAATGGAGATGGGGAGGAATTTCTTTCGCCAGAGAGTGGTGAGTCTGTGGAATTTGTTGCCACAGGTGGCTGTGGAGGCAATTATTAGGTTTCTTTAAGGCGGAGGTCAACAGATTCTTGATTAGTCAGGGCATGAAGGGATATGGGGAGAAGGCAGGAGATTAGGGCTGAGAGGGAAAATAGATCAGCAATGGCTGAGCCAACTTGATGGGCCAAATGACCTATTTTACGGATGAAGTTAAGTCAACACTAAAGAGACCATTGCTTGAATTACATTCCTGTAGCTTTCTGTGGTGACATAGCACTGAAGGTATTGATCCCTGTGAACCCTTCTCCATGAGTTCTAGTGACTACCACTATCAGCATTCTGACTCAATAACACCCTTCTACATTGTGACAATGTTAATTTCACCCACATCTCAGTACTGGTGTGACTCAATGGAAATTAATTTAAAGGTTTCCTGGCATCAGCCGATGCTGACCGAACTACCTTGAAGATATAGTAGCCCATCCTGTCTATTTACCATGGGAAGTGAACATACAGTCAGAGATATCAGGTTGAACAGGAGACAGGGAGAGAGGTTCTGCTCGGTTAGGGACCAAGGACATCCTGTGGAGCTGAAGTAAAATGCCAGTGCGAGGACGTTCCCCAAGAGATCAATAGTTTTAGAGCTGGAACAGGTTTAGTGAATATGAGGATCATCAGGGCCAATAGACTCATTGACAAATCCCAGCCACACTTCCAGCACTCAGCTAACAAAAGGATCCAGTTAATTGCCAATTCTACTGAACATTTCCCCGACACAGTTTCCAATCCAACAGTGAGACGCAAGTCCCATTGTTTTTATGTACAATCAGCTACTCAATGATGGCAGACACACACATGGCCACATTACTACACATTACTCCTCTCACAGGAGAAGGTGGCAGTGAGGTAGTAGACTATGATAAAAGGCTCAGTCATCTGAAAGAAAGATACTTTTGATTATGGGATGGGATCCTTCAGACATTATAGGCAGCACCTGGAGAAGATGACTGCCTTTGCACATTTGCCCTTGCTTCATATGTCCTATTGTTCCACAGTCTTTGTATGCTGCTGCCACATGATCAGTTGATTAGATATTTGCATTTATCTATAGGTGTACCTAATAAAGTGGCCACTGCATGTACATGTTCAGGAATAAGTTTCTGAGCCACGAGAAATGGAGAAAAAAAAACACTAGTGCATGATCCGGTGCTCCTGACCACCAGCTCAGGCTTTACTACTTGTTACAGTCGGCTCAAGTCGTGAGCACTGTCAGGGTCATGTTTTTTGACTTCTCCAGTGCGTTCAACACCATCCACCCTGCTCTGCTGGGGGAGAAGCTGACAGCAATGCAGGTGGATGCTTTCCTGGTGTCATGGATTCTTGATTACGTGACTGGCAGACCACAGTACGTGTGCTTGCAACACTGTGTGTCCGACAGAGTGATCAGCAGCACTGGGGCTCCACAGGGGACTGTCTTGTCTCCCTTTCTCTTCATCATTTACACCTCGGACTTCAACTACTGCACAGAGTCTTGTCACCTTCAGAAGTTTTCTGATGACTCTGCCATAGTTGGATGCATCAGCAAGGGAGATGAGGCTGAGTACAGGGCTATGGTAGGAAACTTTGTCACATGGTGTGAACAGAATTATCTGCAGCTTAATGTGAAAAAGACTAAGGAGCTGGTGGTAGACCTGAGGAGAGCTAAGGTACCGATGACCCCTGTTTCCATCCAGGGGGTCAGTGTGGATATGGTGGAGGATTACAAATACCTGGGGATACGAATTGACAATAAACTGGACTGGTCAAAGAACACTGAGGCTGTCTACAAGAAGGGTCCGAGTCATCTCTATTTCCTGAGGAGACGGGTCCTTTAACATCTGTCGGACAATGCTGAGACCGTTCTACGAGTCTGTGGTGGCCAGTGCGATCATGTTTGCTGTTGTGTGCTGGGGCAGCAGGCTGAGGGTGGCAGACACCAACAGAATCAACAAACTCATCCGTAAGGCCAGTGATGTTGTGGGGATGGAACTGGACTCTGACGGTGGTGTCTGAAAAGAGGATGCTGTCCAAGTTGCATGCTATCTTGGACAATATCTCCCATCCACTACATAATGTACTGGTTGGGCACAGGAGTACATTCAGCCAGAGACTCATTTCACCGAGATGCAACACAGAGCGTCACAGGAAGTCATTCCTGCCCGTGGCCATCAAACTTTACAACTCAAACAAGAGGAATTCTGCAGATGCTGGAAATTCAAGCAACACACATAAAAGTTGCTGGTGAATGCAGCAGGCCAGGCAGCATCTCTAGGAAGAGGTGCAGTCGATGTTTCAGACCGAGACCCTTCGTCAGGACTAACTGAAGGAAGAGTGAATAAGGGATTTGAAAGTTGGAGGGGGAGGGGGAGATCCAAAATGATAGGAGAAGACAGGAGGGGGAGGGATGGAGCCAAGAGCTGGACAGGTGATAGGCAAAAGGGATACGAGAGGATCATGGGACGAGGTCCGGGAAGAAAGACGGGGGGGGGGACACAGAGGATGGGCAAGGGGTATATTCAGAGGGACAAAGGGAGAAAAAGGAGAGTGAGAGAAAGAATGTGTGATATAAAAATAAGTAACAGATGGGGTAGGAGGGGGAGGGGAGGCATTAGCAGAAGTTAGAGAAGTCGATGTTCATGCCATCAGGTTGGAGGCTACCCAGACGGAATATAAGGTGTTGTTCCTCCAACCTGAGTGTGGCTTCATCTCTACAGTAGAGGAGGCCGTGGATAGACATGTCAGAATGGGAATGGGATGTGGAATTAAAATGTGTGGCCACTGGGAGATCTTGCTTTCTCTGGCGGACAGAACGTAGGTGTTCAGCAAAGCGGTCTCCCAGTCTGCGTCGGGTCTAACCAATATATAAAAGGCCACATCGGGAGCACCGGACGCAGTATATCACCCTAGTCGACTCACAGGTGAAGTGTTGCCTCACCTGGAAGGACTGTTTGGGGCCCTGAATGGTGGTAAGGGAGGAAGTGTAAGGGCATGTGTAGCACTTGTTCCGCTTACACGGATAAGTGCCAAGAGGGAGATCACTGGGGAGGGATGGGGGGGATGAATGGACAAGGGAGTTGCATAGGGAGCAATCCCTGCGGAATGCAGAGAGGGCGGGGAGGGGAAGATGTGCTTAGTGGTGGGATCCCGTTGGAGGTGGCGGAAGTTACGGAGAATAATATGTTGGACCCGGAGGCTGGTGGGGTGGTAGGTGAGGACCAGGGGAACCCTATTCCTAGTGGGGTGGCGGGAGGATGGAGTGAGAGCAGATGTAAGTGACTCTTACAACTCCTCCCTTGGAAGGTCAGACACTCTGAGCCAATAGGCTGGTCCTGGACTTATTTCCTGGCATAATTTGCATATTACTATTTAATTATTTATGGTGCAACTGTAACGAAAACCAATTTCCCCCGGGATCTATAAAGTACGACTATGACTATGACTATGGCTATGACCAAGTGAAGCCACTGAAAATGGATTGCTTGTGTCCTAAGTTCCTGTTGGACAAGGTTGTATTTAAGCTCTGCTCAGAAAAGGGTGATAAAAGTGAGAAGTGCACATTGAAAATTTGGAACATTGTTAGATTTGCTTAAAAGGCTATCAATGGGATACAGAAGAATTCAGCTCCAGCACTTCCACATAGGTTTACAAAGTGTCTGGTGCCCTGAATTTCCAGGATGGAATGGTGCTCAGGTCCATGTTAATGCACAAGGAACCAACTATGGTGGAACGTGGGACAGCAGAGCATCCGGCATTCATCAAGTTCTGAAAGAAACTACCCAACAGCAGCAGTCGGAACAAGAATATATGGGTACATTCTAACAGGTTGTCCTGTGCTATGCTACCAGGGTTTCCCATGGGAAGAGGCATTAATTCCATGGAATACAAATCTGTAACATTATTCCACTTTGCAATACCTTTGAGGATGATTATCAGCCAGGTACCATGACTGCTACAACTCTTGGGAGTTGGTCCATTATGAACTCAACCAAACTAGACCAAACGCTATTTGTGAAAGTCCTTTATGGCCTTTTGTTGTCTCCTTCATTGCAAGGGTCCAGCTCTCAATTAGGTTGACTGCATTTAGTGACAGATAAATGTGTAGAATTAGTAGAGCAGAAGCATTAGGAAAACAACTGTATGGAATCTTCCATCTATCCTCTCCATTCCTGATGAAGAGTCTCGGCCCAAACTCGCACAGTTCCTCCAACATTTTGTGTGCATTGTATGGTATTTATATTGACTGAATGAAGAAAGTTGTTTTGTAGTTTCTTTCATGACTTTCAGGAATAACTTTCCTGGTCTACTGCAATGCTGCGGGTGAAGTAACATCCAATTGTTCTGTTGGGTGGGCAATTCCAGAGTTGTTTTAGCCTAGGTACTGCAACTTTAACTCCAAATCCAAACCATCTGGAACCTGAAGGCTGACCTGTAGTGTTGTGAAACTCACAAACAAGAGAAAATCTGCAGATGCTGGAAATCCAAGCAACACACACAAAATGCTGGAGGAACTCAGCAGGCCAAGCAGCATCTATGGAAAAAAGTACAGTCAACGTAAAGCCCTGCCAAAGGGTCCCGGCTTGAAACATCGACTGCAGTTTTTTCCATAGATCCTGCCTGGCCTGCAGAGTTCCTCCAGCATATTTTGTGTGTATTGCCTAGTATTGTGGTACTTATGCCTATGTTGTCCTTGTTCCTCAAAGCTGAATTGTTTTCCTCTGCTGTCAAGGAAGCCTGGATGAGTTGTGAACTCTAGCCACAATACATTGGCTTTGCATAGAAAAGTCAAAGGTGTGGCATTGTAGATGGCTAGGTTTCCCTGAATGAATACAATTTCTTCAAAGAGTTTGGAGCTGTACTCAGGAGTTAAGTAGGGGTAATTTTTCATCAACCCTGACTTGTACTTTGTAAGTGCTTTCAAAGTTAAGAGTTGGGTTTCTCACTGTAGAATAACCAGCCTGTGATAAACTGTTGTGTTCCTCTCAGTTTATTATATAGTCAAAATCAGTGTCTGCTGAATGATAATCCATAGAACGGATGTTTCCTCAACTGAGTGACATGAGAACTTGGAATTAATCATCTCAAGTTTAAATATTGGCAACTTAGTTTGCTGCATGGGTCCACACAGACCATACCGTGTGCAGAGTCATTTTCATTGGGGAAAGAGAAAAAAAAGGAGCAGCTATGTGCAAATGGTAAATTCAGATGTGGATACCATCCTATCCAGGTGCAAATGGTATGAACCATGTGAAAGATTAAAGTGATTAGCTTTATTTGCCACTTGTACATAGAAACATCGAGTGAAATGCTTTGTTTGTGTCAAATCATCGATGAGTATTGTACTGGGCAGCACACAAACGTTGCCACACTTCCAACATCAACTTGCTAACCTTAACCCTATGTTTTTGGAATGTGGGAGAAACTCATAGCACCCAGAGGAAACTCATGTAGTCAAGGAGAATGTTCAAACTCCTTATAGCTATCTGCCTGAACTGATCCCTGATTGGTTATCACTGGCACTGTAATGGCAGTACACAAACTGCCATACTACACTGCCATCCTTAAGTGAGAATAAAGTGGAAAATGGCACAAAGTTTCCAACATTTTCCGGTTCTGTGCAAGTGTGGGAAACAGTACCGATTCAGCCATTGATATGATGGAAGAACAATTGAGAGAAGGTGCCTGAATACATAGAAATGAGGTTTGTTCCATTACCTAACGAATGGACTGGCATAGCTGGGCCCCAGGGATACACCTTTAAATTGGTGCAATTGCAGGAGAACATGCTCAAGTCAAGAGCAAGTTCAATCACTCAAAAGGGAACGGTTGTGGAAGGGGTCCTGTTCAAGATAGAAGTAAAGGATCCTTATATCATCATCGTGTGGGATGGAGACCTGGAAACCTGAAACTGCTCAAGTGACAGAGGGCATCAGAGATGTCATGAATGTACCTGGAAGGTTTTGGATAAGGAGGAGAACAAATAGAGTCCAGGTAGGAAGATATAAATTCTGTGGGGTAAGAGCAGGCAGAAACAATGGGTCTCTCAGGACAGTCCTGCTTGGGGATAAGTAGAAAGCAGGTTATACAAGGTTGGGGGAGGGGTTAGGATGAGGCTGGAGGCTAAGAAATGGGGCAGGGAGTGGTATTCATTGAGGACCTCGCTCACTTCCACAGTCCCTAGGCACATTTTCCCTCCTTTATCTCTAATCGGCTCTACCTTCACTCCTGTCATCCTTTTGTTCTTCACATAATTGAAGAATGCCTTGGGGTTTTCCTTTACCCTACTCGCCAAGGCCTTCTCATGCCCCCTTCTTGCTCTCCTCAGCCCCCTCTTAAGCTCCTTTCTTGCTACCCTATATTCCTCAATAGACCCATCTGATTCTTGCTTCCTAAACCTCATGTATGCTGCCTTCTTCCACCTGACTAGATTCTCCACCTCACTTGACACCTATGGTTCCTTCACCCTGCCATTCTTTATCTTCCTCACCGGGACAAATTTATCCCCAGCATCCTGTAAGAGATCCCTAAACATCGACTACATGTCCATAGTACATTTCCCTGCAAAAATATCATCCCAATTCACACCTGCAAGTTCTAGCCTTATAGCCTCATAATTTGCCCTTCCCCAATTAAAATTTTCCTGTCCTCTCTGATTCTATCCTTTTCCATGATAATGTTAAAGGCCAGGGAGCAGTGGTCACTGTCCCCCAGATGCTCACCCACTGAGAGATCTTTTACCTGACCCGGTTCATTACCTAATACTAGATCTAGTATGGCATTCCCCCTAGTCGGCCTGTCAACACACTTTGACAGGAATCCATTCTGGACACAGTTAACAAACTCTGCCCCGTCTAAACCATTGGAACTAATCAGGTGCCAATCAATATTAGGGAAGTTAAAGTCACCCATGATAACAACCCTGTTATTTTTGCACCTTTCCAAAATCTGCCTCCCAATCTGCTCCTTGGTATCTCTGCTGCTACCAGGGGGCCTATAGAATACCCCCAGTAGAGTAACTGCTCCCTTCCTGTTCCTGACTTCTACCCATACTGACTCAAAAGGGGATCCTGCTACATTACCCACCCTTTCTGTAGCTGTAATAGTATCCCTGACCAGTAATGCCACCCCTCCTCCCCTTCCCCCCCCAATCCCTTTTAAAGCACTGAAATCCAGGAATATTGAGAATCCATTCCCGCCCTAGTGCCAGCCAAGTCTCTGTAATGGCCACTACATCATAATTCCGTGTATGTATCCAAGCTCTCAGTTCATCATCTTTGTCCTGATGTTTCTTGCATTGAAGTACACGCACTTTAGCCCTTCTACCTTACTACCTTTACACCCTTTATTCTGCTTCTCTTTCCTCATAGTCATAGTCATAGTCATACTTTATTGATCCCGTGGGAAATTGGTTTTCGTTACAGTTGCACCATAAATAATAAATAGTAATAGAACCATAAATAGTTAAATAGTAATATGTAAGTTATGAAATAAGTCCAGGACCAGCCCATTGGCTCAGGGTGTCTGACCCTCCAAGGCCTCAAAGCCTCTTTATCTGTTACATCTGTCTTTACTCCATGCACCATACTTGCAGTTCTCGCATGACCTTTATCCTCCTCCACCTCACTATCAGCTCTAACACTAGAGACCTAGTGGGATGAATCGGAGGCTCTGCTGAGAACTGATTCTGTGCAATCAGAGAGGGGACGCTCAGGAAAGGCAGTAGCAAAGGAATCAGAGAGAGATGGAATTGAAAGAAAGTGAAGAGGCAGAAAGATTCAGAGGAGTATCTTTGAATTCAAGAAAATTCAAGAGAATAGGTCAATAAGTCATCATAGGATTTGTTCCAGCAGCTAAAATATTCAGGACCACAATGTCCTCTGTATCTGCAGGCAACATTATCCAGTCACTATTCCTGCAGTGGGTGGCAGCTTTAATTGACCACTTATTTTGTAATTCCTGCCTCCAGAGACATGGCCACTGAGGTATGTAGATATAGCAACCTGTACTTTGAAGACACAGAGAATAGGTCCTCCTGGCAGGGGCCTTCACTTCTCCAGCTTCAGCTTCTACTAGCAAGAGGAACATGCCTTCAGGCTTTCTCCTCTTGCTCTTGGTCATGCTGCAGGCCCAGCAACAGCACTGCAAAAAACTTCCATAATTTCCAACAAAAAATCATGACACCTCAGAGAATAAATCAATAAATCACAGAAATCTTTGCAGCTCCAATATTCAGCCTGTGGATCATTGTGAGCTTTTCTCCAAACCCATCTCAATAAACCGGCAAGTACTTAGGATAGATTTTTAAATAACACAGGTGAGCAGTTTCTTCTTACTATCTGGGATGGCTTCTTAATTTGGCAGGGGAAGCATCAAATTAGCATTGCATAGTACTACAAGTCAGCATGATGTACTCTGCATCCTTCTGACAAGAGCTACTCAATTTTGCGAGTTGTGTGGGGAATGCAGTATTCTTGTGACTGTGATTTGCAAATGAAAATGAGCACGCATTGAGACCTGCAGAGCCATTAAAAATGGCATGACACACTCAAGTTTCTGGGTCAGTGTTTTCCATCAGGGATGTGTACCAGGTCAGACAAATGAGTCTTTATGCAGATAAGCAGATCTATCCACTGCTATTGAAACAATTCAAGCCAGCAGCCTATGTCTCTCACCTTACCAACTGGAAGGAATATAGAAACAAGGTCAGCAGTTTCTAAAGTTAAAGCAGTGGGGCCTCGGGACCAAAAAGCAATTGAGGCTGGCAAAAATTCTCACGTGGGGTGGGGAACGATGAATTAAATGCCATTTGACTAGAAACTGAAAAATGATTTATACCATGCACCCCAGATCTCTTCTCAGAATTTGTTGTCACTCGTTTACAGAAGCTAAACCAGTGACAGCACAATTAAGAGATTTTTAATAATGTCTGCAGTGAAAGCAAGGGGCAAGTACGTAATTATTTCAGTGGAGACATGATTTAATTTATGTGATGTTTTACTTTGTTCAAGCAGCTGGCTTTGGGATGAGGTTGGGAAGTAAACCCAATCTCCAAGGATCCAGAAATTACCAATAAGGATTTGTGGGAGCTTTCTCTGAACAGCAGCAGGGAACAGAGTGAGAAAGCCAGTGCAGTGGGAATGTGTTGGCTATTATGTCAAGACCTCAGCTGGGGATAGAGGACCTATGGTGATTTTTTTTCAATATAAATTTAAAAGCAAAGTTCATTGAAAATAAAAAAGTAAAATTATTTTACGTCATTGGCAGATAGAGAGAAGAAGGAGGAGAGGGAGAAGGGAGGGAGAAGGCGAGGGTGAGGGGGAGGTGAATGGGAATGGGGGAGGACAGGTACAGTGAGAGGGAGGGAGGGAGAGAGGGAGAGATGTACGGCACAGAAACCGCACCTTCCTTCTCCTGAGTCTGTGCCAAACACCATGCAACTACATTTACACTAATCCTATGCTAGCCCATTTTTATTCTACACGTATTCCCATTAATTCCTTCCAGATTCTACCTACTTGGGGCAATTTAGAGTGGCTAATCCAGCACATTTTAAGGACTTGGAACAAGAGCTCCTAGCGTAACAGATTGCTGCCCAGAGAAACAGCACAACACTGAAGAGCAGGCATATGGAAAATGCAGATTTGTAGTTTGCTGCTTGATATTGAGTTCCATCAAACACCCCTCTAATGGGAAGGTACTAAGTAAAGTGTGGATATATGGTAAATGAAATTATTCTTGCATTTATATAGCACATTCCACATTTTCACCATAAAGTGTTTTATAGCCAATCTGAGATTTCTTTGAAACATAGTCACCATTGTAAAGCAAGAAATATTGCAAACAAATTTTGCACGGGAAGCTCTCACAAATATGAAAATGACATGACCAGATAATTCTTATTTTTGATTAGGAGATAAGTACCAAAGCACTGACACAAATGCCCCTGGTTTTCTTCAAAATATAGGATCTTTTATGTCAAAATGAGTTCAAACATAGCAGCATTGACAGTGCAGCATTCCCTCAACAGTGCACTGAAGTGTCAGCTTAGACTTTTGTGTTTATGTCTCTGGAATGCACATGATCCAATAATATTCTGATTTGGAAAAGGGAACACTATCACCATCATTCATACTTTACAAATCAGTCTTTTATTAAAATGAGCCGAACACATAGTGAAACTCAAAGATTTCAGATATTTGACTGGAAATTCAAGTGCTAACCAAGTATGGATAAAATATATTTAGCTGTTGGCTGCCTTGGACTGTTTCTGTTCTTGAAACTGCTGAAAGCTTCAGTTCTATAAAATACTGATTTTAGGTGGGTGAGTGGCTACAGTTCTAATCCCACCAGGGATAGAAAGGTAACCAAGACAAGAAATGTCTGGTCCGATTACTGAAGTAATGCAAAATATTCCTGAGAAGGGTTACTGAGAGAAAACAAACCTTTTGTATATCATAAAAAATGCTATACAATTGTAGTCTTAGGCAGCAGTCTTTAAATCATAAGTATGAATTGATCAGTATTTCTAACATTTCTTGACTATTTTCTTGCTGATGAATTTTGTGTAACTTTCAACTTGAGGAGACAAGACCTAATGGAATGTTCAATCAGTCAGTTGACCTCCTATTACACTAAATATCATAGAATAATTCTCACCACTTAACTCTACTTTCATTCATTTTATTTTCTCTTCCTTCTTTCCCACAACCTTTTAAAAAATTTGGCTTCAGTCTCTGTTTTTTGGCTACATCTGTCTTTTTCTGTTTTTTTCTTTGTTTTGGAATCTGAGATGAGGCATGTTGTGCTGAGAATGGACCCATCAATGGCAAGATTGCAAAGAGATGCTTCTTATCACCTACATATATTATTTCTGCTTTCACAATCCTTTCACTCCTACTTTTATCTCCAAGCTCCACACCATTCTATCTACTTCCTTTACCCTCAACATCTCCCAAAGCCTTTTTTAAAAGTTTCTTTATCCCTCCATCTCCTTTGTTTGTCTTTCAATAACCTTCACCACAATCTTTCCATCCATTTCCCTTCCGAGCGCTCATACTTCTTGAGAATGAGTGGCAGGAGATCAGATGCTTCTCCTACCTGAAGTAATTTTACTTCCTACTACTCCTGGTCTCCCATCCCTCCAGCTTTCTTTCTAGATTCCATGGCTTTAAAAATGTTTTTTTTAAGAAGCATAACACATTTAAGTGAAAAAAATGCTGCGCATCTCCCATTCTCTCTGTTTCTATCATATTGACTTAGAAGTGTAAGTAATGAGCATTTTTTTCTGCTGTCAAATCAAACCAGTGAGAAAACTGCAGATTGGCTTCAATGTTTAAGTTTTGGAATGATATAAATTAAAGGAAATTTAAAAAATCTATCACTCTATCTTTATTCACTTCCCATATGTCTCTCTATGTTACCTAACTCTGGCTTTTTCTCTGCCATTCTGTTCTGGAGCTCAGCGTCAATTCCCACCCCACACCCTCTGCACCAGCCCCCTTTCTACATGCCAAGATTTTATTAGGTGAAGTGGTCAAAAGAAATAGCATTTTTCCTCTCTACACCTCTGGAATAATCTGAATTAGTGAAACCTTGGGGTACCACCATCATCTTTATACATTAACCCTTCACCAGCACCAGAATCTTTCTCATAAATGTCCACTGGATCCCTTTAGTGGAAGCATATCCTTTCATGGGCATCGGACTCAAGGTTGATTACAATATTCCAAATGTGGGTCCTCATAAATTCTTTGCTTTATATTCTAGTCCTCTCAAAATGAATGTTAACATTGCATTTTATAAACATGAGAAAGTCTGCAGATGCTGGGAATCCAAAGCAACACGCACAAAATGCTGGAGGAACTCAGAAGGTCAGGCAGCATCTATAGAAATTAATCAACAGTCGACGTTGGAGCTGAGACCCTTCTTCAGTCCAGAGAAGGCAGGGGGAAAATCGTCAGAATAAAAAGGTGGGGGAAGGGGAAGGAGGCTAGTTGGAAGGTGATAGATAAAGCCAGGTGGGCTGGGAAAGGTCAAGGGCTGGAGAAGAGAGTGGACCATAGGATAAAGTGAAGAAGGCCAGTTAGGCCCCAGAAAAGCAGCACGATGTTTAGGGCTGACTATAAGGTTAGTTGCTAATCTGTATAAGTGGTACCAGATAAATGGGGACTAGGTTGAATTATTCAACATTTTAAAAATAAACTGAGCTAAGTCTGAGCTATTATGTGTCATATTTCTTAATATTTTATTTCATACGTTCATGCCTAATTGTTGTTTAACCATGTTGTTAAACCACATAAAATCATTAGGTTAACAACTGAAATAGCACAAACTGGAGCAAGACAGGAATCTGTACTAGGTATTGCACAGAGGAACAGCAACACCTCCATTAGTTAAATTTAATAAAATATTTAGCCTATACACAATTGTTTTGAAAACCCAAACTGCTTTTACATCAGGGATATTACTATCACATATCTTTGTCTGATCCAGTATCTCTCCCATTCAGTTGTTGAATAGTAATAGGGATGACTGAATCTTGTTTGTAAAGCATTCCATGTGCTGAAAATAAATAAAATATATATTGCACAAACATCACGTGTAATTCAATTGATTAGACGATTTCCACTGATATCAGCAAAACAACGGAAAATACACTGGGTCTAGAAATCCAATGGCATGATACATTTTTGACAGAATTATGTAATTGACTTTTGATTTAATCCAGAGAGAAATGTCTCTTTGCTACAAAAATTGCACTGGGCGTTCCCAACAAGAGCAACCCTTTGTGCTGATGACACCATTTTCATCTCATTCATGCATGGTATGACATTATTCTCCACTGCTCCATTGAAGTTTTTTGGATAAGCTGAGACAATGCAGTCTGAAGGGAACATTTCACTGGTCTGAGGGTCTCAGAGATTCAGAGTGGGGTGGGGGAGGTCGTGGCGATGACTGAATTTGGATTTTGTTGTATCATCCTTACTTAGAATACAAAGGCCATGTCACTTTCACATTCTCCGGTCAGCAGAATGGTAACTGTAAAGCTACTTGATTGTGTTTCAGTTGCCGTCAACGTTTTAAGAACTTTAATAAATACAATCATTTCATAAGCAAATTGGTTATCGCCCACGTTACAACTCTGCCTATACTAAAAACATTTCATTAGTGAATTGACCTTCTGAATGGGATTTGCTCCAGTATAAAATCAAAGCCTGTCTGAACCCAGCCCAAGTTCTTACAACTTTTTCCATGCCTGACCCTGCCCTTGAAAATTAAGTGTAACATGTTTTTGATCTTACGAGAATTAAATATTGAATTAATACATGTGGAACTTCCATCTTCCTTAAAAGTTATTTTTGCACTAAGCAAATCATGTTGACCTTGATACGGTACTGAACTAAACTGATTTGGCATAGTCTGACCTGACCTGAACCTACATGTATTACTGGAATATACAAGCAACCTTCCCCAAAGATGACACGTGTGGTCAAGTTTCTGGACTCCATCCCTCCGTCACAAAGGTGTTGCTCACACGCAAACTTGCTGTTTTTTTAACGTTAACACTTCAACCTGCAGAGGCATTAACATATTCGTAATAATTTTAAAATGAATATAACTATAACTTAGTTAAAGCCTGAATATAAAATCCTGAAGTACAACCTCTACTTACATAATTTTTCTTCAGATCTGTGTTTCTGTGGTCAACACCTGGAAAAAAGTAGTGAGAATAAATTAAACATTTATGGAAACATGATGCTCACACAAAGGTATGAGCTTTTAATATTTCTCTCCCTGCAGGTAGAGGCAGGCAGTGGTGTGATGGACATAAAAAAGAGCAACACAACACAGGATGAAGATGAGATTTTGAAGCCTTGGAAGTATGAACAATTTGATTGTGATTCACAAACTACACTATCAGCCATGCGAAACAGGACATACAGTACCTTTCTGCCTTACTGCTTCTGCTGCTAAAACAAAGCACTGCCATTCTCAGCAGGAGGCTAAATCCAAATGAAATTTTATTTAGACTGCAGAGACTGGGTTTTATAAAAGCTGCTTGGGGAGATAGAATTCTGTAGTTGCAGTGGATACATGCATTGCATATGAAAATAAAGCAGTAGAGAATATATTTATTGATTGTACGTGTGGTAAATATTTGTTACCAATAGAAATACCAATCCTTCAGCCAATTCATTAAAATATTTAGACAGTTAAAAACAAGCTACACTGATAATAAAAGAAAGATGTAATTAATACTGTGTTCTATTAACTTGTACATATTTTGACTTTGGTTACTCTGTTTGGATCTGCACACTGTATAAAAGAAAAGGCCAATGTTAATATACAATATAAGAAGAATGCAGGAATTAAAGATATTACACAACTTTGGGATAATACTCTAATAAATATTTACAAGTTCTACTTCACCAAAACATTACATTGTATTGTCAATACACCAAAATTTGAAAAAAACATATAATCATGCAAGACAACACAACTAACTTTACTCATTAAGTGTAAGTTGCATTGAAAATTAAACTGTTCTTTACTTTTCATGCCTCAGTTTTATAGATATCCTTGAGTCATTCTTCAGCTAATTTTTCTGCATTGAACAACATTTCCTAAAACAGGACAAAGACACTTACTTTCAAGGCTGATGACATTACTTTATATTTCAGTCATTAAAGGATTTTAATTCACCTCTTCTTTCCGAATGGAAATATTTTAAATTAGTTTGACCAATAATTTGAAATTACAGACTAGCTTTGTGTAGAATTAAGGAGTAACTGCTAGTTGCTCTATAACATGTTAACTTACAAAATGTACCAGCCTTTGAATAGTACTTGTATGCTCTGCTTCTAAAGGGTGAAGATGCTCGGCTCCGGTTCCATTCCAATATTTCAGACCATAATTTAGATGAATCTTTAGTACAAAGTTGAGGAAGGTCTTCACAGTTAGAGAGACAGTTTTTGATATACCAAGTGAAGGACCTATCCCTTGAAGATCGATATCAATGGCCTCATTGTAGGTTATGGAGGAACCTGGGATTTCGTTGGCTTGCTAACGAACATTTAACCACCCACTAAGGCCATTAGAGGCTGTCTGAATGACAATGTTTGTCCAGAGGCTGTCACCCTTCATAATATTATAACAGAGTCTAACTTCATAGGTACCTCGCTGGCGATAATATATAATACGAGATCTTAAGAGAAGTTCTTTCTCCTTATCAACATGCAGAATAATTTTGCCATGAATTTTATTGGTATTTTTGCTAGATTTAAACCTTGTTGTCATCAAGATTTCTTTCCTGATCTGTTATAAATCACTTTCAAACTCCAGCATTTAAAATTGCCCCTCTACCATTCTCCATATCCTAAAACCCTGCAATCTCTTTACATCCAAGATCCTGTTCTGTGGACACCATTCTGTTAATTCTGACCCACTATAACAAAGTTGACAATTACCTCAGCTCTGTTCCTTGGTTTTTGCTCTCTTTTACATCCTCTCTCTATCATTTCCGATATTTGGCCCAGACTATTATTATCCCTTAAAGACTTGGCACACATTTTCTTTCTGCCTATTTGAGAAGTCCTTTGGTATTCGCCATCACGGCAAGACAAGTTGTCCTGATGTTAATCATCATGGCTTCTGTCAATCATGTGGTTAGATGCCAGGGGGTGGAAGGCAAGATCAGCACTTCTCAGCGTGCAAATTGATTTGAATACTCCAGCACAAAAAATAAAATAAGCTTAAAGCAGATCTAGTCAAACTCATTTCTTTAGTGATAACCCTTCAGTCTGAAAAAGATGAATCACGAAACACTCTGCAACTCGAATCCATTCTCTGGGCAGTGGTACAGCAGCTAAACCTGGATCAACATGGTGTTCAAACTACAGTGGGGTTAATAACTAGGAAAGATTGGCCATTTATTCTGCTGAATTACAACAGCACTTAAATATATTTACATGTATCATAGTATGGCATTTAACCTGTCTGGAAACAGAGGACTTTTGATGACCATTTATAGAAAACCATTTTAATAATACACAAATTGCAACTTATTTTCCATTAAAATATACAGAAAGAATGCACACACATAAGTATTTACATATCGTTATTTCAAAGTAAAGCTTAGAAAATGGATTTTAGAGAATTACAGAATCTAGGTCGTAGAAAGAGCCATTTGTGTCTGTACTGATCAAAAAAGAAAGAGCACCTCTATCTAATCCCATCTTCCAGAGGTTCATGGCACTGCAAGTCACAGCTTTGCCAGTTTTTCATCAATCACTCCAAAGAGGGTCTGGTAGAACTTATTGGATTAAAGTAGGGGTTCATACCATACAGATTTCCTGAGGAGGAATTCCTGACCTGTCAACTAATTATAAAAACCAATAATGCCCAGGAATTCACTCCTGTCTAGTGTCTGCCTGATGCAGGAAGTGAGCAAACCAAGTGAGTGGAGATGAATTGATTTCCAGCTGGACAGGGTATGTTTTGAAGAAATACTTTATAGAATGGCCCCATTAGCTGATTCAGAGACGGTTAAGCATTTGGTTGAGGTAACTCCTCTCATGGTGAGAAGAACTTCTATTTGTGTTTGCAGCTGGCTTCTGAAAAAGTGGATTTGCTGAAGTGTGTGTGTTTCCGACCTTATACAAATGATCCTGTCCCTACACTCACTCACAAACACGTGGAGGGCATTGCTGGGGGAGCAAGCCACAAATATTTGAATATCCCCGTTTTCCTTCATCATAATTAGATATTAATTATATTTAATTTTGAAAGTCACAGGGCACATCCAAAAGTGGAATACGTTAGTGTTTTGCAGATCACCTGGATTTTGACTTTGGTATTGTTTCTTCAGTGCTCTAAGCTTCCAGAAAATAAATTAAAATATATTCACCAAGTAATATAATATGTTTGTGGAGGTAATATATATTTCTTCCATTATTTTAATGTGTTGCTTTTTCCCATGTGAATAAGAGAGCATCAGTCTACCTCCATTACCATTTCCCATTCTTCTTGGTATAGAGAAAAATACCACACAATTTTTTGCATCACTGGTTCTACTTTTGGGAGGAAAAAGATTCAGGGATTGTATTATTTGAGAAATGCCTATATTTAAAAGAGTTTTGAATATTTTATAGCATTTAAGAATTAAAATAAAATGATTCTATGGGTACTTTATCAAATTTTCAATAAAGCAAGAAAAGTATGTAAATTGTTATAATGCTGTCAACATCCTGTCCTTGTAATTGTTCCCTATTCCACATTAAAAGGCTCAATAATGTTTATAAAATGTTGTGGAATCCCGGTAGGTTTCCTATTTAACAAGCCATGTATGACAAATCACACTGTAATGTACTATGTTCTTAATCTTTAATTAGAATGTGAAAATCTGCTGCTGAACGCAGTTAACTTTGACACATTAAATCTTCTGGTTAAACTGACTTACAGGAAGTGCACAGATGAAACATTGTAACAATCTACTGCCTCTCTCCATTCACCCAGACAGTCTGGAAAGCATGATAACATCTTGTAATACCTGCTCCACACTAATTAATCGCTGTGGTATTTAGGACCATTCAAGTAGACAAATATGACAGAGACAGGGACAATTAGGAACCTTGTTCAAGCTACATTAACTTTTCTAGTTATTACAACAGAGCAACTAGTTTGCTTGTAAAAGCTACTGTGGGATTGTTATACATTAGTCATGCAATTAAAAAAAATGTGGTGTTATGTTTACTATAGTTCAAGATAAAAATAACCGCAGCATCCCCAGTTCAAAAATGAACATAGGGCCAGACATTTTAACACTTTCCTTGACATTGGCATTTGATTCAGCTACAATTCAGGTGGCAATATGTTGTGTTTTTAATATTTCAATAATACTTGGGTGATCTTGTATACATATTGTTTGATTAAGCATTCTTGTTTGTTTAAATAATTAATTGTAGGTTATATGTAAAAATACATTAATTGCCTAGGTCATCACGCTACCACCTGACACGTGCGCATCTCACCTAAAGTAAACTCAAACTACACCCGTACTCCTGGATTCCCTTGAATCCTTTGAATTAATTTAACGTTTTGAAGTTACAAAACATAAAAAATAACCCAAATTTTGACCTTAATTTAGTTCATTATAATAAAATACTTCATCTATGGACCCCTAAAATTCAAGATTCAGTCAGCTCTTTAGAAAAATAGATTATATTTTATACTTTATTGTCACCAAACAATTGATACTAGAGTGTACAATCATCACAGTGATATTTGATTCTTCTCTTTGTGCTCCCTGGAGGACAAATTGATAGTAAATATTAAAAATTTATATTATAAATCATAAATAGAAAATAGAAAAGGGAAAGTAAGGTAGTGCAAAAAACCGAGAGGCAGGTCCGGATATTTGGAGGGTACGGCCCAGATCCGGGTCAGGATAATTAACAATTATTTGCTGACATCCACATTAAAACAAATGAAGAGGACATACTTTTGGGATGGAAGATTGATTTGCTGCTGTTTGTGTCAGTCTCAGTCATCCAGTATTTGGGCCTAGTACAATACTTTGAAATGAGCAGTCAACTTTACTCATTGATAAGCAGTACAGACGTAAACCCCTTAATTATTCAAGGGTTCTATTCATTACAGACAACATTGGATTCCCTGTTGGATATAGTCAATGTTTCTTTAGCAAAACTAATAAAGTTGTTGTAAGTTGCTGTAAATATTTGTACAATCTCTTGGCACTCTTGAGGGTCCCTAAAACTCAAAACTTTCCAACCAGAATTGAAAAAATATGGTGCTCCCTCCATCAAAGAAATCCCACGCTGCATTCTACAGTCATGAGATTTAGAGAACCTTCAGCATCATATTTAGTGTCCAGACACTTGGATGAGATAGATCTATTACGACCAACAGTAGTTGCAGAAGACATAGTGGATGGTTGCTCACTGTCAGTGGAGGAGGCTGGAAATAATTTTGGAAGATGATTTTAAGTAGCTCGTGGTTGGAAGGCATATCTTCAGATACCACCCTTAAGAATAAGTAATATTCGTCTTCCAATAGATTACTTGGAACAGTAGCCCATCAAGTCAGGGAAATGGCAGGGGGCAGGTATCCCTTCTGAAGATGGCATTATTCATCTTTACATTCCTGCCCTTTTACACGGTCGATGACTGAAGACATAAGGGCACAATATCTCTTAATTCAGATTAGTTTGCAGACTAACTGTCTTCACATGTCGTGGATACACTACAACCTTATTAAGAATGGCTGACTGGGATTTACTTAACATGCTTTTACAACTGGCACTGGACTCTCACAAATTTGTCTTCTGCTGCTTACCTCAGGATTGAGATGAGAAGAGACTACTTCTCTCATTGGATAGTGAACCTTGGGAATTCTCTACCCAGGAGTGCATGGACGGAGGGCCAATCACTGGGTATTAAAACAGTTATATACTCAAAATAAGTGCTCAGCCAGTCAAGATTCAGAGAAGGTGTTTTCACCCAGAGGGTAATGGGTCTTTGGAAGACTAATCAAAAGGGTTGCGGTGCTCAGTTTCTGAGTATATTCATAACAGATGTCAACAGATTTTTTAGATATTAAATAATTCAGGAAATTTGCAGTTACTGCAGGAAAGTGGTGCTGAGAGAAAATACGTTCAAAAACTATTTTTATGAAAAAAACAAGCACACTAAGCAACTTTAGAAACATTGAAATATATTTAAATCAACTCAATTAAACTAAAATTAAAAGAACTGGGATCACACTTACTCTTCGCTCCTTTAGTCAGTTTTTCCCATTGAAATCTACTGACCACTGGATTTGAATCAGTTTAACATGCAGATTATCCAGCCTAAATCTTAGTAAACTGCAAGTTCCTTGTTAAACTTTCTGACAAGGTGCATTTGTACTAGAACCGGCAAATAGACAATAGGAACTTTCCTCACAGGTCCTGAACTTCCACCTAGTTGCATGAATAAATACACTTTGAGCTATGCCGGCAGTAAGTTAACTTCTATATTTTAAAATAATCAATGTTTATCGGTTATTGATCCTTGAAAAATTGCTTAATAATAAACTGTTCAACTGATTGTAAGCTTCGTTTGAATGCTGGTTTTGATATTGCAGCTAAACATCATTATAATCTCATCAGTAAGTTGTCTGGAAGATGTAAATGGAATTTCAGCATGAACCCGGATATACGTTATCCACTTGATTTTTAGGCATCATTGAGAATCAAAGAAGTCAAGCTTCAAAAATAAAAAACTAAACACCTACATTAAGAATACTATGTAAATCATTTTGGAAAGATCTAACAAAATCAGACTGTATTTTTAGTAACTTTAACATAAGGTAGGATAAATCAAACATGGGGAGAAGCAGGAGCAGTAGAATCATGGTAATTAAGTTGTACAGCACAGAAACAGGCCCCTTGGCCCATTACATCCAAGCTGAACTTTTTGACCATTTAGTTTAAGCCAATGTACCCTCATACAGACAGTATCCTACCATGTCTTGGCATTTTAAGTGTTTAAGTGCCTCTTAAATATAAACATTGTATCTGATTCTTCCACTACTTTGAAAGCACATTCTAGATGTGTAAATGACCTATACCTCAGATTCTTATTAAAACTCTTACCTCTTGCCATAAAACTATGCCCTCTTGTTTAAATAGCACTATAATGGGGAGAAAAGAGATTTTAACTTTCTTTCCTATCTATGCCTCTCCTAACTTCATATGCTCTATCAAGTACCCTCTGCCTCTTTCATTCCAGGGAGAACAAGCCTATTTAACTTCTCCCCATAGCAGAGGTCATTTAATCCAGGCAACATCCTAGTGAATCTCCTTTGCACTTTATCCAGTTTTTTTTTGGAGAACTGGCATTTGGAATTTTAAAGGGATTTAAGTAGTGAATGTCGAAGCGGGGTGGAGGGGGGGGAGAGAGAGAGAGAGAGAGAGAGAGAACACAGTTGTCAGTTTCAGGGCATCAGAGGGTACACAAAAGAACAAAGTAAAGGTCAAAGGCTTCAGGATGAGACCTCTAAAGCTGGAGGTAAAAAACAGCCAGCAAAAATCAACAGCAAGTTACAGGAATGATGGTCAGAGGCAACAACCTCAGAGAGGAAAAGAGAAGTTACAGATCGAATGGCAGTTTGTAAAGACAGAAGGCTCAAGGAGGGTTATTTGAGGAAAACAGTGCCTGAAGATGTGGATTGCTTTCAATGCCGATTAGCATTGGCTCAAAAGAGGGGTTTGGAAACTTTGGAGGATATTAAATCAAATGAGCAGAATGTGACAAAGTGAGAGATAGAAGAAGAAAAGCAATAAAACAGTGGGATACTTCATGAATTGGACCTTGATGGTCAATAGTCTATGAAATGCAGTTAAGTGGAAAAAAGATAATAAAAATATTTTAAAATGCTCTAAGGTACCCTGTCAATTTATGGCTTAGTAAGGAACTCAGCAGTATCTTATGTGCATATAGAGCAGGTTTGAATGCTGAGAATTTCTGGGAAGAAAGTTCCACAAGCAGGAGAAGAGAAATCTCATTATTATATTTAGGGTAGAATTTTAGATTGATGTAAAATATTAAAGAACAGTTATTTTTACTTCTCTGATGTTAGCTGACTATTAAAGGAATGCTATCTATCAAAAAAAGTAACCACAAGAGATTCTGTAGATGCTGGAAATCCAGAGTAATACACTATAACTGCTAGAGGGTCTCAACAGGTCAGGCAGCATCTATGGAGAGGAATAAAGAATCAACATTTCGGGCTGAGACCCTTCATCAAGATCTGATGAAAGGTCTCTGCATGAAATGTCGACTCTTTATTCCTCTCCATAGATGCTGCCTGACCTGTTGAGTATCTCAAGTATTTTGTGTGTGTTACCATCAAAAAGTATCTTTGATCATCCTATTTACTTCAGAACAGACATTTTTTTTTAAAGAGAATGACATTATTCATTGCTGTCCAAATGATAAACTTCTATTTCATATGCTTGCAAAGAGAAGGTAAAAAGTGTTTGGCATATTCTTGCTATCAATTGCCTTTTATAAATGTGGCACAATGTTAGATCCTGGAAGTGACACCAAGCAGATTTCATCTAGTTCTCAATTCCATTCCTCAGTTTTCATAAACCAGAGGGAATTCTGGCGAAGATTCAATTGAATACTTGTGAAATCAATGGAACTAATATTTTAATACTTCCTGAGTGTACTCTAGATTTTATGGGGAAGCCACAAAGCATCTTGGGGCCCAACAGAATTAAACCTTTAAAATAGATCCTTGACTGAATTTTATCAAAAATACTGGTGCTTCCATTTGCTATAATTCTCTAATTATTGGCCACAAATCTAGACAATAATCAAAGTCTTTTGGAACTTATACTTCTAAAACAGCAGTAAGAGACAAACAATATCTCCTCATAGTTTTCTCCTCGCATGCATTACATTAGGCACACAAAAGTGATAATTTACAATAGAGCACAGAAAATATCTTACAGAAGACCCAAGCTATTTACCATGAGTAAATTGAAACATGAGAGTACTGTGAAACACCTTTAACCTGGCATGGTCTGGGCTTTGGTGCTGCACTATTAGCTCCTTTTCTAATGAATACTTTAACATAGTTCTAATCCACAACTGATTTTAGATATTACACAGTACAGGGGCTCCCTCGGTTTCAAGTGATTTGAAATATGAAAATCCACCTTTAAGCAAATTCTCCCATGTATTTTAAAACATTTTTCAAGCTAGTAATAACAATAAAATAAACTATTCATTAATGACTGGATGCATTAATATGTATTCTGTTACTAATAATGAGTAATGTTATAGTCATTATTCAATGAAACAAAAACATTTTAGCAACTGTATGTCAAGTGATATGATGTGGCTAGCTACAGAAAATGTATGCTTCTAACTTATGGTGAAATCAGCTGAAAGGTAGTTCTTAGGAATGAATCCATATGTAATCTGGGAACCACCTGTGAAGCAGTATAACAACTTTTCCAGTGAGCCCAGTAAGTTTCCTGGGCACACTGGAACTGGAGTGTGGGCACCTGGTGCCAGTACGCTAGATGGAGTGCAGGAACTGTGGCCCAGGACCGCAAGAGGGATTATGGAAAACAGGCTTCACTGCATTAGAGGAAGTGCAGGGAATCGCGGCCTCAGTGTGCAACAGAGTGAGTGCAGGAATCTGCACCCAGAAATCCAAATGCCAAACAACTGGGATTTCCAAAGAATTAGACAATGGAATATTAAAAATAAACTGCATTTTTTATCACTAGGCATTGACAATTTATACCTATTGAATGCATTAGGAATATGTTGAACTTGTCCGCTTCTCCTGTAGATGTTCTGCCATATAGCTTGCTGACCAAACTCAATTCTGGATGACCTTTAGACGATCATAATAATTCTAACTTGGTCCCAGGGACAAATGTTCCTCTGGAAGGCTAGCCTCCTGTTGGTCAGTGAAACCTTGCAAAAGTACAGGACCTGTTGATGTACAAAGGGACCAGCAAACTGCCTCAAACTCTTTGACAGCTGGGGAAATGCTGCTCTTAGGCTCAGTGCCTGTTAAAGCTGCCACTGTTATTGAATGCTTGTGAATTTCAGAGACACTCAGAAATACTTAAAAACAATTATGTACATTTAAGCCAACCAAATTAAATCAGAAGTGTCTAATAACTGCTCTCCTGACAGCTGTTTATCCCCATTTATTTCAAAGTGACTGCTATGCTTGAACTAAGTTAGCCTTACACATTTGGGAGGTCACCGAGGAAGGGTCCGCTATTGGATTCCATCAGGACTCTACCAGCACAGTGCAGGATTCCCTGGATAAGCAAGTGCCCAGAGTACAACATCACTCTTCAGCCTATACACAATTAAGAGCTTGGGAACCGGCAGATCCAAGTGAATAGAATTTATTAGGATAGAAATTTCACAGAATATCTGTTTATCTAATGCTCATCTTGCTGTTAAGCTGCTATCTCTTCTCCCTGCATTTAAAATGTGGTTGCATGTTATTTGTTAAATAAAATACATGTCATTATTGAAGCTTGTGCCATTTGTTGCTGACTAATGATGAAATAATTTCTCCCCCCACTGATGATAGCTAAAATATGAATAACATTTCAGTAGTGAACTTTACACTGACAAATAAATATTAATTCAACCATGCTGTTATGTAATAAGCTTTCATAGCATGCTAATGATTAATGTTAATGGTGGAATCCATAGCCTGCTAATCATACACAAAGGAATCCCATCAAGGCATGTGGTTATCAAACTATTGTACAAAGAAGGCAATATGTCATTCCAATCTCATTAAAATGCAACATGCATGGGTCACCAATATGGCATCAGATTTACATATTTACTGCAAAGAGAAGCTTTTCAATAACCTTTTCCATTGGGTGATCACAGATTAGTACATCACTGTGTAAACTGAATTACGTTAGTTACATATGCTCTTTTTTTCTCATTACTCATTCTCCCGTTTTGTTACTTTATTTCTTTCCTCTCATTCACTTAAGCATGTGGTAGACTGCCTTCCAAAGATTCTAAGATTATATTTTTGCCTTCCAAAAATAAATATTTTATTTTAAAATTCTCATCCTTGGTTTAAGTTAGTACATTTGTGGGTGACATAAAAGCTGGTGCAATAGTGGACAATGAAGAAGAATATCTACCATTTCCCCTGGATTAGATCAGCTGCGAAAGTGGGCCAAGTGTGTGATGTTGCATTTAGAGAAAGTAAACTATGGCAGAACTTGCACAATAAGGAGCAGGGCCATGAAGTGTTATGCCACAATTTCATAGTTTCCTGAAAGTGACAACATAGCGCTTGGCACAGTTGCCTTCATCAGTCAATGCAATGAGTGCAGGCCTTGGGAACTTCCCGTAAGATGGCAACATGCTTTGTCGCAATGGCCTCTATGGATCTAAACAAGATGTAATTGTTCAGCCTTTGCATCTTTTGAGTGATCCCAAGACACTGCTGAATATTGAAGACACCATGTGCTGTAGGTCTGTCCCACTGATGAGTTTTTGGATGGAGGTTGAGCAGCAGTCTTGCTGATGGCTACACTCACCCAAGGAGGAAGGCGTCAGAGGTGGTGTGTGGTCCAACAAACAGTGCGAATGATTGTGTTGGGTGTTTTTCTTGTGATTGCAAGACCTTGTTGGACATTGGTAATGGAGAGCACTGGTTCAATGGTGAGACCGGCGGCCAGGGGAAATGCATGACCTCGATTTTTGTGTGGACCAAGCCCTCGTGCTGTTGGGTTGCTTATTGCAGTTGCCTAGGGAAAGAGATGCTGGAGTTGGTGTGGCAGAGAGCTGGAGTCTGCGCTGGCCCCTCCTGTTGGTGCTGCCCTCCAGTGCCTGTCCAATAGAAGACGAGCTGATTGTGCCTTCTGCAGCTGCACTAGTGCATGATGGGACTGCTGCAACAACAATCTGCAGGCCATGACACTCAGGGTCTTGGGCTATCTATCTACTTATCTATATATATACTGTAGAATGGATGCTGGTTAACCTGGACACATTGGAACCAGCATATTTTGGCCCAGTTAAGCGGCAGTACCACTTAGCCAAAGTTTCATGGAAATAGTTAAAAAGGTATAAAAAAGACAAACTACCATTTAACTGAGTACCAAATTAAGTACTTGAGTGAAAAGCACGACAAGCTAGAATATGAACAATACTACAACAGTACTATAATACAGTATAGTCGTTCCTAATAGTCAGGGGTGCAGTGCTAGCTGGAGCACATCCAGCACCACTTTAAGAAAAAAGCAGAAATAAACAAGCTAATTAATTGGGTGCCGCCCAGGGTGATTTGAGTATCTGGAGCTCTGGAGTTTACAAAGAATGGTGCCAAAAACAAAAAAAATCCAGCGAGTGGATTTAACAAGATGTTTTCGCTCACAGACAGCCACTCACTGGATTTTTTTTTGCGTTTGGCACCATTGTTAGTAAACTCCAGTGTCTGTTGTGCGTAAAAATCCCAGGAGATGAGCAGTTGCTGAGATTCTCAAATCACCCTGGGCGGCATCTAATTAATTAGCTTGTTTATTTCGGCTTTTTTCTTAAAGAGGTGCCAGATGTTCTCTGGCTAGCACTGCACCCCTGCTAATAGTTATCAACAGAGGGGTGAATCAAGTAACACTGCTGTGTTCTTTTGATTAACTGTAAACGAATCAAATCAGTGCAGACACCTTGAGTCAATAATAGACTGCTTTCGTGCAATTTTTTGACAATTGCATCCTCCAAATCTTCATTTTCATTGCAGCATTCGGGATGATTGTCAATATCTTCAAATTCTTCGTAGTTTCTAACTTGTTGAAGTAGTAAATTCGTTTCATTTTCACTCCCAGCTGTTTCTGCCATCTCCAAGCCTGAATGCTTGAAACCACAGTGAGCAAAACAGTTCTGAATTGTCTTACTGCTTATTTCTCAGTGACAAAATTCATTGCTTTTATAACACAAACACGTGCACCTGACACTATTTAAAAATTGTTCACTCTAAGCACAGTGCAGTGTCTAATGGCCATTCAAATGCATGTGAATGATACAAGTTAGAAACCATTCAGCAATAGTCTCCTGCCCCAATTAAACAGTGTATCACCCCAAATAAATGAAGGGAATCCCAGCTATTTTCTCAATTTTTGTTCTTTAAAAGTTGTCTGAAATAAGCTGATGCCTTGATTAACTGATGACCCAACTAATTGGAATTCATTGTATGTGTGCTGTGTGTTTCACTGCTAACATAATGGTTTTTAGAAGCAGTGTTTGGGTTATGGTTAGAGATAACAGGTGCTTTGAAATGTGAGCTGGCTCCTTTGTTCGGCGGGAGATGAAGAGAGAAGGCGCTGGAGAGAACCAGTCATAGAATTCGACCCAGTGGGGGACTGTGATTTGATCGAACAAGCTGCTGGTGGATGCTGAGGATTGGTGAATATGTATGACTTTTGGAAGAGATGAGGTCCAACATGCACATTTGACTGTTTAATTATAATGGGCCCCTTTTTGTTTTTTATTTTATTTTCTTTACTAACCCTTTAGTTAAGATTCAAAAATATAATTCCTTTAATTGTATGCAGTGTGCTGTCTGTTATTTCTTGGCACTGAGTTGTACCCGGGTAGCAAATTACACAGCAGCCATACAAACCAAGGACTGGGGTGGGAGAGCCGTCTCGATCTCATGGGTTTTGCACCTTCGCCCTGGAGGAACGCTACTTTGCTTGTCTGTATTCATGTGTATGGTTGAATGACAATTAAACTTGAACTTGAACTTGACATTATGTTTCAGCTGTACAGGGCAATAGTGAGACCACACTCAGAATACTGTGCACATTTCCGGTCGCTTAGCTGTAGAAACAATGCTATTAACCTGGAAAAAGTGCAGAAGAGATTCACAAGAATATTATTAGGGCTGAGTGTGGTTCCTACATAAGAAAAGACAGCAGAGACATGTGAAAATTTCCTTGGAGAGTAAGTAGTTGAGAAGTGAACTTATAAAGGTATATAAAATCAAGAGGGGCAACCAGCTCAGGTAGGCAACTTGGTTATAATAGATGTTGAGCTGAAGTGTCTGTTTTTCTTGTTGCGTAAGTTAAAGTTTTCAAGAAACTCCATATCACAGTCCTTCCTATTTTTGTAGTCTTCATCAATCCGAAAAAACCTTTGAGATATCTAAACCCTTCAATTCTGAACATTTGACCTCCCTGAATTTAATTCCTCCATGACTAGCAGCTGTGCCTTGTGATGCCATAGTTCTGAACTCTGGAAGTCTTTCCCAAACTTTCTGCACTTTACAATTATTTTTCCCGTTTCAGACACCTAATAATCTGCTGCTTGATCTGCTCAAACGGACATCCAGAGAAAACCCTACAATTGTTGGAAACACGTTGAAAACAATGTGGTCACAGTTGATGAAAGTCAGCCACCTCAGCCCAAGGACATTCTTATACTCTCGGAGTTCCTCAGGACAGTGTCCCAGATCTAACTATTTTCAGCTGCCTCATCAACGACCTTTGTTTCAACAACAGGTCAGAAACATACTTGCATTCCATGCCTAACTAAATTTTCACTTATTAAAACTATTATTACGACTCTGACTTAACTTAAGTGAAAGGCCACTATATAATAATGAACAGTTTTTGGCATCAGATCAGATCTTAGCATTATTAGTTTTCATTAATGAAAGCAACACACAAAATTTTGGAGGAACTCAGCAGGTCAGGTAGTCCATCAGCATCTTCTTCCCAACCTATTTCCAGTCATTCCATGGTCTAGTTAGCTTGCCTAAGAGATTCCATCTTCTTTTGCTCATTGCCTCTTCCTCCTATCACCTCCTAGTTTCCCACCATTCTCACTTTCCACCACCTCCACTTAACTACCTACCCTCTTAAACGTCAGCTTGTACTCATAACCCTCCCCCACCCTTTTATTCTGGCTTCTGCCTTCTTTCTTCCCAGACCTTGGGAAGGGCCTTGGGCCAAAACGTTGATGGTTCATTTTCCTTATCGATACAGCCTGACCTGCTGAGTTCCCCCAGTGTTGTGTGTGTGTGTGTTGCTCCAGATCTGCAGCATCTGCATTCGCTTGTGAAGGAGTTTAATTTAAGGGTAGCTCGTGTCAGGCGGGTCAGACCCGTGGAATGCCTTTCCTGCACAACATTTTAAGTCAGGAATGCTCCCAGTGTCCTTGGCAAACATTTGTATTCAAATGTTTTCAACTACATCCACAAATTGACTGCATGTGGAGCTGGAACTCTGCATGGCTGAGAAGTAGATGGATAATATGTACACCTCCCTCCCCTTTCTTGATCTTTCTGTCTCTATCTCTGGAGACAGCTTCTCTACTGATGTCTACTATAAGGCTATGGACTCTCACAGCTACCTGGACTATTCCTCTTCTCACCCTGTCTCTTGCGAAATTACTATCCCCTTCTCGCAATTCCTCCGTCTTCGCCACATCTGCTCTCAGGATGAGGCTTTTCATTCCAGGATGAAGGAGATGTCCTCCTTTTTTAAAGAAAGGGGCCTTCCTCCACCATCAACTCTGCTCTCAAATGCATCTCTTCTGTTTCACCCACATCTGCTCTCAACCCATCCTCCCGCCACCCCACTAGGAATAGGGTTCCCCTTGTCCTCACCTACCACCCCACCAGCCTCTGGGTCCAACATACTATTCTCCGTAACTTCCGCCACCTCCAACGGGATCCCACCACTAAGCACGTCTTTCTCTCCCCCCCTCTGCTTTCTGCAGGGATCACTCCCTACGCGACTCCCTTGTCCATTCATCTCCTCCATCCCTTCCCACCGATCTCCATCCCAGCACTTACCCTTGTAAACGGAACAAGTACTATACATACCCTTACACTTTCTCCCTCACCACCATTCAGGGCCCCAGACAGTCCTTCCAGGTGAGACGACACTTCACCTATGAGTTGGCTGGGGTGATATACTGCGTCTGGTTCTCCCGATGTGGCCTTCTATATATTGGTGAGACCCGACGCAGACTGGGAGATCGTTTTTCTAAACATCTACGCTCTGTCCGCCAGAGAAAGCAGGATCTCTCAGTGGCCACACATTTTAATTCCACGTCCCATTCCCATTCTGATATGTCTATCCACGGCCTCCTCTACTGTCAAGATGAAGCCACACTCAGGTTGGAGGAACAATACCTTATATTCCGTCTGGGTAGTCTCCAACCTGATGGCATGAACATTGACTTCTCTAACTTCCGTTAATGCCCCACCTCCCCTTCGTACCCCATCCGTTACTTATTTATTTATTTTATTATTATTATTTTTTCTCTCTCTTCTTTTTCTCCCTCTGTCCCTCTCACTATACCCCTTGCCCATCCTCCGGGCTTCCCCCCCCTTTCTTTCTCCCTAGGCCTCCCGCCCTATGATCCTCTCATATCCCTTTTGCCAATCAACTTTCCAGCTCTTGGCTCCATCCCTCCCCCTCCTGTCTTCTCCTATCATTTCGGATCTCCCCTCCCCCCACTTTCAAATCTCTTACTATCTCTTCTTTCAGTTAGTCCTGATGAAGGGTCTTGGCCCGAAATATCGACTGTACCTCTTCCTGTAGATGCTGCCTGGCCTGCTGCGTTCACCAGCAATTTTTATGTGTGTTGCTTGAAATTCCAGCATCTGCAGATTTCCTCGTGTTTGGATAATATGTTTAGTGTCCTGGCCATTCTGCAGGCAAAGACTGGACAGGGAGGGAGGAATTTGGTGACTGCCAGCCAGAGTAGTGCAGGTATCCTGTGTATCATTCATCCCCTCAACAGATAAGCCATCTTGGATACTATTGATGGAGCTGGCTTCTCAGGGGAATGAAACAAGATTTTGGCATTGCTGGTTACTCTTCTGCATGAGAGGGGAAGGAAAAAATTAGAATGAAAATGACTGTGAATTCCATTGTAAGGGGATCAGCTGGGTATTTCGAATGCTGCAGGTACGCCAGCAAGGCAGTGTTGGGCTCAACGTAAGCATCATCTCCCAGGCTAGCATGCCCAGCACTGAAGCTCTAATTACTCTCATTTGGTTATGATGGACAGCTGCACTTGTTTCCTTGACATCAGGCTTATTTTCATTAGAAGAGGTATTAGATGCTTGAGCAGTCTCAAGGGTAGATAAATTCCTAGGCCAGATGATGTCTATCCTGGGCTGCTATGGGAGGAAAGGAAGGAGATTGCTCACGCTCTGACAGAGATGTTTGAATGTTTGCTGGCTGTAAGTGAAGTCCCAACTGATTAGTGGAATACGAATGTAGTACGCTTATTCAAGAAGGGCATCAGGGATAAGCTAAGTAATTACATCAGTGGTAAGGGAATTACTGGAAAGAATTCTGGGGGACAGAATTAATCTGCATTTAAAGAGATGGGGATTAATCAAAGATATTCAGGGTGGCTTTATAAGCAGGAGATTCTGGCTGACCACTTGAATTTTTTGAATAGATAACTAAATATGAGGGCAGTACAGGTGATGTATGTACGTAGTCTGCATTTGCTTTGACAAGGTCCTACATGGGATACAAAGCATGTTGGCAAATTTGATCCAAAATTGGCTTCAGAGGATGATAGTGAAAGTTTCAGATTCAGACTCAGAATAGTTTATAGTCATATACACCAGGGCACAAAGAAATCCCTTGCTCGCATGAAACTCACAGAGTGAAAAGCCTGTGACAAGTACGTAGTGTACCACAGGCATTATCCTAGAACTCTTACTGCTTATTACACACATAAACATTTTGGATAAAATTTTGAATAGATAACTGGGAACCCTGATGAAAGCAGGTTAGTAGCCATTGTTTACGTGGACCTTAACAAAGCCTTTGACAAGGTCATGGATGGTAAAATGTCCTGGAAGTTTAGATCACAGGGTATCCAAGATCTAGCCAATTGGATATTAAGTTGGCTGGTGGAAGGAATCAGAGGGAGGTAGTGGAGAGTTCTTTTTCGGTTTGGAGGCCTGTGACCAGTGGTATGCTGCAGGGGTCATTTTTCATATATATATTATTGATTTGGATGAGCACGTAGGTGGCTTGATTAATTTATTTGCAGATGATATCAAAATTTGTGGGATGGTAGACAGTGAAGAGGTTTGTCTGGGGTTCCAACAGGGTCTAGATCAACTGGTAATGTTGACTAAGTATTAGCAGATGGAGCTTAAACAAATGTGAAGAGGTACATTCTGGAATCTTAAAGCTGGGCAGACATATACAATGAATGATAGGTTCCACGAGAGTGTTACACAACAGAGATACCTAGGGGTACAAGTACATAGTTTCCTGAATGAGGCAATACAGTTAGGCATGGCAATGATGTTCATGTATGGCACGCTTGCTTGGTTTCATCAGTTGTAGCATTGCATACTAGACTTGAGGTGTCATGTTACGGCTGTACAAGATGTTGGTGAGACCAGATTTGAAGTATTATGTGTTTATAGGAAGAATGGGGGGGGTGGGATGGATGAAAGATCAGAAGGACCCTGCTAGGAGGGAGGGTTCCAATTATAATGAGATATTAAGTATGTGAGGAATGTTTTCCCTTGAGTGAAAGATGCTGAGAGATAACCTAAGACACGTTAAAATAAAATCATAAAGCACAATATGACAGGCATAGTCTTCTTCTCAGGGGTGTAAACTCTGAAACTAGAGGGCATTAAAGTGAGAGGACACTAAAATGAGAGCGGGACATTTTAAAGAGGACGTGATAGGCAACTTTTTCATATGGACATTAGTGGACGTTTGGAACAAACTGCCAGAGGAAGTGATAGAGGCCAGAAGAATTACAATATTCAAAAAAACATTTGACAGGAACATGGATAGGAAAGGTTTAGAGGGATGCAGGCTAAATGCGAGCCAATTCATACAGTGTACTTGCCTTCATTAACTGGGACATGGAATATAAGAACAGATAACTTATGATACAACTCTATAAAACAATGCTATGTACTGACACTGGGGAGGGTGCAGAGCAGGATGTTGGCTGGGATGGAACATTTCATTATAGAGGATGAACTAGATGGGTTCGTTTATTTTCCATGGAGCAGGGAAGGCGGAAGCCGAATCTGAGGAAGGTGTACAAAGTAATCCAGGGCACAAATGGGTAAAAGTTAAGAAACTTACTCCCATAGCAGAAATCTAAAACTAGAGGGCATAGGTTTAGGATTGGGGGTATAATGATGAGAGGGAATCTGAGGAAGAAGTTCTTCAATCAAAGTACAACAGGTATTCTAACAACAACTTAACAAATAACTTGAAACACCAGACCATAGAAAGCTACCAAACAAGTGCTGGTAATTACGATTAATATAAATGGGTACCCCGTTGCCAACCTGCTCACAATGGGCAGAAAGGCATGTTTCTGTGCAGTATGACTTATGACTATGATACCATGACTT
Organism: Mobula hypostoma; assembly: GCF_963921235.1. Lineage (NCBI taxonomy): Eukaryota > Metazoa > Chordata > Chondrichthyes > Myliobatiformes > Myliobatidae > Mobula > Mobula hypostoma. Next base: position 132,614,642 of record NC_086103.1, on the reverse strand, counting down.
CCAAAATAGACATTCTATTTAAAGCTCTATCCTGGGAGGAGGTTACCAGACAAATGTAGAAAAAAGATTCAAAGCTTTACAGAAGAATGTGTAATCTACTCACTCTCCTGGGAATCAAAGTGGAAAAAGAGCTTTTGGTGTGGTATTGAGATGTACCAAGAGTGCAAAACCAAATGAGCCATCCAACCACCTGTCCTGAAAGCCAAATCCTGCTCCACTGGTGGAAGAGTCTGCAGTTCCCCCATTATCCTGAGTGGAAGTAAGGTACACTCTATCCTAAGTGACTATCTAGCAAGATAAAGCGAGGGTCATGGATAACATGGAATGGCAACAGAAAATCCTGAGGCTGGAGGTTGAAAACTGATGAAACTAATGCAAAAAGGATGTAGTCCTCCAAGATGCATTCAAGGAGTTAAGACGAAGGGCCTCAGATATAGTAATCTCAAGATTATTTCCAGTGCCAATTGTGAGTGAGTATAGGAGCATGAAAATAGATTAGTGAATAGCTGCCAAAATGATGCAGGAGGGAGGGACTTAGGTTCCTGGGACATTGAAGCATGACAGTTTCTACCCAGGCAGGATGAGGACCAGTTCCACAGTGGACTCCTTGCTGATGTTGTGGGAGAGGGTTTTAACCTGAAAGGCAGTAGAATGGGAAACTAATAAAGGTGGTGAGTGAGAAAGAAACAACAACTGAAAAGAAAGAAGGAAAGGTAGAATTAAAAAAGGCAGGAAATCAGGGGTGAAAGGTAAATATGGTCAGAGAATAAGAAAAGGCAAGTGATTAAAAATGGCAAACCAGCCAGCCCAGAAATTCTATAAGTTAATGCTTGAAGCAGTCGTAATAAGCTAGATGAACTAACAGCATAAATAGTGGAGCACTGGTGTGACCTGATAGTCATTACAGAAACACAGATGCACTGAAACAGAATATTCGGCTATATTTTATACTGCATACATACTTTGATAATAATTGTATTTTGAATTTGATTTTAGAGAAGATGGGCAAGATGGAAAAGCTAGTGGGTTAGTACTGTAGTAGGAGACAAGTTAGGTTCAGAATGTGTCCAATCACCAGGCGGAGGGGCAAACAACAAGAGAATGAAGATGTTGTTAGATTTAGTGTGCAGATCCCTAAACAATAGTCACACTATTTCAAATGATATAATTCAATAAATAAGTGATGTGTCAAAAGTGCAGAGCAAGATAATAGGATTGGATGAATCCAGTAATTGGGATAATCAACCTGGAAAAGATAGTTCCAAGAATAAATTTAGAGAGACCATTTAGAACGATATGCTAGAACAAATTGCCACAAAACTAACTAATGAACAGGCTGAGTTAGATATGGTAATAGAGCATGTATCAGGTTTAACAAGTGACCTCAAAGGAACAGATTCCCAGGATGTAGTGATCATTAGATTAGATTAGATTAGATTAGATTAGATTAGATTAGATTCAACTTCATTGTCATTGTACCGAGTACAGATACAAAGCCAATGAATTGCAGTTAGCATCTAACCAGAAATGCAAAGAATAGTGTTATTTACAAAATAACTGCGAATAAAAAGTAAGTGCTACAGCACACAAATATAAAAGTACTGAGACAGTACAATATGGGTGCAATACTGCTCAGCGCTGTGATGAGAGGTTCAGCAGGGTCACAGCCTCAGGGAAGAAGCTCTTCCTGTGCCTGCCAGTGTGGGAGCGGAGGCTCCTGTAGCACCTACTGGATGGGAGGAGAGTAAAAAGTCCATGGTTAGGGTGAGATGCATCCTTGATAATGCTTTTCGCCCTGCCCAGGCAGCGCTTATGGTAGATGTTCTCAATGGTGGGCAATTAGGTGCCGATAATCCGCTGGGCAGTTTTCACCACACACTGGAGTGCTTTGTGGTCTAATATGGGATATTTTTACTCTATCATGCTATCCTTTTTAATCGATCTGTGAGAGGAAGAAATTTACATAATAAACAACTATACTTGAATTGAATAACAGAGATTACAATAGAATGAGAATAGAGTTGGCTGAAGAGGACTGGGCTATTACGTAACCAGAAGAGACAACAGCTAAGCTGTGGCAGACATTTAAAGATACAGTTCATGAAATTCAGCGAAACTCTATCACTGTAAAGAGGAATGATTGGAGAGGGAGGATTGAACTAACCATGGCTAATCAAAGACATTCAGGAGTATTAAGTTGCAAGAGAATTTCTACAAGGAGGTGATGGAAAGTGGTAGGCACAGGGAGTCGTAAAGAAATCTTTAGGCACATTGGCTTTCATAACACTAGGACACTGAGCATAGGAATTCCGATGTTATCCTGAAATTGTATAAGATGCTGGTGAGGCCAAATTTAGAGTATTTTCTGCAGTTCTGGTTACCTACTAACAGAAAAAAGATCAATAGTCATGAAATAGGGCAGAGAAAACTTACATGCATGTTGCTGGATCTGAATTGCAGGGATAGGCTGAAAAGGTTGGGACTTTATCCTCTAGAGCGCAGGAGAATGAGGGGAGATCTTATAGAGGTATACAAAATAATGGGGAGTATAAATAGGGTGAATGCATGTGAGTTTTTCCCCCTCAGGTTGAGTGAGGCTGTAACTAGAGGTCATAGGTTTAAGATGAAAGGTGAAATATTTAAAGGGAATCTGATGAAGAACTTCTTCACTCAGAGGGTGGTGTGAGTGTGGAATGGGCTGCCAGTGGAAGTGGTAGATACGGGTTTAATTGTAACATTAAAGAGAAGTTTGGATAGATACATAGATGAGAGGGGCATGGAGAGCTTTGGTCCAGGTGTAGGTAGATGTGACTTGGCAGAAAACAGGCTGGCATGGACTAAATAGTCTGAAGGACCTGTTTTTCTCTTTCAGAGTTCTGTGACTCTCTGAATCTGACTCTCTGACAAAGACTAGAATGGATTTAGAATCCAGCAGATGATGACAAAAATGATAGGAAAAGAAAAAGAACTGAACTGAGTGTAAACCTGCAAGAAATATAAAAGTTGCTAAATATGGTACAATGTGGGTTAAAAAGAAATTTTGGAAGAAAGAACAAAAATGTACCATTTAAATGGAGAGATATTGCAGAATGTTGCAGTACAGGATGATTTAATGGCCCTTATGCATGAAACACAGACAAGTACAACTGGTAGCAGAGAAGGCTACTGGAATGTTGACCCTTATTTCTAAGGAGTATAAAAGTATGATGTCCTATTGCAACTAATGAGGTCACATCTATGGGTAGAAGGGAGGAGAATGTGGTTGGGAGGGATAATAAATGGAATGGTGGAAAAGAATCCACAGGCCGAATGGTTTTATTCTGCTCCTATGTGTTGTGGTCTTATTGTCTTATAATGAGCTATTTGATTTATAATAGATATTACTTTATTGAAGGCATGTAACGAGAGTCCTTGATGAGAATGGCTTGGACCCAAATGCTGGGGTATCCAAGGTTAGGATTGAGACACGGCTTCAAACTGGATCAGGAATCTGAGCACAAAACAAACAACAGACAAGATCACGAGTAGGCTTACGATTGAGCACTGAACCTCAGTTCAGGTGCTCCTTAAATGGTGCCCAAAACATGATTGCTAATCAGTGGGACTCTTCTGAATCTTTAAAGGTGCCACACCAGGATACCAATAGGGGTTAGAGCGTCTAAACCTCGGAAGCTGGCATGGATAGATAGGTGTCGTAACAAGACAATTCAGAGAAAGTCACCAGTTTAGTTCTAAATATAGGAGAATTATCTTACAAGGAAGGATTAACACTTTGAGGGTCTTCTCTTTGGAATTTAGAAGGAATTTAGAGGGATAACCTTGTTGATACATATAAGGAGTTAGACATGGTCAATGCTGAGAACAGTAGCAGAGTGAGAAGCATTTCAGAACGAGATGAAAATTGTGAAATTTTTGAAGTTCTTGCTACAGAGAGCAGAATCCTTGTGTATATTTAAGTCTGAGATAGATAGATTTCTACTCAGTAAGGAAAGAGGCAGGAAAGTGAATGAGGAATGTTCGATCAGCCATGGTGCTACTACACAGTGGAGTAGCTTCATCGGGCTGAATGGCCTACTATTGTTTCCATTTCTTACTGTTTTACAGTGTTGCACAAAGGACAACATCATGAATAGTGTAATACTTCATTTAAATTAAGCAATAGCAGCTTAAATAAAATTAGCCTTTCCACCACTTAAACCAAGAGGATTTTTTTCTTTCTCAGAGATTTATGAAACTCTGGAATTATCTACTCATGGGAGCTATCAGAGTTGAGCAATTAAGTGTGTTTAGGACTTGGATAGATAATCTTTTACTGTATATCCAAATCGACAATTATGTGGACTGGACTGAGAAATGGAGTTGAATGAAATTTAAACCATGGAACTCAGAAGAGTAGACATAGACGTAGATAGAAAACGTAGAAAATAGGTGCAGGAGTAGGCCGTTCGGCCCTTTGAGCCTGCACCGCCATTCAGCATGATCATGGCTGATCCAACTCAGTACCCTGTACCAGCCTTCCCTCCATACCCCCTGATCCCTTTAGCCACAAGGGCCATATTAAACTCCCTCTTATGTATAGCCAATGAACTGGCCTCAATTGTTTCCTGTGGCAGAGAATTCCACAGATTCACCACTCTCTGTGTGAAGAAGTTTTTCCTAATCTTGGTCCTAAAAGACTTCCCCTTTATCCTCAAACTGTGACCCCTCGTTCTGGAACAGTGCAAGGACAATTCCTTCAGCCGACTACATTCAACCTAAGCAAAATGACTGGTTGCACATGTGCGACATCCCTCCATTCCCTGTCTGTTCATGTGTCTGTTTAAATACCAATTAAACGTTGCTCTCGTTTGGTTTCTAAACCTCCTCTGGCAGATTAGAACACTCTGTAAAAATTGTCATTTTCATTCTCTGAAAAAGACTCTGACTATCTACCCTATCTATGTCTCTCATAATTTTATCAGCAATACACTCCAATCCACACAACATCTTGGTAAGCCTCTTCTGCGCCCCGTCTCATGTGCTTTCTCTAGCTTGGTGACCGGAACCGCATGCAACACTCGGGACGCCTAAATAAAACTGTTTTACAGCAGCAACATGACTTCCTGAATTTTACATTCAATGCTCTGACTAATGAAGACAAACATACCACACAGCAGTCTTATCACTTGTATTGCTATTTTAAGGGAGCAGCTCTTTTTAGCCACATGCACATCTTTCGATTCATGGTTTCACTGAATGACAGTCAGCTCAAGGGCTAAATGGACTGATCAAGCCCTGACTTGTAGACCCCAATCAGTTTGGATTGGCGAAAACATCTCCTCCACAATCTCCATCAGCATAGGTGTACCACAGGGATGTGTGCTTAGCTCCCTGCTCTACTCACTTTATACCTATGACTGTGTGGCTACGTACAGCTCCAAAACAGTATACAAGTTCACTGATATCACCACTGTCGTGGGCCGTATCAAAAGCAGTGATGAATCAGCATACAGGAGGGAGGTTGAAAATTTGGCTGAGCGGGGTCATAATAAGAACCTCTCACTCAATGTCAGCAAGACCAAGGAACTGACTGTGGACTTCTGGAGTGGGAACCTAGAGGTGTATGAGCCAGTACTCATCAGAGGATAGAGATGGAGAGGGTCAGTCACTTGAAATTCCTGTGTGTCACTATTTCAGAGGGCCTGTCCTGGACACATCACATAAAGGTAATTGCAAAGAAAGGATAACAGCACCTCTACCTCCAAAGGAATCTGTGGAGATTTGGCATGTCATAAGAAACCTTGACAAACTTCTATAGATGTGTGGTGTAAAGTGCATTGACTGGCAGCATTATGGCCTGGTATGAGAATACCAATGCCTTTGAGCAGGAAATCCTACAAAGGTAGTGGAGTCAGCCTGGCATATCATGGGTAAAACCCTCCCAACACATCTACTTGAAACAGTGTGATAGAGAAGCACCATCCATTATCAAAAATCCTCACCACCCAGGCCATGCTCTTTTCTCTCTGCTGCCATCAGGTAGAAGGTAGAAGTGGCTCAGGACTTGCACCACCAGGTTCAAGAACAGTGATTAACCCTTAACCATCAGGGTCTTGAACAAAAGAGGTTAACTACATTCATTCCTCTTCTGGTGTTCCCACAACCAATAGTTTCATTTTAAGGACTCTTTATCTTGTTATTTCACGTTCTCGTTACTTACTGCTCTCCAAGGCGGCCCATTTCATTGCCCTCCCCAAACTTCTGTCAGTTGCTGAGATGGCAGACCTGGTTCTCCAATATGTAGTTCACCTCTATACCATTTCCCTTAGGACATTGTGGGCCCACAAGTCATCTCTTGCTTCTGGCAAACCCTCTGCTCCCTCACGCAGCTCTGGCTATCATCGGCAGACCAACAGTCAATCAGGTAGTGCCAATCAGTAAGTGAAGAAGCTTCTGTGATGCTTCACCACTTCTGACCCTTCCACATGGAAGAAGTATCTGCTCTGGGCCCCACCACCTACACAAGTCTTCTGCCACGGCATTGTCATCATGGCTACCAACCCCATGGAAGAACAATTGGTGGATGTCCCATCTGCTAGGGTTTGGGTTCACCACTACTGGAATGCTCAGAAAAGGGCCATCCTCACAGCCAATCGTGCCTACTACCGCCAGTCCAACCACTGGTGGTGCCCACGCAGACTACTCTGGTCTGGGCACCTTGTCTGGCTGTCTACCCAAGATCTGCCCCGCGGACCAACTCTTGTGAGCTCTCACCCTGATTCATCGAACCCTTAAAGATCATTCACTACATCAATCCAGTTATTTACCATCTCCAGCTGCCCCGTCTCTCAGGAAAACACCTACCTTCCATGTGTCCTGCTGCAAGCTCATTGCCCGTAGACCACTCAACCCACCTGAGCCTGCACCTCTGAAACCCAGGATGCTGGAGGTTGGTCCAGTGCACACAGTTCACCAGTTAATGCATTTACATTATCTTAAACAGGGTGTGCTGTACCTGGCTAACTGGGAAGGGTATGGCCAGATAAGAGGTATTGGGTGCCATTCAGATTCATTTTGGATCCATCGCTCATTGCAAAGTTCCATTGGATCCATCTGGATCATCTTGTGCCATCAGGTGCCAGCCATAAGCAGGGGGTGGGTCCTGCATGCATGCCTGCACAGGTAGGGGCCTTCCAATCTCCACCTAGCTAACAGAAGTCACCGGCCACTTCTTTCGAACTCATCTCCTGCAGCCTACTTAAACCCAGCTCGCTTCCACTGTTCTTGTTCACCCAGTGAGCCAGCCAGTCTCAAACAGTACTCCTGGCCTTCAGTTACATCATTGCCATGTCATGTTAAGTATCCGCTCTCTTTTGTTTTGTGGCCCCTCATTGCTTGTTATTTTGAAGTTTATTATTAAAGTGAGTACTCGCCATTAGGTTGCCTCTGCTGCTCTGTGTTTGGTTCATGCCTCCTCTATATTCCCTGACAGTATCTCTCTTAGTCTCATGAGTATAATCTTTCTTTTACATATGTTGGACTTGCTTCCTATGAAATGCAATATTTTCTGATGAATTTTTCTGTCTTCCAACTTCTCTCCAGGCAAGATGTCTCTGTGTTTCATATCAGATGCATCAGTGACCATCTTATGTTTTATGACTGCTGGTTTTGGTTACACGCTCCCCCTCCCCCACCCCAGTGGAAACATTCTCACTAGATCTGCAGATAAATTATCTTAAACAAAAAGAATTCTAATGTGAAACACCTCAGCTACTACCTGTTCAATTTATAATTCAGTTATCTTTCCTAGTTTGAAAAACAAATTCAATTAGAATAGCAGAAATGATAAGGATTCTCCACTGCAGAATATTGGAAATCGGAATTCAAGGTATGAGATAGTAGAGATGTATAAGATATATTAGTTCTGAAGAAAGGCCCATTTTACCCAACTTTGTCTTTCAGTGACTGACTGACCTCTCATGCACTTCCAAAACATCATCAAGACATACTCTTGCCTTACATTTGTGTGCTTAAATTAATGGCATATTTAACATAACGGATGCAATAAAAGATACCTTGATTGAAAACCAAAAAGTAAATGATTTTCAGAACATTAGTTTTCAATGAGACTCAGTGAGTCTGTGGTTTAGCTAAAAGTTTGAAAAGTTGACAGTATATTTTTTGGATTGCATTTTGGAAAATAAATGCAAAGATCATTCTAGCATAGCTGAAGCTAACATCTCCACCCTTGAATCTGTTGTTTCAAAATTAAAAAAGAACAGCTCAATGCACAGGAACAATTATTTCTCAGCTGAGCTGGAATGATGTCAGCTTTCTGATTACAAACTGCTTATTTATGCTTTAACAGCTGCCAAGAGCAGCAAATAAGAGGCTAAAAGAGTGTCTAGACCAGTCATTCAGTTCTCTATTGTTTGAGTGTTGCTACCTGGTTAACAGCAATTGGGACAGCTGTCTGGACTGAAAGGAAGCAGGGTCAGGCAGGCTATGATTGACAGAAGGCCCAATCGGTCAGGCACAGGCACCCTGATGGCCCCTTGCTTTTCATACTTTGTACTCTAAAGGGAGTAGCAGTGGTCTTGCCTTGGGGTTGGAGGTGAAAGGAAATACTTAAGCGTAATGAAAAAATCCTCTGGTCAGGTTGGTGATCATGAACGCTTCCCTCAAGGGAATGCTGTACTATCATTGAAGGTTATATATTATTCATTTCCAATTTTAAATCATTGAGTTGTATATATTATAAATGATCATCCTATTTGGTATGAATATTTTTGTTGCTTAATGTTGTCACTCGCTTCAAGATTTTGGCCTAGAATTTTCAGCTGAATTTGTATTGGTTTATACTTTTGATTCTTCTGAGCATCTGATATCGAGATAGATGGCTTTAACTAGAACAAACCTTGAACTTCATTGATAGAGATAATCAGTCTTTTATCATATGGTGGGTTTAGAAAGTTATAATTATTTTGAATAAACTGTTTACAAAGCAATTTCTGAATGTATTTTGTGAAATTAAATAGTATATTTGTCATGGACATTTCATTGGTGTCTATAGATATATGTAGTCAAAGATTACCTGAGCCAAGATCATTTGCTTCACTCGAAGGAAGTACTGCCTCAGATTATCCTGGGGCCATGTATCATTGTAAATACTTATATGGAATTATGTGTGTTTGAAAAATGAAAAAGAAGAAATTGTAAGGGAGTGGACCTATGCACTTAACCAAACTTCTGCATCTTCCTAAGATATTTTCACACTGCATTCACTGCAAAAACTAATTATAAGAATCTGACAATTTCAAATCAACTTTGGACACATGATCATAAAATTTCAATGAGTCTATTATTTTGCTTTCCAGATTAATAGTAACATCCGTGTTGCTGTCACTTTGACTTAAAAACAGTGGAGGTAGGGGTGCCTTGATAACGTAGCATATTTACTTAGTTCCTAGGGAGCTTGGTTGCTAACCAAATGATTCAAGATTCAAGATTCAAAAAATTTTATTGTCATTCTAACCATACATCAGCTCTGCAGGGTAGAATGAGACAGCGTTTCTCAGGGGCAGTGCAATCATAGCATAACAAATGCAACACTAGATAATAAACATAACAATAAATAGTAAAACATAACAGCCACATGCCAGTTATAAGTGTCCAGTTATAAATGCTGCCTTCTTACAGGTATTCATAGCTTTTCAGAAAATCAAGTGCCAGAAAAACTTTAAAAATCAGAATAATTAAATCTTAAAAATGTGGAAAGTCATAATTTCCTTCCTGGTGAACCTGTTTTCATGATGTTTCCCCTGACAAAAGGCACCATTGTTTTTCTGGCAGGACCAGGTTCTTCCTCCTGTCTGATTTATCTACAGAGAAGATGCTGACCCTGCTTTATGCTTCTTAGGGATGTAAAGGTTGCTGAGTGGACTGAGCACTGCCATTTCACCCAGTTCATCCAATGTATTCATCAATTTCCAATAAGAACTAGTGTGCTTTGTCTGATTTTCCATTATGCTCACTTCAGTGAACTCCTGCTGGTCAGGAAAGTAAGCAGGAAATTATCAAACAGTGTGATCAAATCAACATGCTAGACAGCAAAATTTACATTTATGCCATTAATCACTTCAATGCTGGAACGTCCAGGATAAAGTAAAGTTTCATAGAATCATGAAAGGAAGTGACACAGAAGGAGGTGATTTGTCCCATAGTATCAACACCAGCTGTAAAAGAGCCTCTTAGCATAATCTTAACTCCAACATAGGATCCAGTACCCTGCAACATTTCAAGCACCCATCCACCTTTTAAATGTGTTGATGGTTCCTGCATCTTCTGCTCCTTCTGACATGAAGATCTAAAGTGGATAAGTTGCTCCCCTCCCCCTTCCACCAACCCACCTCAACTCCCTCTTAGTATTGGGAGATTTTTCCCGATAACTTGGTCAACCTGAGTGCTACTCTGAACATTGCTGTCTCTCCAAAAGGAATGAAAAACAATTACCACAAACTAAGGAAATATGTAGTGTCTTAATTTAAATTATTAATGATGACTGAATATAGGATTATACCATTGCAGAGTTTGATTGAAAGCAGAATATTTAAATTCTCATTATATCCAATGTGAGTTGATTGAACAAAATGGGAAATCTGGGCTTAGAAATGGCTTAATACTGATATGTTTGCGTTAATACATTGTTATGATTTTCCCAAGTCCTGCATCCAAAAGTTCTATGAATGAGACCTTCCAGAAAAAATATGCAGAACTACATATGTTAGAGGGCAAAGACACAGGGATAATCTCTGAGTAGACATGTTACTCTTCCAGCACAGGGGAGATTGTAACTGGGGAAAGATCTTTTGAAGGGACTACCAAAATCCTTTCAGGGATTTTGCTGGGTGCAGGTTGCCAGGGAAGTCCGTAATAAGACTGAATTCCTGCCATTTGGGGAAGGCCATATTGCAGGTAAACCTCTACACCTGGTTTGCCTGTTCCTTCAGGATGAAGGAAAAATTGATCTTGCGTGGAACTTGGATGGCTTCCCTATTGCAGCAGTGAGCAGTAAACCATGAGATATGGCAGATATCAGCAACAAAACAGAGGCAAGGGGCCTTTGAGTGATGGTAAACCTGAGAAAAGCAGTCCAGGTGAGGTTGTATTGTAGGATGAAACTGTTCACTTATCTCTGTGAGAATACAGAATGCAGTTTGAGTGCTAACTCTTTTAACAAGTTCAGCTTCAGGAGGAGCAAAGTCACTAAATCCTGGTTGTTTAATGAATAAATCTAAAAAACCTGTCATTTTGGAGACATGTGAGGCTGAAAATCTCAGTCTAGACAGATAGCCCATGCTACTCCATCATTTGACAGTTTTAATGCTAGAACCAAAGATGCTAAGGAGAACAAAAATCCTTTCAGAGGTGAAGAGACAGAGAGAAATGTGTGCCAAATGGCTGTCTAAATAAAGTATTGTAACGGGCAAGAAATGGAATGAGAGTTTTCTGATCATCAACACAGATACATTAACCATCAAAGCATGCATCAATGGAGAAATACAAAAGGATAAGTAAAACAGATCTAGCTGAAGAGGTCAAAGAAGTACAACCCTTCTGCATGTATAACCCCAGGCAGTGTCAGCAACTATGTGCAATGGAGAAATGTTCTGTTGCATTAGTCACAATGTTGATGTTATTACTTTGTTCCACTCAATTCTCTCTATCCCAAAATATTACTTGGAGACCCACTGTGTCTGTTAGTTTAAAAACGTCGGTGAATACCAACCCATTTGAGTCATCATTCTTTGGACTCTCTATGATTAGCCAATTAAAACTAACGTATGTCAATATCCATTCACATTAGATCTTGCTGTTGCCAAAATCATTTGGGTCTCAATGGGAAGCTACCTAACTTATTGTCTGAGAACTGCAAGCAGGAAATATGATTAGAGGGATCTCTGTAAAATGGGAGACCAATCTGCCACAAATGTATCCAGCGGTGATATGTTCAAAAGCTGCTAATCCTCTTTGTTATGAATGGCTGGAGATTTTTTTTTGGATATTTATGGTTAAGAAGCTGTAGAGTTTGTTTCAAAGACGGGTAGTTATTATATCTCTGTTAAAGACTGGGGTTAGTTACTGTTGTTATGCTGAAAAAGGTTGAAGGAAAATAGAAACGTATGAGCTAATATGATTAGGATTACAGTGGGTTCCAGTTAATTGGGCCATCTATTAATCAGAGCAGCTGTTTATTGGGGATAATTCTTAAAGAACAAAAGCTTAATCAAGAAAATAGCTGAGATTCCCTTAAGGATACAGTACCACTTAATTGGGGCAGGAGACAATTGGCAAAGAGATTCTAACTAGTGTCAGACGTGTGCATTTGTGTGGCTGTTTGACAGTATACCATGCTTAAACCAATCAGTTTTTAAGTAGAGTTAGTCACATGTGTTCAAAATGCAGTGAGTTTTGTTAATGATAGTTGGTGAGAAATATGCAGTTAGAAAATCTAGAACTGTTTTGCTCTCTATGGTTTCAAGCATTCAGGCTTGGAGATGCCAGAAATGGCCAGGAATGAAAGTGAAACTATTTCACTATTTCAACAAGTTAGTAATTATGAAGGTATCAACAATCATCTTGAATATTACAAAGAAAATGAAGGTCTGAATGACGCAATCATCTCTAAAACATTGTATGAGGACTGTCCTTTTTCTGCACTAGGTGCCTGTGCTGATTTTGTTCATTTACAGTCAATCAAAAGAACATAGCAGATTAATTCCTTTGTTGATAACTATTAGGAGCCTATACACAGTTTTATAGTACTGTAGTGGTATTGGTAGTGTTCTAATTTGTTCTATATTTAATTTAAATAAATAAATGTTTACTCAGTTAAATGGTCTTTTGTTTTTTTTTATATACCTTTTAACGATTTCCGTGAAATTTTGGCTGATTGTGACAGCCACTTAATTAGGCCAAAATGTACTGGTCCTGATGTGTCCCAATTAACCAAGACCCACTGTGATGATTATATATAGGATAAAGAGCAAATACCATAGTTGCATTGAAAAATTTGTTTCTGTCTGGCTATTTGCATTGTTTCTGAATTGCTAGTCACCTCAATGGACGAGAAACACTTTCATACTGCACTAAGCATTTGTCCACATAATGCAACAGAATTTTACCTAAAGATCAAGTGCTAAATCCAATCTGTGCATGAGGCTAATATTCTTCTTGAGGAGTTAAAGATTGTTTCAGAGTTAGTTAAAAACGATCCATCATATTTGCTAAGATGTTTATATTGTTACTGTATTCTTCTTTGAATTATGTGTTTTTTTTGGTGGTTGCTCCCACTGTCCTCATCTCCTACTGGTACAGTGCTTTTGTTGTTTGAAGCATTGCTTGCAACACGGCCACTCACAGCCCCAGACCTCAATAGCCGAGACCCCAGATTAACTCTGATTTCCAACACCCTCCACCATCTAATAGTGTTTCTCCTCCCACCAGTCACATGTCCACACAGCACCTGAGTACTTGTACAACCTCTCTATTAAATCTCTGACTCACACTCCCCAGAGCCCACTTCAATAGAACATAGAATAGTAGAGCATAGGGAAAATTCCTTCAGACCATCAGATCTTCACTCGCTCTTATGCCAGTCTAATGAATCATATTTGGCTGCATATGTGTCCCTCCACTCATGTGTCTTTCCAAATGCCTTGAAAACATATTCCTCCCTTGGCAGCACACTACAGGTAACTATCACTCTCTGTGTGAAAAGAAATTGCCTCTCACATCTGCTTTTGACTTTTCCCTTCTTAGCTTAACCCTATTCCCTCTAGTATTTGAAATCTCCATCCCAGAAAAAAAGACTCGATCTATCCTAATTATGCCTCTTATGATGTTATATACCTTTAACTAGGTTACCCCTCCCACTCAGTCTCCAATGCTTTAGTGAAGACCGAGCTTGTTAAGCCTCCCTGTACATTTTGGCACAGATTCCTGGTGAATCTCTTCTGATCCCTCTCCAAAGCCTCCTGTGGTGTAGTGAGCAGAACTGCACATAACACAGCCTAATGTAACCAAACCCTTTTCAAAATCTCCCACTCCCTGATCCCTTGCCCCTACCTCAGATGCCATTTCATCTTCGAAAGCCCAGCTCCCATCAGCTACCTTGAGAAACAATTCTCTGTTATCAATCACTACTCAGTCCCCGCCCCACCCTCACAGATCTTGTTCTACCTGGAGTCATCAGAGGGAAGATTTCATGCAGGCCCGTTCTATCTTCAGAATTCCTTTGGCCTCACATCTGTGAGACGTTGTGGCTCCCTCAGGCAAAACAGGCATGGACTCCTGTTCAACACAGCTCTGGTGTGCCTCTTTGGAGTGAAAGAATTTCAGGACCATTGTGTTACATTGATAATAGTGGGACAAGGGTAAAGAAAACATGTGATTCCTTATCTTTTGCTCAACCATTAGAAATGCTATGTTACAACATGAATGTGAACTAGAAATGTTACTTGATGTAGGATCCTCATTTATATCTTTGTTTTATGCTGGATTAATACTTATTGTTGGCAAAGCAGTTACTGTTGATGAAGGATCATAGAAATATTTATCTTTAGGATTGCAATTATCTTTGCAACAATTTTTCCACAACTTCAAATGATTCTGAAGCTGAGGCCTAAGAAAGATGATATTCTTTCAAGTTGTCTCTAGTTGAGGATTAGCACTCAAACTGAGGATTTCAGAACAGATATCTATCTCGTGTTCTTGTACTCTTCACCCTCATCTCCTATTAATTTCTTTCTTCAACTACAATTCTGAAACTCTTCTTTCCCCTTTCTTATAATATTTCTACCTTTCATCCTCCAACCCTTCCCCCTCTCCAGTTTCACATGTTTGTTCTACAATGGAACTAAAACTAATGAGCTTACAGTTCTTGTAGGTCTGCCTTAACACAGCACACAACAATGATGATGATGAGGTCTAGCTTACTCGGACACATTACAAACCAATCTTTATGCTGACACATCTGTGTCTGGCAGTGCTCAATAGGCCACTTTAGAAGCAGATTTTAGCTTGGTTGTTTTGTGCTTAAGTTCAATATCAGTCTAGCTATGGTGGGATGTGGCAGAGCTGCTGATCTTACATATCACAGTCTGTGTTGTCTAAATTAAAATGATAGATTCTAGATAGAACTTAACATTTTACAGAACAAATATTAAATACAACAAAACTAAATATTTTTGACAAACTTCTGTAGATGTGTAGTGGAGAGTATATTGACTGGTAGCATCACCTCCTAGTATGGAAATACCAAAGCTCTTGAATGGAAAATCTTATAAAAAGTAGTGGATATGGCTCAGTCCATAATGGGTAAAGCCCTCCTCTCCTCTGAGAATACCTACATGGAGTACTGTCGCCGGAAAGCAGCATCCATCATCAGGGATCTCCACCACCCAGGTCATGCTCTCTTCTCACTGCTACCATCAGGAAGAAGGTACAGGAGCCTTAGGAACCACACCACCAGGTTCAGGAACAGTTATTAACCCTCAACCATCACACTCTTGAACAGGAGGGGATAATATTCAAGGAGTCTTCATTTCATGTTCTTGATATGTATTTATTTATTTATTATTAATATCATTATTTCCCTTTTGTAATTACACAGTTTGTTGTTTTTTGCACACTGGGTATATGTCTGCCCTGTTCAGTCCAGTCCTTCACTGATTCTATCAGGGTTCATGGATTTACTGAGTATGCCTGCAAGAAAATGAATCTCAGGGTTGTATATGGTGACATATATGTATTTTGGTAATAAATTTATTTTGATATTTGAACTTACGAACTTTGATTTTGCAAAATAGGTCATCACTGCAATCTCAAGAATGTTCTGCTTATTCAGATACCTAGCAATAAATTTACTGAACATTTTCAGGGTCTGTGACAAGAATATCAAAAACAAGAGGGCATGGGTTTAAGGTTAGAGATAGGAATTTTGAAGAGGATCTAGCGGTAAGTTTCTACATGACGATATCCAGATGATATCTTACATTCACTGCCAGAGGACGTTGCGCAATCATTTACAATTATTACATTGAACAGGTGTTTAGTCAGGCACTTAACTCGGTAAGACGTAGTAGGACATTGCCCTATTGTGGGAAGATGGAATTAGTACAATGAGCAAAAGGATCAGCATGGATGTGATTGATCAAAGGGCTCACTCCTATGCTGTAAAAATCTAAGACTGTATGACTGTGTTTATTGAAGAGCAGTGGCAAGGGTAAATCCCTCCAGAAGAATTCCACGTCAGTTTCTTTTCCGGAAAGATAACAACATGTTACAAGGATATGAAATACGTGAAATAAATGTAAAATTGTTTCTACCTTACACTAACATTTAGTTTGTGTGATGAAAATTCATTGCAAAGCAGAATGCTTTCCCGTGATCTTCAGCAAAGTGTTCACTTTGGAATCAATCTGGTTTAAATCTGTAGTTGCTTTGTCTAGGTGGAGGGAAATTATTTTGTGTTGATCTCACTACATCATTATAAATTAATCATGGTATGTGTCAAAGTATGTGTCAGACTTGCTAAGTAGATTTGACATATAGGTTATAGACATGATGAAAGAATCATTGCCGTACAAACTAGTCAAAGTAGACTTTTTGTTCATTCTTTTTCCTTTGTTTATATAAATTGATTTTATATTTCCCACTTTTTAAATTTTCTGAATATGTTATATTGTTAGAGGAGAGTTGAAGCAATTTTAGTTCGAAATTTAAACAGAATACAAAGACCATTTTCCAAGTTTATAGTACTATGTGAGCTAAGTTTGTCAAAGATGTTCAGTGAGAAATTTAATATGCTACCCACAACTTCCTGACAGTCAAAGACAACAAAGTGTCTCCCTGCCTGGAATATGAAAAAGTTCTCAATTATTTCCAATTCTGAGTTGTTTATTGATAAACAATTGATAATGTTGTGATATGTTTAAAGTTTCTTTGCAAGTGTAATGTCAAAAAAGATTTAATAACTAACTACATAAACAGATCTTTTGGAAGATGAGCAAAAGGAAAAACTTCAAAAGAGTTTCATAAAGGATTAAAGATATTGAGATTTAAGGAGTGAATTGCTATATTATGGTTACAGCTGAGAATGGTGCTGTTTAAAGTTGAAGATGTTCAAGGAGTCAAGCTTGGATGAATCTAGGGTTATAGGGTTGGGAAATATCACTATGATATACAAAACTGAAATCCTGAGAGGATTTTAATCTACGTACTACAGGTGCACATTCCTTTATCCAAAATTCTGAAATCCAAAAAGCTCCAAAAACTGAAGTTTTTTTTCGCCAACAGCTGACATCACTCAGGTGTGACGTGGCAGCACTAGCAGAGGCCACCAGACGTCAGTTGTGGCTCAGCGCTCGTGCTGGTTACACGTGCATTTGCTGTTCGCTGATAGTTTGTTTTCACTTTTGACTTTGTGTTTAATTTCACTGTGAAAATGTTGAAAAGAGCTGCAGATACCCCTATGGGTAACAATGAGAAAAAGAGAAGGAAGCATCTATCATTATCAATAACACAGAAAGTGGAGTTATTGCAGAAGCTTGATCGTGGTGTGTCTGTGCGGCATCTTACTGAAGAAAATAGTTTTGGAACTACCACTGTATACGATTTAAATAAACAGAAAGACAAGTTATTGAAGTTTTATAGTTGACAATGACAGTAACGTTTTACATTTATTCCAGTAAGTTATTTACCATGTGTTTGATTCAGTTCGTTTGAAGCTGTATATTTTTATGTTTTATTGAATGTTTTTGTTGGAAATAAATTTTTTCTTGTCATTATTCCCTAAACAACACAGTATAACAACTATTTACATAGTATTAAGTATTATAAGTAACCTAGAGATGATTTAAAGTCTATGGGAGGATGTGTGTAGGTTTGGTGCGCCGCCAGGTCCTAAAGTCCACTGCACTGAGACAGGTTAAATAAGGGACTTGAGCATACGTGTTTTTTGGTATCAGGGGTGAGGGGGTCTGAAATCTGAAAAATTCTGAATTCCGAAATGCAACTGGCCCCAAGGATTTCAGATAAGGGATTGTGGACCTGTAAATGAGAATTTAAAGACCAAGTAAAACTTGACAGGGAGCCAATATAAGATAAGATTAGCCTTATCATATATATATCAAAACATATAGTGAAATGAGTTGTTTGTGTCAAATCAAATCAGTGTGGATTGAGCTGGGCAGTTTGCAAGTGCTGCCATGTTTCTAGCACCAACATAGCATGTGCACAACTTACTAATCATAACCATGTGCCTTTGGAATGTGGGAGGAAAGTGGTGAAAACCCATGAGGTCACAGGGAGAATACATAAATTCCTCACAGGTAGCGGTGGGAATTGAACTCCTACTGGTGATTGCCAGCATTGTAGTAGCATCACCTAACTATTACTCCACTGTGCCACCTTTATAGATCAGCTATCAGAAGATGATAAATGATTTTGACTCTGCCCATCAGAGCACACAGTCTTCAGAACTGTTGGGTGTGTGGGGGAGGAGCATCCAAGACTAGAGGTAGCAAAGGGAAAAGTGAGGATTGTGCCAATAGACAAGACAGGAACAGCTTTGGATGAGGTTACAGAGTTAGAAATAGACCATCCTGGTGATGATCAAGATATATGGACAGAAGCTCATCATGTTCTCAAGTAGAAATCAGGCCTGTGAGCAAATTGGTGTAGCCTCTATTTCTTTAATCTCCAAGAACCTTGCCAATGCTAAACATATGCATGGCACATCTTCCTTTCGTATTGGACACTGCTAATCACTTTCTCCTGACTTCCCTTTGCAAAACAGCCTGCAGCAAATCAAGTTCTTTGCAGTTTTATCCTGATCTGACTGCGATTGCTTTGTTATTCTTTGGAGTCTCTCCTCTGTGGCAGTGATGTAACTGATGTTATTGCTTTTGGCATGGAAGGCTTCATAGCTTATTTTTCACCTTCCATCAAACCTGAGTATGTTTCATAATCATTCCTTGATCAGACTTAAATGTCTCTGACATCTTTATCTTTCCTATAAGCTTTGCAAATTCACTCTTTGGCACCCCATATGTAATCTTATTGAACAGAAATGCCAAGTGTTATTTCCTTCTTGTCATTTCAGCCCCTCATTTAGGACCCGACATAACTTTGATGAATGTCTCTTTCCAATCACCTTCCTTCAACTTTGGTGGTGCAAACACTTCCTCTCCAAGGAGAAAGGTAGTTTACTCTCTGTCTCCAATCTCCATGATCTTCACAGCAGAATGACACTATCATATCACCAGGGCTGCTGGACCAGCTGCACTCTGGACCATTGTTTTTGATGGTCCATCTTCTTGTACGTTCAATTGCTGCCAAGACTATTCATTTCTCACTCTGATGTGGTATTTCCTTCCTCTTTTATAACAGACAAATTGTTTATCACCTTATTAATGTTATTCTAATTCATTGTTGCCAGTGTGGCTGCCAGTTGGATTATTCTGCTGTCAATCTCATTCCTTTGGCAACCTGCTTTTAAATTGGACACCTGCTTACCTTTGATGGCGTCTCTACAATTTTCTCTCCTAAAGACGTCAATTCCTTTTGAGATTCAGATCTGTTCAGGCCAGTTAGATTTCATGTCCTAACCAAATGCCAATGAATAATGGATAATATTTGAAAGTAGGAGACGGCAAGTGCATCACTATTCAATAGCATCCTCTTTGCAATTCATATTGAATTAGGGACTTTCAGAAATTTCCCTGCTTTCAAAACAGGGCAGTAATGACAACTGTAATAATTCTGAAACTAGCCAGCTGAGAACAGCCATAGGAATCACAATGATTCCTTCTTGCTAAATTTAAGTACATGAGAATGACAAGAAATGATTATCGGCCCCTCAAGCCTACTCCACTGTTCAATAAATTACAGCTGATCTTCTGTCTTAACTCCAATTTCCCACAAGAATGTTATTCAAATAACTGACCAGTACAAGGTGCTCCCAACGCTCTGGGTGAAGAAACTTATCCTCACCCTAGTCTTAAAAAAACAGGCTTAAACTCAGTGGCAATAGGCTTAATTCTGGACTTTCTGGATAGAGATAGTGCCTGCTCCAGCATGATGGCTATTCCCCTCACACAACAAAATCATCAAAATAGTCCACTCACTTAGTTTCCCTTAGATATTACAGGGTATATTGACGGTTCCCATCTCGTATAACACGAATGAGGGATCAGATGGAACAATGGTTTAGCTTTCTTGACATTGACTTTAAAACCAATCCGAAATATTGGAATGGTATTCATGTCTTTGTCTATTGCTTCATGCTTGAAAAGAGTTTGAGTTATCTCAATCTATGTGAGAGTGAGCACATGTCGGCAAGATGCAGTTATCTTTAACTCAGCAGCAGTTGGAACTAAATTGAAATGGAATGGGAACTGAAAATGAGAACTGTGCTTTTCAGGAAGCAATTGGTTTATCCCCATTTGTGGAACAGACGGAGGACTCTTTATTCCCCATTAATGTCAATGTGATATGATATGCTTCCCATTGGTAGCATAGTGTGAAAAGTAAAAATGTATAATTTCCAGATACTTAGAAAATTCATCTCAATGTGTAAATATTTAAAGAAAATCACTTTTCAACTATTACTAAATGGTGTTAACAGGTACAACCTTAGTTCATTATTAAATATATGAATTAAACACACCATCCTCTGCAATATTGTAACTGTACTTGGTACAGTGAACAGTCATCATTTCATAAACAATAGTTCTAGTCAAAGTAAACACTTTTTTGATCATGTATATAGTGTTTTTTTAACTGCAGGACTGGCTTATTGCGACACTTTGGAAAAGGAAATCACTAATTGCATTAGTAAACTGAAGTTTTCAAGCAATAATGGTGAATATATGGCCGTGCTGAGAAGTTAAAGAAAATGACTAGATTAAGAGTCATAATGGACTGTCAATCTGATTGATTTCCTTTGTAATCTGCTGGTATTCAGAAGCTGATTATAATAATCACTGGACTGTCAATTCCCTGTGATTCTGCTCAATTCTGCAGAATATCAAGGAAGCAAAAATCCCAATATCTCTATCAATTCAACTAGCAAATACATGCATACGACCCATACACTTGTTATTATTCCTCCAACCAAAAGGGCAAAAAAGCAAAACTGAAAGCAAAACAAGTCAGGGAACAAATTTCTAAGAGTTGTTGGATTTTCATGTAGAATTATAAATAATCAAATGAAAAGACAGGATAACATTTCAAGTTTGACTCATCACTAGTTCTGACAAAGAACACCACCCACACAGTAAAAATGTATTATTTCAGATGTTGATGAACATAATCTGAATATTTCTGATTTTGCATGGATGGTATTTTATCTTCATCTTCTAGTGTAGGCTTCACTTAAGGGGATTTGTTGGACTAATTATAAACATGGTAAGTTGTGAGAATGAAAAGGACATAAAGCTTCAGAGTTCTGGAGATTTCTATAAACTAAACAATTTCCTCATGGTTTGCCATGTCATCCAAAACCCTAGATAAATTACAGCCACATTATTCACTCCCAGCCATCCTGGATTCGATATATCATGTGCTTACAGAAGTGGTGCTGCGAGAGCTGGGCACATTAATATGTTGTAACACCATTCTAAAAGGGTCTTTCCCATATGACTTACACAGGAGACTTGCACTGGCAATTACCTTGTTTTATATTCTGTCGTAGCATGGCTGATACCAATTTGTGCTTCTGAACGCTGAGAAGGTTTGTCACATTTTATTGACTAGTTTTGAAGTTTGATTTCAGAGTTTGCATCAGCCACAATGAGATTGAGAATATAATGGAATACGTTGTCTAATAAAGTTCTTTTTTTCTTGTTTGGGGATTGCTGTTTTGTTTTATTTATGGGAAAAAAATTTGATGGAAGAGATCAGGTAATGATAGTCAGATGGCAGGGTGAGGAGTTAGAAGGATGAAATTCAGAAATTAAAATAATGGAACCTTAAATTATTCACTCCAGGTAATTCTGGCCATTCTTTCTTGCAAGAACTACACAACCCATTATTTAGATCAATTTTAGTACTGCAAGCAGAACACAGAAATATAATTAGGGTTCATCATATAATTGGTTACACTAAAAATACCAGTGCACAAAAATATTATTAAAACAGCCCTAATATGATTTACCAATCATCCTTACTAGACTCCAACTATCTGGAAATCAAACTATACTCTGCCAACTACTTTTAACAAGCTTCACTATTTCACTTGGTCTATACTCCCTGTGAGTTTAATTTACTTTCCAGCTTTGAATCTATTGTAAATCAAATTAAATACTTTTTTTTACCACAGCAATAATTTGTAAAGTTACAGCAATTAAAAAAATATAGTAATTGCTGTTTCGATAATTCTCTCAAAGGTTGACTTGTTGTTGACCATGTCTCAATCTTAAAGGGAATTTACCATTTGGAATACATACGATATACTTTGTTCAGTATTCAATGCTGCACTGAGTTTCAAATCTTATGGTAAACATGCATTAATGGAATGCATGTTTGGTTACCTAAATGTTAGGCAATGGAATAAAAAAAATCTGCCAATGAAGTGTTTGTTTTCTGTAATGAAAGAGCTACAGATTGCACCTTCATAAATTAATATATAATAGTAACTGTCAACAGCGCCCTCTCTGTTCAAATGATGCTACGTCAGTAATTTAGCAAGTAATTCTTTGGGAGTTGGAAAGCCTAACTTGAAACAGCTTGTCACCATTAATAATAGATTTTCAAAATATATTATCAGTATTAAAATATCATCAGATTGATTGAATATTAATATTTTGGTCGCAAAATAATGAAAACACATGTAATGTTATTTTTAATATTTTCATCTGATCTAAAATTAGATGGCTGTATTTGTTGGTCCTGGCCTGCTTCGGTAGGTAAGTTCCAGAGCAGCTGTTTAAGGTAATGAGTGCCCCCAAATGGCATCAACATTAGGATGATAGGTCTGCATGAATTGTATGAGTCTGGGTATCAAGGTTGCCTTCACCCGAGGGAGTTCACAACCAGTGAAAAAAAGGGAGGCAGATGTGTGAATAACTGGTATTGTAAATCTTCACCGTGGCAACCTGCAAGCAAAAAAAAAAGGCCAATCTGCAGCAATCCTGCAACTTGTGAGCAAAGTGACATTGCAGAACGTGAAAGGATTTTTCCATAGCAAACTTAATGCATTGCTCACAGCACACCAAGAGAGAGAAAAAAAACTGTGAAAAGAGGTTGGAAGGAATTACTTTAACCATGCAGCACGGTCACTTCAAATGAATAGCGTTTACTTGCGGAATATAAATGAGAAGATTTGGTGGCAAAGGTTTGGACTACGTATATGTTTGTGCATATGGGGGGTTGGGAATTACGCAAGCGGGGAAACAATGAGCAAATTGGACCCTTAACAACACAGCACAAGGTCATCACATAAGACACAGTATTATTGTTGGGGTGTAGATAGGTGGGGAGGGGGTAGAAGATAGTAGTTTCTATCATGGAAACACGATGGCAAAACCCGCTCTTCTATACTTGGGAAATATTATTTTGGATTACGATGGCCTTCAGCTTTACTGCAAGGATTTACTGAGGTATGAAAGCAAGCACTGCCATTAATTGCACAATTATGACACAGATATGATATGGATACTGCCACACAGCTGAGAATATAGTCAGCTAAATAATATTGTTTCATAACTAGCAAATAAAGCTCTGAGGGGACAGAGGTGACTGTTTCTGGCTCAGACTCATTAAGGAACCTGAACCATATTGTAAGGGAGAGATATTTAATTATGGGCTGGACTGATAACACAGATCATGGCCTCACTGGGAGAAGTAGACCCTGTGCTATCGAAAGCTGGCTGTTCCAAACATCAATTACCATCATTATGTACAGCAGCCCTGCAAAATATAGCATGCTACGTATTTCAGCAGCGACCCGTGAACAGGCCTACATAGATAAATTTATTTTCACGGTCATTATTAAACAGGTGTGGAGACGGAATTCCTCATTGCCGGACTGAGGATAAAAGAAAAATTTGTCTGCCCCTTTGCTGAAAGAGCAATTCATTACAGACTGCTCCATGCAGACAGACTTTGTAGCCCTGGTTCATTCTTTGCCTCTGTTGCCTGCCTAAATGAGAGATGGGAGTACATTACCAACTCATGGGGTACAGCAAACAGCTTGGCTTCGTCAAATAAGCTTTACTCATTGAAGGAAGTTCAAAGGCCAAGACAGTAAAAATGACCAATATTTTAAAATGTAATCCAAATTCCAGAAAGTATTTTCTGTATGTACAATGGTGGCAGGAGTTAAAAAAATGTGAATGCAATAAATGCATTTCATATTTATAGTGGACTCTAGTTGTATAATAATGTACAGCTTAATTCTTTTAATCTTAGCAATAAAAGTAGATGACCCCCATAGTGTAGCTTAATATTTTCCAGTTATCCCTTGCATCAAGCTGCTATTTATCTCAAACCTTGTTATTTGAGAGCTACCCACTATCATCAGCCTGACCTCTGTTGAATGCATATTAATTTTACCTCAGTATTGCTATCACATCAATTAATAATAAGTGACTGTTCTCAACAAATGAACATGTCCTGATAAATGAGTGCCCTGACTTAATTATCTTGTACAAATAAAGAGCTTCCAAAGATGACACTGCATATTACTTTTAATATGGAAACCTACTAAAATGCTTCACATTTTAACAGGTCTTAACTGTAGAGCTTTCAAGTAAAAGTCAATCATAAAGTAATTATTTTATCTTAGTAAAATGATGTTTTTAAAAAATGTAATTTTGTCCCATTAACTTTATCTCTTTATTTTCTTAAGGTGCTGTTTTTGTAATTATAGTTTTGCAGACATAGGATTCCTTGGATTAATGCTACTCACAGGTGCTTATCTTAGTGGGTGAGTCAATGCAAAGATGAGCAGCCTACCAGTGAATCATGACATGCATCACAGCTAAATAAAACTTCAATGCATTGCCACTTTCCAACATGTGTCTCAACGTAGTGATTAGGAGACAGAAATATAGCTAATTAGCCCTCTACCTTTATCCAGTTTTAGTAAGGCCAATTGCTCTAACTAATTCCGGTCTAATTTCAAACCAGCTATCTGCATGGACCAGCCATCAAAGCTGGGATCTTTCTGAATGCAATGATTTAGAATGACAAGAAATGTCCAGGAAATGTCACAGATTCAAGATATTCCCACATCCACATTTGAAAGTGGAAACAGCTATCTCAGGTCTGTACTGAGGTTATATTTCATGTCAATTCTAAGCTATGCTCACAGATGACTCAATCTCTCCTGATAGGCTAACCTCCTCATCTCCAGAACCAACCTAATGAACTTCCTCTGCACTGGCTGAAAAGTCAGTTTTTCTTTTTTCAAGTCAGGAGACAGAACTGCACACAGTATTCAATGTGTGGCCCTCGCCAGCACACTGTGTAATTGCAGCATAACCTCCCTGTTCATAAAATCAATCCCTCTAACGATGAATGTCAAATTTTTGTTTGCATTCTTAATAATTTGTTGTACTTACAAATCAACCTTTTGCAATTCATGCATGACCTTCTACAATTCTGTACAGCACCCCATTCACAAAACCTATCTATATTTCTCTGCAATTTCTCTGAATCCTCTACACAATCTGATTTTTTTCACTTAATTTAGTGTCATCAGTAAATTTACATATGCTACACTTGGCTCCTCTTCCAAATCGTTAATGCATATTGTGAACAGATGCAGGCCCAGCACTGACCCAATGGCACTCTGCTTACCACTGACTGCCAAGCAGAGAAACACCCATTCATTCCTCTATATTAATTGGTTAACCAATCTTCTATCCATGGTCCCAACTTCATACATCCTTACCTTATGGACAAGTCTTTCATGCAACAGCTTATTGAATACCTTTTGGAAATCTAAGTACACAACAAGCACCTGTTAACCTCTATCCACTGTACTCATTATATCCTCAAGGAATACTTGTAAGTTTGCCAAACTTACAGGACCTGGCCTTCATGAATCTGAGCTGAGTCTGCATGATGGAACCACTTCTGTCTAGATATCTTGCTCTTTCTTCCTTAATGTTAACTTGAAGCATTTACCCAACTACGGATGTTAAGATAGATGCCCTAGAGTTACCCACCTTTTGCCTACATCCTGTTTTAAACAGTGGTGTGATAGTTGTTGTCTTCCAATCCACTGGGAGCTGTCCAGAATCCATAAAATTTTGATAAATTATCACAAATTCATCCAGTATAACTTCCACTATTTCTTTCAGTA
This sequence comes from Mobula hypostoma, assembly GCF_963921235.1. Classification (NCBI taxonomy): domain Eukaryota; kingdom Metazoa; phylum Chordata; class Chondrichthyes; order Myliobatiformes; family Myliobatidae; genus Mobula; species Mobula hypostoma. The sequence goes on along the minus strand of NC_086103.1, from coordinate 132,588,289 downwards.
TCTCAGAATGCATCCCATCAGGACCACCAGGGGACTTGTCTACCTTTAGGCCCACAAGTTTGCTCAGCACTACATCTTTAATGATCGTGATTTGTCCTGGTCCAGCCATGTGGACATGATTGTCAAATAATCACCCCGCTTGGTTCCCCTTCCTCATGAGGGTAAGGAAATTTGGCATGTCCCCAATGATTCTTAGCACTGCTTACAGGTGCACCTTAGAATGCATCAAATTTGGATGCATTGTACAGTGCAACAGCCATAGCATTTATTCATTTTCTGTTGTGGTGTCACAAAAACCCTGGTAGGAAGGAAACAGAACAATATCATAGTATATCTATGGTATTGGTTACCCATGGTAACCAATCCAAAATGCCAAAAGGGTGCAAACCAGTGAAAAGACTAACTCCAACAAAAAAAAAGGTTAAATTATAGATTACGGAATTGGAAAACAGTCATAATATGCACAGAATATCCAATGTAACTGAAGAATATACACAACTGATTAAAGGGAAATTAAATTATGAACATGGTTGAAAAAGCAGAATAATTTTAATTTCAAAACATGTAACCTTTACCACCAAACATGAAAGCAACAGCTGGTGAACAGGATCACCACCATCTGCAGGTTCCCCTCTGGTCATGCATCAAACTTATTCTGAAAAATATCACTGCTCACTGGGTCTGAATCCTGGAACTCCCTACCCAACAACCAGAAGGATGGCAATAGTTCAAGACAACTCACTACCATCTTTTCATAGATAGTCATGGGGGACAACAAATACTAGCTTTACCAGTGATGCACATATACCACAGAAATGAGTGAAAGAAAGCAACAATAAAAAAAACATTATTTTACCAGAGATTTATGCATTACTGTGATTTATGCAACATTAGCTCACTACCTGACTTTGGGCATGCTGTTGCTAGTTCTACAATTCACTACATGACATACTGCTATGTTAAAACTCGCTCAAGTAGCAAAATAAACAAATGAAACTGCAAACGTAGTCAAAGATGCAAATTTCTCAAGTGTACCTGTACATAATTAACAAAAGAAGGTTCATTTCTGTGGCCTGGATTTTTATTTGCTCCATTGCTGGATGGTGTCGAGTTACTTTCCTGTGTCAACCATCTGTCACTGACCCATTAAATGTCAATGATAGCTGGGAAGTGAGGACCAGAATCTAATTACATTTTCTTCTCACGGTACAAGGGTTTAGTGAAAGTTGCATCTACAGAGGGACCACTAACATTTCTTTTGTAGACAGAAGACCGGTAAATGGGTGGCTTCTACCATATCTACTTATATTGCAACTCTCCCTCCTTTCCATTTCCTCCACAATGCCCTCTGGTGTAGTGTACATAAACTGTGGAGTTATTTGACCTGGATGGTAATCTTTCAGTTTATCATGTCACCTTCAATTTAAAAACACATGGCAGTACCTCCTCCAGCATTTTTGCATCCCCCATATGAGATGCAGACTAGTTGGGTGGGGCCTACCTTCATGCTGATAAATAAGCTATCCCAGAAATGGGACACTTACTGTTATTTCTTGATTGTTGGCTACTGTTTTGGCTCTATTCTGATGTAAAGAAAAACTAGATTTGCCCATTCGCCTCCTCCCTCACCTCCATTCAGGCTCCAAATAGTCTTTCCAGGTGAAGCAACACTTAACCTACGAATCTGCTGAGGTTGTCCGTGGTGTCCATTGCTCCTGATGTGGTCTCCTTTATATTGGTGAGACTATTTGTAAATTGGAGACTGCTTTGTCAAGCACCTCTGCTCCATCCGCCAAAACTGGAAATTCCCGAGCATTTTAATTCCATTTCCCATTCCTGTTCCATTCATGTTAGTCCATGACCTCCTCTTGTGTCAGGATGAGACCACCCTCAGGGTGGAGGAACAACACCTTATATTCTGTTTGGGTAGCTTCCAACCTGATGGCATGAATATCAATTTCTCCTTCTGGTTAAAAAAAAGTTTTCACACTCCCTCCCCTCTTCTTCAATTTCCACTCTGACCTTTTACCTCTTCTCACCTGCCTGTAACCTACCTGAGTCCCCATCTCCTTCCCTTTCTCCTGTGGTCCACTACCCTCTCCTATCAGATTCCTTCTTCTCCAGCCTTTTAGCTTTCCAACCCACCTCACTTCACCTATCACCTTTTAGCTATCCTCCTTCCCTTCCACCCATCTTTTTATTCTGGTGTCTTCTCCCTTCCTCTTCAGTCCTGAACAAGGGTCTTGGCCTGAAACGTCGACCATTTATTCATTTTCATAGATGCTGCTTGACCTGCTGAGTTCCTTCAGTATTTTGTGTGTGTTGCTTTGGAATTCCAGCATCTGCAGACTTGTTCATACAAGAAGAATGTTTGCTCATAGTTTTTGCTTTTGAAGCCGGCTGAAGTCATTTTTAATCAATCAGTTGGAAATACAAATTCTGCAAGTTTTAATCTTGAAATCTCATTACTACTGAAACTAACTTAAGGCTGATGGGCAAGAAAACTATGGGAAGAATGTTTTAGCCAACAGAAAATGCTACATGTTATTCATCCTCCAGAATTGTTAAACTCATATGTACTTTATATTTAAGGCTAGCACAGCTCACTGTATCTCAGTCCCTGCTCAATCATTTAAACAGGATACAAAAAAAGTCCATGCAGCACAACCATATTGCCAAAATGGAAGGCTTTCAATACCTAAAATTTCAACACTCTTTTCCATTGATGGATCATAGTAATTGATCTTTTATTTCTGTTTGCTTAAACATTTCTCCATTATTTCTCTTCCTCAGGCATTGATAACAAGTTAATGGATTGTTCCATTGCACCATCATACACCGTGTCAGACCTTGTTGGCAGTCTACTGAACTTTAGAAGAGGGGGCATAATGATTGAACCTACAATATCCCCAATAGCTATTGATACTCATGCACTTTCAACAAGCTCACTGAGTAGGGATCTGGAGAGGCCTGAGAAAATATATTCTTCAAGACTTGGACTCTGAGATCAGCACTGCCACTCCAGTCATTCAACTGAAGCAGCAGAGAGGAAAAATCTTCCAAACCTGTACACATTATACACACTGAATCACCAAAGGAAACCAATCAGTAATATTTGTAGAAACAAATATAAACAGGATACTAGCAGGAAATTTTTTGAAGGTTACTTACATTGATATGCTAAGGCTTTCAAATTTTAATATGATAACATGAAAACAAGTGCTAAAATACTGTCTTGCTTTGGAACATGTCAGTTTTGTGCAGAGTCATCATCTTACAGTGAACACTTTGCTGGGGAGTACTGCATATGCCAGTATCTACCAGCGCTGCGTGAAACACAGGTATAAAAACAGAGTCTCTCACTATGGTTGTTGAGGTAAGTAATCACTTCAATTGATGGGATAGATCTGGGGTACTTTCGCTTTGAGTTGAAGATCAGATCTGGGAGGGAAAATATTATGCCCCAGTGAATAGTAGGATTTTGTGAGGCCCTACCCTTCAAATTAGGAAGACATTTGTGTTATTTGGCTCATAGCTAAAAATATGGAGGACATTTTCCAAAATCCTGCTCAAGTCTACTCTTGCATTCAAGGCCTACTCAGATCTGAGATGCTTATTCAGGGTATGTATGTACTTAAATGTCTTAACAGCTTTACTGAAATGTGTTGAGAGCTGACTGTTATCACAGTTACCTGTTAAGTGGCCTCTGCACTGCAACAACTGTCATCTACAGAGGACTGTTATACAACTTCCCATGAGCATCAATTACATTTAGCAAACACTATTTAGCTTCACCCTTAGAGCACAGAGCTATAAATCACAAGCTCTTCAATAGGATCGCTTGGCCACCAAATCTCATTTACAGAAACAGGCCATTCAACCCAATCGCCTATGCCCGTGTTTATAATCCACCTGAGCTACCCCTTATACTAATGACTTCTTCTTACCTTGGACAATTACCCCTCTGTTTCCTTCCCTTTTTTATGCAACAATTAATTTCACATTTAAAAGAAATCTCCAGAAACATTTAATATGGACTGTATTGTCAGATAGCACCTGAGTAATTTCATTTGCATACTTTAGGTGCGGTGGATGCTGGAACTTTAAACATGCAGGTGGTCGGTGATTAAACTACTATACCCGTGAAGTGGAAAGGTGCCATTAGTTAACTTTGCTTTATGAATTAACTGATAGGGAGGATACCAGAAAAAAAATAAACGGGTGTTTTTTTTGGTCAAATTGCAAACTAATTTATTGTGCAAATGATCAAGCTGCAGTGTAATACAGGACAATGAGAGCATTTTGCTGTCCTGCCTAACATCCTACTCAGTGCTGCCACCTTAATAAAAGGAGGGTACAGGAATTGCACCGTAAGTATTATCTTATGCATTTAAATTACGATTGAACATTACACACTTTGAAAGCACATTATTGTAGTTTAGAAAAAAATCTATTTTTAATCTTGCCTATCATTAAGTAGCATGTAATCAAAATATAGAATAGGAAGCTATTCAATGTCTAAGGTTTACTTAAATATTTACATAAATAAAAGGGATACACTCTGCACTTTATTTCACAACTGAAGTGTTTTTAGGCATAGTAGAGGGTATATGGGGAAAAAAATCAACTGGTCTTTCTTTTGCGTTATTTATGAAGTTTGCTTCAAGGTGTATGCATGTGGATTACACCTGGGAATAAACTGGGCTTGACTATGGCAGAAATATTGTTGAATGTCTTCAGCTGAAAGTAAACAATGCTCCTATAGTGTGTCCTTAAGATCAACAACAACTCACTGCCCAAACTGACTTATGAAATTAAATCAAATGGAAAGAGACCATCAAAGTTGATGGATGTGCACACAAATATTAGCCAATAGATTTGGGAGAGAAGGAGGGAAAATATAAACAAATATAATTTTCAGACAAGACTTACAGAAGATATTTCAGACAAATCAGAAATGCAATTTAGTATATCTTGAATGTAAATGTTATTAGAGAGTCTTCTCTAATGGACCCTTAAGATTAATTACAAATCTTCTATATAACGAAAATGTATTTACACAAATACATATTTTTAAAATATTTTAACAATATCTAATTGAAGTGAGTATTGAAGAATGGAAGATAGCGTGAGTGGTACACTGTTGTTATAGAATTGTATCATTTTCCAATCCCATATAGTAGCCAATGATATGCTTACAGCTGTCTTGCTGTCTTCATTCTATCTGAAAAATAATCTTGTTTCTGTTCTATGCTGATGTAGATATGGATCAGTCACCTTGCTGCTCAGATAAATCCAAACATTAATTACATAATTATATAACTGATGATCAGTTTGGTTACATGTACCTTTCCTAATTATTAAACCTTTATTGGTGCTAAGTAAATTTGTGTTAAGGTGCCATAGAGCACTAATACAAAGGATTGTGAAGTTAATTTCTAATGCTTTTTCCCCCTTCATGCAAATATATTGACTTCCAGAGGAATATTGAGCCTCAATCACATTGTTGCACTTTGTATCTTGTAGTACCTCCATCAATAACAAAACTATGTTGGTCTAAATTCAATAGCAGAACTAGTCAGATATGGAATAAATATTATGAAATTTCTGTTTTGTCCTGGTTCAAATGGCCAGATACATAAAATAAAGTCACCACAATGTCACCTGAGCTTGGAAAAAAATGTGTTGGAAACTTTAAATAAAATGTTGCATGGAGTAAATTAGAGCAACCTCACCAAAGCACAAACAATTGTCTTCCTGAATCGTGCTGGAAGTTATGTGATTCTCTGTCTTTCTCATTTTAAAAGCACTGCCTTAGCTAGCTGAACTTGTAAAGTTTTCTTTGGAGCTGCTGTTGGTTGATTAGATCTATTTCAGCCTGGTAGCAGTAATAGGCTCCTTTCTGTGAGACTGCTTAGCCTCTGCTCCCCTGGCAGCTGGAGAAACTAGAATTAATCAGGTCTGCTGGGAACTTCTTCAGCTTCTCCGCAGGCTGGCGTCTCAGGAATCATTTGCAACAGAATCTTACTGTCAAGTCTTTGTCATTTAGGCTTTTGATTATGCTTTCTCTTTACAAAAAAAAATGGAAATGGATGACAGATTTGCCTAATGTAGAGTTTCACTGGTTACTTTATATAGACATCTATTATTACCCTTTGTGCTGCTCATATACTGAAGATAGGTGAGCACAAGAAAATTTTGGCATAGAAAGGAAGTACATCTTTGCAGGTGATTGTTCCACTTTTAATTAAGATGGTTCATCTATTAATGAACCTAAGCTGGCAACATTGACCGTGTTGCAATTTCTTCACTTCAACCAAGACTCTTCACCTTGTTTGATGTCTGAGACAATAAAAAAAATTAACAAAGTTTTAATGGAATAAAATGTTTCTGATTTTGCATGGATTATTGTTCAATATTAACTAGAAATTAACTAGAGTAACTGCTGTTGAAAATCAAACATTCTGGTGAATCTTATGTTAGTAATTGTTAAGATAATTAGGGCTGTGTTTTCTATGTCATTCATTATGAGATGTGCTAAATAACCTACAATGTTAGTCATTCATATTGGTTCTTATACTGTACATATTTCAAACTGCTTGATTGACTAAATTGCAATTCAGTCATTTTATTAAACATTTCCAAAGTCAAAAATACAGTACAGGTTAGGAAGTGTCACACTTTTTAAGTATTTAATGTCACTGTGATGCTTAATATTGTTTTTTACATTTCCTCATGGTCATTCAAAAATTAACTAATTTTGGTTTAGTTAAGTGCATGATAAGTTCAGCAGGAGAAAATACTTAACGAAGACAAGTTATGCAAATATCCGAGATATGTTTGTTCCTTGGGCCCCTGCTTAGAAACGTTGAGGCTCCCAGAATTGGACTTCCAGAATATGTATCTCTTGGCATACAAATACACTACTTCTGCTCTAAATGACAATAAAAATGCACTGGGTAGAGGAAGAATATGTACAACATATTCTTAACTTTAGACATGCAGACAGTATCCCAGTTAACATAGTACTATAGATACAAAGTATCTTCAATTTGATATGTTTGGAGTGATCTGCAACCACATCTATTCTCTATTTACTAGTTAAATTTAGCATTGAATTTGGAGCCTAAACTACAAAATCCCTCTGCATTCAGATAAAATCTACATCTTCAAATTATTTGTGAAAGATTACATGAAAGAAGATGGAATCAAGATTCATTTAACAATAAATAATCTTCAAACAAAAATCAAATAAGCCAGTTTAAAATTTTGTCTATCTGTTCATTAGCGGAGTTGGGAATATTCTGTTCCATCTCTACTAATCCCTCTTAACAACTGTGTGGTATCTTACTTTAGGATTAATGGATATGAAGATGAATGAATAGTTTGACTTTTTTTGTAAGTTCATGGAATTAGTTTTCTATCTACAAAAACCTTTCAAACATTCATTTAACATTGTCCCTATGTAGCATTAACAATCAATTTCTAAAATTGATTTTCCCTTTAAACAGCAGGATCACCACGCCTCAGATGGAAAAGCACTGGAATTATTAATAATGGCACTAGTCCTTTTTTATATATCCTGTAGCTAGAGTATGCCAAGCTTATGCACACATTTCAGAAAACCTTTCGCTGTTAATGTGACAAATATGACTCATACCATGAATGTCATAATACAGACATCATGCAATTCCTCTTCTATGTGCTTTGGCAATGTAGTTAAAGTCTCTCTGCCCCCTATGCTCAGTTAATGTTTTACCAAGAACAGGCATCCATCCAAACTTGTGGCTCATTTTTATATGGGCTTTGAAAGAAGCTGTGATTCCCAGGCTCTGTTCTCTTATCCCTCAGCCAATAATTTATGAAAGATTCAGGTAATGTTGAAATACATTCCTCATGTTAGTTTTCTCCTTGCCATTTCCCATCAGATTCACTGTTCATTTTAGGGCTCTATACAAGCAGCTGAGTTAATGTCTTGACAAAGGAAAATGCTCATAATGGATCAAGCAATGTATTTCTTCTTGATAAAGTAAACTTCTTGACCATTGATTATCTTCCCTCTAACCAGGATTACAATGGCTAATGAGATATACACAATGGAAACCAATAAAGAACGATTATAACTAATAACATTTATTTTACATTTCAAATATTTGTGAAAAATGCCAGCTTAAAGAAGCAACAATTGAAAGGTATTTAGTCAAACTGATCAGGGAGTTTCATGTCAAAACAGACAGAAGCAATGACGCGGTGATGGAATAGTGGTAAAATATTTCTTCCCTTACGGATTAAATTGGTGTCAGAAAATGTGTAGGGATAACTAATTCTTCATGACAAGAGAGGGAAATCAGGATGATAACTTACACTGCATTGCATAGTTTTCAGAGGCTGACTGACTTTAGATTGGTATGAGCAGGGATTTGGGAGAAAGCCTTACGTCTGCTGTCTGTTGCAACATTTCACAACCTAGAAAAGTCGACCTGAGAACATGGGTACATTGGCCACCCATTTCTATAGATTAGAATAATGAATTTTGATGAAATTATTAAAATACATATCAAGTAGCAAAAACAAAATTTTTTGTGCACTCTACAAGAAAATGTACCTCAATTTGTTTTCTATAATAGATATGTCATGGTAGGGGTTTCATTTTGAGCATGATGACGGATTCTGCCAACACTGCATCTGTTTCATCTACTCACTCCTTCATCTTCCCCCTCCAAGTTGCCACTTTATCTTATCTGCATATTGATAAACTTAGATCTGCTTTGAACAAGCATAATTAGCAATGTTTTAAAAGATGCCTCTTTTTCTTTAAGCAGCAGAAGTTTCCTTCATATACTTAATAATCACGTCTTTGATGTTTAATGAAGCAATGCAAACGGGTTTATCACATAACATAAGCTTTTATAGTGTCAATCCATCTGATTGACTTGATGTTAATCTATTGTATTTTGTTTTCAGAAATCACTAAAACTGTTTTCTTGTTACATTGGGGTATAATAGTCAGATTTTATTTACCAAATTGCATGTGCTTTTAATTTGTGCACCAAAATAACTAGTTTAATTGTTAAAGTTTTCTTGAATTCCCACCATTAAGTGTAAATAGTGGAAATTGATTAATTCATCTTATGTGGCAATGTCAACTTTGTGCAAATGGTCTGATTTTTAAAGCTAACGCAAAAGATTATGGAAATACAAGATGAGCTAGATGCAAATTGCACTTTAAATTCCCCAAATATTTTGCTAATAACAGTTTGGAACTGTGAAAAGCCCAGCAGAAACTCCAGGCAACACTGTATAAGAATGTGAAACATAAAATCCTGCTAATTAATACTTAAGAGTGGTTTATCACAATGAAGCCTTTACTTTATATTTCTGTCCTGTTCATCTTTTTCTTCACAACTTAAATGGGTCTTCCTTCTAAAGATAATCTTATTATATTAAATGATTAGTGCATTTTCTTCACTCTGGAATGTTCAACAAATCAAACAATGTTTGGAGTTTTTTTTGAGGCTTAGAGAATCTTTAAGTTCACTGCAATGAATCACAAAAAAGTACAATGTAAAAGGAAATTTTGAATCAATTCTAGCTCAGCGACCACCCAATTTGCATGAGAGATTCAAATTGGATCCATTCACTCTTTCCAGCATGTGCTACAGATGAAGTGTTGTAATTTCTATTGGCTGGGGGCTCAGTGGAGGCTGTCTGGCAGAATGCCACTCTAGGGAGGGCGATGAAATAAAGGAAGAAACATATAGGCTAGTCAGTCTGGTTAGGTCTGGGAAGGGAGCCCAGTTTAGTAAGGGGAAAATTGCTTATCTTAAGCTGAGGGCTATTTGGAACCCCAGGAAAACAAAGTTGGACTAGTAATGTAGGACATTGTGATTCATGAAGCGTTTAAAGTTAAGTGAAGCAAGTCAAATTAGTGATTATAATCTCATACTGTACATTCACTTGTTCTTATAAATAAAGCAGCTTAATAATTTGGACCTGACCAAGTCCTGGAAAAGCATCTTCATTAACTTACTCGGATAGAATGTGCAAAAATATGCGCCAGTTATTTCTATAGAAACAGCCTTGCATCTTGGTGGAAAATTGAGTGAAATGGCATATTACATAGAACTTGTAGTGCAGAGACAGACCATTCAGCTCCAAATAAAGAGTCCGAGGCAATTCCATAATATGAAGCAGTGACTAATATCTAGGCAATAGCCACCATACTATTAATATGTTACAATTCATGGTGTCCTCATTTTGTGAAATGAAACATAAAACTGCCCCTTTCTTCTCTAGCATTTGACTCCAGTAATATCTCAGCACATGAGCAGTCTCTTAGTGGACTTTTTCACCTTCAAGAAAAGTATAAATTCTCTTTGATGGAAATACAGGAAGCTGCAAATGCTGGAAATCTGGAGCAACCTACATTAACTGGAGGAACTCAGCAGGTCAGGCAGCATTTATGGAGGGAAATGGGCAGTCAATATTTTGGAATGACGAATTGAGTTCAAGTGAATGGTCTCAACTTAAAACATTGACTGTTCATATCCCTCCATAAATTCTGTTTGATGTTCATTTTTTAATGTAATCTAATTTAAACAAAATATATTTTAGGAGGAGGCTTATTTGCTTTAGATTATTTCACTAAGAAGAAAAAGAATTTCAAGATGTATATTGTTTACATTTCTCTGACATTAAGTGTACCTATTGAAACCTTTTTAAACTATGAGGGAATGTGGCTCCATATCCTGTCAATTTTCTTTTTAAACCTCCAATTAGATCATTGCTTAATCCTAATTTCCTCATTACCATAAGGTTTAGCCCTTAGCTTTTATTATTCGCAGGAAATGAATATTGAATCAATACCAACGTTTATTGGCTAACGCTGGATGTTCTATGGTAACACACTGCAGTGCTGACGGTGAAAAAATCTCCCACAGAGTTGTTGGATGAGGAGTTTCAGAACATTTTCCAGTGATACGGAAGTAACAGCATTATGCATCCAGATCACAATGATGTGCAATTTGAAGGGCAATTTGGAAGTGTGGTGTACCCAGCTCCTTGCTATGTTGATGCTCATAGGTGATAGAAGGTAACAAACTTTATGTCTCTTAGTCACATTCAATGCAGGCATCACTCCGATGAATTAAATGCTAGATTATCTTTCTTAGCATGAATTATCCAAAACATGGAGCAATCTTCCAGAGCTGTGTATAACCTCAAATTTCAGCCTAGATCAGTTGACTCCAATCAGAGGATTCTGGATTAAAGCCTAATTTCAGACATTTAGCTCAAATTTAGTTTGACTCCATTATTGAGAGAATGCTTCATTGTGAAAGGTCCCACCTTTTGGATGTAACGATAAACAAAAGATATATTTATCCTTTCAATAGGACATAAAATATTCAATCCATTTTACAGTTAAACCAAATTAGAAGCTCATTTGTCTAATATCTTCTCTAATGAAAAAATGGGAGAGTTTCCTCAATATCTCATTGAAAGATGGAACTTCTGATAATGCAGAACTCTACTGGAATTGCAACACAATAATAGCATGGTGGTTGTTGCGTGCATAATTCTCACTGATTCAGTTTATGAAACTGCCATGTCTCCTTTGAACTTATCCCCTCTCACTTAAACAAATGCCTTCTTATATCTATTATAAGATATTTCAACCCCGGGATAAAGATACTAGTTGTCTATCTATGCCTCTCATAACGTTATAAACCACTATTAGATCTTCCTTTGAATTCTGCCATCCCAGATTAAACAACCCATGTTTCTCCAACCTTTCGTAGTTGAATGCAATACTCCAAAAGTGGCCTAACTGGAGGTTCATAAAGTTGCAGCATAACTTTCCAATGTCTGAACTCAGTTCCTCAAATTATAAAGACATGCCTATCCAATGCCATCTTTGCTACATTATCAATCTGTGCATTCATTTTCAGGGAGCTATGGACTTGCACCTCAAGATTCCTCTGTACGTCAACACTATTAAAGGCCTTACCATTATCAGTGTACTGCTCCTTTACGTTCAATCCCCAAGGTGCAATACTTTACAGTTGGCCTAATTAAACTCCATCTGCCATTTCTATGCAACTGATCAACATCCCTCTGTAGCCTGTGTCAATTTTCTATGCAATCCACAACACCACCAAATTTTGTATCATCTGCAAACTTACTAACAAACTTATTGTATCTACATTTTCACCCAGGTCATTTATGTACGCCACAAGCAGCATGGCTCCCTGTGGAACATCACTAGTAATGGACCTTCAGCCGAAATAACTTTCATCAACTAATACCCATCGTCTTCTATTGGCAAGTCAATTCTGAAACCAAATATCCAATTCACAATGTATCCCATTAATCTTCTGAATGAGTCTCCCTTGAGGAACCTTGTCAAATACTTTTTAGAAACCACACAGACAATTTATTTCTTAAAAATCTGTTTTCCAACTTCTCTTTTGTCTTTAAGATTCTTTTTAAACCTATCAATTTGAACAAAACTTAGTTCATTTGCCGTAACATCTCTTTATATAATTCTGGTTTTGCTTTGTACTATACCTCTGAGATGTTTTGCAGTATGAAAAAGTTTTTTTTTAGCATTTTCTGTGTTGTACATTTTGTTGCTTAATGTTAAATAATATTCTTAGGAGTTATTCTTCTCATATTTTTATCTCCTTCAGATAATCTCCTGATTTTTCTAAGTGATAATGTTAAGTTTCTCCAGTAATTACTCATTAAGCAGATACCCTAATACTGGGGATCAGTCTTCTGCCTTTTCTCTGTTCTTCCTCCAAGCATGTCAATGTCTTGCTTGTTTCTTGGCAACCAGAACAGGAAATTATGTTCAGGTTAATGTGAATCTAAGCACTGTACAGCTTAACTATCATTTCCTTTGAACCATACTATGATTTTGGATATATTGTATATGGTACAACCTCTTGTTTGTTTTGCTGATTGATACTCTACCTTGGCTGGATGGGTTTAGCATTCAGTCTACACTTGAGAAGTATGCATGTCATCTCCAGCTATCCTCCTACAATTTGAGATTTATCGTTCTCTTCATTATGGTAACATCTTTCATTGTTCGGCCTACTTATATTTCTGTTCGGTTGATACTATAACCTCTGAGGTATCTCCTTCAGTTTTATTACTTATTCTAATTTGGACCCACCTGCCATACAACAGTCTTGGGGTTGCATCTCCAAAACAAGTTCACTCATGTCAGTTAGAATAGACTTTGGTATCAACTCTGATTTCTGTGGGCATCTCCACACATACCCCCTTCCCTGGCAGTACACAAAGACCAGCATTACTACTACCTTTCCCATCAACCCACTTACTCTTCATCATTGTGCTTCGACCACTTTATTAACATCGCTAATTCTAGTCTATTAACTGCTTTATTAACTCTCAGAATGTATCTTGATTTGCTATGACTTTAATAGCCTTTCAGTCGAGAATGTACTGAAATTATTTTGCACTGATATAAAACATATCAAAGGACACATCAAATTTAGGTCAAATTTGAATTAGTCAAGAAAAGCTCTCAGAGAGATTGGCCTGTCTGGACCTTTCCTTTCTGAACTTATCTTGTAAGTACTAAGATAATATATCCATGCCTATCACCTGGCCATCTTCCATTTCACCTGGAGTTTGTAAAAGGATTGCTTTAGCACAACTGTGAGATACAGTACAAATCCCTAGAGCAGGGTTTCTCAACTGTGGTCCATGAAGCCCTTACTTAATGGTATTGGTCCATGGCATAAAAAAGTTTGGGAACCCCTGCTCCAGAGGATGGAAAATGTACCCAATGTTACCCTCAACCTGAAGATTACCATTGTTTTAGCATAGACCCTGGGTACACAAACTTAGGCATCAGATTTTTTTCTGCCCTGTGGTTAAGAGGGACGTGTCTAACCATTCCATGTTTTATTCATTTGATGTCAGACTGTACCACCTGCCTCTCATAGAAACCTTTTATTCCATTCAACAGGCAATGGTCCGCATAGAATTTCCTCGAGGTCCTGCAGGAAACAGATGGTGGATCCTGTTAGATAGATCCCTGAGCAGACTGTCAAAGACATTTTGCTGAATGGCTCATCACCAGCACTTTTAGACAAGAATCAAATCTCTGCTTGGCTGGTAGAGAGTAAAGTTCTTCCTGTCAAATACGTCATGCAAATCTGGAATCTCAATGCTACCACACGTTGACACTGAGGTGCCAATAGCTGGGGAGACTGTCATCCATCTCCTTCTGGAATATACATTTGCCAAGAAGTTCAAGATGAATATGCAATGGTCAATGTCAAAGTTTCTTCTATACAGTATATAACACACATGTACTATGCTCTTCCTGAGGAAATACAATGAGACAAAAACTGATCACAAATGGAAAATTATCAATACTGCAGAAGGCTTACTTCATCTATCTGAAAATTGCTGATCCAAGGCAAGGAGCTGTTCACAACCAAATGTTAGTGAAGTTGATATGTCAGAGCTCAGGATCATCTGTTGCAGCACATACTGAAACTTGGCACTGAAGCTCAGTGGGGAAAGGGCATTAGAAACATAGAAACATAGAAAGTAGGTGCAGGAGTAGGCCATTTGGCCCTTCGAGCCTGCACTGCCATTCAGTATGATCATGGTTGATCATCCAACTCAGAACCCTGTACCTGCCTTCTCTCCATACCCCCGATCCCTTTAGCCACAAGGGCCATATCTAACTCCCTCTTAAATATAGCCAATGAACTGGCCTCAACTGTTTCCTGTGGCAGAGAATTCCACAGATTCACCACTCTCTGTGTGAAGAAGTTTTTCCTCATCTCGGTCCTAAAAGGCTTCCCCTTTATCCTCAAACTGTGACCCCTCGTTCTGGACTTCCCCAACATCCGGAACAATCTTCCTGCATCTAGTCTGTCCAATCCTTTTAGAATTTTATACATTTCAATAAGACCCCCCCCTCAATCTTCTAAATTCTAGCGAGTATAAGCCTAGTCGATCCAGTTTTTCATCATATGAAAGTCCTGCCATCCCAGAAATCAATCTGGTGAACCTTCTTTGTACTCCTTCTATGGCAAGAGACACTCCAGGTGTGGTCTCACCAAGGCCTTGTACAACTGCAGTAGAACCTCCCTGCTCCTGTACTTGAATCCTCTTGCTATGAATACCAGCATACCATTCACCTTTTCCACCACCTGCTGTACCTGCATGCCCACTTTCAATGACTGGTGTACAATGACGACACCCAGGTCTCGTTGCACTTCCCCTTTTCCTAATCAGCCACAAATCAGATAATAATCTGTTTTCCTGTTCTTGCCACCAAAGTGGATAACCTCACAGTTATCCACATTAAATTGCATCTGCCATGAACTTGTCCACTCACCTAACCTATCCACGTCACCCTGCATCCTCTTAGCATCCTCCTCACAGCTAACATTGCCGCCCAGCTTCATATCATCCGCAGACTTGGAGATGCTGCATTTAATTCCCTCGTCTAAGTCATTAATATATATTGTAAAAAACTGGGGTCCCAGCACTGAGCCTTGCGGTACCCCACTAGTCACTGCCTGCCATTCTGACAAGGTCCCATTTATTCCCACTCTTTGTTTCCTGTCTGCCAACCAATTCTCTATCCACATCAATACCATACCCCCAATAACATGTGCTTTAAGTGTGCACACTGATCTCCTGTGTGGGACCTTGTCAAAAGCCTTTTGAAAATCCAAATATACCACATCTACTGGTTCTCCCCTATCCACTCTACTAGTTACATCCTCAAAAAATTCTATGAGATTCGTCAGACATGATTTTCCTTTTACAAATCCATGCTGACTTTGTCCAATAATTTCACCGCTTTCCAAATGTGCTGTTATCACATCTTTGATAACTGACTCTAGCATTTTCCCCACCACTGATGTCAGGCTTACTGGTCTATAATTCCCCGGTTTCTCTCTCACTCCTTTTTTAAAAAGTGGGGTTAAAAAGCCACCCTCCAATCCTCAGGAACTAATCCAGAATCGAAAGAGTTTTGAAAAATTATCACTAATGCATCCACTATTTCTTGGGCTACTTCCTTAAGCACTCTGGGATGCAGACAATTTGGCCCTGGGGATTTATCTGCCTTTAATCCCTTCAATTTACCAAACACCACTTCCCTACTAACAAGTATTTCCCTCAGTTTCTCCATCTCACTAGACCCTCAGTCCCCTACTATTTCCGGAAGATTATTTATGTCCTCCATAGTGAAGACAGAACCAAAGTAGTTATTCAATTGGTCTGCCATGTCCTTGTTCCCCATACTCCATTCACCTGTTTCTGATTGTAAGGGACCTACATTTGTTTTAACCAGTCTTTGCCTTTTCACATATCTATAAAAGCTTTCACAGTCAGTTTTTATGTTCCCTGCCAGTTTTCTCTCATAATTTTTTTTCCCCTTCCTAATTAAGCCCTTTGTCTTCCTCTGCTGGACTCTGAATTTCTCCCAGTCCTCAGGTGAGCCTCTTTTTCTGGTTAATTTGTATGTTTCTTCTTTGGAATTGATACTATCCCTAATTTCCCTTGTCAGCCATGGGTGCACTACCTTCCCTGATTTATTCTTTTGCCAAACTGGGATGAACAATTGTTGTAGTTCATCCATGCGATCTTTAAATGCTTGCCATTGCATATCCACCATCAACCCTTTAAGTATCATTTGCCAGTCTGTCTTAGCTAATTTACGTGTCATACCTTCAAAGTTACCCTTCTTTAAGTTCAGAACCTTTGTTTCTGAATTAACTATGTCACTCTCCATCTTAATGAAGAATTCCACCATACTATGGTCACTCTTACCCAAGGGGCCTCACACGACAAGATTGCTAATTAAACCTTCCTCATTGCTCAATACCCAGTCTAGAATGACCTGCTCTCTTGTTGGTTCCTTGACATGTTGGTTCAGAAAACCATCCTGTATACATTCCAAGAAATCCTCTTCCTCAGCACCCTTACCAAGTTGGTTCACCCAATCTATATGTAGATTGAAGTCACCCATTACAACTGCTGTTCCTTTATTACATGCATTTCTAATTTCCTGTTTAATACTATCCCAACCTCATAACTACTGTTGGGTGGCCTGTACACAACTCCCACCAGCGTTTCCTGCCCCTTAGTGTTATGCAGCTCTACCCATATCAATGTTTAAATCTCTCCTGCCATTGCACATTGTGGGGCTGGAATCTATAAAGACCACTCAGACATCAATCATGGCTTATATGTAAAGGAAAAATTGCCAACATGCTTATATATTATAAATCTTGTAGCCACATGAAATGATTTAATAGTGAATAGAGACAAATAAGTTTCTGTCTTGTCCATTTACAAATTTTATGGATAAATATATTCTTGTACAGAGAAAGGCCCATGCTTTTTTAATATTATAGTGAATCCTTTCTACAATATCTTGTCGCGTTCATATGTTGTATCATTTCTCTTTATTTAGCTACTAGTTTGTTTATTGATCAATTTAAAATCACATTTGCTGGTTAATTTTGGAAAAGTATTGTGCATCCTTCAGATTATACCTTTAAAAGTGTTGCATTTGCTATTAACTAAGAAATTAAAAAGTAAGCTTCCAAAGTCTATTTGTTTTGAATGTTGCCTTAAACAAATCTAGTCACTAAAAAGCCTAGAATCTAATTTTGTGTCTTTTCTAGTTTTGGGATAAACATCACTATGACATCTTCCCAAGGATATAACTTCCATTTTGCAAATATTTTTGAGATTTTTAATGAATGAATCAAGATAAACATCATTAACTTTGGGGAAGAGGCCATCATCAACTTCACGTATCAGCTCTGAGTTTACTCTATTTATGTAACCGTCCTGATGAAGGGTCTCAGCCTGAACTGTCGACGGTTTATTCATTTCCGTGGATGCTGTCTGATCTGCTGAGTTC
Source organism: Mobula hypostoma (assembly GCF_963921235.1). NCBI lineage: Eukaryota > Metazoa > Chordata > Chondrichthyes > Myliobatiformes > Myliobatidae > Mobula > Mobula hypostoma. Next base: position 132,570,351 of record NC_086103.1, on the reverse strand, counting down.
CTCCAACAGTTTGTGTGTATTGCTTTGGATTTCTAGCATCTGCAGACTTTCTAGTGTTTATGTTTCTCTGTTTATATTTGCTTGATTGAATACTTCATAAAAATAGCTTCTCTGTTTTTGCTTATCATTCTCTGTGGTGTCTCATCTTCTGTCTGTAATATATCCCCATAGCTGATATTCTCCACATGGCAAAAGTCCATTAAAGGTTCATTTGTAGCTTATATTTCAATGGAATCAATTTCCTTTTCCTTCAACGTGTTCCCAAATCCAAGAATACAGCAGCTTCTTTTATTGCCCACACATTTCCGAGGATTCTGCATTCCTACTTCTAGCGTCTATATTTAGCCACGTATGTGATATTCTAGTCTTATTGTTGCCCATGACTATCACACCCTCCAGTTTTCCCACTTAATTTCCCATGTTTCTACATCTTGTGATATATTTGTCTTTAATATTGTTCATCGTCTGTTTCTATGTGCTTTTACAGAATACTTCACTTGCTCATCAGCTATAGCTTCTTCAGATGGAAACCTTGGAAAAACCATTAAAGCAATCACATCATTTTCTAGCAGATTCAACGCTGAAATGACAGTTGATGTGGGAAAATTCCTTTACAGATCCATAGTCTTTATGAAATATATAAAGATTTCTTGTCCAAACCTCACCGTTCACCGCTTTCTAACCTATTGTCTTATCTTGTTTGAAATTATATTTTTTTCTGCCCTTTCTCCTAAATAAATCTCTGTTGTTGTCTTGAGTTTCACCAGAAATCTCTTTATTCCTTATTTCATTCAAGACCGGTCCATTTCTGATGTGGGGATGCACGGTAGGGTAGCGGTTAGTGCAATGCTTTACAACTGTAAGATCAGGGTTCGTTTCCTGCCTCTGTCAGTAAGCAGTTTGTACATCCTCCCTGTGACTGCACGGGTTTCCGCTGGGTGCTCCAACTCCCCACACCTGCCCCGCTTTCCAGAAACGTATGTATTAGGGTTGGTGAGTTGTGGGCTGTTCGAACATCTTTTGGGTTTAGCACATTTACATTTAGCAAATGACTTTGGCCACCAGTCTTCGCATATGAAAATGTATTGTGGATTTAGTTTGGAGTGGAGCTCTGAACGATGGGTTCCTAAAGGCGTGAATTTCAGACCAGACAATGCTGATTAAAATTCATTTGGATGTATGTGGTGTGCATGTCAATATGGAGGTGTCAAGTTTCTGTGTAGTTTCAAAGAAAGCATCGTCCATACTTTTGTAACTATGGAATTGTCCTTTGATGTTTATAAATACTGTGACCCACATTGGGGCAGCGAGACCTTTCACCAAAAGCATCTCTGTATGATGCCTGCTGTACCTTGATTTGTCGAATAAAGACTCTGCTTTGTATCTAGTAGCTCTTCTCTCTGGTGACTTCATTCACGCAACAACACGGGCATGCTATGTTGGTGCCGAAAGCATAGTGATACGTGCAGGCTGCCCTGCACAGTCTTTGCTGATTTAATTTGACACAAAACAATGCTTTTCACTGAGTTTCAATGTACATGTGACAAACAAAGCTAATCTGATATCTCTGCCAATTATGCATGATGAAAATATTGCTGCCAGAAAATAATTTACAACCTCAGGTTGATATCGGTGTACTTATTCATTTTCCCATATACTGCAAATAAGGAGAGCAGAATTTTGCTCAGATTCAGAATACTGAACAAATCTGCTTTTAAGGGTCTGATTCTCCATTTAATTCTTTATTCATTTATTCTAACCTTGACAACCATCATCTATTTCATTTTTTGGCCCCGCAGTATTCCTTCTAAACCTTCTTTGATGCCTACTGCTTGAAGCAGATCAAGGCCAAGAAATAGTTCATCAATCAGCAGGTATTGACTGCCCTTATAATTTACATAGCTGTCCACATTCCAAAGAGTCTGCCATCCTCTATAATCAGTCTTTAACATGGGACTGGAATCATTGCCTCACAAAGTTCTTCTTTAATAATTGTCTTCTCCACCATGGCCTGCCCCATTATTACTTGAGTGCTAAACACCTGACTTCTTTCACTGCAGAGTCTGGGACAGTTTTGCAGAGCTTTCTACTTTGCTTGCTTTGGTAAATTACGGACATCTAGGATCATCAGGTTGAATTCACGCATCACTTGTCTCTCCACTTGTAGCAGACTGCTTCAATCTGTGAGTGTTTACTCTCAAGGTATGGCACTTCTGTAGTCTAATCACTCAGTTTAAAGAAGTCACATGCTCCATCTAACACCATCTGCTTTCTTTCAAAAACCTCCACACCTCACTCAGACTTGTACTTCACCTTCTAAGTCTATGGATCTCTCTTTAAAGTTAGATATTAACAGATAGTTTTGTATGTCTTCATTCTGAAGTTGCATCTGGGTCTCTCATCTGTGAACATCTAATAGCAAGCTGACTCATACTCTCCACCTTGGTTACATTGCTCAGCTGTTTCCACTTGCTTTATTTCTTCCCTTGTCACCTTTAAGTAATCCCAGGTGTCTGCTTTTAAGTTTGTTTCTATCTGGAGCCCACATTTAATTTCTGCTTCTCTCAGGAGTGTTGTTTTACTTTTCTCTTCTTTTGGGTACCCTTGTTCATCAGGACCAGTCTCAGAAGGTCCTCTTGGTCAGCTGCTTCCCACAGGTGTTCTCTTTCATCTTATTTCTTCTCTCCTGCAACCCTTTAACCTTAACTTCTCAAGTGCTTGCCCTTTAAATCTGCTGTTCTTACCCTTTAAGAAGATAGCTGGAGCTATTGATCTGTTTTTCTTACTTGCTCCCCTATTTTGTTACCTGACAGCTAAAGCTTTGTGTAGTTCGGAAGCCTGGAGAGAATTGAGCTCTTTATTTAAAAGTTGCCTGGTCATGCTGAAACTTTTGCTTTAGTGAAAGGACTACAGGTCTTCTCCTGCATTGGAGATGTCCTATCACACTCTGGATATTTATATTCTTAGCAACATTCACAGCTACTGATAGTCTCCTTGTATTGATGATGGTGTTTTAATTTGGTATCCGTGTTCAGGTATGATTGCCAAAGCATTTGGTAGCTTTAGAATTTTGAAGGAATCCTTTATGAGCAGCTGCTGCATGTTTGTTCCACTGCACTGATTTGTATTTTTTATTTGTGCTATATTTCACTTGCAATCTTCATTGCCCCTGACGGAGACTGTGATCTTTCTTTGCCAGCATTTAATTCTTTGGCATCTGTCCACTGAATGCCTGCAGATATTTTTCCAATGTTGGCGGAAGCACTCCCTAACAGCTGCCTCACTGGTCATCCGAACATCCAGATCTGAATTCAAAGTTCCTGCTGCATGTCTTTAATAATAGCTCTTTCCAGACATCTGGCTTCTAGCAAAAATAAAACCATGCTCTTTGTTCCTTCTATTATAGGTAGGACCACTACAATTTAATAACCACTGCAAACAATACAAATTAGTTAAAATAGCTGCGTAATATTGCTAATTAAAACATTAATGTGAAATACCTTTCACCACTGCAAGCAATTAAACAAGTAGGTTACTTTTTTAAAACAAAGAACCAAAGAGTTCAATAAAACACTAACATGTTTGCTTTTAAAATTGCACTGTGGGGATTTTACAAATAGCATAGCTTTACATAAATATTTAGATTCTTTATGTATTGTATAGACACCTTTGCATTGCTTAAACTACAAATTTTAAATAAAAGATACTCATCTTTTGGGTTTTGCCAGGGGAAAAAATGTTAATGTATGTGAAGGGGACCAAAAGAAATGAAGTATTTTTTGGCAATGTGACAAATGCCATGAAAGTGATACAATGCCTTTTCATCATCACTAATGATGTATTAAGTGATTAATTTTTATTATAGGGTACACAATATCAAGAGAGTTTCATGCTTTTTAGTCATTTGGGATTCTAATTGTCCACCATAACTTTTAAAGAAATGCTGGCTCCCTTATATAAGTTCTTTCACTGTAGGTAAACCAATATAAAACAGATTGCATCATACAGCAATGGGAAACCTAAACACTAACATTTTTGTAAGTTAAATTTATTTTATGACTTTGAAAAAAAGATGAAGATGAAAAGTTCATTCAGCATGCCAAGGCCATCTGGTTTCTTATTCTACTGACCAAAAGGAAATTGCAAAAACACTGACATCTTCTGCTTTGATTTATATTATCATTTGTACAAAGGTTCCAGTCACATTTCTGAAGTTTATGAAGATAAGTTAGGAAAATATTGGAATGCTTAGAAAATACTTCCTGCCATATGCAAGCACTTTATAAAAGAAAATAGACTGCAAAGAGTAAAACAAAACAAGGAATTATAATTAAAATGTTTTTGTGGAAAAAAACTGCAATCATTGAAATTCTGAAATCAAAAATCTCTGATGGTCAAGCAATAAGTGTGGAAAGGGAAACAGATAACAGTTCAGGTCAATGACCTTCTACCAGAATTATGTAACAATAACGACTAAAGAATTTTAAAAATACAGTCGAAAGATTGTTGACCTGAATTACTAACTCTGCTTTGCTCTTCATAGCTGCTGCCTGACCTGCTGAATATTTCAAACTATTTTGTTTTTTATCATGACTTTACACACCAGAAGTAAAATGTGAAGGAATACAAATCACCAAACAAGTATTATCAAAATTATGAAAAAACTCCAAGTACTAGGCCACCACAATCTCAGCGTAAAACAGAAAAAAATTCTCAATGTTTTGTGTAAGATTGGAGGAGTTTCTTTTTCACTGACTGAAGATTGCTTTACTGTCCTGTTTCCAATTAAATGCCGTGACCTAAACACCCATCGTTCTTACTGGAAGTAATTATTTGTTTTCAGATTTTGTGCATTCATCAGTTTTTCCTTTCTATAAACAAACAGCATCTGGATGCTATCAATATATCTTAGGCTTGTGAATTTTCAAACAATTACTCCTGATCTTATTTAACTATTTTGTTTACGGTTGAAGGAATTGTTTGCATGGCTTGCATTTAATCTTCATCTCTAATTGTTCTTGAGAAGTGACCTGCCTTCTTCCACCGTTGTTGCGTATCTTTTGATGGTAAGCCTAAGTTTTGCTAAATAATGAGCAGTGCACACTGCAGCTACAGACTATATGTGAAGATAGGAGGATGTGAAATTGGATAACATAGCTATACAGTGTTCATATATCATACATCTATTAAACATTTAAACTACGCTACACATTTCCTTTTGGAAAGTATATGTTATAGAAACATACTATCTACAAATTTCACCTGTGCCCAGGTTTTCTAAGTTTCCTTGATGTGTTATGCAAGGAGCTCCAACATTTGGACTCTGCAAATCATAAAAACACTCCAATCTGGGTTCCTCTATAAAACAGAACAAAGAAAAACTGCAGATGCTGGAAACCTGGAACAAGAACAGAGAATTCTAGAAGCACACAGCCGGTCAAGCAGCATCAGAAGGGAGGGATAGGAAGAGTTAACATTTTGGACTCATCAGATATTTCCTCTGTTCTCTCCAGCTTCCTGTGTAAAATATAAACATGCTTTCATTTTCACATTTCCAATTCTGATGATGAAGGGTCCTTGACCAACTACATTGTCTCTGTTCCCAATGAGATGTGACCTGCTAAATGCTTCCAGTATTCTTTCTTTTGTGCTCTGAAAATTAAAAGGCTTGTGAGTTCAACTGAATACAAAGTATACATTGCTGTCTATGTTCTTCCATGAGATAGTTAAATCTGGTTCCAATTCCTTCTCTCATCTGGAAGGTCAAAGTAAGAGTTCTGAAAATACTGTAAATATCTCAGAAAATGAACCTGTGGCAGAAAACTTTCAGCTAAGTAGTACTCAGTCCCATTACAGAATCCTGTGAATGGAACAATTTCAATGTAATGGATAATTATAAGAAGGATGTGAGGAGTACAGTGAGATAGAGCATTTCACTTATGAAGAGAGATTGTTTTCCTTGGTGGTGGCTAGGGAGGAAAAATCTAAATGAGATATGCAAAATTCTGAGAGGCGCAGGAAGGATAGTCAGTGAAAAAAATACTTTCCCCTTAGCAGATTTACCTAAAAATTGGAAGCATAAGTTTAAAGTAAAGAAACTTGAGGAAGAATTTGCTATGTATTTAATATTTCAACAATATTTGAGTAATCTTGTTTGTATATTGGTTGATTAAGCATTCTTATTCACTTAAATAATTAATTGTAGGTTATATGTAAAAGTACATTAATTGCACATGTCATCACGCTACCATTGATACATGCATGTCTCACTGAAAGTAAGACTCCCCGAGTCTTCCTTTGAATTAATTTAATGTTTTGAAGTTACTAAACAGAAGAGAACTCTTTCTTCTAGAGGGTGTTTAGAACCTGGAATGCTTTGCCTGGGTGTGCTGTGGAGGCAGGTTTTCTCACAACATTCAAGAAACATCTGGACAAGCGGATGGATTGTTAGGCCTAGAAGACCACAGATCTACTGCTGAAAATAGGTTAGTATAGCTGGGTGCTTGATGGTCAGCATGAACATAATTTGTTGAAGGTCCTTTTTCTAAGCTGCATGGGCTCCAGGTTTTGAGCACAGCTGGAAATACATACAAATACACAAGTTGAGAGAAATTCTACAACAGCACTTGTGGCTTCATTGGATTCTGAGCAAGTTGGGGAAAGTAAAACAAAATGCTCTTTCATTTGTCTGGTTTTGAACATGGAATTTGCTTTTGATTATTTAAATTGGCTGTCAATTTATCTATGACCTATAACTTGCATATGCTATGTGAATGAGGTGTACATGATGTTTAGAAAGTACCTTGTATGACTTACCCCAACATTATCTACAGTATCATATTTTGTAATAATACATGCAGTTCTCTATAGATATTCCATTTCATATTTTATGCCCAATGCAGACAACCAAAATTAATGGGAACTCAGCAGGTCAGGCAACATCCTTGGAGAGGAGAAAGATGCTGCCTGATTTGCTGAGTTCCTACAGTACTTTGTGTGTTTTGCACTGGATTTCCAGCATCTGCAAAATCTCTTGTAATTACAAGTTAATAGGAAGTGTTCACAGAGATTATAACAAAGGAAAAGGATGATAATGAACATCATACTTCATGCATGAACAGAAATGTGGATTATAACAACTATAGTTACAGTTGTAACAAAACTTTCTGAACTCTGAAATGGGCATCTATCATGTATAATATGAGGGATATTCCCTTCTAAGTAAACTTCATCAAAATCAGAATCTGAATCAGGTTCATTATCACTGACACATACATCTAATTTGCAATTGGGTTACATCTTGGGTTAAAGTCTATTATACATTTATGTGAATGTTCACAAAACATTTTATAGACACACATTAAACCATTATACTTTATAATAATCACAATACTGAACAGGTATTACTAATAAGATACTCTACTGATAACTATTTCAGCACTTCCTTCTTTAATCGTTAACTAGGCAATAAGCATTTAGTTTGGAGAAAAAAAAGATAAGTTCTCGATCCAAGTGGCTGCACTTTAAAAAGGAGGATTACTCACCATCATCTATGATCGTCACAACTACTCCAGCGCCAGTTATATTTTTCTTCCAAGCTGGCATCACATTAATGTCAAATCCTCTTGGTCCATAGGTCTGGCCAGTGTTGAACTGCAAAGAAAAATAATAACTGAGTCCTACAAATGCTGTGCATTGCCAGAGCTCAGAAAATCTGAAAGGAGATGCCAAGAATTGCAAACATGGTTTCTTTGAACAAAACTAAAATCTCCCTGAGGCAATCAGATCTCAATGTGCTTGAAATGAAACTGATGTAAAGTGGAATGGCACTCAGCCTGCCATCAAAGAAAGTTTATCTAATATTCTGCTTGCGTACTGCCAGGATTGAGGTAATATTACACCAGGTTTTTGCAAAACAAATATGAACTTGTATTCCCTATCCAAGGTACCAAACACATTACAAATCAACAAGCATAATTTTTGTATTGTGCAACACAGCAAATAAGAAAGAATGATGAATGAAAGATGGATATATTAAAAATGGGTTATAAGAACCCTGGTTAGAGTAAAACAGCAATACAAAAAACAAACACTTCTTGAAAGTCATTAAAGCAATAGTGAAATCAACAAAATTCTTTCCTTTTTTTTAGAAACAAAGACATTATGGTCTATAATGTGAATATAAATGCAGGTAGCAGGTGACTGTTTAGAATTTTATTTTAAGAATTCTTGCAACAAAACCAGGAAGATAAAAGGCCAATGATGTGTTGCCTTGTATTTTACCCTCAGCTACTGTACAAAACCAGAGAGATCTGAGCTGGGGCTGGGCATAAACGTTGGCAGCACATCTGCTAGTAAATGAGTTATGGATGGCTTTTACTGTCTGGCTGCATTATCTTGTTGCAATGGAGGCTCTTTCACAATAACCCAGATAGACACATTTGTGATGGGTGGGAATATTGCTTCCCAGTTATGTAGGTTCCAGTTGCAAAGTGAACAAAACAGACCCCAGCAAAATAACACACATCAAAGTTGCTGGTGAACGCAGCAGGCCAGGCAGCATCTCTAGGAAGAGGTACAGTCGACGTTTCAGGCCGAGACCCTTCGTCAGGACTAACTGAAGGAAGAGCTAGTAAGAGATTTGAAAGTGGGAGGGGGAGGGGGAGATGCAAAATGATAGGAGAAGACAGGAGGCGGAGGGATGGAGCCAAGAGCTGGACAGCTGATTGGCAAAGGGGATATTAGAGGATCATGGGACAGGAGGCCCAGGGAGAAGGAGAAGGAAAAGGGGGAGGGGGGGAAACCCAGAGGACTCTTGATCCTCTCATATCCCTTTTGCTAATCACCTGTCCAGCTCTTGGCTCCATCCCTCCCCCTCCTGTCTTCTCCTATCGTTTCAGATCTCCCCCTCCCCCTCCCACTTTCAAATCTCTTACTAGCTCTTCTTTCAGTTAGTCCTGACGAAGGGTCTCGGCCTGAAACGTCAACTGTACCTCTTCCTAGAGATGCTGCCTGGCCTGCTGCGTTCACCAGCAACTTTGATGAGTGTTGCTTGAATTTCCAGCATCTGCAGAATTCCTCGTGTTTGCGTCCTAGTAAAATAATGCTATTGTATTTTTTAAAGTTAATCACAGTATCTTTGAATGCAACCAGAAAACTTTGGTACATATCCTTGTTGCACTTAAATAATTTCAAAAAATGCAACAAAATTCCTTTAGGAAGTTATTTTACAAGAATGAGTTATCCTACATTGCCACTGTGACGTCAAGGGTTTGCTGTCTAGGTTCTGGTTTCCTCCCACAACCCAAACAAGTGTTGATAGGTTAATTAGCTACTGCATATTTCCCCTGGTGTAGATGGGTGGCAGGAGCATCAAGGATGAGCTGGTGGGCAGGTGAGACAGAAGAGGTTATTGGGAAATGAATGGGGGAATGTGACTGGTGAAAATGATCTAAGATCAAACCTAGTCTCGATGGGACAAATAACTTCCTATTGTAAAATAACGAGAAATGCAAGGTTTGAAATAAATTTGGCCTTTTATTCTGCAGTTGTTCATATAGTACGGAGGTGGCGACTATTGGACTTCAAGAGAAACAGACCGTATAGCTATATACATTTTCTTTCTGGTGGTTATGTTAAACTCTTGCTGGAGTTACAGTGGAACACCAGAAAAGACACCAGGAAATGCTGAAACCTTTAGGTAAAATGGCAAAATGTTTCAATTTCCGCAAGATGAGTTATATTCTTACATTTTTGGAAGAAAACCACAATCACAATGTAATAAACTGTCTTCAGAGTACAACAATTAGAAAGTACTTTACTCCAGCTGAGACAGAGCATCACTAAGAAATCCCAAGGGAGCACACGACCTACCATTCTGTGGTTTGGTGTGTTGATGCATCAAATTAATGCATTACCAGGCGACTATTAAGAATTACTTTAACAGTAATATGTCTTTATTATGTTCATTTTAATTATATTAAAAGGATTATAATAAACACATTCACAGGCTTATAACATCTGCTTTTATTTAGTGTACCAGATTATTCCTCTTAAAAATTGTAACAGATAAAGTGATGGAGTGTACAAAGGGAGAAAATCGCATGCCCTTTGATCCTTAAGTTTATATAAATAGGGTATTTGTAGTCCTTCCAACAAATGCTGTCAGATTTTGTCAGGCCAGGTGCTTAATAATGGCAGCTAAACAGCAGAGAATTCTATGCACCTGCCACGGGAAAAGCCCATGAACATGTAAGATGGCTCTAAATTTACATGTCTTCAATCTTGTGTGTCTGGATACTCAACTCAAGTAGATTCCACTTCCACCAGTTAGAAGGCCTGTAACATCCAACATCCTTCCATGACTCAAGCAAAATTATTGCAGGAGAATGCAGGCAAAACACAAGATTGTATCCTTTCTTTGTTTAAAAATTGATCTTTCTAGTGAAGCCACACAAAGATTTTTCTTGTGAACTGCTAACTTCAAAGTTAATTGACTTTTGACAATAAGTCATAAACAACAATAGCAATAATGATGGTGTTAATGAGAATAATTTGTTCTTTAGAATGTGTAGAAATGACTCAAAATATTTATCAAAGCCTGACTCTCATGAAAGGCTTATAAGTGCATTTCTAGTTCCACATCAATGAAATATCAGTGAAGTGGATTGAATAGGACTGCAGTTGCCTGTTGATGAAGGGTCTTAGTCCAAAAACAACAGCTGTTTATTCCCCTCTATAGTTATAAAATTATTGTGTATTTATTAGGAAATAAAGAGCAAAATGTGTAGGAGTAACAGTATCAAAAGCAGTATCCTCTTATCTTTTGTAAAACTGACCTTCTAGCATCTAGATGCATGCAAAAAATACAAAGATCGAAACATTCCTTCTCCAGCCAATACATTGTTGCAATTTTTAGAAGGAATCAATGCTGACTCAGAGAATAAACTGAATTTCATGTGTGTACTGTATAGGGTATTTCTGTTGTAATGGTGACCCATTGTCAGATATTCAATCCATTGTATCTTTGCTGGCTCCTGACGAAACATTCCATCAGTCCTGTCCCTGTTCTCCATATTTCACTTTAATTGATAAATTCCCCCCTCTCTCTCATGCCCATAAATTCTTCCTTTTGGTGCTTTTGCCGCTAAACAGAACTTATTAACCTACTCACACACCTTTTGGACATGGGAGAATCTTTAGCACACAGGGAGAATCCATGGTGTCTCAGGGAAAATGTGTAAACTCCACAAAGATAGCATTTATGGTGAATACTGAATATGGGTTGCTGAAGTTGTGAGATGATAGTGTCATCTATTGCACCACTATTACCAACATTGTTCACTAGATGAAAGGAAGTTTACTGGTTAATGATCTTGGGTGATGCCTTTGCCATTGTTGAATGGATGGTAGTATTTGTAAACTATGAAATCTGGGAATGAGACTTGGCGGATCTCTAACTGTATGAAGACGTGGTGGACCATTATACTGTATGTGAAGTCACAAAGCTGGTTGACAGAGATTAGGTGCGTAAACTGTGATAGTCTTCAGTATTGGGTTGTGTCTGAAGTCAGTGGTGTAGTAAAGAAAGGAGATTTGATATTGATCACACGTATGAGGTTGTTATATGTAGGACATTAGTGCTCCACTCCCTGTGCTGCTGCCTTCTCCCTTCGCCACTGTGTGTGTTTGAGGCTTTTTCCTGACACCCATAAAGTGGATAAAGAATTTGTCCCACCTCATTTCCCAAGACAAATCTAAGTAAGAGTCAGGAACTCTGTCTTGGAGCTCCCATATGCTCTAGTATGTACTTGTGCTAGTTGCCATGCTCTGTAAAATGACTTCTTCCCATGACTTCCGTATACAAAGTATTTTTGTGATGTTAACCAGCACTGGCCAGCTTGAACTGGCAGTAGCCGCTCTCAAAATTATTTCCTTTGGAGCTATGCTAGGAGAATAAACAGCATAGCTAACCTTGATAGGTTGTTACGATCACGTTAACGCAGCTGCTGCATGGGTTGTGTGGGTATCTTATACTCTGCCCGATGGGTCTAAATCCATATGGTAATCCCAGCGCTGGTTTTTACTGAACCTTTCAATTTAGTTTTGAAACTTCATCTTCACAATGGGAGTGTGAGTTTGATGAATTTATCTATATATTCAATCAGTTCATAATAGGTGTGAAAAGTAGCATTGCATCCCTTATGATAGATGGAATGATGATTAAGTACATATTTGAATAGGACTATCTCATGGTCAGGAATTGGATACAGATTAAATGTCACCATGGGATCTCTGACATTTTGCAATTAAGCTCGAGAGATGCTGCACAAAGGGATGATTGTGTTGTTAAATAGACTAAACAATTATGCAGTTGGCTGGAAATGTATCCATCACAAGTCATAATGCCGTCTGTACAGTTTACAGGGGTGACAATGTTCAGGATTTAAAGAAAACAAAAATGAAGACCAAGACAGAGCCAAAGGATTCATTTAAGACCAAGGAGCATCTTTTGATGTTCCTCCTTATAAGAAGAGCTCCTTCTTAAGCAAAGAAGTATTGATAAGCTTTCATACACTTCCCAGAATATATCATTGCCTCAGAGATTATCAATTCATCTGCAATTCCTCTACAAAGCAATTTAGCCCGAACATGAAGTAATATAACAGATCTCTGCTGTGAGACTGCAACTCATGAATTACAATGGCATATAGTATGCTAAATGGCGCCATTTTGTCCCACTGCAATTTGTGCAAGATTTTTGCATGCACTTTATTGAAGCATGTGTAAATCTGGCAATCTCTGAATTAGAATGCAGTAATCATAAGTAATTTCAGGACTCTTATTCCAGTTGAATCTAATGTGAATTCACAAATTTCACACCTGCAGTCCTTAAAAGAGATGGGATCGATAACTGTAACCAATGCTCCATGTCACTGCAGAACTCAGGATGAATTGGTCAGAAGAACAATGGCATAGATATCAGAGAAGGCATGCTGGATTTCAAGATTGGCATGAAGGGATGAACAACCAGAAAGTGTTTCTGCACACCTGGAAGCTCTTTCGGACAGAAATAAAGCATGGGAGACCATGGGCAGGAAGTGCCAAGGAGGAAGGTTAATGCAGGCAAGTCCCTAGAGTTTGCTCCCCAGTCCCATAGGTGTGGTCAACATCAGGGAAAGCAGCAACAAATCCCATCCATGAGTAAATGCAAGACCACTCTATGGCCAGCAGCTGCCTTTTTCTCTGCAAGTGAACAGCCATCCACCAGCTTGATTGCAGCTGCTAAAAGAGCATTGTTATTGTAAAACAGTGTCTCTTTCAGTACATTATAGATGATACCACAGGCAATTTGCTAATTAATAGATAAGAATCTCAGAATAATGTGCACAGAAGAAAATATTCAGGCAGTTCTCAAATTTAGAGGCTTATCATCATACAAGCTAAAATTCCCCCAAACCCAATGCCTATTAATCCATTATTCATCATTACTGTAAAGGATAATCCATTGTCGTCTCCACTACCCTCCGCAATTAAATCATTTCTGTCGTGCAGGAGTCCCTTGATTATGTCCCCAACTCCTGTCAACAACAATATTTCAACTATGCCATCCACAATTTCACCTTTTGCTAAGAACCCTTTCATTCAGATATGACAATTATTTTTAATGTCTACTTTTCAGAAGAATATTTAAAAGAAAAAGGCTGGCTTTTGTTATTCAATTCATAATTGATTACAGCTGCAGTCATTACTAAATTTTATAGCTGAATGGTTGTTCACTGACATTTTGGGCATCAACACAAGATTCCCATGATACATCACTTCCACGGTTCCGATCCTGTAAGATTAGATCTGTATAATGCAAGTACAGTCAAAATACTATTGTCTAAGTACATGGAAAGCACCTGGTCAAAATTAAGTAAAATTATACTGTATATGGCTTTGAAAATAATAAACAGTGGATAAACCTGGGAGGAGGATAATTGCATTTTGATTACTGCATCATTAATCAATAATGGTTCCTGATTATTTTAGTGTGGCAATGTATAATCATTGCATTTTAATTATCACTTGCATTTTATTTAAAAACTCCCACTATGTAATGTTCTCAAATTTACAATGAAGAAAGATTTTCATTCCTTTTTAATAAATGTGTAATACGATTAAGTAAATGCTTAATGTTTTTTACTGTGGTTATTCCAATTAATCCAGTAGATTTGATTTTCATCATACCATAAAGTAAACTAACATAAAACCAAGTCAAAGAAAGCAATGAGGAAATGAGTTTGAAATGGAAAGCTGCAGAAATGAAATGTTTGGCAGAAGCCATGCTCAATTCCTGCCAGGGAAAGTAAGTTCTACTAATACTAAACTTCCAGTGAACACAGTACATCTGGAATGTCCTTGGAGAGACTTGATTTTTTTTTCTGTTTGCCACCATTTGTCATCTCCTGTTTCCAGGCATCAACAATTTTCAGCATACAGATCAATATTCTTTTAGCTCAGACTGAATCTAAAGAGAGTTTCCCCGTGTTTCACCTTGGCTTACACCTGAAGACAGGCATGCCCTTTTCTACAATAATTTTGCCAGCATGTGACAGCAATTTTTCATCCTTTGGTCAAAATTGGTGACAAAAGAGGGAATTATGGTTGCTGACATATCAAGTGATAGATTTGACACATGGCATGCTGAGCTGGGAGTATTCACGTGCCAAAGTAGAAAGACAGATAAGCAGCCTAATAGCTCTCCTGACATAGCTGTTTTTTTCAAACAAAGTAACCTATGCTGAGTAGTTTTTTTTCTGGAACTTTCTCAGAGAAACAGGGGAAAAATGCCTTGTAGGCCAAAATGAATATTTACCCCAGCTCTGAATGAGCAATTTAATTCTCCTTCTGTTAGTGTGGCACAGTAGTCAATGACGTTGGTTAGGAAATATTAATAAATAAAATCATCAGGAGAGAAACAGATGGGACTTAGAGATGTAACGGACATTTCTGAACTACATCAACATATGGCTTCGATGGCTGAAATAAAACCAGTATCATATTTTTCAAACAGTTCTTAATATGATCAGCAAGAGTTCGATCTTTTCCATTAAGTATCTGTTGTGCAATGGCACAAAGAATCTTTTTATCACCATGGTTAAAGTAAATTAATTCTTACAAAAGGCAGTGTCAGGTTGGAGATACAGGGCTTGTTAGTTTCTTTCACACTGGTACTGGGGCAGAAACAGCAGTCTGTGTACCACAGGGCATAGCTCCAGGCCAAGGCTCAAGTTACATCTTTACACACAAAAGCTTCTTTCAGAATCTAAACTAACAAAACAAGGAAGATTTTTTTTTAAATTCCTGCATGGTTTCCTTCATAGCATGTGCTCCTAATATGTTGCTTGAATTCCCAACTTCTGGCACAGTAGCTTTAATTGAAAAGCCCGTTTCAAAAATGGTCATTTGTTATGAAAGTTCTAAAACATTCTTAAATTGAATCACTTTTATATAGAGATGCAGAATCATTGCAAGTCTAAATTACAGAATGACACAAACAGGGCTTTTCTGCCACTTTGAATTTGAAATGTTGTAAAATATATTTCAGGTTCCAGATAATAAAAAAAATGTGAGACTGTCAGCTACGTTTCAGTGACAGCGATCGCTAAAGCAGACAATGCTTCAAACCGAAGTGTTATGATTGATGAATTCATCTCTGAACAAGTTGAAAGCAAGTTCCATTTTACACCAGAGTGTGATAGCATAAGCTTTGGATTTTATAATATAACATCATGAGAAAATGTATAAATTAGATTATTTACCACAAGCTCTTTTAAGTACAGTAAAGGGATAATTTCAAATTAACAATTATGGTTAATTGAGATGTAAATGAGAAGTAATTAGTTGCAGTCAATTTGAATAACTGATGAAATAGCATACCCCTTTAAGTGCAGCACCCCAAGCTCCTCTCTGTGTCTTTTGAACTGAATAGATATTTCATACATATTTTGTATACAAGTTCACAGATCAGCCTTTGGGGGAAGGGGGAACCATTAGGCCATTAAAGCCTTCACCAGATTATATGTCAGCATTTGTCACCTCATTCTCTGAGAATGTTTGATACTACTTGCTGATTTATTAAGTTAGTGGCTGTCTATTTTGTAACGGCAATAATAGAATCAGTACATTTTTTAAAACTCCTTGGCAGACAATTTTATTTCAGAGTTGGGGGTGGGTAGATGACCCTGAGGTTATACCATCATATAGCTTTAATAACTAGCATGGAGTGGAAGTAATTATTGGTTTTAACTGTTAGTTTGCTGGGAGGTCCGGAGAAAATTACAAGCTGGCCCAGGATATTGAGTTGAGTTTAGCAAAATATAATGAAGATGACTCAATAAGATGACAGTGAAACAACGACACAATCAGCTCCTATGACACGCTTTGAAAGTAAATGCAAAGTACACAAGGTAAATAAAAGAAAATATTTTGGCCACACACTTAGGCCCTATGGGGCCTAACTTGACACATTAAATGGCATTTTTTTCCTATTTTCATTTATTGAGTACACAGTCTTTGTGTGACTCTTGCTCTTCAGTACATTGGAGAGCACAGTGGGATGCGCGTCATATTACATGCTTAAACTTGTAGAGCAGGTAGGCTCTGCAAAAAATCATTTGATAGCAACTAAATGGTGGTTCAGAAATCTACCAAAAACCATGTGTTTACTGACTTGGGAATCCTGATTTTTAGCAGGAGTTAAAGCATCCAATCATTCGCTTTCCGTCTCAAGATATGTTAACTAGAGGGAACCTGAATGCCTTGAGGATTGTTGGTGATTGAGTTAGAAATTGGTAGCTTTGAGCAAACTGCACAGAGAATAATAATTTTAGTGGAAGTAAAACAGGAGCTCTTTGAAAGTCCACTTGTGCATCATGGAATGAAGAAGAAGAGCAGAAAACCAGCAAAGACAGAAGCTGGCTGGCCAAAAGACACGTTAATACTGGGACACAACTTTTCAATGTCCTGAGAGACAATGCCTAATGGGGTTTTACTGTGGGGCCATGACAGATGTTATGTAGAACTACCTATTACAGCAGCTGTAGGGTTTGTCCACTCTGCTCTGACTTAATATTTTTACACTTAGCTTCTTCCAAAGAGAACACGCAGCGATCAGCAACTTCTCCAAGTTTGCAGCACACTAGTACTTAAATACGGAGAAAGAAGTTCCATATAAAATCTATCCCCCAATACGTGCCTTACATTTTTCTTGGTCAGTACCTTGGGTTTGAGGATGATTTGCCTCAGTTATATGGGTTCTGAGACACCAGATGAGACCAAAGTGGGACCTCCAGACTCTGCCACAGATGGAGCACATGGAGCTCGAGAGAGCAGGCAAGTATGGAGTTTGGGAGGATACATACTCCTGCTAATTTGTAGGGGTTCTGCACAGTCCAAGGAGGATCAGGGATCCTGATGCCCCTCTCCCATTTTGATCAGTTTTATGAGGTATAGGACATGGAATAGTACAGTGCAATACATGCCCTTTGGCCTATGATGCTGTGCCAACTTTTTAACCTACTCTCAGATCAATCTAACCCTTCCCTCCTTTATAGTCCTCCATTTTCCTATCATTCATGTGCCTATCTAGGAGTTTCTTAACTGTTCCTAATATATCTGCCTCTACCACCACTCTGTGCAGTGCATTCCACACACACACAGCATGTAAAACATTACCTCTGACATGCCCCATACTTTCCTCCAATCACCTTAAAATTATGGGCCCTCGTTAAAGGTTTGAAATTCCCATGAACTGGTGAGTATCTTATATTCTTCCCCCCAGTGATGCTCCTAATTCATATCAAGGTGAAATCTGTCAGTATGAGAACATATGAAACAATTGTAACCCTTTAAGATTGACCTGCCGGTCAATAAAATCATGACAGATTGGAATTAACTCCCTGACCCTCAGTTACTATTCACCTCATTACTTATCATAAATTCACCTACCACTTTCCTAAGAAGTTCAAAGACTGTGATTTTACTTTCCTTTAAGAAAGAGAGGTCCGAAAATTCAGAGGGAAAGATAATTTTGATCAGTTCTTTCTTAAAGAGCCAACCCTTATTCCCATAGTGACTCTAGATCTCCCACAATAGAAAATGTCGTCTCCAGGTTTCTTAAGAATCAATGTGCTTCAGTCAATTTCTTCTCACTCTTTAACTTCAACTTTTCTTCATGAAACAGTCCACTAGTAAAGAATTAGGCTAATAAACTTTCTCAGAACTGCTCCCAATATACTTACATCTTTCCTTAACTGAGGAGATTTGTGAGAGATGGAGCAAGACTCAACAGTCATCTGTAGCACACAGGAAGAATGTTCTCTACCTGTATTAGCTGGTTTTCTGCAGCCCTTTCAGTGAAAGTTTGTCTTGAACAATTGCTTCAGACAGAAAGGTTGCTAGAATCTATGAAGTCAATGGTCAAGTGCTGGAAATGAGATTAGTATGGATGGAAAGTTGGTGGCCACAATGCATATGGTATACCGAAGGGCTGGTTTCTGAGGTTTGTAATTCATCAAATCATTTGGCTGGCTTCACTGGTCTGCTGGTAGAACTGTGTGGCAACTTGAAATTTCCTGACATTTTGACCAAATGCATTAAATGGGCAACACATCTTACCCAACACATCTCCAGCAGAAAGCACAGAAATAGCATTGAAGATGTAGCAGGTTTCTATCTTGCACAGTGGGAAGAAAAGTATTGCAAGTAATCCAGACTTCAACAAGAATTACAAGTCATTTTACACATCTCTGTGTAAATGCATTTTTACTCAAACCTAGAAAATATTTTTGGCAAGCTTATACAAATATTTTTTTCTTCAAGATTCAGTTTTCCCTGTTGTATTTATGCTACCATGCCAAATGAATAGGTATATATTGGAGAACAAAAGCAATTCCCCAAAAAACAAATACAGAACATCGGTCTAAGAAAGAGAGCAGACCATTCCATGATGTGAACCACTTTGGAGTTTTTAGGTGGGATCTTGCAGTGGTTGATTAGATGAGATTGTTTGCAGGGAAAGGAGCATCAGCCATGTGGGAAGTCTTTAAAAGTCTGATGTTAAGAATTCAGAGCATGCATGCTTCTGTTCAGTTAAGGGCAAGGCTGGCAGTATTAAAGAACCATGGTTGACAAAAGATGTTGATGTTCTGGTTAAGAAAAAAAAGGAGACATACACTGTGCAAAACCAATTGGGAAATAGAAAATCTTCTAATGATTTCAACATGTGTAGGAGTACACTTAAGAGAGAGGTTAGGAGGGCATTAAGAGGATATGGGGAGGATCTGGCAGACAAGGTTAAGCAAAATCCCAAGAGATTCTACTGTCATTTAAAGAGTAAAAGAGTGGCTTGTGAGAGAATTGAGGTCATCTTTGTGGATCGAAAAGAAATTGTTGAGGTTTTTACTGAATATTTCTCTCCAGATCTTACTTAGAGAGAACAATGGACTATAAGGAAATGGGGGGAAAATGAGTGACATTGGCTTGGACCTCACATGAATTAGCAGGGAGCAGCTATAAGACCATAAGACAAAGGAGCAGAATTAGGCCAATCAACCATCATGTCTGTTCCACCATTCTACCATGACTGACTTATTATCCCTCTCAACCCCATTCTCCTGCCTTCTCCCTGTAACTTTTGACATCCTGAATAATGAAGAACCTATCAAACTTCACTTTAAATATACCTAATGACTTGGCCTTCACAGCCATCTGTGGTATTGAGTTCACAGATTCACAGTCTCGGGCTAAAGAAATTCCTCCACATCTCTGCTCCAAAGTTCTAAGATCAAAGTTCAAAGTAAATGTATTGTCAAAGTACATAAAGTATATGTCACAATATAGAACCCTGTGATCCATTTTCTTCCCAGCATACTCAATAAATCCATAACAGAATCAATGAAAGACTGCACCGAGGTGTTCAACCAGTGAGTAAAATATATCAATCTGTGCCAATACAAAAATAAATAAATAATAATAAATCAATAATCAGTAACTATTGAGAATATGTGTTGAGGCGGGAGGAGAAGATGGCGGTGTGACGCAGCGCGCACAGCTCTCCGGTGAAATGATATCGTTTCTGTTAAATAGGGGCTATGGACAATTCTGATTTGATGGAGACAGACGTGAAAGCACAGAGGAATATCTGGAGAAATTTCTGAAACGCCGGTTCGCTGCCGCTGTTACTGGGCAATTGAGAATCTTCTGGAGGGAAGGCCCCAAAATCCCTGGCTTTGCCTGCTGCTGGCAACTGAGGCAAGGTCAAATCGTTCGGATAGAGATGGTGCTCGGTACTCGGTGTTGGAGGGCTGATTGGAGGCTCGAAGTTTTTGGACGGCTCAGAGTCAGACTGTGGTCGGGCATGGCAGGCAGAATTTTCTTCCTTCTCCCGTCTGCGTGAGATGTGGGACATTCGAGAGACTTTGAACTTTTTTACTGTGCCATGGACTGTTCTTCATCAAGTTATGGTATTGTTGCACTGTTGTAACTATAAGTTATAATTATGTGGCTTTTGTTAGTTTTTCAGTCTTGGTCTGTCCTGTGTTTTTGTGATATCACACCGGAGGAATATTTTATCATTTCTTAATGCATGCATTACTAAATGACAATAAAAGAGGACCGCGTGGCCTCATAATCTAATCTAAATCTAAAGTGTCCTTGAAAGTGAGTCCATAGATTGTGTGAATATTAAATGATGAGGCAAGTGAAGTTATCCTCTTTGGTTTAAGAGCCTAATACCTGCTCCTGAACCTGGTGATGAGAGTCCTGAGGCTCCTGTACTTTCTTCCTGATGGCAGCAGGATGTCCCTCAATTCTGAGGCTGTGCCCGTTGCTTCTCCACTGTAGGAAACATCCTCTCCACATCCATTCTATCCAGGCCTTTCAATATTTGATAGGTTTCAATGAGATACCCCTCTTTCTTATAAACTCCAGCAAGTACAGGCCCAGAGCCATCAAGTGCTCCTCATACATTAAACCTTTCATTCTCGAAATCATTCTCATTAACCTCCTCGGTACCCTCTCCAATGCCAGTGAATCCTTTCTTGCATAAGGGGCCAAACCTGCTCACAATACTCAGGTGTAGTCTGACCAATGTCTTATAAAGCTTTAGCAATACATCTTACTTTTGTATTCCAGTCCTCTTGAAATGAATGCTAACATTGCATTTACCTTCTTTATCACTGACTTAACCTGCAAGTCAACCTTTAAGGAATCCTGCATGAGGACTCCCAAGTCGCTTTACTTCCCTTGTCAGCCATGGTTGCATCCTGCCTTTAGGATAGTTCTTCTTTGGGATGTGTTACAATATGCTTTCAAGGTTTGAACACCCTAACTCTCTGGAATATATATTAGATTAGATTAGATTCAATTTTATTGTCATTGTGCCGAGTACAGATACAAAGCCAATGAAATGCATTTAGCATCTGACCAGAACTGCAAAGAATAGTGTTATTTACAAAATAACTGCGAATAAAAAAAGTGCTACAGCACACAAATATAAAAGTACTGAGCCAGTACAATACGGATGCAATATTGCTTAGCGCTATGATGAGAGGTTCAGCAGTATCACAGCCTAGGGAAAAAGCTCTTCCTGTGCCTGCTGGTGCGGGAGCGGAGGCTCCCGTAGCGCCTACCGGATGGGAGGGAAGTAAAATGTCCATGGTTAGGGTGAGATGCATCCCTGATAATGCTTTTTGCCCTGCCCAGGCAGTGTTTATGGTAGATGTTCTCAATGGTGGGCAAGTGGGTGCCGATAATCTGCTGGGCAGTTTTCACCACACGCTGGAGTGCTTTACGGTCCAATACGGGACAATTGCCATACCACACTGAGATGCAGTTGGTGAGTATGCTCTCAATGGTACAGCAGTAAAAGTCCGTCAGTATCCTGGGACAGAGGTGAGCTTTCTTCATGCTCCACAGGAAATAAAGCTGCTTTGCGCCTTTTTGATCAGGATGGAGGAGTTCAGGGACCAGGTGAGATCCTCGGAAATGTGGACACCAAGGAATTTGAAGCTTGATACGTGCTCCACTACAGTTCCATTGATGTAGATGGGGACATGAGTGTGACTCCTGGCATTCCTGAAGCCCACAATGATCTCCTTGGTCTTCTGGGTGTTAAGGGCCAGATTGTTGTCAGCACGCCACGCAACCAGGTGCTGAACCTCGTCCCTGTCGTCCCTGTAGAGGGCACAGTCCCTTTAAAGATTCAGAATAGTCCCGTTAATTGACAATCATGCCTTGGGCGCCAAGGACTGAGTATTTAAGGAGCCCTTGAACTGACGTTTGGTGCTCAATCATAAGCCTCTTCATGATTTTGTCTAATGTTTGTTTTGTGCTCAGATTCTCAATCCTGTTTGAAACTGCATTGGATACTCCAGCATGTGGTTCCAAGGTAGTCTCATCAGGGACTCTCCTCACAGTATAACTGAGACTGTATGGACCCAATGGGGTATCAGAGTCTTTCGTTCGACATGGCCAGCCACAGTGAAGATATTTCCCGACAAAGCCTGGAAATACATGACCTCCAGGTAGCCTTTGGTCAACTTTTGCAAGGAGGAGCCCAGAGTCGCTTGGGAGAACTAGTTGATCTTGTTCCGGGGCCATTACATCTCCCAGCCCCAGAGAGATTTGACGGTGACCCAGACACCTGCTGCGGCTTCCTCAACCAGTGCTCATTAGTCTTTCAGCTCCAGCCATCCCAAGGAGGTGGGGGGGGGGGGAGAATGTTCAGCGGCCGACTACACGATCAAATTTTGGACCCTGGCCCAGGAAAGTGGTTGGAATGGGGAAGCCTTGGCAACACTATACCGCTATGGACTCCGAGATAAACTGAGGATGCCCTTGTCTTGGGAGAGCCAGCAGAGAACTTAAAGGCTCTCGACGACCAGTACATCCATTTCAATAATCGTCTCGCAGAGCGGAAGTGGGACTACATCATGAGGATGAAGAGGGCTAGCCCAAGCCTGGCCTGAATGCATTGTTGTTCCACTCCCCAACCTCGGACTATGTCCAGTCCATTGTCTGCTCAGGTTCCAGTTGAACCTATGTAGATTGGTTGCACTAGACTCTCTGCCAATGAGAGGTCCTGGCACTGGAGTCAAGGTTGCTGCTTTTACTGCGGGGAAGCAGGTCACCTGCAGGCCAAATGTCCAAAGTTGCAGTCACCGAGGGAACTGCTAAGACTGTCCTAAACATAAAATACTCTGCAGATGCTGGGGTCAAAGCAACACTCACAACACGCTGGAGGAACTCAGCAGGTCAGGCAGCATCCATGGAAACAATCAGTCAACGTTTCGAGCCGGAACCCTTTGTCAGGGCTGAAGAGGGAAGGGGCAGAGGCCCTATAAAGAAGATGGGGGGAGGGTGGAAGGGAGGGAGAGAGAAGGCTGGTAGGTTCCAGGTGAAAAACCAGTAAGGGGAAAGATAAAGGGGTGGGGGAGGGGAAGCAGGGAGGTGATAGGCAGGAAAGGTGAAGAAGGAATAGGGGAAAACACAATGGGTAGTAGAAGGAGGCATAGGGTGCAGGGTGTAGCCATGGGCACTTGTATGGGCCCCAGCTACGCCTGCCTCTTTGTTGGTTATGTAGAACAGTCTGTGCTCCAAACCTATTCTGGTACTGCTCCCCAACTTTTCCTCCGTTACATTGATGACTACATTGGTGCTGCTTCCTGCACCCATGCTGAGCTCGTCAATTTCATCGACTTTACTTCAAACTTCCACCCAGCCCTCAAATTCACTTGGTCTATCTCGGACACTTCTCTCCTCTTTCACGATCTCTCGGTCTCCATCTCTGGAGACAGACTGTCCACTAACATCTTCTACAAGCCCACTGACTCTCATAACTACCTCAACTATATCTCTTCCCACCCCGCCACATGCAAAAATGCCAATCCCTATTCCCAGTTCCTCCGTCTCCCCTGCATCTGCTCCCAGGATGAGGCTTTCCATTCCAGGACATCTCAAATGTCCCCTTTCGTTAAGGATCGTGGTTTCCCTTCTGCTGTCATCAATGATGCCCTCACCTGCATCTCCTCCATATCCCGCACTTGGCCCTCACGCCATCCTCCCGCCACCACAATGGGGACAGAGCTCCCCTTGTCCTCACCTACCACCCCACCGGCCTCTGGATCCAGCACATTATCTTCCGCAACTTCCGCCACCTTCAACAGGACCCCACCACTAAGCACATCTTTCCCTCTCCTCCCCTCTCTGCTTTCCGCAGGGATCGGTCCTTCCATGACTCCCTGATCCACACTTCCCTCCCCATGGATCTCCCACCCGGCATTTATCCCTGTAAGCGTAAATGCTACACCTGTCCCTACACCTCCTCTCTTGCCACCATTCAGGGCCCCAAACAGTCCTTCCACGTGAGGCAACACTTCACTTGTGAGTCTGTCGGGGTCATCTATTGCATCAGGTGCTCCTGGTGTAGCCTCCTCTACATCGGTGAAACCCGATGCAGATTGGGGGACTGCTTCGTCGAGCACCTCTGCTCCGTCCGCCACAACAGACAGGATCTCCCAGTAGCCACCCAATTCTACTCTGCTTCCCACTCCCATTCAGATATGTCCATACATGGCCTCCTCTACTGCCATGATGAGGCTAAACTCAGGTTGGAGGAGCAACACCTCATATACCGTCTAGGTAGTCTCCAGCCCCTTGGCATGAACATAGAGTTCTCCAACTCCCAGTATTTCCCTCCCCCTCCCTTCCCCTATCCCTTTTTCACTCTGCCCCCTCCCCCAGCTACCTATCACTTCCCTCATGGTTCCGCCTCCTTCTACTACCCATTGTGTTTTCCCCTATTCCTTCTTCACCTTTCCTGCCCATCACCTCCCTGCTTCCCCTCCCCCACCCCTTTATCTTTCCCCTTACTGGTTTTTCACCTGGAACCTTCCAGCCTTCTCCTTCCCACCCTCCCCCCGCCTTTTTTATAGGGCCTCTGCCCCCTCCCTCTTCCGTCCTGACGAAGGGTTCCGGCCCGAAACGTTGACTGATCATTTCCACGGATGCTGCCCGACCTGCTGAGTCCCTCCAGTGTGTTGTGAGTGTTGCTAAGACTGTGCAGTGTCAGGACAGTCTTAGTCAGAGTTTGGCCATGAGCATCCAGTATGAAGCCAGTCCAATTATTCCTGGGATTTGCCAACTTTTATTGGAAGTTTTCAGAAACTTCAGCTCAGTGGCGGCTCTGCTGACAGCACTAACCAAGAGGTCTATAACTTCCTTTCTGCTGCCTTCCTCCTTTCTCAAAAAGTGAAGTGACATTTGCAATTTTCCAGTCCTCTGCAACCATGCCAGAGTCCAATGATTTTTGTAAGATCATTGCTAATGCCTTCACAATCTCTACCACTACCTCTTTCAGAACCCTAATGTGCAGTTCATCTGTTCCGGGTGATTTATGTACCCTTAGGTCTTTCAGCTTTTTGAGTACCTTCTCCCTTGCAATAGTAACTGCAATCACTTCTCTTCCCTCACATCCTTCAACTTCTGGCATACTGCTAATGTATTCCACAGTGAAGACTGATGCAAAATACTCATTTTGTTCATCTACCATCTCCTTGTTCCTCATTATTATTTCTACAGCTTCATTTTCTCGTGGTCCTATATTCATTCTCATCTCTCTTTTACTTTTTACATACTTGAAAAAGCTTTTACTATCCACTTTAATATTTTTCGCTAACTTTGCTTTCATATTTTATCTTTTCCCTCCTAATGATTCTTTTAATTGCTTTCTTTAGGGTTTCAAAAGCTTCCCAGTCCTGTCTTACCACGTATTTTGTTTTGTTGTATGACCTCTCTTTTGTTTTTACATTAGCTTTGACTTCCCTTGTCAGCCATGGTTGCACTATTTTGCCATTTGAGGATTTCATCATTTTTGTAATTATTGCATCCCGCACCTTACTCATTTTTCCACAGAAACTCACCCCATTGCTGCTCTGTTTTCATCTCTGCCAGCAGCTCCTTCCAATTTACTTTGGCCAACTCCTCTCTCATACCACCAACATTTCCCTTACTCCACTGAAATAGTACTATGTCAGACTTTACTTTCTCCCTATCAAATTTCAAGTTGAACTCAACCATATTGTGATCACTGTCTCCTAAGTGTTCTTTTACCTTCTGCTCCCTAATCACCTCCTGTCCATTACATAACACCCAATCCAGGATAACTGATTCCCTAGTAGGCTCAATGACAAACTGCTCTAAAAAGCCATCTCATAGGCATTTAACAAACTCACTGTCTTGAGATCCATTTCCATCCTGATTTTCCCAATCAACTTGTACATAGAAATATCCCTTGACTATCATAACGTTGCCCTTTTGACATGCCTTTACTATGTCCTGTTGTAATCTGTGGTCCACATCCCAGCTACTGTTGGGAGGCCTGTATATAACTGCCATCAGGATCCTTTTACCCTTACGGTTTCTTGATTCAACCCACAAGGATTCAATATCTTCCACTGATTTGATGCCATTCTTTGCCAACAGAGGAACACTGCCTACCTTCCTATCCCTCCAATACATGGTGTAACTTTCGACATTTAACTCCCAACTACAACCATTCTTCATCCTGACCTGATGATGCCAAGATGTTTCCATGGCTATGAGGTCTTTGGTCACAATCTTAAAATACAGAAGAGCAGTTCAATGCAATACATAATACAGAAGGAAAAAAAAAACAAAATAAAATAATAATAATTAATAAATAAATCAATTACAGCATACGTATATTGAATAGATTAAAAATTGTTGAAAAAACAAAAATACTATATGCTAAAAAAGTGAGGTAGTGTCCAAGGTTTCAATGTCCATTTAGGAATCGGGGACGAAGCTGTTGTTGAATCGCTCAGTGTGTGCCTTCAGGCTTCTGTACCTCCTACCTAATTGCAACAGCAAGAAAAGGGCATTCCCTGGGTGCTGGAGGTCCTTAATAATGGACACTGCCTTTCTGAGACACTGCTCCTTGAAGATGGCCTGGGTACTTTGTAGGCTAGTACCCAGGATGGAGCCGACTAAATTTACAATCCACTACAGTAGCTTTTGGTCCTGTGCAGTAGCCCCCCCGCCCCCCCATACCAGACAGTGATGCAGCCTGTCAGAATGCTCTCCACGGTACATCTATAGAAGTTTTTAAGTGTATTTGTTGACATACCAAATCTCTTCAAACTCCTAATGAAGTATAGACACTGTCTTGCCTTCTTTATAACTACATCGATATGTCGGGACAAGGTTAGATCCTCAGAGATCTTGACACCCAGGAACTTGAAGCTGCTCACTCTCTCCACTTCTGATCCCTCTATGAGGATTGGTACGTGTTCCTTCGCTTTACCCTTCCGGAAGTCCACAATCAGCTCTTTCAGCTTACTGACATTGAGTGCCAGGTTGTTACTGTGACACCACTCCATTAATTGGCATAGCTCACTCCTGTACGCCCTCTCGTCACCAGCTGGGATTCTACCAACATGGTTGTATCATCAGCAGATTTATAGATGGCATTTGAGCTATGCCTCGCCACACAGTCATGTGTATATAGAGAGTGGAGCAGTGGGCTAAGCACACACCCCTGAGGTGCTCCAGTGTTGATCGTCAGTGAGGAGGAGATGTTATCACCATTCTGCACAGATTGTTGTATTCTGGTTAGGAAGTCGAGGATCCAATTGCAATGGGAGGTACAGAGGCCTGGGTTCTGTAACTTCTCAATTAGGATTGTGGGAATGATGGTATTAAATGCTGAGCTATAGTCAATGAACAGCATCCTGATGTAGGCGTTTGTGTTGTCTAGGTGGTCTAAAGCCATGTGAAGAGCATGGAGATTGCGTCTGCTGTTGACCTATTGTGGTGATAGGCAAATTACAATCGGTCCAGGTCCTTGCTGAGGCAAGAGTTCATTCTAGTCATGACTGATATCTCAAAGCATTTCATCACTGTAGATGTGAGTGCTACTAAGCGATAGTCATTAAGGCAGCTCACATTATTCTTCTTAGGCACTGGTATAATTGTTGACTTTTTGAAGCAAGTGGGAACTTCCACCCACAGCAGTGAGAGGTTGAAAATGTCCTTGAAAACTCCCGCCAGTTGGTTGACACTGGTTTTCAGAGCCTTACCAGGTACTCCATCGGGACCTTCCGCCTTGTGAGGGTTCATCCTCTTTAAAGACAGCCTAACATTGGTCTCTGAGACAGAGATCACAGGGTCATCAGGTGTAGCAGGGAACTTCACATCTGTAGTTGTGTTCTCCCTCTCAAAGTGGGCATAGAAGGCGTTGTGTTCATCTGGTAGTGAAGCATCACGGCCATTCACGCTATTGGGTTTTGTTTTGTAGGAAGTAATATCTTGTAAACCTTGCCAGAGATGCCATGCATCCGATGTTGCCTCCAACCTCGTTTGAAATTGTCTCTACACCCGTGAAATAGCCCTCCGTAAGTCATACCTGATTTTCTGGTACAGGTCTGGGTTGCCAGACTTGAATGTCAGAGATCCAGCCTTCAGCAGACGACGTACCTCCTGGTTCATCCACGGCTTTTGGCTTGGCAATGTACAGTAAGTCTTTATAGTCACACACTCATCTACACAGGTTTTAATGAAGTCGGTAACAACTGCAGCATACTCATCCAGGTTCGAAGATGAATCCCTGAATACAGTCCAGTCCACCGATTCAAAGCAGTCCTGCAGGCACTCCTGTACTTCCCTTGTCCAAACCTTCTTGGTCCTTACTGCTGGTGCTGCAGTCTTCAGTCTCTGCCTATACTCAGGGAGTAGAAGTAGAGCTAGGTGATCGGACTTCCCAAAGTGAGTCACCAAGTTTCCAAACAGCCTCATTTTAAGAAGCCATCACTGACTTCAAATGTACCTGTATTTTACTTGTGATTACTCTATTTAAGAACAGGTCAGAATTTCGGTATCCTACAGAAAGTGACTCACTTATTAATACCAAAAAAACTTCTCACCATCTAGGAGGCACGTGACAAATATGAATGCAGCTCGGACAACATTTAACTCCACATCATCTATGGCCAATGAACCTATTTCATTACCACTCCACCCCTCACCCTAAGCAGGTAGTGCTTCTGCCACCCAGCTCTCTGTGGCTGCGGTGTATACAGTCCGCAGAAAGCACCGCAGTAGTTTACCAAAACTTCTCCTGCGGCCTTTGGAAATCCATTGATCATACCCCACTGAGAGGACCCCAATATTGTAGCACCAACTCCTCCAAGTTTGCCACCAAAGTGCGAATTAACTGGCCTTGGAAATATATCTAAACATCTCCATTGCTGCTGCATCAAAATCCTGCAGTTCCCTACAATAACAACAAAACTTTACCACCAGCACTGCAGCAGCTTATGAGGGTGTCGAGGACTTTTGGCAGCCATCATTCAGTACTGTCCAATACAATCGATTCCAAGCTGGTGAGCTGTTACAAACACTGATTATGTACCACTTATTCCTGCAAGGCAGAGAGAAGTAAATTGGTGTTTGCTGTGACTGAATAGGTGGCAGTACAATTAACTCTGAGACGTGAATGTGAGGCTTGGAATAGATGCATATGAATGTTAAGTAGGAAGTAAAATAGATTGCTGTCAGGTAAGTTATGAGAGCTTATTACTTAAGCATGTGATTCCATTTGTGCAGTTTAAAATTGGGAATCAATGGTGACCATGCATCTACAGGCAAGACAAAAAATATTTTGTTCCACTGTATGCATGCCCTCAGTTTCGTGTTCCCGGTATTGGCCAGAAGTGTGACTCTTTATTCTTCTAATCTTCTACTGAGCGTTGCAGATATATGGACTTATGCCTGCAAAAGAACTCCTTCCACCCTTCTATATCATTCACGAAATCTGGGAAAAGAAGAATATTCCAGGGCACATCACTGTGGCATAGTTGCAACCATCATAAGAAAGGAGATAAATTTGATTGTGGTATTTACAGAAGGATATCCCAGTGCTACCCAGTATCAGGAATGTCGTTTCCAGCAACCTCTTAGTGGCAAAAGAGCTGCTCCCCAAATATGTTTGGATTCTGTTTATCCAGAGACCCAACAAACATGATCTTTACTTGGCAACAACTCCTATTAAAAAAATACGTGGTCTTTTGATGTCATCCCAGCCTTTAATTACATCATTCTGCGGCAGTTGTGCAACACTTCTCTTAAATTTTTTTTCTGTCTTAAACTTGCTTTATGACAGCTTGCAAGCATGACTCTCATCAATCAGCCTCGAACAGAGCCTTTCTCAGTGAAAATCAGTATCATACAAGGCCGTGTCTTTGTCCCGATAATTTCTCATAATTTCTCTTTCTATCTCTCTTTCACAACAAGCTTTCTGTGGGAGTGGAGGTAATACTTAGAACAAATGAAAGGCAGGTCAACCTCCAAAACCAACTTACCCAAACCTCACGCAGCTGTGTATGGATAATCCTAACTTTGAGCATTCTCAGGCTACATCCACACTAGACCAGATAATTTTGAAAACATCGGTTTCGAGTAAAAACGACAGGCATCCGCACTAGGCGTTTTTCAAAATATCTCTGTCCACACTAAAACAGATATTTGGGCGAATCTACTCCTACTGTGCAAGCGCAGACACATCTACAGAAAACAAGAGAAGAGAAAACAGTATAATATTTACGTTTCCGTGGCGGCATTGTGCTATTTCCATTGGTCAAAAACTAGAGTACCTACAACAACAGCGAAAGAAAGTTTTCAACAATGTCTTTGAGGAATACAAAGAAAACTGGGAAAATCAGACTGGGCTTCTTCGTTTAGACAGACAATGGAGTTGAACTGTTTCTGCAAGTTAACAACGACTACAAAGTCAGCAAAGCAGTGGAGATGTTTAATTCTAAACAAGCTATTAACGTAGACAATAAAGTAAACAACACATGGGTGAAGCCGTCCTCTGTCCAAGATCAACAAGATCAACAATTACAAAATGTTAAATGGTCAACTCAACATAGACTACCAATCCCACATCAAACCCAAACCTATTAGGAGTAGAAGAGGGCACTCAGCTCAATTTGAAATACTAACTACCAAGTCAGATGTGTACAGCAATTCATTTTCCCCCCGCACAATTAAAGCATGGAATAATCTTAATCCTAACACAGTCACACAACCAAACCCAGTTAAATTAAAGGCAGCTTTTCTTCTTCAAAAATCTCCTCCTTAAGCCCACCCTCCACCACCTCGAGTTTAAATTCCATGCGGAATATTTTGGAGGATCAAGAACCAAGAAACAAGAGAGTGGAATCTTCTGCCACCTGACCTACGCAGTATTTCTGACATAAATATTTTTAAAGATAGATTCAATCAAATCAATTTAGGGGATCTAGTCAAAAAAGCTCACTTTACAATTTAACTCTCATGCCGTTCACACTGACTGCACGTTATAACAGCGGTGGTCAGTCAGCGACAATGCCGCTTGGAGACCCTGAGGTACAGGAGATCGAGGATACGACCACTGCAGACTGGGAGACCAGAGGGTACAGGCAGAAGAACAGAGGATGCAAACAGAGAAACCGAGGGGACAGTTTGAAAGCCACCTCCAGTTTAAATTCCATGCGGAATATTTTGGAGGATCAAGAACCAAGAACCACGAATAGCCGTCCGGCAGTGCTCGCGCAGTACCAAGCAGAAGCAGAAAAAGCATTGTTGTGGTGTTGTCATGACAGCATTTTTAAATCTCTCCGTTTACCCCATCCATACTACAACACGAAACAATCATTTTCAAATTTACACACTCTGGAGAGTGTTTTTGAAAATCTCCATTTTCAGGGGACGAAAACGCCACTTCAGTGTGGACGGAAGGTCAAAACAAAGAGATAAAGCTTTGTTTTCAAAATTATCCAGCGTAATGTGGACGTAGCCTCAGAGACCTAACTCCAAGTCCAAAATGACATGTTTATTGAAACATACAGAAGATGGACCTTGTGATGAACAGCCAGAAGACCCTGGATATTGTGGACCACTCATCCCTCAGGAGCTTCTCTTCGTCAAAGGCAGGCATGGGTGATGTTCAATGTATCAGTGGAGCCTATGGTTAAAAATGCCTTTGAAGATGAAGACCTGACACAAAAACTCATGGTTTACTAAGCAGCAGAACTCCATTGTTTCCTACAAATTACTGTGAATGCCACTAGTACTGTCTGCAAAAACCTCAAAATTCACCAGAAGGACCGGAAAAACAACATCTCCCAGGTCAACTATGCTAGTATTGAAATCTTGGTTACACTGAGTCATCCAGATTGGGCAGGTCATGTCATTTGCATGTCGAACACTAGATTCCCAAAACAGAAGTTCCAGTCTGAGCTTTGTCATGGAAATAAATTACCAAACAGGCAGGCAAAAAGTTTCAAGGATTGCATCATCCACAGACTAGTGAACCATCTAATCAGTCAGTTACCATCTACCCCGTTGGTGAAAGAGTCTGCAATTTCTACATTGGCCTCAATAGTGTCTTCAGAACTCAAACAAGCACTCAAGGTAAAACATCCTCAATCCTGAGGGACTGTCTAAGAAGAAGGAAGGTTCTTCAGCTGGATGCTGGGTAATTAAGAAGCAATCCAGGGTGCCTGGAAATCTGAAATCATGCAGGGATGGGGATATTCCCAGCAAAAATGCTATTATTTTGAGGACCTGCATTTGTGGCTCAACCTGACTTGAATTTAAACAACATTTCTAGCCAAATAGCCATTTTCCCAATGGCTTGAACCTAGCCACAAACCGCTGTATCAGTGCTGGCTGACTGGCCAATTAAATTAATACAAACAATGTGGATTTCCCAAACTGACTACGTAAAGTGACAGTGGTCACTTTATTAGATAACCCATGTACCTAATAAAGTGGCCACTGAGTGTATATTCAAGGTCTTCTGCTGCTGTAGCACATCCACTTCAGGGTTCAATGATGCTCCCCTTCACACTACTGTTGTAATGCATTTTTATTTGAGCTACTGTCATCTTGAACCAGTCTGGCCATACTCCTCTGGTCTCTCTCATTAACAAGGCATTTTCTCATACAGAACTTCTGCTCACTGGATTTTGTTTTTGTTTTTTTGTACCATTCTCTGTAAACTCTAGAGACTGTTCTGTATGAATTTCCCAGGAGATCAACAATTTCTGAGATACTCAAACCACCCTGTCTGGCACCAACAACCATTCATGCTCACAATCACTTAGATCACATTTCTTTCCCATTCTGATGTTTATTCTGAATAACAGGTGAACCTTTTGACCATGTCTGCATGCTTTTATACATTGAATTGCTGCCACATGATTGGCTGATTAGATATTTTGATTAACGAGCAGGTATACAGGCATATGTAATAAAGTGGCCACCGAGTGAATATTTTTTTAAAAAATTAATTTGCGTTCAAATAATGCTTCAATAATATCAGAACAATTGAATAACATTGTTTAGAATTGGTGAAATCCCTCTTTATAAATAAAAAAATCATGTATTACAGAAGTTTAAAGCATGCTTCACCACATAACAATATATTTAAGACCAATTGTAAATATTCAGAAATGTTTAAACTTTAGTACAAACATTCTCTGTCCTTGCTGGTTGTTAATACAAGAAAATGTAATTAAATTTGTCATATTCAAGTCAGTCATCCAAGCACCTTATTCATCTGCACATGATATGTGGAGAAAATGTTCCCAGCAAATCATTCACGTCTATTATCAATTTACAATGTGTATTGTAATAATTGCCATAGGCTTTCCTTTTCCTTCTTTGCAATGTAGAAGACTTTCCATATATTTTTTGTGAAGTGTTCATTTGTCATACTCATACAGTAGCGTGCAACAGTGTTAGGCATATGCATATAGCTAGAGTGCCTAAGAATTTTGCCCAGTACTGTATTTGTCAACGTGGAGCAGAGAGCGAGTTCGTAGATCTGGTGGTAAATTTCACTCACATATGTCAGGAAAATTGTTTTTTTTTTAATTTGTTTTTTCAGTAGCAGTACGGTGCAGTACAGCACTATGCAGAAGTCTCAGGCACCTCAGCCATGTATATGTGCACTAAAACTTTTGCACAATACTGTATTTAGCTAATATTCTTGGTCACATAAGCTGAAATCACATACATTAATAGTCCTTCATGCTCCACTTTCAAAGTCAGTTTCAATGAAGGTGAATTGTTTGTCCAATAGGCTGTAAAAGTGGTTGCTGTTGATCAAAATCTTTTCACTTTCTCCTGCTGAAATCCAATTTGTAAATCTTTGACAGCACAACACTACTGCGTTGTGCCAATGGTTTTTGGGACTACCTGGTGAAGGAAGCCATTGAAATAAAACTAGAGGAAAAGAATTTTAACGAAGATGAAGGTCTCACTCTAAATAAGAACTGGAATTCGATTGTAAGCAAGGTGGGACAGCAGAAACCTGATTGGATGAGGACTAACCAATCAGGAGGGATGGATTATGGTGGTCTAAATACCACCGGACTAGACATGCCCAGGCATTGTTCCTGATAAAGATAGCAGAGTTTGTCATCGAAACATTGGTTAAAATCAATACCTGTATCCAGCTGGAAGACCGAGAAGAACTTATTCATCATATATGCTGGGAAAGCACTAGATCCTTTTTCAAATCTGAAATAGTTCGCCATTTGCAGTTTACTTTAGCAATTGAAGACAAAAGGTGTCTTGTTTTCAAGTCATTTAATCTCAGTGCAAAAAGGAATCATACTATTCTGTTCAAATAACTAACCAAATAAGTATAAAAAGTGTCCTTAAGTTGGAGTAATGCCCTTAAAACAAAATTTCTGCTCATTTCTACCATTGGATTAAGGGTTAACCATGGCTTAAAGTTCAATCATTCAGTTTAAAACCCCTGGGGACGAAATAGCAGCAGATTGAAATCGGTTTTTAATTTGGACATTGAGTGCTCTGGTTTCTATCTGATATCATGCTTGTGCCTACATATTTTAATTAATTCCCTTGTAAGTTGTGCTAACTTCTGGATATCAGGCAGAATGAGTCTAACTCTGCGTCTATCACCAATATTAATGCCACAGAAAACTTTCATCATTCCACATGAGCTAGCCATGATCCTAATGTGACTCCCTATCTGATTTTACAATTCATGTTGCAGAATCTCTGAATATACATGCATTAGCCACTTCATTAAGTACCTCCTGTTTCTAATAAAGTGGCCAGTAAGTATATAATACTAATTGAGACACATTGTTGACCAACCAAAAATATCACCAGTTATGCTTTCAAATCTTAGTCAAGAAATAACTTTTCTTTTCCAGAGTTATGCTTATTAACTAATTCTGATTTTGACCGAAGTTGTTTCACGTTGTCGGTTTGTTCGCTACACTGGGTTAACACAAAGCTTACAGAATTGTTTCAATTCGTATTCTTTAACAACATTGAATGTCATGGTGACATCGTCTGATACTCACACATCGTAGCTTAAAATATTTGGTATCAAGGAATAATGAAGCTAAGATATGCAGTGGCATACACTGTGCAATCTTTCCCAGCTTGCATTAAATTGAGCTTTATCAGTAAGGGAGCAGATCAGGTGAAGAACAAGTGAAGGAGAATGCTTGAAGTTGGGATAAGAAATCTGTCATTGCAGCATTTAATCAAAAGTATTTGCTTTAAAATATCAAACACAGGAATGCCCCTTATAGTTGGTTGTTTATCATGACTTGTTAAACAGGTCATTCTTAATAAAGTCACGATGTTCAAAAGATTAAAACAATCTGGATGATGTTGTATTAATCTGCATTAATGCAAGGATCAAATTTCTTGCCAGTCATATTGATTTTTAGGCATTCCATCAAGTTATTCTTCAGTTTTTGTGCAACAATACTACTGTATCTGTTAGTGATTGTTAAGTGGGTGACATACTTCAGGAATCTTGGGATAGGTGACAAGTTTATACAAATGGAAATCAGTCTTCAATATAACTGCTTCAACGAACTA
Organism: Mobula hypostoma; assembly: GCF_963921235.1. Lineage (NCBI taxonomy): Eukaryota > Metazoa > Chordata > Chondrichthyes > Myliobatiformes > Myliobatidae > Mobula > Mobula hypostoma. Next base: position 132,534,369 of record NC_086103.1, on the reverse strand, counting down.
TCAGATTTAAAAAAACACTGATTTAGAAGTCTGGACTTTAAAAAGAAGTTTGAATATGCAGAGTTTTTCTTGTCAGTGGAGGCATACTACCACTGTAAATAAATAATATTTTGGAGTCATATGTCTACATTCATAATGCTGAAGTCAATTATAATTATGACTACTGAAATCATATTTAATCACTTGCTGTTACCTTGTGTTTAAAAAATATAAAAACTCAATGTAGTTTTGAGTTCAGTGAGTTTCTACTGAGACATTCTTCCACCACATCCCATCCTAAGTGCATGCTTGTTGTGCTAAATAAAGACCTCTTACATCTTCAACTCCAGCCTCCATGTGGTTCATTCAAAGTCATAACAATATCTATTGTAGCTGAACTTCTTTGGCAGATTTTCAAATCAGTCCAGCTTTAACTGCACCAGGTCTTGAGATGCTACAGAAGTCCAGAAATTTTAATGGCTACAAAACATTTACGAAATTCGGTGTGCAAATATTGTAAATTAATTGTATCAGCATAAGGGGCAAGTGCACAAAGGTTTGATTTTACTGTGTACATTAAAATGGGAGCTGGAAAATTGAAAACATAAGAACATAACATAAAAACAACAGAAATAGAGGCCATTAAGATTGCTCTGTCATGCATTAGGATTCACTAAACCTGAGTGAGCTTCATGGATCTTCTGGTTTGCTATCTAGTGAGGAAACTTCTCCAAATTTCCTTTCTAAACAACCTTTGCCATTTTCTTAAAAGATTCCACTTCCTTGCCCACTCTTGGTGCTAGACCCCTTGATCAGAGAACGCATCCTCTCTGCTTCTAGTCTACAAGGGCCTTGAAGAATTGTGTTTGCTTCAATAATATTTACTCTTAGAGAACATAGCCCTATTCTTCTGAAGTTCTCCTCATATAGCAAACCCACCTTTCTTGGAAGAAATTTGGTGCATCTTTGCTGTACTCTCCATGTGGTAAGTACACCAAATCCTCATTATGTGGTGATTGAATATCCTGGAACCATGTAAGTTTCGCAGTAAGTTATGCTCTTCCAGTCTTTTCAGTGGCATATGGTGAATCCAGTTGACCATGAGATGGATTAAATTTGATGTTTTGTTAATAACTGGTGTACATACTGGGCCAGATTTGGGAGTCAGAGTTGGAAACACAAGGGACTCGGAATATGAGGAGCCATAGTCTGGAGAACTATACTTCACTTGTTATGTTGAAATTTATACTAAAATTGTCATATATCAGTGGAGACTCTTTAAGCCTTAGAGTCATTGTCATCATCCTTAAAGTAGCTGCATCTTAGCAGCACCTTAAATACCAATACTTTACTAATACTTTTTCCCTTCATTCTACATTCTTGCTAGACCCTTGATAATCTAATATTCCTGTACTGTTTAAAACTAGTTATTATTACAATGATTGAATTGAAAATGCAGCTTTTTTAAAAAAGGAAAGCAAGGATGAGGCCTGGATTTTTAATTGTGTGGTTTCATCACAGAGTTTAAGATTGAAATAAATTAAAAGAAAAGAGAAATTGTTTATTATTAATCAATCAGGAAGTATGATCACAATGGACAGAGGTAACCAAAAGCTGTTGCTTGCACAAATGTTAAGCAGATTAATTGGTATAAGTAATACTTCTTTGATTCTTTTAATAATTCTCACATTTTCAACCTCTCACTGCTACAGGCAGAAGTTCCCACTTGCTTCAAAAAGGCAACAATTATACCAGTGCCTAAGAAGAATAATGTGAGCTGCCTTAATGACTATCGCTCGGTAGCACACACATCGATAGTGATGAAATGCTTTGAGAAGTTGGTCATAACTAGACTGAACTTCTACCTCAGCAAGGACCTGGACCCATTGTAATTTGCCTATTGCCACAATGGGTAAATGGCAGACACAATCTCAATGGCTCTCCCATGGTTTTAGACCACCTGGACAACATAAACACCTATGTCAGGACACTGTTCATCGACTATATCTCAGCATTTAATACCATCATTCCCACAATCCTGATTGAGAAGTTGCAGAACCTGGGCCTCTGTACCTCCCTCTGCAATTGGATCCTCGACTTCCTAACCGGAAGATCATGTTCTGTGCGGATTGGTGATAACATATCCTCCTCGCTGACGATCAGCTTGGCTCACCTCGGGGTGTGTGCTTAGCCCACTGCTCTACTCTCTATATACTCATGACTGAGTGGCTAGGCATAGCTCAAGTACCATCTATAAATTTGCTGATGATGCAATCATTTTTGGTAGAATCTCAGGTGGTGATGAGAGGGCGTACAGGAGTGAGATATGCCAACTAGTGGAGTGGTGCTGCAGCAACAACTTGGCACTCATGTCAGTCAGACAAAAGAGCTGATTGTGGGCTTCAGGAAGAGTAAGACGAAGGAACACATACCAATCTTCATCGAGGGATCAGAAATGGAGAGAGTGAGCAGTTTCAAGTTCCTGGGTGCCAACATCTCTGAGGATCTAAGCTGGCCCCAACATATTGATGTAGTTATAAAGAAGGCAAGACAGTGTCTATACTTCATTAGGAGTTTGAAGAGATTTGGCATGTCAACAAATACACTCAAAAACTTCTATAGATGTATCGTTGAGAGCATTCTGACAGGCTGCATCACTGCCTGTTATGGGAGGGGGGGGTACTGCACAGGACCAAGAGAAGCTGCAGAGGGTTATAAATCTATTCAACACCATCTTGGGTACTAGCCTACAAAGTATTCAGGACATCTTCAGAGAGAGGTGTCTCAGAAAGGCAGTGTCCATTATTAAGGATCTCCGGCACCCAGGCCATGCCCTTTTCTCACTGCTACCATCAGTGAGAAGGTACAGAAGCCTGAAGGCACACACTCAGCGATTCAAGAGCAGCTTCTTCCCCTCTGCCATCCAATTCCTAAATGGACATTGTAATCTTGGACACTAGCTCACTTTTTAAAATACACAATATTTCTGTTTTTTGCACAGTTTTTAATCTATTCAATATACGTGTACTGTAATCGATCTACTTATTTATTATTACTATTATTTTTATTTATTTATTTATTTTCTTTTCTGTATTATGTATTGCATTGAACTGCTGCTGCTAAGCTAACGAATTTCACGACACATGCCAGTGTTAGCAAACCTGATCTTGATCCTGATTCATGCATTTAAACATGTATTTGAGTTCATGTGTAACATAGATCCACATAATGTATGTAGAATCATCCTCTTACCTGCATGTACATCAAGCTCGGGAATTGAAAGTCACTTGTGCTTCAAGGGTTAACAAATAAAACGAAGAGATGGTGTTGTAATGCTTACCAACTCCCACTGTGCAGGCCACAAACGATCATTGAACTTCAGTGCATTTCCTTTTGCACTTTTGGAGTCCAATACTTTGAAGACCTCTGGATGGACAAAATCTTTCTTCACTCGATCTGGAAACCACACATAAAGATTTGTCACTTATAGTATTTTATTTTGTCAGTCAAATCTAATAAAAAAATTAATGTTACCAAATAAAATTAAAAACATTTTGATGAACTGGTACAAAGTGTGATATTGAAAATGACCAGAAGTTTCCATTCCACAAACACACACAATCAAATTTTAAAATTTTAAACAGACTAAACTGGAGTAGAAAATGGTTGAAAATGCTAATCAGTTTTGTGTGCATTTTATTCTGATTTAGAAGTTTGCTTCCACTTAGGTACTTCCATAAAAAATGGCCTTCATCCCAGAGTCATTCTGTTTTAAATTGCTGAGGACTTATAATAAAATAAAACTGATATGATGCCATTCTGCAATTCCAATTGATCACAGAAAATAATTAGATGCTTTAGTTCTCTTTTATTCCCTTTTCATTACTAAAGTTACTTATACTGACCCACACTTGCCCAGTAAAACACAAACTTTCTTCGCCTTAGTCAACATTGGCAAGACATATAATGATGGAGATTCTGGGCTTCGGTGGGTGGGGTACGTATTACAATCCAGACACCTTTTGTTTGCAACAACATACATATATTTCTTACTTCCTGCAAGGCTCCAAAATGGGAAAATAAACCATCAATTTTTTTTATCCCATGCTCTAACCTAACAGAGGAAAAAAGAAAAAGCTCAGGTTACTCATACCCTGAGCTTGGACCCAGGCTCTATTTAACTACTTCTAATCACCTAATATCTTGATGGGCAAAAATCTCAGATTTAACACTATTAATTGAGCCAACATTCACTGCTTTTGGTGAAGCATGCCATATTTGTACCAGACTTTCTGTGAGGAAATGTTTCCTAATTTGTAAATGAACTGGCTCCAATTATAAAGCTTTCTGGCAACACCCAGCATCTTCATGTCAGTGGAAAGTAGTTTGTCTCTTTCTATTATATACTTCCTTTCACAATCGGTAATACTGTTATTCAATCACTCTTTTATTGGTAATGTATTCAGAACTAATATACATAAACTCTCTTCATCAGTTAATACTTTCAGTTTCTACAATCCAACTGATAAATCTTCATTACACAGTTTTGAGGCCATTACGCCTTCCAAATCAAGTTATAAAGACCTAATACAGTCACCAGTTATGAGTTTTACAAAAGCAAAGTAAAAATATCCTCAGTTCTCACTTTAAAAGCTATTATTACATAAACTTCTTTGTTTTTTTTTGTTGTATTTTACTGATCCTCATGCATACCATAAACATAACATAGGAACATGGATAATGATCCTGATATTCAATAGGATAATGGGATATCAGCCATCTTGTTATCATATCCCTGCTCCTTCCCCTTAATCCTTAATGTGTCAATGCAGTTGTTAAATATGTTCAGAGGTTGCTTGCATAGCCTCAGTGAAAGTGAATTCTATCAGTTTACTGCCTTCTGAGCAATGACATTTCTCTTCCTTCACGTCCGAAGCTTCTTGTCCTGTAACCCAAAACTATGACCCCTCATTATAGACCCTCCTACTCTCCCCCAACTACCAGGCAGAGAATATCAAGTCTATTTATTCCTGTCAGAAGTTTGCAAGTTTCAATTAGACCCCATCTTATTCTTCAATGCTCCAGTGAATCTAAACCTGGCTGAGCTAATCTTTCCTCATAAGACAGCATCTCTTTCTCATGAATCAGACTAGTAAACCTCACGTGAACCTTGTTACTCTGCCTTCACTTCAGAATTTCTCTGTTTAGTTCCTCAACACTAAAAAATAACACCAGCAGCCATTTTGTTTTGTCAATAAGGACTTTATATATATCTGTACTGGAGTCCATTTGCTACAGCCTTGCCAAGTTACTTAACAACTAAAGCATTATGGTACTGTTAGTTTTCTATCTTCATGACTTACATCTCAAATTTTCTTGATGCCACTGCAAACCAAGTAGCATATGTGGCTGTTGAGATAATACTGACACTTACAAAATATTTTGAACCTGACTGAAGTAAATAAAAATTGTGAGAAGAGAAATAATGCTCTGGAAAGCCTGAAGGATTAAATAGGGAAAATGTGATGATGATATGAAGCAATTACAGGAACACTGGTAAATATCAGACCCAGAATTCAAACACCAGTGAGGACTAAACTCTTATTCTCTGTTTCCTAGGTTGCTTTGGCGAAGATCCATATAAGCTTGAGGAATACACGTAGTGGGTCATCTTTCACCAAGTGGACTAATCCTAACCTTAATTAACCTTAATCCTAACCTTAACTCAGTTGTGAATTTGGTGATATGGGGCAATGCAAAATTATAGTAGAAGGTCATTGACCTAAAACTCTGTTTCTTTTCTCCCCACAGATGCTGCCTGACATGTAGTGTATTTTCATCATTTTCTGATTTTATTTTAGATTTTTTACATCTTCATTATTTTGCTTTGGTTAGGTACGGTAAGTAAGACTTCTTAAAATATATTTTATGCTTTATGGTCATATTTTTCAGTTATTTAATAAATAAAAGAATTGGCAGAAGATACACATTCTTTTAATTCAACTGACTGCGGTAGTCAACAGTGGAAAGAAATGTGAGAAGAGAAATCATATCTGAAGCATTTATAAAATTTCAGTAAGCAGCTGTACTGTGTGATACGTATCACATCAGAAAGGAAAGCAATAATATTGGAGATGAAAAGTATGTGATCAAAGTTTAGCACAAATGTCATTAACAGTTACCAAATTAAGAAGCAGAAAATGATCAGCCAGAACATGTGGAGTTTGAAATGAAACAGAGGTCTCAAATACTTTACCTAATCAATTGTTGATCAAAGAACTTGTGTCAAGACAAAAAAATAAATAAATGAAAAAAAAGTTTCTTTTCATGAAGAAGCTGTTTGCACATTGTAACCCAAAACCTAATTTCTTTTTGGCAGAGGGTGGATATTAAAACATAAAAGTATGTTAGGTAACAACCAAAGAATATTCGGCATAGGAGGGAAGGGACTTGTTGTTGATAAGCATCCGTCATCCATGTATGTTACTAATTATTTCTGCTGCACAATTATAAATAACTAATGTGGTTTTGACAGTCAGTATTTCAGATAGAGAATGCAGAAAAATAAATATAGAAATTCTTTCCTTAGTTCCATTCCAAACGAAAAATGTTCCCAAATGCACATGAATCATGCACCAGCCAAATAAAATATCACCTTTCCTCCAGGAAATGGCAACACAAACAGAAAATGCTAGGAATCTGCAGTTGATGAATATAAAGAAATCTCCGTTTACTCTCCTATGCCCAAAACTCTAATAGAGGCTTTTTGTAGCTTAGTATATTCCCAAGGCTGGTCTCTGACTGTATGTTCAAGAAAAACCCATATGAATTATGGCTGGAGAGTAAAGGTATCAAACATGCACTTAATAGTAGATATAGAATATTTTTTTAAACCACTGTGCCAAAATCAAATGTACTTGAGGTTAGCAACAATGATCTGTAGCAAAATAACAATTAAAGAAAATTAAACTTCAAACATTATACAACTATATTGTGTTTACCAGCTGCAGATTGAGTCATATTTTCCAAGATACTGTGCTCATTGGTAGTAGGAAAGGTTACTTTAATATTTATTCTATGTGCATTTCTTTTTGGACTGCAGATTTTTAGAAAAATAAAGCAGCAATGTTACTGAGTGTATTTGCCACAATTTGTGCTCCAGGAATTGTTGGAAAGAGAAATCTACTGCAATCGAGCACATTCAGGTTATCTTCAAGACTGCTTTTTTGGACAAGGAAGCTAACTTTTCATGGAGTCTTTCCTTAGTGTGGCTGACTGGCCTCAGGCAGCTCCCCTCAGACACTTGCTCTTACTTACTACTTGTAAAGGACCCCACTCTGGACCATCAGGTCACTGTCCCCTACTCCATCACTAACCTCATCAAATCTGCAAATCTCCTTTTCACTGCCATCAAACGCATAGTTCCCTTACCCCATACCACTTGTTTCTACCTCCTACCCATGATCTACAAACCTGTAGACCCATTGTCTCCCTGCCTGCTTCTGCCCCAAAGAACTTGTGTCGCATACCTCGACTGCATTCTATCCCCCTTGGTTCAGTCCCTCCCCACCTACATCCACCATATGCTCACGATTTGCTCAGCAACTTTCAATTCTCTGGCATTGACCATTTCATTTTCTCCATGAAAGTCCCAGTACACTTCTATTACCCCATCAAAAAGGCCTTAAAGCTCTCTGCTTCTTTTACAACAAAAGACTCAACCAGTTCCCCTCCACCATCACCCTCTCAGTCTGGCAGAACTGGTCTTCACACTCAACAATTTCTCCCTTGGCTCCTGCCACTGTCTTCAAAGTCAAGGAGTAGCCATGAGCACTTGCATGGGGCCTGGCTATGCCTGCTTGCCTTTTCGTTGGCTACATGGACCAATTCCAAGCCTCCCTGGTAATGCTTCCCAACTCTTTCTGATCTACACTGATGATGACTCTATTGGTGATGCTTCATGCACTTACAGGTATGCTGAGCTAATCAATTTTATCATCTTTGTCTCAACTTCCACCCTACCCTTAAATTCACTCCGTCCATTTCTGACACCTCTCTTCCCTTTCTCGATCTCTCTATCATCTCCGGAGACAAATTATCTACTGACGTAAACCTACCGATTCTCAGGGGTATCCTGACTATCTTTCTCTCCTGTAAAAATGCCATTGCCTTTTCTCAGTTCCTTCATCTCCACTGCATCTATTCCCGGGATATGGCTTTCCTTTGCAAGAGATCAGAGATGTCCTTCTTTTTCAATTAACATGGTTTCCCTTCCTCCGTCATTGATGCTGCCCTCACACACATTACCTCCATCTCTGGACATTCATGCTCAGCCTTTCTTCCCTCCATAGAGTTCCACTTGTCCTCACCTATCACACTATGAGCCTCCACATCAAACACATCATTCCCCGCACTTCTGCCAACTTTAACAGGATCCTACCACCAAACATATATTTACACCCTGCCCTCAACTCTTCACTTTATGTAGGAATCAGGCCCTCTGTGATTCCCTGGTTCATTCGTCCCTCCTCACTAATTTCCCACCTGGCACATATCCCCGCAAGTGACAGAAATACCACACCTGCCCATTCACCTCCACCCTCACCTCCAGTCAGGGCCCCAAACAGTTTTTCCAAGCAAGGTAAAACTTTACCTGCGAATCTGTTGGGATTGTCTATTGTATCCTGTGCTCCTAATGTGACCTTCTCTACATTGGTGAGACTTGACATAAATTAGGGGACTGCTTTGTTGAGTTCCTCTGCTCTATCCACCAAAAGTGAAAGTTCCCGGTAGCCAATCATTTTAATTCTTATCCCCATTCCTGTTGTCGGTCCATGGCCCCCTTTTCATGAAACCACTCTCAGGGTGGAGCAGTAACACCTCATATATCACCTTGGTAACCACCAACTTGATTACAAGAACATTGATTGCTCTTTCCAGTATTTTTTTTCCTTTTTTCTTTTCTTCCTCCAGCAATTTTTGCAGACTACGCAACTTCTTTCAGTTCATCCACAAAACAGCTTATTCTTCTTTTCTTTTCAAGATGGTTGGGATTCCGTTACAGATCAAACTATGGTTCTTTGCAAGTGATGGGTTTTTGGACCAGCTGTGTGGCTGGGTGCTTTGCTATCTCCAGGAATGGCCTGGAAGACGTACGTCTTCAGGCAGCAGCCCTTTAAATGATCCAGTTCCTTATCGATTTCGCTGACTGAAGTGTTGTGGGAGACTGAAGCATTGAGACAGGAAGTGGTGTGATGCTGTCAGAAGAAGACCTCCATATTTGAGCGATCCCCCCCCCCCCCCCGCCGATGGAGAGTGAGATCCTGTCGGTCTCCAAGATGGGGGCTTGGAGAAGAGACATGGAAGATTGTAACATCACAACAGCAAGTTGCCGTTCACTGCTCTCGTTGTTGCAGAAGTGACCTCTCTCTCCCTCGATGGAGAGAGAGAGAGCCTGTCTGAGATACTGAAGTGCTGGGTTATGGACTGTAGCTTTTGATGAACTCTAGATGAAGGCCTCCTTAGTGGGTGTTTGCTATTGCTTGCATGGTGGTGGGTCAGTGCTTCTGCTGGTGCGAGTAGGAGGAGGGGGAGTAGGAGCTGCTTTTGCATGGGAGGTTGAGGGAGGCTTTGGGGTTTTGATGTTTCTATCATTCATTCTATGGGTTTTCTTGTTTCCTGGATGTCCATGAAGAGTAAGAATTTCAGGTTGTATAATGTATACATTCTCTGATATTAAATTGAACGAGTTGATTTGAATCTTTCCCTCTTATTCTATTTCCCACTCTGGCCTCTTAACTCTTCTCCACACTTGCCTGTCACCCTCACCCTGGTGCCCTCCTTCTTCCCTTTCTCCCATAGTTTTCTCCCCTCTCCTGTCAGATTCCTTCTTCTTTAGCCCTTTACCTTCCCCACCCACCTGGCTTCATCTATCACCTTCCAGCTTGTCCTCTTTCCCCTCCCCACACCTTTGTATTCTCAGATCTCCCCACTTCTTTTCCAGACCTTTGAAAGGTCTTGGCCCAAAACATTGACTTTTGATTCATTTTCATTGATGCTGCCTGACCTGCTGTGTTCCTCGAGCATTTTGTGTGAGTTATTCTGGATTTCCAGCATCTGTAGAATCTCTTCTGTTTATCCCTTCTCAGCTATTTGTCAATATCAAACAATTTTCCTTGAAATTTTGCTTCATCTATTAAGTCTTTCCAGACTTGGGAATATAGTGAACATCTGTCCATCCTTCCGTTAGCTTTTGTAGTTGAAACAGGAGAGGTTGCTTTCATTGCTGTCTTCTGCTATATTTCTCATGGCATTACCTTTGTACCATGGCTTGGTTAAATAAGTAGTTATGAGAATGTCATGTATAAAATTACTTTAAAATGTTATGATTTAAAGAAAACTATCATAATTTGATTTTTTTCAGTGAATTATCAAATTGAAATAATATGACATTCATAAACTCCTCTATAACAGGCTTGACAATAATAGGTTTCTACAAATCACATATATAATGTACTGTATCCACATTCATTTGTTGTGCTTGAATAAATTAAATCAATCATTGTTTCATTCTATGTAAAATAGTCTTGTAAATATTTACAGCTCAGGACCAGTGAATGAAAATGTATTTTTTTCTCTCCCGTGGTACTTGTTCAAATTTTTATTTCTTAGAATCACATTCAGAACCTAGCAACATTCTGGAGAGAGGATGCTGAGCCTGCTCTTAACGTATTTTCAGTGGATTCAGGGTCGACAAGTGAAAAAAACAAAACATCAAATCCTCTGTTCGACCTCTGATGATGGGGTCCCAATGTCCTGAGACAGTGCTTCCAGTCATAACGGAATCTTTCACCAAATAATGTAGACCAGAGTGTTTGGACACATCACCCATTGTGCCTAAGGAGTACATATCATATACGTGGAACAAGCAGAAGGAGAGTATTCTTCTGCTTAATCTAAGCACTTATATCATAGTTTGTCCTTGAAGATTCATGCATTCTTCTGTTATGACTTATTTTAAAACTGGATCAAAGAAATGGAGATTAAATTTTATGACCAGTGAGATGGACATGAGGACTGTAATGCATGATTAACCTTATCAAAATGTTTGGAATGTAGATGCTCTGTTTATTTACAGGACTGTCACATGCATTCAGCACTACACAGGCGCCAAGTGCACACCTCAGCAGGAGATATATATTACAAGCAGCCAACCCCAGTTAAAGCTTGTCCACACTGCTTCATGACAACCTGCTTCTCAGAAAGGGAGTCTGTGGAAGCAGGTATTCTATGACAGAAACTGACACAGGGAACCAAGCAGGGTAGGCCAGAGAACCTATTTCATTCAGCTGACATCTTTTGATTTGTCATGGCTAAAATGTGAATGGCAGAGTGGCTTGCCACAGAATAAAGCCTGTATGTCAGCTGCTGGGACATGAGGCATTGGCTTCCAAAATATTCCACATACAATCACATTGTAACTGGCCACTGGGAGGAAGGTTCACGTTGGGCTGCATCATCTTTCATGGGCAACAACGTGTGTACAATCAATGTTTTCTGCACTATGGAGAATGGTACAACCCTCATAACCCTCAAATACGCACGTATATTTTGTGTGGTTGTATGTTTGTAATGATGTTCTATATGGGTTTGTTATCTTTTATATGCAAGGACTAGGCCTCAAGCTGTGGTAAGCATGTGGGACAGTGGGGGGTGGGGGGATTGTCAGGGCCAGTGCACTCCTTGGGGGGCATTGTGATCGACTGAAGTTTTCAATGGGCATTTTTTGTGGTTGGATCTTTTTTTTTCTGATATTCTATATGGGCTTGCAGTCTTGCATCAGTATGGGCTGGGCCTTAAGCCGCGGTGCTTGGGTGGGGAGGGGCGGTAGGGCACAGTGTTCAGAATGGAGGAGTTGGACTCTACTGTAGTTGGCTGTGGATTGACGGTGAGAGTTTTTTTTGGACTCTTTTTTTCCAATACTTTTTTTTTTACTGTGATTATGATACTAGTTCTAGAATGTACCAATCACTTATAGGACCATTGTAAAAAAAAATGGAATTCAACAATTAATCCGAAAGTACTTGATCAGTACTATAATTAGACATTGTTAGAAAAGATCTATTCAGGTTCTGAACAGAGTTTCTCCTATGCAATGTTAAGTAAGTTTAACCGATGGCTTGATCTCCAAAATAGCATTGACATCAAGGTAACTTGCTCGAGCATTTGATGTACTGTATACTTTTTAATGTCCCCATAAAGAGGTTTTACAATGGATGCTGTTTGGATTAAACATGGCATCAAGAACTCTAAAAAATGCGTGATTTAGAGCTGAATTTTGAACATAAATTATCCACACTGCTCATTGGCTCACTGTTTATGTAAAATTATAGCCATCCTTTTTATACATGGGAATAAGCTCCATTTCCTTAGACACAGGATGGTTTGTATTTGGCAAGATTATATTAATCAACTGGTTCCTCCAAGCTTTAAGCGATCATTCACAAATCATTAAAAGAAGTGTGTGAGCATGCATAGAAATCTTGTTACCATTTTTAATCTTCAGGCACTCATGCTCGATAATAGGGGGAAAGAAAAATTCTTGATTGTTATGGTCATGATAGTTAGAAATTATACAGTTAATAAAATGTCAGAAAGAATTATTGTGAGGGAATACTAAAGCAAGTTGGAAGTTAGGGCCACATAGAAGCACAGAGGCAGATTCATGAAAACGAATCCCAGACAATGAATTAACATTTTTAAATATGTTGCTGCAGGGAAGATTAATGAGAAGATGGTGTAGGAACCATGCATCTGTTTTCTATCTGCATTGCATTCTGTGTTGTGCGTTTATTATGGTAGCTAGTCACGTGTGTGGGAGTACATTAAAAGAAAAGGGAATAAGTTACGTATTCATGCTTTGTTCTGAACAGATTGGTTCTGGGGACTGCCGGGTGTCAGATCTTTTGTTGACTGCTTAAATATGCTTAATGTCATTTAATTACATTTGAAATCACTTAACTCTTCTTAACTTTGATTAAGTCTGCTTAATTATGCTTAATTGCACCGCTTAAAGATTGTATGTTTTGCTAGTTGCAAATAAAAAATTGATTACCAATCTTTGACTTTTTGGAACATTATTACTGGATTGGAGCTTAGGGGGGTAAAGGCGCCTAACGGAAACTCCTTTGCTTGCATCTTCAGAAACAGGGTTATTTCTACCTTTGATATCTCTCTTTATCCCTTTCAAGGTTCTTTTGAAGACCCTGACCCGGAGTTACACACTGACTTCAGTCCTTTGTGGAAATGGGACCCACGACTGTCTGCTTTTTGATATGCCAAGGATGCAGCCTGCAAGACTGGTGTACCTTCAAGGTGCCGGATTTTTATGGCTCTGGAGACGTGCTGATTCAAGGCTGGTGCTGCCACCTGATGTGTCATGGGAGTACACAGAAGTTCGAAAGCAGCGAGCTGGCTGCTAGCCGTCTGCCCAGGGACCCGTTCTTTGGGCATAAAGCTTGGAAAATGTGACGCAACAGACTTTTAACACCATAAATCAGTGAATTGTTTTGTTATGTCTCCCCTCTCACTGTGAAACAGAGACATTTCTTTTTTCCTTATTAGGGAGAGAGAGAGAGCCTGTGGTATGTCAAATACCAGGTGAATGAGTAGTCTTTGGGGTACTGCAAGTCTGTGTCTTTATTGATGTTCTGCTGCACGCACGAGTGCTTGGTGAGGGCGTGCAGATGCTTTTTTTTGCTGGTGGGGGAGGGAGGTCATTGCTTTCCTGCTGCTTATGTGTGGGAGGGGGGAGTTGGGGGACATTGGAGTTCTAACATTTAACTTGCATTCATTTTTCAGGCCATTCCTCTGTTTTCATGGACATTTGCAAAGAAATATAATTTCAGGATGTATATTGTATACATTTCTCTGACATTAAATCTACCTATTGAAACCTGTTGATCGGAGGGTGGGCTATACAAGATAGCTCTCCACATGATCACTGGCAGTGGCATTGGTTTGTTAGAATAGCAGCTACAGATGGGATGGAGGAAACATTAGGCAATGGGTTCATCAGAAGATCTCAGGGGAAAAAAGTGAAAAAAAATAGAAACTTGCATTATATAGCACATTTCATATCTCTCAGTGCATCACAATCAAAGATTGGCTCTTGGAGTGCAGTCACAATCATACTGAACGCAAAAATGTCAACCATTTGTGCACAGCATGGACTGACTAATAAAACATGAGGCAAACGACCTGTAATTTGCTTTTAAGTTTAGAGAAGAATAAGTTTAGCTCTGAATAGAAGTAAACCATCCTTTACATGCATGAGAACAACAATGTTGAGGGATTTATTTAGAATGCCTTCCAAATAACTTTCTCACCAACCAAGTAAACAATAACATTGAGTATCCCAATCCTTAAATGCGAATATTACATTAAGCCAAATAATTAATGGGGAAATAACTAAGAAAAAATAAGACAAAGTATTATAAATTATTTATCTTCAAGTGTTTGAAAACTCTTTGAGTTACATTTCAGTTACCTACTGAAGGAGTCATGCAACATTTTGCTTTGTGAGCAATTTCACAGAGTAATTATTATATGCCAAAATATAATTATTGCTGCATTCACAGAATACAAAGTAAAAGTAATATTAAGTTACACACATCAAAGTTGCTGGTGAACGCAGCAGGCCAGGCAGCATCTCTAGGAAGGGGTACAGTCGACGTTTCAGGCCGAGACCCTTCATCAGGACCCTATGTACCTCTTCCTAGAGATGCTGCCTGGCCTGCTGCGTTCACCAGCAACTTTGATGTGTGTTGCTTGAATTTCCAGCATCTGCAGAATTCCTGTTGTAATATTAAGTTTATATTTTTATTCATCCTATCTACATTGTTGGAGGATGGAATTATCATGGAATGTTCAATCCTTCATTCTAAAACGGAGGCACCCCTCCACTTGCCTAATTTCGGGAGTACTCTATTCATAACAAGTGCAGAGTAGCTGCATTAGACCCTGGACAGCACCAAGGAGCCCTGGTAAAGCTAAATCAATATGCAGCAAGAAGAAGATAGTCCAATTTTGGGCCATATCATGCTCAAAGGAAGATGGCTGTGTTTGTTGGACTTCAATTATTTCAGCTGTATCCCATTGCTGCTGGAGATCTTAAGGCAGTGTCCCAGGTCCAACCATCTTCTACTGCTTCATTGATGACCATCCTTCCACCATAAGGACAGAGGTAGGGATGTTCATTGATGATTATACAATTTGCAATTCCATTTGCAAATTAACAACAAATGAGGAAAACCACACTTATGTACAGTAAACAACAGGAATTCTGCAGATGCTGGAAATTCAAGCAACATACATCAAAGTTGCTGGTGAACGCAGCAGGCCAGGCAGCATCTATAGGAAGAGGCGCAGTCGACGTTTCAGGCCGAGACCCTTCGTCAGACCCTTCGAAGGGTCTCGGCCTGAAACGTCGACTGCGCCTCTTCCTATAGATGCTGCCTGGCCTGCTGCGTTCACCAGCAACTTTGACTTATGTACAGTAAGACTTCATCAAGTGTAAGTAACTTTCATGTGGCAAAAGTCCCATGCAATGACCATCTTCAACAAAGTATAGTTCAAGGACTGCTCATTACATTCAATGGCAAGTCCTTCATAATCTAAATTAATCAGAAATTCAACTGGTCCAACCACAATAAAAGCAATCTCCATATTGGGTGCAACACACATAAAAGTTGCTGGTGAATGCAGCAGGCCAGGCAGCATCTGTAGGAAGAGGTGCAGTCGACGTTTCAGGCCGAGACCCTTCGTCAGACCCTTCGAAGGGTCTCGGCCTGAAACGTCAACTGCACCTTTTCCTAGAGATACTGCCTGGCCTGCTGCGTTCACCAGCAACTTTTATGTGTGTTGCTTGAATTTCCAGCATCTGCAGAATTTCTGTTGTTTCCATATTGGGTGAAACAGTTTATATCCCAATTTATATCGGTGGTGCGCAAGTGGAAGAGGTCAAAAGCTTTAAGTTCCTCGGGGTCAATATCAAATGACCTGACTTGGTCCAACCAAGCAGAGTCTACTGCCAAGAAGGCCCACCAGTGCCTTTACTTCCTGAGAAAACTAAAGAAATTTGGCCTATCCCCTAAACCCTCACTAATTTTTGTAGATGCACCGTAGAAAGCATTCTTCTAGGGTGCATCACAACCTGGTATGGAAGTTGTCCTATCCAAGACCAGAAGAAGCTGCAGAAGATCATGAACACGGCGCAGCACATCACACAAACCAATCTTCCGTCCTTGGACTCACTTTACACCGCACGCTGTCGGAACAGCGCTGCCAAGATAATCAAGGACACGACCCATCCAGCCAATAGACTTTTCGTCCCTCTTCCCTCCCATAGAAGGCTCAGGAGCTTGAAGACTCATACAGCCAGATTTGGGAACAGCTTCTTTCCAACTGTGATAAGACTGCTGAACGGATCCTGACACGGGTCTGGGCCGTACCCTCCAAATATCCGGACCTGCATCTCGGTTTTGCTTGCACTACCTTACTTTCCATTTTTCTATTTTCTATTTATGATTTATAATTTAAATTTTTAATATTTACTATCGATTTGTAATCCAGGGAACGGGAAGCGCAGAATCAAATATCACTGTGATGATTGTACGTTCTAGTATCAATTGTTTGGCGACAATAAAGCATAAAGTATTAAAGTATAACAGTTGTGTAGTTGTTACCTCACAGTTCCAATGTCCTGGGTTCAATCCTGATCTCTAGAATTGAAATTGGAATTGGTTTACTATTATCACAGGTACAGTGAAAAGCTTGTCTTGCATATTGTTCACATAGAGGCAGAAAATAGCAGCTTTTGGCTGTGGCTGTGGAGGAAGGACAGAAACTGGGGGACCATCCAACCCCACTGGGAGCTGCAGGGGTGGTAGGGAGACGCCACAGCTCTGCCACCAGGAGGGGTACCAAGGCTAAGGAAGTGAAGCATCAATGAATGATGGTCTCTGCCTGATGATCCTGCAGCTGACCTAAGGGCAAGGGCACTGTTGGAGGTGTGGCAGGCAACAATGCCCAGCAGGAAACAGCATCATCCTGAAAATCTCACTGAAACTTCTGGGTGTCCAGTGACTACTGTGAAAGGGCAGTTGGAGTCCAGGGAAGCCTGGAGAACATCCAGGAAAGACTGGATGACTGCAGGAAAGTCAGCACTAGGAGTGGGAAGTTAGTCAACCAACCCACTGGTCTCTTGTAGTGGAGACACCTATAAATGACTACCAAGTCAAATAAGAGAAGACAACCTGAAGACCCTCTGAGAGGCAGGATGAAAGATGGGCCCAAGAGGATGTATTATATGGCAATGACCAGAACTAATACAGACAATGAGATAAACACCCTTTAGAAGTGCAGGTGTGGATGGGAGAATGTGACAACACATAGAAGGCTTTAAATTCATCAGGGGAGAATCAGGTGCAGCGAGAAAGCCAATAGCAACCTTGCACTACTGCGGCAGATCAGACAAGTGTGACCCAAAGCCAGATAAAAAAACACAGAGCTGAAGAACAGGTGATTTGTTGGTAGGGGAAGAAAGCCCAACAATGGAGGGTAACCACTCCCCCCCCCCCCCGCCGTGTGTGAGCATACAAAAACACTTGACCTCCCCCCCCAGCTGAGGAGAAAAACAGCAAAGCTAAGAGCAAGAAACCAGGAAGGAGGCACAAGATCAAGTGGCCAAAGGCGAACAAAGTGGCCGAGTGTAGAGGCTGGTTATGGACCTTAGTGCGATCCTCGAACACGCGCTACGCGGTTGAATGGAAGACAAGCTTAACTCAATTGGATACCTGCTCTACAAAGTGTGTAGAGTAGTGGAATGAAGTTAAGCAGAAACTGGCCAGGCTGTGAAGGGCAGAGCGCATTTGTAAGTGCAGGAAAAAGAAGAGAAGGAGAGATAGCTTCTTCAGGAATCCCTTCAAATACACCCGACAGCTGTTGGAGGATAAAGGGAGCGGGGAGCTGGAAGCCACCAAAGAGGAGCTGGACCAGTACATCAGGGACAAGTGCAGTGATCCAGCAAGGAAAACTTCCCGTGGATCGCCAGGGTATGTTCCATGTCCTGCTCCTCCAACCGTCCAGTTTGACACCTCCATCCCCCGTCCCCCCGCAAGCTAGGTGAAGTCAGAGAAGTCATCAACAAAGCAAGGTCAGTGTCAGCACCAGGTCTGAACAGAATTCCTTACAAGCTCCATAAAAACTGTCCTCATATGCTAAAAATCTTGTGGAAGCTAATGAGAACTGCCCTAGGAAAACCAGCACATCCCATCAGAGTGGCAATAAGCTGTGGCAGTGTTCATCTCCAAGAGCAGAACACCAGTTCAGGAGTATTACACTGCTGAACGTTGAGAGGAGAATCTTCTTCTCTGTCACGGCTAAGAGGATGACCAGCTACCTCATAGACAATGAATACATTGACACCAGCTGCCAGAAAGCAGGAGTGCAGGAGCTCCAGGCTTCCTGGGATGAATCATCAATATGGGACCAGATCCAACGAGCCAAGCATGCGAAAGGTGACCTACGGTCTTATGGCTGGACCTTGCAAAAGCCTATGGATCTGTGTCTCACCAGCTCATCAACTTTGCAAAAGCGTTCTTTTACATTCCCCACTGCATTAGAGGCCTGATTTATGATTACTTCAGTGACCTCCAGATGGGTTTCTCTTTTTGAGACTCACAAAGGGGTGCAGCAGCTCAACGTAGGCATTGCAATATGGTGTTCCATCTCTCCCGTTCTGTTTGTGGCATGCTTCGAGATTATCCTTATGGATGCAGGGCAGGTGGTTGGAGGGATAAAGTTACAGTCAGGACAGAGGCTTCCTCCACTGAGAAGCTACATGGATGATGTCACACGCATCGTTCAGATGGCTGCATGCACAAGAAGGCTGCAGAAAAGGTTGGATGAGCTGGTGACATGGACAATAATGAAGATCAGGCCCTTCAAGTCACATAGAAACATAGAAACATAGAAAATAGGTGCAGGAGTAGGCCATTCGGCCCTTCGAGCCTGCACCACCATTCAGTATGATCATGGCTGATCATCCAACTCAGAACCCTGTACCTGCCTTCTCTCCATACCCCCGATCCCTTTAGCCACAAGGGCCATATCTAACTCCCTCTTAAATATAGCCAATGAACTGGCCTCTACTGTTTCCTGTCACAGACAGACAGACAGACATACTTTATTGATCCTGAGGGAAACTGAGTTTCCTTACAGCTTCACCAACCAAGAACAGAGCATAAATATAGCAATACAAAAACCACAAACAATCGAACAACAATATGCAAACTATGCCAGATGGAAATAAGTCCAGGACCAGCCTACTGGCTCAGGGTGTCTGACCCTCAACGGGAGGAGCTGCAAAGTTCAATGGCCACAGGCAGGAACAACTTCCCATGATGCCCAGTGTTGAATCTCGGTGGAATATGGCCGGAGTCCAACAGCAAAAAGTTCAATATCCGGGCTGTAAACACGTTCCTCGATCGTAATATGCCCAGGGTTGCACCATCCGTTGTTAACCAGAACAGCAAACCCCCAACTCCTTTACGGTTACCGCTCTCAGTGCACTTCCGGTCAGCCCAAACGGTCTGAAAGTCCTCCATGGAAAAGTTTTGGTCACGAAGCCTATCCCTCCGCAAGGGGTCGGAAGCGATAATATCACCTTTGTGTAGGAGGCGAGGAAATTCCATTGTTAACCAGGCAGCCTATCTGAAGCCTTGGGAGGTAGTACACTGCACAGCTGTCTGACAGGGAGATGGGAAAATAGCATAGAAACAGCTCTCAGAGGGCCTGGCCAGAATCGACCAGAGACAACTACCCAGAAAGTATAAAGTGTGATGCTACCAGTTCACACTGTACCAAAGGGTGATGTAGCCTCTGAAAATGCGTAAATTCCCTCATCAACAGCCAGTAGGATGGTTGGGATAGCCAATGTGTACGTCTGGAAATGGCTGGGTGTTTCTCGGATACTGGCCTCTTCGGAAGAACATGTTGCAGCTGCCATTAAGATCCATCATCCTGGGGTACAAACAGGAGAAAACCCGACTGGACATGGAGCTGAGGGAGTCCACCGACCCGCTGGTGAGGAGTACCAATGCCCCAATCCATACTGACCATAAATGGAAAGCTCAAGCTCAAGTAGACCAGGCCATCAACAGGCTGCCACACTAAGAGGTTGTCGGCAGAGTCCTGGCCGGACATGAAGGACTTGGCTGGGGGAAGGCAGCATGATCCTGGTCCAAGGCCTCAAAGAAAGAGAGGAAAGCTGTGGTTGTGAAGGAGGTGACCGGGACAGAGCAAGAGCTACAGTGTGAAGGCAGTGGCACAGGGCTGCCAGGGAAGATGGACAACATGAAAGGGCACCATCAACAGTTCATTCAGCTGGTCTGATCTGTGGAAGGTCCCAAATGTCAGACGTAGCTTCCTTATCAGGGCAACCGAGGACACCTTGCCCTGCCCCCAAAATCTTCACCAGTGCTTCGGCAGTGAGGATAGCTGCCCCCTGTGTGATACCACCAATGCCAACCTCCAACACATCCTGGCAGGATGCAAGACTGCACCATTCCAAGGACGCTACAGATGGCGGCACAACCAGGTCCTAAAGAAGCTGGCGGACATCCTAGAGACCCGTAGGCAGAATGCGAGGAGCAGCCTTTCCCCAGCAGGATGACAACTCTTCCCATTTGTCAAGGCTGGTAAGAGCACTGAATGCACCCACCTGAGAGCTCCTTCATGACTCCTTTCCACAGATAAGGAGTGGAGCATGAGGGTAGATCTCGGCAGACAGCTACAGTTCCTCACGGAAATCACCATCACATCTCTCTGCCTAGACATGGTACTGTGGCACAGGGCTGCCAAGACAGTCCTCTTCATTGAGTCACCCATCCCATGGGAGGAAAGAGTTGATGCTGCCCACAAGCAGAAGGGGCTGAAGTACTCAGACCTGGCAGCTGAGTATAAGGATGCTGGCTAGAGGACCATCATCTCCCCCGTGGAGGTAGGATGCCGGGGGCTTCATCGAAGTATTGATGACAAGGTTACTCCATGATATGACAGTGACTGGATTGAGGCTTAGGAGGGCCACCAGGGAGTTGGCTGAAGAGGCAGAAAAGGACTGCTTTTGGCTGTGGCTGAGGAAGAAGAATAGAAATTGGGGGACTGACAAACTCCACTGGAAGCTGCAAGGGGTGGCAGGGAGATGTCTCTGCCACTGCTCTGCCACCAGGAGTTGCACCAGGGCTAAGGGAGCAAAGCCGTAATGTGCGGTTGTCCCTGGCTGATAACCCTACAGCTGACCTAAGGGCACTGTTGTAGGTGTGGCAGGCAGCAATGTCAAGCAGGAAACACCTTCCTGTAGATCTCATAGATCAATTCATTACACAGTGCACTGAATTAGCAAAAGGAAAAACAGTAACAGTGCAGAATCAAGTGCAAAAGCTAGACGGAAAGTGTAGTAGAGGTTTACAATAAGGTGTAGGGTCATAATGAGGTAAATTGTGAATCAATCTCATTGAACTATAATAATGGGGTAGAATCTATCCTCGAGCCTGATGGTATATGGCTTTCAACCTTCTGTATTGATTGACCGAAAAGGAAGAATATCTGAGGTGGGAGGGGTCTTTGATTATGCCGGCTACTTTACTGAGGCAGTGAGAAGTATAGACAGAGTCCATGGAGGGGAGGCTGGTTTCTGTGATGTACTGAGCTGTCTGCACTACTTCTTGTAAGCAGGGACAGAACAATTGCCATACCAAGCCATGAAGCAATCAGACAGGATGATTTTGATGCTGCATCTTTAAAATAAGGGTAAGGCTTGAAAGGGCCATGCCAAATTTCCATAGTCTCCTGAGGAAGTTGAGGCATTGGTGAGCTTTCTTGGTGGTTTGATCAGGACAGGCTTTGAAGAATTGAAAGCCTTGAACATGTTTAACCTCAGCGCTGCTAATGTAGACAGAAGGATTTGCACTGCCCGTTTTCCTGAAGTCAATGACCAGCTGTTTAGTTTTGCAGACAGTTTCACCTTTTATCCCTAAGCTATGATCTCTAGTGCTAGTTTCACCCAACCTCAGAGGAAAAAGTCTGCTTGCATTTACTATATTGCTATATTCTATTGCTATACTCCACATATTTAGTGTACATCAATCAAATCGCTCCTTATTTTCTGACACTCCAGGGAATAAAGTCCTAACCTGTTTAACCTTTTCCTATAACTCAGGTCTTCAAACTCTGCAACATCCTTGTAAATTTTATCTGTATTTTCAAACTTATTAATATCTTTCCTGGAGGTAAGTGACCAGACCTGTACACAATACTCCAAAATTGACCTTAACAATGTCTTATAAAACTTCAACATAGCATCCTAACTACTGCACTCAATACTTTGATTTATGAAGGCCAATGAATTAAAAACTCTGTTTATGATCCTATCCACCTGTGATGCCACTTTCAAGGAAGTATGAATCTGTATTCCCAGATCACATTGTTCTACAGCACTCCTTAGTGCCCTACCGTTCACGGTGTATGTCCAACCCTGATTTGTCCTCCCAAAGTGCAACAGCTCACACTTGTCTGCATTTAATTTACATCTGATATTTTTCAATCCATTTCTCCAGCTAGTCCAGATACCACAGGAAACTTTGACAGCCTTCCTTGTCATCCATCATGGCTCCAATCTCAGTGCACTCCTCCAAATGTATACAGTTCTGGTCACCGAATTATAGGAAAGATGTCAACAAAATTGAGAGAGTACAGAAGAGATTTACCAGAATTTTGCCTGGGTTTCATCTCCTAAGTTACAGAGAAAGGTTGAACAAGTTGGGTCTTTGTTCTTTGGAGAGTAGAAGGTTGAAGGGGGACTTGATAGAGGTATTTAAAAATATAATGGGGATAGATAGAGTTGATGTGGATAGGCTTTTTCCATTGAGAGTGGGGGAGATTCAAACAAGAGGACATGAGTTGAGATTTAAAGGGCAAAAGTTTAGGGGTAATATGAGGGGGAACTTCTTTACTCAGAGAGTGGTAGCTGTGTGGAACGAGCTTCCAGCAGAAGTGGTTGAGGCAGGTTCGATGTTGTCATTTAAAGTTAAATTGGACAGCTATGTGGACAGGAAAGGAATGGAGGGTTATGGGCTGAGTGCAGGTCGGTGGGACTAGGTGAGAGTAAGAGCTCGGCACGGACAAGAAGGGCCGAGATGGTCTGTTTCCGTGCTGTAATTGTTATATGGTTATAATTAGATATTCAGATTTACCACATTATTATCCAAAACATTAATACAGATGACAAACAACAGCTAACTCAGCACTGATCCCTGCTGCATACCACTAGTCACAGGCCTCCTGTCAGAGAGACCATCATCTACTACTACTCTCTGGCTTCTCCCGCCAAGCCAATGTTGAATTCAATGTACTACTTCATCCTGAATGCCAAGCGACTGAAACTTCTTAACCAGCCTCCCTTGCGGTACCTTATCGATGCCTTGCTGAAGTCCATGTGGGCAATAACTATTGCTTTTCCTTCATCAAATTTCCTGTTAACCTCCTCGAAAAACTCTGTAAGATTAGTTAGACATAACTTATCACACTCAAACTCATGTTAACGATCCCTAATCAGGTTCTGCTTATTCAAATCCTTATACTGTAAATCCTGTCCTTGTTGCAACGAATATGGCGAACCCAAGCACAGGACACAGGCACAGAGATTTAGTTAAGATGCAGACGCGGTCGTGAGCGTTGAATGGCAAACAGGAGGGAGAGCAGGAAGGCAGGAGGCAGGCAGAATTTATCTTGACACAGAGAGACTGGGTTTCACAGGTAAACTTTGGAACTGGAGTAGAACTTAGAAAACTGATCTTGACACGGAGAGACTGAGCTTCACAGATAAATATTGGTACTGAAGCAAAATTTAGGACACACAATCCTAAGTGGCCGGGAAGCGTGAATTACCACACTAGCAAAACCAACGATCTGGCAACTAGTGGGTGCAAAGCCGGGGTTCTTATTCTGCAGGTCTTGATGAAAACTAGGTGTGCCGTCATCAAAGGAAATTAGGCAAAAATGGGGAATTAATGGTCGGGACTGTGACAGTCCTTTAGAACAGTAGTCCCCAAGCTGCGGGCCGCAGACCGATACTGGGCCGCGAAGCATGCAGGGGTGCAGTGGTAGCCAGGACGCAACCAGCACATCTTTAAGAGAAAAAACTGAAATAAACAAGCTAATTAAGGCACGTAAATAATCAGCTTGTTTATTTTGGCTTTTTCCTTAAAGACGTTCTGGTTGTGTCCTGGCTACTGCTGCACCGCTGTATTCTTTACGGCCCGGTATCGGTCCGCAGCCCAGAGGGTGGGGACTACTGCTGTAGAATACTTTCCAATAATTTACCAACTACTGAGATCAGGCTCAAAGGTCTATAATTTCCTGCTTTAGTCTTAGGCTACATCCACACTAGAACGGATAAATCCGTAACCAAAGCTTTTTCTCTTCGTTTTGACCCTCCGTCCACACTGTCATGACGTGCCGGAACAGATGGTGGCCGCAGTGCGGCATTTCATTGTTTTCTTGAACGCACCCCCCAACACAACTTAACAATTTCAGAACAGACAGCAACGAGACTGAAGGCAGAAGAGTTAGAAATGTACTCACCAAATACTTTGACCCATAACTTACTGAATAAATAAGTATACTCACTTTGCCCTGTTTTCTGTCCTTCTTTTCTGTCCTTGCTTGTATGAAGGTGGTTTACCTATTCATGCAAGTACTTCTCTGACAATAGATGTGTAACAACCTAATGTAACATTGTATGGATATACAATATAACACTGATGCAGACATGTTTTATACATTTAACAAGGTGCTTTATTACTGCAACAGAGTTAGTCAGGTTTCAATGTTCGGCATCAGCCGGGTCATACTGTCTGCGAACTCCCTGTTGGTTGCCTCCATACACTCCAGTATTTGTTTTTTTTAGTTTTAAGTCCTCCTGCGCGAAAGCCAACAGCTGTCTGTCGTTTGGCAATTTCCTTTTAAGTTTTTCTAGTCTGTAACTTCACAAACGCACACTTTCACAGCAAGATTTGACACCAAACATGTCACTTGTTTTCTGTAGATGTGTCCTGCGCATGCCCGGTAGGAGGAGGTTCATCCAAATACCTATTTTAATGTGGATGGAGGTATTTTCAAAAATGCTTTGTGTGGACGCCTATCGTTTTTACACGGAACCGGTGTTTTCAAAATTATCTGGTCTAGTGTAGACGTAGCCTTAGAGCCTTTCTTGAACAATGAAACAATATTAGCTGTTCTCCAGTCCTCTGGCAATTCACCCTTGGCTAAGGATGTTTTAGATACCAGAATCAGGGCCCTTACACTTTCTACACTAGCCTCGCACAAGGTCCAAGGCAACACCTTGTTAGGGTCTGTGAACGTAACCACCATAATTTGTTTTAAGCCGGCAAACACCTCCTCTTCAGTTATCCAGATATGGCTCATCACCTCATTACTGTTTTGCTTCAGTTCTAGAGGCTCCGAATAAATACAGATGCAAAATTCTATTTAAGATCTTCCCCATCTCTTTCAGCTCCATGCACAAATGACTGCACTGATCTTCAAGTGGACAATTTTTGTCCCTTACTATCCTTTTGCTCTTCATACAGTATCTCTGTAGAAACTTTTGGGATTCTCCTTCACCTTGTCTGCCAAAGCAATTCCATGCCTTCTTTTTGCCCTCCCGATTTCTGTTGCATTTCTTATACTCATCTAGCACCCAATTTGTTCCTGGCTGTCCACACATGCTGCACGCCTCTCATTCTTCCCAGCCTCAAACCCAACAAAATCCAAAGTTCCCTAAACCTTTAATAGGAACATGTAATATTTCACTTTTGCAGGCCTCCCACTTACTAAGCATCCCTTTGCCAGAAAATAACCTTTCCCAATCCATTCCTGCCATCAAAATTGAACTTCAAACATGTGATGCCATCAATGTTGCTTTTCTCCAATTTAAAATCTCAGCCTGAGGACCAGTCCTATCCTTCCCCATAGTTATCATGAAACTAATGGAATTATGATCTCTAGATCCTAAGTGTTCCCCTGCACAGAATTCTGTCACCGACCCTGTCTCATTCTCTAACTGGAGATCCAACATCACATTCTCTCTAGTTGGGAGCTTCATATGTTGACTAAGGAAACTTTCTTGAACATATTTGACAAACTCTATCCCATCCAGTGCTGCTACAGTATAGGGGTCCCAGTGAATATGTGGAAAGTTAAAATCATCTACTATCACAACCTTAGGTTTCTTGAAACTGTCTGCCACCTCTCTATGAATGTACTTCTAACTGCTGCTGACTATTGTTTGGTCTGTTGTATAAAACCCACTGACATGGTTATCCGTTTCTTATTCCTCACCCTTTCTCATACCCACATAGCCTCAGTAGATGAGCCCTCATTCTAAGCACTGCCATGATATTTTCCCTGATCAACCAGTACTGCTATTCTTTCCCCTTTAGTCGCTCCTTTTCTATCTTGTCTGGAAAAAAAAGAAACTCAAATCATCAGGGTTACTGGAGGTCTCCATGTCTTTCCACATCCTACAAGAGGAGCACTCCACTGCCTTGAATATTACTCTTACTACTATAACTGGGATGGGGGGATAGTTAGGAAGGGAGGAAGGATTTTACCAAAAGTTTAGCCAAGCCTTTGTTACCTCTCTTAGAAGCCTGCTAGGCCAAAGCTTCCCACTTTAACACTGGCCCTTCCCACAATGGCTGGTCTTTTTCATCCTTATCTCTTTATAGGCTCTTGCCAAATGCCTAATAACCTAAAACATTTCAAGCTCTGCCAAAAGTCCCAACAAGTCCCGTTCGCTTTTTTAAATCTCGTATTTACTTACCACAAACAACAGCCCGCATGATCTCAAGCTCCACCTGTAGGCTTGTCACTCCAAATGCATATACTTGAATACTCCTTCTCACTAAGTCTTCCTTACACACAGTAGAAGGTTAACTGAATACCTCGGAAGACTACTGCTTATGTGGATAACTGCCAAATACATTTATTAAAGTTAAAACATACAGGGAATTCTGCTTAAATTATTGGCTTAGCTGAGGTCTGTGGAAGTTAGAAATTAACCTCCAATTTCTCTCCATTAAGCTTCAATGTGAATTGGACCTGGAACAAGAAAATCTGTGCTTCTGCTGCTGACTTCACATCAGATCTCCCCGGACTACTTCTCTTTCTCCCAACAAATCCAGGAGGACTGCTCAACTCGAACGAGATACAGTAGGTCGAGAGATATATTTTCCAAATTTGACCTGAAGTGATAAAATTTAACCACTTCTCTTTCAAGCTCCAATAGTTAAACACATAATCAAATAAAACCCACAGGATATATATATATATATATATAAAATGAAAGGTTTAACATCTTGAATAGCTGCCATTCATATAACTTACGTTATATGAAAATCTGTTCTAAAGAAAGTGGAGTAATTTTGCCAACTTTATGAACCCAACAAAAAAGAACCAATAAACTTGTACATTAAGTTTTAGTTTTGTTGTAATTAATAGTGCAATATCTAAGATTTATTGATCGCAACTAATTTACAAGGCAACACACACAAAATGCTGGAGGAGCTCAGCAGATCAAGCAGCATTGATACTCTCCACAGATGTTGCCTAACCTGCTGAGTTCCTCCAGCATTTCGTGTGTTGCTCTAGATTTCCAGCATCTTCAAAATACCTTTTGTTTAAAATTCACAAAACACCTTCTTTACAATAAAGAAAAAAACATGCCAATGTGACATAAGGAACATGTAAAGCTGAGATAAGAGATCTTGTTCTAGATTAGGCTGAAAAATAGCCATTGGATTGGTAGAGAACTGTTAGTGTGAACACATGGACTATACTTGGAAACCAGATGCAGATGCATTTGATGTCTTGCTTTGCCTTTAGACATTGTCCAGGGTACTCAATAATGTCCTGAGCTAATGATCCAAATAGCCTTTTAATCTGATCCCTGAAGTGTACACCAGCCATGGCTGGCTGACTGACTTATTACAGCCTGATTCATTTCAACGGTTCAACGGTTCCATTGAATATCAGAGGATGTATGTATACAGTATACAGCCTGAAATTCTTACTCTTCACAGACATCCACAAAACAGAAGAACAACCCTTAAGAATGAATGACAGAAAAACGTTAGCACTCCAAAGTCACGCCCCATGCACAAAGTATCAAACCTCCCCCTGCCCCTACTTGTTCCAGTGAAAAGCATCAGCCCCCACCCACCACCCACCCCACCAGCAATAGCAGAGCCCCCAAAGAGACCATGATCTAGAGTCCAGCAAAGACCACTCTTTATCCCAGCATTTCCACAACCCACTGACTCTCTCTCTCTCTCTCTCTCACACACACTAACAAGGGGGAGAGAGGTATCACTCTTTCGGCAGCAAGAAGGGAGGCCAACAGCTTGCTGTTTCAATGTTACAGTCTGCAGCATCGCTTTACTCTGAGTTCCCCTGACTCAAGAATCAGCGGCAAACTCTCTCTCATGAGAGATAGAGAGATTAAGAGATAGAGAGATAGAGAGACAGAGATAGACAGAGAGAGAGAGAGAGATCACTCGAATGCAGATGCCTCTAACAGTCACACCTGTTGTCTTGAGGTTCCAATCTGCTGTGGCACTTCAATCAGCAACACCAGTGAGTAATTGGGTCATCCATAGGGCTGTAGGAAAACTTAGCTAAGTTTTCCTTTATTTGCTTATAATTCTCTGTCCTTTATATTTTAATTAAGTAACAGTGAATTATTATGTATTAAATGCATTTGTTAATTTAAAACTTTTAACTTCATAATTATTAAAATACATTTTAACTGCTTTTAAAAGTAGGCCCTTCAGATGCTGTCTCTAACATACTGACTGCCTACCACTCATGACCTGATACAGTAGTGGGACAAGTGGCAGAAAGCAGATCTTAAGGTCACTGGCATCAGACACTAGTTGGTTGGCAGTGACCTAGAGCACAAAGGGAGAATGGAGTGGATGGAACACAGGAATCAAGCCATACAATCAGGCCAAGGATGAAAAGTAGAACCCAAAACTTTGCTGAAGAGAAGAGTTGAAAGCAGGTTCAGTTGAACTGAATCTCCAAGTTCTCCCACACTTGTTGTACTTCTCTCCCACATTGTCATCTCTTCATTTGCCAGAAGTGCATTTATTTTTTAAAATAAGCATCATAAAGCTGGCAACTTTGGACAATGAACAGGATGGATTTGAGTTGCTATTATGGAATAGATACCTGCCAGTGAAACATAATGTAACGTAGGTTTTAAAAAGCAAACTCACTGCTTCACCATGACTAGTGCCAATATGATAGTGGTTCTGTGATCACAGTGGCAGACATATATCAGATGGCCTTGTGGGCATTGAGAAAATAAAGGATACTATTTATCTTAAGGGTGATTGTTAATTTCGTATTAGGTTAATCCATTTACTTCTTGAAAGGTTAAATTTTTGGTTGTTCACAGACATTGGCAGGTACCTCTTTCATGATAGCAACTCAAATCCATCCTGTTCAATTGTCCAAAGTTGCTAGCTTTAAGATGCTTTTTTTAAAAAATGCATGCCCTGATGCTGACAGTGTAAAGTTGGGTTATGACTGAAAGCCCAAATTGTGACTGGTATTGTACAGAAATAGTAATGAATGTTTGGAAATAAAAGTATTCTAAAAATACCAGTAAGATTTTCAACCACTATGAAGGTGGGAGGAGAAAAGGTTTAAAAGGAACATGAAGGGCACAGCTATTTGATGGTGAGTGGTGTGCATATTGAATGTGCAGGCAGAGAAAGTAGGTGAGGCAGACATAGGGGCAACACTTAAATGACATTTAGTTAAGTACATGGATAGGAGAGGTTTAGAGGGATAGGCATAAAATGCAGGCCAGTGGGACTAGTATTGATGGATTCCTTTGGTCAGTATGGATGAGAAGGGGCACTGGCTTTGATCCTATGTGTTTTACTCAGTGACTCTATGAATTTTCCAGTTATGTTTACTCTATTTATGCAGTGGTGAATGTTATAGTTTGTGAAATGAATTAGCTCACTCTTCTCTTCACCCTATATTTTGAAATGGGAATGAATAATTCCAGGGGAAATCAACTGAAACCCTTTTGTTCCATATAAGGTTGTTAAGTTTGTTATAAATATTCCTTTCCTATTGTTTTAATTGAAAAAGACTTTTTAGCAATTTCCCATTCGGCATATCCTGCTAAACCACTAACAGATTTTCTAAGAGATTCTGCAGATGCCGGAAATCTTGAGCAACAAACACAAAGTGCTGGAGGAACTTAGCAGGTCATGTGGAACCTAAGGAGAGGAATAAAGAGTCAACATTTTAGGCTGCAACCCTTAATCAGGACTGGAAATGAAGGGGCAGAAGCTAGAATAAGAGGGTGGGGGGAGGGTACAAGCTGGTAGGTGATATGTGAAACCAAGTGTGGGGCAAGGTGGGGAAGGGGCATGAAGTAAGAAGCTGGGAGATAATAGGTGGAAGAAATAAAGGATTGAATAAGTATAAATCTGATTGGAGAGGGCAGTGAACCTTGGAAAAAAGTGTAGGAGGGCGGGGCACCAGAGGGCTGTGATTGGCAGGTGAGGAGAAGGGTCGAGAGGGGGACTACAATGGGGAATGGAAAAAGAAAAAATCGAGAGGGGGATGCATGGTTTCCAAGCATTCATTATTTTATTCTGTAGTAGTTTGGAGGAAAAAAATCTCTTTTCTTTATTGTCTATTCTTTTCCCTGCACAATGAAGGAGAATTGCTTGGCCTTTCATAATCTGTTCTCCAACCTGCAGGAGGATGCATTTGCTGGGTTTCTGCTTTCTATTTTTAAAATTCATGTCTGCCATTGAATAGACAGTTTGAAAAGAGTCTCCTTGCCACTTGATCTAAATCCTTGAACTTTCTATTGAACAACCTGTGGATGTATCATTACCAGAATAACTGTACCAACTTTAGACAGTGGCTCACTGCCAGCTTATCAAGGTCAGTTTGGTATGGCATTTAGCAATATTCACATTCCTTAAATTGATAAATAATAACTTTACATATAATTAAAATAGTGAATGTCCATGAACTAGTCTAAATTTGTAAGCAAATTTCCAGTCCATACGTTATTATATTGCATATTTCCTATGAAACAGGGACATGGGTGTTGAACATTTTATCAAGTCACTTCTTCCCCTATAATCTGCGCTCTCATATATGCCCACTAACATCCCCCTACATTAAGCATAATTTATAGTAGCCAATCAACAAAACAATGAGAGGAGACCAGTGCGTCTGGGAGGAACCCGAGCGCCACACGGTCACAGTGGGTATGCAAACTCCACACAGATTGCACATGAAGTCAGGATCAAACTCAGTCTCTGAAGTTTTGAGACAACTATATTAACTTCTGTGTCACTATGAAGACCATGTTGACTCTCTGAGCAACGCTATTTCTTACTTACTTCTCTTTCATGTGTTGATAAATTCTACTCTGATTCTCTTACTGTCTACCCTTATATGATCCAATAATGTCACTCGGCTAAAATAGCTTGGATTGGTTAATGTCGTATAGATTAACGATTAAGCTACTGTCTCATTGTTGGTGTTCATTACATCCTGAGCCATTAGGCAGAAATGTTGTGATGGCATAAGACCGAGTGCTAAAATTGATAATTAATGTCCAGTTATAAATTCTAGGATTTAATTGCTTGGCAGCATTAATTCTAAAAGTTGAAAGCTTTATTCTTGTTTGATTGTTTCTAAATTCACATAAAATGATTTAATAATTCTGAAGTAGAAGATGAACAATAAAACATCCCTATATACGTAATATTCACATGGCACAGCAACATTTCATGATGAATAGTGTTGATGTAATGATTTAAAAGATCTCAGAATATTTTTGAATTATTTTGTGCAGACTTTAGGCTTTTGACATCAGTAGGTAATCAGCCCTGTGATGATGTTTGTTGAGGTCATTGGCTGAAGAATTTCATTGCAGACACAAATTAGCATGCAACATTTTGCTACGTGCAATTTCTCGATCATAATATTTGTCATTTCAGTCCTAGGCACTTTTACTTCTCTTACTTCTATTTAATTAACATAATTTCACCTGAAATATTTAATATTCATGGTTTACAATATTCTTCAAAGCTGCAACACGGTTACACATTTAATGTAATTGTGTATTATCTTCAAGCTCTATGAATTCTATTTAAACACTTGCACCACCAAAGGCCCTTTCGCCTATCACACATTCATTGAATTATTAGGTAGTAATTTTAACTAATCAGCACATGCCTGATCTCTCCAAATTTCTTTTAAT
The DNA here is from genome assembly GCF_963921235.1 of Mobula hypostoma. Classification (NCBI taxonomy): domain Eukaryota; kingdom Metazoa; phylum Chordata; class Chondrichthyes; order Myliobatiformes; family Myliobatidae; genus Mobula; species Mobula hypostoma. Next base: position 132,501,959 of record NC_086103.1, on the reverse strand, counting down.
AATTGGCTAATAATTTTGAGCAATCAAGTTGTATGCATTCATAGAAACTCTGTACATCCAGAATCTAATTATTCTGAAATGTCTATGGTTCAGCATCTGGCTCACCAGGATGCTGTTTACAGAATTCCTTTTAAACTCAGAAGGATCATATTTTCTATACTCCCTTTAAATTCACTGAAGTCCTGCTTCCAGCACTCCCTTTAAACTCACCAGAGTCTGGTTTCCCATGCTCCCTTTAAACTCAATGTGTTTGATGAAAAATTTATTATGTTGTCATTTAACATCCAAAAATAAAATGCGTTCATGGATTAATAGGCCTAATATTCAATAGTTCTAAAAATCTACTGTCCATTACTAAGGTTCTCAGTGTGCAGGATTATTGGAATTTAAATACAATATACAGTATTTCTACCATGTCAAGGAAGTGCATTATGCACTTCAATAGTTACTCTGCCACATTATTTGGCAATGTAGATAAACCTTATTCAAAAGAATGGTCTTTTTCTTTCCTGTGTGACCTAGGGGAAAATTAATGCTTAACTGTGGCTACGCAATTTACATCTCTTTTAGTAAAAGTGCTAAATTCTTCAGTACACCACTTTCAGCACTTCTCAAACCATAGAAACACTTGTCATTCAAACAACTCTTATAGCATAATCAGAATCTTTTCTAAGTAGCCTATTGTGAAACTCCTTTTCTGAAGTATTCTCAAACTATATTTTTATTTTTTATTTTACTGAGAGATACAGCATGGTAGCAGGTTCTCCCAGCCCGATGAACTGCTCAAATGCAAACATATGACCAATTAACCTACAAACTCATATATCTTCAGAACGTAGGAGGAAACTGGAGCACCCAGCAGAAACTCACGCCATGACAGGAAGGACATACAAACTGCTTACAGACAGCGTCAGGATAGAATTTGGGTCACCGGTTCATTAATAATATTATTACTAATCGCTATGCTACTGTGCTGCTCCTAATATGTATAATTACTCATTTAACAAACTATACTAATAACTTTAAATTCTATCACGTATTTTACATACTATTTTAGTATTGCATTTTTAACTTATGATGGAACAGGTGCCTAAGAAGGACAGCCTAGGGCAAGCCCAAAGTCGGACTCTATGCTTAATCCCTACAAAACACTAAATCAGCTGACACCATCCTGGTGCCCTAATGCATCTCACTAGAAACTTTCTCTTAAACCTTAAAATTAAGATTTGTTGAGATTTGATGATAAAGGTAAGATGATCTGTTTTAAAAGTCCTTTGTTTTTAATAAGAAAATTAAATAAAGTCCTCCATTAAAATAGAAAGAGAGTTGCTCATGAATTAAGCTGCTAAGCATTTCTTCATACAATATAATTTTCAAGTCAGCTGGTAATATGATTTCACATGGACCCTAAAAAGGACATTACTACTTCTCATACTTCTCATCTTCTTCTTTGGTTGTTCCTCGAGATCAATAATGTCTCATTTCCATTGTTGATTAATGGTGTCAGTATGGGAAATACAAACTGTTCCACAGATTGTGGCTGACAAAAAGGGTGGATGAGTTGTATGCGATATAATTCGTCCTTTCTGCCCTTAATGCAAGGTTTCCATATGTTCCTAATGCAATGATTCACAGTTCTGAATTCCATCACTTCTCCATTTTAAACCTTTGAATGCCAAGATTCCCAGGAGTCAGTACAGGTGATTCATACAATCAAAAAGGCTTTGCGCTCATCCTGTCTGTCTGGGCACATCTGCCCTTAACAGAATAGTGCCTGTTTCAGGAGTCTTCTTTCATTGATATGAATAACTTGGTTAATGGAACTGACTGAGTGTAACAAGGGCCTCACTAGTTACGCATCGGTTTAGGAGAGGACACTCACATTGGTCTGTTTATTTGAACAAAACAAGTAGAACATTAGCTGGACCATAAGTAACAGATTTGAATGAGGATACTTTACTGCTGAGTTACCATACATAGATTTGAGAATATATGGATGGTTGGAGAGAAATTTAGAATTAAAGGGGTGGAGCTGTCAGTTAGAGATGATGTTGATTGTGCAGCAGTAGATTAGAATTCATTTTCTCCCTTGCCTAGATTGTTCGACATTGCCCAATGAATGGAACGATTCTGCAGAGACAGTATTGGTAATATTTTATCCAATGCCTTGAAGTACATGATGCTGAGAGTCTAGCTCTTAAAAGCATTGAGGAGGGCTTGAATCATTGCTGCCCCATAGACTAAAATACTGACGACTTAATCTTGAGATACGTATGCAATTCCTTGGTGAAGCAAAGTAACAAGTGCACATAAAAGACTTTGAGTAAGAGTTTTGTCCTTTGCACATCAGAATACCATTATAATAGTGGGATGCCCTCAAACTAAAAAAAAATTAAAAATTAAGAATGACGCAGGTAGTATGGCAGGGATAGTGTCAAAATTGCAGGTGGAATATAAACAGAAAATGCTTTAGAAAATCACTATGTCTGGCAGCATCAGTGGTGGAAAAGGTTATCGTTTTGGGCAATGACTTTTTTTTCTTCTGAAACAAAACACTATTGAAATAGGCAGTACGTGAAACATTGACCTGAACTACTTATTTATTTCACCAGAGACACTGTCTGATTCACTAAGAATCCCAAGCAATTTTTATCCTTATTTCCAAAATCTGCAGTTTTTGTTTGCTTTCGAATTGCAGAGAAATATTGTGGAAAGTAACCTACCAAGTACTTTATGATAGCAATTTATACCATAGTACTTTATTTCTGAAGATTGCTTAACCTCCCAGTTAGTTTACCCTTCGAGTGTGTTGGAAAGTAAGCAGCAAAAATAAGTGCATTGAACTATAAGGCAGTGATTATAGTTACACCTCAATGTGGCACTATTCTGCCACATTATTAGAACAAAGCAGAAAGAATATCTATTTTGACTCTTTATACTATTCTGCACCATCTGCATTACAATTGACAATATATTTTGCTACCCCAGTATTTTATTTGATCAGCACTGAAGCTCTAAACTAGATGTCTCAAGGTTCACAAGAACAAGTACAGATGTTGGAGAACTGAAATAAAAACAGAAAACCCTGGAACTACTCAGCAGGTCAGGCAGCATGTGTGGAATGAGAAATAGTTAATGCTTCAACTCTGGGACCCTTCTTTGGAAAGATGGTATCAAGTTTTTGCAGCTGGAGAAAATAATAGAGGCAATAACTAGAGCAAAAGAGATATCTTTGTTAGGGTTAGAACAAACCCTATGAGAGATATCTTTCTAAGGAGTTAGTTAATACCAGCAGTAGAAGCAATGTATTGGAAAGCAGACATTCGTGAAGCTCTCAAATGTGAGAAAATCTGCAGATGCTGAAAAAGGAAATCTGCCTGAGGCTCACTTAAGGACAGTTGAGGAAAATATTGGAATTGTAATGAAAATGTTATATGGAGCATTTTATGTTATAAACTTCACTAGACCAAACTGTGTGATAGTTTGATTTAGTTTAATATCCTCATACTGAGGCATTTATTTGTGTCTTTTACAAATTTCTATGCAATTTACACAGCCCACAACTTGTAATATTGTTTACGGGTGCTATACTGCGAATGGTAGCCATGGGAAAGGTCCATTGCTCACAATATCAGTGTTGTGGGCTATGTGATGTGTATTACAATTTTGTAATATTGTTATTAAACTGCAAATAGTGGTCTTGAGAAATGCCCATTGTTTGAAATGTCAGCACTATAATTTACTAATATTTATAAGTTCACCCTCATGTACTGTCAGCTGATCCAAATAATTTGACATTAATTATTTTTTAGTTTATTGTCTGATAGATGATCTCTCAATAATTTTGATGATCCAAACTCTTTTTCCATTAAATATTTTTACTCTTCTATCATATTGATACTGTATATTGCCATAGTGTATTTCCCACAGTATTGTCCTATGTTTTTTCTCAGATATTTCAAGTGCAAGAGTCTGTTTTTGTTTACTCATTAACATACTAATTGAGTCAGAGTGATCTGGACTCCAGGACACAATATATGTCTTTAAAAAATAGGAGTGTAGTATAAGTACCTAAACATAGATTAGACATGCTGATTAACCACAGCAGAAGCTAAGAACCAACAGTAGGTCTGAGCCATGTTGGTCAACAAGCTGCAAGATGCCATACAGACAACCCAATGTAGCTCATCTGACTTAAACCTAGATATAACAACATAAGACATAGGAGCAGAATTAGGCCATTCAGCCCATCAAGCTTGCTCCACTATTTCATCATGGCTAATCCCAGATCCCATTCAACCCCATTCGCCTACCTGCTCACCATACTCCTTGATCAATCAAAAATCTATCAACTTCTGCTTTAAATATACCTAGGGAATTGGCCTCTACCGCAGTCTGTGGCAGAACTTTCCACAGATTCACTACTCTTTGGCTAAAAAAAAATTTCTCCTTACTTCTATTCTAAAAAGTTGCCCTCAATTTTAAGGCTGTGCCCTCTAGTTCTGGATACCCCCAACCAGAGGAAACATCCTCTCCACATCCACCTTATCTAGTCCTTTCAACGTTGGGTAGGATTCAATGAGACCCACACTCATTCTTCTAAATTCCAGTGACTACAGACCTAAAGCTGCCAAATGCTCCTCATATGTTAACCCCTTCATTCCTGAAATCATCCATGTGAACCTCCTCTGGATTCTCTAAGCATATTGTGGCTCTTTAGCAAACAGATAAAAAGAAGATCATGATTGTGCATGGGTTGAGAATGATGGCAGACCCGATTTTTCTGTATGCTCTGGAGCAGTTCCCCTGCAGTGCCTTTCTGCACAACACATTTTGGTTGGACGTTGTTCCATTCTTACCAATGGAAACAATAGATATGTGCACATCATGGTTAACCTAAAGTGATCATTTTTGCCTTAAGATCAAAATTTGATTACTGAAATAACTCCACCATGGGAAATGGCCATATGTTTTCAACAGATCCACTTCAAAATGATGCCATCTGGAAAAGGAAGTTAAAGCCATTAACACTATCATGCCCCATTCTCTCCAGGCCATGACATGCAGGATAAGATCCACAGGAATTTGAGAATACTGGTATAACTAAAAAGTGAAAGCAAACATTCTTGTTTTCAGGCAGCATGCATTAGTGATATTATTTCTTCTTTATTAATTGCTTCTTTACTTTTATTAGTTTCCTTTTATTAGTTTGTTCTGCTTCTGTGAATTTCACACTTCAGTGAAGACACAGTCTCTCTTGATTCTCTTTGTTAAGTATTAACAAAAGTGACTGTGGATCTTGGGGATAAAGAACCAGATTTCAATCATGATCATTAAACTTGGCAAAATTCTTTTGCACCACTTGAATGAAACGCAAGCTGCATCAAAATCCAAAATTTTGGCTTCTGGTCAAAAGTTTGAAGGCTGCGCAGTAGAACACATTTATCAGTTCTGAAGACACAGCTTACTCTGCGAGGCCTCAGCATGGATAACTGGCCACTTGAGAATCAAGATATTAGTTAAAGATTCTGCTGAAGTTAAATGTGCACACTGCCTAATTGAATTTACTTTGGGGTGTGAAATATTGTGTTTCATTTGATAGCATCTCATAATCCTATTTATTGTTAAGTTTTATGGATCATGTTTACTTCTTCACCATAAATTAGAAAAAAGAAACCTGTCACTTAAATGGACAATGTTACCCTTGCTTGCAAACATCTTGACAAAGCTGACTGACAGAATGATGTCATGAACATTAATGATAGATTCTAGTTAAATTCAAGGTTAGATTCCTGACAAAATTCAGGGAATGCTCAACTCTCCCAACAGATCACTTTTAATATTCCCAGTTTAATTTAGTGCTAAAATAAATCTGAGTTTCATAGTGATCAGATATGAAAAGTACGTTGTAATTTAGACAAACTTTTCATAGATAGCATTGTTAAAAAAAAGCCCGTCCTGCCATTTGTCTATCTCTCCTTTTCCCTCTTTTTCTATATTCTTCTGTTTAAAAATGATACTTTTTCCTTATGACTGAGTAATTAATTCAACATTGTACTACTTAAAAAAAAATAGGATAAACTTCCCTGGACTTAATCTAACTATTGCTAGTGCCACTACTTAAGTTGGACAAGTTGCCTAACATCAGATTTGACTATTCATAACTAATGGCCATTTCTAACAGCATGAAGTTTTGAGGATTAATTAATGATATATTTAAGACTATCAGGCCTGTTTCCTTCCTACTGTCTGCAACTGACCTGTAGCTGGATGAGCAAAATCAGCTTTAGGAAACAATGTTTGAAAAAATATTACTCTGTGATCTGTGAAACAGTGCAAATCAACAGCCAGAAAGGTATGTTAGCAGCACGCCATTTGTACTGAGACTATTCAAATACTCCATGGTAAGGAACTGTCTCTTTAAACAACTTAGGCAGTAGGAAATGTCATGTTAATGGACTTTTTAAATTCTATTCCAAGTGAAAGAAACAACATTGGTGGGTTCGATTTTTTTACATGTGCTATTTTCCATGCCATATTTAACACATCTTGTATAAATTACTATGTTCAATCCTTTAAAAATGAGAGCTGTATAATAAATTAGAGTCTCATAAGCAGAGAATCCTGGTGTCTGTGCTAAACAGGATATTAAAAATAGCATGAGAAAGGAATGAAACTCAGAAACACAGTGTTTGATAATAATATGCATCCCTAGAAAATTCAATGGTGCTGCAGTTAAAATGCTCCTGTCACAGTTCAGTGATTGTGATTTCTCAGTCCTAGCCCTGGGTGACTATTGAACCTCCCAATATGTGCAAAATAAGCTTTGCCAGAAACCAGCTGGCCAGCTTGGTGGGACATCCCACCTCAAGGAAAAGTGACAAGTAATTTACATACTATGGAAAGTGAGTCTGTATCTTAATGAGAAACAAGGTCTGTGGCCCTTTCACTCACCCTCGTCATCACTGAGAGCTGAAATTCATCAAGGGCAAATGAGGTTAATAAGACAAAAGTCACAGAAAACCTAAATAAAGTGTGCATTGGTGGTGAAAGGTGCATCTAAATTTTAACTAAACTAAGTCATTTTGCAAGTGCTTATTTGTCAAAAGTACAAGGATGATGAGTGGATATATTCTAACCACAATACATTATTTGTATTTTTGAATTATTATGTATAAAAGGCGGTAACTTGGAGCAGCATTCTGAAATGTTGGTAAAAGCAAACTAATTAAAAAGTCTGTATTACTGTATTGACATTTAATATTTTAGTCACACTAGGAATAAAGAAAAAAGGCTTGGTGACAAACTCAATAATTTCTTAATTTTGAATTGAAACAATTTTGTTTGGTTTGCATTGATGAGGCACACATTGTGACATGAGGATGTTTCACGCCAATGATCTACTTTTGAAGTGTAGTGATTATTGTAATGTACAAAACACAGCAACCAATTTCTTCGCAGCAAATTGGCACAACATAGAATATGGAAATAGTTGGATCTTTTTGTGTAATACCAAATGAACGATAAACTTTGGCCAGAAATAATCCGATACCCTGATCTTCTTTACAAATATTGTCATGGGATATTTTCCAGTCATGCTAAAGTTAAATGTCATCTGAAAGGTAGGATCCACATTATTCTATAAACCTAGATTAGGTACATTGAAGATGAGAATCAGAAAGCAAACATACATAGGTAGATGATATGAAATGCAAATTCCTAATCTGGTCTAGGTCAGTCACTAAATTGATCTGAGTACAGTACTGCATACTCAGGTTGCAAATGTGATTGAGTCTACTAAATGCCTAAATCAGATCTCTTATGTTTATTCTTTAATGGAGATAAGTTACTTCATATAATCACATAATGAGTTTTGTTATTTGGCACTTACCTAGTGATCCAGAGTTTAAATCAAAATTGCCACCTTGAAGTGATGAGTGATTGGAGAAAACAACCTTGTCTCGTTTTTCCACTTCATGAACATAATGCTGTCCTACCCATTTGACCTAAATGAAAGAATCAATTCCAAACTTTAGGATACATTGGAAACATATTATGATACTACTTCACTTAAGGCTTAGTTTATATTGTTAATTTAGTATTCTATTAAATACACACCTAGCAATCTCCTATCTTTTAATTTCAAATACATAATAATGTATTTATTTTTCAAGGGAACTAAATATTATAAGAAATGTTTAAGCTGTGTTGTTTGTTACTTGTTATCTTTAATAAATCACTAGACACCTGTCCACCAATCAGAGTGCTTTGTTTTTTGAAGCGAGGCATCTTTTGGTTTCTTTAAACCTTCTGCCATATCACAGAGCCCTCTAGTGACCTAAGGAGGAACTTGTGTTAAACAATAGCTTCGGGAACAATATTCTTGGCAGCACCACAGAAATATTCCGCAGCACCAGCTTAGCAAATGTTACAATTGAATACTTTTCTCTTGAAATAAATATAACCCCTTTTAATGTACAATAAAAGCTCCTTTATGTTTTTGAGACAATTTTAAAATCTTAGACAGTTTAGAGAAATCTTCCTTCCCCTTCCCCCAATGATATTATTCTATTCAGTGCATTGCTGAGTGCAGAACAGCTTGCTCCACAGCCACCCAGCAGTGTCATTAAAACCCACATAAGGAAGCAATGATCTGATGGAATGCGTAGCTGACATTTTGGGCTTGATTTTATAATGTTTTCTGGATCCCATATTAATTTAAAGTAAATGTTATTCTTGGAAGTTCTCAGAGGGTCCTAGGGCAGGATCAGGTTACAGAAATCAGGAGATCTGAAGCCTTAAGGGACTTTGGAAAGGAGGATGATAAAGTTAAAATAGAGGAATGGGGGAGGAGGTGCTGCAGTCAGAGTAGGTCTGCAAGTCTGTGACTGAAACTGAGAGCTTGAGTGGGATTATGAGAGGGTTAGAATGTAAATACAGCAGAGGATGTGTAAGCTGAAGGATATCAAGGGTGGAGAAGACTGGCTCTGAGTCCAGACTTGATAAAGTATGTGGGAGAGTTTCATCAGCAAACCTCTTGTTGTGGAGGCACACTGGATGGTATCTCAGAGGTGGAAAGGACTATCTCCGCAGTGAAAAAAAAATTGGGATTAGTAGTTCAGCTCAGGATCAGATTGCTCCCCAAAAAAGTACAGGTAGGTAAAAAGTGAAAAACGATCTAGTGCTTTCCCGGTGTATAAATTCTTTGCAGACTTCAGGCGGGGGCAAGTATCGACTATAACCAACGTTTCGATGACAACCCTCTGACATCTTCTGCAGAGTTTGTCATCGAAGCATCAGTTATAAGAAGTAAAAAGTATTCATTTGCAGAAACAAATGGTGGATATTTTGAATATTTCACATAAAGCATTATAGTTGGTGGGATTGCCTCATTGTGAGTTGAACTGCAATTTTGCAACTGCTCTGCAACAAAATCTGTAAACAAAAGGTGAAAGTGGGGCACTTCAATAAAAATAAAGAGAGAAAGTGAATAGTGAAGAAAGATCCTTCTTTACCAATTGGTCTCAACCACATGCAGCATGTAGATATTGGTTTGTAATGTACTAAAAGCTAGCCAGAGGCTTTGTACAGGACTGCTGGCCAGTTGCAGTGTGAGCATTTGCCACAGAAGTACTAAATAGGTTGGAGGTTATATGTGAATGTACTTGTTCACAATTTCACAATGGAGTCCAAAGGCATTACATAACTTACTGAGCTCAATGGCTGGACTAGTTTCAATACAGCCTTCAGCTTTACCATCACTGTTGTCTCTCATGTTGTCTCATTCATCGAGTCAGAGTTGTACAGCACAGAGGTAGTCTTTCAGCTCAACTCCTCCTTGCCGACCGTGAAGTCTGTCTCCAATAACTCAATTTTCCTGCATTAGGCCTGTAGCCCTCTACTCCTTTCCCAATACCTGTTCAAATGCCTTTTAAACAATGTAATTTTATCTGCCTCTACCATATCCTGTAGCAGCTGGTTCCAATTAATCACCATTCTCTATGTGAAAACCTTGTCTTTCAGATCTCTTTTAAATTTCTCCTCTCTTAGACTTATGTTCTTTGGTTTGAGGCAGCCTTCCCTACAAAAAAGACTTGTGACTATCTATCTTTCATGATATTAGAAACCTCCAGCAGGTCTTCCCTCAGCTTCCTGCAGTTCAATGAGGTAATATCCTGATGAATCTCTTCTGCAGTAATGCTGCCTCATCCTTTGGTAGTGTGGTGACCAAAGCCATCCACGATAGTCCAAATGCAGCTTTCCAACAGTATGTACGTACATGAGCTCCCAACTCTTAAAGTAAATGCGTTAGCATAGGAAGGCAAGCAAACCAAATGCCCTCCTCACCACCCTAACTATCTGTGTCACTGTGTTCAGTGAGGTATCAATGTTCCTGTGAACACTGCCATTTACTGTACACATCTTGTTGGTATTTGCTGGCCCAAAATGTGTTACCTCACAATTGTCTGGAACTTCTTCCTTTGAATGGAGTTGCTAACCTCTAGTAAAAGCGTGAGACTGGATTGTGCAGCTTTGAAATATGTGTTGTAGTTTCAAGTAAGTTTTAGTCAATTATTTAAATTGACTTCTATTATTTTTTAATGTCCTGATTATCAGAGACATTCAGAATCAGAAACAGGTTTATTAACACTGATGTACATCATGTACTTGGTTGTTTTGTGGCAGTAGTAAAGTACGAGACATAAGAAAAACAATAAAAATTACAAAAAAGGAATAGTGATGTAGACTTTATGGGTTCAAGGACCATTCAGACATCTGATGACAGAGGGGAAGCATTGAGTTTGGGTCTTTAGGCTCCTTTACGATGGTAGTAATGAGAAGAGGATATATCCTTTAGCCAAAGACAACTATAATGCAAATTTAAACTAATCTCATCTGTCTCTTCATGTGCCTGTCCAAATGCCCCTTGAACATTGATATCATATTTGTTTCCACCAACTCCCCTAGCAGTATATTCAAGTTCAAGTTCAGTTTATTATTGTTCAATCGTTTACATGTATACCATCAAACAATACATCGTTCCTCTGGACCAAAGTGCACAACACGGTTCATATACTCACACACATCACACATTAAGTAATATTACCGCAAGTAAATTAACAAATAATAAGGCGCAATTATGACACAAGTTAAAAAAAAATAAATTGCATAATGCTGCGGGTACTTCATGTCTGATGAGACCTGGGTGGTAGCAAGAAGTTCAGTAGTCTTACGGCCTGGAGGAAAAAGATGTTTATCATCCTGACAGTTCTTGTCCTAATGCTACAGTACCTCCTGCCTGATGGTAGGGGGTAAAAGAGATTGTTGGATGGATGAGAAGGATCATTGACAATGATAAGGGCCCTATGCATGCACCGCTCTGGATAACTATCTCTGATGGGCGGAAGAGAGACCCTGATGACCCTCTCAGAGGTCCTTGCAATCCTTTCTAAGGACTTGCAGTCAGATGCCTTGCAATTCCTGCACCAGATGGCGATGCAGCTGGTCAGGACACTCTCGATGGTGCTCCTGTAAAAGTTGGTTAGAGGGGGGGTGGGGGGGAACCTCACTTGCCTCAGTCTCCTCAGTAAGTGGACACACTGTTGTGCTTTCTTGACCAAGCACCTATCAGTCTTTGTTTTCCAAATCTCAATTAAACTTTTGCCTCATCTGCCCTCATCAAGCTGTGCCTTCTAGTATTTAATATTTCCACCTCAAAAAAGCCCCTTTCTACCCTGTCTATGCCCTTCATAATTTTAGATACTTCTATCATGTCAACCTTCCGCCTCCATTACTCCAGAGAAAGTAATCCAGGTTGTCCAAATTCTCCTTGAAACTAATACTCACTACTTGATGAGCCTTTTCTAAATCTTCACCAGAACCTCCACATTCTTCCTGTAATGCAGTGAGCAGAACTGCTCATGTTATTCCAAAAGTGGCTTCACCAAAGTTTGATACAGCTGCAACAAGTCATACATTTATTCTCAGTGCTCCAACTGATAAGAACTAGTATGCCCTATGTCTTCTCTACCGTCCTATATACAGTACTTGTGTTGTCACTTTGAGGGAGCAATGCACTTACATCCGGAGATCCCTCTGAAAATTAATGTAGCATACTGCATTTGACTTCTCAATATACAGCACCAATCACTTATACAGATTAAAGTCCATTTGCCATTTCTTTGCCCATGTTTCCAACTGATCTATATCCTGCTGTTTCCTTTGACTGCTGTCCTCACTATTGACAACTCCACCAATTTTCATTTCATCTTTAAACTTACACCTACACTTTCACCAAAATCATTTAAATATAACACAAATAACAGAGGTCCCAGCATTAATCCCTGTGGCAAACTATTAGTCACAGACCTTCAGTCAGAGTAACATCCCTTCACAACTGTTCTCTATTTCCTTTTGCCAAGCTGATCTTGAATCCAATCTGCCAAGTCTCTATGCAAGCATGCACCCGAACCTTCTGGATCAAGTTACCATGAGGGACCATGCTGCACCCTTCACTGAAGCCCATGTTTACAACAACAACTACCCTACCATCATCGGTCACTTTTGTCACTTACTCAAAAAATGTTAGTCGGGACATGATTGAGACAATGTAAAACATGATCTCCCTAGGAGAGCATACTAACTATCCCTAATAACCTATGCTTTTCCAGATCTGAGTAAATGCTATCCCCAAGAGTTTTCTGTGATAATTACCTTACCATTGATATAAGGCTTGTTGTCCTATTATTTGCTATCTTGTCCCTTTTCCAAGAAGAGAAAACCATTAGCTATTCTCCAATCCCCTGGACGTTGCCTCTAGCTATGTATGAAAAAACAAGACGTATCAAGGCCCAATCCCACCTTCTTGATATCAACATTTGAATTTGAATTTATTTAAATCTTACATCCGTCCCACATGGTGAGGGAATAAAAATCTTTGCATTATGACTCCATCCCAATGTAAAAACATGCAAATTTATAAGTATAATGGCTTATAGAAAGAAGCTGTCCTGTAACCTGTTGGTCCTGGCTTTAAGTCTGTGGTACTATTTACCAGATGGAAGTAGTTGAAACAGCTTATGGTTGGTGATTTTCCAGGGCTTCTTCACGCACCTGCTGCTGTTAGCGTCCATAGAAGAGGGAAGTTCACATCCACAGATGTGCTAGGCTCTTTGTACCACTCTCTGCAGTGTCCAACATGATCTAGAATATAAGTATACCCCTCCCTTATCTTGCAATCCTTGAGGATTTTTTTCATGTTCTCAATCATGCTTATGTTCCTTTTTCTCCATGTGGGTAATATATTAGTTTTTGTGTTCGGGGGGGAGGGGAGCGGGGGTTGGGAGTTTGAGGGTTGATGTTCTTGTTGTTCTGTCTCCGCATGGGTAATATATTAGTTTTTGTGTGGGGGGGTTGGGGGGTTTGGGGTTTCATGTTCTTGTTGCTTTTTCGCCACGTGGGCGATATATTGGATTTTTGTGTGAAGGAGGGGTTTGGGGATTTAGGGTTTGATATTCCAGCTGCAGTTTTCCAGTTGGTTGATCTGTTACTTTTTGTGTGAGGGAGGGGTTGCGGGGTTTGGGGTTTGAGAGTTTTTGTTTCTTCTTCTTTTCATGCGGGTGTGAGGGAAGTTGATATCTTCTCTTTCAACTACTTCTATGGTTTTTCTGTATTTCCTGGTTATCTGGAGAAGACGAATCTCAGAGGTATATTCTGCGTACATAATTTGATAATAAAATGATACCTTGAAGCTTTTGAACATTTGAATAACGAATGTGCCTGATGACCTCGTCTTCTTGTCCTTGAGTGTTCTTACTCTTTGCTGATCTCCCCACTTGCTTTTAACATATGTACTCACCAAGAACATTTTGAGGCCCCTTTTAGCCCTCCTCTTCCACACCCACACCCAGTGTTTCATTAAATCCCACCCTAGCTTTCACAATTGGGTAGTTCAGAACATTCACATCCCTCAGGAAAAACTGAGACAATAGGTTGAAACACAAAATAAAGATCAGAAAAAATAACACATATTCTTAACATATTTATTGAAGCATCTTAAATTAACTTGTTAAAAGATAAAAAATATTATTTTATAGTTTAAAGGATAGAGATCCCCCCCTTTATTGTAAACATTGAACAAAACTTGGTCAAATAAATCAAGTTTTGAAAGGGTAGTTCAATGCATATATGTTAGTATATTGCAATTCAATGCATTCAGCAGAGGGTTATTTTTGCATGAATTATATACCTGGAAAAATTAACTTCTATTTAGATGAAGTTAGTTGATTGAGGTTATTGAGTTTGCTTGGCAGTAATTATGGTTACATCTCATGCAACAATTATCAAAAACCAGGAAATCATATAGTTCACCTCAGTTATGTTGAAAGTTACAAAGACTTGAGGGCTCGGGAGAAGAACAGGTTCTTTGAGAGCAATCAAAGTTTCCACGTTAAGCTGGAGAAATCACAAGATTGCTCTCAGCTTATACGTGTGCTAAGGGCAAATCAGAAGCAGAACCAGGTTTAATATCATTGGCATATGCCATGAAATTTGTAGTTTTCCAGAAGCAGTACATTGTGGTACATAATAATAAAAAAAATTATAAATTACAACAAGAAATAAATATAAAAAGTAAATTAAATACATAGTAGAAAAACAGAGCAAAAAAAGTGCTGAGGTAATGTACATGGGTTCATTGTCCATAAAGAAAGAAGCTATTCCTGAAACATTGAATATCTGTCTTCAGGCTTCTGTGCCTCATCCTGATGGTAGCAATGAGAAGCGAGCGTGTCCCTAATGATAGATGCCTCCTTTTTGAGGCATCACCTTTTGAAGGTGTCCTGAATGCTGGAGAGGCTTATGCCCATGATGGAACTGGCTGAGTTTCTAACTTCCTGCATGCCTCCATACCAGACAGAGTGATGTAACCAGTTAGTATGCTCTCCATGGCACATCTATAGAAATTTTCAAGTCTTTGGTGACATACCAAATCTCCTCAAACTCCTGATGAAATATAATCACTATTGGCTCAGAATGGATCTACAGAGATGTTGACACCCAGGAACTTGTAACTGCTCACTCTTTCCACTGCTGATCCCTCTATGAGGACTGAGGCGGGTTTTCTTGATATCCCTTCCTAAAGTCCACAATCAATTCTTTGGTCTTACTGAGGTTGAGTGCAAGGTTGTTGTTGTGACACCACTCAACCAGCTGATCTATCTCACTCCTGTACTTCTCCTTGTTACCATCTGAAATTCTGGCAACAATAATTGTGTCGGGAGCGTCTGAGCCGTGCCTAGCCACAAGGATCAAGGGATCAAGGATTAAGGATCAACTTTATTCACCACATACATTTATATATATTAGGACTTTGCTAAGGGTGTTGGTCACAGCATGACATGCAACAAACAACAACATTCAACAATTGTAAAGAATAAAGAATTACCTAAAAAATACCAGAGATCTTACTGTTCCTATAGCCGGAAAATCCAAACTTCAGATAATTTTCTCAGACTATTTCGAAGGAGGGGTGGAGAAATGGAAACATTAAGGATGCCATCATGGAGTAATTAATATTGTAACTGCTGAAGAGGTTAGAATTAGAGCAGCATAGATATCACAAAGAGTGTAATGGCTGAAGCAAAGATGAGTAGAGATAAGCAAAATAGAAAATTGAAAACAAAATTTTCTGGACTTGAAAACAAAATTGAGTATAGGATTGTTTCCTTTAAATATTCTGATGAAGTCATAGTATCATTGAGCACTACAGCAGAGAAACAGGCCCTTCAGTCCATCTAGTCCACGTTAGCCTGCTTTTCTGCCTAGTATCATCTACCTGATACAAGATGGACCATAGCCCTCCATAACCCTCTAATCCTTGTACCTAGTAAAATTTCTGTTAAATATTACAAATATTACCTTTTCTGCTGGCAGCTTTTTCCACACTTGCACTACCCTCTGTGGGGGGGCGGGGGTGGGGGGGGGAAGCCCCTTCAGCTTCCTCTTCTATATTTTGCCTTTCACCCTAAACCTATGACAGCCAGTTTTTGGCTCACTCAACCTGAGGGGAAAAAACCTGCATACATTCAACATATCTTTGTAGCATTCAGAATTTTGTATACCTCTATTCCATATCTTATTATTTGCCTGCCCTCCAGGGAATAAAGTCCTAACCTGTTCAGCGTTTCCCTATAACTTAGGTTCCTCAAGTCCCCACACATCTGTGTGAATAGAGTAACGCAGGCTTCTCCACATTTACTTTCTTTCCCCTATACACAAAATGTGTTCTATCCAAGCAGAGACAAGCTCCAAAGAATTGGAAAAAAAATCTACTGTAAGAAACAGGTTGTAAGGATCTCTTACATTTAAACAAATTGAATTGTTTGATATCAAGATATTGGGTCAGCATTGGACATGGTTGATGTCTCAGTGTGTTATAAATTGCAGTTTCCTATTGAAGTTTCAATCAGTATTTAACTCATAAAGTGCTCAACTTGACATTAATTATTTAGCCATATTGTGATTCTATTCTCATATTAGGCAGATAAGGAGTTAAAATGACATTTTTTTATATAGAAATTGAATACAACTAAATACAGCTTATCATTCCTTTCTCTGCAGGCTTCATAAAGAGTGCGTGATGGTGTATAACAGCTTATTGATAAGCACATTCAAAGTGTAGTCAGACTTAAACATTGATTTTTAATTACAACAAAGGCATATGTTATGGTCAAATTTGATTTCGGATTTGAAGAATTTGGATTAATAACTGACTTGAGGTGAGTAGCTGACCTATTATAAAATAAGGTTTCCTATTAGATTTACAGGCCTCTTGCAGGTGAAGTGGACAAAAGTCAGATTAATTAGCTCGATTACAGTATTTTGAAGGATCAGTTTACTGCACACCTCACGCCAAAATTGATTTTGTCTCAAGTACAAAACTGTAACAAGAGTACTGAAGTCATTCAAGTTTGTTAAATAAGAAAATAAAAATTAAATAAGGATTTTAAAAATGGAGAGAAAAGGTGTGGTAAGGTAAGGGATTCACTTAAACAAAAGTTGCTTTTTGAATCAATTAGATAAATGGTTTTCACATATTCCCTCAGTTCCAATTTCACACAACACAAAAGTTGTTGTACAAGTTGAATGCAAAATTGCTGATCTGAAGGGATTTGCCATTCCAGCAAGTAGTCTAAGAATACTTGATGTTCTGGACCCTGTAAATCGGCTTCATATTACATATTGCACAGCTCCTTAATGGCTAATTGCAGAGTTTACTGGTGTAATTCAGTAAGTTAACCCTTTACCTATTATGTGTCTTTTGTCAAGTACACGTATGCGTCCTTTGAAATAATGACCTGAGATTGCAGAACTGACTTTGCATGGTAGCCCTGTAAAGGGCACTCCAGTGTGGTGAGGAATCAAACATTTACAATAGTTTGGTAACATCCGAGGAATCTCGGAACTTGCAGTGGGAGTCCTTAAACAATGGAGAAGTAGCATTACTGGAAACAAAATGTCGTTTTCATCCCTTATGAACATGTACTTTATTTATCATTTGTATACAAGTAGCTTGATGGACTAAAAGCTGATGACAGCACTTCATTTAGTGCCAAAATGCATGCCAGCAAACCGCAAACTGCAAATAATCACAAACACTTCCATTCATTATTGTTTTATTAAATGCAATTATTATAAAAGAGCTGAATATTAACTCAAGCTGACTTTAAAGTGCTCATGTGCATCTTGATTGGCTGTCATCCTGAGGCCATTCTATTGTGGAGTAAACTGCATTATGTATCTTAAGTATGCAAATGTGATATTTTTCACAATTTATCATGAAGCAAATGTACGTAGACTCAAAGGTCATTCACCAGCGGAATGATCACCTGTAGTTTTCTAGTGCGCATAAATACAAAAACCACAGGAAACATTTAGCCTAACTCGGATTTGTGACTGGAAGCAGAAATGAATCCATGGCCCACTTATCACTCACTACAGCTGAAATGTTCATCATTTCTGCCTGCATTAGTAAACAAATCATGTATTTTTTAGGAGAAGGCTGTCACAATGATCAGGAACTAATTAAAGCACACAGGCACATCTTTCAAATGGGTTCCTTTCAGAAATGATCTAAGCATTGTTTCCCACTGATGGACTACTGGGATTTTTCCAGAAGAATGGCAGATGAGCTGGGTTATCAATCATTCATTCTATTAATTTTATCACTATTTTTGATGGCTCCTGACATTAAATGACATGGGTTTGGCCATAACGATTTCTAGGTGAGATCAACTTGTGTGCCTATTCAGATGATAATCAGATTTTGACTTTAATAAAAAGTCCAACAAAATCTTTTGTTTTGTCTCGGTGGTGGAAAAACCCTGGACTGGCCACTTATATTGTTTTGCTGCTTATCCCCTCTGCTGTGCTCGCAGCCTCATTGCTTCAGCAGCCCCTTGTAAGATTTCAATAAGTGCACTTGCTCAGGATGATCCAAAATAGTGCTGACACCATCTTTCAGTGAGATGAAGAACAGAGAATGTGTGATGATGAAGACGTTTCAAGGACACCCACACTATGTAATAGCTATCTCTCTGGGTCAGTCAGTGTTTCAGATTGCTTAATTACTGTCAACTCATGCAGGTAGCTGTGATGAACACATGGAAAGCCATTAGGAGGTCTAACTTGTTGTTTAATTACTAAAAGACAAGATTAAATATTTAAAACAGAAGTTGTCTGTTGAATGCAATTTTGCTTGAAAATTTTAACAATTACTATAAGAATGCGCAACCATTTTTCAGAAAAATTTGTATTTTAACACAAGAATAATTGGTGTTACTTCTACATTTTGTTATTCATTTTCGGTGATTTTTAGCTACAGTATATCAAATACAAAGTAACTATTATAAACATATTCAAATTAGTAACATTGCTGAGTTATATTTAAGAAACAGATCTCTACAGCAGCTTATTTTCTTCTGCTAACAATATGATTTAAAATGGCAATCTAAACATAAAACAAGGGTGATCGAGTTCGGCATGCTTTGCTCTTTTCAACAGTTTTTGCTCACGTTTTGCTCATATTCACAAATAAAAGAAAATGGATACACCATGCTGAATTTATGGATTGGTCATAACACAGTCACACATTGATTTATATAACCGATGATTACTTTCCAATACAATTTTTTGGAATAATCAACATGACAGACAAGGGATATGCACATATCCCTTTAATTCAGGGATTCCAAACCCGGAATCTGCAGACTCCTTGCTTACTGGTATTGGTCCATGGTATAAAAATATGTTGGGAATCACTGACTTAATTGAAGATAGAATTTCTATAATGGCAACTGCTTTGGGTAAATTTCTGTTACACACTGCAGCAGATATTAATCTACATAATTCTTCCAATATTTGTGTGATGTTGAAGTGTTATCAAATGAGAAAAATAAGTCATCCTTCGCACACTTTATTTTCCTAAGAACTTCAGAACAATGTTAGGATAATTCATTTTGACATATAAAACATCATTTAATTACAAATGGGCCAAATTTTGTACATTTACAAAGTAAAGTCATGGGCTAAACCCCAGAGAGTAAAACAGCAATGACACTAAGAATAGTAGAGAAAGAGAGGTAAAGGTAAAGTTTTGATTTGGTGTTGTCAAATTTGGGATTATGCAAATCTACAATTTCAAAGAAAATGACTGGAACATCCACATTGTAAAAGTACTAGATGGGATAGAGTTTGTCAAATGTGGTCAGGAAAGTTTCCTTAATCAATACGTTGAAGTCCCAAGGAGATAATGTGCAATACTTGATTTCCTATTATGGAGTTAAACAGGGCAGATAACAGAAATTTGTGTAGGGGAACACTTTGCATCTCATAATGATAATGTCATTAGTATCAAAGTAAATATGAAAAAAGATAGGTCTGGTCCTCGGGTTGAGACTAACTAGGAGAAAGGCAAATTTTGATGGTATCAGAAAGGATCTGGCAAGGTGGATTGGCACAGGCTGTTTTCTGGCAAAGGTGTACTTGGTAAGTGGAAAGCCTTCAAAAGTAAAGTGTTGAGAGTACAGAGATTGTATGTTCTCGTCAGAATAAAAGGTAAAGATAACAGGTTTTGGGAATCTTGGTTTTCAAGAGATATTGAGGCCATGGTTAAGGAAAAAAATGGTGGTCCATAGCAGATATAGGCAGCTGGAACAAATGAGGAACTCATGGCATATAAGAAATGGAAGAAAACACTTAAGAAAGAAATCAGGAGGGCTAAAAGAAGGCATGAGGATACCCTAGCAGACAAGGTGAAGGAGAATTCTAAGGGATTCTACAGATATTTTAAGAAAATATTAAAAGGGACAAATTAGTCTTCTAGAAAATCAGAATGGTAATCCTTGCATGGAGCCAAAGAAACGGGGGATATCTTAAATGTTTTTGTTTGCATGAACTTACTTGGGAGATAGACCCAGAGCCTATAGAGGTGATACAAAGCAAAATCAGAATCAGGTTTGGTATCACCTACATTTGTCGTGAAATTTGTGAACTTAGCGGCAGCAATACAGTGCAACGCGTGATAATATAGAAAAAATAAATGAGTTATAGTAAGTACGTATATGTATATTAAATAGTTAAATTAAAATTGTGCAAAATCAGAAATGATAAAAATGTGAGGTAGTGTTCATGGGTTCAATTTCCATTTAGAAATCAAATGCCTGAGGAGAAAAAGCTGTTCCTGAATCGCTGAGTGTGTGCCTTCCGGCTTTTGTACCTCCTTCCTGATGGCAACAATGGGAAGAGGGCATGTCCTGTGTGATGGGGGTCCTTAATAATGGACACTGCCTTTCTGAGGAACTGCTCTTTGAAGATGCTTTGAATACTACGGAAGCAAGTACCCATGATGGAGCTGACTAATTTTACAACTTTCTATAACTTCAGCAGTGAGGTCATGGACCATATGCAGATTACAGAGCAAGAGGTGCTATCTTGAGGCATTTTAAGGTGAATAAATCCCCAGGGCTTGATAACATGTTCCCTCAGACCTTGAGGGAGGAAAGGGCAAAAATTGCAAGGGCCCTGCCAGAGATGTTTAAATCATCTTTAGTGACAGATGAGGTTCCAGAGAGTTGGAGGATAGCTCAAAAAAGAGAAAATCAGGTTGGAGGAACAACACCTTATATTCCATCTGTGTAGCCTCCAACCTGTTGGCATGAACATCGATTTCTTGAATATCCGGTAATGCCACCCCCTTCCTTCACCATTCCCCACCCCCTTTTCCCTTTCTCACCTTATCTCCTTGAATGCCCATCACCTCCCCCTAGTGCTCCTCCCCCCTTTTCTTTCTTCCATGGCCTTCTGTCCTCTGCCATTAGATCTCCCCTTCTTCAGCCCTCTATCTCCTTCACCAATCAACTTTCCAGCACTTTACTTCACCACTTCCCCTCCTGGTTTCACCTATCATCTTGTGATTCTCCCTCTCCTCTCCCCCTCCTTAAATTCTACTCCTCATCTTTTTTTCTTCAGTTCTGCTGAAGGACCTCAACCTGAAACATCAGCTGTACTCTCTTCCATGGATGCTGCCTGGCCTGCTGAGTTCCTCCAGCATTTTCTTGTGTGTTGGAGGACAGCTAAAATTGTTCTGCTGTTTAAGAAAGGCTCTAAGAATAAACCAGGAAACGATAGGCCAGTGAGCCTGACATCAATAGTGGGAAAGTTATTAGAAGGTATTCTAAGGGACTGAATATATGAGTACTTCAACAGAAATGGACTGATTAGGGATAGTCAGCATAGCTTTATGTGTGGTAGGTCACGTCTAATCAATCTTATAGAGTTTTCAGAGGAAGTTATGAGGAAAGTTGATGAAGGCAAGGCATTGGGTGCCGCCTAACATGAACTTTAGCAAAGCATTTGACAAGGTCCCGCATGGGAGTTTGGTCAAGAAAGTTCAGTAACTTGGCATTCAAGTTGAGGTAGTAAATTGGATTGGACTTTGGCTTTGTGGGAGAAGTCAAAGAGTGATAGTAGATTGTTGCCTCTGTGACTGGAGGTCTGTGACTAGTGGCGTGCTACAGGGATCAGTGCTGGGTCCGTTGTTGTTTGTCATCTATATCAATGATCTGGGTGGTAATGTGATTAACTGGATCAGCAAATTTGTGAATGACACCAAGATTGGGAGTGTATTGGACAGGGAGAACGACTATCAGAGCTTGCAGCAGGATTTGGACTAGCTGAAAACATGGGCTGAAAAATCGCAGATGGAATTTAATGCAGACAACTGTGGGATGTTGCACTTCAGTAGGACCAATCAGGGTAGATCTCACACAGTGAACTGTAGAGCACTGAGGAACGCAGTAGGACAAAGGGAACACGGGTCCATAATTCATTGAAAGTGGATTTACAGGTAGATAGAGTCATAAAGAAAGCTATTAGCCTTCATAAATCAAAGTATTGAGTTCAAGAAATAGATGTTACGTTGAAGTTGTATAAGGTGTTGTTGAGGCCTAATTTGGAGTATTATGTGCAGTTTTGGCCACCTGCTTACAGGAAAGATGTAAATAAGGTCGAAAGTGTATAGAGAAAATTTACAAGGGTGTTGCCAGGACAGGAGAATCTAAGTTATAACGAAAGATATAAGGTTAAATTTTATTCCTTAGAATGTAGAAGGCTGAAGGAAAAGTTGATAGATTTATACAAAATTAAAAGGGGTATAGATAGGGTAAAATCAAAAATACTTTTTCCACTGAGGTTGGTTGGGACTACAACTAGAGGTCATGGGTTAAGGGAGAAAGGTGAAAAGTTTAAAGGGAACATGAAGGGGAGCTTCTTCACTCAGAGGGTTGTGAGTGTGTGGAATGAGCTGCCAGCAGAAGTGGTGCATGAAAACTCGATTTCAAAATTTAAGAGAATTTTGGATAGGTACATGGATGGTCAGGCCATAGGGGAGATGGTCCAGGTGCAGGTCAGTTGTAGTACGTACATTTGGCATGGACTAGATGAGCCAAAGGGCCGGTTTCTGTGCTGAATTTTTCTTTGAACTCTATGACTCCAAGACCCTCAGAACATTAATGTTTGAAGACATACTGATGGTAATGTGAGTGACTGTCAGTGCTAGGCAGTAGATACTCTTTTGCTGGAGTTGGTCATTGCTTGCCACTTTCCAGCTGAAATCTGAACATCTTCTTGATTGTACTTTACAATGGCATGGGCTGATTTAGTTTGTGAATATCCCCACTTCTGGCCTTAAAATGCCACTGATAAAAACTTAAGGAACATGAAACCCAGGATGCTGATGTGAAGAACAACCACAGCAGTGTTCTGCGTTAGGATGAGTGATCTTCAGTTCTTACAGCAGTTTCCCTTTCTGAGGTACGATCTCAACTATCACAGGTCTCCTTGATGCCACGCATAGTCAAGTTGCCTTAATATCAAGGGCAGTAACTCTCACTTTGCCTCTGAAATTTAACATTTTTGTTCATATTTTTACAGAGGTTGCAATGAGGTCTGGAGAATAATCCTCCAAATAGAGAAACGTAAACAGATTTTGCTAAGTAAGTAATGCTTTATAGCATTGTTCACTGCACTCCCTGTTATCTGTTGAAGACTGAGAGCATAATGATGGGATGGTGATTTCCTAGATTTAATTTGACCTTAGGAGTCTGTGGAGATTCAACATGAGATATAAAACTTCAACAAACTTCTATAGATATATAGTGGAATGTGTATTGACAAGCTGCATCACAGCCTGGTATGGAAACACCAATGCCTTTGAATAGAGAAACCTACAAAAGGTAATGGATTCAGCCCAGTACATCATGAGTAAAGTCTTCCCAATCATTGAGCACATCTACATGAAACGCTGCCATAGGAATGCAGCATCCATCATCAAGGACCCCCACCACCCAGGCCATGCTCTTTTCTTGCTGCTGCATGACAAAGGCATCTACTCAACAATGTGAACAATTGCAACGTTTTGTCCCATCTACAAAGTGAAGTTCAAAGTTCAAAGTAAATTTTATTATCAATGTACATGTATGTCACCATATTCAACTCCAAGATTTATTGAGTACAAGAGACTCAGGACTTGCACAACCGGGTTCAAGAACAGTTACTACCCCTCAACTATCAGGTTCTTGAAGAAAAGGAGATGTCTACACTCACTTGCCCTTTCATTGAGATGTTCCCACAATCAATGACCTCACTCTAAGGACTCTTTATCTTGGTATCTCAGGCTCTCATTATGTAATTCTACTTTTTTATATTTGCATTTACACAGTTTGTTCTCCTTTGCACTCTGGTTGATCTTTATTTGATCTTGTTATAGTTACTATTCTATAGTTTTGCTGAGTGTGTCCACAAGAAAATGAATATCAGGGTTGTATATGGTGACATACATGTATGTTGATGATAACATTTACTTTGAACTTTGAACTTTATTTTGTAGATGAGACAAAACTTCACAATTATTCACATTGTCAAGTAGATGCCATTGTAACTGAATGAGGTCAGCTTGGGCAGAGTTATAGCTAATTCTCGAGTGAAAACTTTAGCTCTACAGCCAATGATATTTGCTGGCAAACCTTTTGGTGCAAACCTTTTAGTTTAGGATCAACTTTATTCCCCATATGCATTTACATGTATTAGAAATTTGCTGTGGTGTCTTGGAGCAAGATGCAACAAATAATAACACCATTTGACAATTATAAAGAATAAAAAATGATACAAAATAAAGCTAGAAGTTAAAGTACATATATGGAATAAAATATGTATAAATACATAAATATCAGCATTTACAATGTAAACAGCATTTTAAAAAGTTGTTTGAAGTGTTTACAGTTCAGTGCATTGAGGTAATAAATAGAAAGAGGCGGGGAGCTAAGGAGAATAGTTGATTAAGTTAGCTGCCTAGGGGAAGAAAATTTAAGATGGTGTGAAGTTTTTTATTTTAATAGCCCAACAACACTTTCCAGAGAGAGCTTTTGAAAAAGACAGTTTATTGAGAGGGTAGTGTTGGCATTGATTTTTCTTGCTCACTTCTTTGTCCTGGACACATATAAGTCCTGCATTGAAGGCAGACTGCAGCCAATGACCTTTTCTGCTGACCTGACAGTTTGCTGTAGTTTTCATTAATTGTGAGAGGATGCTGCTGATGGTTGTTGTTTCCTGACATCACAAGGATTAAAGTAACAGGGCTGAAAACTGTATATGATAATGATGAGACCCTCAGGAGGAAGTAAAGAATTATCAGCCACTTGGCAATTCTTCCCTTCATTGAACCAAGGATGATCCTTTGTCTTGATAATAAATGTAGAGTAAAGGATAAACCAGCACTTGAGTTTACAGATTGTGGTTCCTACGCCTCTGGTGCTTCTCATGGTTCACTGTTCTTCATTTGAATTGCCAGACCTGCTCTGAAACTACTCAATTCTGCACAATATTAATATCTTTCAATGTAATAGGATTGGTGAGGATAACATCAAGTAGGTTTCTCCCTTTTTTTCAGCTCTCTTACTGCCTACTACAGATCAATCTGGCAGCCTTGTTTTTCAGATCCATTACTGCTGTCACTGGGCTGTTCTTAGTGATGGCACTGAAACCCTTTATCCAAAGTCAGGTCTGTGATTCATCCAAGTGCTGTTCAAAGTGGGGGAGCCCTGATTTGTCAGCTAAAGAAAACAGTTGTGGGTATTCTGCTCCCCATTTTGACCTGATGGCAGGAAGCATTGTGTAAACAAAAGTCAAGCCACTTCTTACCAGTTGTCTTCCATTATGCCACCACTTCTGCTGAGACTGGCATGCTGGTGGGACAAGAGGTACCCAGGGATTGATATGGATAAGCCTGGAACATTGAATAATTGCTATGATTCTGTCAGTGCAACTCTAGAAGGCTGTTGCCTGATTTGTATGTTTTGATTTGACAGTTCTTTCAATTTAGACACATTTGCAGACAGAATATAGAACAGTACAATGTAGTACAGACTTTGGCCCACGATGTTGTGTTTATCTTTCAACGTCCTTTAAGATCAATCTAACCCTTCCCTCCTGCATAGTACTCCATTGTTCATTTATCTATGTCTCTATTTAAGAATCTCTTAAATGTCCCTATTGCACCTGTCTGTACCTCTACACATAGCAGCATGTTCCCACACACCTATCACCCTTTGTGCAAAAACCCTACAGTACCCCTGACGTATCGCTATACTTTTCTCCAATCATCTTAAAAATACACCCCCTTATATTAGCCATTTTCGATCTGGAGAAAGTCTCTGGCTGTGCACTCTGTCTACCCCTCTTATAATCTTATACATTTTATCAAGTCATCACTCATCCTCCTTCTCTCCAAAGAGAAAAGCTGTAGTTTGCTCAACATCTTCTCATAAGACATGCTCTCTAATCCAGGCAGCATCCTGGTAAATCTCTTCTGTATCATCTCCAAAGCTTCCACATTTTTCCTATAATGAGGTGGCCAGAATTGGACACACTATTCCAAATGTGGTCCAACTAGAGTTTTTTTTTAAAAAAAGAACTGCAACATTACTTTGTGACTCTGAAATTCAATCCCCTGATTAATGAAGGCCAGCGCACCATATGCCTTCTTAATTTGATGGCAACATTGAGGGATCTATGGACATGGATTCTAAGATTACTTTGTTCCTCCACACTGCTTATTAACCATTAACTGCCATTAACCTTGTTTTCTACCTTCAAATTTGACCTTTGAAAATGTACCTCTTCACTCTTTTCCAAATTGAACTCCATCTGCCACCTCTGCATCCTATCAATGCCTTGTTGTAACCTACGAAAACATTCTACACTGTCCGCACCACCACCAACTTTGGTGTTATCTGTAAACCTACTAAATGACTCAAAATCACTTCTAAAAATCACAAAAAGCAGGGTCCCAGAACAGATCCCTGTGGAATACACTGTTCACTAACCTCCTGGCAGAATGTACTCCCCCTTACACCCTCTGCCTTCTATGGGCATGCTGATTCTGAACATCTGAAGCCAAAATTTTCCCTAGATTCCATGCCTCCAGACGTTAGTCATAGTCATGGGCAAATTCATGGCAGATGCAATTTAATGTGGATAAATGTGAAGTTATCCACTTTGGTGGCAAAAATAGGAAAACAGATTATTATCTGAATGGTGGCCGATTAGGAAAAGAGGAGGTGCAACGAGACTTGGGTGTCATTATACACCAGTCATTGAAAGTGGGCATGCAGGTACAGCAGGCGGTGAAAAAGGCGAATGGTATGCTGGCATTTATAGCGAGAGGATTCGAGTACAGGAGCAGGGAGGTACTACTGCAGTTGTACAAGGCCTTGGTGAGACCACACCTGGAATATTGTGTGCAGTTTTGGTCCCCTAATCTGAGGAAAGACATCCTTGCCATAGAGGGAGTACAAAGAAGGTTCACCAGATTGATTCCTGGGATGGCAGGACTTTCATATGAAGAAAGACTGGATGAACTGGGCTTGTACTCGTTGGAATTTAGAAGATTGAGGGGGGATCTGATTGAAATGTATAAAATCCTAAAGGGATTGGACAGGTGAGATGTAGGAAGATTGTCCCCGATGTTGGGGAAGTCCAGAACGAGGGGTCACAGTTTGAGGATAAAGGGGAAGCCTTTTAGGACCGAGATTAGGAAAAACTTCTTCACACAGAGAGTGGTGAATCTGTGGAATTCTCTGCCACAGGAAACAGTTGAGGCCAGTTCATTGGCTATATTTAAGAGGGAGTTAGATATGGCCCTTGTGGCTACGGGGATCAGGGGGTATGGAGGGAAGGCTGGGGCAGGGTTCTGAGTTGGATGATCAGCCATGATCATAATAAATGGCAGTGCAGGCTCGAAGGGCCGAATGGCCTACTCCTGCACCTATTTTCTATGTTTCATAGTCATAGTCATAGTCATACTTTATTGATCCCGGGGGAAATTGGTTTTCATTACAGTTGCACCATAAATAATAAATAGTAATAAAACCATAAATAGTTAAATAGTAATATGCAAATTATGCCAGGAAATAAGACCAGGACCAGCCTATTGGCTCAGGGTGTCTGACCCTCCAAGGGAGGAGTTGTAAAGTTTGATAGCCACAGGCAGGAATGACTTCCTATGACACTCAGTGTTGCATCTCAGTGGAATGAGTCTCTGGCTGAATGTACTCCTGTGCCCAACCAGTACATTATGTAGTGGATGGGAGACATTGTCCAAGATGGCGTGCAACTTGGACAGCATCCTCTTTTCAGACACCACCATCAGAGAGTCCAGTTCCATCCCCACAACATCACTGGCCTTATGAATGAGTTTGTTGATTCTGTTGGTGTCTGCTACCCTCAGCCTGCTGCCCCAGCACACAACAGCAAACATGATAACACTGGCCACCACAGACTCGTAGAACATCCTCAACGTCGTCCGGCAGATGTTAAAGGACCTCAGTCTCCTCAGGAAATAGAGACGGCTCTGACTCTTCTTGTAGACAGCCTCAGTGTTGTTTGACCAGTCCAGTTTATTGTCAACTCATATCCCTAGGTATTTGTAATTCTCCACCATGTCCACACTGACCCCCTGGATGGAAACAGGGGTCACCAGTACCTTAGCTCTCCTCAGGTCTACCACCAGCTCCTTAGTCTTTTTCACATTAAGCTGCAGATAATTCTGCTCACACCATGTGACAAAGTTTCCTACCGTAGCCCTGTACTCAGCCTCATCTCCCTTGTTGATGCATCCAACTATGGCAGTGTCATCAAAAAACTTCTGAAGATGACAAGACTCTGTGCAGTAGTTGAAGTCTGAGGTGTAAATGGTGAAGAGAAAGAGAGACAAGACAGTCCCCTGTGGAGCCCCAGTGCTGCTGATCACTCTGTCGGACACACAGTGTTGCAAGCACACGTACTGTCGTCTGCCAGTCAGGTAATCAAGAATCCAGGACACCAGGAAAGCATCCACCTACATCGCTGTCAGCTTCTCCCGCAGCAGAGCAGGGCGGATGGTGTTGAACACACTGGAGAAGTCAAAAAAACATGACCCTCATTTCTGAATGAGCTTATGATGAGGAAACTTGTTGAACAGTTTTCAAAAATCTGGATTCACCACATCCACAGCTCTACCTTCATCTATTTGTTTTGTCATTTCCTTGATCAGACTCGTGAGGCATGACCTGCTACTCACAAAACCATGCTGACATCCCTAATAGACTGTACATCTCCAAATGCTTGTAAACTCTGTGTCTCCAATCTGCATCCCAGGCCTCTGGATCCACAGTTTCCCCAACACTCATCTGCTCATAAGATTTCAGTGAGAGAACACAGAGTTGCAATAGTTCCTTCCCAGCTCTGGCAGAGAAATAATGTATACCAGATTGGACCTGGCATAGACTGCATCTCCATTGATTCCAATAATGAGAAATTGCAGCTCAGGACAATAGATGTTAATTATTTGAGATTATTTAAATGTTTTTAAATATGTTAGAATAATTAAGATACTTGGAATGTTTAATAACTGTTCTTAAATTTTTAATGTTCCTTATACTTTTTGAAGTTGCTAGATGTTTTTAGATGTTGGTGAATGTGAAAAGCATTCAAGATTTCAGACAAATCTATCTGCTGGGTAATCAGGGGGTACAGTTTAGCTGGCCGTCAAAGGTTCTCAGAGTTATCGCTTTCACTTCCCTTGCAAATTGCCTTCAATCATCACCGGAAACTTTGGATTTCTACCTG
The DNA here is from genome assembly GCF_963921235.1 of Mobula hypostoma. Classification (NCBI taxonomy): domain Eukaryota; kingdom Metazoa; phylum Chordata; class Chondrichthyes; order Myliobatiformes; family Myliobatidae; genus Mobula; species Mobula hypostoma. Next base: position 132,472,238 of record NC_086103.1, on the reverse strand, counting down.
TGGTGTTAAGTGGGTCATGGATGGGAAGAACAAAAATGGACTCAGATCAACAGTGAATCAGTGGCTTCAGAAGAAGTATTACCCTGCCTCCTGGACTGACATGAAGCTAACCTTATTTTGTTAGAGACATTTTCTAATGCACACAGACCAAGTCCATAATAGAATAATTATATAGGCATTGGATCCTCTCAATTGCATATTCAAGAAATGCTGAGTGCTTCTTAGAACAGGCTGCTGAAGCTATCTAACAACTGCAAGCAGTATGTACCATGAAATTTGACACATTCTAAATTCTATGTTATAGCCAAAAACTAGAAAAAAATATCGGATTTCTGAGCCATTGTCTCAATTGAACACTGGCTTTAAAACAAAGAATTGTCCTGGAACATATTTCACTTGTTTGAAATTTTATAATCAGCCTAAGGGCTTTACTAAAGTACTCAGACTGGTGGTTTCCTACAGCTTGAAATACTGTATTCTATGACTCTGTGGAAATGCCAGTGTAAACTATTGTTGTGCTGATCAAAAACAATGATAACTTTTATCCTTGGTCACAGCAGAATTTTATTTTACCTCACTGTGACAAAGCATAGCGTTGTCTACATAGCATATGGTATTGTTTTTTACTGAGGGTGGATAAAACTGATAACAGCAAACTGGGGAAACTGGCCTATTGATTGCATATGGTCCATTGTCATCAGTGTTGTCTTGGAATATTTTCACTTTTGGGGGGTTACCCTGAGAAAAACTTCATTTATGATATCATTAGGTTTCTGAATATTTCCAGATTTTACATTTAAGCTTTACATTTCCAGTATGCACAACATTTAGCTATTTTATTATTATATTTTTTCCAGTTTCAATCCCAGTCTTTGCTCCACTCTAATTACTCCCTCCTCACTGTACTTGCAAAGCACTTTTGGCTATTTTAGTGTTTTGGTTCCTGTTATTGTTGATTTGTTTGACTGTTAGGGAGGCTCTTGCTCAGCAGAATTGGAACAATGTGGAGCAGATCACCATAATGAGCAGTTACTATGAGTAACCTTCAGTTATTGCTGTGAAGGTATCGGAGCACAATTCTCTCCCATGCGTTCTCTTTTTAAGTAATCCAGTCCACATTTGATACCACAGCTTGACCTTGCTTCTCATAGTTTCTAATAAATGAACATTGCCTCTAGCCATTACCTTTAGAACTAAATGAAAACACATCTGTCTTCCTTGCCTTAGTTTATCATCTGATCAAAAATTCAGTACTTCCAAAAGTGCCGCACTCCATTGGTATGATGGAGGAGGGGCACTAACCTGGATTTCATGATCAAGTTTGTCAAATATGGGCTAATGATCTGAATCCTGCTTCCTGATTTGGAAGCAAGGCCAAAAAGATAGCTACATTAATGCTAGCTATTAATATAACATAATTTATTAGCCAAAATCAGCTGTATCCTTAGCAAGGCACACAAAATGTTGGAGGAACTCAGCAGGCCAGGCAGCATCTATGGAAAAAAGTAAACAGTCAATGTTTCGGGCCGAGCTCCTCCATCAGGAATGCATCCTTCACCAAATAAATTGAAATTTTGGTGTCTGAGTAAACTGGAGCTCACTTTTTACGATCTTAACTGATACTATTTATGCATTTTATATGCTATATTTATTTGTGTGATGTGGGAGCTGTTTTTCAGTTAATAATTCATACCAGTTACAAAATAGAGGAATAATTGAAAATTTACAATATCTGCTCTATGTTGGCTAACTCACAATTGAATGTGAATTTATCTGTAATTCTGAAAATATATTGATCTAAACATTTAATTTCAATTTGTTGTAGCCAGGTAATGTTCCTTTACTTTGTCCTATACACCATTTAAAATCTACAATAGCACTTAAAAGCTGTACATTATATTACAATGAAGCCTCGGTTAGTAATGTATTTCTGGTATTTTATGCTTTTAAGCACTAAATTCATTAGATGGGACATAGCACTCTCTTCTCAGCCAAAAGCCATCATTCAAGTTAAGTGCAATCTATTGTGAGTGATAAACATGAATTACACCTTATTTTCAAGCTCAATCTGTCAGCATCCACTACGAAAATCTAAGGTGCGAACATTGCTAGCTCCATGCAATCCATGTAGAATGTCTCAAATATTTGTTATCAAAAATGCATCTGATTGTGCAAACTCAATCCAGCATCTGTTGTTCATTGGGAATTGGTGATTCTCATTTTTCTGTCCATGTTTAGCACTGGGACTGTCAAAATTATTTCAATGTCTCAATAATGATTTGCTGTTCCATTTGGATACAAGTCTATTTTTACACTGATATAAAATTAAAAAAAAAAGAACACTGAATGCTTTTAGAAGATCAAGCAGCATCTACTGAAGGAGAAGCAGTTGGTTTTTCAGATCCTGGATCCTCCATGCAAAGTTGGAAGGAAAGAAAAACAGTTAGTTCTAAGTTGTAGAGAAGGTGAGGGAGGGATGACAGATGATACAGTGGCTGCAGCAAGTTGAACTGCTGTCTCACTACTCCAGCAAGCAGGGTTCAGTTCTGACCCATGCGAGCTTTCCACCGGATATCCCAATTTCCTCCCACATGTGGGCTGGCAGTTAACTGGCCTCTGTAATTTGTCTCTAGTGTATAGCTGAATGATAGAATGTGGGGGAAATTGACTGAAATATGGGAGAATTGGATACTGGGAAAATTAGTGAGTGAATGGGATTGCTCTGTGAACTAATGTGAACTCAGTAGACTGAAACAAATACCCTTCATGTTTATATCAAATGAAAATATGGAAAGATTGTTATAAAAGATAGAAGAGTACAGACCTTTTGACACAAAATGTTGTGTTGACCTTTGAACCCACTCTAAGTTCAATCTAACCCTTCCTCTTCATATAACCCTCCATTTTTCTTTCATTCACCTGCCTACCTACGCCTCTCTTAAATGTTTATGCATCTGGCTCTCCAGGCAGAGCATTCCACTCACTTACCACTCTTCGTGACTTCCTCATACACTTTTCTCTAATCACCTTAAAATTATGCCCTCTCAGTTTAGCCATTGCTGCTCTGGGAAAAAAAGGTGCTGGCTGCCCACTCTATCTATATCTTTATCATCTTCATGTTACCACTCATTCTCCTTTGCTCCAAAGAGAAAAGCTCCAACTCACTCAACCTTCACTGATAAGACAAAGTGTGCTATGCCAAGCTGGCAATTGGCCACTTATCTATTAAATGAGAAAGGAAATATTTCTGAGAGTGAACCCATGTAGGTCAGTTGTGGAAGTAATCAATCAAAGGGTGTATGGTGGTAGGGAGAGTGAGAATGGCAGGATATCTATCTATAGCATTGACTGTTTTCTCTCCCTGTTAGTATAGCCTGAGCTTCTGGGATGACCTACAGCCTGGTATTTCACAACCCATTTTTTATTTCTATTCTCAAACCCCTTGAATGTTTTGCCTTTTTCAATTTCTCTAACTGCTGCCATTAACTCTGACTTGCGGAGTGCATTTCCAGAATTTTCCATTTTATCTCGGATTTCCAGCCTCTGTGTATTTTTTTCAATATATTATTTGTCCCCCTTTTGGTGACCTGGTGTACAAGTGCTGACATTTTTACAGCGCACTTTCCATGCTTGTGCCATGCTGGGAATTGGCCATCTCGTTATCCAGTGAGAGATTACATTACAATAAAGTTGTCGAGATGCATTTCATCAAAGGTTCCTTCAGCATGCTCTTTTGACATCTTCAATTTTCCAAAGTTCAAAGTAGACTTATTATCAAAGTACATATGTGTCACAATAGATAACCCTGTGATCTGTTTTGTTGTGGGCATACTCAATAAATCCAATAACCATAATAAAGTCAATGAAAGACCGCACCCAACAAGGTGGACAACCAGTGTGCAAAGGACAACAATGTGCAAATACAAAAAAAAAAGAGAAATAATAAAATAAATAAATGATAAATATTGAGAGTATGAGGCGAAGAGTACTTGAAAGTGAATCCATAGGTTGTAGGAACAGTTCAGTATGGGGCAAGTAAACTTGAATGAAGTTATCCCCATTGGTTCAAGAGCCTGATTGTTGAGGGGTAATAAGTATTCCTGAAATGGATGGTGTGAGTACTGAGGCTCCTGTACCTTCTTCCTGATGGCAGCAGTGAGAAGAAAGCACGTCCTGTGTGGTGGGGGTTTCTGATGATGGATGCTGCTTTCCTGCAACAATACTCCATGTAGATGTGATCAATGGTGGGAAGGCTTTATCTGCAATGGACTGGGCTCTATCCACTACTTTTTGTAGGATTTTATGTTCAAGGGCATTGGTGTTTCTACCAATTGTCCTCCGAAACTCACTGATTTGATTCATTCCCACGCAATAATTTTCATTAGTTTTCAGAATTTCCAAAACAGTTATCGAATCACACCCACAATGTTATTTGCTTGCCCTTGAAGATCAAACATTGCATGACTGAGAAAAGAAAGAAAGCTGAAGACTCCTTGGAGAAATTGTTGCAAGTATTGATGGAGATTTGGAAAACAGCATCGTGATCAAGAAGTTTGGGAAGGAGGAATTATGCAAATTTATGCAGTTGATTAAGGGTGAAAGATGTTTAGTTATGAAGTGTGGCATGATAATGGCAATATTGAAAAGGAGGGAGAAATTCTTATGATGGTAGAAACATTTATAGCATCAGCTATAGGTTAGCACCCCAACAATTCTCTCTTTTCCCCCTCCCATTGGCATAAAGATGCAACAGCATGAAATCACATACCATGATGCTCAAGGACAGCTTCTACCCCACTGGTATAAGACTATTGAATGCTTCCCTCGTACAATAACGTGGGCACTTGAACTAACAATCTGCCCTGTTGTGTGCTTGCATTTCGCTGTCTACCTGCACAGTACTTTCTCTATAACTGCAACACTTTATATTTTTATTTGCTTTATCTTGTACTATCTGAATACACTGCTGTAATGAATCGATTTGTATGGACGCAATGTAAGTCAAGTTTTTCACTGTACGCCACCTCAGTACATGTGACGATAATGATTCAATTTACCAATTTACCAAAAAAATTACAAAATGTATAGAAATGATTTTTTTTTATGAACAAGAAGGGCGAAGAGAACCTCTAAGAAAACAATGATTGTAGGCCAAGCAGAAGGGAGCATAAAGGAACATTTAGTTTTATGGAAGGGGTGACGGAGAAAAATTACATAGATCCCAAACTTTTTGAAAAACATGTCAATTGCAGGATGGTAAAAGCAGTGTCGAAGAGTTTATAGAAGCTGAAAGCATCTTTTATCTTCAGGGCCAATGCACCATTTTGGCCAATGAAAGCAGAGTGCTGTAGTGGTTGATGGTACATCTGGAAATTGATGCCGAAACCAGCTGTGTGAGAGACATACTTGAAAATCTGTCTCTTGAACTTAGGAGAATAAAAACAGATCTCTAACCAGAATTCTCTGAGGAAATAGTATGTGCTGTCTGTAAAAGGTGAATGTACTTTATGGTAGTCATATGATAAGGCACTAGATCAAAGGCTGATGTGGGAAATGAAAGCTGAAGATGCAGGAGGCAACACATTGGCATTGATAAAAGATTGACTGAAAAGTGGCTAAAAGGAAACAGAGAGTAGGCATAAATAGGTCTTTTATCTCTTTGGCAAAATGCAATGAGTAGTACGCCACAGTGGTTGTTGCTGGCGGCTCAGCGTTTTACAATTTAAATAACTGACTTACAAGAAGGCATAAGAGGTGTTGAAAAATTTGTTGATGACAGAAGCATAGATTGGAAAGTAAATTGAGAAGAGAACATAAATAGGTGATAAAGTTGAGTTCAGTAAGTGGGCAAAGATTTGGCAAATGGAAAAATGTGAAAATGTGGGGAAATGTGAAAATGTCCATTTTGGCAGGAATAAGAAAATAGCAAACTTCTTAAATGGTTGTGATCACAGAACTTGGAGATACAGGGGTATTGGGTTATCCTGGTACATGATTCAGAAGATACCAGCTTGTAAGTATAGAGCAATCAGGAATGCTAATATTATCCTTTGCTGCTTGGGGAATAGAAAGGGGAGATTTTGTTTCAGTTGTAAAGGACATTGATGAGACCACATAGTGGGTATAGAATGATTTTCTTTAAAGAAGGATGTTAATCAGTTGAAAGCAGTTCAAGGAAGATTTACTAGACTAATACCTAGAAAGGCTGTGTTGCTTTATGAGGTGATGTTTCCTTTATAAGGAAAGACTATGCTTATATCTGCTAGCATTTAGAAGAGTGAAAATTCAGAAGTGCTTAGATGGGGCAGATGTGGAGAAGATAATTTATCTGAGGAAGAACTAAAGAATACTATTTAAAAAAGAGGAGTTACCTATTAAAGGTAGAGATGAGCTGAAATATTTTCTCTCAGAGTATCATAGCTTATGGAAAACTCTTCCTCAGAGGGTCATGGAAAAAGGTGTTTTTTTAAAAATATTCCTAAGGCAGAGATAACTATATACAGGTACATATTTATATATCAAGAGAATGAAAGGTTACACCAGGAAGACAAAAATGCAGTTGAGTTTAGAATCAGATCAGCCATGCACTTTCTAAATGTTAGACCAAGCTTGAGGAGCCATGAAGACTTCTGCTGTTAATTTCTATGTTCATTAGTTACAACTAAGGAAGAACACCGCACAGGTTCTGCTCTGAACAAGATCATTAAAGGTGGATGTGGAAGTAATAAGGTTAATTAAACAAGCCAATGACAGCAAGACTCAGCAGATGAAAGTCTGAATGGGACTTATTTCCAAATGTGAATATTTAAGGAGGGGGGGGTTTGGAGAATGGAGGATATACTTTAATGCAGGAGGATACGATTTCATTTTAGAAATACGTCTACTAGTGATAAAGATTAACTGAATAACCTGGGTCTGAGCAATTGCAGGGTTGAAATAATATTTGTGAGTATGATGAGAAGAGTTTGTATAAAGAAATAGGTTTGTGGAAAGCAAGAGCTCAAAAGAATATAAATGCAGAAGCTTTGTCTAATTTTCCCAAACTGGCCATACCTGGAATTCACAAAACTCTGCAAACATGCTCCTACTACACAAACTGAAGGATTTCACCTTGAACAGAGCTATATGCCTATAACCATCAACAGCTTTGCTCTTCAACCATGCCAGTACCTTAGCATTTATGAAATATGTTCACATATAAAGCTGGGTACATCATCATTATAAAAATGTAAAGATATATAAAATTGTATTTATTTTGAAAAAATGATATTGAAGGAAGCAATGTCATTTTTTTTTCAAAATAAAACTTTTATTGTAGAATGTCTTGAGAAATATATGTATGTGAAATACTAGGGTAGAATTTCCAGGATGTTCTCCCACACTGTCATCAGAACTTCAGTGAAATGTGGCTGGAAATTGCAGCATAAACAGCAGCTTCCTTTTCCAGGAGTTCTACTTGTCTTTTGCTGGAGATACAGCTGGAGTTTGGGAGAACCATAATAGAAATCTTATCCCATGGATCTCAGCATTTAACTATGCACATATTGGAAAGAAACTGTAAAACAATGTGGAAGAAAAGCTAAATACGAACATGACTAAAATAAATTGATTCAGTATGTCAAGTAGTTTGCTATTGGAAACATTACAATACCTTAAAATAAAGTAGAAGAGGAATTATAATGGTCATTTCATCTCTGGATACCTTATTAACTCTGAACATATGGAGTTGAAGTCAACATTGCCTGCTGATAATAGACTGATTTATTCCAAACATCAAGCACCAATTGTTTCATTTTCACACTTTCAGCTGTTAATGAAGGAACAGCTCTTGGATACTTGCTATACATTGGGTGTTGTATTCTAATTACGTTTTAGTACAATACTGGTTTTCACCATCATAATTGTGTACACCATTCACCTGATTTTACATACACAAAGCAGTCTTTCAGTACTGACAATGGAATTCAACAATTTCTAATTATGAGATACAAATGTACATGCTGGAAAAACTAGAGAGACTTTGCGGAGAGATTGATGGTGCTTATTGAACTTTCTGTCTTTGTTTCAGATTATCAGCATCTGCTGAGTTTTGCTTTCGTCATGAAAATACCCAGTCATTAATACTTGTGGTATTGAAGTAGTTGCAATTTTGATTTCAAAATTAAAGAAAGAATGTGAGGCCAAAATGGAATGACAGTCAGTCAACAATTATGTAGACAATAGCCGCTAGCTATAGGCTTTATACTGAGACAGATTGCATCCATGCAATCCAACCCTCTGAATCAAATGGTATTCCGAAACTAAATGTACTGTGGGGCTTGATATACTTCATACTAGGCCATGTCCTTACATAAGCCTTGGCTGACACATCTGTTGCAGCCCTCTTCTTTTGAATAGGTTATTCACCCTTAATTATGAAGGTAAGTTTAGCTAAATTTTTTCTGTTTTTTTACTTATTTTTACTCTATACTTACATATTGAAAAATACTTCTACATTATTAAAATGTCTTTAATATTTCCTGCTATTAATTTTTATATTATAGTTACATCACTGACTACATTTTTAGCTGCTCTTATTGTGAGAAGTTTGGAGCAGGGAAAGAGGGTTTTTGAGAGGATGAGCTTTCCAAGGCCATCAGGACAGATCTGGCATGGGCAGGTTCTCAAAGCCTGATTGGATCTTCCTGTCCACTCTGCTCATGAGAAAGTCATGAAATGTAGCAAAATATAAGTAGGATCTACTTAGTCATTCCTGCCCATTCCACCATTCGATCCTATCATCACCAGTCATTTTTCTCAGCACCACTTTCCTCTGCAGACCACAAACAGTTTGATTTTCCTACTATCCATATGGAGGCTCTGCATCTACAGGCAGCCGTGCTACAGCGGAATGCTGTTAAAGTATAAGCAGAGCTGCCATCCACCTCATTACTCTTCTGTTCACCTGGGTTCAAGATCCAGGAATATTGTTTGAAATAATTACAAGATATTATCATTGAGAAGATTTTAATTTAACGTCGAACAGGTGAAAGAGACACATTAATATTTAAGTAAAGCAACAATCTAATACAATGGAAAAACAGCAAAACTATAGGAAAAGTCTCAAGTGCTTTGCAAGTATAGCTAGACAGGGTGTGTTGCATATTTTTGCTCTTCCCCAATCATCAAAACTGTTAATCAAAATTAACACTCTTATTTCATGAACTTTAATTGCAAGCAGAAGTGTTAACTGCACCACAAAAGATAAACTTGTAAAAAGAAAACAAAAGACAGCTTATATAGTAAATCACTGAATATTTTGCATTATAAAGTAGTAGGGAAAGCACATTTAACAATGTGTTCAGCAACAGATATGGCGTTTACATGCCAGCTACTAATTTGCTTCTGTAGTGAGTTAGCAGCTGTACTGAATTACTTGAAACTGTCTACATCTAGCAAACTTGTCTACTGAGACTTTATTATTAGCTAAAGGATGTCAATTTTAAGTTACTTTATTTTTAATTGCCTGAGCAGTAAAATAATTCAAACTTTAACATTCACTATTAATCAGTTTACAGTATTAAAGTGCACAGAGTTGTAGAGAAGTACAGCACAGAAACAGGCCCTTCAGCCCATCTAGTCCATGCTGAATCCATTTAAACTACCTACTCCCAATGAACTGCCTTGGGATGATAGCCCTCCATACACCTTATCATCCCTGTACTTATCCAAACTTCAGATAAACATTGAAATCGAGCTCAGATGGGCCACTTATGCTGGCAGCTCATTCCAGACTCTCACGACTCTCTGAGTGAAGAAGATTCCCCTCACGTTCCCCTTAAACTTCTGACTTGTCACCCTTAACCCCTGACCTCTGGTTGTAGTCCCATCCAACCTCAGTGGGAAAAACCTGCTTGCATTTACCATATCTATACCCTCATAAAATGCATAGATATGCATACCCACTGAAATGAGGGTTTAATTAATTTCAAGGTCCATTTCAAAAATGGTAAATATTCCGTATTGAATGGTTAAGTACTCTAAAATCCAAGAGAGAAGCTCTTTATAAAAAATGACATTCTTTTACCTGTGCATCACTTTTCATGGTCTTAAGCGCATCCCAAAGGGTTTAGTGGACAATTGGCTTGTTCTATTGCTGCAATACAAAAACAGTTGCGGCCAAGTAGTCCAAAGCGACTTTTTTTATATTGCATAATTCACTTGTATTCTAGGTGTTTGGCTGAGGATAAGCAATAGCTGAGCAGCACCCCACCCTGCGCTCCAGATCATTCTGGCTGACCTGTTGCTGGGAGATGGGGCATTATTCTAAACAACTCATTGAAAAAGTAGCAGTATTGACAGTGCAGCATTCAGTCTCTGGCATGGGATTTCAATGCATGACATCCTGAAATAGAAGTGAGAGTAATATCAAGCTCTCAGTAGTATTACAAGAGTAACAGTACAGGGTGAATCATCCAAAGCAGCTTTCAGTGATTTTAAACAGCACGTAAACTACAGAACACCAGCGGACTATGGAGTAGTTCTTCCATCCACCTGCAAGCTTTATAAGCAATTGTTAAGTGGCAGATTGTGAATGTAAAGAATGTAGATGACTTGCTGACCTGACTTTGCAGACTGGCTCTTCCCTAAATAAGCTATTGAAGGATTTTTTCAGCGTTCAAGAGAAAACTTTAGTAAAATCACTGCAGGTTATAGTCATAAAAATGTTGAGATTTTAATTACTCATTAAGGATTAGTAGTTTAAAACACAGTAGCAACAGAAATATGAGACTGGAAATTAATGAGTAAGCTTATTCTAAGAATACCAAACTCAGCTGCACCAAATTCCCACTCCACAATTATAATAGAACTGTTAACCCACTTATTTTAAGTATGATCGTACAGTTGCAGAGTTCGCAATTACCCCTGGGCTTGGATCAATCTATCCATTAGTATTTTTTTTTCTCTCTGACAGGGTCATTACTTTTTACCCAGAGAATGTCTAAAGCATAAAAAATTCCAAGCGCATTAAGGTTTTAGAGTGAGAAGTATTTAAGGACAATTTGGAAAGAGAGAAAGGAACAGCATGTTGACAGATAAGATAAAGTGAGAGATAACGAGGCCATAGTGGATGGCTTGGACCTAAAGAAGCTGCATTCTGTGCTTGGAAGACAGGGAAAGGCAGAAAGAGAAGCATTTATTCTTTAATGTATCTAGCAGGAAAATACAGTAAATAATATTCCAATGACGAGCTTTTTGGCATGTCCATTTCATTCATTACTTTAGAAGTTTGACACTTAGAACCTTTTATAATTACGAAAATTAATATTTTAAATATATATTGGGCAACGCTGGCCTTCAGAAGGGCATAGAAAATAAAATCCATTTGGCAAATATCTGAATTGTCCATTAAGTTTCTGGGCTACCCCCTCAGTAGTCTGCAGACTAATACCTACATCAGTATGTCTCAATTACTTCATCTATTACTCGCAATTACTCTGACATTTTAGGCTGCTGAGTGGTTGATGATATAGAGCTTTCCAAATAGGTGTCTCCCTTTTCTGTCATTTATTTTAATTGTCCCAATACCTTTAGCTTTGACATTGAGAATCTGTCGTCTACCGGTGGGATCATTACAAAATTTGCATCTGTACAATGATCCATTATATGAACAAATAAGATCCGACATGTATGTTATTAAATCTTGAAGTTCTGACAGTTCTTAAAGTGGTGCGAATTAGAACTGTTTTACATCTTGAGATTAAATTGTCTCCAGGACCTTTTAAAAGAAAAATTCTGCAGAAGCTAGAAAAGTGAAATAAAGTCAGATAATGCTATAAATGTTCTGCACTTCAATTGCCATTTATGGAGAAAGAGAAAATATTAACATTTCAAATGATTGTTCAATTAATTTCAACAGTCTAGGCATACGTGGTAATATACTGCATGTTATATTATTTCTTTTTAAAGTTACAGTACTCAGAAATTCAAATTAAAGCTTAACTTCAGATCTATAAAAAACAATAATCCAAAAATTAGAAGTTAAAGTAAAATGCAAAATCATGCTCTGATGGGAACAAAAATCAATAGGAAAATTAAGAAAAATACAAAGTACTGATGTACAGTGGTATTAGAATATGGTATGGTATGGAGTTGCATTGATCATTTCCATAGAGAGAGACCTGGAGATCACAGATACAACGCTGGTCAAGTGTCTCCATTCTTAACAGAAGAAATTAGTTACTTCATGTTGATCACTTATTTATTCCCTCTGCCTTTGCATTAAAGTGTTTTAAAATTAATTAGGCTCATTCTTTTCATCCAAGTTTGATGTGAAAAAAACTGATGCATTGGATTGCAAAAATGTAGGTAAAACATACAATTTGTGCATATAATAATATGCACATAATAATATAATGTACAGACAATCAATGGATTAGTGAACTCATAAAAATATTTTTGTCTATATTTAAACTAGGATTTAATTCATTTGGCATTTTAATAAATCAAGGCTTTCCTCTTGAAGAGTAAGTATAGTGATATTAATCCTGCGGAAGGGTTTCGGCCCGAATCGTCTACTATACTGCTTTCCATAGATGCTGCCTGACCTGCTGAGTTCCTCCAGCATTCTGTGTGTGTTGCTCTGATCTTAATCACTGTTTCATGATCGCAATCGTTTCCAATATCATGCCTTGTGATTTCAAACATACAGTGCTAATTTCAGCTCTAAAGTTTTTAATCATCATTTTGACATAATTATTTCAGTACTTTTTGCATGTGCATTCATTTTTACTAATTTGAATCCAATGTACTCAAGGAGAGGAACAAATAATTAGAATAAAGTGGATTGCAAAATACAGTACAATTCTGCTTCATTTAAATATATTGTAAAGAGAATTTTAGTCAATATTAGATTTGACTTCTAATTAAAATACAGAACTGTCCCACTGGAACAGAACATATCCATTTCAAATTAAATATGAGTGTGACAAATTTACTACACAAAGTGAGTTCACTAGTATTCAGTTGCAATAAGCAATTCTGACAATAACCTGCAAAAGAGATTTAAACTGGAATAACTTTAATGTTGTCCACCAACATCTTCAAGTGTACTTAAGCTTATCTGAGTAATTATTTGGAGTAGCTTTGAACAAGAATACCTTAGAAACCCATCACTAGAAGTTTAAGAATCCTTGAAGCAAGCTATCACCACAGGAAGGCTAGTTGATGTAGGTATAGGTGAACCCTTCATTGACAAGTAAGTCTATAAAAAGTGGACTTTATAATGTTTATTTAAGTTGGTACACATTGCAGAGCACTAATCCAGTCTAGAAAACTCACCAAATTTCACTCTATAATCTCAATCTACATATCAAAATGACAAAATTCGGTGTGTTCCTATTTCGGTGCACCATGCTTTATTTTTTTTTCCAGCAAGCTTCCATCTGTTATGCCTCAGATAAAGCATATTGTAACTTTAGATTGTATTTTCCACTTATACAGGTAAACTCCAGAATGTTAATGATCTAAATTATTGCTTTATCAATTTTACACAGGTGCACACAAACAGGAAAACATTTGGTATTTTTCTTGCAAGATTCCCATTGCTACGAGAAGATCATTGTCCCATTGGACAACGAATTTTGATTTGCCAAAACTTGCTGGTTTTCAGGCAAGGAATAGTCCATGACCAAACACTGCAGATGAACTCATTCCAAAACCCAGAACTGTGAGCTAAGGGGTGCACTAAAGCATGGTGCAACCACTGCAAAATCTCCACGGGGAAAGATCCCAGTTTAAGGCTCATCTACAAATACACATTGAGTGGCTGGTCACTGTAACGATCTTTCGGACTTAACATTCATGGAATGTATGTGAAAAAAGTGATGTCATGCTGATTCAATATAAATCTTGCAAGGAAGTGGAGGCATATCTTTTATTATGAATACACTGTATATTTACAAGTGTTATGAATAACATATTTCTGAAGAAAAAGAGTAAATTTATAGAAAGGTTATCCTTAGCACCATAACTCTTCCAATGTCTTGGGCCAGTGATTTCAATAGATAAGGGAAAGTGCAGTTGAAAACATTTGTAAGGATTACATTCAGAGTGTAGAAATGCATGAGGACAATGAAAAATATGCGTGTATGTGTACAAACTGCAAAGCTTCGAAGTATTCTGAAGTGCAGTGCTTTATTTTTGAAGTGTACTTATGACTGCAATGCAGGGAGCAATACAGCCAATTTGTACATAAAGAAGTCCTGTTAACTGCAATGCAGCAAGAACTATATCAACAGACAGGATAAATATTGACAAGAATGATCACGTTACAGTCCTGCTCCTTTTCATTTTTAAATGGTACCACAGAGTATGTCCCCCTAATGGGCAGATGAAGCCTAGGTTTAATGAGTCATTTGAGATTTTGCACTTCCTACAGTATGGCATTGACTCAGTGTTGTACTGGGATGGTAGCTAAGTATCTGTGCTCAATCCTCTGGAGTGAAAACTGAACCTAAGACTTCCTAACTCAAGCAAGAATGTTCCCTTTGAACCGCTGCTGGAATGTGACTAGAGTTAATGATTCCCTGGAGCAACAAACAATCTGCTGGAAGAACTCAATGGGTTGAGCAGAATTGGTGGGAGGAAAGGAATTGTTGAAATTTTAGGTTGAAACCTGCATTAGGACTCTCTGGACTTGGGAGACATGACTAATTTGTACAAAGCCCATAGCTTCATTCTCCTGCTCCTTATTCTTAGAGAAAAGGATAAAGCTTTCTACTCAGGAACGATTACATTGTTTGTTTGTCTGATTGTGGAATTGCCACTAACATGCTCAGGAAAGATCAGCACTGACTTTATCTGCAGTGGCAAGGTAGTGTCAGTTTTGATAGTTGTCTGCAGGCATTACTACAGGAAATGACAGGTCTGTCAGTGTAACCTTGGGGAGGTGGAATAGCCTTCTCAGAACTACTGGCACAATGTCTTGTGTCGGAGGGTGAGAATTCCTGTGCACCTCCTTTGCCTGTTCCCACTGCCGGTGAAGTTCTGCTACCTTTTCCTCCTATTGACTGACCTTCCCCCTTTTCTTTCTGTTCCTCCAGCACAATGGAAATTCCAATAACATGGACATCATGGCTCAGGGAATTCCAGAACTTATATTCCAATTATCAATGATGTAGTTAAAAACAAAAAAAAAACATGTAACAAAAAGATCAAAAATGCCTCCAGAACTCTTAGTGATTTTCTTTTGACCATATGATGATTCTTTTAAATGCCTATATTTGTGGGCAGTTTTGAGAACAGAAAGGACAGTGAATGGCATTTTGCTTTTAAAACTATGATGTGAACTTTCTTTACACATGGATATTACAATCCTGCTGGGTTTGGGTTGGATTTTGGCCATCAGTTTCAAAGTCTGCTTGAATATCAGATTGGACAGGTCTTTGGCACCATTTCAAAACCTATATTAATCAAATTTCCAAACTACCCTTACCCAAATGTGAAGCTAATGAAATGAAAATCACATTCAAGTTTTGTACCAGCAAAAAAAACCAGGAATATTCTGAAAAAGCAGTAATACAAGTGACTCTTTTATATCACAGAAAGTTTTCCATTACAATAATTGGGTGACACAATGACTTTGCTGGTAGTGACAGCTCCAGTGATTCTAGTACAATACTGTGCTCAGATGTCTGTGTTGAATTTGCACATACTTCCTGTGACTATCTGGGTTTTCCCAGATGCTTCAGTTTCCTTCTACATCCCAAAGGTATGCTGGCTGGTGGGTCAATTGGCAACTGCAAACTAGTCCTGGTGTAGGGTGAGTGGTAGGAGAAACATGGTAGAAATGATGGCCATAGACAGACTATGTTACAGTGAAAAAGAGTGGAATGGAGTTGATGGAATTGTTCTAAGAGTTAGCATAGACTTCATGAGTAGAAGAGCCTCTTGTGTCATGTGAGGATAGGAAAAGTTTTAAATTTTAATTTCAAGTAGAAGAAGAAAACCTTAACTTTATCAAATTTTATTTTTCAAAAAGCAGATTTTAAGGTACAGATTGAATTCGGCATTACAGAGATGCATCACCACAATGTTAATCATTAGATTGAATGAAGCAGAAAGAAGTGGTTCAGGAACAGATGGACTTAATTTTGTGTTACTGGGCAATTATTTTGTTGTGTGAAAAACCTGTCCAGAAACACTTGAAAGCTTGACTTAATTGAAATGGTATGATTTTACTATTTTACATATCAAAAGAAATTAATTTTTTGAAGTAATTATGTACTCACCATACCTTTGTTCTTCATCAGAAAGAACAACATGCCTCTGTGGATACACAAGGCAATCTTAGATGTTTATGTGTAGTGATAACGTGAAATCAGATGTGGTTGAATTTAATGATCTTATATCAATGGTGAAGGTTAGCAAATGTATCTTCAAATGCAATATCCTATCAAATGCTCCATAAGCTTCAGACGATTCAACAGATCCTCAACCCACACCTACAGAAAACATTTATATTCATCAGGCATCATACCTAATTTTCACTTACTCCATCAGTCCCTCACGTACTTGTCACTACCCACATCTTACAGCATGTACAACAGTCCAACCATGCCAAGACCATAGTGTAACATGCAGTGATGCACTTCTGTCCCGCTCTCTCTTTGTTGCACACATACACACACCGAACAAAATGGCACATAGTTCCAAGCAGCAGCTGGTGGGACTGTTGCGTCTCACCAACACCCCTCTCCCCAACTAATGGGGGAGGTGGCAATTTATTATGAAAGCGGTATGGATTCCATAGCCAATAGAGGAACTGAAGCCCTGGATAATGATGGTACCTTCATACCTGACCCTTGATCCCACTTCCAAGATATCCTACAATCTCTTCTGATTTTCAGATGTACATGGTATAAAAAGTTTACATCTAATAACACCCCCCAACTAAGTCTTCTCCCGGTAAAAAACTGCTTCCTTTCAGATATCAAAGAGCTGGAGTTTGATACAGCAATTGTACCCAGAAGAGAGGAGGAAAATAAAGAGACACTATCTTCCAATTAAACTCTCTCAGCCCCTGTTATCCATCCCATTTCTTCCTATAATTTTGAGTTCACACAGAGATGTGACCTGTTCACCTAAGATAGGGGCATTTTCTCCCTACCTGTTTAGAAGTCAGGTTGACTTAACACCTCGCACCAATAATCAAGAAAGCACAGAGTATGAACAAAATAAAATTTTCATGACTGATGGCATGAATAAGCAAGAAAGAGAACTTTTTACTATCATTGCAGATGTGTTGATTGATGTAAGTTAGAGGGCAAGGAATTCTCGAGCCCTAACGATCCACAAGCTCATTCATATGCAGTTGTTTTGTACGCCTGAGGAGGGACTTCCAAAGATTCTAGTGCAATAATATTATCAAATCACTTTTTCAAATATCTCAAAGAAAATGAATTATAATTGATTGTAAACTTTGTATAACTAATAGAAATGTTCTGTGCGGTATGGAAGTACACCAGAGCACAAATAATATTTGAGTAAGCAATGATTAGTAATCCAGCAATGAGGATCAATTAGTCACAAGTGATTTCCATGTTAATAGGGATTAACTTGATAAATGTAGAACTGGAATATCAGTTTTTAAAAGAATGTGATAGGCTATGAAGAAAGGCATATAAATTAATTAAGAGACAGTATTAATGAGGAACTAGTAAGGAATGGTAATGATCTAGTTCCATTGCCATTGTAGAACTTTATCAATCAATGAGCCCAGGCAATGGACCTTAATGAAGTGGCTGAGACTGGCTCATTTGCGTAAAGGGCAAGCAATCTCTGATAAATGTCCAACAGCTTCACTTTAGGACATGGGAGATCAGATTTCTGTGCAACTTCAAAATTATTTTCCATAAGGAATTCTTATTAGTTATAACTCTGGAATTGTTAGTTTAGCAAATTTAATTTTATGTCAAAAATCCACTCTAAAATGCACCCATAGCTTAATTGACTGTATTTTCAATATATTGTAAATGAGAGCAGATGTTTTCATTTAATCTATATTTTAAAACAACCAGCTAATTAAAACAAGAAGTTAAAATCTGCAGGGATCAGACCAATGTTCAGGTTACAACAAAGATTCTAAACAAAATGACTGACCTTTGATATGTTTATCTGTTCAGTAAATGTTAGTAAAATGAAATGTGCATATTTCATGTGCATATTTTCTTGTTTTATATTTCTTACACTTCATTATGAAATTATTAACCAAACTCAACCCGTGGTATGATAACGCAAGTCGTGTTACAGGCTTTAAATTACGTGACTACTAACACAGAGGTCCAGACTGATAATCCAGAGGACTGAAACCAAATCTGTCAAGTCAAGTCAAGTCAAGTCACTTTTTATTGTCATTTCGACCATAACTGCTGGTACAGTACACAGTAAAAATGAGACGTTTTTCAGGATCATGGTGCTACATGAAACAATGCAACAACTACACTGAACTACGTAAAACAACACGAAAACTACACTAGCCTACAGACCTACCCAGGACTGCATAAAGTGCACAAAACAGTGCAGGCATTACAATAAATAATAAACAAGACAATAGGCACAGTAGAGGGCAGTAGGCTGGTGTCAGTCCAGGCTCTGGGTATTGATCTAGAATAACAACTACAGGTGATAACAGTGTTCCATTCCTGAAAAGGATCCCACCCATCCATCCAGCATCCTCTTTGACACTCTGCCATCAGGCAGAAGACTGGATGCATAAAGACAAGAATGGTCAGGATGGGAAACAGCTTCACCCCTCAGGCCATTAGGCTTCTTACCTCCTTGCCGTATCGCATTTGAAGTGTCACCAGATCATTTATACTGTACAATATTTAATTTATGCACTTAACTTTGTTTATCTGTGCATAATTCATTTGTGGATTTAATTCTTACTTCCCTAAGTTATTCTGTGTTATATGTGTGTTATGCAACTACTCTGCTTTACACCCTGGTCTGGATAAACATTGTCTAGTTTGGCAGTATACATGTAAATAGATAATGACAATACACTTGACTTTCAATGTTCACAACCCAGTCAGATTCCAGTTCGCAAATGCAGTTACAGACTGAGTTCCCACACAGCAGATGATGACTGTTGAGGTGGGTTGTCCCATGGATGTGGGGTGTGAGGCAGCATTTCATATACCATTTTCCATTTTTTTAATAATAAAACCGACATTAACAAATTAAGCCTGAGCCATCTCAGGCTAATATTGGTATTCTTTTGAAAGATTTTACTGCAGATGAAGTTTTAAATAGCCATATAAGCTGTGCACATACATCTATTGATGCTTCTGGACACACCTTCAGTGATGTTCCTCGAATCATCGGGTGTTTCGGGTCTTTCAACATCATACAACCTCCTCCAGGTG
This sequence comes from Mobula hypostoma, assembly GCF_963921235.1. Taxonomy (NCBI): domain Eukaryota; kingdom Metazoa; phylum Chordata; class Chondrichthyes; order Myliobatiformes; family Myliobatidae; genus Mobula; species Mobula hypostoma. The sequence continues at coordinate 132,452,829 of NC_086103.1, read as the reverse complement.
ACCCAGCCAGGGCTGATCAGACCCCAGCTTGTGTCCAGATGGTTAGCTACTTATGACTCCATGGCTCCCCTCTTTTGAGCCACAGCCACCTTGAGGCCCTCTCTGCCGCATCGGTCGTACTGCGGATGGCTCTCCTCTTCCTCTCTCCCTCGATGCCCAAAATGCTGAAGGCTCTAACTAAAGAACGGGCTACGAATCCCCTACAACCAACCTCCACTGGGAGACACCTCGCTCTCCAATTACAGCACAGAAAGAGGTGATCTCGGCCCTTCTTGTCCCCGCCGAACTCTTACTCTCACCTAGTCCCACCGACCTGCACTCAGCCTATAACCCTCCATTCCTTTCCTGTCCATATAGCTGTCCAATTTTACTTTAAACGACAACATCAAACCTGCCTCAACCACTTCTGCTGGAAGCTTGTTCCACACAGCTACCACTCTCTGAGTAAAGAAGTTCCCCCTCATGTTACACCTAAACTTTTGCCCTTTGACTCTCAACTCATGTCCTCTTGTTTGAATCTCCCCCACTCTCAATGGAAAAAGCCTATCCATGTCAACCTATGTATCCCCCTCATAATTTTAAATACTTCTATCAAGTCCCCCCTCAACCTTCTATGGTCCAAAGAATAAAGACCCAAATGATATTGGCAATTTTAAAAAGGACACTGCTGCCATCCCATTTGTCTCTCGATATGATTTACAAAATGAACATTAAAATTCGCAGGTTAATGCGACAAAATTCCATTTGGTTTCAATAATAGTTGACTACAATTCTATGGCAGCCGGCAAATTCATCCCACCAATCCCCTAAATTTTTATTCATGTTTATGAGCTGTTCATGAGTTAAATAGCTGTAAGCAGCTGTGGAGTTGGGGGTCGGGATGGAGGAAGAACATACTGTCTGTTATAGTAACCACAAAATCATATGACCACAAATTCCGCTCTAGGTGGCCAATCAGCCACTCTTCAAGAGGCAACGAGAAATGGATAAGAAGTGTAACCCTGACAGAGATAACCATATCCTGAAGGTGAATAATTAAAATAAAGCTGCAGCAGTTAGCTCACCTGATTTTGTAGTTAAGGTGTGATTTGCAAAGTAGTAATTTACATTTTAATTTTCTCAATGCATAGTAGTTGAAATTGTTGGGGTAGGAGGGAGGAAGGTAGTAGAACTCAAAGGACAGACAGTGAGGAAAAAAAACTTACTTCATCTAGAATAAACTCTTCTTGGGCTTCCAGTCGGGCACAGGTATCAATTTCAACCGATGTTTCCATGAGAATCTCTGCCATTCTCATCAGGGCATGTCTGGTCTGCTGGTATTTATTTGTTTATTTTAATACCACGGGACTAGAAATGCCCAGGCATCATCCCTGATGAGGGTGGCAGAGTTTCTCATTGAAACGTCGGTTAAAAATCGAAGTCCAAGAAGAATTTATTCATCGTATATGCCGGAAAGCATTAGATCCTAATTTTTTTAATAGATATAGTTTGAAGTTCCTTTTTGTTGGGCCTTAAACTCAGGCTCAGAAATTTGTAAATCTTTTACATGCACCTTGTGGAATTGCCTAGAAATTTTACAACCTAAGCCCCATTAGTTCCAACAGAACTGTTGATGAGAGCTGCTATCAGTTCCATTCAGGATTAAGAAAAGGCAAAAACATTCAACAAATCATTGCTAAATTGAAACTGCCATTTTCTTGGGGAAAAAATGAGAAATAAATTACAGTCAATCCTAGGAGATCACTAATCAGAAATAATATTTACCCTTATACTGCCAGCTGTTCAGATTCCTCTGATGCATCTTCCTAAGTGCAGGCTGCTTACCCAAATATAACATTGATTCAAATCCTGACAGCTGCAGGAGCAGATCTAAAGCCAAATTCATGGACAACATGCCCAATGGATGCATTTCTATTGGGACTTACACTTTCTAGTAAGGAGCCATTAAGGAAAATGAAATTAAAATAACATCAGTGTGAGGAAGAAATGCAGCATAATAAAAGACACTAACTTGTTCCTGTCTTTTATATAGAAAGTTAGAAAAATAAAGAGTTCTAGATCTGTAATTTTTTTTTGGCTTCCATGAGCAGATGTCCATTTGATATTTTAATTCAGAAATGATGAGTTGTTTTTGGTGTTTGGAATTTTTTGGTTATTAGTTAAAATATGTAATTTTAGTTTTTAGAAGAGAAAGGGTAAGTGAAGGAAAGAGATGGGAGAAGAGAAATCATGGGAATCTTGTAAGTCATTAAAAGATAGAAAACGTGTAGAAACACAAGAACCAGAGAAACAGCCATTTTGTTAGAACAGAAGTAGAGTCATACTCATCATGGAAATTTAAGAAAATTAAATGTGTTGTGGTTTTCTACCTGTAATGCCCCTTACACAGAGAGCTTCTGACCTCACTGTTATCCTGATGGAAATAGTCTCAATTTCTCTTTAATTCTCAAGTCAATTATTTTTAACCTTCACCTCTTAATTATTCAAAGTCAAAGTTCAAAGCAAGATTTATTATCAGAGTATATACATGTCACCCCGTACAACCGTAAGATTCTTTTTCTGCGTGCATACTTAGCAAACCTATGGAATAGTAACTGCAAATATCAAGAACTGTAAACTGTAAACAAACTGTGAAAATGCAGATATAAATAAGTAGCAATAAATAATGGGCATGAAATAGCAATAGAACGGAGTCCTGATGGTTGAGGGACAGTAACTGTTCTTGAACACGGTGGTGTGAGTCCTGAAGAGCCTATACCTTCTACCTGATGTCAGCAGTGAGAAAAGAGGCTGGCCTGGGTGATGACGACCTTTGATGATGGATGCTGCTTTTCTACAGCAACGTTTCATGCAGATGTGCTTAATGGTTGGGAGGGTTCTACCCTTGACGTACTGGGCTGAATCCATTACCTTCTGTAGGATTTTCCACTCAAAGGCATTGGTGTTCCCATACCAAACTGTAATGTAGTCAGTCAGCACACGTTCCACCACACATCTATAACAGTTTGCCAAGGTTTTCAATGACGTGTTGAACCTCCAGATACTCCTGAGGAAGTAGTTGTGTTTTCTTTGCAATAATATTTATATGATGGGTCCAGGACATCTGAGATAGCGACACCCAGGAATTTAATGTTACTGACCCTCTCCACCTCTGATCTTCTGATGATTACTGGCTCACGGACCTCTGGTTTCCCTCTCCAGAAATCTACAATCAGTTTCTTGGTCTTATGGATACTGAGCAAGAGGTTGTTATTATTACACCACTCAGTAAAGTATATAATCTCCCTCCTGTATGCTGATTTATCACCCCCTTTGATACAACCCATGACAATGGCGTGATCAGCAAATTTGTATATGGTGTTGGAGCTGTACTTAGCCACACAGTCATAGGTGTAAAGCGAGTAGAGCAGGGGGCTAAGTACACATCCCTGCGGTTCTCCTGTGCTGATGGAGATTGTGGAGGAGATGTTTTTGCCAATCCAAACTGACTGGTGTCTACAAGTGAGGAAATCCAGGATCCAATTGCACAAGGAGGTATTGAGGCCCAGGTCTTGAGTGTATGATGGTGTTAAATGCTGAACTGCAATCAATAAAGAGCATCCTGATGTATGCATCTTTACTGTCCAGATGTTTCAGGGTTGTATGAAGAGCCAAGAAGATAGCTTCTGCTGTAGACCTGCACGTGGGTACACATATTGCTGAAGTGAGAGTTTGAAGATATCTGTGAATACATCAGTCAGTTGGTTAGCACAGGTGTCAGTCCTTGGCCAGGTGCTCTGTGTGGACCTGATGCTTTCCTTGGATTCACTCTCTTGAAGGCAGCCCACACAGCATCTTCAGATACTGCGACCAAAGGATCATTGGGAGACATGGGGGTGTGTGATGTTTTCTCCCTGTTCTGGTGGTCAAAATGAGCATAGGAGGCATTGAGCTCATCTGGAAGTGAATCTCTGCTGTTCCCTTGGTCACAAGATTTAACTTAATAGAAGGGTATGGCAGTCAAACCCTGCCACAACTGTCGAGCATCCCTCGTTGATTCCAGTCTAGTCTGGAATCTCTACTTTGCTCGAGAGATGGCTTTCCGGAGATCACACCTGCACTCTTGTAGCTTTCTTGATCTCCAGACTTGAATGCCGCTGATCTGGCTCTCAGCAGGATCTGGATTTCCATTGTTCATCCAGGGCGTCTGACTGGGAAAAACCTTGAACGATTTCACAGGGACACATTCATCCACAGCTGTTTTAATGAAGTCCATAACGACCCAGGTGTAGTCAGGTCCTCAGATGAATTCTTGAACGTGGCCAAGTCCACTGACTCAAGACAATCCTGTAACCGTTCCTTAGCCTCCTACGACCTCCTCTTAGTTGTCTCGATCTCTGGAGCCTTGCTCTTTATGCTCTGTCTGTACGCAGGTAGCAGGAGTACAGCCAAATGATTCGACTTGCCAAAATGTGGTCTCGGGAAGGAATGATTGGCATTCCTTATCCAATGGTCCAGTGTGTTGGAACCTCTAGTGCAACAGGTTACGTGCTGGTGATAATTGGGCAGTGTTTTCTTCAATTAGGCCTAATTAAAGTCTCTGACTATAACTTGAAATGCATCAGGATAGGCTGTTCCCTGTTTTCACAGAGCATCGTGCAGTTTCACAAGTGCTTGTTTATAATTGGCCACTGGTGGTATGTAAACTACGGTCAGGATCATGGATGAGAACTCCCAGGGCAAGTAGAATGATCTGCCTTTAATCTTCAGTTGTTCTAAGTTAGGGGAACAAGAAACTGACATAATCCCAAAGTCTGTGCACAAAAGTGAATTAACTGAAAGCATATGCCATCACCTTTTCCTTACCTGAATTCGAGATTCGATCCATTCTGAAAATCATAAAATCTTCTGGTCAGATCACCGTGTCCGGCGTGTTAGCTATTAACCAAGTCTCAATGCAACAAACAATTGAGATCTGCCTCATCTGCCTTGATGCAGCAGCCTTGCTGTGAGATTGTCCATCTTGTTTTCAAGTGACTGTACATTAGCCAACAAGATGTTTGGTAGAGGAGGCCTCATCCCCCCGCACTCCAGCCCGGTTCGAATAGAACCTCTCTTGCCGCATTCTCAGCCATGACATTGACTGTAAACTGCTCTGTATTTAACCCTCGAATGTAGTATCTGAAGATCATTGATGTAATTTCCTAGTCAGTTGTTAAGAAGAAACTTATATGCTGCAGATTGCAGTGAAAGTGGTTCAGAAGGAGTATATTTAAGAGGACATCTGGTACAATTTCCTACAGCCCACAGAGAGTCACTGTTGTACGCTGGCACCACCTTGACCTTGCTTCTTGGTAAAATAAGTTTTTTTCTAGAATGGAGCAATCATTTGGTTTAAACAAGGTAAACCATCATTGTATTGGTCCTAGTTCCCTGACTGAGGACTAATTTGGTTTTGAAATGAGCAATTTTAGCGGACTTGGTCCAAATAGACAATTTGATATGATGGAAATGCTGATGCATGATATTAACAGTTTTGTAGTGTGCCATGGCTGAAGTGGATTGGTTCTATAAAACTGAACAGACCACTGGTTCATGCTTCTTTATGCAATGGAAGAAATAACTCAGAAGAGTGGGACCCTCGCAGAATTTATGCAGATACGTTTAAAGGAATGAAGTAAGAAAAGCAGATAATTACTTAGAAGTGGCTTTGTGGCATTGAGATTTCAAAATATTAAAAAAATTCAAACAATTAATCTAATTTGTGAGAGACAGATGACCTTTGAAATCAGACTCAAGGGCTTTGCATCTGCAGTCTGAAAATACCTGAATTTTTTTCAGAATTGGCTATCAAAATTAAATCTATATTAAGGGATAGCAGTAATTTATGAACAACATTTGATCAAAATCTGCTGGGGTTTAAAGTGATTTTAATATTACATACAGTATAAGGCTTTGCTTAAGAAGTGCGATGAAACTCAAAAGCAAAATGTTGCAGAAAGCATTTTCTGAAACAAATTAATTTCTGAAAAGAAATATTTATTCTATTGTGTTAACAAGCATTAAAAATTGATGCATCTCTTAGTGCAGTGCACTGCATTGCTAGAGATGGAATAAGCTTAGTTTGTGGTTGTCTTCTATAAGAATGCAGGCTCTTTGAACTGGAATTAGGGAGAAAGGATATAACTTAGTGTATCAGTCTGGCAGGGAGGCTGAAGACCCTGGAATCAGAATAAAGAGAAGCCAGAGATTGCAGGAATTGGAGCACCGGTGACCTCCTGAAATACAGATTCACTGAAATACATTTGCACCACCAGATTCAAGAACAATTACTACCCTTCAACCATCTAGCTCTTGAACAAAAGGGATTAACTACACTCACTTGCCCATCTGTTAAGATGTTCCACAACCACTGATCTCACTTTATCTCATAATCTCATGTTCTCGCTATTTATTACTCATATTTGCAGTTGCACAGTTTGTTGTCTTCTGCACTCTGGCTGATCTTTCATTGATCCTGTTATAGTTACTATTCTATAGATTTGCTAAGTATGCCAGCTGTTGTATATGGTTGTATATGTCCTTTGACAGATAACTTTGAACTTTGGTGAGCTGGATGAACCAGTAGTAGAAGTTCAATATTTTGTAATTTCCACAATGTCTTAATTTAAGCAGGGCAAGATGCTCATATAATTAGTGCATATATAAAGGATTGCAGAATTTTAAAAAAATAATCACAGAGAACAAAACCAATTAGCCCATTATTTCTATGCAAATTACGAAGGAGGTGACCTACTCAATTCCATTTTGCAGCCATTGAACCATAGCATTATTAGTTATAGGACTTCAAGTGCACATCGAAGTACACATTAAATGTATTGTGGTCTTCTACTTCTAATGCCCCTTGCACAGTGAGCTTCTGACCTCACTAATATCCTGGTGGAAATAGTCTCAACTTCTCTTCGATTCGCACACCAATTACTTTTAATCTTCCTCTCTAAATTATTGACCTTGCTTCTTGGTAAAATAAACTTTTCTTAAGCACCTTATTTAGATTTCTACATTTATACACCAATTAAATTTTCCTTCAGTCTCCTCTGTTGCAAGGGAAACAACCTTTGGTTAATATGTTTGTCTTCATAGCTAAAGTTTTTCTAACCTGTCAATATCCACTTAAAACTATTCATAAAACATAGAACAGTTCAGCACAGTATAGGTCTTTTAACCTACACCAAGATCAATCTAACCCCTTCATTGTCCTCAAATTTTCCTTCATCCATGTAAGAGTCCGAAAAGTATCTGCTTCTACCACAATCGTTAGCCATGCATTTTATGTACCTACCGCTTTCTATGTAATTAACCATGTCCACTCTTCAAAAATGTCACTGGCTGTCTACTCTGTCTATGCTTCTATTCATCCCATACACTGCTATAAAGTCACACTTCATTCTCCTTCATTCTAAGGAGTAAAGCCCTAGCTCATTTAAACTTTCCTCATAAGCCATGCACTCTGATCCAGCCTGCATCCAGGTAAACTTCCACTGTGACTTCTCTAAAGCTTCACACCTTTCATATAATGAGCTGACCAGAACTGAACACAATCCTCCAAGTGTAATCTAACGAGAATTTTAGAGAGGTGCAACATTATGTCACTATTCTTGAATTCATTAACCAAATAATGAAGGGAAGGCCAACACAGCATATGTCTTCCTAACGACCCTATCAACCTGCATGGCAACTCCAAGGGATCTATAGACAAGGATTCTAAGATCTCCCTCCTCCATTAACAGTGTATTTGCCTTGAAGTTCGACATTCTAAAGTGAATCATTTCATACTTTCCCAGATTGAACTCTATCCGCCTTTTCTCAACCCAGCTCTGCATCCTGTCAATGTCCTGTTGTAACCTACAACAACTTTCTGCACTATCCACAGCACCACCAACCTTTGTGTCATCTGCAAACTTACTAACCCATCCTTCCATTGCATGAACCAGTTCATTTATTAAAAATCACAAAGTACAGGGGGCCCAGAACAGATTTCTACAGAGCACTATTTGTCACTGACCTCCAGGCAGAATAAAGTCCATCTACAACCACACTCTGCCATCCATGAGCAAGCTAATTCTCTACTCACAGAGCCAAGTTTCCTTGATCCTATGCTTCCTGACTTTCTGAATGAGCCTACCATGGGAAACCTTGTTGAGCACCTTACTAAAATTTATAGCTTGCCTACATCAATTTGATTTGTCATTTCCTCGAAGATTTCAATCAGGCTCATGAGACATAACCTAGCTCTTATCAAACCATGCTGACTATCCCTAATCAGACTATGCTTCTCCAAATGCTGATTAATCCTATCTCTAAGAATCCTCTTTAATAGTTTCCCCACCTCTGATGTAAGACTCATTGGCCTATAATTCCTAAAATGATCCCTATTATCTTTCTTGAACAAATGAATAACACTTTTCAATTTTTTGATACTATTCCTGTTGCCAGTGAGAATCCAAAGATCACTGCCAAAGGCACAGCAGTCCCACAGTCTCTCGCTTCCTACAGTAACCTGGGGTACATCCTGTCCAGCTCCAGGCTCTTATCTATCATAAAGACTTTCAAAAGTCCTAGCACATTGTCTTTCTTAAAGTTGATATGTTTCAGCATATCAGCTTGCTTTACACTGACCCACATTCATTGTCCATCTCACTGGTAAATACTGAAGCAAGTTATTCAAGAAGGATCTCCTTGACCCCCTCTGATTTCAGACACATGTTTTCTCTTTTATCTCTTTTTGGTCTTACCCTCACTCTAATCATCCTCCTGTTCTTTACATATGTGTAGAACACCCTGGGGTTTTCCTTAATCCTAATCACCAAGGTTTTCTCATGTCCTCTTCTAGCCCCTCTAAGCCCCATCTCAGGCTCATCAACTCTCCAGACGCCTGTTTGATCCTTGCTTCCCAACCTTACATTTACTTTTTTCTTCCTCTTGTCTAGATGTTCTGCATCTCTTGTCAATCATATCTCCTTCACCCTACCATCCTTTCCTTGCTTCAATGAGACACCATGCAAGGGCTCCATAAACAACCTCCACATTTCTGTTGTGCATTTATTTGAGTATGTCTGTTCCCTATTTACACTCCAAGTTATTGTCTACTAGCATCATAATTCACCCTCTCCCAATAAAACAACTTTCCAAGCAACAGAAAAAAAGCTGGAGGAACTCAGCAGGCCCTACAGCATCCATGGAAAAGAGTATACTGAAGGGTGCTGATGAAGGGTCTCGGCCTGAAACATCGACTGCTTGCTCTTTTCCACGGCCTTGAATGGAAAATCCTATAAAAGGTACTGGATACAGCCCAGTCCATCACGAGTAAAGCCCACCCCACCATTGAGCACATCTACATGGAGCGTTGTCATAGGAGAGGAGCATTCATCATCAAAGATCCCCACCACCCAGTTCATGCTCTCTTTCTCACTGCTGCCATCAGGAAGAAGGTATAGAAGCCTTAGGATTCAGGCCACCAGGTTCAGGAACAGTTATTACCCCATAACCATCAAATTCTGGAACCAATGGGGATAACTTCATTCAACTTTATTTGCCCCATCATTGAACTGTTCCCACAACTTATGGACTCACTGCCAAGGACTCTTCATCTCATGTTCTTGATATTTATTGCTTATCTATTATAATTTTTTTTCTTTTTTATATTTACACAGTTTGTTGTCTTTTGCACTCTGGTTCTCCATTCTGTTGGTACAGTCCTTCATTGATTCTGTTATGGTTATTGAATGTATTGAGAATGCACGCAAGAAAATGAATCTCAGGGTTATATATGGTGACATATATGTAATTTGATAATAAATTTACTTTGAACTTTGAAAGCAGGACCTTTGGACTATAATATTATGTTGAACTAATTAAACTAGTAAATTAAGTGGCTCACTAAACTAAACAATTGCACCTACATAATGTCTATACCCCCCCCCATTCTCTGCATGCACGTGACTCTCTAAGAGCTTCTTAGACACTTCTATCATATTTGCTTTCACTACCATTCCTCGCAGCACATTCCAAGCACTCACAAATCTCTGTGTAAAAAAAATTGCCCTACACGTCTCCTTTGAATTTACCCCTCTTTCATCTTAAATGTATGCTCTCTAGTATTTCAACCCTGGGAAAAAGATAACTGCTGCCTACTCTATCTATATCTCTCATAATCTTATAAACTATCACGTCTCCCCTCAGCCTCTGTTACTTCAGAGAAAACAACCCAAGTTTTTCCAAATGTCCCTTAAAGCACATGATATTTAATCCAGGCAGCACATCATGGTAAATCTCTTCTACACCTTCCCCAAAACCTCCCTATAATGTAGAACTGAATGCAATACTCGGTCTAACTAGAGTTTTAAAAAGCTGCAAAATAACTTCCTGAATCTTGAATTCCATGCTTTGATTAATAAAGCCAAGTAGGCCATGTGACTTCATTATCACCCTATCAACTTGTGCAGTTATTCATATGTTGATTCTATCACAATTAATATAGGGAGTATTATTATCTATATATTAACATCTTGTCATTTATGCCGTTCAGATATTTACCTTATATTTGCATCATCAATATTTAGGGGTCTGTAATCATGAGCAGTTTGATTACTACTTTTTTGTTCTTTGATTTAGCATAATTCTTCCTTACAATTACAAACACATGAGATTCTGCAGGAAATCTGCCTTACAATTGTTTTTTTTAATCAAATATTGCGATAGCCCTTTTAACGCTCTGAAAATGATTTTTAACTATTATTCCAAGCTAAGATTCAGAAATAATTATGGTATAACACTTCCACTTGTCTATCAGTATTCTCAACTCAGCTGATTAAATTCCTGCAAATGGATATATTATTAAACACAGCTATATTTTATTGTTCTTTTGTTTCTTCTGACTTCCAAACTTGTTGATTCCTTACCAATAATTTACAATTTTGCCTCTGCTTTCTGAATTCGTTTTTAGGATATTTACTGAGACACCTCTCCAATTGTTCTTGAACCCTTCTCCCTCCTTGAGACAACATCCTAGTATTATGTCTACAGAGGACGCCATGAAAGGAAAATGTAGTCAGAATGAGACAGAATAGCAAATGTGTGGGTTTTTAGAAGTTTAACTATTTTACTTAGAAATGATGCACAATTAGTTTAAATATGCAATAAATATGAAGTTTGATGGAAAAAGAAAATAAACGTATGCTCAAAGGTAAAAAGTAGCCAGTAGGTTCTGCCTAATACGTATTTATTGCTTATTAAGTAAGGATATTTAATACAGGATTTGTAAAATAACCAAATTTTTGAGAAAAGAAAATCTTGAATAGTCTAAAGTACAGAACATCCAGAAATTGAGTATTGCTTAAAATGGTGCAAAATCGAGGAAATTAATGCTGAATGAGAATTCAATAAAGCACTTTCAGTAGCCATTTGTAGCACCATAATCAAAGGACAGTTTGGTACAAGAATAAACCCCATTCATATTAACAGCATTGGAAGAAATAATTGATGAAGAATGACTGCCAATTCAAACAGCCAAGGACGTGGAGGTATTCCAGATGAAAGAGGCACTTGGCCCCTTAGCATAGAAACTGGTTGTTTGATGAAGGCAAAATGATTTTAAAACAAATTGAATCAGCACCAGTCCACAGTGAGGCTTACCTCAGCAGGGCCCATTTATTTCCTTTTGTTCTGTTTCCAACAGAAACAAATCTTTTTTTCTCCCCATTATTTTGTCTTATCCCTGTCTTTTTTAAAATTAGATCAGCTACTTCCTATTTTCTGTTATTTTTCCATTTTGTTTTAAGCCGTCATTTATTTGCTCCGACATTTTTTTTTTCAGTTTTCCTTTTCCTTGTATTTTGTTCCGAAGCAGTTTGCCCTCTTCAGTCCTTCCTCACTGCTATTTCAAAATTTGATTTTCATTTACTCTGCTTGCCAACTTTGGGCTTGATCAGACACAACATCTATCATTGTGAGTGCTTTTTCTAGATTCTTTTGACTTAGTTTAAATCACATTGGCTTAAAGATTCTAAGATAATGGTGTCATCAAATTCTTGTAGTATTATTAATATGATACGAAACTTCACTTAAACTATGAAATTTCACTCAAGCTGGAGAGGACAAGGTCAGTAAAACATATTCATTGAACAATTAGGTATTACTGGATATTATTTAAGACAGATAGGTATATTCACAATAGAGAAGAGAAAAGCATAATAACTTCCAAACTCTGCTCAGAACGGAGCAGTACAGAACCTTAACAGGATTTACTATATCCCCAGATCAAACATTTCAATGGTAAAGCTATCAGCAATGATACTAAGCTATAGTCCTCAGATGAACCTTACTTTTTGCCTACACTATATATCCTAATTGTTATTTCTCCTTCATTTCAAGTGGATGCTTGAATGGAACTTATACCTTAGATCCAGAAATATATTATAACAACTAAGGCTGTACAGCGTACTGTGGTGTTGTGGTTATTGGACAAAGAAATATGAAGCATACACTAACATCTCATTAGTTTAACTCAGAGTAACAGAGCACAGAAACAGGCTCTGCAGTCGATCTAGTCTATGCCAACCTATTTTTCTGCCTTGTACCATCTAACCAATGGGATCATAGCTCTCCATAACCCTCTCATCTATCTACCTATCTAAATTTCTCTTCAGTAAAGAAGTTTAGCCCACACCCACCAAGTTCACTGGCAGCTAATTCCAGACACCACTCTCTGAGTGAAGATGTTTCCCTCTGCTTATCCTTAAATATTTCACTTTTCACCCTAAACCTATGACCTCTAATTCTAGTCTCATCCAACCTCAGGGAAAAAATATGGCAAGTATTTATCCTATTTATACCCCTCATAATTTTGTATACCCCTATAAGCTGTCCCTTCAGTCTCCTAAGCTTCAGGGAATTAAGTCCGAACTTATTCAACCTTTTCCTATAACTCAGGTGCTAAAGTCCTGCAAATCTTCTTTGCACTCTATCAAGCTTATTGACATCTTTCTGTAAGTAGGTGACCAAAACTGCACACAATACTCCTAATTCAGCCACATGAACATCTTATACAACTTCAACAGAACACCCTAACTCCTGTACTGAATGTTCTGCTGTACGAGGCTAATGTGCCGAAAGCTCTCTATATGACCCTATCTACCTGTGCTGCTACTTTTAAGGAAGTATGGATCTGTACTCCTGGATTCCTTTGTTCCTCTGCACACCTCAGTGCCCTACTGCTCATTGTGAGTCCTACCCTGGTTTGTCCTGTCAAAGTGCAACACCTCACACTTGACTACATTACTTGACAATTTCCAGCCCATTTTCCCAGATGGTCCAGATCACATTGCCCTCAATCTCAGTATACTCTGCAAATTTGCTGATTCATTTTACCACATTATCATCCAAATCATTAATATAGATAATAAACAGAAATGGAACCAGCAATGGAATCACTGTGGCATACCACCAGACACAGGCCTCCATTCAGTCAGGCATCCATCTACTCCCATTCTGTTATCACGTGTCTTCTCTCACTAAACCAATGCTGAATTCAATTTACTATTTCATCCTAACTCGTTGTGGCAATTTGAACATTTCAATTCAGTTTTAAAATATTTGGAAATGATAAACTGGCATTAGTTAAGGTGACCTTTTGTTAGACTGTGGTTCACTAATGCCAGAACAAAAGGCAGAACAAAAAGACTTCTTAGCTGATGTGGCCAAAGGCATTTCCAGTCCCAAAGTATTCATTCCTTTGGAAACTTAGCTTTTTAAGAAACTACCCCACCCCCACTCCAACCACAACAATTTTCTTGAGATATGTGATAAACATCAACATTTTCAGTTATGTCCAATTGCAATAAATAAACATAACTAAACTGAAGTATTATCTTTATAACCTCTGTGACAAGCACTCAAAATATCCTTTATTTCTTGAGCTAAAATCAGGAAGACAGCCAAGATACTAAAAATAGATCTTTAAGAAAATGAAATATAAGACATTTTAATACCTTTGATAAAAATTTAATGAGTAATAATGCTGAAATTTAATTTCAGCCTTTTTGATGTGTATAATATATTCACTGGCCACTTTATTAGGTACCTCTTTTACCGAATAAAGTGGCCACTGAGAGTACGTTCATGGTCTTCTGCTGCTGCAGCCCATTTGACATTGTGTATTAAAAGATGCTCTTCAGCAAACCACTGTGGTAGCAGGTGGTTATTTCAATTAGTGTTGCCGCTCTGTCAGCTCGAAGCAGTCTGGCCATTCTCCTCTGAGCTCTCTTACTAACAAGGCATTCTTGCCCTCAGAACTGCCACTCACTGTATGATTTATTTATTTTTGCTCTTAACACTGTCCTCTGTAAACTCTAGAGACTGTTGAGTGTGAAAATCCCAGAAAATCAGCAGTTTCTGAGATACTCAAACCACCTGGCCTGGCATCAACAATCACCATAAGATCACATAAGACCATGAGATCATAAGATATAGGAGCAGAATTAGGCCATTTAGCCCATCGAGTCCTCTCTGCCATTTCATCATGGCTGATCCTGATTCCCGTTCAACCTCACATACCTATAAGACTATAAGATATAGCAGCAGAAATATGCCACTCAGCCTGTTGAGTCTTCTTCCCCATTCTCATGTTTGGTCTGAGCAACAACTCTTGACCATGTCTGCACGCTTTTGTGCATTGAGTTGCTTCCCTCCACACAAAATTCATGAATCAACAAGCAGTACTTTGAAAATGGTGTCATGACAGTTGGCACGCTGAATCATTCAATGAAAAGAACATCTGCAGTTCCCATCAGATCCTGAATGGAAAGGTATGTAACTGCTGCGGCTAGCTGCATTGTTCAAAAGGAAGAGCACTTATCTTTAAATGGACTTCCTTCATGAAAGTCACTGAAGAGCTGCTTAAAAAAATAGAAATAAAGAGAAATCTAAAAGGAGGGTGTATGTCAGTCTGTATGGACACCTTCCATGCAGTTGTTCTATTAAAGCCCAATGTAATGACTGGCCCCATACTACCACAAGTTGCAGAAGGATCAAAAGGTCAGAGGTTAGAGCCTGCAGCTTTTGTGAATTGTATTAAAGTGCTTTATTCAATGATGGATCCTAACGATGAGATCTCTATTAATCTGAGCATTGGAAATTGACTCTGTCCGATGAAATATTTGAAGATTGCGGGCAAAAGTCTCGTGAATGGGGTATGAGGTGAGGAAATATGAGAAGTACATTTTAGCTGGGAAAATAAAATGTAGCATATTATCTCAGTTGTGAGAGATTAAAGAGCTCTGAGATGCAAAAGGATTTGGGTGTTGCTCTATATATTTTGCAAAAGGCTAGCAAGAAAATTAATAAGTGATTAGAAGAGCTAACAGAATGCAATTGTTACTCATGGAGAGAGAAATACAAAAGTAAGAAGGTAATGCTTCAGCTTTGTGAGATATTGTTGAGATCATATTTGGAGTATTGCATAACATATTGGTCTCCTTATTTAAGGAAGTATGTAAGCAGTTCAGAGAAGATTTATTAAACAAATACATGGAATAAGCAGGTTGTCTCATGAGAAAAGGATGGATAAATTAGGCTTATACTTGCTGCAGTTTAAAAGAATGAGAAGACTATTGATGTAAATGGAACATCCTGATGGGTTTGATAGTGTGAATGTTGAGAGGATGTTTCTGCTTGTGGTCTACTAGCAGGATCTAGAAACGTTTGTATCTGTTCAGCAAAAAGACCCCGTTTCTTTAAACATGAATGTTGCTTGAGGCAGACACAAGGTGGTTGCTTTTTCTCTCTCAGAAAGTTGTGAGTTTTTGGAACTTTCTTCCTTAGTGGATAGAGGAACCAGAGTCTTAGGGGATAGATAGATTGATACTTAATAGGTAAGGAGTGAAAATTTGCTTTAAATTTGAGGGCCTGGATGGTCTGCAGCAACTCATAGTCAGTATTGTCATGTTTCGCAATGCAAATCTAGTAGATGAGGTGTCATTACTGACTTCAGCGTAATCTATGACTACTTTTTCACTTAAGAATGTACCAAAAGTTTATACCGTTATTGGAAGAAATATGTAGCGTGCAGTGTTTGACATCTTTCATTGTGAGACTGATGCCAGGAAAATGTTGGCAATACTAACGTGAATTTCATACAGATGTATGTAGACTGATTTCCAGATAGTTGCTCCTTCACCCAGACATGATCACTAGTACGATCTTCCTCGGGTAAAATCCTTTAATACGCGACTTTCACATGAAAAGTGTTAATGGATCCATTTTTTTTCCTAGTTGGCTTCACTTAACAGATGCAGTCAACTAATTGGCACAATGAATGCAGACAAAGTTACCCTATTAAAATAATTATAGAAAGTATCTGATTTACTAATGAGTGAAGAATTGTACATTTAGTGGCAGTCAGTGAGAAATGACATTAACTGAGTAGGTAATCCGTATGTGCTTGTGCAATGATTTATTTCGCTCTTTCCCAGTCCTTCCCCTCTTCTTTTAGAGTGACAGATGTTACAACTCTGAATGTCATGCTGGCCTTCACTAACAATGGATTGAATATGAGAGAAGGAAAGGTGTACAAAACATTGGTGAGGCCACTGCTGGAATATTGGATACAGTTTTGGTTGCCTTGGCATGAAAATCGTTTCCGATAGAGCATAGAGGAGACACAGTAGAATATTACCCAGAAAGGAGTGTCTCAATTATGAGGAGAGACTAGAATAGGCTGGGTTTGTATTCCTTGGAGCAGAGAGGGCTGAGAGGAGACCTGATAGACATTGACATAATTATAAATTTCATTAACTGGACAGACAATCGTAAACTTTTCCCATTGCAGAGGGGCCAAAGGCCAGAGGGCATTGTTTTAAGGAGTAAAGAGTAAGAAGTTTAGAGGGGATAAGGAAAAAATGGCCGAGGTTGAAGTCTGGAATGCATGGTCTGAGAGGGTCATGAAAGCAAATACTCGCACAATAGTTAAGAAGTACCTAGATCAGTGCTGGAATCACCAATGCAGAGGACAATGGACCCAATGGCTGGAAAATGAAATGAGTATAAATGGGTTGTTAACAGTTGGCATGAATGGGATGGGCTGAAGTATCTCTTCCTGAATACCATGATTCTATAGCTCCTCTTTCATTGCATTCTTTTTATATTCTTTCTTTAAAAAACTTAACAGATTCCATCTTGAATGCTATTCAAAAGTTACTTCAATGAAGTATTCCATGTTCTAACAGTTTTCTGTCTGAAAACTATCCTTTTTTTTAAAGTAGTGGTAAACATCATTCCATTCTCTTGCATAGCTGCTCTGTAAATCTGTAGAAACAAGACGTGTATTAAATATTTTTAACCTAGAATATCCAATTTTCAGGCAGTTGTTCCAATAATTTAATTTTTCATCATATTTTCCTAGTGGGAATTCGCACACAATTCAGATTATTACTGTTGATCTTAAGTCATTAGAAATACGGTAATGCATGTAATAAAATCGATCTTGGTTGGTATTGCAAAATATTAACTGAAAAACATCATTCTATAATTCTGAAGTAACTGGGAAAAGGTACAATAGGTTGCTAATAGGTTGCAGCTCGCGCGGCCGTTCTGAATGAATATCGTATGTGTTAACTAGGGGGCTGTGCACAAACTGGATTTGATGGAGACAGCCGTGAGAAGCATGGAGGAACACCTGGAGTAACTTCTGAAATGCCCGCTTCGCTGCTGCTGCTACTGTGCCATCGAGAATCTCCGGAGACGTAGGCCCCAAATCCTTGGCTTTGCCTGTTGCCGGGGCTGGGGTCGAA
Organism: Mobula hypostoma; assembly: GCF_963921235.1. Classification (NCBI taxonomy): domain Eukaryota; kingdom Metazoa; phylum Chordata; class Chondrichthyes; order Myliobatiformes; family Myliobatidae; genus Mobula; species Mobula hypostoma. The sequence continues at coordinate 132,435,004 of NC_086103.1, read as the reverse complement.
GCACTCGGCAGAGATGGTGCTCGGTGCTCAGTGTCGGAGAGCTGGTCGGAGGCACAGAGTTTTTTGGACGGACTCGGAGTCGGACTATGGTTGGATGCTTCCAGTATGCTGCATCGGCAAGTTGGTGGCGCTGGAGGTTCACCGTCTGCTTGAGATGATGGGACTTTCGAGAGACTTTAAGACTTTTGCCTTGCCGTGGTTCTTATCACATTACGGTATTGCTTTGCCCTGTTGTAACTATATGTTATAATTATGTGGTTTTTGTTAGTTTTTAAGTCGGTTTGTCATGTGTTTCTGTGATATCATTCTGGAAAAACATTGTATCATTTCTTAATGCATGCATATCTAAATGACAATAAAAGAGGACTGCGTGTCCTCATAATCTAAATCTAATCTAATCTAATTCACCATGTACAGTTTTACACTTTCAATTACAATGATATTCTAGAGCTTTTTTATGGAGAAATGAAAATATGATGTAAAAGTTATACAAAAGTAGAAAGAACAACTTTTGAGTTTGCTTTATATTATTACACAATACCAAAGATGTTTAGTATCACAATTGCAATATGGAATTTGTGATGCATCATCTCATCATAAGGTTATGTAAAAGGGCAGTTTATCTGGGATAGATATTCCACACTATTCTCATTAAAGTCAGTTTTTAGTATCCACCCACCACCGTGGAGAAATGTCTCAGCTTCTTTCACAGCTAATATAGTAAATTCAACAGCTTCTGTTCACACATGACATCTATTTCCTTTGATATTTACAGTCTACATGAGAAAACTTCAATAGACTCTGTTCTGAAAGCAACTGTCTAAATTATGAAATGTACCTTCCTCATTAAAGAAGCTGAACAGTTGAAGTCAGGTTCCAAATTTCATCACCCTCTTAATTAATGACTACAATAGCAATCCAAATAAAAAGCCACATAATTAAATGTGCTAAAGTTTAAGATGAGTAGATAACAACAATACAACATTTCAAACAACTCTACAGTTGGTACAGCCCATTTGAATGTGTCATTTCTTAGGCCTATTGTTTGGTCTGTCATCATGTAGTTATACAAAGTTATTGGGAAAATAGGTTGATAACTGATCTTGGAAAATAATTAATTTACCTTTCTTTAAAGTGCTTCTCAACAGTAAATCACGAATAAACTGGAGGAATCTTTTCCTTTTTTTTGATTAGTATATAACTTTCCCATAAATTTGTGTAAGCAGCTCTTAATGATAGAGCTATGAAATACCTTTTGAGTCAATCAATGAATAATGATTATTCACAAAGACTATTACTTAAGACCTTAATCAAGAAAATAACACTAACACTGCTGTACGACCAAAACTAAACCATTCCTATTTTTCATCTGAAAGAAAGCAAGTCACAAAGGCTACAGTAAGGAAAGATCTTATCTAATAAAAAAAGGTAGTATAATCTGTATTTGTAATGTGAAGAAATAACAAGAGATAGGTATACTGCTGTGAGTAGTTTATAGGCCCCCTAAAAATTACAATAATAGGAGGGATTTTAATTTCTGTTCAGATTAGGCAAATCAGAACAATTTGTAGAAATGTATCCCAAAATGATTTTCTAGAAAAATGCAATGCAGCACCATCAGGTAACATACTGTTTTATTGTATACAAGTTTGAAAGCACAGTCTTAAATTACAATGAAGCCATTTACAAGGGTATGAAGGACCAACTAGCCAAAGCAGATTGAGACATGGTAAGTGAATTGTAGCTGTTGATACCAATAGAAGATCTGCTGACTTTCTGTAGAAGTGGAGAGGAGCAGAAGTCAAAATAGTAGTATGATGGTAAAGCAGGAGAAACTCTAAGAAGCACTCTTGAAATTATTGAGTGATTTTATATTCATATTTAATGGCCTAATGTATGAACCAGAATTAATTAAGTTTTAAGGGGGTAATGATATTGCAGAAATTAAATTTACAAATATTAATGCAGAAAAGGTACTGGAGATATCAATGGGAGTAAAAACCAACAAACCATAAGGAATTGATAACCTACACTCTAAGGTCTTGAGGTTCATCTTAAAGTTCCAGCTCAAGTTTACTGTCATTCATCCATATACATGTGTACCGCTAAACGAGACAACGTTCTTCCAGGCCAAGGCATACAGCACTGTACATAAAACTCACACACACAACACATAAAGTAATATACCACAAATAAATTAACAAATAATGAGGTGCATATACAATACAAGTTAAAAAGTAAACAGTATAACACTTCTGACACTTCATACGTGATGAGACTTGGGTGGCGGCAGAGAGTTCAGTAGTCTTACGAATGTGGAACTTTGGGAGTCTTTTGTCACTTCTAAGGAGTTAAATACCTACTGCCTTTATGTTCTTGCTGTGCGAAGCGTGGACAGTGCAGTTCACAAGTTTCTGATTTGTAAATCCTTTCAAACCCTGCATCATTGCAAGGCATCACATTACCTGTGTCAATCTTAAACTGCCACCCTTTAGATTTTCTGCATTCTCCACTACTACAATGAATAGACATCACACTCAGAGTTCTTGACCTGTTTTACGATCACAGTGAAGATCCCAAATTTGTGCAGAACATTAATTAAAATTAAGTGACGGCTTGCAAGTCGCCATTATTGCTGTGCAGTGACTGTTTGCTGATGGAGTATATCTGGCATTAGAGTAGATGATACAAATGGCTTTGACTTTCACTGTTTCGTTACAGTCAAATATTTGAAGTTTACCTTTAATTTGGGTAAAGTTTACAGTACCTTTAATTCAGGTGACCAAGTTCAATCAGCTGTTTGAGTATTTCCATTTATCTTCACCTTTACCATAATATTGCAGTTGTGTTAACTCTGAGGACACCTAGTTACCTGCGAAGGAGCAAGGGCTAGCCATAGTTTACTGATCAATAATTTACTTTCCTGTGATCAATCCAACCTTTATTGCTCCTTGACATATGTTTAACTAAAAGTTAAAATAGATTTCTGAGCTGACTTTTAGCCAAAGACCAACCTTCCGGGATATTTTCCCTGCTTCCAAAATAGATAATAAGAACCAGGAGGAGGAAAAAGATCTCCAATCAGTTTCTAACAGTCTGCAGACAATTATTATTTAGCAACACAGTCTCCTTTGTGTTTCACAGAGAATTATCGACAGCACCTGGATGCATTCTGAACTTCTTTGTGCAAAGGTCCATTTTAATTGGGTCTAAAAGGGTTAAATTATAAGAGAGTTTTTCATTGAGTAGTCTTGCATGTGCTTGTGAGGAACAGATTGATTTTGTTGGGATGTTTGAAATGAGCGATATAAATAGTGAGAAACCATTTTCACTGGTAAGAGATCCAGAACCAAGTGGCTAAAAATTAGTGGCAGGATATTTGTGAGTGATGTCTTGATGCACTTGACACAAAGGCGAGTAGAAACTTGGAACACTCTCTGTTAAAAAGTTTTTAGATGTTCAATCAATGGAAAATATCAACATTTAAATGGCTATATTTGCATGGGATAAATAGAAAGGAGTCGATTAGAAGGACCATAACAGTCAGCGCAACGCCATTATAGCTCAGGATGTCAGAGTTCAGAGATCAATTCTGCTTTCCTCTGCAAGCAAATTTGCATGTCCTTCCCAAGTGCACGTGGATTTCCTCTGGGTGTTCTGATTTCCTCCCACAGTCCAAAGACATATCAGTTAGTAGGTTAATAGATCTTTGTAAATTTGCCTGTGATTATGCTGAGGTTAAATCGGTGGGTCGCTGAATGTTACGGCTAGAAAGGCTGTAAGGGCCTGTTCTACACTATATCTTCAATAAAATACGATAAAATATGAGAATCTCTCATCTGGTGCACAGTTGGCTGAAAAGCTCCTGATCTATTCATCTGGATGCCATGGTAGTGTAGTGGTTAGTACATCGCATTACAATACCCATGACCCAAGTTCAGTTCCTGCCACTATCTATAAGGAGTTTGTACGATCTCCCTGTGACTGCATGGGCTTCATTCAGGTGTTCCAGTTTTCTCCTACAGTCCAAAGACTTACTGATTGGTAGGTTAATTAGTCATTGTAAATTTTCCTGTGATTAGGCCAGGGTTAAACTGGGGGATTGCTGGGTGGCACAACTTGAAGGTGGAGAAAGGCCCATTCCAAGCTGTATCGCAATAACTAAATAAGTCAGGTACTGATCAGTCTTCACCTACATAATGAAATACTGTAACAAACTCAAGGGATGAATAAACTATCTTCAGATTGCCTTGATTTAGGTACCAATGCAAAGAAGGAGCAGTGAGAGTGCATTCTTTAGAAGATCAGCAACATTTACTTTTCTCTTCCATTTACTTTCTGGAGAGATCATCATCCATATATCTAAGAAATCTTCACTACTTAATCCAATAACCCCCACTTGTTTCATCAATAGTCTATCCCCCCTTCACTGGAAAGTATGTTGAGACTTCTTTTTTCCAAATGAAATGCACCATGAAAATGCATGCAATGTTGTTTGGTTCCCCATAAATATCCAACTGCCAACAAACACTCTCTTTATGTTCAGTAGATATTGTAAAAACACTCTCCCCTTCAATTTTCTCCCTTTGCTAACCCTGTTGCATCTAGGACTACCGCATAATAATAATTGATAATAGTATTTTCAGTCAGGAAGGAATCTACCCCAAATTCATGTTTTTCTTCATTGCCATGCATCACAATAGAAGTGCAGATAACTATAGAACTATAAAGGATTACAGAATAAGAATCTGTATCTACTGTGTATCATGACCCCACTGGCATATTTTAACCTTTCATTTAAGTATGGAGTATTACTTACAATAGTTTCTACATGCTTATGTACTGTGTGTAGCTGATTGAATACTATACTATGAAAAGAAATGCATGATTCAATTCTCCCAAAAGCTCTAGAAAACATTTCTCTTTCTGGCTCTCATGGAATAAAAGAAAACCTGACTCTCACAAATTTGTGTGTGGTTCCTGATTAAGAAGTCCATTCACTTCAAAATGAAAATAAGATACCTATATATGAGAAGAAGGTAATTTTCAGCAGCTGATCATCAATGGAACTTGAACACAATCCAGGTAGTAAAGTCCTTTGCATTCAGTCAATTAATGAAAAGTTTTGCATCATCCTTGGGAATAAATCCTCTAGTGATCGTTATTTAATCTAATCTTCATCCTTCTCTCACTAGAGAATTTCCCGTTATTCACCAACATAGTTGATCATACTTTCCACAATTGCACAAGCTATTATTTTGGCAGTTAATTAAATGGATAATATAGTGCTTAATAAGTAATTTAAATAGAGTGCATTGCAAGATCAGACTGGTGGAATTAAAAAGCATATTTGTGACATATGTTAATCAACAAAATCTGAAATTCCAACATGGAATGTAATGAACTTTGTTTATTCTTTACAAAGCTAATGAAAGCACAACATTTAACAAGATACGGAAAAACTCAAATCATTTCATTTAAGATAAATCCAGGGTCCTAATCTGTTTTAAATTATGTTAAGCAAAACCCAGGTGAATGGAAGTTGTCATTCAAATGCTCAGCTGCTCCCTAATTTGTGCTGTTACTGAATACATAAAATAGCTCTGACCTTTACAATGTACATTTTTATATTAATAGGTAACTTTAACAAGAATATTCCTAGGTAAAGTTTATGTCTGAAATAGAGATTCCCATCTCTAAAAAGCATCGTACAATTGGTATCAATTGTCTGCATTGTAAATCAGAACTCTAAAACTCAGGAGAAATGAAAGTGTTGTCATTTATCATATCAAAAAAAAGTTCTGAATTTTGAAAAATGTGATCAAGCAATGCCTAGATATTTATATCAAAGTCAGATCCTCAAGGTATCAGCTTAATGAAGAAAAATTCCCCTCTGGATATTTTGCTCATTGTATCAAGACTGAATAACATCTGGAATTTTAATTTTAAACAGGGAATCGCAAGGCCTCAAGCAATTATAAGAACCAACGTAAATGTAGATGTCAAAGCATTATATGCAATACCCTAACAAATATTTTATTCATAATTTCTTCCTGCAAAGAAGAAAGCAGGTCAAATGGGAATGATTGACTTCTTGGCTTTTTAAGGTAAAATAAGCCTTTACAACTTTGAACCTAAATAATTACACCTGTGCTCCAATCTTTGAGTCAAAGTCCTCCAATAAAATAAAGAAAAATTGGGAAGCTTATTTTGAAGAAATAATGTCAGATGTGATGTAATGGTTTGGGCTGCATTTTTAACCTCTGCAGTTTGAGTTCAAATTGTCATAAATATCTCATTCTTGCCAATATGTACAATATTTTCTAGGAGTAGATCCGGGAGGATAATATAGTGTTAATTGGCCATTATCTGAACCAGGGACACAAAGCTATCATAGTACTGTTCATAATTTGCTGTTTACATTTACCAGAAAGCAAACTAAAGCCCAATTTACACTTCTGCGTCAAATGTACGCCGTAGGTTCGGCGTAGCCGTGTACCCCACGCTGAACCCTACACCATAACCTAACGCGCACCTCTCCCAAAATGTAACTACGTGTCGTGGTGACGCAGACTGCAACAACTGTGATTCGTCTGCTTGGTAGCATCGCTTTTCCTCCCATGCATTTTCGGTTGCTTCTTCTTCTCCGCCATTTCAGAATCGAGAGAGATGAAACTCTTGTTCAACATTTATTAGCTCCAACTCCAACATGATGCGCTCAGTTTCAATCACCATTGTTTGAAGTACAGGAAGAAACTCAACACAGTGACATAGAAACCCCACCACCAACTAATGTTTTGGCAGTGAATTGTAGAGCAACGCAAACACACTTACTACACACAAGTATAAATGCTCACAACGGTGTAGGCCACTTGCGTAAGCTATGGCGTAGCCCTTACACAAGTATAAATCAGCCTTAATTATCAAGCCACACTTTGTGATGTTAGATTTAGATTGGGTGAAAATTTGGCTTTTAGAATCGGCTTTGATAATACTTTTCCTGAATACAACTGAACAATTTTAGAGACCAAAAAAAGATGGTAGCATAAATGATTTAAAGCTTTAATACCAGCTTTGAATAGAATGGTCATTGAGGTGCTCTAAAGAGGATTGGGGACGTTCAGAAATTTTGTTGAGGTGGGGTCTGGATATGGTCAGGAGTTCAAGAGTAGGATTAGCATGTTATGGGAATAAATTAGGGACATAGGCTAGTATGAAAACACTGCAGAGGCAGCAAGAAAGATTGAGGTGAGGACAACTCAAGATTGGCATTAGAGATCAGTAATTCACATGGTTGAAGATCTTGTGATGTTTGGAAAGGGATTTAATCTGAGAAGGAAGTATTGTACAATGCATGTCTCCTAGTTTGGTGTTAATGCTTAAGGCTTGTGTTAGACTCACAGAGTGGAAATAGGCCCTTCAACCAACTGTGTCTATGCTGACCATCATGGCAATATATACTACTTCCATTGGAATTAAAATGGCTGGCCACCAGGAAATACTGCTATTTGCAGGTGATCAATCCATACCTCCTCTACGGCCTTGACAGGACCACTCTCAGGTTGGCGGAGCAACATATTTTATTCCATCTGGGTAGCCACAAACCTGATGGCATACACATTGATTTCTCTAACTTTCAGTAATTATTCCCTCTTCTTCCATTCCCCACTCTGGCTCCCCTCTCATCTTCTCTCTTTCCCTCGCTCTTCCCTGATGCCCTTCTTTCTTCCTTTTCTCCAATGGTTCACTCTCTTCTCCTATCAGATTCCTTCTTCTCCAGCCCTTTACCTTTCCCGTTTATAACCTCCTGCTCCCAACTTCCTCCCCCTCCCCCACTCACCTTTTAGTTTATACTCCTTCCCCTCACCCCAACATTCTTATTCTGACTTCTCCCCCTTCCTTTCCAGTCCTGAAGAAGGGTCTCAGCCCAAACCATTTACTGTTTATTAATTTTCATAGATGCTGCCTGCCCTGAGTTCCTCGTGCATAATGGAGAGGGTCCAGAGGAGGTTCACAAGAATGATCCTAGGAATGAAAGAGCATTTGAGGGCTCTAGGCCTGTGCTCACTGGAATTTACAAGAATGGGGGGGGGGGCGCGGAATCTCATTAACACATTTTGAATATTGAAATGCCTAGATAGAGTGGATGTGGAGAGCATGTTTCCTTTAGTCTAGGGCTACGTCCACAATAGACCAGATAAATCTGTAACCAAAGTTTTTTCTCTTTGTTTTGACCCTCCGTCCACACTAAACCGGCATTTTCCTCCTCCGAAAACGGAACTTTTCTAAAACGCTCTCCAGAGTGTTTAAGTCTGAAAACGCCGGTTGGGCGTTGTAGTGTGTTCAGGGTAACCGGAGGATTTTAAAAACCTGTCGTCCCTTTCATCGGTGAAGAGACTATAGCTGTAGGAAATGTTTTCAGGATGAATCCTCTGTGGGAGTGGGAGTGGGGAAGATGTTCGTGGAGCCATCCGGGGGTCTGTGTGTCCGTATGTGTAGCTATTGTAGTGGGTGTAAGGCTGGCATTGTGGCGGTGAAAGGTACTGGGGGGGGCAGTGCCATCATATTCCTCATCATTGCAAATTCCTCTGCAACAGAGTTAGTCAGTTTTTCAATGTTCATCATCAGTCGGGTCATACTGTCCATGAACTCCCTGTCGGTTGCCTCCATACGCTCCAGCATTTTTTTTTTAGTTTTAATTCCTCCTGAGCAAGAGCCAACAGCTGTCTGTCATTTGGCAATTTCCTTTTAAGTTTTTTCTAGTCTGTAACTGGACAAATGCGCACCAAGTATACAGTTTCCTCTTCGCTTGTTTTCTGTAGATGTGTCCTGCGCATGCCCAGTAGGAGGAGATTCACCCAAATACCCATTTTAATGTGGACGAAAGTATTTTCAAAAACGCCTGGTGTGGACGCCTATCGTTTTTACGCGAAACCAGCGTTTTCAAAAATTATCCGGTCCAGTGTGGATGTAGCCTAGGACCAAGGGCACACCTCAAAATGGAGGGCTATCCATTTGGATAAGGGATGAGGAGGAATTTGTTTAGCCTGAGGGCAGTGAATCTGTGGGATTTATTTATTTACCGATACACTGCTGAGTAGGCACTTCCAGCCTTTTGAACCACACCGCCCCAGCAACCACTGACAAACCTGATTAACCCCAACTTGATTACGGGACCATTTACAACGACCTATTACCCTACCTGGTACGCCTTTGGACTGCTGGAGGAATCCGGCGGCTCTGGTGAAAACCCACTTATTCCATTGGTAGGAGGTACAGTGATTCCTTACAGAACAGCACCGGAGTTCATCTCTGAAGCCAGGGACACCCTGAGCAGTAATTGCGTTGCATTAACTGTGATGCCACTGCACTGCCCAATTTTGTTGCCACAGACGGCTGTGCAGGCCAAGTCGTTGGGTATATTTAAGGCAGAGATTGACAGGTTCTTGATTAATCAGGGCATCAAAGGTTATGGGAAGAAGGGAGGAGAAAGGCGTTGAAAGGGATAATCAATCAGCCATTGGATTGGATGGGCTGAATGACTTAGTTTTGCTCCTATGTCTTATAATTTTATTTTGTGTGCATTGCTCTGGTTTTCCAGTATCTGCAGAATCTCTTGAGTTTTTTGATAATCTTATTATTCTTGTTCATTAATTTGTCGTATAGAATTAATTTACTTATTTGCTTTGTATCACCCTGAAATACCCGATATGGGGAGAACAACAGACCATAGGTTTTCGATTATTACTAAAAACACCACTGGAATATGTAGCTGATACTAGTTTCCCCTTCATGCATCTCCAACTATGAGAATAAGTTAGGATAATTCCTCACCGAATAGTTCCTCAGGTCAACTTATGTCTCAAAATCCAACTTTCACTGATGATAAATAACTAGACATGGAGAATCCTAATTAATCCTAGTAAATTTGTTTTACACAGGTCTGAATAATTACATTTTGAGAACCTTAAGTAATTTTTAAAGGAGCAGATTTGATAAATTATCTATTGACATTACTGTTATTCACACAGTTACTGATCAATGTGCATACTACACTATCCATTATGTCAATAAAGCAGGAAAAACTAGTATTGATAGTTGATACTATGTGCATTGACAATGACAGCAGGACACGTAACCAGAGAATGAAATGTTGGCCTTTTACATAAACCAATCTATCTCAGCAAGACCCAAATGCTGCAAACTGAAATATTGCTTTATCATTCTCAAGGCTAAACTAGGTATTTCCCTAGAGCAATTAGTAAACTGAATGAGTCATTAACTAATAAAAGTTCCTTGAAAGTTTCTGTATGGGCAGTTAACAATTGTTTCTCTATCTCTGCAAATGCATAAAATAGAAGGTAATTTAATTCAAATGCTCTTGACGATTCAGTTAGTGAAGCCTAATTAAACATCAAATGCATTGCAAAATTATCGGGTTTGACATCTCATGACTGCAACAAACATTATAAATTTCATGCTCTCAAGTGAGCAACATTGATTAGGCTTTATTTAGTGAGCAGTTGGTTGCCACTGTGTGTTAGGCTCTGTCCTTTCACATTTGTGACTGGTGTTGATGGGGGAAAATCAGTTGAGCCAAGTCTAAGATTGGTATTTAAGCCTTATGAACAAACTTTATGTCTATTACCTGTACCTGCTGCACCTCAGTAAGGAGGAAAGAACACTGGGCTGCTTACCTGCCTGACAGGCTTGAATGCAAGTCCTATGAGAAATTCAGACCAAATATGTGGATGCAACTGATCATGAGGTCCATGGAATCAGAATATTCTTGTTTCCCCCACTTCCACAGGAAGTTAAAAAAACAATTTCAAGGATCCAGCAATCAAAACCATTTTTTCAAAGACAGCAAAAGTAAACTTTCGGGTTTTAATGTCTGTTAAGTAATCTTAAGAGAATGCATAATACAGGTTCAACTGAGGCGCATTTTGGCAAAAATCTGTCTTTTTCACTTCTGCCTTCCCCCCAAGGTAATGGGTGCAACAGGACAAATTGCTCACTTCTCCCTCTACTGACTGCAGTAGTCATGGCTATGACATAGGAGCACAACAGTAAACTGGCACTGATTGCGAATTTCAGACTCCATAGCCATAGACTGGCTAGTGGAATAGATATACTGCATCAAATGAACAAAGCATGGTCTTTCTGAGATTGGGAACTACAGCTTAATATGCTTTCCTTGACTGTGTTATATTTGCCCTGGAGCTTTTTGTTGCAATTGGAAGAGTTCATTGGACCAGTGGAAGAGCTGTAAAAAAGATGCAAAATTGAGAGAGAAGGCTATTTTGAAATACTTTATCTTCAATGACCTATTAAGTCATACTGAAAACTAATACTTCAAAGAGATACCCTGAAATGGACAAAGTAACGAATCAGTATCAATACTGCAGATATTTGTGGCACACACTGGCATTTCTGATTCTGACACACACAATGTGCACAGCATTAGTTTGCAAGCACTAGCCTGGGCTGCATAAGGCATGTTGCTAATTTACTCCAGTTTCAAATCAGTGACAGGCCTGTAATTTGAATTTGGCTTCCTAAATACAAGCTAACAAGAAAACTTCCATATGTCTCTCCCATACTTCTGTTTACATAACCAATAACGAAGGGCTGAACAAAGCACACTTCAAAATAGACTAAGTAAATTCTTCGAATCCAGAAATTCCCTCACACACAAAAGGCACAATGGGCAACACGGTAGAAGGTAACAGCCATTTTGTTCTTGAAATTTCAGTTGTACACTTCCTTCATTGAGTATCTATTCTCTGACAGTCAAACCCAATTTCAAGTTTAAGGTAGGAGCAGGAACAGAGGTAAGCAAGTATCAAAGCTTGTATCATCACTTGCTGCAAACCTTTTCTTTTCCAAAAACAGGAGGACAAGCTTCAATGCCAGCCCTCATAGGAGGAGGGATCATGTAGCTAACAGAGGAGGGGATGGCATTGAAGCTTGTTCTCCTTTTTCGAGATCAGGAAAAGGTATGCAGCAAGATCAGGTTGAAGATATGGTTAAGTGTTGGGTTAAATCCAGGCCTCTATCATGGGCCAAGTCAGATTGTAGGACAAGGATTTTAAGTCCATGAGGGAATCACAAAGTCCAGAGGGCCTCAGGATAAACACTGGGAGAAAAATGAACAGTTTAGCAGGGGCTCAAAGGATAAAAGACAACCGAGGAAGTGACTTGTTGGGTGCCCTCCTCCAGGAAAGACCATTTGTTCATCATAAAAATACAACTACATGGGAATGTATTTGTCCCATTCATAACAGAGCAAGGATGATGCCCATCTAGAGATGCCTGGTCAAGCTTCCTGAAACAGTCTGGAACATGCTTATTTACGGTACAATCTGGGGCAAAAACATGATTTTCAGATGTGTGACACTGCAGAATATGTATCTGCAAAGCCCTTCAAGTATACTGTATGAATTTTGAGGCAACTGTTTTTCATTATATCTATTGTCCTAAATATCCATGAGGGATTTATCATCTGGGCTAAGTTACCTGGGTTGGGATCTCTCATTCCCCTGTTCTTCCCCTGTTCATGGGATCAAATGATGATATTGGTATGCATATATGCACGTGTGAACTGTGTAAGAGTTTGGTGATTTGTACATGGGGTTATCTTTCTTTCTTTAACTGGCTGAACAGAATTAATCAAAAAAGCTAAAAACGAAGTTACGTTATATTATATTGCAGACTAATTACTAATGAATGCCATTCTTCAAGTCTCAAGGCATTGTGCAGTGTATTAGATTCCAATCAGAGCAAAACTGCATGCCTCTTAAAGCACTATATGTAGAAGTGGATTTGTCCTTTATTAATGAGGAGAAGTTACTTGCAAACCCCCTGAAACCAGTGGTTATTTTCAGTGCTCCTGGATGTAAAGTCCTTAATATCTTAATCCTGACCTGCATAGCAGTTTCCATGCAGAAGCTTACTTAAGAGCAGGAAATTAGAAACATAAGAGAGTCTGTAGATGCTGAAAATCCTGAGTGATACACACAGAATGCTAGAGGAACTGAGTAGGTCAGGCAGCATTTATGGAGAGGAATAAACAGTCGAAATGACAGGTCAAGACCCATTAACGCGACTCATGAAAGCTCTCTGTGCTGAAACATTAACTGTTATACCTCTCCATAGATGCTTCTTGACCTGCTGAGTTACTCCATCATTTTGTGTGTGTGTGTGTGTGTGTGTGTGTAGCAGAATTAAATTTGAGAGAAGCTGAGAAAATTGGAGCTAATTACCCTCGGTGCTGAAGTAAAACAATATCTGTTAAATATTAATTTCACTTAAACTTGCTTTCATTCAAAGACTAGAAACTAAAGGGAAACACTGATGATGAAATTCGACACTGTCTTTAATATGCCGGCACAACCTTGAGGAAAAGGATTTTAGAGGATCGAAACTTCAGCCAAGACAGTCATGATCCTTACCCTTCTGTTTCTGAGATCTGAAATGCCTGCAGAAGTAATTTTGAGGCGTTGGAGTAGCACCAGAGCCATCCTCCCATTCACTGGAATGGTAAGCAAACTAACACCACCATCCTTTCTCAGGCCAACATCTCCAGCAACAAAGCCTTAGTTTCTCCTCAGTCAGCTATGCCAGGTAGGCCATAACGTTCACATGCTTGGCACCAGACTCCCAAAATATTCACATGTTGTTGAAGATTATAAGTGCACAAAGTAAAAGTTTTAAAGATGTGTTCAAAGTTTCCTTGATAAAGAGTCATACCCCCTCCTCTCTAACTCCTAAGCAATCTCTGGCCCATGAATGCTCCAACTAGAAAATGACGATGGTACTGAGAATCATTTGGCAGCTCACGAAGGCTTGGTGTAAACAGCAGAAAGAGTGTATCACTTCATAATTTACCTGCTCACCCTCATGTTAACCCCTTCCCCTACCTTGGAAGACTCCCTTTCTCACATTGCCCTTATCAGCACCCTCAGAACAGTTGAGGAAGCAAATTTTTCTCAGTACTCAGTGACTACCAAAGAGGCAAAAAACAGCTCGAATAATATTTTACACTTTGCTTTACCCTCACCTACACATAAAAAAGATTACATTTATTTAAAGTATTTAACATCACTTTACAGAGGACATTGGTGATATATAAAAAGTAACCAAGTTATCGGAGGGACAGCAAAGCTATTTAAAGATGTTGCCAAAAGGATATGTGTCAGAAAGGCATTTAAAAGGATTTCTGGGGAAAAGACTAATTTTTCAATAGTTGAATGAGTAAAGGGGAAACACAAAGTCACTGCCACAGGTTCATTGCATATGTGGAGTTATCCAGGTCTGAAGAAGGCCTGAAAATAAGTACATGTACACACGTGCATGGTTATTAACTCTACAGCTCTACTATAATACTCCTATTGTTTAACATCCTGCTGGTGCACACGGTCTGGATTCACGGATGAAGTGATTTTCACCTGCACAAATTTAAGGGAGAGTTGCTAATGCTTTTAAAGATGCAGGCAGCCAACAGGTTAACCCCATTAGAGAGTGAAAGTGAGAGGAATAAAATCAAGGGGAGCAAGCGGAAGAAGGTAGAGCAGGTCATCTTTTATTTTCACATGAGAAAATCCATCTTGCATTGAGTCATCAAATTGGAACTCTAATTATGATAAATCAGACAACGTTAAATACACACATAAGCAAAGTTTCTTGATTTTTTTTCTTAGGAACTGAAACAATAAAGTAAAAACAGAAAAAAATAGATATAAACTTCCCACTTTTGATACTGTATAATATATCTTTATATTTAATGAAATACATGCAAATATCTTAAAATATTTTTACAGACTTTTAAGTTTATCCATTAGTCTTTGCAAAGTTAAATTATAGTGTAAGAGCAATAAAAATTACTGAATACTGTATATCAAGCACTAATTACCATTCATGCTAAAATTAGTGTGAGATCAGGAATGTTTTTGATCAAAACCACTGAATATGAAATCGTCCTCAGCTCTCCAGGCAACTTTGTACAGCTTTCTATTCTCCATCTGTCAGTCACCTGGGAATTTGTGAACTATTCCATATGTCAGTCTTGTCAATCACTTTAGAATGTGGGAACTATCTGCCTACTGAATGATGATTCTTGTTAGCTGTGTAATCCATGTGTTGTGGAGCGAAAGAATCACTTACAGAAGTCCATTCTCGGGTCAAACAGAAGCACGTGCATAGTGCAAGGTTGTTGAAAAAAATATCGGCGTTGTGTGATTTATCATAATGAAAAAAGTTTGGTCAAGAAGGAATGTAAAAGGATATATTTCTGTTGTTTAAAAATTTTTGCTGCATTGCTACATTCCATTTTTATTTTCTAACTAAAACTATTAGAACATTATTTAAGAAATTACAGATTTTCTTGGAACCAAAGTAATAAAAGAGTGATATTTGAACTTCAAATGCTACACACAAAGACTTTATTTCCAGGAAGATAATTTTATTTCTTATTTTCCATCACTTCAGTGAAAGAATTTTAGAGACCCTAAAAACGCCTAATGCCAGTGGTGACGTTTATCCAAAATATTCATGATATTTCTACCAGAATTATAACACAGTGAGCTATAACCTGTCTCAGAAATTCAGTCCCACTACATAGCTGATAGAAGTTCCATCAGGATGTAAATTCAACCATTACATTGAGATCATATACACCAGAAACTACACTAATGGTTGTTCTGAGGATACAGAATCTACGGTAGTGGTAATGTAAACGTACAAATACCTTTTAAATCTGTAGAAGTCCTAATGTTACATCAGGTGCGACTTTGAATCCTAGAACTATCCACGACAATCAAAATCTGTTTTATTATCAGTGACATGTGACGTAAAATTTGTTGTTTGCAACGGTAGTACAGTACAAAGATACAAAAATCTGTAAGTTACAAAAATAAGTAAATAGTGAGAAAAAAGGAATAATGAGGTAGTGCTTATGGGTTCATAGATTGTTCAAAAATCATTGAGTATAGGTCTTCAGGCTTCTGTACCTCCTCCCCGATAGTAGTAATGAGGATGTGCCTGGATGGTGAGGGTCCTTAATGACGGATGCTGCCATCTTGAGACTCCACATTTTGAAGATTTCTCTGATGGTGAAGCGGGTTGTTCTCCTGATGCAGGTGGCTGAGTCTATAAGCCTGTGCAGCCTCTTTCAATCTTAAGGCACCATAGCAAACTATTATGCAACCAGTTAGAACGTTCTCCAGCGTACAGCTATAAAACTCCCCAGCTATTCATGACATACCAAATCTCTTCAAACTAATGAAGTGGAGCTGCTGGCATGACTCATTGGTGTTTGCATCCACCTGAAGAGCCCAGTATAGAGTCTCTGAGATGTTGATGCCCAGGAACATGAAGCTGCTTACCTTTCCATTGCTGACCTCTCAATGAGGGCCAATTTCCCCTTCCTGAAGGCTACAGTCAGTTCCTTGGACTTGCTGACATTTAATGCAAGTTTGTTGTTTTGACACCACTAAACCAAATGATCTATCTCACTCCTGTAAGGCTCCTTGTTGCCGTCTGAGATTCCACCAACAACAGGACGGTCATTGCTGAATTTAGAGGTGGCATTTGAACTGTGCCTAGCCACATAATTAAGAATTTAGACAGAGCAGAGCAGTGGGCTAAGCACGCATTCTGGAGGTGTATCTGTGTTGATAATCATTGAGGAGGAGATGATAATATTGATCTGCACTGTCTGTAGTTGTCAATAAAGAAGTTGATGATCCAGTTGCAGAGGGAGGTACAAAGACCCAGGTTTTGAAACTTGGCTATTAGTATTGAGGTGTTGAATGCTGAGAGATTCTAACTGACTCCACCCTCTGCACATAGCTGAACAATTCCGCAAGCTAAGGAGTTTTTGCATCCTTTAATCTCTGCAAAAACTCACAGTATAGGTTAAGTATTATTTCCTGATTCGTTGCCATTGAATTATAGAAGCAATGTAGTAGATTAGCATAGAACAACCACTTCCATTATCTTCATCCAATTAACTAAATCTGTATTAACTACTTTTGTTAACTGGTTTCTTTGTTGTAGATCATCATTTGTCTCCTACTCTAAATAAAGTATTTCCTTTTCTGAAGTCTAGTTATTTTACAACAAAATTTTGAAGTGTTATAGAATGCAATGATATTTGATGAGGTAAGTAAAAAAAAAATAATGTGTCAAGCTAATACTTTCTCAGTAAAAGTAAATCATACATTTACACAGCATTGCAGTTTGATCATTTACAAATTTGGGAAAGTAATCTGTGCATTATTGTAAAGGACTTTGCACCATTTTAAAGTGTCAGCTTCAACATTGGTGTGTATTGTACACCAGAATTATGGTGAATAAAGCCTATCGTATAAATGTGTGATTTATCCACTGAGTACTCAGTTTTCATTTTGGTTGCCTATAGCAACAGTAATTAAGTTATTAATTTAATTAATAATAGAAAGAATTATTTTAAAAATATACATGTGATTTATCAAAACACATTTTTAAAAATATTAATTTTAATACAGTTTTACAAAAATAAGCTTACTATAACTTAGTAGATGCAAACTTCTTTGCGTAAATAATCTCCTAGAGAACTGAATCTGGATGCAATTTACGAGTGGTATAAATCAGCATAACCACATGCATTTTGAGAATGGTGAAGTACAATAAAACCTTTTATTGGCTAATTAACATAGTTGACTCAGATAAAGAAATCCCTAATATCCAAATGTCAATCAGATGTAGTAACTACATCTTGCATAATCACCATCACTTCCTGTTCACATTAATTAATTAGCATATCTTGAACACTCTATAGAAGTTGCCACCAATTAAATGATTATCTGAGAATGTGCTTTTGTCCTCTGAGAATTATCCTTTTGCCATTCTGAATTTTTAAGTTGAAGAACTGGACAAACACTGAACAGTGAAAAGGTGGTAGAAGATGAGTTGTGTTATTACCATTTTTTCCATTACATATGGAACTGCTGTCTTTATTTCGATTAGTATTAACAAAGATTTAGGTTCAGTACTATCCACATCAATTTCAACGCTAATACTAATATTCTCACCTATTGCAATATGATTATAAAGTGATTAGTTTCCCCTTGTCTACTTATGATAGATTTTTAGCAAGATATTTTATTTCAATAAGATGTACAATCAAATACAAATGTAATTATTGGCAATAAATAATGTTTTATTTATTTTAACCAGTAACAAGAAAAACCCTCCAGTCTTTAAAATAAAAACAGAAAATGCTGGAAAAATTCAATGGATTAAGCAGCATCTGTGCAAAGAGAAAACACTAATGTTTCAGGTCTAGGACTGTTCATCTGGCTGGAGTCAAGGACATATTCAAACTACCATTGCTGCAGTTGGAAGTTCCCACCTGCTTCAAAAGGGCAGCAATTATATCAGTACAGAGGAAGAGGCGAGTGAGCTGCTTCAATGGCTATCACCTATTAGCACCAACAACGACTGTGATGAAGTACTGTAAGAGGTTGGTCACAGCTAGAATGAAATCTTATCACAGGACCTGGACTTGCGTAATTTGCCTCCCGCCACAAGAAGTCTGCAACTTCACTGGCTCTCCACTCAGCTTTGGAGCACTGAGACAACAGGAAAACTTACATCAAGATGCTCTTTATTGATTACAGCTTGGCATTCCACACCATCATTCCCTTACTACAAATCGACATGCTTCAAAACCTGGGCCTTTGTATCTCCCTCTACAAATGGATCCTCGACTTCTTTAATGAGACACCACAGTTATTATATATCTCATCACTGATAAACATTATAAACACCCCCTGAGGATGTGTGCCTTGCCCACAGCTCTATTATCTCTACAATCATAAATGTGCACTGGCACAGTGCAAAAACATCCAAAAATTCACCGATGGCACATCAGTTGCTGGCAGAATCTCAGGTGACAATGAGGAGATGTACAGCACAGAGAGATCAACTGGTGAGTCGTGTCGTAACAACCACCTTGCACTCAATGTCAAATAGACCAAAGAATTGATTACAGCTTCAAGAAGGGGAAGTCAGGAGAACCCACAGCAGCACCAAGTGGAAAGGGTTACGTCAGATGATCTCTCTTGGGCCCAACACTTTGATGCAATCATGATGAAGGCACATCAGCAGCTCTACTTCATAGGAGCTTGAGGAGATTTAGTATGTCACCAAAGACTCTTGCTGATTCGTACAGATGTATGGTGGAGAACATTCTGACTGATTGCATAACCACCAGATATGGAAATTCCAATGCACAGGATCGAAAGAGGCTGCAGATTATTGTAACCTTAGCTAGTTCCATCACAGGCACAATCCTCCCGACCATTAAGGGCACCTTGAAGAAGTGATGCCTTAAGAATCCATTATCAACTTGGCATCAGAGATATTCCCTTTTCTTGTTACTATTAACAGCGAAGAGGTAGAAGAGCCTGAATTCCCACTCAGAATGACTTAGGAATAGCTTCTTCACCATCAAGTTTCGGAATGGGCCATGACCCTATGAACACTACTTTGTTATTCCTTTTCTGCATTGTTTTTCAAACTTCTAACAAATTTTAACTTTTTCATTCAAGTTAAGGACCAGAAAGTATTGGTTGATGTCATGTCATCATTCATACAGCAGTGTTGTGCAGCTGTTGATATCTTCAGAAGAACCACATTTGTGGATACAGCCTCCAAGAGAAGCTAGAAGTAACAACTACAGCAACAGCAGTATATTTAGAACTTATGAACCGAATCAATGAAGCAATACTAGTGAGACAAACAACAAAAGTTTTGTGACTCCAGCTTTAAGATTTTGGTAAGTCAGGTGTGTTAGTGTAAGTGTGCATCAGTTACTCATAGAATGGGTGCTAGAATCTCACTATGGAAACCAGAGAATTCTGATTTAAGAAATGACCTAATTTGTGTGATGATATGAGACATAATGACATCATAGTTCTGGGACTGTTGTAAAACACTTAATAATGTTATTCAAAGACCCATTAGTTCTGTATTTGACGCTAGTCCCATACTTCCAATAACCATATCCCAAAACAACTTAATTTTGAAGAACATTCTTGAGAGCAGATCTGTAGAGAACTACATACATGGATTAACTGGGGGAGGCTTGCAGTGCTAAAACATAATCTAAACAGTAAATATTAATTAATTAGTACACAATAAATAATCAAACATATAATTGCATAAAAGAAACCACTTCTTTTTGTTTATGCTCATATTATAGTCTTCACAAATTGTTTACTATAGAACTGCCGTGCACCGAAGTGATGAGTTTAAATATTTTTGACTGCCAACTAAATCAGTGCTAATTTACTGATAGGATGCTAACTTTCTGCATATTGGTCCATTTGTTAAAAGACAAACTACTTCACCATGTTTAAATGTGATTCATACTTCAGAAAGCCTTTTAAGAACATTTATTATTGCTTTGCTTTGTTGCTAACGTCTTTTTTATATTTGACAGATCCTTTTGTTACTTTGATGACAAAAAAAGGGGAAAAATAGTGCCTTTGGGTTCAGTTCATGTCCTTCCCTCTATAAAATTAAGCCAAGCTGGTTGCTTTCAATTAGAGAAGAAAAGGAAAACCACATGAATGGAAGTTGGCATTGTTGCAATCAGGAACCTACAAGGCTCAAAATATGTGTCATTGCACATGTGATTTAGAGTTGCACAAGAAGTGGTTCTGTCAACTGTTATTCTTTCCTGCATTCATTAAGAACACAATGAAATGAAAGAGAAAAAAAACATTGTGCTTCGTAAAAATTTGTAAACTGGAAATATTGAAGTGATGTACTTTCATATTTAGCTATGTTTTTGAGATTACACAACTCCTAAATTTTACTATCTTTATCTTTACAAGAGTTACATCAGATGTAGGCTATAAACTAATATATTTTTATAATAAAAATGAATCATTATCTCAAAGCAAAGTCATACCATGTGTAAAGGTGACAGACATTAACTAACTCACAAGAGTAAACTTTTCAGCTGATTCCTTTAAGATGAGAAAACTCATTTCTATAAGATACAGCTTATGCCATGTAAGTTGAAGGAACTGATCTGAACAATATATTGTTAAAGAGGCAAACTAGTTTTCTTCAAGAGTTTTCTCCTGTTTTTCCTGTCAGTAGCCCCAACCACGACAAAGTGAGACTGTTCTTAGCATAACTTGCTGGACAGGTTTGATGAAAATTGTTTGCAAAAAATTTCGAATCAGTCCTCCTGATCCATAACATCCCTGGCTGCCTCCTATACATAACCAGTTCCTTTTGAGGGTCATACACTACGCACAGGAGGAACTCAGGTGGTCAGGTTGCGTCCCTTCATGGGTCTTGATCTGAAATGTTGGCTATTTCCCTGCACTGATAATGCCTGAACTATGGGCTCTCTCTGGAGCTTTGTGTCTTGCTCCAGATTTCAGCATCTACCTCACCTTTAGGGTAAATGAAAGAAATGGCTGGTGGAGAAACATTTGGGTGATGGTTTATTATGATATGTGTATGCTCTGGAAGTCTGGTAGCTGAAAAGACTTGGTTTGGAAGACAAATAAAATGAAAGGACAATTTAATGGGTCCAGGTAACAGACTCATTTGAACAAAAATGAAAGAAACTATGGGGTAAAGGGAGATGGTTACAACAAATAAGGAGTTAAGAACAGGGGGTGATAGTAGATGAGGAGGAAAGAGATGGGGACTGGAGATTTTGGAGTGTGATGATCAAGTGATGGAGAAACATGGAGTCTTTTTGAAACACCCGTATGTTGGGAGGGAAGTTAAGAAAAGAACATAAGATCTGGCCTGGTGATTTCATCTCATGCTGTAATTGTATTACTCAGCAACACCCTTCATATATTGAACCTAAGTGCAGGGATTGGTCTTGAAATTTTGATCTATACTGAACTTAGGCTGTGAAAAATGTACAAACATCTAACCTACTACTACTTGTGTGGTCACTCTGACTTACTTACAGTATAGATGACTATAACATCATTCAGTGCTGGAGAATTTATATAGAAAAGTCTAAGAGTAGGTGGTTTCTGTGATCCCAGTTTAGAGCTGTTATGATCCAGAGAATCTGGGTCCAAAACTGAATACAAATGGGAGAAAGAGAGAAGAAAATTGTTGGAAGCAATACCAAAAGGTGTATCTGACCTGACTACAGCTGGCACAGGAATGTCTCTCTGTCATACTGAGTGAATGAAAGGCTTAGTAACAGACATCCTACAATGATATATGAGTGATTGAATAATTTTGGAGGAATAAAAACTGATAGTTTTACAGAAGCTGCTGGTACTGAATAAAGAGAAGGTTTTTCTGTAAAATGCGCTTTAATACTTTTGTCCTCTTGGACTCAAAAGATGAAACTTCATTAGGATTATTGATAATTATTGTTAATTCTTTTCTGGCTGAATCTTAATAATTTGATTTTGCATAGAAATATTTAATGAGGAATTCACATGCTTCCAAATGAAATTCTGATTATTCATTGTTACAGTGACATTAACGATACATCCCACCACCTATGAATACCTCACTTTTGTACACATGGAGTTGCTATTATTCTTACACATTCCCAAAGTTCCACTGTTAAGGCTTCAACAAAGACTAAGGCTCTACCAAATGGTTTTACTGATGATTAAGCTAGTTTTAATTCTTCATGTTTCTAAATTAAATTGATTATAGTGGTATCTTAATACTGTAGTATTTGTGGAAGAGATGAAAGCTTAGTTAGTTGCAGGATTATATCCTAATAAGAGATGATTTCAAAAGATAGATCTATTGTAATGCCATATAAGGAAATAGATTTTCCTTATTATATATTTCCGTGCTGGCCTCCTTTAGAAAGGAATTGTCAGTGGCCCTAACAAAGCTTCATTTCATGTCCATTTGCTGATATTGGTAGATCAACATCAACTAACAAATGATTCATGTAACCTGTAGACCCATCCTCAAGTAGTAGTTTATTTACAGAAATATTTAAACAGCAATCAGACAAGTAAAACAGGATATAAACCTAAGTGGGATTATAATTTCAAATAGATTTGTTCTTACATTACTTTCTGGCCAACTTCTGTTTCTGCAAGTCGAAGCTTTGCTGGCACTTTGAGTGTTTGTGGTGTCTGGTACAGGTTCAACAGTGAAACCTGACAGGGATCAGTTTAACTTGCAGTCATCTGTGTTAAATGTTGTCATCGTCATTGCTCCATGGTTTTACTATTCACTCTCACTAACAAGAAGTGTAAATAGCAATGGAAACACACAATGTGATTTCAACACACATTTAAGGTTAAGTGCTAACAAGCTGAGCTGGCAGGTAGTGAGGCCTTTCCCAGGGGGCCTATTTTTCCTTTCTGTAAATATCTTTGCAAAACTCTGGTTTCACACTTACTTTCAATCATATTCTATAACCATTCAGCTACTAACTAGCACAAAGTGGTAAACATCAGTTTCATCACTACTACTGTGAGGACAGATTGTTACCCAATACTCCCATTGGGCTCCATTACATAAAAATTAGAACTTTCCTCTTGATTTCAAATATAACACTGGCTGACAAAAAAACCGAATGATAGTCTTGAATTAGATACTGTAGTATTTGTTTGCTTAAATGTGGCCATCATTTCAGGACTGTTCTTTACTGTAAAGAATTAAGTTAATTAAATTATTGTGAATAGAATTCATGAGAAAAGCTAACAATCCTTTTGGAGCCTTTTTTTAAATGGGTAGTTAGCAAGTAATTTCTATCATATTTTTTCTAAGCAAACAAGCAAACCCAACGTCATAGAGACATAGAACACTACAGCACAGAAACAGGCCCTTCAGCAAAACTAGCCCATGCTAAACTGTTATTCTGCCTAGTCCCATTGACCTACCTCCAGACCATTGCCCTCTGTGCCCCTCCCATTCATGTATTTATCCAAACTTCTCTTAAATGTTGCATTTGAACCCACATCCACCATTTGCAGAGGCCGCTCATTTCACACTTGCACTGCCCTCTGAATGAAGTGCTTCCTCAGGTCCTTCTTAAATATTTCACCTTTCACCCTTAACACTCATAACATGTACTTTTAGTCTCACCCAACCCCAGTGGGAAAAGTCTGCTTGCATTTATCCTATCAAATCATCCTCCATTCTCCTTCACTCCAGGGAATAAAGTCCTCACATATTCAACCTTTCCTTATCATTCAGGTCCACAAGTCCTGGCAACACCCTTGAATATATTTTCTATACTCTTTCAAACTTACTGATATCTTTCGTATAGGTAGGTGACCAGAAATGCACACAATACTACAAATTTGGCTTTACAACTTCAACAAAACGTCCAACTCAGTACTCAATACTTTGAATATGAAGTCCAATGTGCCAAAAGCTCTCTTTATGACCCTATCTACCTGTGATGCCTCTTTCAAGGAATTATAGATCTGTATTCCCAGAACCATCTATTCTACCACGCTCCTCAGTGTCCTACCATTCACTGTGTACATCCCACCCTGGTTTGTCCTCCCAAAGCCAACACCTCACATGTCTGCATTAAATATCATCTGCCATTCTTCAGCCCATTTTCTCAGCTGGCCCAGATCCCGCTGCTAGCTTTGATAGCCTTCTAGCTACCCAGTATGCCCACAATCTTGGTGTCTTCTGCAAATTTGCTGATCCAGTTTACCACATTATCATCCAAAATCATTAATACAAATGACATACAACAATGGTGCCAGCCCCGATCCTTGCAGTACACAATTAGGCACAGGCTTCCAGTAGAGGGGCAACCATCTACTACCACTCTCTGGCTTCTCCCGCTAAGCCAATGTTGAATCCAATTTACTATTTCATCCTGAACGTCAGGCAACTGAATCTTCTGGATTGGCCTCCCATGTGGGATATTGTCAAAGGCCTTACTATAGTCCATGTAGACAACATCCACTTCCTTTCCTTCATCAACTTTTGTGGTAACCTTCTAAAGAAGCTCTTGAAGTTTGGTTAACCACAGCCTACCACATACAGTGCCATATTGACTAACCTTAATCAGGTCCTGTCTATCCAAATTCTTATATATCCTCACCCTTAGAATACATAGAAACATAGAAAACATAGAAAATAGGTGCAGGAGTAGTCCATTCGGCCCTTCGAGCCTGCACCGCCATTTATTATGATCATGGCTGATCATCCAACTCAGAACCCCGCCCCAGCCTTCCCTCCATACCCCCTGACCCCTGTAGCCACAAGGGCCATATCTAACCCCCTCTTAAACATAGCCAATGAACTGGCCTCAACAGTTTCCTGTGGCAGAGAATTCCACAGATTCACCACTCTCTGTGTGAAGAAGTTTTTCCTAATCTTGGTCCTAAAAGGCTTCCCCTCTATCCTCAAACTGTGACCCCTCGTTCTGGACTTCCCCAACATCGGGAACAATCTTCCTGCATCTAGCCTGTCCAATCCCTTTAGGATCTTATACGTTTCAATCAGATCCCCCCTCAATCTTCTAAATTCCAACGAGTACAAGCCCAGTTCATCCAGTCTTTCTTCATATGAAAGTCCTGCCATCCCTGGAATCAATCTGGTGAACCTTCTTTGTACTCTCTCTATGGCAAAGATGTCTTTCCTCAGATTAGGGGACCAAAACTGCACACAATACTCCAGGTGTGGTCTCACCAATACCTTCCATTAATTTACGTCAGGCTCATTGGCCTATAATTTCCTGTTTTATTCTTAGGGTTTCTCATGAACAACAGAACAACATGAGCTACCTTCCAGTCCTCTGGCCAAGGGTGTTTTAAATAGCCCTGCCAGGGTCCCTGCAATTTCTGCAATAATCTCCCACAAAGTCCGAAGGAACAGTTTGTCAGTCCCTAGGGATTTACCCACCATGATTTTCCTCAAGGCTGCAATCACCTCCTCTCCTGTAATCTGGACCATCTGTAAGGCAGGTGCACTAGTGAAATTTAAGAAGACTACTAGACAGGTATATGGAGGAATTTAAGGTGGGGGGTTATATGGGAGGCAGGGTTTGAAGGTCGGCACAACAATGAGGGCCGAAGGGCCTGTAATGTGCTGTACTATTCTATGTTCTAACAACAGTAATTTACAAAACAGATGCACTCCTGGTAATTGAATTGTTGAATGAGATTGTGTAAATCAAACAGACTGGCTGAGAGAGTTAGGAACACCAAGGTTCTGGGAGTGCATATAACGAACGATCTCAGCTGGTCCCTCAACACCACCTCGTTGGTGAAGAAAACACTGCAGTGTTCCACTTCTTGAAAAGACTGAGATAACTGAGGCTCCCCTCCCTATTTTAACCAACTTTTACAAGAGTACCACTGCGAGTGTCCTGACCAGCTGCATCACCATCTACTAGAGGAAATGAGAGGCAATTGACCACCAGTCCCTACAAAGGATTGTAAGGACTGCTGAGGGGATCATTAGGGTCTGTTTTCCACGCATCAGAGATATTTATCAGGAGCTCTGTACACAGGCCCCTCAGCATTGCAGAAGTTGCCTCCCATTCATCCAGCAACATCTTTGACCACCCCCCTCCATCATTAGGTAGGATATACCCTAGCATTAGGACAAGAACTGTTAGGATAGGAAACAGCTTTTGTTAGGACTACTGAATTCCCTGCCACCAACAAGATCTCATCATGCATGAAGCACCAACAAGAGGAAACCTGGAGATGCTGGAAATCCAAGCAACACACACAAAATGCTGGAGGAACTCAGCAGGTCAGGCAGCACCTATGGAAAAGGGTAAACAGCCAATGTTTTGTGCCAAGACCCTTCATCAGTTCTGGTAAAGGGTCTCGGCCTGAAATGTCAACCGTTTAATCTTTTCCGTAGATACATGAAGCACCGGTAGCTTCATACTATTTACCTTTTAGCTTGTGTTGTAAATTCATCTTATTTTTCGTTAATTTGCTTGTGGCAATATTACTTTATGTGTTATGCGTGCGAGTTATATGTACTGTGTTGTGCACCTTGGTCCAGAGGAACTTTGTTTCATTTGGCAGTATACAGGCATATGGTTGAATGACAATAAACTGAACTTGAATATGGAATACATGCATCCAGTTACACTCACCCACATCATTGCAAAGTGCTTTGAGAGACTGGTTCTATCACATCTGAAATCCTGTCTGCCCAGTACCCTGGACCCCCATCACTTTGCCTATTGCACCAGCAGGTCAACAGAGGATGCCATCTCCACGGCACTCCACTCCGCCCTGACCCACCTGGACAGCCCCAACTCTTATGTCAGAATGCTGTTCATTGATTTTAGTTTGGCATTCAATACTGTGATCCCCTCCAAGCTGATCGCCAAACTTCGCCAGCTTGGTATCAGATCATCCCTCTGCAATTGGACCTTGGACTTTCTGATTAACAGACCCCAATCAGTTAAGTTAGACAACCTCTCCTCCTCCACTCTCACCCTGAACACCGGCGTGCCTCAAGGCTGTGTGCTGAGCCCTCTTCTGTACTCCCTTTTCACCTATGACTGCGTTCCTGTACATGGCTCTAACTCCAGTTGGAGGGTGTGAAATGTTACGGGGAAATGGCAGGAGAATGGGTTTGAGAAAGATAATATATTTGCCATGATCTAATTGCAGAGCAGACTTGATGGGCCAAATGGCCTATTTTGCTCCTGTTTCTTTTGGTCTTATAGAATGCTCCTTATTGCAGCAAAAATAATTTAGTAATTTGAGCATACAGTCGTACAAAAAGGCAATAACATTATATGAAAATTCATCAATTGAATGTTCATAGACCATGCTATCAGAATCAGAATCAGGTTTAGTACAGAAAACAGAAGTGAAAGAAAAATGCAGAGAGGTAAAGTTCATGGTTTGAATATCCATTGAGGAATCGGATGGCAGGGGAGAAGAAGCTGTTCCTAGATCATTCAGTGTATGCCTTCTGGCTTCTGTACCTCCTCCCTAATGGTAGCTATGAGAAGAAGGCACGTCCTCCTAGGTGATGGGAGTCCTTAAAGATGGACCCTGCCTATTTGAGGTATCGTTCTTTGAAGATTTCACTTATGAAAGGACATTTCTTTCCAGCATCCAGTCAGTCAAGCCATTCAAATTCTTACATTTTAATAGGATAACCAGACAAGTTAAAGATGGTGTCAAATGTAGGAAAAGGCTTACAAAGATGCATTTCTTGAAAATGACAAAATATGATTAAAAGATTGATAAAATGAGTAAACTATAAAAGAAATTCAAAAACAAAATTTAATCAATTTTGACAAGTATGTAACACATGAGACAGGGGAATTAATAATGAGGACGAAAGAAATAGCAGAGATGTTCAATCTAATATTTTATATGTGTGCTCACAGATGAAGACACTAAACGCATGCCAAAAATAGTCACACACTGAGGGCAAAAGAGAGTTAAGACTGTAAAACAATATCATAAGAAAAAAATTGGTAGGCTGGTAATGGGACTGATGGCTGACAAATGATAACCTGTATATTGGGATACCTAAAGACATGGCCATGGAAAATATTGGATGGATTGGTTGTGATATCTTACAATTTCTTTGGTTTTAGAAGTGTTTCAGTGGACTGGAAAGCAGCAAATATAATGGCACGAAAGGAGAGAGAGTGATAAAAGATGAAGTGACATTATTGAAAAAATAGGGAAAGCATTTTAAAGTGTTAACAGCACATGGAGAAGTATAATATGATAGTCAGAATGCGCACAACTTCATGAGAAATAAATCTTGTTTACAATATTTATTAATTATTTGAGGACCTAACAGAGGAGGTTTTTGTTGCTCTGAAAGGAAATTGATGAGGTACAGTTTTGTACGTAATCCCTTAGGACTATGAATGAGAGACTGAAGTGACCAAAGTGGGACTGATGTCCTCTGGTACTGATGGAGCAAATGGTAATTTGACAGGGCAGGGGTGTGGAAATATGGTCCTTTCACCCTTGATGCTTGCTTCCATGTGCTCTGACACATGGACTCCATATTCGTAATGGTAACTGAAAGGCTCCTTCTCCACCCTGAATGGTTATAGATGAGGGATTCCTAGGAGTCAGTGGACATTTTTGTGAACATTTTTGAATCTCTTCCTCCCTCTAGATGTGAATCCTTTGTTCTAATAGAATTTAAATTAGGGGAGAAATTAAACTCATCCGGGAATAAAGAGGCTCTTGTGGGGGCAGCATTAGTAGCATTTCCCTCTGCTTTGAGGTGCCTCTAGTAAGTAGTATAATTTCTAGAAACATAGGGGAAGGAAAGAATCGTGTTGCTTGGCACACCTTAATCTTTGTGCTGGGTTTGAGGTCTAATAAAGGAATTACTCACAAGATAAGTCCTCATGGGTAGATGATAACCTAGTACTGTACAGAGTGGATTGGCCAATAGACAGGAACGAGGATAGAAGCAAACAGGTCATTTTAAATCTGGAAAGTTCAATTAGTTAAGTGTTTTGGGATCAGTACTGGTGCCTCAGTTATTTATAGCCTTTATTAATGACTTAGATGAAGGGATGAAGTGTAATGTTTGCTGATGATACTAAAGAGGTGGTAAACTGTGAGGACATACAAAAGCATACAGATAGACTAAATTGTTCTAAAGGATGGCAGACAGAGAACAAAGTGGGGAAGTAGGCTATCCACTTAGGTAGAACAGAAGACTAGAATGTTATCGAAATGGTGTTAAAATCCTTACATGTTGCCTTCAGAGAGATTTAGATTTCCTTATCAAAAGGGTACTAAATGCTACCTTGAAGATACAGCAAAACAAATGTTAAGTAGAGTAGAATGTTGGCCTTTACTGGAAGTGCAAAAGTGTGCTAGAGTAAAGAAGGCTTTCTACAACCTGGCAAGGTTTTGTTACAACAACTGTTGAAGAACAGGGTAACTTAGATGAATAAAATGTTCTCAGGCTTCCAGCTGGGTACAGGAATCGATTATAACCGATGATTCAATGATAAACTTTGCCATCTTCACCAGGGATGATGCCCAGGCATGTTTACTTCAATGGTATTTATACTCTCATAGTCCACCTCTCCTGATTGGCAAGTTCTCATCCAATCAGGTTTCTACCCTCCCACCTTGTTTACAATTGAATTCCAGTTCTTACATGGAGTGAGACCTCTGTCTTTGTAAAAATTCTTTTCCTCTAGTTTTATTTCAATGACATCCTTCACCAGGCAGTCCCAAAAGCCATTGGTGTGGCACAGTAGTTTTGTGCCATCGAAGTCAATCCTATGGCCATTGCAAATGCAATGTTCTGCTACCAGCAATGTCTCCAGGTAATCCAAACGGATTCACCTCCAGAACAAGAGAAAATCTGCAGATGCTGGAAATCTGACCAACAGTGAACACAAAATACTCTGCAGATGCTGGGGTCAAAGCAACACTCACAACACGCTGGGGGAACTCAGCAGGTCGGGCAGCATCCGTGGAAAAGATCAGTCAACGTTTTGGGCTGGAACCTTTCGTCAGGACTGAAGAGGGAAGCGGCAGGGGCCCTATAAAGAAGGTGGGGGAGGGTGGGAAAGAGAAGGCTGGTAGGTTCCAGGTGAAAAACCTGTAAGGGGAAAGATAAAGGGGTGGGGGAGAGGAAGCAGGAAGGGGATAGGCAGGAAAAGTGAAGAAGGAATGGGGGAACGCACAATGGGTAGTAGAAGGAGGTGGAACCATGAGGGAGGTAGTAGGCAGCTGGGGGAGGGGGCAGAGTAAAACTGGGATAGGGAAAGGGAGGGGGAGGGAATTACCGAAGTTGGAGGATTCAATGTTCATACCAAACGGCTGGAGACTACCTAGACGGTATATGAGGTGTTGCTCCTCCAACCTGAGTTTAGCCTCATCATGGCAGTAGAGGAGGCCATGAATACACATATCCCAATGGGAATGGGAAGCAGAGTTGAAGTGGGTGGCAACCGGGAGATGCTGTCTGTTGTGGCGGATGGAGGGGAGCTGCTCAACGAAGCGGCTCCCCAATCTGCGTCGGGTCTCACCGATGTAGAAGAGGCCGCACCGGGAGCACCTGATGCAATAGATGACCCCAACAGACTCTCAAGTGAAGTGTTGCCTCACCTGGAAGGACTGTTTGGTGCCCTGAATAGTGGCAAGAGAGGAGGTATAGGGACAGGTGTAGCACTTACGCTTACAGGGATAAATGCCGGGTGGGAGATACATGGAGAGGGACGTGTGGACCAGGGAGTCGCGGAGGGAATGATCCTTGCAGAAAGCAGAGAGGGGTGGAGAGGGAAGATGTGCTTAGTGGTGGGGTCCTGTTGAAGGTGGCGGAAGTTGCGGAGGGTAATGTGCTGGATCCGGACGCTGGTGGGGTGGTAAGTGAGGACGAGGGGAACTCTGTTCCTGTTGTGGTGGCGGGAGGATGGGGTGAGGACCGAAGTGCAGGAAATGGAGGAGATGCAGGTGAGGGCATCATTGATGACGGCAGAAGGGAAACCAAAATCCTTAAAGAAAGAGGACATTTGAGATATCCTGGAACGGAAAGCCTCATCCTGGGAGCAGATGCGACGGAAACGGAGGAACTGGGAATAGGGAATGGCATTTTTGCATGTGGCAGGGTGGGAAGAGGTTTGGTCGAGGTAGTTATGAGAGTCAGTGGGCTTGTAGAATATGTCAGTGGACAGTCTGTCTCCAGAGATGGAGACCGAGAGATCGAGAAAGGGGACAGAAGTGTCCGAGATGGACCAACTGAATTTGAGGGCTGGGTGGAAGTTTGAAGTAAAGTTGATTAAATTGACGAGATCAGCATGGGTGCAGGAAGCAGCACCAATGTAGTCGTCAATGTAGCAAAGGAAAAGTTGGGGAGCAGTACCAGTTTAGGTTTGGAGCACAGACTGTTCCACATAACCAACGAAGAGGCAGGCATAGCTGGGGCCCATGCAAGTGCCTATAGCTACACCCTTGCTCTGAAGAAAGTGGGAAGAGCCAGAAGAGAAGTTATTATGTGTGAGTACCAGTTCCGTCAACTGGAGGAGGGTAGTGGTCGTGGGGAACTGGAAAGGTCTATTGTGCAGAAAATAGCGGAGGGCTTTGAGGCCTTCTTGATGGGGAATGGAGGTGTATAAGGATTGGACATCTATTGTGAAAATGAAGTGGTCGGGACTGGGGAACTGGAAGTTATTGAAAAGGTGGAGGGCATGGGATGTATCCCGGATGTAGGTGGGGAGAGACTGAACTATGGGTGACAAAATGGAGTCCAGGTAGGCAGATACAAGTTCGGTGGGGCAGGAGCAGGCAGAAACTATGGGTCTGCTGGGACAGTCAGGCTTTTGGATCTTGAGAGGAGGTAAAACCGAGCAGTACGGGGTGTGGGAATTATAAGTTTAGTGGCTTAGTGGCTGAGGATGGAAGGTCTCCAGAGTTGATAAGGGCAGTGATGGTACAGGAGACAATGGTTTGATGTTTTTTGTTGGGGTCCTGTTCCAGCGGTAAGTAAGAGGAGCTGTCAGAGAGCTGCCGTTTGGCCTCAGTGAGGCAGAGGTCCATCCACCAGACTACTATGGCATCACCTTTGTCTGTGGGTTTGATGGTGAGGTTGGGATTAGTGTGGAGAGAGTGGAGGGCAGTGCATTCAGAGGGAGTGAGGTTGGAGCAGGAGAGAGGAGTGGTGAAGTTGAGATGGTTGATGTCTCGGCGACAGTTGGAGATGAAAACAGTGACTAACAGTGAGATCTAACGTAGATTTGGAGACCACTTTGCCGTGCATCTACGCTCCGTCCACCAGAACAAGTGGGATCTCTCAGTAGCCACCCATTTTAATTCTACTTTCCACTCCCATTCCAATATGTCCATCCATGGCCTCCTCCACTGTCGGGATAAGGCCACACTTCAGTTTGAGGAACAACACCTTATATTCTGTTTGGGTAGCCTCCAACCTGATGGCATGAACATCAATCTCTCAAACTTCCAGTAATGTCTCACCACTCCACCCCCTTCACCATTTCCCATCCCCTTGTCCTTCTCTCATGTTATCTCTTTGCCCACCCATAGCCTCCCTCTGGTGCTCCTACCCCCCACCCCCAACACCCCTTTTTCTTTCTTCCATGGCTTTCTGTCTCTTTCACCAATTAACTTCCTAGCCCTTTGCTTCACATCTCCCCCTCCAAGTTTCACCTATCGCTTGGCATTTCTCTCTTCCCTCCCCGCACCTTTCAAATCTACTTCTCAGCTTTTTTTTTCTCCAGCCCTGCCAAAGGATTTCGACTCGAAACGCTAACTGTACTTTTTTCCATGGATGCTGACTGGCCTGCTGAGTTCCTCCAGTATCTTGTGTGGGTTACACCTCCCGTGCTCTTTGATGCAGCTTTCCACTGTGCATTCCGTCTGGCCAATATATGGTGCTCCTCATTTACAGAGAATCCCGTAAATACCAGCCAACCCGAGTCTCAGGTTTTCTTTGACCTGCATAGACTGTAATCTGAACTTCCTTACAGATTTATGGATGCTATTAATCTAGTATTTCTTCAGGATCCTGTCAACCCTTACAGAAACAGTGGAAATATAGGGAAGATAAGTGGTAACAATGGGATCCTCCTCACTGTTAGGGTAATTTAGGTTTCCTCATTTAGAAGTTTACCTTGGGGAAGGTAGGGATGCACCTGGTAGAGAGGGCTACCCTGTGGAAAAAGTCGACTAGAACAGGTCTCTACTGCCTGGAATTTAGAAGAATGAGGGATGATTATGGAGATGTTTTGAGGATATATTCCACTGGAGGAAAATGTAGAACCCTCATGATAAGTGTTAGATAGATAATTCAGAGAAGGTGAAAACTCACTTTCCAAGTTAATACCCTGGGTCAGGCTTACCTGTGAAGCCCAAAGAAGCATTGTTGCCTCAAAGTAACCCTAACATATCTCCAGAACAACAGATGTTCTCTGCTCTCCAGGTAACTTGCATTTGTTTGAAGGAGGCATTCAGTCCAACAGGCTTTTGTTCACTCCATGTCAGACAGCAACCATAAAAGCCTACACCAACTGCCATAATAACATGTCCTACAGAATGTTTGTGATAATGATGTGAACACCATTGCAATAGCCTACACAAACTGTAAAAAAAAACTGATGACAGTGGTACCAGGATCTGATGGCTCTTATATTTACAACTCAATCTTATAATGATGTAAGTAATACATTTATCATAGTCAAGTCTGACTTTGACAAGGAGCTTGGTTGTCAAGTAAGGAACAACAAAATACAAATCATAAGAATTAGATTTGACATTATATAACATTTAATACAAAGAAAACTTTTGTGACAGTGTGAAAATTTACTTTTTAAAATATTTTCTATACTTAACAGATACTCAAGTTTAGTGTCATGGTAAAGGAAAGAAGAAAAACAAACTCTAGAGACTTTGATATTTAATTGGAAGATAAAATAGAGTCTTGAAATATACCTGTCAAGATCACAACACATTAAAACTAATAGATCTAGTTTACTAACCTAGGCAATAGGCCAACCTGGTAATACCTGTTCATTAGAACAATTGTTGCAAACTACTAAGATTACTGGAGAGAATTTTTAGGGATAGGATTTATGAGCATCTGGAAAACCATGACCTAATTAGAGAGAGTCAGCATGGCTCTGAGTGGGTCACGTCATGTTTTACTAACTTGATTGAGTTTTCTGACAGCATGACAAGAGATGAAGGAAAAACTGTGGATATTTGTCTACATAGATTTTAGTAAGGTGCTTAATAAAGTGATTCTTGGAAGGCTCATTCAGAATATTAGGATGCATGGACTCCATGATGAATAGACCTTTTGGATTCAAAACTGGTTTGCCCATAGAAGATAGAGGGTTGTGGTTGAAGGGAATTATTTTAGCTGGAAGTTTGTGATTAGTGGTGTTTCACGGAGATCTGTACTGGGTCCTCTGCTCTTTGTGATGTAATAAATAATCTGGATGAAATTATAGATGGGTAGATTAGTAGGTTTGCAGATGATACGAAACTTGGTGGTGTTGTGCATAGCATAGATGACTGGCAAAGTTACAGCATGATTAGGGTCCGTTCCAGATATGGACAGAGAAGTGGCAGATGGAGTTTAACTCAGCCACCTTTGAAGTGTTGCACATTAGTAAATCAAATATGAAGGGACAGTACAATGTTGAGGGCAAGCCCTTTATTAGTGTACTGCTAAGGATGATGGTGGGTAGAGGGATCTTGGGGTCCATGTTCATAGTTCCCTGAAAGTGGCCACACAGGTTGTTAAGAAGGCATATGGCATACTTATCTTTATTAGTCAAGATAGTGAGTTCAAAAATCAAAAATTTATGTTGCAGCTTTATAAAATTCTAGTTAAGCTACATATGCAGTGTTACCTTCAGTTCTGATTGCTCCACTATAGGAAGGATGCTGAGGTTTTGATGAGGTTGCAGAAGAGATTTACCTGCATTAGGGGACATATGCTACAACAAGAGGTTGGACAAACTTGAATTGTTTTCTCTGGAACAGTGGAAGCTGAGATCTGATAGAGATTTATAAGATATGAGAGGCATAAGTAAAGTAGGCAGACAGCATCTTTGACAAGGTTGAAATGTCTATACTAGAGGGCATGCACTTAAGGTGAGAGTGGGATAAGTTTCTTTACACAGAGAGTGCTGGGTGCCTGGAATGTTCTGCCTGAGGTAGTGGTAGAAGCAAATACATAAGAACTTTTAAAAGACACATGACTGTGAGGAAAATAGATGGATATGGACACTATGTAGGCGGAAGAGATTAGTTTGATTGGCCATTTGATTACTAATTTAATTGGTTCAGCACAACATTGTGATCCAAAGGGCCTGTTCTGCTCTAAGTTCTATGATTAACTGTGGTGCTCATTGTTCTAGTGAAAGATAGTTGACCTGAAAGATTAAGATTGTTCCTGTCATCTGAGTACTGAGTATTTCCAGGTTTTGGTTCAGATCTTTAGCATCTGAAATTTTATTGTTTTTCTGTTCATTGTTCATGCCTCAACAGCAGCCCAACATCTCAGTGGCTGATACTACTAAAAGTTAGGCTACAGTACCTGTGCACAACTGAAAGGAGGGGCGATTTGTTTTTGATGCTGATGTTGGCAGACATTTGACAATAGGAGTTGATCTAGGAAATGGACATCACGTTCAAATATAAATATTTTTCCAATTTTGGATGCTAAGTTTTCTCAATTATTATGACATAGA
The DNA here is from genome assembly GCF_963921235.1 of Mobula hypostoma. Classification (NCBI taxonomy): domain Eukaryota; kingdom Metazoa; phylum Chordata; class Chondrichthyes; order Myliobatiformes; family Myliobatidae; genus Mobula; species Mobula hypostoma. Next base: position 132,398,826 of record NC_086103.1, on the reverse strand, counting down.
AAGAGGCAATTTTCATCATACAGTCAATGCCAGCTTGCAACAGAGCAATGGCAGGAGTCCTTCCCAACTGTTTCCCCTCTAACCCTGCAACCTTTGTTCTCACTTTACTGATCAATTCCTCTGCTTTCTTTTGCTATGCACCTTTAAATAGGGTTAGATTACAGTAATCACTTATCCATTAGTACATCATTGAGATGTGGGAGGAAGCCCATCCAGGCTACGCCCACAGTACGCCGGACAATTTTGAAAATGAAGCTTTTTCTCTTCGTTTTGACCCTCTGTCCACACTAAAACGGCGTTTTCATCCCCCCAAAACGGAGATTTTCAGAAATGGTCTCTAGAGTGAATAAATCTGAAAACGCTTAATATCCGTTGCAGTGTGTACGGGGTAACCGGAGATTTTTAAAACCGCTGTCATGAGGTGCCGGAACAGATGGTGACAGCCCGGCATTTCATTGTTTTCTTCTTCTTCTTTCTACTTTATTGTCGCCAAACAATTGATACTAGAGCGAACAATCATCACAGCGATATTTGATTCTGCGCTTTGTAGAACCTAACAATTTCAGAACAGACGGCATCGAGACTGAAGCCGGAAGAGTTAGAAATGTACTCACCAAATACTTTGACCCATAGCTTACTGAATAAATAAGTATGCTCACTTTGCCGTTTTCTGTCCTTGCTTGTATGAAGGTGGTTTACCTATTTATGCAATTACTTCTCTGACAATAGATGTGTAACAGCTTAATGTAACATTGTATGGAAATACAAGATGCAGACATGTTTTATACATTTAACAAGGTGCTTTATTAATGCAACAGAGTTAGTCAATATTTCAATGTTCGTTGTCAGCCGGGTCATACTGTCCGTGAACTCCCTGTCGGTTGCCTCCATACGCTCCAGTATTTGTTTTTTTTAGTTTTAAGTCCTCCTGCGCGAGAGCCAAGAGTAATTCCTTTTAAGTTTTTCTACTCTGTAACTGGACAAGCGCGCACCAAGTATACCATTTCCTCTTTGCTTGTTTTCTGTGCCTCCTGTGCATGCCCAGTAAGAGGAGATTCGCCCAAATATCCGTCTAATGTGGACAGAGATATTTTGAAAAACGCTTAGTGTGGACGCCTGTTGTTTTTACTCGCAACTGGCATTTTCAAAATTATCCGGCGTAGTGTAGACGTAGCCCCAGTCTCAGGAAGAATATGCGAATTCGACACAGGCAGCACCAAGGTCAGTTTCAATTTATGGCTGCTGGATATGCAAATTGCAAACCTCAGGGAAGGAGAGAAATTATCTATCCACAGTGACCAGGAAGCCCTGCAGATATCCTCTACAAAGGCAATGAGAGGTGGTAACTGTGCAGGACAATGGGATGAGACAAGTCCACGGGCCCCGGTGCAGCAGACTGGAAAGTTCAATAAATCGCATACACATCCATCTCCAAATTCTAGATTATCTGGAATACCAGCCTTAGACATGAATCAATGCACCACAGCCCATTGCGCCCCAAATATGTCTTACTCCAAGGAGATGTATAGTACTTTATACATTACCACATCTACATTATTACAAATGTATGGAAGCAACTAATCTGAACATAATCCTTGAATTCAAGACAAAGTTCTCAACCACCTGGAAAAACATTCTGTCAACTTCAGATCTAAAAAGCATCAAGCTCTGCAAAGCAATAACAATACCCATAGAAGTAATTAGTAACTTACCTGCATGTAGTTGTGAGTCCTTTAAACAGCATTAGTAGGATCTCGTTCCAGTTGCTGTCCATGTGCTCAACATGGCAGCTTATGGAAACAGTGTCGGCTGGAAGATGAAGCTTCAAAATAATAGTACTAATGGTAAATCTGTGCAGTTATTGTATAAGACTGCCATTTGCTGCACATGTGATAACGCCTTCTTCATCAATTTGACATCCAGCGTGACTCACACCACAAAAGCAAGCGTGCACATTAGATGCCTTATCAGAACTGAATCAGCACCCATAGAAGCCAATAATAAAACACAAAGTCCTGCTGCCTGTCATTTCAACCTTCAGATCACATATCCATAGATTCACATTTGCACACACACAGTCCCACAAAAGCATTTGTACACCAGCACTGATCCAGGTCTTATTTCAGTAGTTTGTTTTCATATGTCATTTTTCCCCCTTTGAGCCAGTTTTCATGAACACTGCTTGGTGTCACATTTGAAGGTACACAAAACAATTTTTGAAGAAGTACCAATAAATAATACTACCCTTTGCTATTTACTATCATGCATTTTTTAGAAGAAAAATAGGAAACAGGAAATAGCAAAAACACAAATAACCATTAAAATTGCAGTGTCCAGAGACTATGAAAAATCACTTCACCCTGGATTGTACCCAAATCCATTTAATCTCTTGAAAGAGAGGTCTGCATGATACAGTCCCCAAACAATAAAAGATAATTATGGAAAAAAACTTACAAAATATCAGTCTATCTCCACAGTTCCATTCCCTCAGTGCAGTAGCACAGGAACCAGTGGAGATGAATTTCAACTTTACTGGAGGCACTTATTATCAGTGGTGGATTTATCTCAAAGGAAAGGAAGTTTTGGAAGAATTTTAAGTAGTTGGTGGAATCATGACTAGCCCTCAAGTGCCAGCACAGAAAATGGAGAATTTGAACGTCACAGACAGCACCTTCACTTTTGGGCTTCAAAGCTGTTTGAAACGCAGGGGTCCTTCTACTTAAAACTGCCACATGTGTTTCTTGACCAAAATTATACCAACAAACTCTAATTTAGAATTTACCTCCAAGATCATTGTTAGTCTTAAATAAAATTATTTGTGCCAATGATTATTCTTACATTCACAATATTCATTCATGGAAATCTCTTTATATTAACTCACATAATAACCTTTATTTAAAAATAAGAAGGCACTTTTCTATTGCTCTTCCTAAGAAAATGTTCATAGATTTATGAAGCAACAAAATTAAAACTGCTTATCCAGCTGCTTATATTTATTCAACATTCAAAGAAAAGTGCATATAATGCTTGTCTTCTGTGATTCCATGAGCTAATTAGATTGGTGAAGATTAATTACATAGAATATAGAACATCGAACAGTATAGCACAGGAACAGGCCCTTCGGCTCACAATTAGTAATTGCCAAACCAATTAAATTAGTAATCAAGTGTCTAACTAAACTAATCCCCTCTGCCTACACAATGACCATATCCTTCCATTTTCCTCAGATTCATGAGTCTATCTGAATGTCTCTTAGAAGCCTCCCATGTATTTGCCTCTATAACCACCCCACGCAGTTCATTCCAGGCACCCACCAGTCTCTGTGGAAAATTTTTGCCCCCTCAGATCTCCTTTGAAATTACACCAACCCACCTTAAATACATGCCCTCTGGTATCAGGCATTTGTCAACTTGCCCCTGCAATTTTGGAAATATTTAGTGAAATATTTCAATGATAAAAAATGTTGTTTTGATCTGTTTGCACTGAGATTTAAGTGCACTTTGCTCCATAAATTGTTTGTTTTTCAGTGTCATACATTTCATTTTAACTTGGTCCATAATTTTGTGACCCATCCCAGGACACACTTTATTTCTTTCATCAAAACTAACAAAAGGATATGGCAGTCAATATTATTAATACAGTTACTGATATTATTTGTCTTACAAAATAAAAACAAAAGGGTTGAACAATTATAATAACTCCAGAACTTCAATCTCAAATGACAAATTGCATTCTCATTATAAAATTGAGTAACCGGTTTTCCCCATGACAAAAAATACTAGTTCTATCATATGTCCTTCATTGAAGGTGGATTCAAAATTAAATACACAAACTTCCTTGGGAAAAAAAGTGTAACCCTTCCTTTGGATATCCTGAGTGTGTGGAGACCTTGCACATAAAAGTTTACCTATACTACACTGCATGATTTGTGTTGATGCTCAGCTAAAATTGCCATGTAATCATTTGTTTATTTATTATTACATACTTTGAGGTTGACATCTTACAAAGCATAAAATGCTTTCAAAACTTTGTATATCACGGGATACCTGCTCAAAAATGGTTAAGATTTCATGTTAATGTCATTTTTCTCAGAATGCTGCATTACTTTGGTATTAATTTACAAAGATTAACTAGGAAAAATAAGTAAATATACTGGTTAGTTATAAATCCACTGATTCATGTTACTTAAACTTGTACATTAAAACAAAATTATTTCTAAAATTGTTGTGCGATTTGAATTGTTTGTACAAAATTATTGTATCTTTTCAAGATTTAGGGCAATTCTTAAAATCTTGTAGACTTTAAATCGTTAAAAGAAAATATCAAATTACATTTTCACAATAAGGATGTGACAATTCATTGTCTCTGTAGGATAACATGCTTTTTTTGTTTCTGAGTATAATTTAAAAAGTCATATAATTCATTACTTAATAGAATTTTAACAGTAGAGAAAATGATCAGATTTGATGTGTATTGGTTTAATGCACAAGAAAAAGATAATTAGTTTGTAATCATGTAATCTGCCATTTGTAGATTGAAAATGGTTCAGAACTCTAGCTGAATCTCACTTAACACACCAAGACTCTGCTGTGCATCAGGCAGGATTGTTTTGAAAATGTGAACTTAACTGTTAGCAGAGATATCCATTTCACATTTCAGCATTTACCAACATTTGAAACCCACCTGGTGATCCTGGGAAAGTTGTTTCAGCAACTGCTTTCTGTTCCTTTTTGAGATTCTCTTTCTGATTTGTTGATTTTGAATCTTCAAGATATGGAACCCTTTTAGATTTCCAACCTACATCACCACAAAGTAAAGAAGATTATAGAATTATTGAACCATGGTATTGACTACCATGACCACTATTACAACACAGATGATACTGACATGCTGTACCCTTGCCAAAGATATAGCCCACTCTCCTAAGTATACCTCAGACCACATTATCTTTAGATTAAGTGAAACACTTGCAGCTTCAAGGTCCAATGGGAATTTTAAAAATATCACATGATGGCAGTTTAAGCACTGTGCAATGTTCTGATAGGGGTTGGTGATCTTTATGTTGGTGCGTTGGCGTCCGGGGGGGGGGGGGGTGGTTGTGTGGGTATGGAGAAAGAAAATCAGAGAAGAGATGATTACAAGTGTCCAGGAGCTGTAGGTGAGATACTGAATCTACTCAATTCTTTCTGGAAAGTAAAATATAAACCATATCGAATTTTGATGTATGAGGAGGACCAATTTAGTAATGCACATGTCATGTCAAAATAGAGGATTTTCTTTTTAAGCTTCTTGACTTAAGACAGGTGTGATATTCCCTGAACATGTTCATTGGAATTTCAATAGCCCTTTCTAAAAAATAATTATCTTGTGTCTGGGGCTGGCACTGGGGGCTAAGTGGTCGCTTTCCTGATTCCACCGCCGCCTCGGTTGCGACCTCTTGTTGTGTAACTGAAGATTAGTAAGACAAAAGTGTTGCATTTGGTTTCTTTTGGGTACATTTTCTGAGAACTGAGGACCAGTTTTTACTGGTCCTAGATATTGCTGTTTTCGACTGCATGTTGTCCCTACGTAGCTGCATTTGGGCCCTAGAAAAGACAGGTTCATTTTTGTGCCATTTATTTTTCATAGCCATCAATTGTATATTTATTATTGTGATATTATAATTGCAGCAGAAAAATCAATTTTGTTATAAGTCTAAGCAATATTAACATTCTAGTACTGTATATTAAAAAGGCCTAAGTATAACGGATGGAATTAAGAAAATCATGTTTTTTTTACAATATAATTTTTCAGTTGTAGGCATCTCAGTAGTGGATATAAACTTAAATAAAAAATCATTTTTCATACATTTGCAAATTAAGTAAAATGACATCACTTTAAGAAATTCAATATATTTAGATTCAGCTCAATGCATTATTTCTGAGATTTAAATAAAAACTATTACCATGTTGATTTCATCACAGTATAAGCTTCTTAAATGATCCCTTGAGATTAATGGTCTGGCATTTAAAGGCCACTCTTATTTACAAACCAACATGTTATTTAAGTATACAGTTATGCTATCATCTAATAATGAGGTGTAGTTGATTGCAACAGAAAATATGGTTCCTAGTGTAATAGCAACTGCATCATTAACTTTTTAAGAGGTTCCTGCAACCCTTCTGTCATTAATGACTTGCTTAACAGTTTAAGTCCACTTTTAATTATGGCAGGCTGTCTTTTGAATATCAAATTTCTGTCTTTAAATTGTACTGAGTTCTTTGTACGGTCTCAATTGTCACTGTAAATGTCATCACTTTATACCTTCACTAAAGCAGTGACAGGCCCACTCTTATCCCTGGCTTTATCTCCTTTTCCATCCTTTATTGTATTACAAAGATCCCTTTTTCATAGTTTACAGCTGTATCCGCTTTCCACACGTGGCAAATGATTGCCTCCATAGAGGTATTTTCTGTTTCAATCTTGCATTTTCCCAAGGGAGAACAAAAGGGACAAGCTCTCTGGAGTTGGTTTCACTGAGAAAATTGCTCAGAATTGCCTCATTCCTCAGCAGATTAACGAATGCATACAATCCCAGCCCAAGTGCTATTGTACAGCACAATTTGGCCATTATACTTTGTCCTTTCCATTTAGAAATCCTCCTTACCAATTAAAGTAATACAGCCTACCAATACCTGCTCCCAATTAAATCTGAGCTGTATTACCTGCCTTGATGCAGCTGGTCACAGATTCCTACCACTCACTTGTATTCATTAGCCCTATTCATCATGAAGGGCTGATGGCAGGAATTCAAGCTTCTGGCTTTATTTCAGGTCTCACCAAAATTATTAGCTTTCAGTTTATAGTCCCAATAAGCACTGAATTAATTAGAAAGGACTGATCCAAGCTAAGTAATTTCTCTCCATCTTAGCATATCAGGATATTGCAACCAATAGTATCTTAATCAATAATTGTGCATTCAATGGTCCTTTAGGGTTTTGCCCATGTTGCTCTCACCCTTCTCTTTCCTCAAAGGGGAAGAACATTCTGAGATTAGAAGTGCAGGCGGATACTGATCAGTTCAAAACTAATACCTGCATAGGGTCAGATTTCACTATTTGTTAAAAACAGTTTTAAAACGTCCGACAAATTCTTTGGATTAATATATAACATAAAAATCTTAACCTTATTATTGTATTTTTCATATAAGGAGTCTAAACAAATTAGGCTTTTTACTTAAGCCTACTCCTACCTGATGGAGGAAATCTTAGTTTTAATCCTTTTTCAGCTGTTCTAGAGAGATACAATATTTTACACTGAGATCGGTAAAGGGCCCCTCATTTCAACAGTGACAGGTCTGTCAGTGAGTACTCCACAGGGTTAATGAGAACCATCATCCTTTTCAGAGCTGAATATTCGATCAGGAGGTGTCAGCACTTTAAAAATTCAGTGCCAGCTGTGTATTCCTTTATACTTTGCCGGCACTGAGTTTTAAAATTGCCTATTCCTCTCGATCTACCTCCAGGATTGAAAAGAATGCTAATTACACTGATAAACACTGATGGACTTATAACACTGCTAAAAAAAAGCCAGATGTTACGAAATCCAGTGAAAGCAATGATGCTTTAAAAAAAATCTCAGTGGATGGTATTTTCCCTTTGCCAATTCCTGGTATTAATATATTAAAGTTTAAGAATATCAATCTACTCTGTGGCTATATTCATTTACAATGATTTTAATATGTACATTTTATGATAATGCAAATAAGATGTATTTTGATAATTGTGCTTAATAAAAGTAAATTTATTAATCCATAACTTTTTCTGCCTTAAATAATTTCTGAAATTGTCTGCTGCTTCTAAAACAGAAGCCAGTTTATCGTTTAGTAAACTCACTCATGAGCGATGCAGAATGCAAAAAAAAAATGATGCTTTCTTTGAGCTATTCCATTTACATTTCTTGGGGCCATGTTCAGTTCTCTTCTTAACAGTATTTCAGCTGTCATTCTTGTTTCAAATGATGCTATGTATTTTGAGTTAGTATTTTATCTGACTGGAAGAGATTAAGATGGTTATATTCCCTGTCCTCATTTTTTTTTTTGTAGTTGCTGTGTAAATGTTCCAGGTCGTGACTTGGCAAGCTATATTGAAGGAAGGAGCAAACAGCAAACAGCAGAAGGTGTATTTTGAATCTGAGACACAACAAGACTGGTGACATGTTCACTCCATCTGGCAAAATGCTTGTTCAGTGCACTGTATTTAGACACTGCATTTCTATGGATCTTCTACCAACTGACAATATAGATAAGTGTACTCTGCCCTTGGACACCATTGCTTTGCAAGTTTGCTGAGGTCACTTTTGTCTTCTTGGAGTCTTCTGCTCAGTCCTCTGTGGAGTTTTCATTGAGACAGGATTAGAAACTATACCCTATTAGCTGAACCAATTTAGAATCTTTCTTCTGAGGCTCCTTTGACCTGCTCGACCTGACAGAAATGACCCTATGTAGCTTGTTATCGAGTCAATGGCTGAGAAGGTTCAGCTTTTTCGAACTCAATCTCATTATAAATCCTTAATCAAGCTCTTTTGATACAAAATAAGATCTTCTTGAAGCCCCCCATTGGTCGTGGTCGACCATGGATGTTGCATCTCCGCTGTCGGTGTGATATGCAAGCCAGAGCAGTAAGACATGGAGTGCAAGTTTTTGCCCATGCAGCAGGCTCACCCTCTCCATGGAGCTGATGAATCCAAAGGAACAGCAGAGACTGATACAGTTTGGCATCAGCACCGTCGTAGGAATTGCCAGTCTGTGTTAAACTCAACGTAGGACTGCCTTAGGGACTCCAGCTCCGGATCTTTTTGAGAGGTTTACTCCTAGAGCCTTCCCCATGAGTGGGCATAGCTGCAAAGCAGTGGAGGTTTAAGATCAGAGTTTTCCTTCTCCTAGCTGAGCTGCCAACTATGGCTGGTGACCCCCCTCTGCCTGAAGGACTGGATTTAAGGAGCCAGTAACCTGCCTTTTCCCTTTCTCCTGTCAGAAGAAACTGTTCCTTCAGGATTAGTAGCTAAGCCACTGGTGAAGGCCAGGAGCCAGACTTGGTTGTCAGAGGCAATTTGAGATGCATGCTAATAGGAGTATTTAATAGGTGGTGGGTGTTTATCGCCACTACCACACCTGGCTGTAACAACCTTAAGGAATCTGTTAGAAAATCTTTTACTAACAAAATTATTGTAGACACAACCATAACTTTTATCTCTTTACTATGCTTAATGAATGCTAACTAGATTTACTGCATAAATTAATTTTTGTTCATAGAGTCATGGTACAGGCCCTTCTGCCCATCTATTCTGTGCCAAACTATTAATCTGCCTAGCCTCATCTGCCTGCATCTGGCCACAGCTCTCCATGCCCCTCCCATCCATATACCTATCCAAATTTCTCTTAAATGTTGAAATAGAATCTCCATCCACCACTTGCACTGGCAGTTCATTTCACAACTCACCACCCTCTGAATGAGAAGATCTCCCTCCTGATCCCCTTAAGCATTTCACCTTTCACCTTTAATTCATGACCTCTACTTGTAGCCTCATCCAATTTCAGTGGAAAAAGCCTGCTTGTATTTATCTTATCTATACCACTGATAATGTTGTATACCTCTATTAAATCTCCCCCTCAATTTTCCATGTTCTCGGGAATAAAGTTCTAACCAATTCAATCTTTCCATATAATTCAGGTCTTCAAGTTCTGGCAACATCCTTGTAAATTTTCTCTGTACTCTTTCAATCTTATTTACATCTTTCCTGGAGGTAGGTATCCAAAACTGCACACAACACTCCAAATTAGGCTCAATACATTGACTTCTGAAGGTCAATGTGCCAAAAGGTTTTTTTTTATGACTCTCTCTACCTGTGATGCCACGTTCAAGGAATTATGGATCTGTATTCCCAGATCCTTCTGTTCTACCACACTTCTCGGTGCCCTACCACTCACCGTGTAAGACCTACCTTGCTTCTGCACCTCACACATTCTGCATTAAATTCCATTTACCATTTTCACCCCGTTTTTTCAGCTGGTCCAGATCCTGCTGGAAGCTTTGATAGTCTTTCTCATTGTCCACCACACCACACCAAATGTGGTGTCATCTGCAAATTTTCTGATCCATTTTATCACATTATTATCCAGATCATTGATACAGATGACAAAAACCAACAGACCCAGCACTGATTCCTGCAGTACACCACTAGTCGCAAGCCTCCAGTCAGAGAGGCAACTATCTACTGCCACTCTCTGACCTGTCCCATGAAGTCAATATCTAATCCAATTTACTGCCTCATCTTGAATGCCAAGTGACTGAACTTTCTTGACCAACCTCCCATGCGGGATTTTGTCTAAAACCTTCCTAAGGTCTTTGTAGAAAGCATCCACTGCCTTCCCTTCATCAAATTTTCTGGTATCTTCCTTGAAAAAACTCTATAAGATTAGTTAGACACAACTCGTCATACACAACGCCATGCTGACTATTCCTAATCAGACCCTGTCCATCCAAATACTTATACATCTGGTTCCTTAGAATACTTTCCAATAACTTTCCAACTATTGATGTCAGACTCACCAGTCTATAATTTCCTGTTTTATTTTTAGAACCTTTCTTAAACAGTGGAGCAACATTGGTTATCCTCCAATTCTCTGACACCTTACCCCTGCATAAAGATGTGTTAAATATTTCTGCTAGGGCCCTTGAAATTTCTGCACTAGCCTCCAATGTGGTCAAGGGAACACCTTCTCAGGTCCTGCTAATTTATCCACCCTAATTTGCCTCAAGACAGTATACACCTCCTCAACACAAAATAATCTGCAGATGCTGGGGTCAAAGCAACACTCACAACACGCTAGAGGAACTCAGCAGGTTGGGCAGCATCAGTGGAAAAGATCGGTCGATGAAACGTCGATCGATCTTTTCCACGGATGCTGCCCGACCTGCTGAGTTCCTCCAGCGTGTTGTGAGTATACACCTCCTCCTCGTTGATCTTTTTAGAGTCCATTACCTCACTGCTACATCTCATCTATAGGAATTATGTCCATCTCCTGAGTAAATACAGATTCAAATAAATTCATCTAGGATCTCCCCCTTCCCTTTCAGCTGCACACATAGATTACCACCCTGATCTTCCAGAAGGCCTATTTTGTCCCTTACTATCCTCTTGCTCTTAATACATCTGTAGAAGCTCGAAGGATTCTCTTTTATCTTGTCTCCCAGAGCAACCTCAAGCCTTCTTTTAGCCCTCTTGATCTACTTTTAAGTGTCCTCTTGTATTTCATGTGCTCATCAAGTACCTCAGTTATTCCTACCTGCCTGTACCTGCTATGCACCTTTTCTTTCTCTTAGCCCGGGACTTAATATCTCTTGAAAACCAAGTTTCACTAAACTTGTTATCCTTGCCATTTATTCTGACAGGAAAATACAAATTCTGTTCTCTCAAAATTTCACTTCTGAAGGCCTCCCAGTTACCAGGGACACTTTTATCATTAAGCAACCTGTCCCAATCCACACTAGCCAAATGCTTTCTGATACCATCAATATTGGCCTTTCTCCAATTTAGAATCTCATCCTGAGGGCCAGACCTATCCTTTTCCATAATTACCTTGAAAATAATGGCATTATGATCACCAGATGCCAAGTGTTCCCCTACACAAACTTCTATCACCTGCCCTATCTCATTCCCTAATAGGAGAACTAGTATTGCACTCTCCAAATGTATAAACAGATTACTGATTTATTGGTTTACATAATAAAATGATTAAAAATATCCTCAAAATTAAAGGCCAGACTTATATAAACATTTTTACATCTTGGCTTGCTCTCTTTTCCTCTATTAAGTACATATTAAAGTTTGGATTTCAGTGTCTATCTGTGCTCTGAGCATTGAGAGTTATGAAATGTGGGGGTAGGTAGTGTGGGACTGATAGTGCTGGAAAGGGCTCTCCAGTGGGCCATTTTTACCCAGCAGCACAGTTTGTAAATCTGTTTTATCTCAAGCACTTCATGTCATATTCATTCTAGGTTTCCCGAATAATTAGGGAGTGTGGGTGTGATGATGATGCATATGCTCAGTTTCAGCTCTGGTATTTAAAGACTTCTACCTACATTTGATGGACTTTGGAGTTGATATATTGAAGAAAATGGATAGATAATTATCCCTTATATTACCCTCAGTAAAGTTGAGTACAAGGGCACATTCAGATAGATACTGATGCCACCCTTAAATTAAAGACCTCAGTATTTTTACTGCAGCATATCATTTTCTTACATCTCCACTTATACAGTCACCACCAACACTGAACCTCACCATGAAGATGTTTCATGCTTCTCCCTCATTATTAGCACAAACATTCACTACTGTTGTTCAGCATAAGCTAATACTCTCACCATGTCTCTTTTTATCCATTAAAACAGGGGGGCAAAAACAAATCAGGTGGACTTAGACCATCACCCATCGAATAGATTCTGAAGAGCTGGCCCTGCATGTAACCAGAATATCATAATGAATGATGGTGGGAAGGGGCTTCAAGGCTTCCTGGTGTCAGAATTCGACTTTGCAAAATCTAATTACTTGGATAAGAGCTGTGATTGAAAAGTGAAAAGTAATCATGCACATGAGCAAATCTTACCAACTTGTACCTTGAAAGTTCTATGTTAGGTATTAATGTTGCACAGGACCTTCATTCGCCCGTGCAACGTTCACCAGTGTGAGAACAATAAATATCTCCAAGGAGGCCATGACAGCTCGTTCCACACTCTCACCAACCCCTGAGTGAAGAAGTTCCCCTCAAATATTTCACCTTTCACCCCCAACCTATGATTTCTAATTCTAGTCTCACCCAAGCTCATTAGGAAATGGGTTTATTGTATACTACCTTGAGATTCATTTTCTTGCAGGCATTTACTGGAAAAAAGAAATACAACAGAAATTATGAAAATCTATACATAAACAGACAAAGACTGTTAAGCAACGAATGTGCAAAAGAAGACAAACTGCACAAATAAAAAAATATAATATTGAGGACATTAGTGGTAAAGGGTGCTTGGATGTGAGTCTGTAGGTGGTAGACTCATTTCAGTGAAGTTATCCATTCCAGTTCAGGAGTCTAATGTTTGTAGAGTAATAACTGCTCCTGAACATTGTGTTGTGGAATGTAAGGCTTCAGAATCTCCTGCCCAATGGTAGTAGACAGAAGGAGGCATAACCTGGATGGTGGGTTTTTGATGACGGATGCTTTTTTGCAGTGGCACTCTATGTAAATGTAGTCAATGGTGGGGAAGAAACAAATAAATAAGTGCATTCTTTGTTGGGTTTGGTAAGACAGGTGCTGCAACCTATAGTTAAGGATGTAACATGTACATCAAGATTGTCATAGAAACACAAGAGATTCTACAGATATTGTAAATCTTGAGCAACACACACAAAATTCTGGAGGAACTCAGCAGGTCACACAGCATCTCTGCAGTCTTGATGAAGGGCCATAGACCAAAATATCAACTGTTTATTTCCCTCCATGCAGAGTTCTATTAGCTCATGTATGTTGCTCAACGCGGTCATAAAGTATGCTCATAACATCGCAGCATCAGCAAACTCTGCATGAAAGGTTTTCTCCGACTCTTAAAACACCATTAAACAGTTTCATGGCATAACATTCCTGCTGGACAAATGGTTCTGACTGTTATGAGCCTGTGTCTTGCTATTTCAGATCTTAGTGGGGCAGCCATATTTTCATTGAACATCCTTTATTCCCAATTAGCCAGATACAGTGGCTTCATCTTTGAGTGGAATGATAGAGAAATACAGGCCAGAAACACTAACCATTAAGCAACCCAGTTGCACTAATCAAGTATTACTCCTGTTTTATTTGCACGTTCGCATCAATCCCATGTCATAATTTGCTATTCACCGATACTTAAGAGGCATTTTATGGTGGCCAGTTAACCTACTATTTCAAATTTCATTAGCATATGGGAAGAAATAATAGCTCCTGGATGTAATCACAGGGAGAGCATGCAGACTCCACACAGGGAGCACCTTGGGTTGCTGAATGCAGGCTGCTGAAACTGTGAGATGTACTGCTGTGCTATTCTCTGCTTGGATGACTAAATAATACATGCCAATGATGTGCCACAGGATGAAGCAATCAAAAGAATTACCCTTGCACACATCAAGAAAGTATCTTCCCGTGGCTGAAGACAAGTTGCACATTAATGGAGTGGAACCAATTCCAGCTGATTGCTACTCCAGGCTGGACCATGGCCTCTTTGTCATCACAAAGATCATTATCGATTACTGTTTTCCCACCTCCTCACCACTGCACCTGTGGTAAACTGGTAAGATGCTAATCTATTTGCCCCTTCCGTCTGACTAGCCCATCAGTTGTAATGCTGACTTGCACGCCTTCCAATAAAGAAAGAAAGTGTTACCTGCCAGTTTGATATGAGAAGAAGCTACTGATAAGTTGTATCGATGCTCCTGGTGTGAATAGTGCCAGCAGTCAGGAAAGCAACAGGTGGGAGATGAAGGAAGATGAGAAGAACCAGAGGTGTGTATAAGTGTGGGCAGATAAGGAGACAGAACCAGGTGATAGTGTAAGAAGAGTTGGGTAGATCAGGAGGTAAGAGAAGAGGGATGGTGGGAAGCAGTTTGCTGCAAGTTGAACACAGAATAGCATCAGAAACTGGGTAGCTTCTGTCACCATTTCACTCATCCCTCTTCCATATGCCCATGACCCCCTCATCACTTGGATGCACCTACCTTCTTCAAGCTCTTGCTCTAACCCTTATCTCCACCTTTCAAATTTACTTTGCCTTTCTGAACCTTACCTCTTTCATTAAGGATAGTTCAAATCACTTTCTCTTGGCGCAAAGCATGCTTTACATTGATTTCTTAGAAATATTTCCATAGCTAACACAAGTCAGTTTTTCACTCTGTACTTTTGCAGTCTCATATTTACCCTTTTAATGGACACATACACTCTTGAATTAACATGTCTATCCAATATTATTTTCAAAAGTCAATGAATCTAAATGGGCTAGAAAAATAGTTGCAAGATTACAATGCATACAATTACATCAACAAGCAAGTTACAAGTTGGAACAACCTACAAGTCAGTTTATGCCATCTGGATGTTGGCTAGCTGCTTGACTTAATTTACTAGTTGTTTTTAAGATCTTCTTGGAGTTACACACTTAACTCAAATTAAATATTCCTGTAAAATGCTATTTCTAGTGTTTAACTGTGTGAGCAACCTTTTAATGATACAATAATTATTAATGCAATGGCAATTAACCATTCTGGCCCAGAAAAGGAGCTACTTAATTTTTGAGACTCTTTGATGTATGGGTAAAATTTTTAAACATTTAAATAAACGTATTAAAATCTATCTTAGATTTATTTATGACTTTTCTTCCTCATTCTTAATCCAATCTTGCCATCAATCTATATATCTTTCTATACCAGATTGAACTCTGATTCTACCTTCTATTTCCTTCTCAAACCTTAAATCTCTTGCTAAAGAGATGGACATTTGTTCCCATTATTCACTAAAATAACAGTTTTTCAATATTCAAGATTGTTTAATGTCATTTTCAGCACACAAGTGTAAAGGAGAACAAAATAATTGTTACTACGGATGTGACGCAGTACAAAAAACATAGATAAAGAATAAAATAATAAAAGAAAACACAATACATATAAATACATATGATAGCTTATATATGTAGATTGATTGCATGTCCACAAAGTGACGCTGGACACAGGAACGTCTGTACATAAGGTGGCTGACAGGAAATGATAAAGTAGTGGTGGCAGGGTGTATGGAGGGGTGGGTTACTGGGTGAAGGTGTTGATCAGCTTTACTGGTTGGGAAAAGTAACTGTTTTGAGGCTGGTGGTCCTAGCGTGGATGTTATGTAGCTTCCTCCCTGATGGGAGGAAGTATGGATGGGATCCTTCATGATGTTTCTGGCCCCTCTCTGTATATATATCTCTATGATCGCAGGTAGGCTGGTGTTTGTGATGCATTCGGCAGTTTACCTACTTGCAGAGCCTCCCTGTCCACCACTGAGCAGATTCTGTACCATGCAGTAATGCAGCTCTCTACTGTACATTTGTAGAATGACGTATATATAGATGTGTATAGTCCACCTCTGTCAAGTAATTCTACAATTTTTGCATATATTATTTAAAGTCATTCTTTCTTCCCACCAGATCAACTAAAATTACTAGGGGAACATGTTCTAGGAGCACTGAAGTGAGAAATCCCACTGCTAAGTAAAGTACCATGAGTTAAGAATATGACTGCTCAGTTTAAAAATAAACTTTTCACCTATTTTTCCATTTGGTTGGACAGCTCAATTGTTCCCTAGCTACTCTAGCTTCTAAGTATTGTCAGCCCCTCCCTACTTTTGGTCCTCTTTCACTTTCATCCACTTCTTTCTCATACATTGATGCTCCTTGCTCTTTCTGTATCTCTCCTCTTCACATTGCACAATCATGATCAGCAGTGCACAGCACAACACAAAATATGACCCAGTGTGTCAGGGACACATTGCTGAGAGCCAAAAGTTCATCAGCAACTTTGCTTCAACATTGTTGTTAGTGACCTCAAGACCTTTACTGCAGGCATGTTGTAGAGAAGAAGCAGTCTCTCCAATGTAGAAGAATGAGAGAAAGAATAGGTGTCTCATGCGAAAAGACCAGTGAAATTGGTGCAAATTATAGATGGCTGTTTGTTTGCGCAATGATAGCCAGGGTAAGGTTTCCAATTAAGTAACACTTATGTCTGATTCTCTTTTGGTTTTGTGATAGCCATATGTGTGGTCAATAATATCCTGTCTGGAAGGGAGCTAACTGTTATGTTTTGTAAATTCAAAACATAATTGAAAGAAAAACACAGAAGCCGGGATAGTTTCCACCGAACCATTTATATCAGGGTGGTAGAGTACAGATGTAATATGTGATATTCCATTCATTTTCAGGAGTGATTAAAACTGTTGAACAACAAATTGTGGTCCATTGTCATTGACAAAGTATTATGCAACACCAGTTCTTGAGAAGAGGGTTCTCAACACATCAACAAGGGCAAGGCTGCAGCAGAGGCTACTGGGAATACTTTGGCCACTCTGTAGCTACTTCCACTACTACCAAGAAATTTGTAGCCATGTATGGTCCGGCAAAATGCACATGAATCCTATTCCAGGGCAATGCAGGCCATTCCCAGGGATGGAGAGATGCTTCCCTAGGCATCTTCTGGACGTGACATGCTGGCATCCTAAACATTGCATGGCAAGCTGTTTGACCTGCTGATCTATCCCAGGACACCAGACAAAGCTTCAAGCCATTGCTTTCATTTTGACAATGCCTAGATGACTGGCATATGGCTCCTCCAACACCTTAGCTGTCAGCTTGGATTGTACAACAATTCACAATCCCCACATAGGCATATCCCATCAAGGGCAAGTTCATTCTGAACACTGGTAAAAAAAGGGCAGCTGGAATTTCTGTAGCACATTCCAGACATTTTGAGTGGCCATGTAGACCTGAGACAATGTAGGTCTTCCCTGATTTCCCTTTGGATCATCTCTGCCCTAATAGCAAGACTTTTAATTTGCATGAGGGAGAATGTGTCAAGGAAGTGTCTTCTTTGTGATTTTTTTTCAGGTATTTCCTTTTCAAAGGGTAAATGGGACAATCCATAAGAATTTCCATGATAATCATCCTCCTGAATTTGATCTTGTAATTGTGTCCTCCAAGAAACTGAGACCATCTCTGTATTCATGGTGCTTTTGTTAGTGGAGCACCTTTCTGTGGATTGAAAATGGACACTAATGGTGGATGATCAGTAATGAGGGTTAATGCTCTCCCATACAAGTACTGGTTGAAATGTTTTACACCCAAACTAGACTCAAGGCCTCTCTATCAAACTATGCATAATTATCCTCTGCAGCGGTAAGGGAACATGATGCAAAGTATTTGGGGTGTTCACTTCCATCATTCATAAAATCTGGTATGACTGTACCTATACTTAAAGGCGAGGCATCACAGGCAAGCTTCTCTTGATAAAGTGAATCGTAATGTGTGAGAACAGTGTCTGACACCACCATCTCCTTGACCTTTTAGAAAGCACCTCACTCTGCTTTGTTCATTGTCATTTCTTCCCGATCTGTAATAATGAATTCAAGGGGTAAAGCACAGTAGCCAGGTTTGACAAATCCTAAAAACGACCAACTGTGATACATCCTTTGGCCTCTGGGCATCCAACACGGCTTGAATTTGCTCAGGGTAGTTGTGTAAACTTGTGTGTCAATGGAGCGACCACAGTGAGTGATGCTTAGATTAAGGAATTCACACTTGTTGCGCCATGTTCTGAGCTCATAACCTTCCAATCTTTTAAAGATTATCTTGAAATTTTGTAGATGTACCTTGCCATGCTCACCAGTAACAATAATGTCACCAGATAACACTGGATGCATGGGCAGCCTTGCAACACCTGGTGTATTGCTTTCTGCCAGAGTGCTGGTGCAGGTGCCACTTCAAAAATAAGCTATTATAGTGATAAACCAATTTGTGAGTGTTTATGGTGAGAAACACTTTGGACTTTTCTTTCATCTCCATCTGTAAGTAAGCCTCAGCTAAGTCCACTGGTTCAAGTGTTTCCTCCAGGATATTTCACAAAGCTATCCTGGGCAGAGAGTATTGTTTTACTTTCAGTACTGGGTTGATGGTGACATTAAAATCACCACAGATCCTGGCAGACCCACCCTTCATGGCTCCTGGGACCACTAGCATTGCACGTGTGTTCCACTCAACCTTGGAAAAAAATTCCTTCATCCTCCATGTGATCTGACTCACTGGCTACGTTATCACAGATAGTATAAGGGAACAGATGGATGTTGTAAAGCTTGGGTGTTGCATTTTAACAACACTATTTTACCCTTGATATAGTTGAGTGTTCCAGTGCCATCCTTGAACACTGCTATGGCATCATCCAGTACTTTTTAAAATTTGCTTTCAGTTGACTCTATTGCAGGGGATGTAGCATGCAAATTGTGGATGGATCTCCAATCCAGTTGTAGTTGTCTCGATCAAACAGGACTCCACAATGCTGGCCCTCCTGCTTTTACCACACACAAATCCAATGTGGCTTGTTGGTTGTTTCGCTGTTACGAATGTCAATCCCACAGGAGTTATCTTTTCTCCAGTATGAGTTCTTAGTTGGATATCTGCAGGCTTCAGTTCACTATCTTTAAAATGCTGTTCAAACTCATTTTGTGGATGGTTGAAACAGCTGAGTCAGTATCTAATCCCATTTTAATTAATTTGGTGTTCACCTCTGGTGTAAGCCATATTGCTTATCTCTTCTTAGTTTTCACTTTGTAAATCTCAAGGCCACCCAGTTCTGTATCACTCTCACCATTATCAGATTTTTCATTAACAGCATGTAGATTAGTGCACTTTTTGAAACAACAGCTTGACTTTTTATCATTTTCTCTTCCTTGTGTAGTCCATTTATTTTTGTCTGCTTGACAAGCTCTTTGTATATATCCTACTTTGTTACATTTTCTGCAAGTTTCGCCTTTGTTCCTGCATTGGTCTGGTGTATGTGAGCCCTGCCACAATGGTAACAGACTTTGTTCGGACAAGTAGTTTTCTGTCTAGACGTTGCAATTTTTTCACGGTCACTTTCATTCCTGACTGTAAGTCTGTTGTGTCTCTGCTGCTTCCATTCTTGCAGTGATTTCAACTGCTCTTTATAATGTGAATTGTTCTTCAGTTAGGAGTCGTTTTTGAATGCTTTCCTGTAAGATTCCACATACTAAAAGATCTCTCAGTGTTTCATTAAGCCCATCACTGAACTAACAATTCTCAGACAATTTCTTCAATTCAGCCATGTATGCTGAAATGGACTCCCCTTCCTTTTGATTCTGCTTATCAAACCTAAAGTGTTCTGCAGACAACAATGGTTTTGGTTCTAAATGTCTTACATTACATTCACCATATTAGAAAAGCCCATTTGGGCCGGGTTGGAGGGAACAGTTAAACTTTTAAGTAAACTGTATGCTTTTCCACGCTTTGCACTTAGCAAAATTGTCAGTCCTTTTGATTGGCTATTTCACTTGCTTGAAAACACTGCTCAATTTGTTCAGTATACATCATCCAGTTAACTGTTGTGCAATCAAATGCGCCAATTCTACTTTTTTAAAAATAATTCTTATTATCACCCAGTACTCACTGTTTATGACCCCATGGATGTACTTATTGTTTGTTAATTTCACCCATTTCCTGTCTTTTTTTAAAAATTCAAATGCCTCTCTCCCCTTCTGAAGAAAAATGTACTCTGCTTCAATAGGTAAGTATTCATCTAGAATTTGTTTTAAAACTTCCTCATCACCACTGGTTTCTTTTGTAATTTCAAAACCTAATCAAAAGGAACACCCAGGAGCTGGGATACCTGCCTACTTAGTTTTCCTTCCCATTTTTTTTAGTGAGTCACTCCCATATGATATGTACCGTATGATGTCTGCCATTTATGTACTTCATACTTGTAACCCATAATGAATTATGTAAACAGTCAGAAGGCATAATCAAACAATATATTTACGATATTAATCAAATATAACTGAAATATTAAATACAGTATACTACACTAACCACTTGCAATTTTTTTCTTATTCTGGGTTTTGGTGTCCGTTGGAAAAGTTGTTTAACAATTATCACCAATTAACTTGTGTAATACGTCTGTGTACTGCTGACTGGTGTAGGGGTAATTTGTCCTACAGTAACTTGGAAAAGGCCTGAATGAAAATATTCAGAATCATTTCTTCTGAGCCTAACTAAAGCTAATCATTTACTTTTTTACATCCAGCCTAAAGTCATAACAGAAAAGTCTTCCTGAGACATGAAGAAAATATGGAAATCATGCTTTTACTTGGAAGCAAAAAAGAAGTAACATAGACATTGGTTCTAATACGTTGTAATATTTTTCCCCTTTAAAGTTCACCTTGTGTGGTGTATAATGATTTCAAATAGTTCTGTCATTTATCTTATCCACCATGCTGAAAGTTCCTTTTGTTATTGTGTCACCAGAAACCAGAAACCTCGACCTAACAGGTCTGGATTGCTTGAGGAATGTGTGTGTGTGTTCTAGTGGCACAATACTCTGCAACTGTATTAGAACATGGTGGGATGTGGTTTTGTGTCTGCAAATCCCACATGTTGAGTTCCCTCTCAGCTGTAGCAACATGGAGAGGCGTTGAATGGAGGCCAGGTTATTCTCCACAGGAATGTGAGAGAAATGGAGGAAAAACAATTCCCAATTAACAGCAATTTACTCCTCTATACCATTGGGTTTTCAGAAATGATATGAGGAAATAAAAAAACATAAAGGCATGGCTTCTTTCCAGCTAAAGACATAAACTTACTTACAAGTAATTGCAGAAGTACAGTTTTAATACAATAGAAAATGTCTCGTTTTGATAAAATGCAGTTGTCTGTGTACAATGTTTCAGTTTCTCTTTTGCAAACAAATTTGAGAAACTTCAGACTGGATACTTAGATAAAATGCTTTATCCTACCAAAGAACAATCTTGAAGAGTAAATATACACCTCATCAGAAATTTGCATAGATCTCACTTTTTTACCTATGTTTATATTTCATGATCACAGACAATTCAACTTATTTGCAAACATAACTTTTCCTGTACCTTCACTAGGCACCCATGTCAGCCATGTCAAAAATGAAAAATTTTGTTACTAATCCAATCTGCCTGCACGTGGTCTATTTCCTTTCATTCCATTGACGTTCAGGTCTAAATGCCTCTCAAATTTTATTATCATATCTCCTTCCAGTTCTTCTCCTTGCAGTGCATTCCAGGTATCTACCACTCCTTGTGTAAAAACAAAACTTACCTTGAAAATCTCGTTAAACTTTCCCCCTCCCACCTTAAAGCTGTGTCCTCAAGTATTTGACTTTTCCACTCTGGGGGGCAGAAAAAGCTATCTACCCTATGCCTTCCATTATTATACAACATATTGTATACGCTATTCAATTAACCCCTCAGATAAACAATACAAGTTTGTCCAACCTCTCCTTAGAGTTAATAATCTCTAATCCAGGCAACATCCTTGTGAACCTCTTCTGTATCCTTACTGTAATATGATATCGGGACTCAGAGTCAGGTTTACTATCATTGTCTTAAATGATGTGAGATTTGTTGTTTTGCAGCAGCAGTACACTGCAAAGACATAGATTTATTATAAGTTACAAAATAACCAAACTGTGCAAAGAAAGTAATAATGAGTTAGTGCCCATGGTTCATGGATGATTCAGAAATCTGATAGCAGAGGGGAAGAGTTGGTTCCAAATCATCGAGCGTAGATTTTCAGGCAAAATATCAAATATGGCCTTACCAATGTTTTATACAGCTGCAATACGGGTTGCTAACTTCTCCACTCAATGGCTTAAATGATGAAGGTTAGCATACTGTATGCCTTCTTTTACAACTCTATTCACTTGTTCTGGGCATACATCCCAAGATTGTTCTGTATATCAGTGCACACTTTCCTCTCACATTTGATCTTCCAAAGTGTAACTCCTCAGAGTTGTCCAGGTTAATTCCCATCTGCAATCTCTCCACCCATATTTCTAATTGATCTAAATCCTGCTGTACCCTTTGACAAATTTCCTCACTATCTATGAATCTTCCAATTTTTGTGTAAACCGCAAATTTACAACTCAGCCCACCAAATCAGATATCTCAACACTGATCCCTGTGGAAGACCATTGATCAAAGACCTTTTTTCTTTGGACAAACAAGATTCTATTGATCCTATGTGCCTCAGTCTTCTGGGTCAGTTTCATAAGAGACCTTGTTGATTGCTTTACTAAAGTTTCTGCATATAACATCCACTGCCGACTCTCATCAATCATCTTTGACACCTTGAAAAACACAATCAAGTTTGTAAGGAAACATTCCCTGCAAATAGCTATCTTGACTATACCTAATAAGTCCCCTTTTAGCCCTCCGAATTCCTTGTTTAGTTTCTTCCCTGTTTCCTTTATATTCCTCAGGGATTTTGTCTGATTTTAGCTTCCTGAACTTTGTGCATGCTTTATTTATCTTTTTGACTAAATTCTGTATTGGTATTTGTTTATAATTCTCACATCTACCAATCTACAGTGAAAAGCTGGTCTTGTATACTGCTTATCCAGATCAAATCATTACACAGTAGATTGAGCATAATATAAAGCAATAATAATGCAGAACAAAGTATAAAAACTACCATAAAAATGCAGTGCAGTTAAACAATAAAGTGAAAATTCATAACGAGGTAGAATCTATCATATCATACAAGAGTCTTATAACAGTGGGATAGAAATTGTCCTTGAGCCTTATGCTACATGATTTCAAGTTTTTGTAGATTTAGCCTGATGGGAGAGGGAAGAAGAGAGAAAGTTCACTGTGGGTAGGGTCTTTGATTATGCTGTCTGTTTTACTGAGAGAGAAAGAAGAACAGATAGAGCTGTCAGAGGGAAGGCTGGTTCCTGTGATGTGTTGAGCTGGGTTCATAACTCTCTGCAGTTTCTGCGGTGACGCGCAGAGCAGATGCCATATCAGGCTGTTATGCATCCAAATAGAATATTCTGTCTCCTAATCACCATTCATGCTGCCCTCACCTGCA
This sequence comes from Mobula hypostoma, assembly GCF_963921235.1. Lineage (NCBI taxonomy): Eukaryota > Metazoa > Chordata > Chondrichthyes > Myliobatiformes > Myliobatidae > Mobula > Mobula hypostoma. Next base: position 132,375,124 of record NC_086103.1, on the reverse strand, counting down.
TCTCCTCCATTTCCTGAACATCTGATTTCATTTCATCTTCCCACGGCCATAACAGGGATAGGGTTCCCCTTGTCCTTACCTACCAGTCCATGAAACTCCATATTCAGCACATCATTCTCCAGAACTTCCGCTGGCCTTCCATTAGACACATTTTTCTGCCCTCCCTCACTCTCCACCTTCTGTGGGATTACTCTCTATGTGACTCCCTTGTCTACTCATCCCTCCCCACTGATCTTCCTCCTGGCATTATCCCTGCAAACAGGACAAGTGCTATATCTGCCTCCACACCTCGTCCCTCACTAATATTCAGGGGTCCAAAAAATCCTTCCAGATAAGGTTGTGAGTCTTTCAGGGTCATCTACTGTATACATTGTGACTTCCTCTACATCAGTGAGAGGCAACGTAGAATGGGGGACTAGTCTGTTCAGCACCTTCACTCCATCCGCCTCAAAAGGTGAGATTTCTGGGTGGCCAACCATTTCATTTTGACTTCCCATTACCATTCTGACATGTATGTCCACGAGCACATTAAAGTTGGAAATGCAACATCTCATTCCCTCTGAGTAGCATCCAAGTGACAGCATGAATATCAATTTCTCTAACTTGTGGTAATTTCTCCCCTTCCCCCTTCTATTTCTCATTCTGGCTCCTCTCTTACACCTTCCCTTCTCCCTCTGGTGCCTCTCCTCCTACCTTTCTTTGATGGACCACTGTTCTCTTCTGTCAGATACCTTCTTCTTTAGCCCTTTACCTCCTCCACCTATCACATCCCAGCTTCTTACTGCATTACTTTCTCCCATCCACCCACATTTCCGCTCACCTTGTTTCACCTATTACCTCCTGGCTACTTCTCCTTCTCCTCCCTCTCCACCTTCTTATTCTGTCTTCTTTCCCCATTCCATTCCTCATGAAAGACCTCTGCCCAAAATGCTGGTGGCTTATTCATCTCAATAGATGCTGCCTGACTTCTTGAGTTCCTCCATTATTCTGTACATATTGCTCAATATTTCCAGCATCTGCAGAATCTCTTGTGTTTCAGAATCCTTCCTATGGTGTAGCAGTATAAACTGGTGAGAGTCAACAAGGACATGCCAAATTTCCTTAGCCTCCTGAAGAAGTAGAGGTGTTGATGTGCTTTCTCAGCTGTGACATCAATGTGGTTGAATAACTGGTGATGTTCACACCTACAGATTGAAGCTCTCAGACCTCTCAACCTCAACACTGTTGATGTAGATAGGAGCATGTGCACGGCCCCAACTTTTGAGGTCAATGATCAGCTTTTTTGTTTTGTTGACACAGGGAAAGTTTGTTGTCATGCTACCATATGAACTCTCCATCTTCTTCCTGCACTCCAGTTCATCGTTATTTAAAATGCAGTCCACTGCAGAGGCATCACCTAAAACTTACAGATGTCGCTAGAGCAGAATTTGGCAAAATAGGAATCACAAGGAGTAGGGTAGGGGGATGAGGACACAACTTTATGGAGCACCAGTCTTGAGAATAACTGTGGCAGAAAAATTGCTGCCTATCCTTTCCAGCTGTGCAGGAAGTGAAGTATGGGGCTAAAGATACAACCTTGTGGAGCACTAGTACTGAGAATATTTGTGATGGAGGTATTGTTGACTATCCTTACTGATTGTGGCCTGTTGGTCAAAAAGTCAAGGACTCAGTTGTGGAGGGAGGCATTAATTCCCATTTTTGCAAGAGATTTGCAACATCTTCTGTCTTCCAAGATTCTTGAGCCTTGTCATCTTTGTCTTTCTTTCTCATAGTAACACAATGGTCTTGAATTCTTGTCCAGCTGCCCTATAAGCCACTCTCAAATGTGAGAGACGACCTACCCAATAAAACCTGATCACAATTTACGTGGCCCAGCTCTTGTCTAATTCCGTTGTAACCAACCTTCCTCCAATTGAACATCCTCCCCTGAAGTTCAGTCTTATCCTCCTCCACTCTGATTACCTGGCCAGGGTCATTTCCCAATACAAGATCTAGCATGGCATCTTTCCTGCTGGGACTATCTATATATGGTTTCCGGATAAACTCCTACCCCCATCTAAGCCTCTGGCAATAAGAAGTCCTAGACGATATTAGGAAATTAAAGTCATCCATTGCAACAACCTTGTTGCTTTTATGTCTCCATGAATAGCTTAGTGTACCTGTGTTTTTTGGGATGTAGGAGGAAATTGGTGCACTCAAAAGAAATCCAAGTGCAAATTCCACACACTCAAAACCTGAGGTTGGGATCAAACCCAAGTTAGAAGAAACATGAGAAAATCTGCAGATGCTGGAAAACCAAAGCAACTCACACACACACAAAATGCCGGAGGATTCAGCAGGCCAGGCAGCACCTATGGAAAAGAGTAAACATTGAATGTTTCAGGCCTAGACTGGTGAAGGGTCTCGGTAGAAAAATCCGCTGTTTACTATCTTTCCATAGATGCTGCCTGGCCTTCTGAGCTCCCCCAGCATTTTTTGTGTGTTGCCAAAGTTATGAGAGATGTGAAGCAACAGTTCTACTCGTTGTGTCAATGTGCTGCCCCTATATCTTCAAGAAAGGATTGGTTGTGATTCTGATAAATTTGAGACACCTTATGGAGATGGATAAAACTGAATCAAACTCCAGAACGAACTTCAGACTGAGTACAAGCAGCTGAAGTGTTTTCATGAAAGAAACTGGAAGGAAATGAGGTCAGACATCAATAGGGTAAAGTGCATGCAACGTAATACAATTCTTACAAAAATTAACTAACACTAAACAAGAGGATGAATGCACTCTAATTTCTAAGAGTCCAGGCACCTGATACGGCAATTCTTCTACCTGAATTCTCAGACTCTTTTTTTTAATAAAAAAAACTAGCTGCATGTAAGAGCACATAGCTCAAAAGAATTCCTATCACACTCACCATCTAAACTCTCAAATTACATAGTGTCCCACACAATAGAATAGAAACTAAGAAGCCCACCACATTCATGTACAAGACAGAAGTCAGGAGTTTTTGATGGTCCTTTCAGCAATCTTTTCAATATCTGTTTTATTTAATTTCTTACCTATTTTATGCTCCATAACTGCCTCATACTAATTGTGAACAATTAAGTATTACTCTATGATTATGAAAATATGAATATGGTATATATTTTAAACAGTTTTGCAATAGTAATACATGCAAAACTTTTTTGTTGTTTTTTGCCAAAATCTGTTTCCTTAAATCTTGCTTCCCCCTACTGGTTGATGAATGTGGAATTGTTCTGAAAATTCTCCCGAAGTAGCACAGACACACAAAAAGGCAATTGTAGCCAAAGCATTGCCGTTACCAAGGAGTCTTGAGGAATCCCATTAAAGCAAAACTGAAATGGTCAATAGTGCAGTCACACTTTAGGTCTTCAGTTTACGTTCTGTCACTCTATTTGTGACCTGTTCTGCAAACTATGTATACTATGAAGGACATGCAAAATTAAAAGTCATCACCAAACAAATCGCATTCACAGTTGGGGATCTGATGACATTGTAGCATCTCAAGATTTTTTTCAAAATATGATCCTCTCCTTAAAATCTTTACTTAGCATGTTTTGTGTGTTTGAAGCACAGTGCAGTCACTCTGTTGTAGTAATGACGTACAAAACAGTAAGCAATTTTTATTTTTTGCAGTGTGCCAGTAGAGTCTTGAGTGCAAGTTGCCAGAATTAATTGAAATTGAGTCAAGTCTCTATCCTTGAGGGCAAAAAAAATCCTTCTCCTATTATATCATAATGATGTATTCACTTTTGTGTTTTGTCCTTAGGTTTAATTCAAATGGATTAGTTAAACTGTAGGACTGTATGTAACAGATTAGAATTGTCCTTTACCAGCCAGTTCTCACCACATTGTCAGTAAGCTTTTTGTTTGGCTAAAATGCTCTGCGTCTTTTAGCAAAACCATTTAATCACTTGAAGTTAAAAAGTCCAGAGGAGTAATTTCCTTCATGCAATTTCCAGTTACAATAATTTTTCAAACAGAAATTGCACTGCTCAGAAATTCAAGAACTTTCAGAACAACTCACATGTGGCATCGAAGTGTTATAGTGAGTTATCACTCGAGTTTGAAGATATTCTATTTAAAGCATTACATGGCTCTCAATGCCACTTTACAATAAAACATTTAACCAAGTAAATTAAAGGAGGAAAAATAGCTGTAGATGTTGGATATCCAGATAAAAAATGCTGTTGTGACCCAGGAGGGTGAGCAATTAGCACCTGAAAGGAATTGGCAAAAAGTTGATAATATTAGTTAATATAGCAGGGCTGAAGCCATCAGATGGGCCAAGTCCTAATTCTAGCCTCAGGTTTGTGATATTAGGAATTATAGCAAAGCCAAACTGAAATTTGGAGAAACCCATTGAAGAAATTACTCCTGGGAAAGCTCTAGGCGGGAATTGGGAATGAACTAATCAAAATAGTAATGTCCTCCCTGGCATAAGACTGCAAAGCAGCACTGATCTGATCCACGCTGGGCAGTGGTTATGGGGCTAATTTTTCAGCTGTTTTGAGTTAGGGTGAGTCTGTGCAAAAAAAGGAGAGAGGGTGTAATTGTCCTTGGAGTGTCAGCACAAGTCAAGAGCAAATCAATTAGGATTCCTTTTTTCTGATCATGAATCAATGGCTGAATAGATTGTGGGTGGATGTCAAGTAAGAAGGCTTGGCTAAAATTCCAACAAGTTTCAAAGGCTCACTGGCTCATGTGTATAAGGATGAGATAGAGGAAGGATGAGAAAGGGTTTGGGCCAGTTTCATTCTACTCGTCAGCATGTGGTTAAAATCACTTGAGTTACTCAGCCATCAGCAACCTTCAGTTTTAATCTGCTTAAGTGAGTAGACAGCAAGGAATCTGCCTAAAGCTGGTGGCAATTTATTTTTTACATGTTCATTTCTGATGACATTGTGGTAAAGCAACTGCAATTATGGCTTGGAGGGCTAGCGAGTAAGACCCAGTAAATTTCATGCCAGACAAATCCAGCAGGAAAGTGAATCTTGGCAGAGGAAGTCAGGTGAGGTCAGACTTTAAACTTCATAAAATCTCCTATATGAGCAAAAGGTTAATCGCCACAGCCTATTATTGGCCTTTTCGTAAAAATGAAAACTTGCTCTATGGTATATTTTTATGCTCTTAATGCAAGAACCAAAGTAGAGATAGTATATGTTAAATTGTTACTACCTGAGGAAGGTGGAAAGCAATGGAAATATTAGGTCAGGGTTGTTATTTTCCATCAGATTGGCAATGGAAAATGAAATATGTAAAGTCATTTGCAAAAATGGCTCCAGATTATGAGGTTTCTCAAATTTTAATACCATCATTGAGCATTGTCTGTTATTTTCTTGCTTTTAATAGAGTCAAATCAGAAGCAAGATAATGGTCATTGGCACGGCCCAATGTGGCAGTCTGAGGGAATATGCCTCTTAGGCCATGAAGTGTAGCTAATAAACTTTATACATTATATATTATAAATATATATATAGTATTTGCATCTGCTATACTCTACTTCCACTTTATATAGCTGCAGCAACAATGCCATCTGGAATCTACATGAGACCAGGAACTACAGTGGGAACTGTGCCAAAGAGCATCTTAAGTGGTTCGTTCATTAACCGTGACATCACCACTTTCCATGTACAGTCATGATTTTTAAATTTGGCTTTGACATTTCTCTTAGTTTCTTTCATGTATGTTTGCTTGAGTATGTATTCAAGAATCAAATAACATTTTCAGTAATCTATACCTCAAAATCTTTATAGGGTGAATAGTTAAAAATATTTCACTTACATGCACTTATAACATCTAAAATTGTAGGGAAAATTAGTTTTATATAAGAATTGCCAAATAATCATTTGCTGTGGATGTTATTTACAATGCGAATGTGTACATTGAAGCTTAATTAAATGTGTATCTCCCATGTTTATTTTGGCCACCTGTGAATGTATAATGCTGTTTAAGAAATATAATGCTAACATCTATGTTTTGGGATTGATAATATTCAAAATATCATTTTAGTTAAAATCATTATATGATTTACAGAATGTGAAGTATTCCATCTATATATACATATCAAGACCTCAGGTAATGAATTGGTTATTCATATAAGAAAAAAAGTCAAGAACATTTCTGTAAAGTTTATGTACAGGCAAGTTTATTATATTTTAAAATGTGTGTTTCCTATTTATGTTAAATAGAAGCATGCATCCACAATTTGTTTTGAAGTTATACAGTAAATGACAAGGTTAAAAATATATTTACACAAATCAAACTGATACTTTTGTTAGTCAGTGGAACATCATTTGCATAATTTATGTAGGTATGGTTACTAGCACTAATTCCTCATGTTCTGTTCGTTCCTCAGAACCACTGTATCAAAGCCTCGGAAGCAGTAATTTGAATCATTTGTCTCAATAATATGTTAAACTTCCATTTCCACAAATCAATTGGAGTTAACATTGTATTCCTACTGCTGGCAGTTAGCAGTGACAACAGTGGTGATATTAATTCATACCTTTCTAATTTTGGCATTTTATTATAATAAACAATAATCTCACAATACGTGTTCCATGAATCATGAAATATATCTGACAAAATATTCCATACCTTTGCTATTTCAAATATATCATAAGAAGAGGAAATGAAAGTGGTTCCATGAACAAGTTATGAAAATACATCGTATTGGAGGCATAGAGAAAATAAAACTTTAACTTTATTCATTGCAATTTTAAATTCTCCTTTGAGAACAAAATCATCTGAAAGTTTAAAAACTTGCTTTGTACCAGTCATTAGGACACAGTAAGAACCTCTACAATCACAATTGGCAAGAATAGGTTACGTTTATAATACTGATAAAATGAAACATTATTTGTCAGTACCTTCCAGAAATATTTGGAAATTAATTGTCGAATTTACAATTTAACCTCCTTTTCAGCTGGTCTTCTACAAATAACTTGCATGAGCATGTTGGTAAGACACAGTTACGTCAACTTCGAGGATTAATTCTCCATCTTGAGTTCCGCATTAAATATATATGTATGCATGCACAGCAGTTTATGTGCAGAATCTTGTACATAATAATGGCATAGGAGTTATGAGTGATGTAGTTAAATATGAATTATAATGTAAACCACACATTTTTAATGTTAATGGTACCATTCATAAGAATGAAAAATGCTGGAAATTCAGTTAGTCAGCAACTGAAGGTGAAAAGATAGGTTAGCAGAATAGATGTGGAGTCAGAATTGGATCAAAACTCAATCTTAAGCCATCCATTCTTTTCCTATGTCAGCAGACCTTTTCCCTATCATTTGCAATTTTATTCTTCTCATGAGAACACTAACAATGCCTTTGTGTATTTGTATGAGCATATTTTATGACGTTTCATTTTGTAATAGAATTAACTTACTTATTTTGATAAAGCAATTAAATGTTGTTCTATTATGGAATTGTGTTTTAGAATTTCAAACAATTTGTTGAATAGGTTTAAATTAATTGGGACTGTTACAACAAGAAAATGGGGATCAAAAGTTATTTATCCTAAATGAAACTGTGACAGTAATCACACCTTTATCCATAAAATATGGTGGAGATTTTCCAATAAATTCCTGCTGATTATAGAGATATTCATAATTATGGGCATAGTATTCATATTAACTTAAATTGCAGAAAGCTTGAAGTTTTCAGATTATATGAACACTCTGAATGATTGATTTACATGCCTTTCTTCAAGCTGACAGGTTGTTCTATTATCTTTAATTATTGCCTTAAGTGTAGAGACTATTGGTTGCCTTAAAATATTCAAAGATGCCATATTTTGAAGGACGCTTTCATTGTGCATGTTACATATGTTTGTCCCTTTGAAAACTATGGATAATGTACACACATTTTGTAGAAGTTACATGATAATTGCTTATGGAAAAGTTTCTGATAATGATTATGGTGGTTCATTTCTCTTCCATGTTTATGTAGTTACCCCAAAATTATTTATCTTAATTTGCTTGAATAGATCTCAGTTAAAGAAGTAACTAATGACAGAAAAAAAATCAATTATCGGTAGATAGACCATTTAATAGTCTGTGTTAATGATGCATTTTGGACATAATTGTTTGTCATTTCCAGCACAGATATATTTTAATTCAGCATCCTTATTTCCTTTGCTGATTCCTTACAAAAACATATGTAATGGAAAATTAGTGAGAAGATCAGAGCTACTGTTTGAATACCAAATAATAACTCTTTGGGTCCTTTAAACACACATTGTGCGTCTCTGTATAACATTATATAGTATTTGAAATCCGATACTTTGGAATTCTTTGTTTTTTGCACTAAAAGCATATCTTTTTCTGACAAAATTATTTTGAATTGAGTCTTATTCAGTAATGAAATATACCACAAAGATGTCATGTGAGCAGAAATGTGTTCTTATTTTGAAATTGGCTAAGGATAAAGAGTGCTCCTGGGGAAAATACCAGTGAAATAGGAACATGTTTGAAAGTACAGTATCTACTTCAAATAGGAGATTAATTTCACACAGTGGATTTGTTACTAGTATTGCACTGTTGAATTTCACACCTATGGTTATTCCTTTTGAATTGGTTTTGATAAATTAAAATAAACCCACCCTCTTTGTAGAATGATGTGAAGGTGTACAGTATATGCACTTATAAAATTATCGATTCTAAATTTATTTAATTATATAGAAGAGACATACTACACTAGCTTTTTAACCAACATCCATTAAGTAAATTATAAAAATCTATTTTCTGTTAAACTTCCGAACTGAAGTACTACTGAAAAAGTACAGCAAATGAAAAAATTAAACATTCTTTAAAAAAATTATATTTTATGATGGCACAGTTAAAATACAAGTAACAAATACAACTTACTATTTGATGTCAGTGTAAAGATCTCTATTTTGGTTCATGCTCTATAAGTTTTATAGCCACAAAGCAAATTAAAATCCTGATCTCATCTGATCTAGCAATATTAAATAACTATGTAAAGTTCTGGGGAACGTAAGAAATAGTTGAATTGCAGCAGATTAAATCAATCTGTTGAGAACTCTGTTCTCAGTCACTATTCCTCATTTCTACTCCAGTGATTCTGCAGTCAGATACAAGCACAATAAGGTCTGTCAGAGACCCTGCTCTATTCCCGGCCACCTCCAAAAGCATTTTCTCCACACTCTCCACTAGCTCTGCACGTAGCCAGTCAAGTTTATGCATGGTTTGTGCTGGACAATGTTTCGCAATCAGTTTCAGAACACGATGTCACTCAGTGCTGTCACACATGTGCAGCCTCAAAGGGTGAAAGAAAATGGGACAAGGCAGGGGTCAGTGACAAGTGGCCATGCACGGTTGGTGTACAGGGTGAAACGGGGTGGAACAAGGGCAAGAGGAACTATAGGATTTTGTTTTCCCATGCTCTGATACCCTCACCAGGAAGGGATTCTCTCTGCCATGTGCACTGCACAACACATATCAGGCTTTCAACAAGACCAAGGTTGGAGGGAAAAAAAAGGCCAAGCACAGCTCAGTTACAGACCTCAGGGCAACATGTGTTCATGGCATTCATACAAAGACAAAACAGACAGCTGGAGTAAGACTGCCAGGGAAATCTTATGCTCAAAACTAATTTGTTATCACTCCCATGGAAGCATTGTGTGTTAAATATCTAGAACATTTGGCTTTGTTTTTGCTTTATTAAATATCAAAAGTGTAACAGGTCCAAAATCAGCCTGCTTTGTTTTGTTCAGTCTGCTTAGAGCATTTCAGACAGTTTTTATTTGTAATCCTCTCCAAAGAGATGCTCGTTACTGAAGGACAAGCAGGTACTTCCCAGCAAATTAGCATATTTCAAGTCACAAAAAACAAACATGATGCGATGTTCAAATTCTGGTTACTGTTCGTTAAAGGGATCTCAGCACTAAAAATGTGATTTGTCCAAATTACAGACTCAGGCCACTGAATTATTTTGGATCTCAAAGTGTTGGCAACTTTGCCCAGCCTTTTGCTTTTGATTTGTCATTTTATTGTCTTGTGATCTGTTGGTGGGTTGTGGGGGTGTTCAGAGATGATCATTTTAAACAGTTACCAGAGAAGGCAAAGAAATCTTACACAATCATTGGAATAGACTTAGGGAACATCAGGCTGAGGGGTAAGAATTTCACTGTGTTCACAAATTTATGCTCGGAATATTATTGTGGTAATTGCATCAAGTTACATGAAATCCAGTTTGATGCCAAATAGTAATTTATCCCATTAGTACAGATGGTGGAAGGTTTGCTGCACTTATGCTAAAGATGGCAGTAATTTTAAACAATCAAACAAAATTTCATTTATTGATTTGGTGGGCTATTTCTGGGTATTTAGGTTTATTTTTCTTTGCTCAAGATCAGGTAGCATTGTTCTTCTGGGCTTCTGTTGCAATAATTTTGATCTACCAGGATCTACCATATGTTTGAAAGAAGGAGCTGAGTTACCTGAGGGATGACTACCAATGTAATCAGGGAAATTACCTCTCCCTAGCATAGACAGTGAGTGCACGAAGAACTTATTGAAGCCGATAGTTCAATATTGCAGACGATAGGTCAATAAATTGTATGGCACAATTAAGATATCTGAATGCTTGGATAAGGGTAATGCTAATTAGTTCTTCAGAAGCATCCCATTCATAGCCTGGCAAGCTTTAAGTGGCACAATATGTAAAAAAGCAAACTCAGGTAAAGTACATCTCACTTGGTCTAATTGTCCATACTAAATGAGATGCCACCCAACATGCTTGGAGCCCAGGCTATATCTTTTTCACACTAAATATGGGGAAATGAGACAGCATCACTGGAAACCAGATGACAGACATATGCTATCTGCTGTCACTGTATCTGTACCCCCTATTAACACCGGCACTGCTAACACTAGTCAGTTGAAGACTGATGTTGCTTACCCTTTTATTTTCTGTGCATGCAGTAGTGAGGCAATCAATAGCCTGGAAGGCAGGCTTTCTCACAGCAGTCTCACATCGAGTCATCTCCAGTTCAACAGGCATCATACAAATTTAGCTGCTTCACTACATTTTGATTTGGAAATTATGAGCAAGGCTCCAAGTCTTTACAAGGTTTACAGTGTTGAAGCTAATACACTTCACTGTGCTCTTCTCTAATGGCTTTGCTTTTGCACTGTTCATACCAATCTCCATACCAAGGCTCCATACTGATCTCCATACCAATGCTAACCTAGTTCCTTTTAGCTAGTGCCCCTCCTGGTTCTTCTTCTCCTGCATCTCACTGGTTGACTTTTGCCTTCGATCTTAGGCATTAGACATTCTCTACGCTTACCACTGAGAGGAAATACCAGCATCAAAGAAAGCACATCTGTCGAGTACTGAAATATCAAAAATTCCAATTTACCTCCTAGACCTCCAACTGGGTGACACTAAATGCTCGTGATAAAGAGCAGGGTGGCATAGTAGCATAGTGGTTAGTGTAAGGCTTGACAGTGTCAGTGACACGAGTTTAGTTCGCACTAGTGTCTGAACTGAATTTGCCCATCCTCTCTGTGACTGTGTGCATTTCCTCCGGGTGCACTGGTTTCCTCCTCCACCCAAAACATGTACAGTTTAGCAGGTTAATTGATGTATTTGGGTAGTGGGGGCTCGTTTCTCCATAAGGGGCTGTTACTATGCTGTATCTCTAAATTCTGGGCAGTCTTATGGAACAGAGGATCTAAGAATGCAGGTTCACTCAAAGTGGTGTCACATGCTCAGAGGCTGGTGAAGAAGGCATTGGCAAGCAGGCCTTTATTAGTTAGCGTGCTGAGTCCAGGGGGGTGGGAACTTATAGGAGTTAGGAAGTTATATTGCCATTATCTAAACCATTGTTGAGACTGTACTTGGAGCATTGTGAGCAGTTTTGGTCAACCAGTTAAAGGAAAGATGCTATAAAACTAGGAAGACTGCAGAAAAGATTTACCCGGATGTTGACTGGACTGAGGGGCCTAAGTTACAAGGAGGTATTTCATATACCTTTATCCCCTGAAATGTAGGAGACTGATAGGTGACCTGAAAGAGGTTTATACACTACTGTGCAAAAGTCATAGGCACATATTTGTAGCTAGGGTACTTTAGGCTTTTACACAGTACAGTACTGAATTTCTCAATGTGAAGCAGAGAACCAGTTTGTAAATCTGGCCCTCTCCCTGCCCCCCTTTCACTCTCAGTCCATATCCAAGACGCATATCAGAATCAGGTTTATCATCGCTCACATATGTCATGAAATTTGTTCTTTTTTTGTGGCAGCAGTACAGTGCAATATATTAAATTATTATAGATCTGTGCAAAATTAGGCACCCAAGCTATATATATGTGCCTAAGACTTTTGCACAGTCCTGTAATATCATTAGGGTAAAAGCAGACAACTTTTTTCCCAGGGAAGGGGAACTAGAAACAAGAGGGCATAGGTTTAAGATCAGAGGTTAGAGATTCAAAATGGTCATCAGAGGCAGCTTCTTCACACAAAGGGAGGTGCATATTTGGAATGAGCTGCCAGAAATAGTGGTTGGTGTGGACACATTAGCTATATTTAAAAGCCATCTGGATAAAGTACATTGATAGGAGAGGTTTACAGGGCTATGAGCCAGATACGGGCAGATGGGACTAGCTTGCTGGGTAACGGAGTCAGCGTAGATGAATTGGACCAAAGGACCTGTTTCCATGATCTATGACTCTAATTCCCAGGGTCTTACTATTGCTCTTCTACTCTGCATCACTCTTTGACTTTTCTTCTTGGTCTCTTCCCGCCACTCACTCTACTCATTCTCCTCATCACTTTGTCATACCACCCCTCTTCCCAATGGCTCACTTCTCTATTTTACTATTGGTCTTTCTTTACTAGTCTCTTTCTACTACTATTTAACAGCTTTTCAGTTTCCCAATCATTTTATGTCACTTTTGCCTTTGTTATCCGGGTGCAACCTCTCATTAAATGTCAAAATGTATCGTTCAGTTCCACTTCCATTTTCCAGAAATGCTAACTTTAAAACATCAGTTATTGTGTCAGATTAAATTGCATAATTTTTGAAATACTTCCATATCTGCATATTTTCCTGTAAGTTACAGGGAAACTATAATTAAACTAATTACAGCTAAGAAAGTTCTGAAGCCTTGCATTTCTGATGACTATATTTTATAGCTTTTACAAAAATAGCTTCATGTAAGTTTTTATTATTTCCAGCCTATGTTACCCTGGATCCCTCATGGTGCCAAATCATTTAATATTGGGCAAACTGCAACAATGTCTTTGACAAAATAATTTTATTATTTATTTCCTCATGAAATTACAGTTAAGACAGCAAAATTAAAAGGAAGTTTATACCATTTAGTCAATTGGAACACAAACCTCACAGTCTTGAGCTATATTTAATTTAGATATAGTTTACTTTAATGCATTTAAAACATTTTGAAATAGAAGTGCTTCAGAAATTATAATATTTAATCTTAGGTCATCGATTTCAGAAAGATAACAGCACTGAAAGTGACAGTTTGTCCTATTAACAATCTCTCTTACTTTCATCTCTCTGTTGTCCATGTCCTTTTAGATTGTTCTACTCAAATGCTTATAAAACTCCCTTTTTGAAATATATTACGCATTGCCTCCAATGCCACTGTTCTGATAATTAACAATGATTTAATAGTTAAATAAAAGAATCATTAATATGAATTGCAAAGTTGGCAGTGAATGAATAAACTTTATTTTATTATAAAATTCTAGGTTGTACATGCAGTGTAGATGAGATAATTATGCTTAGCAATAACACTGAAACCACTGATTAGAACATTCTGGTGCTACGAATGACTGTGAATGAATCCTGTGTAATTATGTTTTCTTTTAAAATCTAGAGGCAGTGCTATATGTTCATAAAATTAATGAATGATTAGAGTGTAGTCAGAGGGGAGTTTAGTTATAGATTCACATGTAAGCCAAACCAACAGGCAAAAATAACATTGACATTTGCTTTTTAAAAATCCTGATGGTGCACACGAACAGTGTTACTGAAAGGCTTCAAGAATGAATAGGTCCAATGCTGAAAATGTGATCAATAAATCAGGTTGGGGCAAAGCAATTATCACTTCACTTATTGCTCATTCTCTCATGAAACTTAGTTCTAAAGAAGTAATTTTATGCAATAAAAATCATAATCTGGTAAATCCAATATTTTAGTCATTATATTTTAATTAAAGAAAGAACTATTCACTTTATGAATTCAGTATATTGCGGAGCTCTGTACAGCTCATTATTTACTTTTGAAATGCAGTCACTGTCAGCATGTGGGAAATATGTAACAGTACACAGTAAGATTCCACAGAAAAAAAGATCAATGAGGTAATCACCAGTGATCTTACCTGAAAGATAAATTGTTGCTGGAAAAATTCCCTACTCTTTTTTAAAGTGTCTTGGAATTGTTGTGTTTAATACCAGAGAACAGAGATTTAGTTGAACACCTCATCTGGAAGATGTATCCAGTTGCACAGTACTCCTTCTGCATAAGGTGTCAGCTTAGATAATGTTCCATGAAAGGTGTTCAACTTGAGATACAAATCTTGTTCTTCTTGCTATAGTTGCTGCCTGACCTGCTGAGTATTTCCAGCATTTTCTACTTTCATTTCAGAATTCCCCATATGTTTAAGTTTAACTTTAGGAGAGATTTTGAAAATAAAAGGGGTGCTGAGGACATCGATGTCTCCACTTGTAACCTACATAGTATTAAGAGGAGGTACGATTTGCTACGGACGGAGACTTTGTGAACTGTTCCAGTAATACATTGTTAAAGCATATGATATTTTGTTGTGAATGGTACATTACATTGAAAGAAACTTTAATATTTATGCAAATGATTTCCACGCCCCCAGCACCACCACCATTATTATTGCAATTGTGTTTCCTGATTTTTTTCTTGAATAAAGACTCCATTTTTAAAGAATAGAGTTCTTCATTGTTGTAAAATCCCATCTGTTAACAGGTGATTTGGTTTTTCATAGATTTTGAATTGTCTTCTCTATCTTCATCTTTTTCTGCTGAGGGTTATTCTGTTGCAGTAGTGGCAGCAACTGGCTGCAAACAATGACCTATCCAACCCTGCATAAATGAGGTCGTTAATAAATCACACGTGAGCCCATGCTTTAGAATTTCATCAGCTATGCCAGCAATTTTGCACTGTCAGACTGTGAGATTAATGGGAAATACTATACGTGATGTTGTAAAGCAAATAAAGCATATAAGCACCAGTCTAGTCCAGAAACCTACAAGATGCAAGCTATTAGTCAGTAAGCAGACAAAAACCAGCAATGTTTCCCCAATGTCAACATAAAGCCGCACCATTTTACCCATTTACGTCTTCTGTTAAAGTTCTATAAACTGAGGTACTTTCAGTGTGCGGTACAATATGATGAAAGCTTTAGTGTAACCATTATGATCATGTAAATGCTAATGTACGTTACATGCATGCCCTAACAACTGCAAATCTTGAAAATCAAATCATGCAGAACAGGCCAAGAACAAATTTCACTCAGCTTTAACTGTGTTTCCATGTTGTGTGATAAATGCATTTTCTCATGCTTGCTTATAGCTTTTGCAACCAGTAACCACTGCAGTACCAGATACATGCTGCTGAATTACATACTGTATGCATATTATACTGTGTAAAACCTGATCAACTCTGACATCTACATTAAGAAAAATAATCCCAAATAACAGTCACTTCCTATTTTTGTTGAAATTACGATCACATTTCAATCGTAAAAAAAAACATAATTGTTCTCCAAATTATTCTTCTGGTTGACGGTTTTAGAAGCCAGAGAAAACATAACCAACTTACACATCTTTGTCCATTACTTGTTTAATTATTCATTCAACAATGTTATTGAAACCTGAGCATCATGAAAATATTAACCAAATTAGAATTTTATTTTCACAACTGTGCCTAGAAAACTGAATGTGTAATGGTCCAATAAATAGATGCCGAACATTATAAAATGGCTTCTTGCTTGGATCAGGATTTTAAGGCATTTCTTGTTTGGATTAAGATTTCAAAATAATATAAGTGAACAGGAAGATGTTTAATCAACTAGAACTGAAAGTGGTAAGATTCTTTAGGTCGTTCTTCACTTACATCTTTATACTTACAAACATATCTACCTTTTTGATACTTCTGACAATGCCATAAAAACCCTCCTTTAAAGCCCATTTAATATTTTATTCAAAATAAAAGTGAAAGAAATCTCCACAAATGCATCTAATATCTGTATCTATCAACAGTTGAAAGAGGGCTCTTAACTTCCGAGGCAGGTAGTTGAAGTCTTAAGGCTACTTTTTTTCTGACTTCCTTCAGTCGGACATACAGCAACTTTGCCGTCCCTTTTACTAAGGAAACCGGCTAATTTGGTTTGAAATTAAATCAGAATATGAAGAGAAAGCTGGTTTATTGTTTTCTTTCAACTGGTCTGATAAAATATTCTTCTCCTTTTAAATGTTTGTAGTCCTGATATGTATGTCCATCATTGTGTGCCATAAAAGGAATGAAAGCCAGCCTACTGCACAAAACATCCACAGGATTTATATGTGACTACTAAAGTAGGAGTACATTAAACAAACACATATGTACATTAGCTTGCATCTTTAACATGCATAATGATTATTAAGGTGCAGGTAGGGTTATAGCAGTGCTGCCCTCACTCCCACACTCTGTCCATACCCTTTCTTATCGCACAGTACGACCTACATTAATTTGATTCCTGGTTAAAGTGCAGAATAAACAATTCAGCCAACATTGTTAATAAATAATATTTGCAAATAATATTCTGAAGGTTCACAATTTGTCAAATTGAATGATGAATTGAGCTAATTAGGAAAGGCAATGCCAGTGAGTGGTGTGACAGATATTTGTCAGAGATGGAAGTTGTTACGCGCTAGAGTTTTAAATGAATGGGTGAGGAAGATAAGGATCATGGCTAAAGCACATTACAGAGCTTGGGAAAAAGTAGCAGTTCCTAAATGAATGCCCTATTGGCAACTATTGACCTTTGTATTTCCTACTCTGAAAAATACACAAACAAGACCATGCATACTGGCAGGTTCTCTGAGTAACCTGCTGGAACATGGGCAGAATATTCTGAAGCCATTTTGCATGCACAATTTAACAATTATGTGGTCAGAGGCAGGATGACTTTGTAGAGCTGCTGGGTGCTGCAGACATGGAGGCTTAAAGCATTAACAAAGGATTCTTATGGAGCTTTTTTTTCCACACTGTAATCAGGTCTTAAGCTCCAAAAATAAATGCATCAAAATATATATTTTTCTTCCATGCTGACCTGCATTGCACTTCCATGTGAAAATGATTTGATTTAATTAACTAACCTAAATCTATTCATTAAATTGCTGAAACTCAGTCTTTCTCCAAAATACGTAAAACACTGTAAGCAATGAAATGCCTTTGCTCTCAATATATCTCAGATTTCATTTTGACAAAAAAAACGGCCTGTGCCATAATTAATTATTGCTACACAAATGAAAAGAAGACATACTCGGTGTCTGTGACATTCAAGTGCTTCTATGTTTTAGAAAATAGAAACAAAACTATTTTCCAGATCTATGACAGTCCATGGTTTTAGAGTAAGAAATAAAAAGAGCCTATGTTGGAGGTTACTCAGGAGATATGCATCTAATTGGTTGTTTCCACATTCTTCATACCTTCATCAATCAGATGTAAATTGAAGTATGCCTGATTGGTTCCCCTTCCACCCTGCCTGTTCCCTGCTGACTGGCACTGGCTGCCAACTGCTCCAGGAAGTGAGTGGAACAGCAATTACAGTGTTCTGGTGGGCCTTTGCCATCACAAGTGAGAACATAGAGCAGCTGCTCCCACAACACCTACAGTGTGGCCAGAGCACAATTAGATAATGCTTGAATTCCACTCCCCCACCACCCCCTCCTGGCTCAGAGCTCCCAACCCCCATCACTGCAAACACCACCCGCCCACCAACTTTTACTGCAGTGTAAAAATCAAAGAGATGATTTCTCAAAATAACATTGAATAAAATTAAAACTTTAACCCCCCAAAGCAATGTCATAGGTTTATAAACTATTTTAATACATTGGTTATGACTTAGCACTCACAACGTTCTCATTTCTTTCCTCTCAGTTTGTTTCCATGGTCACATTTAGTTGCTGATGTAACATATTTGTTGTCAGATATTTGGCTCCTCCACATGTTAACTCAGTTTGTTCAGTGAGGAGACTAACAGTAATTCATTGTGCCTCTCTCCTACTCTCAACCAGACTGGTTATGTTATTTAGGAAGATGAATGGGATTACTTCAGAGCCTTCACCGGAGAAATAAAGCTGACCCCCTCCCCCGCACCAACATTTACAAATGAGCAGTATTTAAACCTTTGCTCTCACTAGTAGACTCTTTTTTCACCACCCAGCCATTCAATTCAATGGAAGCATTCCTTTTGTTGTGAGGGCAAAGGGTTAAGGCATGACGGAGTGTCAAAAGCAAAAATCCTGTTATTAGGAAGTAGAGTCTGAAATAAAATGTAAAAGGAAGGATTTCAATGAAGCTGCGGGAAATGTTTTCAGCAAATCGGTATAAATAGTGCAAGAAACTCTCAGCCCCTTTTCCTTTATCAACAGCATTATATTAATTAACGGGAAAATGTAAAATACAAAGAGAAGACATTTCCCAAGAAGGCTGAGTTAGCCATTCAACATTTCCACCCAACATGTGTTCTGTTTTCTCTCCTTGAAAGTGGCTGAAGGGAAAGTCCAGTCTTGGAGAGAGAATGGGAAATAATCATCAAAGTGCTTCTTGCCAATTTGAACCTAAGGTGAAATACTGATTGCCATGAAAGATTAATTCAGTGATATGGCTGAGAAATACCAATGTGTACTGTATATATCCTTACATTGCTGATCGCAGTAACCAATTTGCAGTACTCTTGGTTCCAAGTAGGATGGTTGTGGGATTAAATTCAACTCCAGGGGTTTGAATGGAAAATCTAGCTTTGAGATTGCAGTACAGTACTGAGAAAGTGCTCAGCATCACTGAAGCTATCTTTGGAGTGAAATATTAAATTGACAACTTGCCTGCCATCACAGATGGACAACAGGAAAATCCCACAGTACTACTTTGAAGAATAACATCTGTCCTGTGTCCTGGACTCGTCCCTCAGCAATATCATAAAAAAAAGAGTACCTACTAATAAACATATCACATGTTTTAGGAATTTGCTATGAAATTTGCATTGAGTTGTATCGTACATTACAAGAGTAATTATGCTTCAGAGATATGTCATTGCTTACAAGGACTTTACTATGACTGGAGAGCATAAAAGGAGCTATAAAAATGAAAGTCTATCTTTTAAACAAGCCTGGAATGTTATAACAAACCTTTGAGTGGGATTGAAGGCTTCTGCACAAAGAATAGAGCCTCTCCTTTGATTGTTCCCTCCGCTGTTGGAGACTCTTCCCCTCAATACATCCGCACTATCCATATAAAGGAAATTTATACAGGACAGGATATACCTAATGTGACCGAGCATCGTGAACTTACATTTTTATCAAGTCAAATCCAAAGCTGAATCTATTGACATATGCACAAGAACATGTATGCACAGGTGCAATGAATAACGTATTTGCAGTAGCATCACGGGTACATAGCTTTCACATGGAAAACAAACTATACACAATTGTACTGTACAAGAAGCAACAATTAGCTGTAACAAAAAAAACCCATTGCTGTGTTGAGTACTTGTTGCATCATGGTGTTGCTATACTGAGGTAATGATTAGGGTTGTGTAGGTTGGTTCAAGGGCTGAATGGTAGAAGCGAACATCTGTTTGTGAACCTGCTGGTTTCACAGTTCAGGCTTCAGTACCTCAATGCAGATGGTGTGGATACTTGGTGATAATGTTGCCTTCCTGAGGGAGAGCCACATGGAGATATGTCTGATTGTGGGGAGGGATGTGCTAGTGATGTATAGATCCTCTCTGCAATTTCTTACATTTTTGCACATTCATATTACCATATTAGACCATGATGCAATGTAGCAAGACCAAAGAGCTGATTATTGACTTCAGGAGGAGGAAACCATAGGTCCATGAGCCAGTCCTCATTAGAGGATCAGAGGTGAAGAGCATCAGCAACTTTAAATTCCTCACTGTTGATGCTTCAGAGGGCCTGTCTTGGGCACAGTATGTAAATCTAATTATGAAGAAGGCAAGGCAACGAGTCTACTTTCTTAGAAGTTTCTGAAGATTTGGCATGACATCTAAAACTTTGACAATCTTCTATTGATGTGGGGTAGAGACTACATTGACTGGCTGCATCACAGCCTGGTATGGAAACACCAATGGGCTTGAATGGAAAATTCTACAAAAAGTAAAAGATCCAGCCCAGTCTATCATGAGTAAAATCCTCCCCGAAATTGAGCACATCTACATGAAGCATTTTTGCAGGAAAGCAGCATCCATCATCAATGACTCCCACCACCCAAGTCATGCTCTCTTCTCACTGCTCCATCTGGAAGAAGGCACAGGAGTCTCAGGACTCACACCACCAGGTTCAGGAACAGTTAATACCCCTCAGCCATCAGGTTCTTGAACCAAAGGGGCTAACTTCACTTGCCCCAGCATTGAAATGTTCACACAACCTATGGGGTCACTTTCAAGGACTCATGTTTTCAATTTTTTTGCTCATCTATTAATTATTATTATTATTTTCTTTTCATACTTGCACAGTTTGTTGTATTTTGCACACTGGTTGAATGCCAAAGTGGGTGTGGTCTTTCACTGATTCTATTATGGACTTATTGAGTAAGCCCACAAGAAAATGAATCTCAATGTTCTATATATATGATGACATATATATACTTTGATAATAAATTTACTTTGAACTCTGATACAACCATTCATGATACTTTCAATAGTACATCTGTAGAGCTAGTTAGAGTGTTCCATAACATGCTTTATCTCCTTGAACTTCTAGGAAACTAAAGATGCTGGTGCACCATCTTTGTGATTGTTCCTATGTGCTCTGCTCACTTATGCCTAATATGACAATGCCCAAGATTTTTAAGCTGTTGACTTCCTCCAATGCCAATCCACCAATGTCGAATAGTGGGGATGTTCACCCACCTTTCCCTTACTAAAGTCAACAATCACTTCTTTCATTTTAGTGATGTCGTCTGTGAGTTTGTTGATAGTAGTCCTTATAGATAAAAGAAAATTAGGTACCGGAAATGTTGAGGGATTTTGAGGGAAGTACTCACATACTTTTAAGTGGCTCCTGCATAGATGCATGGAGCTTAGAAAAATAGAGGGCTATGGGCAACTCTCAATAATTTCTAAGGTAAGAACATGTTCAGCACAGCTTTGTGGGCTGAAGGGCCTGTATTGTGCTGTAGACTTTCTATGTTTTTATGTTTTTTTTTTACTTCCTGTATATCTTGTCAGGAAGCAAATTTATTATATGAATGATGCTGAAATAGGCAAGAATGAAAGTGAAAAAAATCTACAACTTGTGGAATTCGAATTCAAGGCAGAAATCTGAGATATCAAGAAACAAACTTTGAATAAGAGCAGATCAGCTGCTTGAACCTACTCCCTCATTTAATCTGATCATGGTTGTTCTGGTTGTAACTTAAATTCTACATTCCCATCTATCTGCCGTGATCTTCTACAGGCGTGCTTATTTCCTTCAGTCTTTAAATTATGCAGACTGCTTTCATTGCTTCTCTGGGGAAGAGTGTTCCAACCACTTCAAGGTCTTAGAATTGAACATTACCAATAGCCTATCCGGGTCCAACTACATTGAAGCCACAACCAAGAAAGCTCACCAGGGAGTCAAAAATATTTGGCATGTCAACTTTAACTCTCACAGATTTTAACAATGCACCTTAGAAAGTTGTGTATCCAGATGTATCACAGCTTGATTGCAAGAAACTGCAGGAAATTATGGACACAGCTCAATACATTGTGGAAACCAACCTCCCCTCCATGGACTCTGTCTGCACTGTCACTGCCTCGGTAAAGCAGCCAACATAATCAAAGGCCTCACCCACCCTGGACATTCTTTCTTCTTCCCCTCTCACTGGGCTGAAGATACAAAAGCCTGAAAACGCATGCCACCAGGATCAAGGACAGCTTCTACCCCACAGACATAAGTCTACTGAACAGCTCTCTACTATGATTAGATGGGCTCTTGACCTCATACTTACTTACTGCCCATTATGCCACTGGAATTTAGGGCAGCAATGAAGGCTCTCCATCTCTGGTGATGTTCAGAGCTTCCTTCAGAATGTCAGTAGCTTCCTCTCAATTTTCACTACTGTCAGTCACACAAGTCCCAAGTAAAGACTCAGGAATACCATCACACTCAGATGTAGAAGGATTCTTCATTGCTGGTTCTGGAACAATTTTATTTTACCAGTCAGAGTTGTTAGCCCTGACCTGAACCCATTAACTTGGAGGACCAGTGGACCACTCTTAGTCTGGACTCCACCCTTTGATTTGTTGGCCATAAGTGACGCTACCTAGAGCCAATGCATAAAGCCCTGACTTCAGCCAACATAGCTCTGCGGGTCATTGAGGCATGCAAGCTTCCAAATCCAATAACAAGGTTCTGGTCCTCCTCGGTGTCTTGACCTCATAATCTAACTCATTATGAACTTGTAACTTATCTACTTGCATTTTTCTCTGTAACTGCAACAATTTATTCTGCACTGTTATTACCCCAATGCACTGTTGCAATGAACTGATCTGTAGACAAGCTTTTCATTGTATTGCATATGTGACAGTAATAAACCAAATTTACCTATTCAACTCAACTGTGCACACTTATGTTCTGCCATTTCTGTCAATTACAAACAGAAGAGTTTTCAATAACCCTTGACACCACTTAGTTACCGGTACAATTTGAAGCACTGTCTACTCAAACAATCCATGACATAAACAGTGCTCAAGAGAAAACCAAACCAATCTTTCACATTCCTATATTATTCCAAGCCTGAGTGCTACCAACAATAAATGGATATTGTCTGTTGTTTTTAGTTCCTCGCACCATTTCCAACTCTGGTCAAGAGAGTGTTCACCATCAGTAACAAAAATCTTCTTCTCGTCAACAAATGTCTTCCTGTCACATGACAAGTACTTCCTGACACCTGACTAATCACGATAGCATTCCCCTTTAATTAAGCTGTTTTAAACATTCAAAAGGATACTAGAAGGACATCTATATGTGTTTTATTGATGACAGCAAGGCCTTCGACTGCACGATCATCACAAACTATATTAAGACACTTGATTATACCAGAACATCTGATCATCTTATGCACAATTTTTACATAAATCAAGAAGCAGCAGTTCAAACAGAATTAGGAGAAACAGTATGGTTCAGCATCTGTTGTAGCCCTTGCCTTTTTAATATGTACGCTTCAGAGAAGCAGGAGTATATGAGGAGAATCAAAGGGTGAGAATTGGTGGCAGAAACATCAATAACCTTTGTTGTGCTGATGGCATGACAATACTGGCTGAAAGCGAATGGGACCTGCTAACCAGCATCAAGGAACATCGCCTCAAGATGGGTCAGTAACTTAACCTGAAAAAGACCAAGATTATGATTATTGGCAGCATTACCAATTTCAGAGAGGAAATTGAAGTGGTTGAGTTTCAACTTGGGTCAATGATTAACACTAAAGTGATGAGTAGTCAAGAAATCCAACGAAGAATCGCCCTTGACAGAGCAGCCATGAAGGATTTAGAGAAGATCCTTGGGAACAGGAATCTATCTCTACATAGAAAGATTTGACTGGTGCAGGTGATGGTGTTCTCAACGACATTACATGGATGCAAAAGTTGGACGGTAAAGAAGAAGGATAGGAAGTGTATCGATGGCTTTGAACTCTGGTGCTGGAGAAAAAGTACTATGCATCTCATGCACTTCACACAGAACAAATGAATCAGTCCTCAATGAGATCAAACCAAGTCTCTTTCTGGAGTCTCAAATGACAAGACTCTGCCTATTGTATTTTGTGCACATCATGTGAAGAAACAGCTCTCTGGAAAAGGATATCATGCTCTGCAAGGTGAAAGGACATCGGAAAAGAGGAAGGCTGCCATTCAGATGGAAGGACACAATAAGAACAGCTATGAATGCAACATTATCAACAATGAGCCACCTTTGTGAGGATCAAAACTTGTTTGGGGCAACTATCCGTAGTGTCACCATGAGTCAACGATGACTCGATGGCACTTGACAACAACAACAACAAACATTAACTATTGCCAAGCTATTGTTTTTATTAACAATGTTAGCTGCACAGGCCACTAGGCTATGGTAAACTAAATAGGATATATAGTATGGCTTCTTCAAACTGATTACAAAGTGCTTGCAGCCTTCTGCATCATACTCACAGTCATAGCCAATACTTTTCATTGTTTATAAACTTATGGAATTGATTGTGCAGTTATCAGTTTAATTGTATTCATTATTTTTGAAGGATGGTTTCCTTGTTTTTTAAAATGCAGTAGTAGTTGGGGGCAGTGTTTCAGTAATGAGGATGGGGGCACATGTATGGAGGTGAATTAGGAGCAAGAGTAGTCTTCAAGTCTTGTCCACAATCTAATCAGGTCATGACTGATCTCATTCTAACCATATCATTTGTGATAACTGTTTACTCCCTTTATAAATCAAGAACCTATCCACCTCTCTTAAACATTCATATTCTAACTTTACCATTCTTTGAAGATGCATGCAAAGTCTCACTACACACAGAGAAAAATCACATCTTCTCTGCCTTCAATGGACAACGACTTATTTTTAAGCTGTGACTTCTAGTTCTATATTCTCCCAAAAGGGGAAATATTCTCTCTATGTTGACATTGCCAAAATCCTTCAATACTTTCAAATTCAAGTCTAGCTGTCATTTAACAGAGTTCCTCTGCTGCTAGGGTACAAAATGCAGTACCTAAAGTCACACACAGCACAAGACACATACATCACATATAATTGCAATAACAGTAAAATATACAATCAAAAATTATAACAACAATATAGCCCAAGTCTTTAAGTGTCATGGCCTGTAGATTGTGCAGAATTAGGCCACTGGGCCCATCGAGGCTGCTCCACCATTTCATCATGGCTGATCCAATTTTCCTCTCAGCCCCAATCACCTGCCTTCTCCCCGTATTCTTTCATGCCTTGAGCAATCAAGAATCTATCAACCTCTGCCTTAAAAATATTAAAGACTTGCCCTCCAGAGCTGCCTGTGGCAAAGAATTCCATAAGTTCACTATTCTCTAGCAAAAGAAATTCCTCCTCACCTCCATTCGAAAAGGATACTCCTCTCTTCTGAGACTATGTCTTCTGGTCTTAAACTCTCCTACCATGGGAAACATCCTCTCCACATTAATTCTGTCAAGGCCTTTCACCATTTGATAGGTTTCAATGAGGTCACTCCCTCTTTCTTCTGAACTCTAGTGAATACAGGCCCAGAGCCATCAGGCGCTCTTCATATTATAAGCCATTCAAGCCTGGAAACATCTTCATGAACTTTCTTTAAACCATCTTCAGTTTCAGCACATCCTTTTTAAGATAAGAGACCCAAACCTGCTCACAATACCCCAGTGCTTTATAAAGTTTCAACATTACATCCTTGCATTCATATTCTAGACCTCTTGAAATGAATGCTAACATTGCATTTGCCTTCCTCACCACAGACTCAACCTGCAAACTAACCTTTAGGGAATTCTGCACAAGGACTAACCTTAACCCTAACTCTTTGCATATCAGTTTTTTATATTTTCTCTACATTTGGAAAATAGTCAGTCCTTTCATTTCTTCCACCAAAGTGCTAGACCATGCATGACCCGACATTGTATTCCATCTGCAATTTCTTTGCCCATACTCCTAATCTGTCTGTCCTTCTGTAGCCTCTCTACTTCCTCAAAACTACCTGCCCATTTGCCTGTCTCCTTACGGTCTGCAAACTTTGCAACAAAGCCATCAATTTCATCATCTAAATCATTGACATATAACATAAAAAGAAATTGTCCTAACACAGGCCCCTCTGGAACACCACTTGTCACTGGCAGCCAGTCAGCAAAGGCTTTTATTATTCCCACTCTTTGCCTCCTACCAATCAGTCACTGCTTTATCCATGCTAGTCTCTTTCCTGTAATACCATGGGCTCATAATTTGTTAAGCAGCCTCATGTGTGGCACCTTGGCAAAAGGCCTTCCGAAAAACCGAATACACTTCATCAACCAATTCTCCTTTGTTTATCCTGCTTGTTATTTCTTCAAAGAATTCCAACAGAATTCTCACAGCCTGTCACTAATGTGATCCGTGCCAAGTGCTAAGGGACATACGTATCTGCCAGATTAGCCCTCTTGTAGCTGGTGGGAGAGACTGAAGGAAGAGTCTTTATGCCTTCACCTGTCACAGATGCATAAATCCATAGAAATATTCAGGACGGCAGCTACTATACAGTCCTTGCCGGAGGCCTGTTAGGTTAGTGATGTTGCTATGTTAACCTATGGGGTAGATCTGGTCAGGTTTTCTATCCGTAGGGTATATGTAAACCAAATGAATTTTTATCCAAGTGATACCTATTCCATTGAGTTAAATTCCTCAACAATCAAAATGGGATTTTGATGTCATATTTCTTGGGCATTGATGCAAAACTCTGGATTACCCATCTTCTGAAAAAAAAAACACACGATACTTCTATTTCTGCCTGAAACAGTGCAACTTCAACAACACTAGTCTGGCATTAAGCAGCCACATTAATAAGCACAAACTTTACTCCCCAAAATGCTCAATCATTCCATCAATAGTTCAATTTCCTTGCAATGTTTACTTTCTGCAGGATAGCATGGAATACAGTATGTAGGTAACAGCATCAACCCTTATACACGACCTTTTACAACCCCAAATATGTCTTTGATTTCATTCACTTAGAAGGACTGTGGAATATTCTCTTCAAATTGTTCCACCCACAGAAATTCATTTACATTTGTTGTTTGTTCAGTGATGGTATGCAAGCCAGGAGACTAACCAATGAGTCCACAACAGAACCAACCTCAGAGAAGGCCAGTGCCATATGAATCTGTTTGCCAGCCCAGCAGTTTTCTTATCCTTCCTCACCGTAATGTTGCATCTCTCCTCCAAACAAAGCTATTACAGAACTGACGCTAATCTTCCATAGTGACTACAATTTAGAAGCCAAATGTCTTGAATCTCTGCAGTATATAAATGAAGCTTGCTCTTGAGCCATTGATGACACTTTCACTGAAGTGATACAGGGGATGAACCTTACATCCAAAAGCTTGCCCCTGCTACACAATACTGCCCTCTAACAATTAAGATTCACAGCAATCCCCTAGAAACTGTGGACCACCTCTTGGCTAAGGCAGATATCACTAATGAAATTCACTACTACCTTCATTATGCCAGCACAAAATATGGCAAATTGAGGAAAAAGTTATGTGAAGATCAAGGTCTCAAATCTGACTCAAAACTCATGGTCTACTATGCAGCAGTGCTCCCTGCACTACAATATGCTTCTGAGACCTGCTCAACCTACACTTCAATGCACTGGAAAAGTAACATCAACGCCATCTCCATGAAATTCCTCCAAATACACGGGAAGAATAAGTGAACCAAAGTCATTGCCTTCCCCCAGGACAACATCTCCATCACTGAGGCTCAAATCATTCTTAGTCAGCTACAGTGGACAATCTATGTTGTTCACACCACTAGCAAGATCCTCCTAAAACAAGTGGTAGAGGCAGACATAATAACAATTTTTCAAAGACAGTTGAACGGTTATGTGGATTAGAAAAGTATGGGCCAAATGCTGGTAAATGACACTAGCCTGGGAGAGGCACGTTTGTTGGCAAGAATCATTTGGGCTGAGGAGCATGTTTCCATGCTGTATAAATAGGTCTTTGACCCTATGACTCTGTAATGGGAACAGATCATCAAAACAACAGAGGAAAATCATCAGGGAGGTATTGTGTACCTCTATGAAGAAACCAACATACCTACTGGCCTCTGAGAATATTACTCCTTGATTAAAAAATAAAGTATTTACAATGATTTTAAGAACCTCAAGCCCATGCATTCAGAACATACAGAAATCCTGCTAAATGACTGAAGAAGCAGACAATTTCCCAATCTACTGATACACCCCATCTGTGAAAGAGTTTGCAGTTTCATCGCAGGCTTCATCAGGCATCTCAAAACACATAAAACTGGAGAAGAACGCTGCAAAACCCCAACAAGTTATCGTCTCTCATTCCTACTCCTCTTTCACCTTAAGAAGCAGACAAGTGGGATCACCACCTCCTCTAAGTTGGTGTTAAATCATGCACCTTCATTACTGGGACATTATTTTGCTATTAATGAGGCAAAATCCTGGGAATTTCTGAGAAAAGATGCAGGAGTACCTTCACACAGACTATAATAGCAGCTCTTTGACATTTACCTGGACAGGAATAGGCAGTAAATGGTGATGGCAAATGAAAATTCTGATGCACATGACATTAGTATTGCTAAGCCAAACCAGACATGAACAGAAGGAATTAGGAGTTCAACTGTGCAATTTTCTTGAAATTGTTGTAAATTTTATATTTCAGTAACAGCCATAATCTTTAGATAGTTCATTCAGAGGTTCATCATTCTCTGGATTAGCCATGCAATCAGTACAGTCTCTATCATTGGTTACCACAATGTAAAAGAGGCATACTTATGGATCAAAGGCTATTCAGAAATGAATCATGGGTGTTCATATTCTAGGGTCTTCAAAGCAAAAGACTAGAGAATCTTGGGCTCTACAGCCTAGAAAGGAGACAACTGAAATGTAAACCAATCACAATTTAAAAGTAGTGTGACAAAAGTAAAGTCAATTTAACCAGAACTGCGAGAAAAGAATGGAGAGGGAGGTGGATGTCATTACAGTAGCAATGACATATTTAGGACTAATATCAGGTCTGTCATAACCTCCAACTGAACTTTGTCTTTTTGTGTGATTTCCCCCTAGCTGTCAGTCTGTACTTTTGTATTGCCATGTGCTCCTGTCCCTGCTCCTGCTCTACTCTGGCCCCTGTATTACTGAGTACTCTGCATCTCACCTGCTTCTCATTATTACCTGTTTTGCTACCACTTCTGTCTCATTGTGCTCCACCTATCATCTGCCTCTCTGTTTATTGCTCAGTGTATTTTTAGTCCTGTGTTTTCACCTGTTTGTTGACAGATTGTCCCAATGAATTTTCCTGAGCCTTTCCAGCATTTGTATCTGTACTCTGTCTGAATATTGATTCTGCCTGTTTCCTGATTGTGTTTTTTGGATTTCCCTGGATGTTTTGATCTCTGCCTGAACTTTGATGCTGACTTTTTTTGCACCTTAGGATCTGTTACTCAATTAATATCACTGTGTGCACAGTACTGGGTCTGCGATTGGATCCCAGCTCCAGCGCCCTGACAAGGTCACGCAGAAGTGTTATTGAGGTATCTGATGAATAACCAGATGGAGTAGAAGAAATGAAATTCAGGACTCATTAGAGAAATGAGTGGGTGATGTGATGAAAATAATTCTAGAATACTTCAAGATGAATGAGTCATTTTTGGCTGAATGGAAACCTACACCTGCAAATTAACTTATGACCTTGTCATTGTAACTTCCATTTTGCAGCTTAAAACTACAATATTCCTTAAAATATTCTAATAGACTAATAAGCCCTGTTGTACTTAGTTGAGTAGATAGCTGGAGTCTGTTATTTAGTGACTTTGGCATTTCTTGTAATAGGTGGTTGTTAACGATTAATTGTACAGTATTCACAGCAATTAATTAATCAGATGGCAACATCCTTAGCATTTCTTTAGAACGTAAGCCAAATTTTAAGATTGTAGCCGTTGATAAAGTACAGATGCTTGGCTGGGCAAGCTTCTTGACTAAATGAAAAAAAAACTAGTTACAGTATTATAATAATGTGAAGGTCAATCCAAACTCAACTGAACCAACATTGAAAGAGGCATGGGTGCTGCTACATATGGAATCCAAATTAGTCCAGATTTACTGAACCGCAGTCATTCAAATCAAATAGGACTGATACTTATTTGGGGGCTACCAACTATTTCTAGCACTTAGTTTTTTTTTGCTGTTGGTTTAGTCTCCTTCTTCCCCAAAGACTTCTGACATCTGCAAGCACAGTAGAACAAAGTTCAAAGTGTAAAGTTCAAAGTAAATTTATTATCAAGGTAGATATATGTTATCATATACTATCTTGAGATTCATTTTCTTGCAGGCATTAACAGGAAAAAATAAATACAATAGAGTTTTACAAAAAACTGTACATAGACAAATACTGACAAATAAACAATGTGCAAAAGAAGACATACTGTTCAAATAAAAATAATGATGAGAGCCTGAGTCCCTGAATGTAAGTTTGTAGGTTGTAGAATCACTTCAGAGTTGTGGTAATTGAAGTTGTCCACACATGTTCAGAAGCTTGACGGTTGTAGGATAATAAATATTCCTAAACCTGTAGGTGTTGGATCTAAGTTTTCTGTACCTCTTGCCTCATAGTAATAGCAAGCAGAAAGTATGGCTCGAATGGTGGGGATCCTTGATAATAAATTTTGCTTTCATATGGCAGTGCTCCATGTAAATGCATTCAATTGTAGGGAGGTCTTTGCCTGTGATGGACAGGACTGTTTCCATTACTTCCTGTAGACTTTTCATTCTGGACATTAATGTTTCCATACCATGCTGTCATCCAACCAGTTGGAATACTCCCCGATGTGCAACTATAACCACCAAAATTGTGCTTTATAATGAATCTTTGTGGCTTTAACTAATATTATAACCATTCCACAGCTCCTTAAAGACCATAAGACAAAGGAGCAGAAGTCAGCCATTTGGCCCATCGAGTCTGCTCCGTCATTTTATCATGAGCTGATCCATTCTCCCATTTAGTCCCACTCCCCCGCCTTTTCACCATAACCTTTGATGCCCTGGCTACTCAGATACCTATCAATCTCTGCCTTAAATACACCCAATGACTTTACCTCAACTGCCGCCAGTGGCAACAAATTCCATAGATTCACTACCCTGTGGCTAAAAAAAATTTCTTCGCATCTCTGTTCTGAATAGGCGCCCTTCAATCCTTAAGTCATGCCCTCTCGTACTAGACTCCCCCATCATGGGAAACAACTTTCGCACATCCACTCTGTCCATGCCTTTCAACATTCGAAATGTTTCTATGAGGTCCCCCCCATTCTTCTAAACTCCAAGGAATACAGTCCAAGAGCGGAAAAACGTTCCTCATATGTTAATTCTCTCATTCCCGGAATCATTCTAGTGAATCTTCTCTGTACCCTCTCCAACATCAGCACATCCTTACTTAAATAAGGAGCCCAAAACTGCCCACAATACTCCAAGTGAGGTCTTACCAGTGCCTTATAGAGCCTCAACATCACATCCCTGCTCCTATACTTTATTCCTCTAGAAATGAATGCCAACACTGCATTCGCCTTCTTCACCACTGACTCAACCTGGGGGTTAACCTTAAGAGTATCCTGTGTGAGGACTCCCAAGTCCCGTTGCATCTCAGAACTTTGAATTGTCTCCCTATTTAAATAATAGTCTGCCCGTTTATTTCTTCTGCCAAAGTGCATAACCATACACTTTCCAACATTGTATTTCATTTGCCACTTCTTTGCCCATTCTTCCAATCTATCCAAGTCTCTCTGCAGACTCTCTGTTTCCTCAGCACTACCGGCCCCTCCACCTATCTTTGTATCATCAGCAAACTTAGCCACAGAGTCATGTATTCCATAATCCAAATCATTGATGTACAATGTAAAAAGAAGCGGCCCCAACGCGGACCCCTGTGGAACACCACTGGTAACCAGCAGCCAACCAGAATAGGATCCCTTAATTCCCACTCTCTGTTTCCTGCCAATCAGCCAACGCTCTATCCACGTATGTAATTTTCCCATAATTCCATGGGCTGTTATCTTGTTAAGCAGCCTCATGTGTGGCACCTTGTCAAAGGCCTTCTGAAAATCCAAATATACAACATCCACTGCACCTCCCTTGTCTAGCCTACTTGTAATTTCCTCAAAAAATTGTAACAGGTTTGTCAGGCAGGATTTTCCTTTAAGGAATCCATGCTGAGTTCTGCCTATCTTGTCATATATGCCTCCAGGTACTCTGTAACCTCATCCATGACAATCGATTCTAACAACTTCCCAACCACTGATGTCAAGCTAACAGGTCTATAATTTCCTTTTTGCTTCCTTGCCCCCTTTTTAAATAGCGGATTGACATTTGCAATCTTCCAGTCCTCCAGAACCTATCAACTTTTGAAAGATCATTGCTAATGCCATGAGTGAATGTTTGTTTTTCATTATGTGGCCTGGAGACCTTGGAAGACCTGTGTAGTGTGGGAGATAGGTCCTCTAACCACAGGAAGCTCCCCTGGAACCACTGAAGTAGTAGCTGCTGAGGTCTATTTGAATAATGCAGACTGAATGAAAGCGATTCACCACAGGGAAACGGTCACTAACCTCATACATGGGGAAGGTCGCTGAATATATTTTAAAATGTAGTTTCCTCTTACTGTCAAACATGTCCAATGCAAGTTAACCTTGTCATTGACTTACCTACCTTGCAAAAATAAAGATCCAGACCTGACATTCATATGTTCCGACATGACCATACGTCACGCCAATGTCTCTTAGCTTACACACGCTGTTAGCTATTCCACTATGGCAGGCCTGTACACTTTTCATTCAATCAGTGACACACATTTTCGTTCTCCTGCTGGATAACCAAGCAAGAGCAGCAATAAACCAGAGAGGGATATTTATGGCTCTGCTGAGGACAAAGTGCTGGTTTATATTACTGCACTTATCGCAGTGAGCCCAAATACCACTGATACCATGCTCACACCCAAACTTTCTCCCTTTACATTGTGCTTCCCTGTAATCCTACAAACCCCCAATATGGTAAGAACAGTTGGCCATGGTTAGTGGATGATGTAACGATGCAAAACTTAGTTCTTCAGTTTCCTACATCTGTTGCCTTCACTATCTTTCCTTATTCTTATAGCCTAGACCTCCAGTCAGCCATCAGTAACTCAGCATTGAGAAGATTTTCTATCATTGATCTGAGCCATGTGGTAGCCCACTAAAATAATCCCTGACAAGGAGGAGAGACCTGCATGAGCTGATTCACCAGGCATGAGAAGCTTGCAGCCAAGGTTGGGGCTGAGGAGCTCTGCAATTAAGTGAGGTACACTGATGGCTTGTACTCAGGAGAATCTGTTGTGCACTGCAAGCTGTTTTCAATGCAGTAAGGATTGCAGAGTATCTGCTTTAAGATGCTGCATTCAACAATGAAGGGTTCTGTTTTAAGGATGGATGTTGTGCTGGAGGCAGGAGCAAGATAGCGAGAGGACATTTCTCATTCTCGTCTCCAGTACTCCTCGCTGGAGGTTAGAAAAATTATGGGGGATCTCATTGAAATCTATTGAATGTTGAAAGCCCTAGATTGAGTAGACGTGGAGAGGATGATATAGTGGGAAGTCTAGGACCAGAGGACACAGCCTCAGAATCAAATGATGTCTCTTCAGACTTGAGATGAGGAGGAGTTTCTTTAGCCAGAGGTGTTGAATTTTTGGAATTCATCATCACAGACAGCTATGGAGGCCAAGTCATTGTTTAAGGTGGAGGCTGATAGGTTCTTAATTAATAAGCACACAACGGTTACGGGAAGAAGGCAGTAGAATGGGGTTGAGAGGGATAATAAATCAGCATAATGTGATGGCAGAGTAGACTTAATGGGCCAAATGGTGTAATTTGCTCCATTGTCTTATGGTCTTCATCCCATATTGGGACGTATGGCTCAATAATAGAGGGTACAAAGGATACAACAAAATGTAAGCATCTAAGGCTGAACTGTGCTAGCGCAGCCAGATGTTCTATCAGGAACCACTGACACACAAGTCTGGGACTTCACAGAGCTGCTGGGAGGCCAGTCTGTTGGGCAGAGATGCGCTTCAGTCCATCACTAGTGCAGAACCCCATCTTTCTGGGATTCCTTCACACTTCCTTCAGTCAGACCTAGCATGGACTGAAGACACATTTCATTTTAAAGGGGTTTTCCACCAAAAGGATTAGGTGGAAAATAGTCAGTTAAATTTTATTTCATTTTCATGTTTTTCGTTACATTGTGATGTAATTAATTGGACTTATTTACCTAGCTTATTAACAATTCTCATATTCTTAAATATTTATGACTATTTTTATATCTTTTAATTTCACTGAGTGTTAGAGACATTTAAAAATTGTAGAATAATTATTCCAACTGTGGCAAGAAGTGAAGAACGCCCAAACTTACCTCCCAGCATCCACACTGAGGACCTTCTGAACCTAGCCCTTCTGTACGTACCTCCCCAGACCCGCGGTTTGTAAATCATTTGCCTCTTACTGCTCCATCAACACTCAAATCACCCAATCCTTCTCACCTTCCACACTTCCCTTTTCTTCTCACTGTCCCTCTCCCCTTCTCTGCAACTTAAAACATTCTATTCCTATCTTTTCCTGGTCTGCACCTGACTGCCCCAATATATCAGCATATATCTGACACCAAAGCTTTCAAACGACAGACACTTTGCTGCCAGATTTCATGGGCAGAGTGTTTCTGGAGGGTTTGATTGCTAATAGTAAACAATTCTGGGATTTTTCTTCATCCAACAATGGAAAGCTCAGGTTGATTGTGACTGTTGCTATTGGTGAGATCTTAAAACTAGTCCCTCCACACTTTGGTCTTCTTGGCTGAATTCTATTCCAGAAGCCAGTTATATGCAATATGGTAGTAAGAAAGTGAAAAATGCCAGTATTCTCCCCTCATGCTGTTCTTTTCAGAATCCAGGAGAAAGTAGACCTCTTCAAGTGCATATTTCAACTTGAATACTGTTGATAAGCTTCTGATTAACAGTCAAACCTCAGTCAGGAAATGAAAAGGAAATCAGTTCCTTTCTAACAGCAGAAATTTACAGATGTTGGGGCAGGTGCCAGTTTGTCTCGCAGCAGAGCCAGAGATCTGTGGTACTGGCAGCCACCCAATACCTGATGTGGTATAATTATGTGGCTCTGTCAGTGTTAGTCTTTGGTCTGTCCTGTTTTCTGTGATATCACTCTGGAGAAACATTGTATCATTTCTTAATGCATGTATGCATTTCTAAATGACAATAAAAGAGGACTGAGTGTTCTCATAATCTAAAAAAACTAATAATCTAAAGCATTGTGCAAATTCAGGCATTGGTCACTGGTAAGCAATGGAAGAATTACAACATCCCAGTCAGCTATTTCTGCTATTCTTCTTTCTTTTTTTTCTTAAGGGAAAAATGGAATTGCTCTACTGTTGTTCTGACTAAGGTCAGCTAAATTAATCCAGAACTTGACTGGGCCCTGCTTATGTTACTGACCACGCCCAGTAAAGGTTCAGCTGGAACATATAAATTGTGAAACAGATAATGATAGAGTAAACCTTGAGGACATTGATGTATAGAGGGATACTGGGATTCAAGTAAGTAGTTAATTGAAAATGGCCACACATTGATAGAGTGGTAAGGAAGGTATCTGGCATGCTTGCCTTTATTAGTTGAGTCATTGGGTTCAAGAGTCAAGAAGTATGCAACTTTTAAATCTCTGGTTAGGCAGCAGCTGATGTTTTGCATTTTTTACTGATTGCTCTATTATAGGAAAGATGTTGTGGCTTTGGAGAGGGTGCAGAAGAGGTTTACAAGGATGTTGCCTGAATTAGAGGACATGTGATATAAGGAAGTGTTGGACAAACTAGGATTGTTTTTTATCTGGATTGACAGAAGTTGAAGACCGAGAACTAACAGAATATAAAATCATGAGAGAAATTGATTGACAGCCAGTATCATTTTCCCAGGCTAATACTAGAGGTTATGCTCTTAAAGTCAGAGGGGGAAAGTTTAAAGGAGATGTGCTGAGTATATTTTTAACACAGAGAGTGGAGGATGTCTGGAATTTACTGTCAGGGGTAGTAATGGAGGCAGATACAACAGAGGTATTCGAAGACTCCAAGTACATTTTTTATCAAAGTATGTATACAGAATACAACTCTGATATTTGTCCTCCCACTGGCAGCCACAAAACAAAGAAACATCATGGAACCTGTTCAAAGAAAGCAACAAACTCCCAACGCATGAAAAAAAAGCAAGTAGTGCAAACGGCTAAAAGCAAGTAAACAACACATAGAATATCAAACATCAAACCAAGAATGCAGTTTAGTGGATCTTAGATAGGTACATGAATATAGATAGGCTGAAAATGGACAGATATGGACCATATGCAGGCAGAGAAGAGATTACTGTAATTAGGCTTCATTACCTTAATTAGTTTGATACAACATTGTAGACCAAAGCACATATTCCTTTGTTACACTGTTCCAGGTTCTCTCTTGTCCATACCAACAGTGTTGCCCTTCTTCCCTGATCCTATTTGCCTGTAAGAGGCCTGTAACCCTTTACACCTTTCCTAACTGATGTTGCATCTCAGACCTGAAATACTGTTTCTCCGTTTACTTATGCTCCTGATCTGAGTTTTTCCATCATTGTTTTGACTTCAACAAAAATCAAACTGCTGGAATATTAAGCAGAGGGTTAGGCAGCATTTGTGGAAGGAGATAGGCTGCCATTTCCCGCTTTTATTTTAGAAGTTCAGATAAAGTGGCTGGTATACTGGTAAGATACTTAGCCTGTTTGCTCACACCTCCAGTGACCTGGGTTCAATGCTGACCTGTGTTCTACTTGGGTGGTCCTGCCGAAGGGTTTTGGCCCAAAACGTCGATTGTACTTTTTTTCCATTGATGCTGCCTGGCCTGCTGAGTTCCTTCAGCTTTTAATGTGTGTTGCCCAGATTTCCAGCAGCTGCAAATCTTCTCTTGTTTGGACTTGTAAATTCTCCTTGGGACCCAGTGGATTTTCCCTGGGTGCTATAGTTTCCTCTCACAGCCCAAAGACGATGTGCATGGTAGGTTAGATGGTGAGAATAAATTGAGCCCAATGTGTAGGTGAGAGGTAGAATGTGGAGGGACATGATGGAAATGTTGGGAGAATAAAATGTATTTGTAGTAAGTGGGTAAGTGCTGGTCAGTCCAGACCTGATAGGACAATAAGCTTGTGTCCAGCAGCAACTCTGTATGTCTCAATGACATATGATCTTTATGCAAATACCTAAAGGTCACAACCGAGAATTTCTGGTAGGAGGTTGACAGAAATGTCTGTAGGTGAAGTAATATTATAAGCATGCCACCTCCGAATGTAAAGCAGATGAATCCTTGAGCTTGCTCTGTCTTTCCAAGTGAAGCAGTGTGCAGTAAACTGGGAGATGTGCAGGGATCAGCAGCAGTGGCGTGAAGTCATCTTGTGACCAGGAAACTGTAAGTAGGTCCAACGCTGAGTTCCGCAGGCAAAGCATTCTAAGCATACATGTGAGGCTGTATTTAAGGTTTTAGGAAGTTGCATATGTTACTGAGGATGAAGAATGCAGGTTAAGTACGAAGCTTTAAATAGGATGATTTCAAGGAAAATTGAAGCAAACATGAAACTGAACAAAATTGAACAACCTTGCACGTTATGAATAAGAACTATATCAATTTGGAAATGACACTGGACATGATTTAGGGGGTGAAAAAAAAACGCAAGAGCAAAGGAAAAATCTTGCCGAAAAGTCAATAGTTAAGTTTCCCGCTGATTTCGGAGACACCCAATAACACCTGTAAAGTTTGCACTGCCATGGGTTAAGCTAGGTTTCCGCAAGATAACACTATTCTTGCGGAATAGTGCGAAGGAGTTTCTAGGTGAGTGGATCCACTCTAATGAAAGGTCATCAGCCTGAAACATTGTTTCTGTTTCTTTCACTGCAGATGCTGCAGTCTTCATAAGGCATGTTCTGTTTCTGTTTATATTAAACTCTTAATATAACAAATTGTTCCAAGCTATTTCACTTAAATGTAGAGAAAACCAGTGCAAACCAACTGATGGGGATATTAAGGGTGACTAAAACCTTTGGCCAAACGTTGTGCTTCATGACTTGTAAATAAAGGATGAACGATATGATAACATATGGCAGTTCTGTTTGAGCATTGTCCCTGTTAATAGCGCAAAACTGCTGATCTAATTTGAAAGAAAAGCAGGCGGGAAATGCACAGGTCTAGCAGGAGTTATAAATCACAGAAAGGACAATATTATTGCTGACATTGGCATGATTTTCCCTTGTTGCTTAAAGCTGCTACTTCCTTGGCTTCCGCCCATAATTTTGGCGAGCTGTAGAGACCCTTCTACCAGTGCATTGTTGTGCCCTCCAACTCAAGCAAATGATTGGTTCAACAGCATTTGAGCATAATGTATTACCTGATGAGATGTTTTGATTGATTGTGTTAACATAGACAAATTTATTATCAGCCTGAGAACTCTTCATTAATAAATCATTAGGGCATGTAGATTTATGATAGTTGCTCCTAAAATGATCACTTCTTCTTAGGAAAGTAGCAATCTAGCAATGTACGATTAAGTGAACATAGAATAAATAGAGCATTAGTTATTTCCAGCAAAAATAGTTTCTACCTTTCACATTCTGAAAAGATAGTCTGAGTCCTTCTTCTCCATTGGCTTAGAAACCACAAAATAGCTAAACATCTTAAACACCTACAGGCTGACTGAGTCCACAATTAGAGATAAACTGAAAACCTCTTCAAAAGATGCCATTTGTAAATCTGATAGGACCAGACACATTTGTGAGTGGGAAAGCTAATCCATAATTCCAGATTGCTATCATGTTTACATCTCCTAACACTGCTTTTTCCAGATGATGACTTATGCATTATAAATAGGGATCCTCACCAATAGTTCTGGGTTTGCTTTATCACCAACGCTGATGGCAATAATTATCAAATAGATGCAGAGCACTAGCGCCAACCTAATATGTGCACCATGGCATGGCAACAGCTTTAAAAAATGTGACAACACCTCAGGGCCCTAAAAACAAAATGAGTAGTTATCGTAACACTCCAGTGGGGCACTGGCTATGCCTGGCATACCAACATGTATAAAAGGGAAGATTGTGGTAAAATTGTTAGAATTATCCCTCATATTATTATATGGAAAGTAAGCAGTTATGGGTTCTATTGATAAATGGGACTGATAGCTTGTTTCACACACATTACCTTGGCATTAAGGAACATCTTTTCTGTTATTCCTCCTCACCCCCATCGCTTGCCTCAAGTTATTCTGATATTCCACCCAGCTTTTTGTTTCATGTAATTTGCCTTTCTAATTCTTCCTGACACTCTAATTCCATCTTCATTTCACTACCTTCAAGATAACAAGTAGCTCAGACTCCAGAGCAGTGGATGAGGTCAGACCCCTCCCCTTTAAATAACACCGAAGCAGGCATTCTAGGCAAAGCATTTAACACCATAGGTGGGCCTTATATACTGTACATATGAGAATTTTGGGCACATTGTATCAAAATGTCCATTGCACACTGTTTAACATCACTTAATATAAATGTCTGTCTGCATACAATGTGGATTTTTCTTGCCAGTCATCTGGTTAAAAATGCTGTCAGGTGAATATAGTTCCACTGTCCCCTTCCACATGTTTATTGCATGCTGGCAGAATACGGGTCAGATTTTCAGAAGCGTGTTATGTATGTATGTGGTTTAGCATTCGAGATACTTTGGTCCAGTGTTTTCACATTTTAAACCAGTGGATCAAACTTCTCTGTGCCCTCTTTCAATAAAGTTATTAATCCAATTAGGATATTCTGTTGTGGTAGTGTGAAGGGCAAGAACATAAGAAACAAGATTACAAGCTCACCAGCCCCTAAAGTCCACCATTTAGTTTCATCATAGTTGAGGTAATATTGAGCCTAATGTTATTTTCCTGCTTCCTTTCCTTACCCATTGACTCCCTTGTAATTTCAATGCCTTGAAGTCTGCATCTTGCAATAATACAATCATTCAAACTTCACAGCACTCTTGGTTAGAAAATTTGAAATATTGTCAACTCTTTGAGAGGAGGAACTCTTCAGCTGAAATGATAACCTTTAATTTTACCCCAAGCCCTTTAGTTTAAGATACTTCAACTTGGGTAAAATCTTCTCAGCATCCATACTGTTAATTGCCCTCAGAAATTTTAAATGTTTTTCTGAATGTTAGTATGTGTACAGCAGCCTACTCAATATTAATCCCAGCAGTCAAGCTAATGGACATTCTCTGCACTAACTCCAATTCACAGTACTGCAGATACAATCACAAATTTCCCAGGAAGATATTTGCCAGATGTCTGCAGACCAGTGTTGTAGATTACCTATTGAAACTACATTCCATAAGATATCTTTTGAAATACTTCACACAAATAAATGCTTGTATCTTGTACACAGATGGGTAAATTCGGAAAAGTTAGTTGGTCAGCAGATTGTAAGATTGGGCATGAAGCCCGTATACGTGGAAGCTGATTCTCTGGCTTATTTATGTACTTGAATCAAAGAAAGAACTTTCATTTATTTAGCATTTTTCACTTGATCAAGATAATCCATTAATCTTCATGGCTGGGGAATTAGAAAATCTGCGAACTGGACCACTGACTTTCATGCTCCATTCTCCAACCTGGTCTCTTATCATGTAAGGTTGTACACTGGAAATATTGTCTCTCTCTGAATTCAAGCTGCAATCTTAGTTGCATAAATCACATTATAATGGGTTCAGTTTGTAATTCCACTGATAAATTAGCCCAATATAATTAATGTTCCGTAATTAGTAGGATAAGTTACCAACAAAATAGTGATGGTATTTTGTTTGCTGTATCACTGGGAGATTAGTTAAAGCTGCACTCATTGAAAAACAATAAAATGGAGCACACTATGGGTCCTCCGAATTCATGGGACCATGCAGGTATTTGTGTTCTGTAGGCATGGGGATTGGCTACTTTATAACCTTGTGATATGAGAGACGTTTCAGCCATCCAGCCTATTCTGGATCTCAGAACAATTCTATTTCTTCACTATTTTTTTACTGTGACCTGTTCTTCCCACATTCTCATCCCAAAGTTCAAATTTGAAAGTAAATTTTTATTACCAGAGTACATACATGTCACCATGTACAGCCCGGAGATGATTTTTTTCCTGCGGGCATACTCAGCAAATCTGTAGAACAGTAACTGTAAACAGGATCAATGAAAGAACAAAAGCATTGAAGCTGACAAACTGCTGAACTAAATAACAAGAGCATGAAATAACAAGATAATGAGTCCTTAAAGTGAGATAATTTGTTGTGGGAGCATCTCAATAGAGGAATGCAATTATCCTCTTTTGTTCAAGAACCTGATGGTTGAAAGGTAGTAACTGGTCTTGAACGTGGTGGTGTGAGTCCTGAGGCTCTTGTAACTTCTACCTAATGGCAGCAGCAAGAAAGGGCATGGACTGAGTGGTGAGGATCTTGATGATCCTACAACAGTGTTTCATGTGCTCACTAACTCCAATCAACCTGTATGTCTTCATTCCACCAGAATATCTGAAACCCACACAGTCACTGATAGAAGGTGCAAAACAGCACCAGAATTAAGGATTGAACCCAGGTCACAAGAGCGTTGAGATAGCAACTCTATAAGCTACACCACTGTTCCACCCAATGATTTTATAGCCTCACTACCTTATGGTAACCACTACTAGCCAAGGAGATCAAATCTCTTTGTGAAACCACAAGAACAGTTTCACTGCTAGAGAGATTTCCTGAGCTCTCAGAGGCTCTTATCTGCCCAAACTCTCATCAAAGTTATAATAGAAATCTAATGGACATAATTTTCATACTATTTTCTCTTTCCTTAAATGAAATAACCCAAGTTAAAACCTGCTCCATAAGTTCCCATGCTTCCCCCCATTTAGTCCAAAGACATCGCAGTTAGTAGTTTAATTTGGCCATTGTTATTTGTCCTGTGCTTGGATTAAATAGGTGCGTTGGTGGGTGCTGTGGCTTGTTGGACTGAAAGGGCCTGTTTCACACTCTATCTCTAAATAAAAAATAAATTTATTTACCAAAAGTCCCAGTCAATGTTAAGTTTATTGTCATATGCACAAGTATATGTATGCAGAGGTGCATTAAGAACATTTCTCTCTCTAAATTGCAAAAGTGCGCGGAAGCAGAGTAACTGAAATTCTCCAGCATACATAGCCTTTGTTGCCACGCAGCTGGAATTTTCTTTTATAGATGACAGAAACGTTGCCTCAAAAATATTGCAGCAATACTGTGATTTAAAATTTGTCACTTCTGAGAAAGTTAAGACTGGCTCAATTAAGTTGTTCACTGATATGTTGAACCATGTACTTAGAAAGAAAGAATTTGAAGAACTGTCAATTATGTTGACATCATTGGAACATTTCAAGCTTCTAGTGCTGACTGCGAATGTGAAT
This sequence comes from Mobula hypostoma, assembly GCF_963921235.1. Taxonomy (NCBI): domain Eukaryota; kingdom Metazoa; phylum Chordata; class Chondrichthyes; order Myliobatiformes; family Myliobatidae; genus Mobula; species Mobula hypostoma. Next base: position 132,332,555 of record NC_086103.1, on the reverse strand, counting down.
TCAGTCTTATGAACTCAATCAAATGTAAATCCAGAAACAGACAAGAGGTGGATCATTTGGATGATCTAATGATGATAAGATGTATCTTCGTCTGGATGCAAAATTAACCTGGACAATGTTTATAGACAATAAAGACAGATGAGAAAAAGTTTACAAAACATAAAAGATTTTCTTTGCTGTACTGTATTTCATTATAACTTTCAATTAATATAATCAAAAGTATATGATTTTAAAAATTTTCATTTCTAAATATTCATTGTATGCATATTACAAAACAATAACACCTAAAGTTCTGTGCAGTTTTCAGGCCGTGTAAGATTTTCTGCTCAGAGTAATGGCTGGTTCACACAGCTGTAAAAATAATTAGAGTGAATGCTGATTGAGAAACTTACATGCAACAGCCTCACAGGCAAATACAACATTCACAAGAACAACATAAACTAAGCGTAAATGATAGACAATTTTATGAGAAGCAACACAATTACAACAAAAAAAAGCCCACTGTAGTGCAAGTAGTCGAAGTGGTCATTGTGTGTCTATACTGTGGCAGTGATTAGAGTTGTGCAGCTTGGTTCAGGAACTGAATCATTGAAGGGAGGTAGCTGGTCTTGAAGTGGGTGGTGCTGTATGACATGCAAAGACTCTCGACTGACTGGGTTACAGCAACACTAGCAGCTGCTTTTACCAGGCAGTGCTTTGGTTTATTTTTGCATTTAGTTTGATTGGTGTGCCAGCTTATTCTTGTTTGACTCAGTGAGACCACTAAGCCAGGTCTTCTTACCTTCCAGGTACTTACTGACATCTGTTGGATCTGGTGACAATAATGCTAAGGACGATAACTTTCATGGGATTCTTTGGAGTGCCATGTATTGAGACTCATAGAATACAGATCATTTGAAGTTTCATATACCTCTTGCCCATCCTCTGGGTCACCCCCCCCCGTCTTTCTCCCTAGGCCTCCTGTCCCATGATCCTCTCGTATCCCCTCTTGCCTATCACCTGTCCAGCTCTCGGCTCTATCCCTCCCCCTCCTGTAAAAAAAAAATAAAAATGAATTTCCAGCATCTGCAGAATTCCTGTTGTTTTCATTTGAAGTTTCATTTTTATCACCAATGAGCTATGTTGCACTTGTCAATATATCCAAGAACTTCAATGCCTTCTGTGCATTTTTATATTTCTCTGCATTCTCAAGTGTCCAGGTGTATACACTGGCTGTACCTACCTGTAGGTGACTGATGAGATTAATCTGACACATAGTCCCACAAGTTCTAGATGTGTTATAGTGGTTTACAAGTTCCATGATTTACTTTTCTTTCTTAGGTAATCATTACTACCTTACGTTGCTTAAGCCTGATATCTGTACTCTAGAATCATCGCGTCATACAGCACTATAGCACAGAAATAGGGCCATCGACATGGAATTACAACATTGTAGCTATTAGTGAGACTAGGTTGCAGGAGGGGCAGGACAGGCAGCTCAGTATTCTGGGGTTCCATTGTTTTCCATGTGATAGAGCAGGAGGGATTAAAGGGGTGGGGGTGTGGCATTACTAGACAGAGGAATTGTCACAGCAACGTTCAGTCAGGACACTGGAGATTAGTGAGGCTTTATAGGTAGAAATGAGGAATAGGAAAGGTATGACCACATTAATGGGACCATATTATAGACCACCTAGCAGTCCACAGAATTTAGAGAAACAAATTTGTAGAGGGATCACAGACTGTTGCAAGAAACATAAGATTGTGATAGTAGGTGATTTTAACTTTCCACATATTGACTGAGACTCCCGTACTGTAAAAGGACTAGATAGGATAGAGTTTGTCAAATGTGTTCAGGAAAGTTTTGTTAATCAGGGTACACTGAGGTCCCAATGGGAGAATGTAAAATATATGAACTCCTATTAGGGAATGAGACAGGGCAGGTGACAGAAGTTTCTGTAGGTGAACATGTTGCATCTAGTGATCATAATGCAATTAGTTTCAATGTAATTATAAATAAAAAAGACTGGCACTTGGGTTGAGATTCTAAATTAGAGAAACACTAGTTTTGATGATATCAGAAAGGATTTGGCAAGCGTAGATTGGGACAGGATGTTTTCTAACAAAGGTGAACTTGGTAAATGAGAGGCCTTCAAAAGTTAAATTTTGAGAATACAAAGCGTGTATGTGCCTGTCAGAATAAAAGGCAGGGATAACAGGTTTAGGAAACCATGGCTTTTGAGAGATATTGAGGCCCTGGATAAGAAAAAAAGGGAGGTGCATTGCAAGTATAGGCAGATAGGAATAAATGAGGTAGTTGAGGGATATAAAATAATACAAAAGAAAGAAATCAGAAGGGCTAAAAGAAGGCATGAGGTTGCCCTAGCAGACAAAGAATTCTAAGGGTTTCTACAGATATGTTAAGAGCAAGAGGATTATAAGGCACAAAATAGGTCCTCTGGAAGATCAGAATGGAATTAAATGAACCTATGTGTGGAACCAAAAGAGATGAGGGATATCTTAAATGGATATTTTGCATCTGTATTTACTCAGGAGATGGACGCTGAGTCCATAGAAGTGTGGCAAAGCAGCATTGAGGTCATGGACCCCATACAGATTATAGAGGAAGAGGTGTTTGCTGTCTTGAGGCAAATGCCCTGGGCCCAACAAGGTGTTCACTCAGAACTTGTGGGAAGGAAGTGCAGAAATTGCAGGGGCCATAGGAGAGATATTTAATTCATCTGTAGTGACGGATGAGGAACTAGAGGATTGTTGTTTAGCTGTTTAAGAAAGGCACTAAGAATAAACCAGGAAATAATAGGCCAGTGATCCTGATATCAGTAGTAGGAAAGTTATTGGAAAGTATGCTAAGAGACCAGATATATGAGCATTTGATAGACAGGGGCCGATTAGGGATAGTCAGCATGACATTGTGCATGGTAGGCTGTGTCTAACCAATATTATACAGCTTTTCAAGGAAATGATCATGAAAGCTGATGAAGGAAAGGCTGTGAATGTTGTCTACATGGACTTCATCAAGGCATTTGACAAGGTCCCGCATAGGTGTTTGGTCAAGGAGGTTCAGTTACTTGGCATTCAATAGGAGGTAATTAATTGGATTAGACATTGGCTTTGCAAGAGAAGCCAGAGAGTGATAATTGATGGTTGCCTTTCTGACTGGAGGCCTGTGACTAGTGGTGTGCCACAGGGATCAGTGATGGGTCCGTTGCTGTTTGTCATCTATATCATTGATCTGGATGATTATGTGATTAATTGGATTAGCAAATTTGTGGATGACACCAAGGTTGGAGGTGCAGTGATCAGTGTAGAAGTCTATTAAAGCTTCCTGAGGGATCTGGACCAGCTGGAAAAATGGCTGTAAAAATGGCAAATGGAATTTAATCAGATAAGTGTGAGGTGTTGCACTTTGGGAGGACCAACTTGGGTAGGTCTTACACAGTGAACAGTTGGGCACTCAGGAGTGCTGTAGAACAAAGGGGTCTGGGAATACAGGTGCATAATTCATTGAAAGAGGTGTCACAGGCAGATAGGGTCATAAAGAAAGTTTTTAGCACATTGGCTTTCATAGATCAAAGTACTGAGTACAGGTGTTGGGATGTTATGTTGAGTTATATGGAAAGATTGAATAGGTCAGACCTTTATTCCCTAGATCATAGAAGACTGAGGGGGTGATTTGATAAAGCTATACAAAATTATGAGAGGTATCATTAGGATAAATGCAAACAATTTTTTTCCTTCAAAGTTAGGTGATGTTACAACTAGAGGTCAAGGGTCATGGATTAAGGGTGAAAGTTGAAATGTTTAATGGAAACAAGGGGGGAAACTTCTTCACTCAGAGGGTGATGACAGTGTGGAATGAGCTTCCAGCACAAGTGGTGAATGGAATTTTGATTTTAATGTCTACGAGAAGTTTGGATATATACATGGATGGGAGGGGTATGGAGGGCTGTTTTCTGGCTTCAGGTCGATGGAACTAGGCAGTTTAAATGGTTCAGCATGGAATAGGTGGGCCAAAGGACCCATGTCTGTGCTGCTGTGATATAGTTTTCTATGACTCTATCACACAATGGCACATCCTGTCCATGCCAAGCCATTATTCTGCCTTGTTCCATTGACCACACATGGCCATAGCCTGCCTACTTCTGTTAGCCACGTACTTATCCTAATTTCTTTTAAACATTGCATCCTTTACTTGTTCTGACAGCTTGTTCCACCCCTCACCACCTCCTCAAGTTCCCCTTAAATTTTTCACCTTTCACCCTTAACCTACGGTCTCTAGATCAAGTCAAATCGAACTTCAGTGGGACAAGCCTGCTTGCTTTTACCCTTCTATATCCCTCATAATTTTGTATACTTTTATCAAGTCTCCCCTCATTCCCCTATGCCCCAGGGAATAAAGTCATAATTTTTCAACTTTTCCCTATAACTCACAGCCTCAAGTTCAGGCAAGGTTCTTATAAATTTTCTCTGTACTCTTACAATCTTATTGATATCTTTTCTTAAGGTAACTGAACAGAACTGAACAAATTCTAGGTCAGAAAACCTGTCAAGTACATTCACATTTGAACTTTTCAGTCATAATTTCATGGCTTTTTGGTTCCAAGGCCCCTAAATGATGAACAATCGGGAAATGACTATTTTGCTCATGGGCCTGCTGCTTCAAACTTAGCAACAACTAAGTCCTCACTACTGATGTCATACCTTTCTGGAGAAAGGGTTGAACAGCTGGTGGTTTTAGGCATAATCAGAGCTTTGGGCTGAGCCAGCAATCAGATAAGTGATCAAGGTTGGATATCATTAGAAGATTAGTTGATCATTGATTTGAGAGATGCCATGACCTGAGCCAAATAAGTTGTTAGCGGCAAGGTGGAGATACCTGATGAAGACCTTGAATGAGGTGTGGTTTAAATAGGGGATTGATGAAGGTGTGCTTGTATTCTAAACTACGGGGGAAGGAGATATTTTTGGTAATAGAGTTGAATTTCTGGGCTGATACGACTTATAACTCAATGATTAATTCCCACAAGTGTCTCATGAAATTTTCTTCATGTTTATATTTTGCCATGTATGCTCAAACTTGAAGTTGCAACCAGTATGATTATAACTTAACATTTGCAGCATACGCAGAAAAGTATAAATATGCTCAAAACGTATGTCACAGCTGAACCTGGTACAAACCATCAATATTGGCAACTTTTCTATTGAAAATGGTGCAAATCAGTACCATTATTTACATGAAATGATCAATGTAATCCACTTCTTTAAAATAGGAAATTGTTAATTATGCAAATGATGAGAAGTCCTGTTCCCTTGCATCGGGCAGCCTCTGTGCTCACTGTTCTCCTTCTGTACTACTTCACTTCTTTATGTCATTACTTCACCTGTGGGCACTTTCAATTCTATTTGCAATGTCAGTCATATCCATCTTTTACTTCAACGATTATGTGAACATTCTGTGTAGTTCCCACATTTTAAAGACTTACAGGTCAATCCAAATTCCCTCATCTTCCAAACTGTCTACAGTTACTTAGAATTTCGCTTGGCAAATTCTAGCATTAGCTGTAGAACTACTTCATGCTCCAAATGGATACTACTTCATTCTTTAAAATTGATAGAATGTCATATTACACATCTTAATTTAATAGAAATCAACAACTTTATTGAAATGAATAAATAAATAATCCAATATTATACACAAAGTTTCTTTTAATCCCCAAGTTGAAAAGTGGTGAAATTCACAATTTCATACTAAGTTATTCTTTTTCAAATAACCTTTATAAGGGTAATCTTCAGTTTCATAGCAAAGCTTCCACTGTGCAGTTATCTTGTCTATCTCATAGTTGCACATGAAGCTTATTACTACTTCCTGCTTATTCAACTTATTGAAAAAATTTAGTTACAGTACTTTAATGCCTTTTTATTGGTTACCATGGGTGGTTTTTAACTTTCATGAGTGATAGTCAAATTAAGTATTTTTATGTTTGCATTCAAAGGAAGTCTTGCCCTCTTTCCATTACCCCATGGCATTTTGACTGTATAGTTTGAGCCACTGCATTTGGGAGCGGTACCGAACAATGAGTAAATGAGTCTCGTGAACTCATATAGGAACAGGACTGTGAAGAGGAAGCTTGTGCCTACTTTCGCTATTGATACAATAGCTATACCCCAAAACTCTGTAACTTCCTTCAGGAAACAGTATAATGGCTGATGCAAATACCCTTTATAAGAACATTTTCCTGGACTTCCAAATAGAATCTTGAGTTACTACTTCATAAAGCACAATGTTCACTTTATCCTTTTCTTTTAAATAAATGGGATATTGATACCAGAAAATAGCTGAAGTTAAGGCTTAGCTATTCAAGTTAATTGACACAGCAGGCTGCTCAGTAGAAACCTAAGAAAATGCTGGAAATACTTAGATTTTCAGATAGCATCAGTAGAGAAAGAAACAGAGTTAACATTTCAGATCAATGACCTTTCATCAGAACTGGAAAAGTGGAAAAGCTACTGTGTTTTAAATCAGAGTGTCATGGTGGAGGAAGCAAAGGAAATGTCTGTGATGGAGTAGAGACCCAGGTTGCTCAGTTTATACAAATACTATTGATATCATTTGAAAAAAATGTTTAAGAGTGCTTATCAATCCAATCTATCGTGTCTGGATGAAGGTAAATGGAGGGAGGTAAATAAGGGCAATAGAGGAAATGATCTGTCGGAATAGTGAGACATGGAACACCAAGTTGTTAGAAATCAGAAATAAAATGAATTACTGGAAGTAGTCTACAGATCAAATATTATCTGTGGAGAGAGAAACAAAAATCATTTTAGGCCAATGACCATCAGACAGTTCCGAACGAAATCTGGTTCTTCATTCATAGATCCTGTGTTTGACCTGCTGAATATCTCCAGCATTTTTGTAAACACAGGAGATTCTGCAGATGCTGGAAACCCAGATCAGCATATACAAAATGCTAGAACCTCAACAGATCAGGCAGCATCAATAGAAAAGAATAAAGAGTTGATTTTTTTGGGCCAAGACCCTTTATCGGGACTGGGAAGAAAGGGAGCAAAAGCCAGAATAAGAAGATAGCTGGAGGGGAAAGAATACAAGCTGACAGGTGACAGGTGATGATTGTAGTTTCTGCAGATGGAATCACATGGAACCAGCAGCAACGATGTAAAGACAAAAGAAAAATAATAGTTTATTCACTTTTGAGTAATAGACATGTTATGCCACACCATACATTAGTAAATGCTGAATAATTTTACAAGCCTTAAGGGCAACTTTCTGAAGGTTGTGACTAATTTTCATGGCAGAAAACTTAAATGCTAGTGGTTTTTTGATAGTTTATATTTTGCTTTTTTATATTGCTCTCAGAATGCAATACACGAGTCTCAATTTCATCTTATCTCCTGATTTCAGTGAGCTGGATCTCCACAATTCAACTGGCTAAGCAATTGCCTATGTATCGTAAAAAAAAACAGAGGTCTTAGATTTACTGACAGATTCAAGAGTTTGCGCTGCTGCTGAAGACATGAAGTCCAGACACAGACGTAAAGGATCAGGAGGCAAAAATTCTTACCTTTAAAAAAAAAATCACATTGATGTTCTTCATTTCACAAACAAGAGAAAATCTGCAGATGCTGGAAATCTGAGCTACACACACAAAGTGCTGAAAGAACTCAGCAGGCCAGGCAGCATCAATGGAAAAAAGTACAGTTGATGTTTCGAGTCCAGCTGAAGGGTTCCTCCAGCATTTTGTGAATGTTCTTCATTTATCTATACGTTTTTTGGTTAACTTTATCTCTTAACCTCAATAATTAAATAATGTTATTTTTAGAGATGTTTAATAACACTTAAAATCATATATAGCAATTACTTCTGGGCAAAGACTCACCCCTAGTTCTGACTGTTGGCAAAGCCCACTAGGAGTCTTTTGGTGTTGGGACTTTCTCACTGCTCTGCTTCATGCCCTTCCAGTACCTGCTGCTAAGTACAGAGGTGAGTTTGGCTCTCTGTTTCCTGGAGAAGTTACGTACAGGGGAATGCCATCATTGAATGAGCAGGCCAACAAGATGTAACCTAACATATTGTTTATCCTTTACATTACTCTTTTTGCTGTCATTGAAGGTTCATCCACCTGTCTGGTTGACACTCTGTACGGAGCCATGAGTCACCTTGCTGAAAGTCCAAGTTCAGGCAGACATGGGGAGCAAAGAAATTAAGATATTTGGGGCCTGCTAATATGTATGGGTAGTTTTATAATCAAAGTGAATGGCCTGTATAGCTCTTTTACTGCTGATTGAAATATCAGAGACAATTTGTTTGGATAATTTGTGGTGAATGGAATATTTGAAACCAGCAGTAGAAGTAGTATGGTATTACTTTACAATGCCTTGGGGGATTGAAACTAGATGAAGGTACTTTTGTCAAAGCAGTGGAAGCCAAACCAGATGATTCTCTGTTTGTGATTATTGAAAATCCTCTCTCCAGACAACACATCTTTAGCCTTCTGAAAAACCTTTAGCATAGTTATAGGCATTTAGTTTCAGAATTCAAAGGTCATTCCTGACATGCTGATGTAGCTCTCTCTGAAGCCAAAGCAAAATTCCTAAGCCATCTCATTTGCATTTTCTAACTGCTATAAATATTGGAATAATAAAACCCCACATCATGCATAATGCTTTTTACTTGGTCAATTCCTTCTCCCTTCAGTATTTATCCTTTACTCGGCATGTTTGGATGTATTTAAGAACCATTTCATTTCATCATCAATTAGGTAGCTGCAGGTAGTTAATCTTTGCTTATCATTAACAGGTGTCATACTGTGACCCTCCCAAAGTAAATCCTTTATATGTGCAGCTCCAAGGAAAGTGAAGAGATTATAAGGAGGAAAATTGGGAGATCTTAGCCCATAGTGATTGATCAGAAAAAGCCAAAATATGCATTTTGAACTTGAAATATATATATACTTATGATTCCAAATACAAATAAATTCCCAAAATTGTAGAGGCCAACATTTATTTGGGAAATGGCCAATCCTATCTGAATCCTGTTTTCAGTATCCAAATCTCAGACTTTCTATTTATTTATGGAACACATTATAAATGACTTCATTTGTATTCAGCAAACAAATCATTAGCGGTATCATTGCAAATGTCACATACACAGACACATAATCAATCTGTCATACTGAGCATACTGTAAAACTGTAGAAACAGTCCAAGTAACATTTAAAGTTCCTCTATTTTATTTTTGTCAATTTTCTATGTGATCCATTTGAAAATATCCATATTAAACTTGTATTGTTCCTTATATTGAGCTCTTTAGAACAACAGTGAAATCATGCTGACAGAATAATCTCTTCTTTTAAAACAAAAGAACTGCTTTGGACAGAATTTTCAATATACAGTATTTTAGAATGCATATTTTAATGACTTGGGCAATAAAAATATTGAGATTAATTTTGAATTTCTATATACACATCTATTGTATCTAAACACTTTGAACTTCAGTTTTATACTTTGATTTTGCTGTCACAAATGAGTGATTTGATTTGCTGTCTAGCTTTGCACTCATTCTCCTGTTGCCAAAGAGACATGCATGCAGCTGCTGCATGGCAATCGAAGACAACATCTTCCTGTACCAGCACGCAAGTGCTCCAACATTTCACACACAGTTTTCTCTTCCTGATCCCTGTATGTCTGTAAACCTATGGCTTAAATTTTGAAATCCGTTTACTGTAAATGTGACCAACACTGTAATATTCCATCTGTATTATTAATTTCCAAACTCTAATCCTCAATATCACACTGAATCTGAGGTGTTTCACCAACCATTTCAATCCTTTGCACATAATTATTCATATGGCTTTGATTTGAGTTCCATTTTGTGATTGACACGAACATGCTTTTCACACAAGTAATAAGATAGTGACTTTTCCTTGACTTTAAACTATAATTGATTAGCTATGCATATTTCAAAATCATCTTCATGCTGTTCACAATCAATAAGTAGATAGATATTTTTTACAATTAATAACAATTATTTTTTTCTGAATTACATGATGGTACATATAACATATGAAATATAGTTATGATGTAATGTTGCTGTAATAAAATTCTGTGGCATTGAAAATATCATTGTTATCCTGAGCTTCACAACATTAGGGTTTGAATAATCAAATATTATTGAGAGACACTTGGGTGGGACAGAGAATAATATGGTCATCCTTATGTTATGAGAGTAAGTGGTTACAATCAGGTAAAAGGTAACTATTAAGACTCTCTCTTGTTGGATGGATCAGCTTTATTTACTCAACTCCCTTAATCCTTTTACTTTATAGATCCACGTTAAGCTCTAACCAGTCCTTACAGCTCTTTCATCACAATCCAAATTCCATTAAGATATCTGGTCAAGGCACTACTTCCAGTTCAAATCCTTCGATATCTTCCCCTATCAGACAATTAAAATGTTAACTGACCATAAGAGAATAAGTTTCAAGGCGTGAAGGTACTGATGATTGATGCTTTGGGAGAAGGCTGTGCATAACGACTCAAGCAACTGTGCAATGCTACTCTGAGAAATTCTATAGAAGTGGTGATCTTACTGAATGAAGTTACAATCATCTTGTTAGCTCATACTTGTGTGGTATATGAACTGACATCATCGGGGAATGAATCACCATGGGCAGGGCAACATCTGTAACTGATACACTGCTCAGGCGGCTGACGCAGTTGTCCTCAGTAACCTTCACTAGGTGTGTCAAGCTATTATCTTATATTTTTTGTGGGGTGCCTTCTTTCAATTAGCGTTACTTTTAATCATAGATTATTGTATTTGACACTTATAAAAATATCTCAAGCATTAAAAGTGGTGTGCATTTTGAAATCAAAATGCAGAAATAATGGAAATATTCTGTAATCATAGATACTGTTTTTTATAATTTTATAAGGCCAGCAATATCATAAAGGATCACTCTCACCCCGCTCATGGACCATTATTCCCACTCCCAACAAGGAGGAGGCTATGTAGCATCCACATCAGGACCACCAGACTCAAAAACAACTACTTTCCCTAAGCAGTAAGGCTGATCAACATCTCCACCCACTAAGCCACCCCACCATACCCTCCACAACCACCACTACCTTATCATTTCCTGTCAGAATCATGTTATGTACAGACACTTCTGTGTCTAGCGTCACGCCATAGATATATAATCGAAGTACGTATATAAGTTATCTTATGTATTTATCTTATTTATCTTACTTGTGGTGTTTCTTTTATAATTGTGTTCTTTATCTTAGTGTATTTTTTTAAACGCTGGACTGAATCCAGAGGAGCAAACATTTCATTCTCCTTTACACTTGTGTACTGGAAATGACATTAAAAAATCTTGAAACTTTAAAATAATACATTAATAATGGAAAAGAACTGCAATGACTTTGATATGGCAACCTTTCCTGTATGTATAAATTTCTCCAAATTAAGGCAGAATGTTATGTGTTTTCTTGTGTATAGTTCTAGGCTTAAACAGAACCAGTCCATGCCTGATTTCCAGGCTTCAGACTTCAGCACTATAACACTCCCATCGCATTAAATTCCATGGCAGAGGCTACTGCAGACTGAAGGCTTCCGTCCCAGAAAATACAGCAAGCTAGCACCTTTTGTGCAAAGGAACATATTATCAGCCCCAGGCTGTAATCTCTGCTTTAGCTGGGTAGCTGACTTGATGCTGACTATGCTTTGCACAAAATCATTACCCTGAGACCAACTCATGTATTTAAACTCAAGTTAATGCTTCTACAAAATGTAATTAAGAGATTTGGTCAGTGCACAGACAAATATGAAATTGCTTTATGACTAGAGGCATGCTTTCCCTTCACGTATGAGGTAAATTCCATTGCTTCTTGCAAGTTAAACAATAGAAAATTAGTGTGTGATTGCCGCAATAAGCAATTAGTTATTTTACTATAAATGGGAATGTCTTGCCATTCCTTCACTTAAAAAGGATAGGAAAATGGAGTTCCAGTTTAATCATAAACAAAATGCAATGCCAGCCAGAATAAAAGCAAAAAATAAAACATGTCACCCATTAATTTTTCCAAAGAAAAAGATGGTCTTTTTGTTTATCTAGTTTTTTTTAATTTTGATGTTGGGATTCCTGTCAATGTTCGTGTTCATTGCCTATTTGTAATTGCCCTTGAGAAGCTGGCAGTGAGTTGCCTTCTTAAATCACTGTAGTCCTTCACAAAGGCCTAAAGACAGGGTTCTAGGACTTAGATTCAGTGATGATAGAGCAATGACAATATAGGTCCAAAGCAGGGTGGTGTGTTATATGAAGGGTACTTGCAGGTGGTGGTGTGCTCCTGTTTCTGTTGTCCTTTTTCCTTTAGGTGAGACAGGTTGTGGATTTGTGAGGTGCTTGTTGGAATAGCCTAGGCAAATATCTGCAGTGTGTTTTATATACGGTACCTACTGCGCTCCTGTGAGCCATTGTTAGAGGAAATGAATGTACTATGTATGTTGGTTGTTTTGGTGCCATACAAACAGTTATCTTTATCCTTCTTCTTGCAGAATTTCCTGAGCTGTACTCATGCAGAGTATACTCCCTCCCTCCTCAGTTAATGCCATGCAGATGTCAGAAATGCTTTGTGGGTGGATTCAGAGGTGAGTAACTTCTGACAGGATAACTAACCTCTGACCTGAGCTTGTAGCCAGCGTACATAAGTAGCTGGTCCAACTGCATTTTCAATAACGAGCCCTGAGGATATTGATTGACGGGAGATTCTGTGATGGCAATATTATTGAATATCAAAGATAAGTGTTTACATTTATTCTTGTTGGACATACTATTGCCTGGTACAAAAGTTATCTTTCATTTTTCATGCAGTCCTAATATGGACTGCTTCGTTTGCTGAGGAGATGTGAATGAGATGTAACATTCTGTAATTATCATCAGACGTTACCTCTTCTGACGTTACAACGGGTGAAACCTTATCGGCAAGGTAACTGAAGATGGTTGGGTTAGGACACTGCCCTACCCTAAGGAACTCTCTTGTTCTGTGGCTAGGATGATTGACGTAGAATCATAGTCAGACTGCACCTAAAGAGTGCAACTCATCTACGCCAACAGAGAAGTCTGTCTACACTAATTCCATTTTCCTGCATTTAGCTCATATCTCTCTATTCCTTTCCTCTCCTCATACTTGTCCAAATGCTTTGTAAACACTGTAATGGCACTCATCCTTATCACCTCTTCAGGCAGTTTGTTCCCTAAACCTATAATCCTCTATTTGAAAATTTGCTCCTCAGATCTCCTTTAACTATTTCCCCTCTCATTTTAAACCTATCTAATCTAGCTTGAGACTCACTACCCTTCGAAAAAGACTCTCAATATGCACTCAGTAGCGACTTTATTAGGTATAGTGATTTAAAAAGTTTCAAAAGTTCAAAGGTTCATTTATCATCAAAGTATTTATTATCAAACTCTGAAATTCTTCTTCTCCGGATAACAAGAAAACTACGGAAGTCAGTTTAAACAGAAACATCAACACCTCCCCTCCCCCCCCCACCGCCGCTGCACATAAAAAGAACAGCAACACGTGCCTGTGTAGAAGAATGTGAGCTGCCTTAATGACTAACGCCCAGTAGCCTCACATCTACAGTGATGAAATGCTTTGAGAAGTTGGTCATGACTAGACTGAACTCCTGCCTCAGCAAGGACCTGGATACACTGCAGTTTGCCTATCGTCACAATGGGTCAACAGCAGATGCAATCTCAATGGCTCTTCACACTGTGTTAGACCACCTGAACAAAACAAACACCAATGTCAGGATGCTGTTCATCAGCTATATCTCTGCATTTAACACCATCGTTCCTACAATCCTGATTGATAAGTTACAGAATCTGGGCCTCTGTACCTCTTCTGCAATTGGATCCTCGACTTCCTAACTGCAAGACCACAATCTGTGTAGATTGGTGATAATATTTCCTCCTCGCTGACAATCAACACTGGTGCACCTCAGGGGTGTGTGCTTAGCCACTGTTCTACTCTCTCTATACCCATGATTGTGTAGCCAGGTATAGCTCAAATATCATCTATAAATTTGCTGATGACACAATCATTATTGGTAGAATCTCAGATAGGGACAAGAGGGTGTACAGGGTCAAGGTATACCAGCTAGTGGAGTGGTGTCACAGCAACAAACTTGCACTCAAATTCAGTAAGACAAAAGAGCTGATTGTGGACTTCAGGAAGGGTAAGACGAAGGAACACATACCAATCCTCATAGAGGGATCAGAAGTGAATAGAGTGAGCAGTTTCTCTCTTTTTTAAAAAATCTTTTTATTGAATAAGTATACAAAAAGGTAAGCCATATAGGCACTAATACACTGTTAGAATATAATAAAATTACAGGAGATATTAATACAGAAAAAAAGTGATATAACGTAATTTAAACGTAACATACTAAGGTAACATAATAGTATACTAATTTATTTATATATATATATCAATAGAGAAAAGGAAAAAAATACCCCAAAAAAAACCCACCGTGCAAATAAACTAAAAGCAAAGCAAAGCAATGGGCTAACTTGGAACCAAGTAGAGTTAAAAAACTTAAAATCACGTCCTCAAACCCGACCTCCATTAAAAACAGTAAAAAAAAACAAGAAGGGTATATAAAATGGAGCAAAAAAGAGAAGAAAAAAAAATTACATTAAATGAAAATATTGAATAAAAGATCTCCAGGTCTTTTCAAATTTAAGTGAGGAATCATAAAGATTGCTTCTAATTTTCTCCAAATTCAAGCGTAATATCGTCTGAGAAAACCAAAAAAAGGTGGTTGGAGCATTAAGCTCTTTCCAATGTTGTAAGATACATCTTTTCGCCATTAAAGTTAGAAATGCAATCATTCTACGGGCTGAAGGAGAAAGATTACTGGAAGTTTTAGGTAGTCCAAAGATAGCAGTAATAGGGTGAGGAGAGATATCTATATTCAATACCTTTGAGATAATATTAAAAATGTCTCTCCAAAAAGTTTCCAGAGTAGGACAAGACCAAAACATATGAGTTAAAGAGGCTATCTGCCCCGGACATCTATCACAAAAAGAATTAATATGAGAATAAAAGCGAGCTAATTTATCTTTGGACATTTGTGTCCTATGAACAACTTTAAATTGAATTAGGGAATGTTTAGCACAGATAGAGGAAGTATTGACTAATTGTAAAGAGTGAGCAGTTTCAAGTTCCTGAGTGTCAAGATCTCTGAGGACCTAACCTGGTTCCAACATATCGATGCAGCCATAAAGAAGGCAAGGCAGTGACTATATTTCATTAGGAGTTTGAAGAGGTTTGTTATGTCAACAAAAACACTGAAAAACTTCTATAGATGTACAGTGGAGAGTATTCTGACAGGTTGCATCACTGTTAGGTATGGGAGGGGCTACTGTACAGGACCGAAAGAAGGTGCAGAGGATTGTAAAATTAATCAGCTCTATCTTGGGTACTAACCTCCAAAGTACCCAGGACATCTTAAAGGAGTGCTGTCTCAGAAAGGCAGCGTCCATTATTAAGGACCCCCTGTATCCAGGACATGCCCTTTTATCATTGCTACCATCAGGAAGGAGGTACAGACGCCTGAAGGCACACACTCAGCCATTCAGGAACAGCTTCTTCCCCTCTGCCATCCAATACCTAAATGGACATTGAACCCATGAAGTTTACCTTACTTTTTTAATATATATTATTTCTGTTTTTGCACTTTTTTAATCTATTCAATATATGTATACTGTAATTGATTGACTGATTGATTTTTCTTCAATACTATGTATTCCATTGAACTGCTGCTGCTAAGTTAACAAATTTCATGACACATGCCGGTGATTTTTTGTTGTTGTAATTTTGTCCTATGAAATCATTGATATGAAATCATCGTTGAAAATGATGCTTTTTGTTACGCTTGTACTGATCGAAATAAATTTCATTCATTCATTCATAATAAACCTGATTCTGATTCATCAACCCCTCAAATCCCCCTCCCTCCACACAAACAGGAATGCAGAACCTCGATACCATCCTCCAACATTACTGAAAGAGAGAGACGGAGCTTGAACGTAGAGGCCTACCCTCCAGGCACAGTGATAGGCCACATAGGCGCCTTCTCTGGCAGCAGAGGAGGATCCCATCAGGATCCCATTCCTGGGATGGCAAGACTTTGCTATGATGAAAGACTGGATCGACTAGGCTTATACTCATTGGAATTTAAGAGATTGAGGGGGGATCTTATTGAAACATATAAAATCCTAAAGGGATTGGACAGGCTAGATGCAGGAAGATTGTTCCCAATGTTGGGGAAGTCCAGAACGAGGGGTCACAGTTTGATGATAAAGGGGAAGTCTTTTAGGACCGAGATTAGGAAAAACTTCTTCACATAGGGAGTGGTGAATCTGTGGAATTCTCTGCCACAGGAAACAGCTGAGGCCAGCTCATTGGCTATATTTAAGAGGGAGTTAGATATGGCCCTTGTGGCTAAAGGGATCAGGGGGTATGGGGGGAAGGCTGGTACAGGGTTCTGAGTTGGATGATCAGCCATGATCATACTGAATGGCGGTGCAGGCTCGAAGGGCTGTATGGCCTACTCCTGCACCTATTTTCTATGTTTCTATGATCAAAAGGCAGGTATTCGGCACTGAGCCTTTGTTCGCCTTCCACATTCACCTTGATGTTTCAATCTTCCTCATCGCTTTAATCGGTGAATAATGGACACTTTAAGCAGTGAAATGGAGTCGAGTATCGGCTCATGCCCCGTTTTGTCGTTTCTTTGCCTTGAGGCTCGCGCTCACTTCCCAGAATCTTCTCGGAGACAGCAAGGTACTGCATCACTCAATCGGCCTCCAAACTGTAAATAACAGGCTTTAACAGTTCCAGAAACATATTTAAAATGAAAAAACAGATGTAAAAGATGTGAAATAAACAGTTTCGTGGTCTATCCGGAAGATGTTGACCGAGGGTGCTTGATACGCAGGCGCCTATATTCAGGACATTTACAAAGACAGATATGTAAAACGGGCCTGAAGGATCATTGGAGACCCGAGTCACCCTAACAACAAACTGTTTCAGCTGCTACCATCCGAAAGTGGTACCGCAGTATAAAAGCCAGGACCAACAGGCTTAGGGACAGTTTCTTCCACCAGGCCATCAGACTAATTAATTCACGCTGATACAATTGTATTTCTATGCTATATTGACTATCCTGTTGTACATACTATTTATTACAAATTACTATAAATTGCACATTGCACATTTAGACGGAAATGTAACATAAAGATTTTTACTCCCCGTATGTGAAGGACGTAAGAAATAAAGTCAGCTTAATTCAATTCAAATCCATCTTGACCAGTTTGTTAAAATTTAAAATTCAAAATAAATTTTTTTATCAAAATGCATATATGTCACTCTGTGTGTGTGTATATATATATATAAAACACTGAGATTCATTTACCTGCATTCACAGCAAATACAAAGAAACACGATAGAAACAATGAAAAAACACACGCAACAACACGGACAAACAATCAACGTGCAAACAACAAACTGTGCAAATACAAAAAAACAATAAATATAGAGAGCATGAGATGAAGAGTCCTTGAATATGAATCCATAGGCTGTGGGGTGAGTGTAGTTATCCCATCTGGTTCAAGAGCCTAATGGTTGAGGGGTAATAGCTGCTGCTGAACCTGATGGCGTGGGCCCTGAGGCTCCTGCACCTCCTTCCTGATGGTAGCAGTGAGAAGGGAGTATGGCCTTGGGTGGTGGGGGTCCCTGATGATGGATGCTGCTTTCCTGCAACAGTGCTCCTTGTAGGTGTGCTCTATGGTGGAAATGGATTTATCCATGATAAGAACACACATCAAAGTTGCTGGTGAACGCAGCAGGCCAGTCAGCATCTCTAGGAAGAGGTACAGTCGACGTTTCAGGCCGAGACCCTTCTCTTTCTAGAGATGCTGCCTGGCCTTCTGCGTTCACCAGCAACTTTGATGTGTGTTGCTTGAATTTCCAGCATCTGCAGAATTCCTGTTGTTTACCCATGATAGACTGGGCTGAATCTACTACTTTTGTGGGCCCTTCTGTTCAAGGGCATTGGTGTTTCCATACCAGGCCATGATGCAACCAGTCAGTATACTCTCCTCTGCTCATCAATAGAAGTTTGTCAACGATTTAGATGACATTCCGAATATTTGCAAATTTCTGAGAAAGTAGAGCTGTATTAGATATGCAAATGTCTAATCAGCCAATAATGTGGCAGTAACTCATTGCATAAAAGCATGCAGACATGGTGAAGAGTCTCAGTTGTTGCTCAGACCAAACATCAGAATGGGAAAGAAAAGTGATCTTCATGACTTTGACCATGGAATGATGATTGGTGCCAGACAGGGTGGTTTGTATATCTCAGAACGTGGTGATCTCCTGAGATTTTCACGCATAACCATCTATAGAGTTTACAGTGAAGGGTTTGAGAAACATCCAGTGAGTGACAGTTCTGTGGACAAAAATGCCTTGATAATGAGAGTGGTCAGAGAAGAATGGCCAGACGTTTCAAGCTGACAGGAAGGCAATAGTAACTTAAATAACCACACGTTACAATAGTAGTGTGCAGAACAGCATCTCAGAATGAACAACACATTGAATGCTGAAGCGGATGAGCTAGACTGCAGAAGACCATGAACATACAGAAATACAATCAGTGGCCACTTCATTAGAATATTCTAATAGTGTACTCTATGCCCCTCATAATTTTTCAAACTTCTACATGTCACCCCTCAGGTGCTTGTTTTCCAGTAAGAATAAAACCAACTTATATGATCTCTCCTTGTAACTAAAGTCCTTTCTTTCCATGCAACATCCTGAGGAACCTCTTCTGCTTCTCCCATAATTTCTTTTGCGTGAAATATGACTTCAGCAATTGGAATGTTCTCCATTCAACTTAATCTTTGCCAGGTCTTCATGAAGCCATATTTGGTCAAAAGCTGTCGATCAAGAGCGTTCATTCTTACTTTCTGTCTGGAATTATTTTATTTATTTATTTTTATTTTATTTAGCAATACAGCCCTTTGAGCTACACAACACCTGACAACCTCAATTGACCCTATCCTGAACACAGGAAAATTTACGATGACCAATTAACCTACCCAGTACATCTTTGGACAATGGGAGGGAATTGGAGCACCCAGGGAAAATGCACATTCCACAGGAAGGACACACAGAGATCCCTTACAGACGGCTCTGGAATTGAGCTTGAACTCAAGCTGCCCAGGCTGTAATAGCATCATGCTAAACCATTATGCTACTGTGGTGCCCAATTCTAGCTTTAGGTAGCACTAATAATAACTCATTTCATCGCCACACTCTGTTGCTTAAAAGCAGACTGGCGGCAATTAGCCAAATTTGATTTGTTCTGCCTTTTGTGAGCTGGTTATACCGGGACAATTTTCAATGCAGGTGGCCAAGTGTCAATTTCATGATTGTACTGCAACACCTTGATAGGGACTTTTATTTCAGTGTACAGGCACTACAGCAGAAGTGAGCAACATACACCCAAAGCACAGGATAAATGTTTAAATTGTCACATATTACAGACTTACCGGTGCCACAGGACTTTCTGTTTTCACAATGAAAATTAGTATGTCTTAGTTTCTGGAGCAGACATTGGTCAAAAAAAGTACTAATTGTATGTCTGGGTGGTGAATTGAAGATCTATCCTATTGAGTCATATTATCTCTTTAGCCCTGCTTTGTCTCGTCAGTGTTTCACACCTTGATTCCATTGCCCATCACCACAATACAAGATAGTATGAACAACATACCAGCTGGAGTTAAATATCAGGAAACTGAAAATGTGACAGATTCTGAGATGTACAACAGAATTGTACAGTCTGGTTCTCCCAATGAAGATTGGAGGAACGCTTACTCAAGCACCTTCAATCTATCCACAAAAAGCAGGATTTCCTGGCAGCCAACCATTTTAATTCAAATCCCCATTTCCATTCTGACGTGTCAGTCCACAGCCTCCTCTACTGCTAAAATGAGGCCACCCTCAGGATGGAGGAGAAACACCTCATATTCTGTCTGGGTCGACTCCAAATTGATGGCATGAACATTCATTTCTCCAACTCCAGTTCTACTAATTTTTCACTCTCCCCCTCCCCTCTTCTTTAGTTCCCCATTCTGGACCCCTTCTCTTACCTCTTCTCTTCTCCTCACCTGCCTATCACCTCCCCATGGTGCCTCTCCTTCTTCCCTTTCTCCCACAGTTCGCTCTCCTCTCCTATCCGATTCCTTCTTCTGCAGCCCTTTACCTTTTCCACCTATCAGCTCTTCCACCTATCTACCTTCACTTAACTCCTTCTACCTTATACTCCCTCCTCTTCCCCCACCTTCTTAATCTGGCTTCTGCCCCCTTCCTTTCCAATCCTGATGAAGGGTTTTGGCCCAAAACATCGACTGTTTATTCATTTCCATAGACACTGCCTGACAAGCTGATTTCCTCTCGCATTTTGTATGTGTTGTGTGTGTGTTGGATTTCTAGCATCTGCAGGATCTGCAAAATTGTTCCTACTTTGAACTTTCAATAGTCTAGTGCAGATGGTACAGAACCTGGGGCAAGCAGCCTAATTTGTATTACCTCCAAGAAATTGATGTAATTAATGAATTTCATGTTTGTAACTGGTGCATCAACCTGCGTCTGACCTTCTATATTTGTGATATTTTCCTATATATACTTTTGGTCCTTTTTTTCTTTGTTTCAGTACATGAAATGGTTTAAATTTTATTTGAAGAACACAAGTTATACCCACGTTTCCTGTCAATGTAGATATGTTTCTCTCTCTCATTGTTTATCATGTATTTCTATTCTGGTTGGTTGCCTGTGACTAGAGATGCTTCACTAGACATGTATTGTGACCATTTCCTTTCAACGGTTTGGGTGACGGGATTAATGGCTTTGTGGCCAAGTTTTCAGATACAGTAATACAATGATAGATGGAGAGGTAGGTAGTGTTGAGGAAAAATGGAGTCAGCAGAAGGCCTTAGACAGATCGGGATAATGAGCAAAGAAGTAGTGGATGGAAAATAGTGTAGGGAAGTCTATGGTCATACACTTTGGTAGAAGGAATAAAGGCATAGACTATTCTTTAAATGGGGAGAAGATTCAAAAATCAGAGGTGCAAAGGGATTTTGGAGTCCTTATGCAGGATTCCCTAAAGATTAACTTGCATGTTGAATCGGTGGTAAGGAAAAAAATACGATGTTAGCATTTATTTCATAAGGACTAGAATAGAAGAGCAAGGATGTAATGCTGAGGCTTTATAAGGCACTGGTGAGGCCTCACTTAGAGCATTATGAGCAGCTTTGGGCCCCTGATCTAAGAAAGGATACGCTGGCTTTGTAGAAGGTCTAGAGGAGGTTCACAGGAATTATTCCGGCAATGAAAGGGTTAACATGTGGGGAGTGCTTTATGGCTCTAGGCCTCTACCACAGGAGTTTAGAAAAATGAGGGAGGATTTCATTGAAACTCATCAAATATTGAAAGGTCTAGATAGTCTGGATGTGGAGAGGATGTTTTCTATAGTGGAGAGTCTAGGACTAGAGGGCACAGCCTCAGAACGGAGGCATGTCCATTTAGAATGAGGAAAACTTTTTTTAGTGAGAGAATGGTGAATCTATGGAATTCATTGCCACAGATGGCTGTGGAGGCCAAGTCATTGAGTAAATTTAAAGCGAAGTTTGATATGCTCTTGGTTAGTCAAGACATCAAATGATATGCGGAGAAGGCAAGAAGGGGTTGAGGGGGAATAATTAATCAGCCATAATGGAATGGCGGAGCAGACTCAGTGGGCCAAATAGCCTCATTCTGCTCCAATGTCTTAAGGTCTTATGATCTTATGCATCTTTTTCTGTCCCATGAGTGACATCAATTGTAAATTTCATGGGAGTTCTACTGTTACTGCTAAAAGATTGAACATTATGGCTGTTTAACTTTCCAAACAAAACACAAGCAAAAATCAAGTGGTAGCTGATACCATTTGATTTCAAAGTCCAGCTGATTAATTTTATTTTTAAATAACAACTCTAACTGGGATGTAGATTTACAGTTTATGGCTGTACTTTTTAAAATGTATTAAGTGAATTAGAATCATGTTCCAGGAATATATTAATCCACCGACTCATTATAGTCAGAGGTATAATTCAAGGATCTGGATGCTTCATTAGTCACTTCTTAAATGAACAGATTATATTTTCTCGTTCCTTTAGGTTGTGATTTAACATTTAAATATAACTTTTTTTTATATAGTTAATGAATTTTGGTGCTGTCAAAGCTAACTCTAGCTTTCCCTGATAACTACTGGAGCGATGTATGATAAAGTTTTGTAAAAAATAAATTATTTTAGAAATAAGAAGGTTTCTGAAGGATTAGTGTAATGGAATTGTGAAAGTAACTGTATAAAGCAGAAAAATTGTGTAAAAAAAGCAACATTAAAAATGAATCATGAATTATGTTTAAGGATCCCAGAACCAAAGTGGACCAGGACCTGTCCACAAACCTCAATGGCCATGAGATCACAAAGCAAATACGGAGAAAGGCCCAGCGGTGATAATGTGAGCTCACTCTTTCAAGAAGATAAAATTATTCCCTTGACATGGTATTTCATTAATGGTTTATGCCTATTCACTTATACTGTCCTACCCTGACCTCTGGTCACATTTATTGGTTGATTTCATACAAAGAATGCTCAGATTTCAATCAAATCATATAGCTAGAAATTTGTCATTGATCAGTAGTGGTGAACTCGTAATACTGTAGATTGTCCTCATCTTTCACTATTCAGATCCACTGAAAGGAATAAAAATTGTGTCTTAAAGGTTTAGTTTGAAGCAATTTTCTGAATCTACCTGATCCTAGTCTACCTACACTGCTATCTTAAATGCCATACCATCTTTTAATTATCCCTTTCCATCTCTATAAAATTCAGTTACATTCTGTCCATTATTTCCATCCTAGGTTTGTTCATAAATTGTGAACAATCCGCACACAGATTGTAATGTGTCTCAATAGCTACAAAATTGCTATTGCCTTTAATGACTTTAATATTAATGGGCGCTGAACATATGCAGATTAAACGGGCAACATCTTTCAGGAGTGACACTGATCTGATATCAAATGTACTTAATAGGAATTGTGGCTTGCCACTTGTTGTTATAAAAGGTTTGAGCACATTTCAGTTTCTCTCCTTGGTGAACCACTGGTGGAGAAAGCGAATGAATTTACAATAATTACAGACATCCTCATGGTGCAAGGTGTCATTGTCAGTCATTTTAGGGACCCTAAATGTTCACTCAAAGATATACTGCAGCTGTAACAGTTTTCTAACTAGCTTATGACCAAACTAAGACACCACCCACCACACAACATATTCAGGTTTACAGATACTGAGACATATCTGATTTTTACTTTCATATGGGAGAGGAGGTGTCTTAATATGTGGCCCGATTACATTGAGTAACAGCTTATACATGGGACTCGTTCTTCGGGAAGTATGGCCCATAGATTAGCTGTTGCTGTGTATCAACCAGCATGTGCTGCGGTGGAGAGTGATGTGTGTCATTGGGAGGGATGTTGAGTAGATAGAATTGAGCCATCTGCGGGATGCAGGTTTCATCAGAGCCCTGGGTGAGCGATAAGCTGTGCAGCAATAAACACCATGAAAGGTTGCTGATAGAATTGTATGTTCAAAGTTCAAAGAAAATTTTATTACCAAGGTATATATACATTGCCAAATGCAACCCTAAGCTTAATTTTCTGTGGGCATACTCAGCAACTCTATAGAATATTACCTATAACAGGATCAATGAAACATCAACCAGATTACAGAAGACAACAAACTGTGCAAATGCAACTATAAATAAATAGCAATAAATAACGTGAACATGAGATAATTAGATTAAGAGTCCTTGAAAGTTAAGTCACTGGTTGTGGGAACTTTTGCATACTGGAGCAAGTGAAGTTGAGTGTAGTTATCCTCTTTAATCCAAAAACCTGATGGTTGAGGGGGTAGTAATTGTTCTTGAACCTGGTGGTGAGAGTTCTGAGGCCCTTGTACCTGCTACCTGATGACAACAGTGAGAAGAGAGCATGACCTGTGAGGTAGGTATCTCTGATGATGGACTGTATTTCATGCAGATGTGCTCAATGGTTGGAAGGGCTTTAGCTGTGATGGACTGGTCTGAATCCACTACTTTTTGTAAGATTTTCTGGTAAAAGGTATTGGTTTTTCCATTCCATGCTGTGATGCAGCCAGTCAATGTACTTACTGCTGAAAATTTAGTGCACTGCATCCAGGCTCTGACAGTCTGCACCTGGCATTGATTACACTGCTAGCTTCTGAAAATAAGGACTCCATGACTACATGCAGGTACGTCCCTCTTCCTTGGCCAGGACTTAAAAGTAGTGTCGACAATGCTACCCCACAATGCATCTTTCTTGAATGTCTCTCAGGTCAGAATGAGTTCAATAATTCTGCAAGAGTCACAATTTCCCTCTCCGTGCAGTAGTACAAGGTGGCTTTAAGCTGTATACCATCTCGAACAGTTGCAGCCACACAGAGAGGGCTCCCTGGTGTGCTGTGCAACCATTGAACTGTACGGTCAGTGCCGGTTTCATACTGAGATCATTATAATGAAAAGGAAGCAGGAACTTGAACAGCTCTAGTCGGTCAAATTGTATCACAACCTCTGCAGTGAAATCTACTCTGCGGTGGCTTTTCTCTGCCCCTCTTTACAAACCAGTTGTTTTGTGCTGTGTTTAATTGTTGTTGCTGAATGCATGCAGGTCCATGATATTAGGGAAGCAACTCATGGTGTATATTTTAAATTCAGTTAAATGGTGAAGAAGATTTGGTTATAAAGATTGCTCTATATGGACAAAGAAAAGAAAACATAAAGAGGATTTACAATAATGTTTTAATTTTGTAAATATTTGAGGTGGTCTGATATTCATCTGAAGAAATAATACCATGTCACTGCAGTAAGGGTTCTTCTTAAGCAGCCCTTCAAGATCAAAGACAAAATTCCTCCTACTAATCACTGAATCACTGTCTGGAATCCATCCATCCCAAGACAGAGTGATCTTTATTCCATGTCAACTCCATGAAAAATGCAGGGACTGTGGTTCCATAGGATGCAATAGATTATGGAGCATTCTCCTTGAAATTTGCTGCCATAAATTTTTTTACCACCTTAGGTTTGCTTAATGATGATACGGGTGCCATGATCCTAACCAACTGGCCTACAACAGATCTATCTTAGTGAAGGCCAGTGCCAAATAAAGGTGTGTCGTTGTACTGATTCAGGTTTTTGGTCTTTCTCATCACGTTGCTCTACCTCCCCTCCAACCAACGTCCCACAAAACTAATGAGAAAATGTTGTACATCTCAGATAGTTGTGAATAATATTGCTGCTTTAAGACCAGAACACCTTTAAGGCCTGTGTCACGTGTCAGCCCTTTCGGCTGTACCAATGTGAAAGTAGAAAGTTCCAGAGGCAGTCCATGAAAGGCCTTTAAATAAACAGACAGCTTGTTTGGCCCCAATGAGTATACGATCTGTACATTATGCAATAGACCAGTTAAGATTCTGCATATTTCCCAGTTCCCCTATTTCCTTCTAACACAGGCCATTCCAGCTCAGTGAGTCTATGCCAGGTCACAGAACAACCCCATTCACTCAGTAATGTTCCCTATGAGAGTTTCTCCCCACATTCTCAACAACTCTCTCCAGATTCTATCACTCATCCACATACTGCATGCTAGGAACAAAATTAGTGGCCAACTAACTAATCACTTTGTGTATGTTTGGATTTAGCAGGAAACCAGGGCTTCTAACTGAAACCCTGGTCGCAGGGAGATATGCATATCCACACACTGGACATCAGGCTTGAACTTTGTGCTGTTATCACAGTTTAACTAAAATAGTATTTTAACTAAAATGGATAAATCTGAAACTAATTTACACAACAAAATTAAGAAGGTATTACAATGAAACTAGGAGGGCCCTCGTTGAAGGGTTTGTGGTAGGAAGGTTGAGCAGCTTCACATTCCTGGGTATCAGCATCCTGGAGGAACTCTCCTGGGCCTGGCACATAGATGCAATCATGGTGAAGATACACTAGAGTGTCCTCTTGCAATGATGTTTATAGGTATTTGACATGTCTTAAAGATGTACAATTCTGAATGGTTGCATCACAGCCTAGTATGGGAACTTGAATGCTCAGGAACACAAGAGGCTCCACAGTGTGTGGAGTGGTCTCAGGCAGTGCCATCATGGTACAGCTCTCCAGACCATTGTGAACACCTCCAAGAGGCGATGTCTTTGGCTGGTGATATCCATCATTAGGGAGCACATACAGGCAAGAGGTACAGGATCTTGAAGATCGACAGCTCAAGGTTCAAAATAGTTTCTTTCGCACTGTCAGCAGGCTCTTCAACCAACCCAAAAAACTCTAACACTTTTGAAAAATTTTATTAATGAAGATGCAGCGTGAAACAGGCTTTTCTTCCCTTTGAGCCATGCCATCCAGCAATCCCCTGATTTAATCCCAGCTTAATCATAGGACAATTTATAATGACCAATTAACTTACTGACCTCACTGTATTTATTTTTCTCTCTCCAAGCTTGCACTAATGTCATTATATTTATCTTGTTGTGTAAATTATGTATAATTTACATTAAATTAAGTTGATGTTAATTTATGTTTTTCATGTTTGCATTGTATTAGATGCTGCTGCAAAAAGCTTATCTTCGTGGCGTTTAGACTCACATGTATGTATGTCTGTGACAATGAACTTGAACCTAAGTATAAAATACAATGCCGCAGATACTTACAAGTGTAGTCATAACTACAAGGTGATCACAAAGATATTAGGAGCCCTGTATGATCCCAAACACAACACGATTTTGCATGATAAAGTTGCAGATCCTAAAATAGGCAACCGAAACCAGGTCAACACACACAAAATGCTGGAGGAACTCAACAGGTCCGGCAACATCTATGGAAAAGAAGGAACAGTCGAGGTCTTGCCCCAAAACATCAACTGTTCATTTCCATTGATACTGCCTGACCTGCTGAGTTCCTGCAGCATTTTATGTGTGTTGCCTTGGGTTTCTGGCATTGCAGATTTTCTTGTGTTTAGCTGGGATAGCTGGGATTAGTGTTTCTATGCTCATCTAAAGATGAAATTTCCTAGGGCAAGGAATGAAATAGCATGAATACCAACTATGACACAACAGAGAGGGTGACACTGCTGATGGAGACTATGATCACAGGCCTAATGGACACAAGAAAGTAACTGACTGAAATGATTATTTTCTGATCAGCTCCCTAATGAAACCAAGGTTTCAGGAAGATGAATTCATCAAAATAAGCGTAAAAATGAGTGGTCATTTTCCAAGGAGCCTCTAATTTCTAAGGTTAGATTTTTAAGAATGTTATAGTTTCATATCTCTTCTTCTTATAGAATTTTGGGAGGGTGAAGAACAGCATAAGTAATTGACTAGAAATATGGTAAAGCAGCAGCAGAGAAGGGGAAACAAACTAGTTTTACAAAATTAACAGCATTTTGACTGATTCAAGTAATCCATAAAATTCAACTGATATTATAACACCAATGTTCAAAGGTGAGTAAACTAACTGAGTAAAACTGTATTTTGTTAAACAACTTACGTATTTAGTTGAGGCTATTTTGAACATTGAATCAAAGAAGATCTCCATATTAGTTTGTAAGACCACAGCTGAAGGAGGGACGTCAATAGCAAGACACAAATACAAAAGCAATAATATAGAGAAAGCTTCTGATAATCCATTACCTGACTGTTCAGAAATCGCATTTGTTTGGAATCTCACTCAACAGGTGACATCTACAGCGCCGCAGTCATTTACCTTACTAAGGAGACCACAAATCACATAATAAATATAATGGTCTAAACGAAGTTGGTGAATAAAGAGGTCTCAGAAAATAATGCACTAATCATTTGTTGTAGCCACAACATTTAAAACAGATATTAAACAAATTAGTAAAGGGAAAATGAGATTCCAGGGCTTTTTTTAAAGGCCTGTGGATTTCAAAAGTAGAATCTTAAGCAAAACTTCTTTTGAACTTTGATTACATTAGAATTAAAGTGTTGTGAGTAAACCTTCTACAATTATTATAAAAGAGGATGCAAAAAAAATCACACAAAAATGGCGTCATGGATTATACAAGGGGTGATTGATAAGTTCGTGGCCTAAGGTAGAAGGAGTCAATTTTAGAAAACCTAGCACATTTATTTTTCAACATAGTCCCTTCCTACGTGTACACACTTAGTCCAGCGGTCGTGGAGCATACGGATCCCTTCTTTGTAGAAGTGGTCCACAGCAGGGGTGATTGATAAGTTCGTAGCCTAAGGTAGAAGGAGATGAGTCTTTAACTTCAAACTTTCTGCATTATCATTCAAAGAGTTGAACTGCACGTGCATGTAACGAGAGCGTCTTGAACCTCCAGGTGGTCCACAGCAGGGGTGATTGATAAGTTCGTGGCCTAAGGTAGCAGGAGATGAGTTATACAGCTCTCATTACATGCACGTTCAACTCTTTGAATGAAAATGCAGAAAGTTTGAAGTTTCTCCTTATCTCCTACTTTAGGCCATGAACTTATCAATCACCCCTGCGGTGGACCACTTTCTGGAGGCCCAAGGCGCCGACTTCTACAAAGAAGGGATCCGTATGCTCCATGTCCACTGGACTAAGTGTGTACATGTAGGAAAAATAAATGTGCTAGGTTTTCTAAAATTGACTCCTCCTAACTTAGGCCATGAACTTATCAAACACCCCTCGTACATCCAGTAACAGGAGGAGGTCCACAGATGGAGAATTTATGTTGAAAAGAAAAGGGGTGCAGGGTGTACTAATAGAAGTCATTAATAAGATGATCAGGAAAAAAAAACATCTTTTCTTCTGTGTGGAGGAGCAAAACTAAAGGCCACTGCTTACTTTATCGTCACCAAACAATTGATACTAGAGCGTACAATCATCACAGCGATATTTGATTCTGCGCTTCGTGCTCCCTGGAGTACAAATCGATAGTAAATATAGTAAAAAATTTAAATTATAAATCATAAATAGAAAATAGAAAAATGGAAAGTACGGTAGTGCAAAAAAACCGAGAGGCAGGTCCGGATATTTGGAGGGTACAGCCGAGATCCGGGTCAGGATCCATTCAACAGTCTTATCACAGCTGGAAAGAAGCTGTTCCCAATTCTGGCCATACGAGACTTCAAGCTCCTGAGCCTTCTCCCGGAGGGAAGAGGGACGAAAAGTGTGTTGGCTGGGTGGGTCGTGTCCTTGATTATCCTGGCAGCACTGCTCCAACAGCATGTGGTGTAAAGTGAGTCCAAGGACAGAAGATTAGTTTGTGTGATGTGCTGGGCTGTGTTCACGATCTTCTGCAGCTTCTTCCGGTCTTGGTCAGGACAAATTCCATACCAGGTTGTGATGCACCCAAGAAGAATACTTTCTGCGGTGCATCTATAAAAATTAGTGAAGGTTTTAGGGGGCAGACCAAATTTCTTTAGCTTTCTCAGGAAGTAAAGGTGCTGGTTGGCCTTCTTGGCAGTGGACTCTGCTTGGTTAGACCAAGTCAGGTCATTTGTGATATTGACCCAGAGGAACTTAAAGCTATTTGAAGATAATGACCAGGACCAGGTATATGAAGTGGCTTTTGGTTCTCTGTGAAATCATAATTCAAAATCAATACCATCCCACCCAAGCTTTTACTTTTCAAATTCTTAATCTTTTTAAGGATCTGTGTGGTAATGTAAATGCTGGCATTTATTCCCAATTCCCTGAACAAAAGCGTCTGCTGGGTCATTTCAAAGACACAGAAGGGACAAACATAAAGATATTGGGCTGGAGTCAGGCAAAGTAAGGAAGGATATTATGGAACCAGGAGGATATTTACCATATTATTATCTATTACCAGTTTAATGCTAACTTATTAACTGAAATGAAGTTCTATAGTTCCCATGGTGTTGGTGTGAACTCTTATCTCTGGACTGTTAGTTCAGGGCTCTGAATTACTAATTTGGTGTTTCTCCAGTATAACTTTAAAATAAATGTCAGCACTGAATCCAACATAATGGACACTAACCCTATCCAATCTCATTTGGATAGGTTGCCCTTTACCAAAGTTATGAAGTCAAATTCTGCGTGGATTGGGGGAAAGTGAGCAAAGACAAGCTCATGTGAAATGTTCTCATTTTCACAGAAAAATAGAAATCCTACTCATTTTAAAGTCGTCCACTCCACAAACCAAGCACTAAAATAAATTAACAGTACCTTTTCCCCAAATGGGAGCTTCGAAAAGCAGCAGAAATGTGCAGACCTCAGTGGGACCAGTACTGTGACCCAGACAACAGTGCAACGTTGACGTACAAGTACACAGACTGATTAATGGGCTGTCACTTTATTTGTTGATTAGTGAATTATTTATATCTAAAACTCTTTAATAATTCAAAACTGATAACTTCGCAAATTACAGCTGAAAGCAAAATAGGAGGCAGTGAGACTCCAATGTGATCAATGTGTCCTTGTGCTTTCTGTTCCTGTTCCTTCTGGATTCTACTGAGGCTTCTCAGGACTGGTTAATGGCTGGTTCCATTAAAGAATTAGATGTTATATTCCAACCTGTACAAATAAAAATCAACAGCAATAACAATGCCATAATAATTAATTCAGGACTTTACCTACTCATGGAATTTGAGAATTTTTTTTCCTTGGACTAATTTTAAGAATTGTATAGCTTCACATTTTACAGTTGATGAGGCTCAGGTGCTGAGCTAAGTGATTTTTCTGGTAATTTAATGTAATTGTCAGTAAGACATAAAGTCAAGATGCATCGAAACCCCTTTGCAGTCTCTTCCATTCCAAGGAGAACAATACCAGCTTATTCACACAACTAAAGTCCTTCAAGGCTGGGATCATTTTGTAAATCTCCTCCCCACTCTCTCCATGCCTTACACCTTTTCTATAGAATGCCACCCAGAAGTGGATAGAATGCTCTTTAAGTCAAACCAAAGTTTAATCATTATTACTTTTTGCTCCAGTACTCGGAGTATCGCAATACGTTTTAGAAGTCACTTTCTCAACCTACAGTGCCACTTTCAAAGAGCCATGCACATATAGCACTAGGTCTTTAGTCTTCATTTTAGAATGACTTACCTTAGCATGCTCTTCTTATTCATCTAACCAAAAAGAAACCCTTCACATATCTCAGCAATAAGTTCTATCTGTTCCCTTACGTGCCAACTTCCACCGACCTCTCAACATTTTCTTACAGTTCACTGTGTCCTTAGCAAATTTTGAAACTGTGTCTGAGATACTTAAATGCAGACATCCCGCCCTGCAAAAACTCATTTCAGGGAGGTATCACCACCACTTCAGGGAGGTAGCTCCCCCGCCCCCCCCCCCGCAACCCCATATCCCACCCCCTCCCCCCCGGGTCGACCTCCAAGGGTGCATGTATACAGGACATTTGATTATGAAAGAACACAACAATTTATTTGATCACATATTGAAACTATTTACACACACATATATATCACAGATTTTACTTTGAACAGCTTCTCCCAGAAATCATCAACTGGCAAACTTTTGTAGTTTGGCACCAGTCCTTCAAGGTTAGTAGAGACATAATCCAGGACTTCCAAATGGAGCTGTGCTCTTGCATCTGTCTTGATCACATTTGGAAAACTCTCTGCCAAGGTCAAAATCTGGTTTGGATTCACCTCATCTTGGCTCTCTGTATTGACCACTGACAGACTTTTTCAAGATTTGGTCTCTCATTGGGAACTTCTCCAAGATTTTTTGAAAGCACCTGACATAGAATGCTCTGGCATCTTTGAAGAACTGGTTTGTCTTGTAAGGGGGGGATCTCTTGTGCTTCCTCGCTTAGCAACTGGTGGCTCCTTGCCAGGTACCCAGTAAAAAGCTCTTCATCTGGGCGGTGAATTTCAGGGTTGCTCACATCTAGCTCCTGAATGTTCTGTTCTCTCAATACCTTTGACTCAGTAAATCTGCTTGCTATGTCATGAAGGAGTTCTTCTACACTCTGATCCAACTTGAAGAGGATAGGTGCCTTGTTTTGAAAAATCAAATTGAATTTGTCAAAACATTATGTGACATTATGGAGAAAGCATGTGTGTATTTTCATTTGGGGGTCTTTCAGCCTCTTCTGAATATGAGATAACTTCTGATTCTCACTCTTTGACTCAAAATATGAAATAAAGGCTGGCTATTGGTGGAGCAGATGGTCCAAATCTTTTCCTAAAGAAAGCCAGCTTTCTGCTTTTGTACTCTCTGCTGGGCAACATTGCAGAACTCTCAAAACTGTTTTAGGTCTTCTCTTCACTTGGAACTTTTCTCAAAGTAGTAGTAGATGTCAATGAGCAGTTCTTCAGGTGACATTGAGAGCTCCTTAGCAGCAGTTCTGGCACAAATGTTGACCAGGTGACTTGGACAGCCAACGCTGTAAATATGAGGGGCCTGCGCTTTCACTCTTGATAAGACAGAGTTGTTTTTGTCAATCATCACATTGCAGTTGTCACTGCTAAATCCTACACAATTAGACCATTCAAGGCCTTTGTCATGCATGGATGATGCAATGCAGTTGAATATGTTTTCAGCTTTGGCATCATTGCACACTGACACGTCTACAAATCCAACTGTTACCTAATCCTGTGTTTCATTTTAGTACCTGGCTAAAATGGCACATTCCTTCTCACACTTGATATCGTTGCTCTGATCAACCAAAATACTGTATGGCCCTTTTCCTGTCCGGATGAATTTGTACAGATCCTCTGAACATTCAGGTTCCAGTGCCGTGTTCACAATTGCTGCTGTCTTGATTGATGAGCAGGCATAGTTTTTTGCTATTTCTGTACTTATATTATATTATCAATAGACAATAGGTGCAGCAGTAGGCTATTCAGCCCATTTAGCCAGCACCGCCATTCACTGTGATCATGGCTGATCATCCACAATCAGTATCCAGTTCCTGCCTTATCCCCACATCCCTTGACTCTGCTATCTTTATCATGGAGTCATTTTTTAAATTCTATTACAACTTCAAGCATGTCTACAGGGAGTTTGGCCTCATCACGTAGGACATCAATAGAGTAGCTCCTTAGCAGCTAGCCAGCTAGTTTAAATAACATTAGCCATGCTGATGAACGAATGACACCTGTTAAACTCACCTCAACATGTCTTTTACAGTCTTTTGGGCAATAGAAAAGTCATTGTTGCAAACAGTGCAGCGAGCAACACTGTCATTATTTGTTATCCCTATTAGGCAGGGGTACACTTTAGTGCAGTCTGGGGTGAAGTGCGTTTTATATATTTTTTTGAAACACTCTGCTATGGCAGTGCAGGACACAAAACTGAACTGATGGAGAGACAGAGGTTGACTGTAAACCCCGTCCACAGAGAAAACTGATAGGTCTACTTAGCACAAAGTAGATGCTCTCTCCCGCTCCTGCTCCAGCTCCTGCTCTCGCTCTCCCTCTCAGAAACATCAATTTCCGGGATATTGTATTTAATTTGCGGGTGTCAGGGAGCTGCCATCAATATGTGGGAGACTCCCGGAACTTCTGGGAGAGGTGGAATGTCTGTAAATGCTCCATCAAAAGTCATGTCAAGTTTATATGTTATGAAGGCCTACATTTGTCCAAACTCCCATAATATTATTTCCTTCAAAAATCTAATGTATAAAACTTTTGTTCCTACGAGTGACAGAAGCACATAGTTTCCTCTCTTTTTCCACTTTTAGCAGTTGTACTTTCTTATCAGTCTTATGTTCTTTAGTTGTTACTCATTACAATACTTGGTTTGGTAACCATATCTCATACATTATTACAATATTGTATGAGGCATGTTTACCATATTAAGTAATTATTTTGTATTTTTATCACAACGACAGACTGTTCTGGGGTCTGCATGTCCTCTCAAGCAGGCTGCAAAAGGGATTCACCAATCATGCTCGTGACTATGCACATTCTAGACAATTAGTGTTTCATTGTAGAGGTATTTAATTCCCTTCTTCTTATTTCAGTCTTGTCAAGACTTGACCAAAGAGAGACCAAATGTCAACACTCCCAGTTTATTGTTGTCCTGGTTTCTGGAAAGAAGACTACTATTTATACTGACAGAGTTAAAGAGCGGTAATTATTTTAATATTAAGCTACTACTGCCGAGCTGCTGTATCAGCATTAGCTTTAGTTTGAAAGTTGTAGTTAACAGCCTTGTTGACTTAGTGTTTATTGTTTTATTTTTAATTCTGTACAGTTCTTATTGAAATTCAGTGAACTCTTGATCAGTTTCAAGGTCTCTCTCTCTCTCTCTCTCTGTCAGTATTTGGGCCATAACACTCATTCTTGTCAGCAAAGCCCAGTCTGGAAGAAATTCTTGGAGGAGAAAATAAAATAGGTAGAAGCTGGGTTGGACAATGTGCCTCACACAATGTGACAGATACTTTCAGAGTGGTAAGTTCAGTCCCAGGTGGAAAGAACTCATGTCAGCTCTTGCGGTAATGGCTGGGCAACTCACCACAGGCTGGGGGATTCAGGCGGTAGCGACCTCTGCTCTCACAATTGTAGTTCAGCAGCCGATTACCAACAGCCAAAATCAGGTGACAGTCACTACCACTCTTGCAAACGCACCTCAGCAGCCATTAGCCATGTCATTCCCACTCTCAGAATCTCCCAGATCCTCCTTTTCATCAGCCTCAGCAACCTCGGTTACTACTGCCCCAACCCCCGTAACCACGTTTAGACCAGAGCCAAGTTTTCCTCCACCAGGCAGATACACTGGTGACACCAATGACTGCAGGAATTTTATTACCCAGTGTGAGGTGACTTTCCAAGCCCGGCCTAGTTGGTTCGGTGATGATGCGCATAAACTAGCATATATGGTGAATCTCTTCAGTGGATTTTCACTCAGCCTGTTCAACACTCCACGGGAACAAAGTTCCTCCACAGCCCAGTCACTTAGCAATTTGTTGTCAAATTCAAGAGAGTTTTTGATCACGGTATGAGGTCGGGAGCCTGCCGACTTCTGGTCCTGTGCTAAGGTAGAGGGACAGTGAGGGACTGTGCAGTAAAGTTCCACGTGCCTGTTGTGAGGACAGGGTGGAATGAGAGATCCCTAATCAGTGCCTTCCAGTGGGGACTGAGTGTAGGAGTCCGGCATGAGATCATAGGGCATGGTGACCACGACAACACGGATGACCTATTTAATATGGCCATTCGAACTGACAACTGGGCAGCTGAGTGGCACGGAGAAAAAAATGCCTCTAGCCACCTCCTCCTTAGATCAGCATTTTCCTGTACCCTCCCCCAGTACACAATCCATGGAGGAAGGGGCTTGACACAGGAGAGGAGGTTCCTAGCTCTATTGTGGCAATCCAGGACACTTCCGGGCTTCTTGTCCAAAGCACTCAGTAAAAGAGGAAATCCGTCTTCAGGAAGGGGACTTCTAACAGATAGATACTCCCTGCAAGCATCTTCCCCTAATAATGTCATGCACCCAGCTTGCCTGTCATGGGGGGGAGGTCTTAGACACATGAGCTTCAGACATTTATTCAACTGGGAATCTCATGGATATCTTTCTGGCGTATAGATAGAGAGTTCTGACTCAGCAATTAAGAGAAAATATTGATGCCAAGACCCTGGATGGTCATCTGAGCACCAGCAAGATATATCTTTCTACAGAACCCCTCCAATCTGTACTATAAGGCAATGATAGGGAACAGCTCTCATTCTGTCTGGTTGATTTTCCTGAACTGTGACTGATGCTTGGCCTTCCCTGGCTATCTCGACAAAACCCAACGATTAACATGGACAAAAATGCTGGAGGAACTCAGCAGGCCAGGTAGCATACGAGAAAAGAGTACAGTCGATGATTCGGGCTGAAACCCTTTGGCAGGATTTCCAGCATCTGCAGATTTTCTCTTGTTTGTGTTTGGAAAACCCAAGGATTGATTAGTCCCTAAAAGCACTCTTGCCAGTCCAAGAGTGGGGACTGACACGCCTGTCTACCTGTCTGTGTACAGCTCAAGCCCCTGTCCATGGCACACATCCGGTGGCTGTCAACTGTTACTGTCAAACTGCCTGGTGTATGTTGATCTTCTTGAGGTCTCCAGAAGCAAGAATGTCACTTCTATGCCTCCACACTGGCCATATGAATGCACCATTGACTTCTTGCCCATTAACGTTCCTTCCTGGGGTTGGATTTTTAAGCTTTCTCATTCTGAAATGGTAGCAATGGAAGAGTACATCAAGGAGTTCTTAGGATTTATCCATCTGTCAACCTCGCCAGCAGGGGTGAGTTTCTTTTTTGTGAGCAAGAAGGATGGCAAGCTCTGTCCCTGAATTGATTACCTGCCCCTCAATAACATCAAAGTGAAGAACGTTTACCCTCTTCCCCTAATTGCCTCTGCATTTGAACATCTTCAGACAGCAACCACATTTTCAAGGTAGATCTGCATAATGCTTTTGTATCCCAGAAGGGAACAAGTGGAAGATAGCTTCAACATTGGCCACTATGCGTACACCTGTTGCTTTTTGGCCATTGTCCCTGCAGTTTTTTTAAAGCACTGGTCAATGATGCGCTTAGAGACACTTCGAATCAGTTTGCTTTTGTGTATTAGGATGACATTCTGATCTATTCCTGCTCTCACTAGGAACATGTATATCAGGCCTGGATGGTGCTCAGATGGCTCTTCGAGAATAACTTTATGCCAAGCCAAAGAAGTGTGAGTTCCACAAGGAGCAGCTGTTGTTTTTGGGCTACATGCTCACCCCTTCCAGTGTTCAAATGGACCCATGTGAAGTTCAGGCAGTCACAGAGTGGCCCAAAACTTCTAAGGTCAAACAGATGTGGAGCTTCATGGGGTTTGCAAACTTTCTTTGCTGCTTCATCAGAAGCCTCAGTTCCATTGCTACACTACAAGCGCATATGGAGACAGGCCAGGGCTTCTCTGCTGCATGCTCAGAAACAACATACCCGCCAGGTTGATTGGCTCTGTTGACAGGTGAGGCCTCTCAGCCCAGGGGAGAAAGTTCAGCTGTCATCAAGGGATCTTGCCTTGGAAGTCAAGAGCCGCAAGTTGGCCAAACGCTACGTGGGACCAATTATAGTGGAGAAGACTATCAAACAAGATCTCATATAGATCTCATTTAGACCATCATCAATAAAGATTCACCCAGTGTTCTATGTTTTCCAGCTCAAGACAGAGGTTTCCTCCCTCCTTGCTTCAGTCAAACCCCTCCCCCTCCTTTTTCTTGTATTTCTGCACAGTTCCTATTAAAAATCCATGAACTGTTGACCAGCTTCAGCACCTCTCCCTCTCTCTCTCTCTTTATCTCTCCCTCTCTCTCTCTCTCTCTCCATCTCTCTTTATCTCTCTCTCCCCCTCCCTCCCTCCCTCCCTCTCGGCACTTGGGTCATAATGAACATTCTTGTCAATTTTCTAACTTTCAGACAAAATCAATGTGTGGACATTTGTAAAAACAACCCGTCTGTTACCTGGGAACAGCCTGTTGTTAGAAACGATTTGCTATTAATGAACCTTTGCTATCTTTCTCTAATCAATCCACATCTTGTCCAAGTGACATCTAATTCTGTTGTTGATTATTCTTTCTCCACCCCTGAGGTTAAACGGACTGGTCTCCAGTAACTGGTATTAACATACGTTCCTTTTAAGGAAAAAAGGGACACAATTACCATTTTCCTGTTCACAGCTATCACTCCTGAATCTATAGATAAGAATCAGGGAGGTGCATCAGGATATAAAAGTAGGAGGTGGAAGGAAGAGCTGTGAGGCTTGGGTCAGAGGAAAAGCTCCAGGATAAAGAGCAGGAGCTCTGGGATTTGAGTCAGAGGAGGAGCACTGTAGAATGGAAATCAGTAAAATAAATAATGAATTTAAGGAGTGTTATCCCTGGACAGCTGGTTTGTTGGTGAAGCATTCTGTTTTATTTACTCTGTAAGCCGAGGTCTTCATAGTCACATAGGACTGAAACAGTACCTTCAGCCCATGGCCTCCCCAGGAACCACCACCCCCTACTTCACCAATATTCCTGCCACCCAGGGGTAATTTACAGTGACCAAGCAACCTACTGACCAGCAAACCTTTGACATATGGGAAAAAAAACAAAGCATCTCAGAGAATGTGGAAACTCCACGGAGAATGTGGAAACTCCAGACATGTAGGTCAGGAGATCAGATTTGGAGCTGGGTCACTCAAGCTGTGAGGAAACAACCCGAAATGCTTGCACCTCTGTGAGAGCTGTTGACTTTGAGGCCAGAATGAGCTTGCTACTACATGATTAAATAAGTGCTTTCAAATGGATAAACACATGATTTCGTAAAACTAGAGGCGCAGAATGTGCAAAGCTCTGACATAAAACATGTCGAGATAGGTGTCTGCTGTAACTGCAGTGTGTCTGTGCTGGTGACTGCAGAGTGAGATGTCTCACAATCACATCTGCAGTAAAGTAACTACACCAGGGACTCTCCACTGGAAGAAATTGAATGGAGTCCAAACTTCAGAAAGTGTCTGTGCCCAGGGATTGGAGGATATTACAGGAATGGAGACTTAAGACAAATTAATGAAGAACGTCTATTCTTTGACCATGCCCAATAGTATTGAAGTATT
Source organism: Mobula hypostoma (assembly GCF_963921235.1). Lineage (NCBI taxonomy): Eukaryota > Metazoa > Chordata > Chondrichthyes > Myliobatiformes > Myliobatidae > Mobula > Mobula hypostoma. The sequence continues at coordinate 132,293,759 of NC_086103.1, read as the reverse complement.
TACTGTCTGAAGGAACAAGGAAGAAAGAACAAACTGACCACAAATCTAGTCACATTAGCAAAGAGAAGCTGAATTCTCTGTACTCTACCTAAGGCAGTATATAGTTAACTTAAAGCCAGGAACAGAGTTTAATCAGATTGATTCCTGAAGTTGAAAGAATACCCTACAAGGAAAGATTGAGTAACAAGGATCTACTTCCTGAAGTTTATGAGAAAGCAAGGTGATCCCATTCTCCATTCAGGTGTTTAGCAGGGCTGAATTTGCTTTCTTCCACTGGGGAGCTGGAAATTTGGAGAAACTCATTAGGATGGAGGTTTGTCATTTTAAAGATTTAGGAGAAATTTCATCAGCTATTGTGAATCCTTGAAATTTGCCACCCTAGATAATCACTTACCGATTATAACCAGGTTTAATTTTTTATTTATGCAAATTAATGAGGGCACTTGGTAGTAATGTGCACTTAGGGTGAGTAATCTCTTCATTTGAGCTTGCGAAACCAGCCATAACTTTACTGAATGGCAGAACAGGCTTGAGGGCTTAATCCTACTCAAATTTCTTTAGTAATTCAGTTTATTGGAATTAGCTAAGATCAAGGAAGTATCTGGCATTCAAATGCTACAAAAATAGATATCATTATAACAGTCGGTAATAGCTCATGACATCTATATATAAGTTTAGTGAACAGGTGCCTATTGTTCAGAAGCAACAAATACTGCTTTGAACATATGAACTTTATTTATTTAAATTCTAAAAGATAATGAGAAACAATGTTAAAGAAATTTATTTTATCTTCTCTCCTACTTGTATTAAATTGAAATATGTTACTTGCTTGAAGTCAACTTTGTTAATTATATTGCCTAGTGATGCAATTCAGCACATATAACTTAATTAACTGCTTCACATGCAGTTCCTCACTGTATAAAACCCAGCAGGTTTGATCAAAAATGCAAACTATTGATGACATTTCTAGATTTTTCTCAATGAAACCAGCTCTTGTATTTAAATAATATGCTCCATTGAATAAAATAATCAATTGTACATAAAGCTTCTGTCCATATATCACACAACAGCACAAGGTGATGGGAAAATAACCAGAGGCAACATTGCATCAGGTGAAAGCTACTAGCATATGTGAAATTTCAGAGCCAATTTGCACTTTGACCTTGTTAAATTTGAGTTTTATTTTTTTTGTTACAGGAAAAGTAATTTAATGACCTTTAAGCTAATTGGGCAGACAAAGACGTGACCCTTTTCAAATTATTTATTATGAAGTGAATAAAATGGTTATTTAAGTGAAATCAATAGCTTGCATATAGAAAATTATTTCGCATTAGTCTTGTACAAAATAATTATCCAAACATCAAAATATATATTTTCATCATCAGTGCATAAAACTATTAGCAGTAGCTGTATCTTATTAGTAAAACCCTAATGAATAGTTACTGTGGTTACATTCGTTAACTGTGATTTTTTTTCTTCATTCCTGGTCCAAATAATATTTTAATCCAAGCATAAAATTCCATATATCATGAATTTCCCATTCACACACATTTGTGGAATTTCTTATCCAGGCATACTCACATATTTAATCAGGTCACAAACTCGGATTTTTCTGAATTATGCAATCAGTTAATGCTTAGAATACTGTCAATCTATTTCCCCTATTCACAGAGCAACTGTTAATGAAAATTAATAAGCCAGATGAAGAATCCTTAATTTTTTTTCTCATAACAGGTAATTTTGCTGTAAATCTTTTCTGATACATACACAGAGTGTGAAGCTACAGCTGCCAATTTGACATGATTTTTTTTGTGTTTTATCAGGTGCACAGAGTTACACCACCCACCATTTTGGGAAAGGTGGCAGTGCGGGTGTCACTTGTTGATGCTGGAAACACTTAAAATATCCTGACAACAATCCTCATGCAATGCTGAATTAATGTGGCTCCCGCCAACTTGCCAGCAAAGATTCAGCTAATTCTATGTGTTCAGCAGGTGTAGGAGGTCTGGCTTTTAGCAAGAGAAACTTCTCCATTCCTCTGTTTTCCCCCATGAAGCTGTATTGCCTAAAGGAATCTTCATTTTCTTGCAAGTTGAGTGACTGATTGATCGATTGGAAGTTGTGTTGGCGTACAGATTAGCTAGGGGTTTGATTAGTGAATACCATTTGAGTTTCTGAAGCTGGGTTTAGAACAGCATTTAATTTAGGCTCAGAATAGATTTAACCAGATATAAGGGCTTTTGTGGGTAGAATTCCAGGCCCTCACCATGACTGGAAGGAGAAGTTAGAGATGGCCAGACCCAGATTTGAGAAGAAAAGTGAGCTTGAGAAGAGAGGGAGGAGCTCATAGCAGCAAGACCTGTCTCTCTCATTCACCAAAATCAGTTTTCACAATGTCAAAAGGACTCTGCTTTTCCCAGTAGGTCTATGCAGTTAGTTGCCACCTGCTGCAGTCACACCTGCAGCTGCACGGCAGGGCCTGAACTTCATTGCCTAGCAACTGTGAGAGTCACCACTGCAATGAATTTCTCTGCCTCCAGCTATTTCCAGGCATTTGCTGGAACGATTAATAACCTCTCGCAACTTGCAGCACATTGCTACAACAGAGAGACTACAAAGGCTCCCCACTGCAGTAAAGCCAAATTTTTCTCCACCTCAAGTGGAAAGCAGCAGGCAGAGCAAGTATGCAGGTCTGAGTACAGTGGGGTTCTCTATAATACAAGGAGCTGCTAGCCTCTCCCTACTAATTCTGGGGATGTGGCACTCAAACTCCAAGGTAGACGAGGACCTGGGGGTTCTGGCCCTTTCAATATCTGCCTCATCTCTGATCAATGATGTTGAATGCTCAATCTTGGGTAGCAGCAGTGTGCTTTTCTCTGTTGGGGCTGCTAGTTATCAGTTGCAGATTCAAACTTAAGTCAGTCTACATGGGGACAAGGAACATGTGCTCATCAATTAGCACGTCGAGTTACAGTAGTATAAGGAGACAAGGTAGTGTCTCCGCTACTTGTTCTACTGTTTCTTATGTCTGGACAACTTTGCACAGTCACCTCTTCAGTTCAATGTAGCAACATTCACAACCTGGCAATCGTACAGCCTTTTGGTGGTCAGGAGGTAGAGGAGCAGGATTAGAGTTAGAAAGAAACAACACAAAAAAGTCACACAGTCAAGGAGGGACCAATAAAATGGCAGCAAAGAGAAGTCTGAATCCAAATGCTTCACCTCAGAAAATGAAACCATCCATGCTGGTATGCATCAATACCCAATCAATGTTTGTGCATCGCTGATAAGTGGCTTGAAAAAGTCACACCATACAGGTGGCTAGCAAGGTGAATCTAGCCATCTTCTGTTGATGTTCAGTGCCTTTTCTTTGCTGAATTTTCCACCATCAACATCTAAAGTAGAATGAGGATCACTACTGATAGATGGAGCATTCACTGGTTTTCACCATTTTTCCCATGGTCCAATCAAATCGGAATCAAGAGCAAAGGCAACAAACAGATCCTTGAGTGAGATTTAAAACAGAAACATTTGCGGGTTTTCGGCATTTTTCTGGGGGCTCAATTGCAATGGGAGCCAAAGAAGAGGGCCATTCAAATAGTGATTCAATAGCAAAGGCAAATAAAAATAAGGTAGAGATGAGCAGACTGGCCATTGTTGAAGTGGCCCCTGTGTGAGTGGACCAGTGTTAGAGTGGGGAGGCTTGGGCTCAACAGGCTTGGGCAAGGTATGTATCTGTTAAGTTTCTTCTTCTTCATTTTTCATTCATTTTCTGTTAGTACATAGTTAGAGCAATGACAATGGCTCTAGGGGCACTGTTGTGTTATTTGTGTAAGAATTCTGGGAGACCTCCAGCCTCCCGGCTAAACACATCTCCAGCAGGTGCACCAAGCTGCAGCTCCTCAGAGAATGTGTCAAGGAACTGAGCTCAATGTCATTTGGCTTATATGGGAAACAAAGAAGGTGATAAGTACAAACTACAAGTAGATAGTCATCCTTAAGATGCTGGAGGCAGGTACCTGTGTGACTGTCAAGGGAGGGAAAGGAACTGGGCAGTCAGTGCAGAGTACCCCAATGGCCATTCCCCTCAATAATAAATATACCATTTTGGACACAGTTGAGGGGGACGACCTGCTGGGGGAGCTGATGGAGCTACAGTGACCGCGTCTCTGGCACTGAGAGTGGCGCTGTGGCTCAGAAGGGAAGGGCAAGAAGTGGACTGCAGTAGTGAGAGGGGATTCCATAGAGGAGTAGATACAAGATTCTGTGGATGCAATAGAGACACCAGATTGTATGTTGCCTCCCAGGTGCCAGGATCAAGGATGTCTCAGATCGGGTTCATGGTGATCTAAAGAGGGAGCGTGAGCAGCCAGAAGTCTTAGTAAATATTGGCACCAATGACATAGGTAGGAAAAGGGAGGAAGTCCTGAAGAGAGAATTTAGAGAGCAAGGTAGAAAGCTGAAAAGCAGGACCTCCACGATAGTAATCTCTGGATTGCTGCCTGTGCCATGAGGAACTAGTACATGGAGCAAGGTTTCAGATTTCTTGACCACTGTGATCTCTTCTGGGGAAGGTATGACCTGTACAAAAGGGATGGGTTACACCTGAACCAGAGGCTGACCGATATCTTTGCAGGCAGATTTGCTAGAACAGTTGGGGCGTGTTTAAACTAATTTGGCTGAGTGATATGGTTGAGGATGGGGCAGTTGGTATACAAGCAGAGACAGTGTGAAGTGAGACTGTTTTGTAAAGTGAGGATAGGCAAAATTTCTGTCAGTGGGATGAATTGCAGGAGGACCATATCAAAAAGGGTGATGAATACAGGACTGAAGGTGCTATATTTGAATGCAATATACGGAATAATGCAGATGATCTTTTAGTACAGTTAGAGATTGACAGGTGGATATCATTGACTCATGGCTGAAAGAAGATTATGAGTTGGAGCTTAACATCCAGTGTACACATTGTATCAATAGGACAGGCAGGTAGGCAGAGGGCATGACGTGGCTCTATTGGTAAAAATTGATATCAAATCCTTAGAAAGACATGACATAGGATTGGAAGATATAGAATTGTTGTGGGTACAGTTAAAGGACTGCAAGGTAAGAAGACCCTGATGGGAGTTATATAAAGGCCTCTGAATAGTAGCCAGGATGAGGGCTATGAATTACAATGGGTGATACAAGGTGCATATCAAAAGGGCATTGTTATGATAATCATGGGGGACTTCAAATTGCAGGTAGATTGGGAAAATCAGATTGTTGCTGATTTTGGATCCCAAGAGAGAGAATTTGTAAGAAATGGATTTTTAGAGGAGCTGTGCTTGAGTCCACTATGAGATCAGCTATTTTGGATTGGGTGTTATGTAATGAATGGGATTTGATTGGGGTGCTTACGGTAAAGGAACCCTTATGAGGGGGTGATCAAAATATGATAGAATTCATCCTGCAATCTGAGAGGGAGAAGCTCAAGTAGAATATATCAGTATTACAGTGGTGTAAAGGGAATTACAGAGGCATGAGAGAGGAGCTGGCCAAAGTTGATTGGAAGGAGATACTCGCAGGGGTGATGGCAGAACAATGGCTGCTGTTCCTGGGAGAAAGTCAGAAGTCGTAGAAAAGATACATCCCAAAGAAAAAGTATCATTCTGAAGGCAGGTTGACACAACTGTTGCTGACAAGGGAAGTCAATGCCAAAATAAAAGCAAAGGAGAGGGCATATAATACAACAAAAATTAGTGGGAAGTTAGAAGATTGGAAACTTTTAAAAATCGACAGAAAGCAACTAAAAAGCCATAATGAGGAACAAAAAGATGAACTATGAAGGTAAGCTAGCCAATAATATCAAAGAGATAATAAAACGTTGTTTCAGATATGTAAAGAGTAAAAGAGACGTGAGAGCAGACATCAGACCACTGGAAAAAGATGCTGGAGAGGTGGTAATGGGGGACGATGAAATGGGGGATGAATGAAATAAGTATTTTGAGTCAGTCTTCACTGTAGAAGACATTAGCAATATGCCAGGGGTTCAAGAGTATCAAGGGACAGAAATGAGATCAATTACTATTACTAGGAAGAAGGCACTTGGGAAATTGAAAAGTCTGAAGGTAGATAAGTCACCTGGACCAGATGGACTACATCCGAGGCTTATAAAAGAGATAGCTGAAGAGACTGTGGAGGCATTAGTAATAATCTTTTAAGCATCACTAGATTCTGGCATGTTTCTGGAGGACTGGAAAACTTAAAATGTCACTTCACTCTTCAAGAAGGGAAGGAGGGAGAGGAAAAGAAATTATAGGCCAGTTAGCCTGCCACAGTGGTTGGGATTTTGTTGGAGCTGATTGTTAAGGATGAGGTTTTGGGGTACTTGGAGGAATATGATAAAATAGGCCAAAGTCAGCATGGTTCCCTTAAGTGAAAATCTTGCCTGACAAATCTGTTGGAATAATTTGAAGGAATAACAAGAAGGATAGACAAAGGGGAATCAGTGGATGTTGTGTACTAGGGTTTTTAGAATGCCTTCCTTTGACAACGTGCCACGCATGAGGCTGCTTGGCAAGATAAGAACCCATGCTATTACAGGAAAGATTCGAGCATGGATAGAGCATTGGCTGATTGGCAGGAGGAAAAGAGTAGGAATAAAGGAAGCCTTTTCTTATTGGCAGTCAGTGACTAGTGGTGCTTCAGTGACTATGTGTTCACACCACTTCTTTTTATGTTGTATGTCAATGATTTAGATGATAGAATTGATGGCTTTCTGGCCAAGTTTGTGGGTAATATGAAGATAGATGGAGAGGCAGGCAGTGTTGAGGAAGTTAGAAGGCTGCAGAAAGACTTGGACAAATTAGGAGAATGAGCAAAGAAGAGGCAGATGGAATACAGTGTCATGAAATGCATGGTCATGCATTTTGGAAGAAGAAATAAAAGTGTTAACAGGAGAAAATTCAAAAATCTGAGCTGCATATGGACTTGGGAGCCCCCATTGCAGGATTCCCTGAAGATGAACTTGCTGGTTGAGTCCATGGAGAGGAAGGCAAATAAAATGTAGCATTAATTTCGAGAGAACTAGATTATCAAAACAGGGTTGTAATGCTAAGGCTTCACAAGGCTGTGACGAGGCTGCACTTGGATTATTCTGAGCAAGTTTGGGCCCTTTATCTAAGAAATGATGTGTTGATATAGAAGAGGGTTCAAAGGAGGTTCACAAATATGATTCTTGGAATGAAAAGCTCATTATATAAGGAACATTTGAAGTCTCTGGGCCTGTACTCACTGAAATTCAGAAGAATGAGAGGGGATCTCATTGAGACCTATGGAATGTTGAAACTCCTAGATCAGGTGGATGTGGAGAGGATATTTCTTATAGTGGGTGTTCTAGGATCAAAGGACACAATCGCAGAATATAAGAATGTCCACTTAGCATGGAGATATTGGTATTTCTTTAGCCGGATAGTGGTGAATCTGTGGAGTTCATTAGCATGGATTGCTGTGGAAACCAGGTCATTGGGTCTATTTCAGACGGAGATTAGTAGATCTTGATAAGTCAGGGCATGAAAGGTAGGTGAAGGGGGTTAAGAAGGAAATGGATCAGCCATGATCAAATGGTGGAGCAGACTCGATGGGCTGAATGGCCTAATTCTGCTCCTATGACTTATAGTCTTAAATTTAATAGAGCAATTATGTACAGATCTTGGAATTCTTTACCTTCTAGTGTGTGAAATATGTGCTTTTGATTATACTAGTACAAACTTCAATCTTTTAAACAACAATGAGTAAAACTGGACAAAAGTAAATGAAAAGTAGCGCAACAATATCAGCACATACAGTACATTCACACCGAAAAGTGGATCCCCTGTGGTTCCTATCAGAAGCTAAGTGCAGAGTTAGCAGTGTTTTCATCTTTGCCAAGGCACCCCACCTCCCCAATATAATGAAGTGACATATTCCATGCCTAGTAAAGTGTGGGTTGATCAAGAGGACAGAGACTGCAGTGTGAAGCTCACAAGTGAGCTAGAAAGCAAGCTGTGATCAGTAAAGAGAGCTGCAGTGAATTATCGAACATGATGCTCCCAACTGCAAAGAGAGCCTGAGAAATACAATGTGCAGGAGATCGATGTGACAGTGTTGACCCTTAAATTGCCATCTCATTCCAAAATCCTGCGTGACGTACTCCTGTTTTTTGTGTTAATAACAAAGGTTGTAGGTTTCTCCCAGAAGCTTCAATTTTTCCGCCCACAGCAGAAGAAGCAAATGCTTCACAACCTATGGATCATTAGCTGTCAGGAAAATGTCAGCCACTCTAAGGTGATTCGTACTGGGAAGTGCTGAAGGTAATTTCCCAGTGGTCAGAAATTGACCCAGAAATGATTGTCAGTGCACTCTAATTTGTACAAAGCAACTGTTATATGCATGAAAATCATGTGTTAATAGATCCTATTTCTAGGCAATTGTGTGGCTTGAAGAACAAGTCATACATGAGAATCCTTCAACAAGAGACTCAAGCCAACATCTTTCCAACACTCATACTACAAATATCAGTGGGGTGATGAAATTCTCAACTCTGGCTTGAATGAGTTAAGTTCCAATAATATTTGCGATCTTCATTCTTAGAATGATTTGTGAGCGTGCCGTTGTGGTCCAGAAAGATCTATACCTGTGTTTCATTGATTATACCAAAGCTTTTGATAAGGTGATACATGAGAAGCTTATACAAATCCTTCAGCCCTTAGACATCGATGGGAAAGATATCAGAATCATCAGAAGTTTGTATTGATAACAAAGAGCAGGAGTCAGATTTGCAAGTGAGACAAGTGATTTTGTCCAGGTTAAGAGGAGAGTCAGACAGGATTGTCTTTTCTCACCCAAGCTATTCAACCTTTATGCAAAGAAGGCTCTAGGAGAAATTAGCAGTATTCCAGGCATGATAACCAGTGGATACTATTTGAACAGTTTAGGAAACACAGACAACACAGTGCTGATAGCTATTTCGAAAGAGAAGCTCCAAGAAATATGAGATAAAGTCACCAAAGAAAGTGCAAAGAGAGGAATGACAATCAACTGCAAGAAGACGGAACGTATGGTTGTCACAAAAAAGAAAGAAATACAGAAATGGGAACTGATAATAGCCAATGAAACAATAAAACAAACATGGAAGCTTGATTACTTAGGGAGCAAGCCAACACCTGACAGTACAGCTGATGTTGAAATTAGAAGGATCGGCATTGCTAAATGCATGTTCAAGCATTTGAGCAAGATACTAAAGAATAACATAATTTCTAGGGGTGCAATGTTTGGTGTTAGTCATAGTCATAGTCATAGTCATACTTTATTAATCCCGGGGGAAATTGGTTTTCGTTATAGTTGCTCCATAAATAATAAATAGTAATAGAACCATAAATAGTTAAATAGTAATATGTAAATTATCCCAGTAAATTATGAAATAAGTCCAGGACCAGCCTATTGGCTCAGGATGTCTGACCCTCCAAGGGAGGAGTTGTAAATTTTGATGGCCACAGGCAGGAATGACTTCCTATGACGCTCAGTGTTGCATCTCGGTGGAATGAGTCTCTGGCTGAATGTACTCCTGTGCCCAACCAATAAATTATGTAGTGGATGGGAGACATTGTCCAAGATGGCATGCAACTTGGACAGCATCCTCTTTTCAGACACCACCGTCAGAGAGTCCAGTTCCATCCCCACAACATCACTGGCCTTACGAATGAGTTTGTTGATTCTGTTGGTGTCTGCTACCCTCAGCCTGCTGCCCCAGCACATAACAGCAAACATGATAGTACTAGCCACCACAGACTCGTAGAACATCCTCAGCACCGTCAAGCAGATGTTAAAGGACCTCAGTCTCCTCAGGAAATAGAGACCGCTTTGACCCTTCTTGTAGACAGCCTCAGTGTTCTTTGACCAGTCCAGTCTATTGTCAATTCATATTCCCAGTTATTTGTAATCCTCCACCATGTCCACTGTGACCACCTGGATGGAAACAGGGGTCACCGGTACCTTAGCTCTCCTCAGGTCTACCACCAGCTCCTTAGTCTTTTTCACATTAAGCTGCAGATAATTCTGCTCACACCATGTGACAAAGTTTCCTACCATAGCCCTGTACTCAGCCGCATCTCCCTTGCTGATGCATCCAACTATGGCAGTGTCATCCGAAAACTTCTGAAGATGCCAAGACTCTGTGCAGTAGTTGAAGTCCGAGGTGTAAATGGTGAAGGGAAAGGGAGACTGTGGAGCCCTGTGGAGTCCCAGTGTTGCTGATCACTCTGTCAGACACACAGTGTTGCAAGCACATGTACTCTTGTCTGCCAGTCAGGTATGGTGCTATGGTCATTCCACACTAACGTATGGAGCAAATGTTGAACAATATCAAAGCAAAATGAGGGAAGGCTCAAAGATGGTTTTTGAGAAGAGTGATGAAATATCGTGAATGAACAGAGTAACAAATGAGGAAGTGTTACAAAAAGCTGGAATAAGAAGAGAGCTGATATCATCAATCAGGATATGGCAGCTGGAATTTCTGAGACATGTACTGAGCAAAGAGAAGCTCGAACATCTTGCAGTGGTGGGAAAAAATGATGGAAGAAAAATTCATGGTTGATGGTGCGCGCCATTCATGGGTTACATCAAGGGATGGACAGACAAATGTTTTGAAGAGTTTTACAGATTAAAGACAGATGGAAGACTATGACCACCCATATCATATGACATGGCACATAATGATGATGATGATAATGGATATTTGTCAAACTTGAAGTCTTCTAGATATAAACTTCTTTTGGAAATATTCTGCTTGAATTGAAATGGAAGCTGAGACATTGGTGAGTCAGTGGTGTTTTATATGTTCTTCCTGGGACTGACATACTCCAAGTTCTCCATAATGCCACATGGAAGTTTGGAGCCAGGCATGATATTCTTATTCTTATTGATACTTTGTATCAGCTTCCAGGCAGGTCTGTCAAAGTAGCAACTCTTTCACTGTGCGCATCAATCAGGCATCACTTAAAGTACAGTACACCAAAATTATTATTGCCAAGTAGAGAGACATGGTTCTTGAATCATGTGGAGCAGAAGTAATTGGAACATGGGTGCAGTCCCATTCCCTCCCCGATCATTGACAGATTCTAAAGGAAGCACAGCTTCAAGAAGGTAGCATCTGTTGTCAAGGATTTCCACTATCTGGGTCTCCTTCCTGCTACTGTCAGGCAAGAGGTACAGAAATCTCAATTCCCATATCATCAGGTTTAGGAACAGCTACCTTACCAAAACCATCTGATTCATGAACTAACCTGCACAATCTAAGTCTACTTCACAAATGGAACACAATGGTCCACCTCTTGCATGGATTTGTCTCTGACTGTGTCTTTTCTTTGCACTGATGTCTTGTTTTTGCATAATCTTTCTCTCACTCTCTCTCTCTCTCTCCCTCTCTCTCTCTCTCCCTCTCTTTACTGTCTTTTATAATTTATGTATAATGTACACTCAATGGCCACTTTGTTAGGTTCACCTGTACACCTGTTCATTAATGCAAATATCTAACCAGCCAATCATGTAGCAGCAACTCAATGCATAAAAACATGCAGACATCGTCAAGAGCTTCAGTTTTTATTCTGACCAAACATCAGAATGGGAAGGAAATGTTGTTGTTGCTAGCTGGGGTGGTTTGAGTATCTCAGAAACTGCTTATCTTGCGAGATTTTCACACACAACAGTCTCTAGATTTTACCGAGAATGGTGTGAAAAACAAAAATAAAACATCCAGTGAGCAGCAATCCTGTGGGTGAAAATGTCTTGTTAATGAGAGAGTCAGAGAAGAATGGCCAGACTGGTTCTAGCTGACAGGAAGATGACAGTAACTCAAATAACCATGCATTAAAATAGTGGTGCGCAGAAAAGCATCCTTGAATGCACAACATGTCGAACCTTGAAGTATATGGGCTAAAGCAACAGAAGACCACAAACATACACCATTTGCCACTTTATTCAATATAAGAGATACCTCATAAGTGGCCACTGTATGTTGTCTGAACCAATGCACCTGTGATGCCACTGCAAATAGCTTTTCCATTGCACCTGTACCTCAAATGGACTTGTACACAAGTCGATAAACTCAACTTGACTTAACTTGAAATGGACCTGAGGAGCAATACTGAATATGGGTAAGGATCATCCACAATCCTCCCTTTGCCGGCCGCCCGATTAAAACATCATATTCTGTTCTTCACCAAGGTGAACCAATAGATTGATCTGGCTCCTGCTGGACTTCCGTATTAGTTGTGCTGTCTTCACTTTCAAAAGGAAAGAAACCTGTTGTTATTAATTTCGGACGTGCACTGTGGCTGCTGATGTTTCTACTATAGTAAGATAGCTAGCAGAAATAGATATGATCGTCAGGTTGCTGAAGTAGTAAATAATGCAAGATGCTTAGATGAGACATTGTGGTCCTTATTGGCATAGATTGCTAATAGCTGGACAATAGCAGCACCTTAAAAGGCTAATGGTGCATTTGGTGGTTAATGGGATCTAATGATATTTTCACAAATTTTGATCATCCGTGTGAGATCTATAATCATGTTGTTTCTTTGTATCAAGACCTTTAGAGTTTGATTTGAATCTTCCTCCCAATGCCAATCGCACTGTTTGCCTGGATCACTTATCCAGGTGTCCACTCTGGATACTCTGAGCCACTCTGCACCACACAATCAAAGCCTTCGTAGCAACTTTAGAAGAAGCAAGCTGCCTGCTTGAATAAACATAAACACGAGGAACTCTGCAGATGCTGGAAATTCAACAACACACATCAAAGTTGCTGGTGAACGCAGCAGGCCAGGCAGCTTCTCTAGGAAGATGTACAGTAGACGTTTTGGGCCGAGACCCTTTGTCAGGACCAGCAACTTTGATGTGTGCTTGAATAAACCATGTCTTCCAGCTAGTTTCAATACAATAATTTCCAGCATATTTATTATGAAAAAAGCAAGTTTTCTAAGTTTTCTGGATGCTGCTTGCTGAAGTCATATCTATGAGATTGCAGAACAAATTTTGTGTATTTCAAATCAAAAGGGGATCATATTGCATGATCTAAGTACCATACAATTAAGCCCTCAGACTGTTTTGTGTATTGTTCATTCAGAATTACTGTAGAATGTATGACTAAATCCAAATATCTAAAGTCATACTTCTGGCAGATATTCATTATAATCATTAA